>NC_064628.1:603484170-604860420 GCF_023864275.1 Schistocerca cancellata
ATTAACAAACGAGAGCACTGGATTTACTCCAGAAGAAATCCTGAAAAAGACAAGAAGTAAAAGTATAGTAGAAGACCTACTAGAATTTCCAAATAGAGTTGAATTAGATTATGATAGTAGAAAGAACTTAGTAAAAGACAAGATGAGAAAACAAGCAAATGCGAGAATTCGTCGTCACGACGAAAAAGTAAGGAATCCCAAATTCAAAATAGGTGATTTCGTTCTTGTAAAAACACATGAAAAGTCAAGTGAAATTAATAACGAGATCAGCAAATTTAAATCTATATATATAATGGACCATTTAAAATAGTGTCCATATACAATGTGAATACTTATTATTTAGAGTACCCATTAACAGGCAAACGCCTGGGAGTAAGAAACATAGTGGATCTCAAAAGGTATGAACCACGAATTCTACCAGATGTAAAATAAATATATAAATAAATATTAAAGTAAACCAATATGTAAATAGTTGTGTTTCTTTTGTTCTATGTGAAAGGCAAATGCTCACTAAAATATATTGCAGTATTCTAGTGAAACTTCTAGTTTAAGTAGAGACTAAATGGACTGGGAAAGACTGAGCTTCTAAGAAAGCCTTAATAGATGTGTAAATAAGTGTTGTGGAAGAGGTAGAAAAGTGAGGAGGTAAAGTGAAAAGGACGGGCTACAAAGTAATAGGCGCATAACCTGTGTTTTACTTGCCTGAGATAAAAGAAGTGTATTTAAAACTTTGTAAAAAAAAAAAAAGATGTTTAAAGTGTACTGTGTTTAGAAGTAAGAAAATTGGAAAGAATATATGTAAATCATTTATGTAATGTTTAGCAGGAAAGAGAGAAAGAATTGGTGTTTCATTTTAAATATGTAATATAAGTATCGAGGTGTATCAGTAAGAAAAGGAAAACCCTTGGTAAAAAGCTTATCGAACATTTCAGATTCATTATAGGAGAGACTTCTTATTGAATTGTCACTGTAAGATACTTCAATAAGAAGTGGTGCATGTGTAACGGAACTGAAATGATGGTGGGCTGACAGTAATTTGGAGCCCGCGCGTCTGAAACGGGCGCGCTTGTGTGAGACTGCCAGGGAGTGCACCCTGATGCCATCTATTGGCGAAACTGAAATGATGGTGGGCTGACAGTAATTTGGAGCCCGCGCGTCTGAAACGGGCGCGCTTGTGTGAGACTGCCAGGGAGTGCACCCTGATGCCATCTATTGGCGAAACTGAAATGATGGTGGGCTGACAGTAATTTGGAGCCCGCGCGTCTGAAACGGGCGCGCTTGTGTGAGACTGCCAGGGAGTGCACCCTGATGCCATCTATTGGCGATACTGGGAATTAGCGCTGTCAGACAATGCACTAAGCTCTCAGAGTCAAATGTATTCTTTTTCTTGGTAATTATAAGTTATTACTGTATAATTTAATGTTGTAAAACGCTAGTAGTAAATTATTATGACTGGTATGGACTCCAGGGTAGTAAATATAAATATTCTTAAATACTAAATGATTTCGGTAAAAACGTGGTAGGGGAACGCCCCCACTCTTGGTGATACGAGCGTAGCTAGGGGTAGCTGGAGACACAGGTACTGAACAATGGAATTGGCCTGGGGAGTGTTGACGTGATCGGACGTGCGTAACTGTGCTCATGCAAAAGTGATTGTGCAACAGCGAAGAGGCGAATATCGTCGCCGTTTTTGGAGTAAAACGCGACGAATGGTTGTTGAAGCCGCCTCTATGCCACTGGGGCTGATTGTAAGAGTTCCTGTGCCCAGATTTTATGGCGGACGTGCAGTAGCTTATACGAATGCTACAGCTCATAGTTCCAGCCGCCATTAAGGGCATGAGGCGTGAAGAGCTGCGTTAGCCACATGCATCTCACCACCAGCACCGACATGTCTACCCAAGGCAAGACTGCTTGCAATTGTTAAGTCGAACTTTGTATACATGTAAAAGGAGAATACCAGTTTTCTTTTATGCAAGTGCAGAGGACAGAATATAGTAATGAGTAAAATTACGACGCATGTTGTTCATTGTAAAGTGTAGTAACCTCAAACATAGTATAGTGAAATCAGACTGAGGCCACCATCGCCTCTTTCATTTACAATTCTTTTGGTTGTAGAATACTTTAGCGTATAAGAATGTTGAAAAGAGCAATGGTCACACCAGAATGAGTCGCCTATTTACAGTTACTTAAATTTTTCTGAGCAACCTTTCAAGTAAAGTCACTTAACTGATTCTGTATCAATGGTCCAAAGAGTAATATCCAAAATCATTAAATAAGTTGAAGGATAGAATTTTGTTAACCGAAGTTGCATAACCTGTCTTGGTAGTAATTACCAAGCCACCTCACAGAAATTGAGAGAGTATTTGCTTTGTAGAATCATCTAGAATGATCAGAAATAGTAATATTCAGAATTAAGTTTAAATTCAACTCAAGCCGTTTCACTTTGAAACGAGCCAAAAAATTGATTTATTCTTTTGCTCCTTCAGAGCTGGCGACCGTAGTTATAAGTATTTTCAGGAGGATTCGACGGTAAGTCTGCTGCTCTCGTCGTGCTGATAGGATTATCCACTGCTGCTAGCAGTGGTTATTGGATACATAAGCTCACTACCAAGTTAAGTGGGTCAGGTAGGCAGTGTTACCGTGTGAACTGTAGGGCACTGTAGGCCGTGGATCAAACCCGTTCAATCATCACAGCTCTTTGGGAAATAGTCCGGTTAGGAGTGTACTAATCTTTAGGTAAATACTGGCGAGTAACGGTCAAAAATGTATACGCAAGTGAATTTAGCAAGGTCCATGTAGCACCTAGTTAATGTGGTGCAATGGCGAGGGTAGGAGTGGAGTAAAAGTGAGCTGAGCTTGTGGCAGCTGTGCTGTCTTCAAAGATTAATAACGTGAATTCACTACTACCTCTTACCATTAGGGCTGAGCTATTTACAGTTAAAATACGTAGCAGTAAGCGCAAAGGCGTGACAGCTACAAGTCCGTATTGGCTTTATACGTACGGAAGTAGGAAGCGGGTCATTCTGTCAGTGGAGGGGGTTAAAACAACCGAGTCAGTTGAGAACATACCCCATTTACTGATGGAGAGATTCGGCGGTTCGGTCGCAGGTCTCTCTCTATTTAAAAGAGTTCGGGCAGAAATTCGTTAGATTTGAAAAACCTCGCACCAACTTTTTCACCTGTCATGGCCTGTTTCCTTCTCTGCTTTCATGCTACGGTAATTATCAAGTACCCACGCAATCATTTAACAACACTCGTACATGTAATAACGGATACAGGAAATTAAAACGGCAAGCATAGGAAACATGAAATAAAGAAACTTGGTATAAGATATTTCAGTACACTCAGACGTAATCGCATTTAAGATGTTTATTTTTATTTTTAGATGACCGTTTTCCATCTTCTAAGAGATCGTCTTCAGATCTTACAATCCTTGATGACTGTAGGAACCGTGGGTGCTGAGCAGGTTCATTTATGCAGGAGTGCTCTCCATGCCTACATAGACAGACCCGCTCAGCGCTAACGGTTCCTACAGTCATCAAACATTGTAATATCTGAAGATGATCTCTTATAAGGTCGAAATCCGTCATGTAAAAATATAAGTAAGAAGTATAAATGTGATTACGTCTGTGCGTATTGAAAGATGTTATAATATTATAAGGATCACTGTTTTTCTCGAAACAATGTTCCAAAAAACTCTAAAAATTCCTAACTTGGTCCATCTCCTCCACAAAGCAATTGAAACCTTCCCAGGGTAAGAATTTATAAAACGGCAGATTTGGCTGATTCGATGCTGCATAGCGAACATGACGCGCAACTGACAAAATCACTCAATCAATATGAAAAGAACCGATGAGTACGTTTCTGATGTCACCAGTAATCTGCGGCCATATTTCTCTCCTTCTGTTTTTTTTTGTTTTTTACAAACTACGACATTGTGAAAACGAAGTACAAGAACTTTTGGCCGACAAACACCGACATCTGCTATTCTACATACAATTTACGCTATAATAATATGTAGATGAATAGAAGAAGCCTCTGCAAGGCTCTTAAGTGTGAACTGCGGAATCATCATGTAGTTGTAGATGTACATTAATATTATTAGCGATGTCCACCAAGAGAATGAACCCTGGTTAGAGACGCTGCGGGTCGTGACGCGGAAAGGAACAGAGACCAGTTTGGAAACGTTCTAACAACGATACGGGCCGCCATTGAGGACACCCACTTACAAAAGCGACCTTGATAAAGGGGAGACTGTTGTGAGCACGCGCGGAAAGGAACATCACGGAAACTGTGAAGTTGGTTGGATGTTCGTGTGTTACTTTCGTGAGTATCCACATCTACATCTACATCTACATCATGATTTCGCAGTTCACACTTAAGAGTCTTGCAGGGGATTCTTCTAGTCAGCTTCAGATTATTTCTCTACCGTTAAATTTTCTAACAGCACGTTATTTCTCTTATAGTATTACGAAGATCATTTCTTCCTATCTAGGTTGTGGACAAAAAATACCTTCGCATTCAGAGAATAAAGCTGGTGATTTAATTTTCATAAAATGACCTCACCGCAACGAAAAACGCCGTTGTTATAATGGCAACAACTCATCTCTCTTATCATGTCTGTGGCAGTCTTTCCCCTATTTCGCGATAATGCAAAACGAGCTACATTAGGTTTTCGGGATGTTGTATATTTGAAAAAAATCATCATATCACAGCCTTCAGCTGCTGTTAAAATACTTTATTTATACAACCAGTTTCAGTCATCTGGGAATCATCATGTTCCTATATACCAAATAAAATAACACACAAGTAATATAATAGGCCTAGACTGCCACGAATCTGATAACAGAAGTAACTGTTAACATTAGCATACACGTAATGTAATTGTGGACATTAAAGTATTAACAGCATCATGTTGCATGAAATGTAACGTAAAATCGCTATCGTCAGGTGATAAAACCACGAATAATGCACTGAAACTAATAGTATACTGTCGCACAGTGATGTGACTCATAACGAAAACCACATAACGTGAACACTTAAATGGCTCACGGAGTTTCTTGTTATCATATCGTAATATAAATTACGTCGCCAATCTATAAAAACTGTGCTAGAGGGTGTACAGATGCATGTGAGAACGTTAGTCGGACTTACGGCTGTGTACAGATTCATACCACACAGAGGTGACAGAACAGCTGACCATTGTTTATTGGTAGAGCCAAAGATGCTACATACATCGTTAGTGACTAGAATGTAGTGATTAGTAAACTATGTGTCGTCTGTTACGATAATACATGTGACAGTCACAACAGATGATGTACATGTTGCACCTAACAGCAATTTGCATCTTTTCAATGGCAGTTGGGGTGAAGAAAATGCACAGAAATAATGGCTTAGATGTATTTATAGGCACCAGTACGAAAAAGTTACAGTCACATTCGTATGTATACTGCTTGCATAATTCTGTAACGTTCGCGGGACAGGTTGTAAGGATACATAAAATGTACGCCTAGCCGAATTGTCTAGATGTGTACGATATTATAGATGAAACACACTCAGTTTCATGGACAAAACGTTATATTGGCGTCTCACATAACAAGCTAAACGGCAGTTGTGTGTAAAGCATGACCGGTTGATGATTTGTATGACACAGAGAAATATGTTACTGAAATCACCTTGTATTAAATGTCCAGCTAATTTCTAGCCGAAGTAAACGCAGTGTTCATACAAAATTCCTCTTTTGGCGTCATACAGAGCGTAATGCGCCCTGTTCTACACTTGGCGCTGGTTCAGAGGAGACTGTCCGAAGTATTCGGGCTTGTCTTTCGCAGCAAACAGTCCACCACATGTGTCCTTTCGTGTTTCATGTCACAGCTTCTTCAGACCAATGGGAGCGTAGCTTTCATCTTGTGGAAACTACCTCTGACGATAGCAAAGGACCTACCTTCAAACTGCTACGAAATTTCGCCCCTTTCTGCTCCTTCCGAGATTATTCCAGTCACTCAGACATTTCGGGCCCACTCCTGATGCCAAACAGTTACACCTGTACATCATGAGTGCACCACGGGCATTTCACGTGATCAAGTGCATCGCTGGTCTGTTTGTATCCATCTGAAAATTCCCCAACACAGTTTTCTAAAGAATTTCTCCGTAGCAAGCAGCTCTGGCCCACTACCTACTCTCCTCGATGTATCGCCTGGCACGTTCATTGTCCCTTTTGCCACGGGACACAAACCACCTCTTAAAAGCGTTCCATTGTCCTCGGGCCATGACTGTGCAACCCCCATCTGCCCCCAAATTAAAAGGTTTCCTCTGACTGCTTTTTTTATCTTTTGCTCATTGACATGCAGGACTTGGGTTCGGTGTGTTAATACCATTGAATCGAGTGTCATCCCTTTGCATTGCATACTGTACATTTTAATAGGCAAATCTGCTCAATGTTGCAAAAGTATTTCAGGTGACATACCCATCAACCTGTTACGACATACAAAATCTCTCATGTAAGGTGCGACATTGACATTCATTCAGCCTGCCACGTTACATATCCTCCACCTTCTGTGTTCAATTTTGCCCTGGGTCAATTAATGCTTGAGACATTGACTGAAGTCAGTGCAAAATCGTTTTCAACTGCTGACTGTAGCAATTGTTATATATTTATATTGACCAACTCTCTATTTTAATATGGCATAATCAAACAGTGGTTCTTTAAGCCTCTTTTTCGTTATTTTTCCATCGCAAGTCATTTTCTGTATACTACTCATTTGATTAGTAAAGTAATGTTTTTCCAAAACTTATATGTTTCTACTAATTTTCTGATTTAACACAGTTGTTTAAATAAAATGAAGCCTTTTCTTTCTATTTTATAGTTGTCTATATTTTATTTTAAATTTAAACAAATTATAACTTCCCTATAAATTTTTACAACTTATAATTTGTAAATTTGAGGATTTTTTTTTTTTGTTTGCATCAAGACTTGTGTTAAATGATGATGGAGATGTATTGAAGTTGAGGTTCATTTAAAATTATCCTCCACTTTTTCAATACTTATGTCTGATTCTCAACCTTAGTTTAGCATGTCAATTATAATTCAAGAAAGTTTCGTCTTTTACAATAATTTCTTTATTTATGTTATACGTAACAGCACCCTCCACATAACTTTACAAGCACAATCCCACTCACCAACAAATTTATATTCCAACAAAAAATTTTAACTTCTATATTATAACTTTACAGAAGAATTAAATTTGACTTTTACAAAAATATTAAATTTCTAATCCTACTAATTACCTTGTAACTATTAAATTAACATCATTAAACTGCAAAATTCTATTTTTCTACATAACCGATATTTTAACAAACACATTATATACTAGAATTTTAGCATAAAAAATCACCATTTGGTTTTCTTAACTTAGATGTGTTGTTAAATACAAAATATAAGAAAATATTATTGATCTGTGAAGATTAAAAGAACTATTGTTAACAAAAATCTGTTTCTTGCACAAAACTCTTCAAAAATTTAATATTTTTAAACAACAACAAACTTCATGCGTTCATAAAAATTTTCTTCTCTCAGTTTAATCTGACACTTGGGTGTCACAAACGGTCCTTTCTCATATATCTTCAACGTGGTTCATTGAAGTCGTCATTCACCATTTCATTCACCTCAATGTATCTCCTATGAGCATGAAATGGCGGTCGGCAGAGAGAAAGATTGCCAAAGGTTTGAGTGTATTGTGCATGCTTGGTTGCGTTTGTTTCATCTCTGCACGTATGGCGAAATTATGTCAGAGATCTATTATTAACAGCATAAACACAAATTCTTCGTCAATCCTCGAATCCAATTTGTCCCCAGTTTTCTATACGAATAGCCACCTGCCATCTCTCAGTGTGACATTTCAAAGTGGTGCAATTTGCCGTAAGGAATATCGGACATTTTTATTGCTAGAACAGTTAAATTTTGATTCTTTGTTGGTAGGTAGATGCAATAATGGTCTTGTATGGGGAGGGATTTAGAACGGTTTCTTGATTTCTTCTGGTGCAGGCCCTTCTTTCTTCTTAATTTTCTGTGTTGACTCGTCTTATCTTGTTGCGTCTTGCTATCTTCTCACTTGTGCCTTCGTTCTTCTCTGGACTGGGAACTGGGATTTAAAAACTGCTTACTCTCGTTATTGTATAATCCGTTCTTATGGTAGTTCCTTTCAAATCATATATCCTTTATTGTATCATGTTATTCATCAGTTTAGATCAGACACCCTTCCATCGTTCTCTTGCTTACTCTCCTGAGTGTTCAGGGAATGTTTCGCAATTGCTGGATTTCGTATGGTATGACGATAGTTTCAGCCATTTTCTATCTTGAGTTACAGAAATGCGCCTCTTCCTCTTTCAGTGAATTGAAACATTCGTTCATCCTTGACGCAACGTGTCCGCCTCCATTCCGGTTTGGTGGACAGCCATCATTTCTCCTTATGCTGCACTAAACAGTTTGCAACAGGAGTGCTAAGTACCTAGCACTTTCATAAAACTGTTGTTCTGAAGATCGCATGTGACTTTCACATGAAGAAATATTGCATAATGGTACACTTTGACCATATCCATGATTTGTCGTAGATCCCCTTACTTTTGCCTAGAAGTGTTATCCATTTGGACTGTTGCTTCCACTGAGGCATTTCCTGTCGTCATCTCGAAAGCGGATGTACCAGGCACCCAAGCTCATTGTTCCTTCCTATCATACCCACCGCAGTACTCAGTTCTTCTGTCGATCTGGCCACAATGAAAATGCATCATGCTTGATGACGTCACGTATAATGCAACATTTTGCACACTTTTATTCATCTTACATCCGAAAATTTCTCTAATTTACATGGTATTACTACCTATCTTATCATAACCCTTTCTCCCTTACGATACATTACAAGCTTTACAAACACTAAATCACGAAGAGACTTTACAAAGCTTCTGTATTTAAACTATACATAGGATTCTCCTTATTATACTCTTCATCACTTCACATCTTTTTTAATAGATTAACATCTATCCCCATTCTATATGTACATTTTTTTATTAATATAAAGGTTATGGTGTCCTCATCTTCATCATCATGTATAGTAAGAGGAAAATTGATGGTGATGAAGGTTAGTATATTAGTAGATCTGCTTTTTTATCTAACTACAGGTACATCAGATTATAAAAACTCCACACCTTGACTCTGACTCTAGCGTCCTTTTCAATGCAATCTCTCCTTTTCAGCATAAGGTGTAACAGAACTTCAAAATGCAGAACTTTCTCCACTGTCCTGTTGCATTGTTTTAGAGCTTATTTTTCTCAGTTTTAGTTATCCCTATCTTCTTCTTCTAAACAGTAAACTTTTATATTACCTTCTCTCCCTATCATACTCTTCCTTATTGAAATAATCCCTATGCTAAACTACATCGCTCTGTCTATGTCCTGTCAAAAAATAACATGTTTCTCACTTTCCTTTATAATTCAATTCTATCTCTTAATTCTTATCACCTAATAATCTTTTATATCTATTTCCCTCACATCTCATTTTAATAGCAACTAGTGATACCTTCCACAAATCATAAGTGCTTCTCATTTTCCCTCAAACTATCTCAACTAAATGTTAACTGTCCATGACGGAACAAACCATAAATGATTATTTCCTTCTTACCTAATTTCTTACTTCCTTCCTAGTGCTTGGCACCATTTAGTCCACAAAATCAACTTCTTTCGACTTTACACTACATTTTAAGAGAGAATCTACTACCATTTCGTCAAACTATCCACATGCTAATCTCTATCCTTCTTGATTTCTACACTTTCCCCATAACACATTACGTCTGCAGAAGAGTTACTTTAGTTCTTCCTTTATTGTTCTTTCTTCACAACTATCCTTTTAATCTTCTGGGAAAGCAACTCCTGAAACCGAATGTAACAGCAACACCAAATGTTGTGGGAAGAGGTAGAAGGCATCGTATTAAGACTCGTCCGAGCTTTCCAAGTGATTTATTGTTTCCAACTACAGTGCCGTGTTCCCCTTCGTCTTCATTGCCAGGTCTAGAAATGGTGAGGACGCCTCAGCGACCTGTCAAGCTCTCTGCTAATGTGTCAGCCTTGTATGGCCACAGTTATATGATGACGTCAGGGCTGCACTGGCAGCCGACCCAGCATCCTTCATCCTGCGTTGCCTCCGCACTGCCTGCTGACAACTGAAAGGTGGCCCACGCCATGAGTCTCTTCTGGCATGGCTTGGGTCGCAGCAACAACAAGTGAACCGGAAGCTGAATCTGTGACTCTCGCCGTAGATATCTCTGGTGCTTGTTGGGAGCCAACAAGACTGCCCCAGTAGCGAGCCATGGTGTGGCCCGCTGCTGGCTGGCTGCGGACCCTGCGTTGGCCTCAGAGTGTCGAACCAGCGACCCGCTGTGGACTGGAATGCTGGCGCCCCATCCGCTGCTGTGTGTAGCCGGTGCTGTGACACACCCCACCATACAGGAGAGCTGCCACATTTGAATTCTTTGTTAGTGAATCGGCACTTATTTATATGCGGCAGTGCACCTCTGTTTTGCTAAACGCACTGCTGAACATCACGTACTCATAACACTTAGGTTGGCCAGTAAGCCCCTTCTGCCTCTGACTTTCGCCCTGCAAACCGCTGCGTGTACCTTTTCCTTCGGTTCTACGCCCCTGTGGCCTCTATTTTATTTCGCAACTGCTGGTGAGCGTAAATCACTGTAAACAGGCCCGTGCCTTGCTGTAACTTGCATGCTCAGAAATATTGCACCAAAACTGTCTTTTCCTATCCCAAACGGTAGTGCCGCTACATTATTCCCCCCCTTCGAAAAGACCCAGTCCCCGGGTCGACCTTTTACTAACTCTTAACTTGTTTGGGTCAACACCTGTGACATATTTCCTTATTTTTAGAAAACTTAAATGTGGTCTAGTGCCCCTGAAAACACATGACATGGATCAAAACGAAAACATTCCTTACTGGACGACCACTGTTCGATCAACCTCTTACCTACTTGTCTCACGCCTTCGGTACCCAATCCACTGTGACGTGGACTACCCTTGGCTCCTCTTGGAACTGTCTCTCCGCCTGATCAGAATGAAAACAATACACAACAAAGTTAAAGCTGCGATGACACTTGGCACCGAGGTGCCCAAAATGATCGTTATTTGCCGTTGCCTTTCAGTAGAGCGACATGTTGCACATGCTGTTTGGCTGATATCGGCCCCTTTTTCTCTAAAATGAACTGGTTTACGAATCTCAACAGACCTGGCTCCAGAGTTTCATTTAATGAGGTCAGTTTCTGATTTGGCAAAAACTCTAAAGTGGCTTCTGGGCAGCACAGCTGTGGCTGCATAACATTTAGTTGCGTGAATCCTGAAATTTACGCTGGCAGGTGGAATGTTGGTACTATTATGTTACACGAAGTTTCATTGATTAAAATTCCGCTCCCCTAGAGCTCTATACGTTTTGCTTCTGCAAATACCCCCCGCTCAAAGAAACTTGATACTACTACCAAATTCTCGTAGGTGGAGAAGATACAATGTGTCCCGACCTGTTGCGAGGTCAATTTTGGCTCCTCAGTGTCCCTTGGACAGTCTATTCCTTTCCCCCTAGCTAAAAATATCTGCACTGTGCACGTGTCTGGATTGTTGCTTATCATCCTGGCTGGACATGCCGTTACCTTCCCTCTATGGCAGATTCAGAATCCTCTCCTGTCATCTCGGCATACGAGTTGCTAGCTGCTGAAATCAGCAATACGTCCTTAGTTTTCACTTCCATAAACTTGCTCAACACCCTCCACTTCAGTGACCTGAGGACAGCGATCACGATCACTCTTCCTCCCTTTTCAAAAGATAACTATTCCTAGCTGGCTCACAATACTCGAAAAATCCTACACATACGAAGATACAATACCTAATTAAACAACAAAACTCACAAGGGAACCTCCCCATCGCACCCCCCCTCACATTTAGTTATAAGTTGCCACAGTGGATAGACCTTGAAAAACTGAACACAGATCAATCGAGAAAAATGGAAGAAGTTGTGCGGAACTATGAAAAAATAAGCAAAATATACAAACTGAGTATTTCATGCGCAAGATAGGCAACACCAAGGAGAGTACGAGCTCAGGAGCGCCATGGCCCCGTGGTTAGCGTGAGCAGCTGTTGAACGAGAGGTCCTTTGTTTAAGTCTTCCCCCCCCCCCCCACCCAAATGAAAAGTTTAATTTTTTATTTTCAGTTTATGTGACAAACTCTTATGTTTTCATCACTTTCTTGGGAGTGATTATCACATCCACAAGAAAACCTAAATCGGGCAAGGTAAAAGAATCTTTTTACCCATTCGCCAAGTGAACAAGTTAGGTGGGTCGACAACATATTCCTGCCATGTGACGCACATGCCGTCACCAGTGTCGTATAGAATACATCAGACGCGTTTTCCTGTGGAGGAATCGGTTGACCTATGACCTTGCGATCAAATGTTTTCGGTTCCCATTGGAGAAGCACGTCCTTTCGTCTACTAATCGCTCGGTTTTGCGGTGCGGTCGCAAAACACAGACACTAAACTTATTACAGTGAACACAGACGTCAATGAACGAATGAACAGATCATAACTTTGCGAAAATAAAGAAAAATTTTTCGCTGGAGCGGAGACTTGAAGCAAGGACCTCTGCTTCCGCAGCTGCTCACGCTAACCACGGGACCACGGCGCTCCTGATTGCAGATTAACCTTGATGTTACCTATCTTGGCGTGGACTACTCAGTTTGTATATTTTGCCTATTTTTTTATAGTTCCACACAACTTCTTCCTGTTTTCTCAATTGATCTGCGTTCAGTTTTTCGAGGCCTATCCACTGTGCCAACTTATAACTAAATCTGACAGGGGTGCGATGGGGAGGTTCCCTTGTCAGTGACACATAACAAGAAAACAAAAAACTACAAATACTCTACCACTTTGAGGATCGTAAAGCATATGAAACTCCATGCTGTACTCTATCTACTCTATCTTCCTGGTTTTTTCTGTGCTTAGCACCTCTCTTCACTCTCTCTTTCTTCCTCTTTCCTTCCTGTGACATGCCTGGAATCACATCTGGGCAACCCTTAAGTGGCCGTGACCACCCAATGTGTACTATTGCTGTTCTAGTTGGCAGATAAAGCTTAACATTAAGGGGGATGTGGTTTCAACAACTTTGTATGGCCCTTGATACCTCGTGAAGAACTTCTTCATTTTTCATTTTTGCGTATAGGGGCTGGACAGCATTACCCATTGCCCCACCCTATACTTCGGTAAACTTCCTTTCCGCTTCACTGCATCTTCCTGCCTTTCCAAAGCCTTCGTATTCGCCTTTTATACCCGTTTCCAAATATCCCGAATTGTTCTTGCGAATTGTCGTACAGTTTCACCAGTCCTTTCTTTCTGTAGCTTCACTAAATCAAACGGTTACGCACTTTCCGCCCGTACACTACCTCATATGGAGACAAACCGGTATTCGTCCCACTGATGGAGCTGAGAATCCACATAAAAACTCAGCATCTTGCAGATTTGCCCATTCACATTTGCAAATGTCTATAAGGTACATTACATAGGTAGAATTGTGGACATTTGGGAATGTGAGTCTCACGGGAAGCGTGCAAGGGATAAGTCCCTGCGGTCGTGCTATTCATCTGTGTCCTCGGTGGCTCAGATGGATAGAGCGTCTGCCATGTAAGCAGGAGATCCCAGGTTAGAGTCCCGGTCGGGGCACACATTTTCAGCTGTCCACATCGAGGTATATCAACAACACCTGTCGGCAGCTGAGGGTTTCAGTTAGTTATCATTTATTCCAGGAAAAGCTGCACGGTTATCTACAGCATCTGTTCTTTCGAGAACAGGTACTGTCTTCATATATATAGTATGAAGAATCGTCTGAGCTTTCCAAGTCATTTATTGTTTCCAACTACAGTGCCGCATTCCCCTCGGTCTGCGTTCTGGGTACTGTAATGCAGAGGACGAAACCTCAGCAACCCGTCAAGTGCTCTGCTAATGTGTCAGCCTTGTACGGCCGCAGTGATATGACGACGTCAGGGCTGTGCTGGCAGCTGACTCAGCAGCCTTCATTCTGTGCAGCCTCCGTGCTGCCTGCTGACAACTGCAAGGTGGCCCACGCCGTGCGTCCCTCCCGGCGTGGCTTGCGACGCAGCGATAACAAGCACCCACGATCCGGCAGCTGAATCTGCGACGCTTGCCCTGGATGTCTCCAGTGCATGTTGGAAGCCAACTAGACAGCCCGCAGTAGCGAGCCGTGGCGTGGCCCGCCGCTGGCTGGCTGTGGTGGACCCTGTGTTGGCCTCAGAGCATCGAACCAGCAACCCATTGTAGACTGGAACACTGGCGCCCCATCTGCTGCTGTGTGTAGCCAGTGGTGTGACATGCCCCGCTGTCCAAGAGAGCTGCCACACTTGAATGCTTTTTTAGTGACTTGGCAACTATTTACATGCAGCTGTGCACCTCTGTTTTGCTAAACGCATCGTTCCGCGTCATATACTAATAACACTTACAAGGGAACCTCCTCATCGCACCACCCTCAGATTTATAAGTTGGCACAGTGGATAGGCCTTGAAAAACTGAACACAGATCAATCGAGAAAACAGGAAGAAGTTGTGTGGAACTATGAAAAAATAAGCAAAATATACAAACTGAGTATTCCATGCGCAAGATAGGCAACATCAAAGAGAGTGTGAGTTCAGGAGCGCCGTGGTCCCGTCGTTAACGTGAGCAGCTGTGGAACGAGAGGTCCTTGGTTCAAGTCTCCCCTCGAGTGAAAAGTTTACCTTCTTTATTTTCGCAAAGTTATGATCTGTCTGTTCGTTCATTGACGTCTCTGTTCATTGCAATAAGTTTAGTGTCTGTGTTTTGCGACCGCACCGAAAAACCGTGCGATTAGTAGACGAAAGGACGTGCCTCTCCAGTGGGAACCAAAAACATTTGATCGCCAAGGTCATAGGTCAACCGATTCCTCCACAGGAAAACACGTCTGATATATTATATACGACACTGGTGACGGCATGTGCGTCACATGAGAGGAATATGTTGTCGAGCCACCTAACTTGTACACTTGGCGAATGGGTAAAAAGATTCTTTTACCTTGCCCGATTTAGGTTTTCTTGTGGATGTGATAATCACTCCCAAGAAAGTGATGAAAACAAGAGTTTGTCACATAAACTGAAAATAAAAAATTAAACTTTTCACTTGGGGGGGGGGGGGGAAGACTTGAACAAAGGACCTCTCGTTCAACAGCTGCTCACGCTAACAACGGGACAACGGCGCTCCTGAGCTCGTACTCTCCTTGATGTTGCCTATCTTGCGCATGGACTACTCAGTTTGTATATTTTGCTTATTTTTTCATAGTTCCGCACAACTTCTTCCATTTTTCTCGATTGATCTGTGTTCAGTTTTTCAAGGCCTATCCACTGTGCCAACTTATAACTAAATCTGAAGGGGGTGCGATGGGGAGGTTCCCTGGTTAGGTTGGCCAGTGGGCCCCTTCTGCCTGTGACTTGAGCCATGCAAACTGCTGCGTGTACTTTTTACGGCGGTTCTACGCCCCTATGGCCTCTATTTTACTTCGCATTTGCTGGTGAGCATGACTCACTGTAAATGGGCCCACTCATGACTGTAAGTTGTGTACTCAGAAGTATTGCACCACAACTGACTTTTCCTAGCCCAAGCGGTAGTGCCGCTACAGATAGGTGCAAATTGAAAAACAAAATTTTGTATCCATTTTCTTATCTTCCCTACTCGTTGTCTTCTAGATTTTGCTCTTATTGGAATTTGGATATTTGATACAACTAATTTATCTTGTGGAGTTAATATTTGCTGTTTTACCCTTTTTACAATATCAAATGACTCACATGGTGAAAGCCCAATGGTTTTCCCGTTTTTGGGTTAACCAATTTCACTGCATTATCGTGAACCACTTTACTTACTTCTGTAGGGCTTTTATATACTGAAAAGAACTTATTCTCTTGATGTTTTTTGATGCTAGAGAGATGGTTGGTTTTCGCAAGTACTTTTTGTCCTAGTAAAAATACTCGTGAGGTAGCCGTCTTCTCGGCTGGGTTCATGCTGTTTATAACTGCAGCATTCAAATTGCTGTTTCAATTTCACTAGCTGTTGATATTGTACTCTGGGTACTGGTGAGAATTTAATTAATAAGTCCCTGTCCTATATACATCATCTGACTTGGGTGTCAATACTGATGTTGCCAATGCGCATTATCCTCTTGGCATACCACTTTTCTCTCGGTTTCGTATAAATAAACTACATCCTCCACAATTTGGTCATCATCAGTTTTTGTACTGCTGCCTACATGAACTATTGACAACTCCTGTTCCTCTTTATCGAACGATTCCCAGTCAACTGTCTCCAAGAATGGTCGTATTTGTATCTGATCACTCACTAAACCTACTCATCTACTTGTTACAATGTATGAAATCTCTCATGTAAGGTGCGAAATTGACATTTAATTAATCTGCCACCTTACACACGTCCTTTAGGAACACCAGATATCACTTCTGTTTTACTTGATGACTTTACATAGATTGCTAAGTACTGTGACCTTACCGACAGGAATCACATACCCAGTCGCACGACTGGAACTTTACTCCTTACACACAGAATTTGGTTAGAAGTTTGTTATGAGAGATGGTGTCTAAAGCCCTCTGGGAATCTAGTAATATGGAGTCAATCTGAGATCCTCTGTCGATATCAATCACTACTTCGTCTGAATAAGAAGCTAGTTGTGATTGAAAAGAACGACATTATCTGAATCCGTGCTGCCTGTAAGTGACAGCAAATCATTACTTTAGAGGTAATTCATAATAATGACAGAAAAACAGCAACTAGTCGCAGTTCCACTGGTCTTTTATGATGCTTGGGTATCAGCTATAAATAGCCATCTTCAGTGCTGAAACACAAGAAAATTATAGAATCAGAATTGATTATATAAACATTAAGTAAAACACCACTTTATCCAACATCGTCGTTTTAGTCGACATACGACTGAGTGAGTCACGATCCTACGAAATCCCAGTAGTACTTGTTCCCATATGACTTTACCTGGTGTATTGGAGAAAGGAAACTGAGGTTATTGTTTGCAGCTAACACCGCAGTTTCGGTTTGCTTTATGTAGCGTAAATAATGACCTTTCAGTCCATAAACTAACTAACTTAGTTACGTTCCGATATGGGAGTTTAAAACCCTTTTTTAATAAAATAAAATCATAAAGTTTATCTGCATAATTCCTTTACAATACATCAAGAAACGCCGATTTACAATGTGTTTATTCATATGTTAGTGGTGAAGTGATCCACCAAATCTTATGCAATAGATCATTAGCTGGCCGCTGTGGCCGAGCGGTTTTAGGTGCCTCAGTCCGGAACCGTGCTGCTGCTATGGTCACAGGTTTGAATACTACCTCGGGCATGGATATGTGTGATGTCCTAAGGTTAGTTAGGTTTAAGTTGTTCTAAGTCTAGGGGACTGATGACCTCAGATGTTAAGTCGATAGTGCTTGGAGCCATCATTAATTGGCTCGTACAACAGTCCCCTATAGAACTGTCACATCACAATCGAAATGAAAAATTTAAAAAAAATTGGAGATCATTTTTATAAAATAGTTACATATAAATTGTTATTCGCCAAAAGCTAATTTTATTTAATAAAAAACTATTTTAAACTAGTGTATAGGAAAGTAACTGGATGAGTATGTTTTTGGGCTCAAAGGGCGTTACTTACACTGCATGATGCAAACTGAGACTGCTGTAATTGTTGTAAACAACCACCTCGGGATTCTTCTGTCCGTACACTAGTAAAGAGATATGGTGGCATGTACTGCTAGGAGTCTGTTGGATTATACATCACTCAAATTGTACGTTGGCTGAAGCTTGTCATTTCTATTGGATAACGTCGTGCTTTACTTATTGTTTTACGTAAATCAATCCTGATTCTGTCATTTGCTTGTATTTTAGCACTGAAGATGGTTATTTATAGCTGAAATATGAACATGCAAGAATAATAAAAAACCAGCAGCATAGCGAGTGGTTGCTGTGTTACTATGCTTCCTTATAATACAATATACAGTCACTGTGCACAATGTTTCCTTATGTAGACGGAGATGGTAATTCATGATGTTAGAACACCGCATATGTTGCAAACTCCTATGGCAAATGGACGTCGCCAACATTTGTCTGCAACTAATCGCATTTCTCCTATTTCATCTCTTGATTATTGTCATGATCTGTGAAACTTTCCAGTCGATAGGAACGGATCTTCCGTAGAGCAACCTATGGAAGTGTTTGAAGGGAGGTGAAATTGCGAGGCTACACGGGGTTGGACGTCCATGCGTCTTCGCAGAACGTAGAGACTGCGGCTTGTGCACTCTGTGGTAAAAATGATGAGTGCAGTGCTGGTGTAAGCGCAAAATTTTCGGAACGCATCGTTCAGACCACGTAGTTGAATATGATACTCTGCAGGACACAACCTCAGTGTGTTTCGCTGTCGACATGACATCGACAGTTGCGACTGCAGTGGGCACAAAATAATCGAGATTGGAGTCTGGAGGAGTATAAACGTTTCGTGTGGTCTGATGAATCACTTTTCTTGTTACACCAGGTCGAAAATAGTGTCCAGATATACCGCCTTTCAGGCGTGCGGCTGCTTGAAACATGCACCGCACCGTGGGTGCTGGCAGCTGGGAGCACTGCTATGCTCAGGGGGAAATTTTCTTGATTCTCCAAACGGTAGTAATCGAAGGCACCATCGCGTTTTTGTATTTTTACTTCTTGTTACAACCCTTTAAATCTTTGATCATCCTTAGGGAAAGTGAATACTAGTCACACATAATCAATCACATGACTCGGGGACTTTATCACTATTGTAAAATAAGAACAGTGGTTTGCAAAATTGATTCAAACGAAAGAAGTAATTGGGACTATCAAGTACAAATCTTCTCCTCAGGTGAACATTGCTCAAAATGTGCATACGTTCTGTGTACTGACTGGCTGCACTTTCCCACAGAACCGAATTTATCACAAAATACATGGGCATACACTCGAGTAATTAACCCTATTGAATTTATTATACTGTGTATCGATATTATTCATTACGTATAGCACCTCTCAAAGATGTGATAGCTATTGCTTGAAATTTGTAGTATTTACTTATGAAAGGTAACTTTTAGTCGTGTGACGTATTTTGAATTTCATTCGTGACAGCACCATTGCAGTTAATAGTACAGAAATGGGTCAAGAGAGGGCAAATACGTGCAATAAAACAGTTCGGATATTCGTATGAAATGTAAACTATAGTGTCATATAAGCGTCAAGTGATTCGGTTCAATGTTTGTCACTCACTCAGGCAGTACGCTTTGCTCTTTCCACAGCTATTAGTAATCTGTGTTTGCCATCAGAGATTACATCAACACTAGCGATGATACGTAATAAAATGAAACACCTGCAGCCGTCATAATGATGTTATTTTACTGTACTGCAACCAGTTTCGCTGACTCAGTGCTCATCTTCTGGTCTTAACTGGCGCCGGGGGGCTGAAATTCAGTCGTATATACATCGGTGCCCAATATTTATAAACTGATTTCAGTAGAATACTGTAACAGCGATGTTGTGTCTCCAACCATCAACTACCAACTCAACGATGATATCTTGTTGGCACCGTCATTGTCCTCATAACGATGAAAAATATGGGACACATGCCTCAGTAGTCATTAGCTATCAAGGGCCCGCTTCCACACCAAGTTAGGTGTTTGAGACGTATCTACAGTCCAGTAGTAATACACATTCTAATTTCTATCGTTTGTTTAATGACACCAATTTTAAACATGTGTAACGGTCACTTTCTATTAGGGCTCGGTCGTTTTCTGTATCGTAACTCTGTATTGTGGTTACACTGCTTTACGCAGATTTCTGTCCTTGTTTTTGTTGGTATTGCAGACAGAGCTGAAAAATCTTTCGAACGTACCACAGATACGCGAAATATTACAAATGCCTGTGACTATTTCACCATGAAACTCATTCACAGCACACATTTGTCTCATTTGATAACAGGCCGGTTATTAATGTTTGTCATTATAATAATTGGTATTATGAAACACCATTTATTGTTGTTATTTTACCTATTTTTATTTGTTTATCTCCAGTCGATGGGAACTAAAACTGCCGTCAGGAAAAGGATTTTGGTCCGTATTTACCGTCTTCCGGTGTAATTAAAATAGTCTAATCCCTATAACATAATATGATGAAACCAAATTTATACCATAAATATGTTGCCAAGATTTCGTGGCTATGAACAATAAATTCATGTGAATACAGGAAATTGCAAATAGACACGATTATTTGTTTATTTCCTCGAACTAGTTTTCGAACCTCTTAGGTGTGATCATCATATAGAGCACATAAATGTTACATGTCTAGCGTGATGCTGGATACTGACCGTGTGACAAGAAAGTAGTTAAAAAAATTTTAATGTATAGCTTAAGGGTTAGTTAAGTGGCGAGTTATTTCGAAAGACGTGTTCTTTTGCTTAGTGCGACAGTATGGGCATTACTGTAATTAGAATCCGCCTAACAGATTTCTTTTTAACTGCCTATTGGTCACGTATTAATCATTTTTCAGTATACAGTAAATGTAAATACTGATTGTCATCATATATGCGCCAGCATTCAACGTGTGCTGCACCACTGACGTACACTGTGAAACAAAGAATTATACGAATGGGACACCAATTGGTGTCCGCCCCAGTAGCTGAGTGGTCAGCGTGACGGATTGCCGTCCTCCGGGCCCGGGTTCGATTCCCGGCTGGGTCGGAGATTTTCTCCGCTCAGGGACTGGGTGTTGTGTTGTGTTCATCATTATTTCATCCCCATCCGGCGTGCAGGTCGCCCAATGTGGCGCCGAATGTAATAAGACCTGCGCCAAGGCGGCCGGACCTGCCCCGCGAGGGGCCTCCCGGCCAATGACGCCAAACGCTCATCATCATCATCACCAATTGGTAAATGTGGTGGTAAAGTACAGGCAAACAAATGATTAGAATTTCGGAAAAGTTGGGTGATTTATTCGAGAAAAAGAGCTTTTCAAAATGAACAAGTCAGTAAAGCGTTAGTCCACCTCTGGTGTATGCAAACACGTCTTCGATGGTCTTTGGGGCGCAGTTCGAAGCGGGACTCATCACGGAAGAGAATTCTGTTCCACTAAATGAGAATCCAGGCCGAAGACGTGTCTGGAGATGCTGCGGACAGCGCTGTGATGGCAACCTGACTGTCGACAGACATATGGCCGGACAAACGGGAGTGATGGCCTTGGATGTGACTTCATTTCATTCCGGAACCCTTACAGCACATCAGTACATCGGTTATATTCTACGCCACTTGTTGCTGCCCTTTATGGCGACCCATCGTGATTTTGCATTTCAAGAAGATAACGCCCGCCCGCACAAGGCGAAAGATTCTGCTCTTTGTGTTTGCCAAATCGTACCTCGACTGTGAAGGTATTCCCAATTAAGAACATTTGAACTGAGCACTTTTGGATCGTTATGGGCAGAGACCTCCAACCATGTCATGATTTTGAAGACCCAACAACTCTATCAGTCAGCGTCAAGCTGAATAACTGCTGGCATAAGAGCTGGGAGTGGACCACCACATTATTGGAAATTTTTGGTAGGATCTTATGGGACCAAACTGCTGAGGTCATCGGTCCCTAAGCTTACACACTACTTTATCTAACTTAAACTAATTTACGCTAAGGACAACACATACACCCATGCCCAAGGGAGGACTCTAACCTCCGCTCTTTGACCCGCCAGGTCAGCCGAGAGCGCTAAAGCGCTGCTTCTTGGACTGGGGTAGGCGCCGGCCTCGGATGGAATCCGCCTGGCGCATTAACACAGAGGGCCAATGTGCCGGCCAACCTGGATGTGGCTTTTAGGCGGTTTTCCTCATCCACATTGGTGAATACCGGGCCGGTCCCCACATTCCGCCGGAGTTACACTCCTTGCAGACATTTTCAAAACGATCGCACTATTTCATAGTTTACACTGGACATAGACAGCTGTGGTACACTCATTCCGTCCCAGGGGATATGGAGTGGTGGCAGGAAGGGCATCTGGCCACCCCTTAAAATTAACCATGCCAAATCCATCCTAACTATGCCGACCCTGTGCAACATGCAGGACAAAGGCACCAGCGAAAGAAGAAGAAAGGAAGTTAGTGAAGCTGTTTCTCCCGAATTATTAATTTATTTATTAATAATTGATTTTCCTGATATTCTGATCATTTGTTTGGCTTTGGATGTACACCACACGTATATCCTATTTGGATAATTCCTTCATGGTGTGTTGTTCTTTTCTTTTAATGTGTTTATCTTCAGTCGAGGATGTAACATATTTCGCTCAGAAAGACTACTTTTTGTGACAGACAGTACCAGGATAACGCCACGGAAATAAAGGCGTAAATATTACGTGCTCTATTTGAAGACGTGCCTCAAAAGCTTGTTCAAATAAACAACTACTTAAAAAAGTAATTGCTTGCAGTTGGACGTATTCGTATTTAACAACCTGTAACGGGTTCTAGAACATTTATAGCAGGTAAGCTTAACAAATGATTCCATTTAAACGTAGGGTAACCAATGCTACATGGCATGTGCAAACATTTAATTACGATTCGCTACACCCATAGTTACTTTTTCGCATGAAACAGGCCGTTGATATCTTCCATTATAGGTAACAAAGTTTAAATAATAGTATTAATTATTATTATTATTTATTTCATTACACTATAATACAATATGTCTAGTCGGTAATCCTACCTGATGAGGTGTCGGTGTTGTCTGTGCAGCGCAACCCCCTGGTGCCGCGAACTGTCCGTTAGGGCATATTTCAGGCATCAGAATGGATCCGTACCTGCGGACGCACGTATCAGATATTTCGAAATATCCAGGTGGGCAAGTTGGAGCTGCGTGCGTGGTGGTAAAAGTGCAGAGCGCCATCACGAGTAGAAGGAGCAGGGCACCGACGCATATCTGACGCACGAACTCTACTGGTGTGCTGGCTGCACTCTGTGCTGGCTCACTGCCCGCGCTCTCGCCTCTTATATTTCACTTTGCCGGCCTTGAGCGTAATAAGCAGTTTCTGAATCCTCTGGTTCGGCGTGAACAGCACAACTTCTAAGTAACAAACATGTTTTCAAAGCTTGTAATTGTTTGCTGGAAATCCCTCCGAAGACTCTAACCTTTACCTTTGTAGTTTCAGACATCATTAAATCGTTCCATTCCGAAAGTGACCCTCTGTACTTCCACCGTCGGAGGGTGGCACGGAACTTAAAGTTCCACCGCCACACCTTGAACGTGCTATGCTAAGCTGTTATTCAGCTGTTGTTTTTAGTCCCTCTCACTTGTCCACCGAGACAGTTGGATCGGATCTGAACCAATGCCGCTTTGTATTATTACAATACCACAAGGGAAAAAAAAACGTGACCCCCAACCTCAACAAAGTACTCTTGTCCTGTACTGGGTGATGAAAAGGGGTAGTGAATGATGGGAAAGGAACACAAGTGTCAATTTCGTGGTGAATGATGGAATAGTTCTGAAATTTCACGAAAAATGGCACTGGGTGCACTTAGTGCGAGTCAGAACCAGATGCTTTTTCTGACTTCCATCAAAGAGATGATGAACTAATAACAATGTCTGTTTGGCACGTCAGACGGCGATATCGACTTGCGAGGGCTTCTTCTGGGAAAAGGGAGGGGGGGGGGAGGGTGGTAGGAGGTTGATGCCGACCCCAATCTTTCCCTTGTATAACTTCATTCGGAAATGAATTTTATGAATTGCTCCTATCTCATCTGAATTCTGTGGTTTACGTGTGGGCGTATAGTCCTCACTAACGACCTGTACACACTGAGTACTTCTATACTCTCTTTCCTGTGCAAGTGCATTTACATAAAACACTCTGAGTAATTCGATTTTCCTCTCTAATTGCATGCGGTGAAAAGTTGCTATTCCTTCACATGCGGACTTCCCACGCAGCGTCTCTCGTCAGCCGGGTGGTCCAGTGACAGACGAGTTCTGCTGAGCGTGAAAGGGTTAAGCCGACGGCTGTGAGGGAGTCGAGTGGATGCTTTCCAGACGCCGACATTGTCATAAGAGCGGGGGCGACATGCCGAAAGGAGCCAGAAGGGGCAGCTGGGCTAGAGATTCCGTTACTTCGCAGAAACTTAGTGAAAACACTTTCTGGCGGGTTACCAGCGAGGCGTGGGAATGACTTGTGTTCACAGGCAGTCTCGGCGGGCAAATTCCTGCGTTTTCTGCAAAATCGTAACTGTGATTGGCTTGCTCCGGGCATAGCTCCGTGACGTAGCAAAATCGGCGCAGAAATTGGCGCCAAGAATCTCCATTGGTGGAATGGTAATGCTTCGGCAATAGAGTGGAATTTTCCGCCGGTTTTCGAGTTGCTGATTGGAACGTTTAACCACGGTCACTGTCGAGGGGGCGGGAATGATCTGTGTTCGGTTTGTAAGGGTGTTCTTGTGGTGGTCGGCTCTCGCCTTTTGGTCGGGGTAGGTTACAAGACTGAGCTCTCGCTGCTCTGGACAGCCTGCCTTCCGTTGGCTGTCTAATATACTTTTATTTAATTGTAACTTTTTGACGAAGTTGCTGAAGTTTCGACTTCAATGTAACTTTCCGAGTACAGTTGGCAATTGAGCGTTCTGCGTACAAGCGGCCTATGTTGTCTGTTTTGAGCAGTTTTGGCTAAAGTTGACTGTATCGGAGTTACTGTATGACTTCGCTTGTTAAAATCAATCACTGTACCGTCAGTGATTGTGTGGTGAGCCTTTTCGTCTCCCTCAGAGGCGCATTTGTATTGATAGGAAGTCTTTAGTCTGGAACAACCAGACCACGATAATTTGTTTTGGGCTATACATTATCATTACCACGACGAGACGTCGAAGCAACCAGCCATCGCTTCCGGTGCGCCAGATAGTGTTCTTGCAGTTAAGAAGACAGCTTGTTAATGTATGTCCGCAGCACCGGCAGCTTAGGAAATTTTGCTAGGTGATAATCAGAGCTCAGCAGAGCGCGCCTGTTCGTCTTTTCTAACTTTGTTCTATCTAGGGTGTTCATTGTCTCACTACTGTAGCAGCAATTAATGTTGGGTTGGCCGTGTGTTTCTCTTAAGATTTGAGTTGCAAGAAATTGGCTCCACATACCACTTCGTCATAAATATCACAATCTAGTTTATGGATAACTTCACCTTCACAGCATTTATTTGAGTATCCAATTTGATCCAATTTGATGTATTGTAAATGTTTCATGTGTCTTGTTTATTATTTTGAGTTTAGTCATAATAAATCAAATTGTTATTTTGGACAGAACTTTCATTCTGTTAATCGGTAGAGCAAACCTTTCATTTGTCACTACGTTAATGAAATTTTTCTTTATTTAACTCATTTCTAACAAATTACATTATTGCAGGTGCCAAACTTTTTTCTACTCCACTTGCAGGGTCGATTACAGTCAATTCGCGTTTCTTCTTAATCCATGTGCAACAGCAAAAGTCGGAGTTAGAATAAGGGGGAGCTTAGAGCATCATTTACATGTGAAAATTCTAGAAGAATTTAGTGTTAAATACACTGCTAGCCCCGGCACCTCGCACCTTGTGTTACACGACAAATATCGAATCAAAACGGTGGTTTATATCCCGACACACATGAAGCAGCTGCTCTCTTGTTATCAAATTCACAGCTTCACCAATGCGATGTCACAGGCTCTCACGAATGCCAGTCATAGGCGGGATGAAAACGCGGTCTTTTACGCAACACCACAGATAAAAGCCAAAAGGTGTGAAGTCTGGAGACCTGGGAGGCCACAAGCGAAGACGTTCATCTCTTCTGCTCCTTCTCTGCCAATCCTACGTTCTGGAATGGTGTCATTGAGGTAACGTCGGACGTTCTTAGGGAATTTCGGCGTCGATATCATGCTTGACAAATGATTAGGGAAGATTGATCTCGCTGTTTAAGAGTAAATTCGCCTAATAGAAAACGCTGTACCAGCTCATGAAGGCATTTACTATCTTGTCTTCACCACCACAGATATTCAAAATAATTTATTAAAAGTATGTAAATTAAAAATACAAATAATTCGTTATTTTTCTACTTGCACGTTCTGAAATAACTACGACTTTACGTCAGGCTAGAAGCACAACCTTTGCAGCCAGTGGCTGCGGCTGGAGGTGATCAGTGGCTTGGGCATTGTATGTATGGTGAAGGAGGTTCACCTGGGTAACGTCGTAATGTGGAATGCATTAGTGAGCGTAATTAACACGAACTATCCAGCTGAAACACCCGACTTCACAATCCAGTAATGTATCCTTCACTACGGTGGCTGCGATAGCTGATGTCCCACTTGTTACCACATTACACGGGAAGTTGTGGCAGTTAACTGCCTGGTACGGAAGCTGTATAGTGACTCCGTTGTCGAGATACAAATCTATGTCTCGTTGAGAAGCTAAGAGGCATGCGAGGTGATACAATCCATGGACGATGAGGCTATCGGTGCAGCCACGGCCTCTCAACCACAGTCCATGAGATCTGCTGGTGATTCGTCGGCAGATTTGGCACTGCCTCTTATCGTGCGTATTCCTTGCCTGTCCAACCAACATATCATTAAATGCCGGAGACTTCCTAGTGACTGAACAGGCATTAGGAAAGCGTGTCCAGTACCGTAAATTGTCATCATCATATACTTCTTTTTCTACTTCTCCTTCTTCACATTAAGAGTTAGTAGCTGTCCTGTAAGAGTCTGGCGATCTCTTCTAGGGTCTAAGTCTCCCTGTGATATCCATTTAAAATAAATATTTCTTTTTCTTTTTTTTAGTTATCTTTCTGGAATCCAATCGATTCATGTTCGGAACATTTTACGGTTTCTTGTTCATTATTTTGTGGACTAAATAAATTACCAATTCAGTTGTAGTGTTTTCATATTTTATGGAGACCCTCAGACTAAAACCTTCTGTGCGTCTCAAAAGTTTCATTTCAGTGGCCTTCATATGCATTTCCTCTTGCTTACTTATTGTCCACGACTCCGAACCATATGTAAAATATGTATACTCAGTACCGCATGAAATTTTATTTTTGTCTCTTTCTGTCACCTAGTATTCTTTGTATTCTACCCTACATCATCTGATACTTCTTTAATTTATTACACATACAGGGTGTTCGGAAATTCCCGAAAAACTTGTAGTAATTATAGAGGGGGTTGAGTACGTAATACTTTGAACAGTAACCAATATCCAGAAACGTACCGCTTGGTAGATTCGCTACAGGGTAGTCAGGGTGGGGTTGCTTACGTCGGAATGGCTGAGGTCACTTGACGTCTGTCCTACCTCTTTCACCTGGTTCAAGCCTCATTCACGTGTCTGTGAGTGTTAGAGCAACATATCTAAGCACAATATTGCAGACACCCCGACATGATCCTTCTGTACGCCGAAGCTCACGGTAATGTAAGATCTGCTCGTCACCTTATCAAGATCGTTATGCACAACGTTCGGCTCTATCGCATATCCTTTTCGCCACAATTACTTATTGGTTTTGTTTTCTGTGCTAACAAAGACAAACAAGACGTGTCGGCTCCGTCATCACCGTGTAGCATGAAGATTAAGGATGATCGACATGAAAATTTAATTGATGCAGGAAGAGAAAATTAGTTTCAGCTTGTACTATGAATGATAGTGAAGGTCATGGATATCTGGAAGATTGCCATCTATATGTGTGCAACATTGACTACATTTAATTCCTATAAGAACAAATCTTTAAAATGTCGCGCAGTCGAATAATAACAATCACACGGACATGCATCCTATGAAGCAAAGAAGCATCAAAGAGAGTGGACGAGGAAAGAAGTGTGGGAACAGCTACCATAAAAAGTGCCTTGTTAGTCGATAGTCAGGAAGTATAAGGCACTGGAAGTGTAAGTAAGGGGGACAGCTACTTGGCCAGATATACCGGGTGATTAAAAAGTCGTATAAATTTGAAAATGAATAAATCACGGAATAATGCATATAGAGAGGTACAAATTGACACACATGCTTGGAATGACATGGGGTTTTATTAGAACCGAAAAATACAAAAGTTCACAAAATGTCCGATAGATGGCACTTCATCTGATCAGAATTATAATAATTAGCATAACAAAGTAAGACAAAGCAAAGTGATGTTCTTTACTGGAAATTCTCAATATGTCGTCCATCATTCCTCAACAATAGCTGTAGTCGATGAATAATTTTGTGAACAGCACTGCAAAGCATGTCTGGAGTTACGGTGAGGCACTGGCGTCGGATGTTGTCTTTCAGCATCCCTAGAGATGTCGGTCGATCACGATACACTTGTGACTTCAGGAAACCCCAAAGCCAATAATGGCGCGCACTGAGGTCTGGGGACCTGGGAGACCAAACATGACGAAAGTGGCGGCTGAGCACACGATCATCACCAAACGACGCCCGTAAGAGATCATTCACGCGCCTAGCAATACTTTTTTTTTGTTCTAATAAAACCCCATGTCATTCCAAGCATGTGTGTCAATTTTTACCTCTCTATCTACATTATTCCGTGGTTTATTAAGTTTTGAAATTGATCACCCGGTATATTAAGAAACAGTGTGCTGTAATCGAGTTTTGAATTTTAAGAGTTCGTTCGCACGTGGTGAACCTTGTCCTTCGGCATGACAATGTCAGACCAAGCATGGACGTTGCGATATCTATAACAATCGAACATTTATTGTCATCTATCATTCTCGATACAATGCCGACTTGGCTCTCTTAGACTTTAATCTGTTTCTAAAACTTAAAGAGTACCTTCGGAGACATCATTTTGATATGATGAAGCAGTGCAAGCAGAGAGGAGCATTTGACTCCGTCAACAATGTCAAACGTCATATAGTGGCGATGTCCACAAACTCGTCTCTTTTTCGGAGGAAATTGTTCGTCGCAAGAGTGACAAGGTGGAGAAATATGTAAGTATGTAGGCACGAAGAATACCTATCTAGAGTGTTAATAACTTTTGTTTATTTAAAAAAGCTTTAACAGTTTTCAAATTAATTCGGAGGCACACTTTCGTATATAAACAGATTTCAGAAGATGTTTGATGTAGTAAATAATACTGTGCTTTATACACCTTACAAATTGCATATAATTTGTGGTGTTCAATTTTTTAGTTGCACGATTATTATTTCAAGTGCTGACATTGATAGGTGATTCAGCGATGTATGACGTCAAGGACCTCACTGTCATAATTAAAGTCAAAAAAATTCTTCTATAGCTCTACAGTCCAGTATCGATGTTCTCGTGCTCCTCCAATCACGAGACGACGTACTCGTAGCAGTAAGTCCGCCGCTCGTGGTCTCGCGGTAGCGTTCTCGCTTCCCGAGCACGGGGTCCCGGGTTCGATTCCCGGCGGGGTCAGGGATTTTCACCTGCCTCGAGATGACTGGGTGTTTGTGTTGTCCTCATCATTTCATCATCATCCAGGAAAGTGGCGAAATTGGACTGAGCAAAGATTGGGTAATTGTACGGGCGCTGATAACCACGCAGTTGAGCGCCCCACAAACCAGACATCATCATCATCTCGTAGCAGTAACCTACCGCGGAAATTTTAGTGAAGGGTAATGGTGTACCACAAAACACGTGTTTCTTCCATTGGATAATGTTGTCCTGGCGGCGGAGTTAGTTGCCAGTTCTGCCCTACCTACGGAAAACTTCTAGGTTCATGTTCCCGACACAACCACGTAAAAGAGTTACCTAGCTGATACCAGTGGTACTGCAGCCAATCCTTCAGTTACCAGTGGCAACAACTGACGAACGTGGCTCGATCCTCAATGTTGCAACGGTACTTCGTCTGGTCCTCACCATAAATTAGTTTCTTAGCCCATTCTCTGCACAAAAGTTGCTGGAAATAATTACCTGTCTCCAGAGAGGCTGCTGTATATCTCATTTGTGGCTTCACTGCATGGTGAAAGCGTAGTCTATAGAAACTGTGCTTGATAGAAATGTAACTGTTATAATGTTTAAGACTTATACAAGTCTCTTATGGTTTCAGCACTGAATAAGGGACACGATCGGGAGTCCGTAAGATGAAGATCCCAACCGAAGAAGCAATACTGAATGCAATGGATTACATTTTTCAGCTCATTATCATCGGACATTTTAAAACAAAAACTAACACATGTAGTGTTCATCAGTATTGATGATTTAGAGGACAGCATGTTGCGCGTTTTATTTGTATTTAAAATATTTGTAAGAGAAATGAATGTATTGATTACAAGACAGTTTTCTAAAATATTATCACCATAATCATGAGTATTATTATCAAACTATGGTTACAATGATTGTTTTGTTCCTTGATGTATTCCACAACTTATTGATGTGGTGTACTGTGACACTGTGGCCTGCATCTCGTGGTCGTGCGGTAGCGTTCTCGCTTCCCACGCCCGGGTTCCCGGGTTCGATTCCCGGCGGGGTTAGGGATTATCTCTGCCTCGTGATGGCTGGGTGTTGTGTGCTGTCCTTAGGTTAGTTAGGTTTAAATAGTTCTAAGTTCTAGGGGACTGATGACCGTAGCAGTTAAGTCCCATATTGCTCAGAGCCATTTGAACCATTTGTGACACAGTGTATGATAATAACTATCAGAGTAATAAAAATCAAGTAAACAATGAATGATCAAAGTCATTACTAAATTAACCTCTTACCTAAATGCTGCGTATCCACTGTATTTCTTCAGGCTGTGGTATAGTCATGTCCCATCACGTATTACGCACGATATTCAATAAAAATACACTTTTTCCATTTAATTTTTAGCAACTGGGTATTTTTATTCCGTTAAGGGTCATCAGAAATTCTTCCCAATAGATTATTCTCTTGAAATGCTAGATATTTACGTAGGAAAGATTACTTCTAGTTTTTAGCTTATATTTTTTTAATGCATAAGAAACAAAATATGTTTACATCAGATTACAGCAAGAGTTTGAGTGTGCCACGGGTACGAGGACAGTTTGCTGATACGAATGGTATTTTGGTATTTTCTTTAGTGTTCGCCAGTTCAAAGGGTTTTGAAATTAAGTGAAATTAGGAAATTAATGTATTCAATGTAGACAAAAATGTAGACAAGGTGGTGAAAAATCCTGCAATTGAAGATCACTCAGTCTCACAAATCGTAGAATCTGAAGAACCAAATGGCGTGAAAGTACTCTGCTGAAGAAGGGATTAGTAATTTTCATGACATCATCAACCGCAAATTGAAGCTTAGTTGAATACAGACTAAAAATTAAAAAATCGCCTGTTTTAATGTTTTTCCGGTAAAGAAAATAAAGAGCAAAAAGTATCGAAGGCTTTCAGACTCCGTCCCCCGTTAACCGTATGTTTCTTCTGTCACTTATCACTTCTTAAAAATCTGGCGGTGTTTTTTAATGTGATTCGCAGTCGACGTAAATCTTAGTTCCCACTATAACTGCCTGGGTAAGTGACTCGAAAGGTGACTGGCAAAGTACTCTGATGTTCAAAACAATCTTCGAATTCACGGCAGTTTTAATTTTTCTTAGGAAACTTCGATTACTGAACGCTTCTTTTCGTAGAAAATGTGACTAGCCAGTTCCGTGACCATCAATTAAGATCCACTCTCTCTTGCAGAAAAATGCAAAAGGGAGAAAAAAGCCGCTTATGAGGAAAATTATTTTGTTCTAAGAGCGATTCGTTTCCATCCTGTTCCAGATGGGGGGTTCTTGAGTGCTTAACCACGTATTTACTGTTTTTACAGCTGCTAACAGCCATTGAAATCATCAATAACTCGCTCCTCCAAGAATGGATGTAAAGCTCGTCTAATAGTGTGCACTACAGACGATTTTTTGTTATTATTTGCAATAACACAACAGGTAACCTACAAGACTACTTCACTAGCCCCTATACTTACTCGTATCAACACAAGGCACATAACCTGCTGTTTATGTCCGGACTTCTACACAGATAAGCTAACGAGGGTTTTGATGGAAGCACAGGCAATCATCTAACAGGTAAGACTCACTCCTGATGCTACTTCAAAACAGGGCCACTTATTTCCTTCTTCAAGCAGCGCACACGACAGACCCAGTTGTTACACCACGAGCGTTCAACAAGAAAATGGTCAAGTTCTCAGTTTAACTTGCTTCGGGCTGGAGGAAATGTGAAAATAATCTACTGATTTTCTATATAGCACATGGTGCAACGGTTTTTAGTGTCATAAGCTATCCCAGACTATATTTGTGTACTAATCGAAGACCAGGTATCGAGAGAAAGCTGGTTTTCAAGCATAATTCCATAATCGAAAGACGAGCACCATGCTCCAGAAATATGTACATACCATAAATTTCGAATTCGTAGTCACATACTTCGTTACTATTAACTTAAATCCGCTAGATGTGACATAAATATTTGCTCTTGCTATGAATTCAATTGTAAAAGAAATGGCATTAGTGACACGACTCATATTTACCAGGAGAACTATAGACCTATGTAGGAAACTTACAGTAACATAAACACACAAGTTTATGAGGTTACGTTTGCTGTAGTAGTGAAGAATTCCGCCAGGTGGAATGATAACTCAACGTGCCACAACACAAAACATAGTTACTAACAGTAAATGAAACATTCATTGGAACCACTATTTGTGTACCCCTTTGGTCAGAAAAATACATTTATAAGATGCATGTTATACCTGAATTTGCTATAAGCGAGACTCAGTCATCAGTACCTGCCGAATTTGCAGCATAATGATGGACAAGAAGCGGAAACAAGCTGTGGTGGTTATTTGACGAAGTAGCAGTTACTAGAGGATTCCAAATACACTCCTGGAAATGGAAAAAAGAACACATTGACACCGGTGTGTCAGACCCACCATACTTGCTCCGGACACTGCGAGAGGGCTGTACAAGCAATGATCACACGCACGGCACAGCGGACACACCAGGAACCGCGGTGTTGGCCGTCGAATGGCGCTAGCTGCGCAGCATTTGTGCACCGCAGCCGTCAGTGTCAGCCAGTTTGCCGTGGCATACGGAGCTCCATCGCAGTCTTTAACACTGGTAGCATGCCGCGACAGCGTGGACGTGAACCGTATGTGCAGTTGACGGACTTTGAGCGAGGGCGTATAGTGGGCATGCGGGAGGCCGGGTGGACGTACCGCCGAATTGCTCAACTCGTGGGGCGTGAGGTCTCCACAGTACATCGATGTTGTCGCCAGTGGTCGGCGGAAGGTGCACGTGCCCGTCGACCTGGGACCGGACCGCAGCGACGCACGGATGCACGCCAAGACCGTAGGATCCTACGCAGTGCCGTAGGGGACCGCACCGCCACTTCCCAGCAAATTAGGGACACTGTTGCTCCAGGGGTATCGGCGAGGACCATTCGCAACCGTCTCCATGAAGCTGGGCTACGGTCCCGCACACCATTAGGCCGTCTTCCGCTCACGCCCCAACATCGTGCAGCCCGCCTCCAGTGGTGTCGCGACAGGCGTGAATGGAGGGACGAATGGAGACGTGTCGTCTTCAGCGATGAGAGTCGCTTCTGCCTTGGTGCCAATGATGGTCGTATGCGTGTTTGGCACCGTGCAGGTGAGCGCCACAATCAGGACTGCATACGACTGAGGCACACAGGGCCAACACCCGGCATCATGGTGTGGGGAGCGATCTCCTACACTGGCCGTACACCACATCCAGCATCTCTACGATCGTCTCCATGGGAGAATAGCAGCCTGCATTGCTGCGAAAGGTGGATATACACTGCACTAGTGCCGACATTGTGCATGCTCTGTTGCCTGTGTCTATGTGCCTGTGGTTCTGTCAGTGTGATCATGTGATGTATCTGACCCCAGGAATGTGTCAATAAAGTTTCCCCTTCCTGGGACAATGAATTCACGGTGTTCTTATTTCAATTTCCAGTAGTGTATATTGTGAAAAGCAATGGTCCCATAACACTCCCCTGTGGCACGCCAGAGGTTACTTTAACGTCTATAGACGACTCTCCATTGATAACAACATGCTGTGTTCTGTTGGCTAAAAACTCTTCAATCCAGCCACACAGCTGGTCTGATATTCCGTAGGTTCTTACTTTGTTTATCAGGCGACAGTGCGGAACTGTATCGAACGCCTTCCGGAAGTCAAGGAAAATAGCGTCTACCTGGGAGCCTGTATCTAATATTTTCTGGGTTTCATGAACAGATAAAGCGAGTTGGGTCTCACACGATCGCTGTTTCCGGAATCCATGTTAATTCCTACAGAGTAGATTCAGGGTTTCCAAAAACGACATGATACTGGAGCAAAAAACATGTTCTAGAATTCTACAACAGATCGACGTCAGAGATATAGGTCTATGGTTTTGCGCATCTGCTCGACGACCCTTCTTGAAGACTGGGACTAGCTGTGCTCTTTTCCAATCATTTGGAAACTTCCGTTCCTCTAGAGACTTGCGGTACACGGCTGTTAGAAGGGGGGCAAGTTCTTTCGCGTACTCTGTGTAGCATTGAATTGGTATACCGTCAGGTCCAGTGGACTTTCCTCTGTTGAGTGATTCCAGTTGCTTTTCTATTCCTTGGACGCTTATTTCGATGTCAGCCATTATTTCGTTTGTGCGAGGATTTAGAGGAGGAACTGCAGTGCGGTCTTCCTCTGTGAAACAACTTTGGAAAAAGGTGTTTAGTATTTCAGCTTTACGCGTGTCATCCTCTGTTTCAATGCCATCATCATCCCGGAGTGTCTGGATATGCTGTTTCGAGCCACTTACTGATTTAACGTAAGACCAGAACTTCCTAGGATTTTCTGTCAAGTTGGTACATAGAATTTTACTTTCGAATTCACTGAACGCTTCACGCATAGCCCTCCTTACGCTAACTTTGACATCGTTTAGCTTCTGTTTGTCTGTGAGATTGTAACCTCCACGCAAAAATAAAAGAAAATATTTAAATGTGAATAGGACATCGTGCTCAGTGTAACCTTCGCACGAAAATATGAAAATGAAAAGAATTGAATAGAATTGCGAATAGTGCCAAATGTTATCTTCCCACAGTAATAAAACTTAATGATAATAAAATGTGCAAAAATGTTAAGTCCCCACAAAATTAACGTTAAGATCAACCTGATAAATTTTATAAGTGCAGCATCGCTGACCTTAGGCCCTGAGCAATAATTAATCTGATAAATTGAAGGGCAGCATCGCTGATCTTAGGCCCTGTGCAATAATTAATCTGATAAATTTATTCTGGGAGGAAAAGCATAGGAAATATTGTTTCAATTCGAGTAATTCTTTTCTTAAAAACGATTGCTTTGAAAACGAAATTATTATTGGGGCAATTCTTGAACAAATTAATTACAATTAGCATACATTACATTATCAGACGTGCGCAATGCTGCTTCATTACCTTTTTAACAATATACCTCGTCCCGAATCGTGACCAGAGATGGGTGCAGAGCACGTCGCCGACCCATGTCGACGTCCGCTCAGTACAACCGTCCACTCGCAACAACTACTACCGACAGAGTGCAACTAGCAACTCGCAACAGAACTACATGCTCTCGCGACTCGCTACGTACAACTACTGCACTCACGCGCGGTTAAGCGCAGACTAGCAACGATAAATAACTCTCTGGTCAGAGATTCTGTCATGCCTCGCCATCGCTGCTACTGAACACATGTGTGTTTCATAACCCTCCACTAAGGGGGGGGGGGGGGGGGGGGGGCAAAAATTTGGAAGCGATGGTGAGTCATTTGGACTTGCCATGAGCAACAAATTTTTTCTTAACTAATTAACTTTACAATCACAGAATATTCAGATGTAGATCATGAAGTAAATGTGGTGCACATGCATCGAGTACAAAATATCTATACAATGAGTACAAAACAAATGACATAAGTGCTCACGCACTGAAAAAACATAATGGCATAAAATCATGTTGACAAGTGACATAAGTGCACATGCACTGTAGTTCAGAATATATGAGCAAATCAAACTGTACATACAATGAGTAGTAATCATGTTAGAAAATGACAAAAGTGCACTCGCACTGTAGTTCGAAAAAATGTATAGGCCATGAATACAAATGATGTTAGCAAAAAATGATTTTCACTATGTTACAAGAATTAGGATAGGAAAGGGAAGGATTGCATCATGGTTGTAGCACTTTAGGTTGCACGCAGCTGCACTGAAAGACCATATCTTTCCACAAAAGTACAACACCAAGTGAGACAATCTGAAGTTCTTTTCCCAGAAGTGTTTATCAGCGTAGCCAAGACACTGAAATGTCGTAGTAATATTCCATGTTATCATTTTGGCAGTACATCAGGTACACCAAACAGTGCGACCATAATAACGTCTCCATCGCTCACGGTGGTGGACAGCATGTCGTGTCAACACCACGCTCTTACAAGGCACACCAACGTAGAATTAGTGCAAAAACCAAATATAGTGCTCCATGATCAAGAGGATATACTGGACAAATGGATATTGCAGTAATTCAGGGTAGTTAGGTCAGAAAGTGAAGGACATTAAGTCACATACTAGTCTTCATTGGGAATTACATTAGTAGTTTGCGGCATTCATAGCCCAGTTATTGAACATTTCTGTACCATGTATGTAGTATTACAGAAAAATGTTCATTAATTGATTTACAGACAACATTGTCATTGGTCATTTCAATACCGTAATCAGTAGCGTTCATTTCCCAGTTACAAAGCATAATCAGTAGCATTCATTTCCCTGTTACAAAGCATAATTATTAGTTTCTAGTTACAAAGCATTATTAATCATTGGTCATTTAAATACCGTAATCAGTAGCATTCATTATTCAAGTGACATATTATTCATAGCTGATCAGCATTACTCAGAACTCTCTTAAACTGGTATCATTATTTGGGACTGGTAATACATTTTTTGTTAGCAATGCATTGCTTTGGGTAATTATTGGGGAAAGCAAGGGAAAAAAATTGGCTTCTGGGTTGCTGCTGTAAATGAAAATGTGTAACGTCATTCGTCATGAGTCCGCTGTTGCAAGATTATGAAACAAGTAGAGTATATGTAATCACATTCATAAATGACATAGATTTAATGAACAACTGCTTATAGCACATTAATTTCATAAATAATTTCTCCTGCAAACATATACAAAAATGGATTATTAAGCTGAAAGAAGAAATGCATTTTATGATGAAAAGTAGTGAACTTCGAATTAACAGGTAGTGAAATGTGTATAAAGACGTATTCCATAGCTGTCCCTTCCAAAACCTTCCGTCATTATACTATGCAATATAACACCTGCTGTCAAAGCAAACTGCAACAAATACTTAAATAGCTACATAGCATAAATACATAACTTCAACAATATCCTCATCTGTAAAGAAAAAAGCTTCATTATCCATCACTTCATTATCATAACTCCATTATTATCATCACCTGTAAAGGAAAACTTCATTATCCATAGTAGCATATTCTTCATCATTATTCATCAGCATTCATTATCATCTGCAAAAAAGATCACTTCATTACTCATTACATAACTATTCCTTATCTCCAGCATATTTCATCACTAAAACTAAGTTGTGCAGTTCTGTCTGACAGCCTGCATCAATCGCCTTGTATTCTGAAAGAAATAATTAGTTAAGACTGCTATTCTACGATGTGTACAGTATATTCTTGTTAATGCTTGTCAATCCTGATCCATTTACTCTTCATCACGAGGTTTGCATCTTCTTTCGTTCATTCCTAAGATGAAATTCCCATTTCTGTTTAATTTATTTCTTTTACGCATCATTTCTTTCTGAAATTGATGAACAAAGATTAATGCCTTGCATTTACGTCATTTACTCACTAAATAATGACTGGTTTGTGATAACATAATTAAGCATACAGCATACCGTGACAGAAAACGTAATATGAAAAAAGAGAAAGAAAAATAGACAGTGTTCAAATGCAAAAATGTACACAGAATATCACAATGCAGCAGCAAAAAATGTAAAACAGTCACGATCTTGAGATGTCATAGGGCAAAAATGTCTAAGTCAACTGGTGTGCGTTATATCTTAATTATTTCACAGTGCATATGAAAACAATCGTACATACATAAAAAAAATGATGACAAGAATTGTAACCTTCTTTAAGTTCACCTTGTATGTTGTGTAGTTAGTAGAGGCGAGAATTAAAGACTTTAATGGAGAGAGAATTTAATAAAATTAATATGTCACTAGATAAAATTGCATAATTATTCATAAGATACGTAAGTTTCTCTGAAAAAAAAGTGCACAGTCTGATATGTAACGACAAGAAGAGCGACCTGCTAAGCTTACCTTGCCGGGCACTTGCCAAGAAAAAAAATGATAATCATCAATAAGTAGTCACATAAATATAATCGCAGAAGTAGTCATAAATGGGTAAATTCATCTAGAAAAATATGCACGGTCTGATTTGTAACGACAAGAAAAGCGACCTGCTAACCTTACCTTGCCGGGCACTTGCCAAGAAAAAATATGATAATCATCAGTAATTAGTCATGTGAATATAATTGCATAAGTGATCATAAAAATTAGTAAATGGCATCATAGCATGTTAAATCATAAAGTATCTTCATTCAATAAAGGGTTTAATATTGGAGACATGGTGGTTGCCTTTACTTTTTCTGGTTCTCAGAGTTTCGACGTGTACTACATTGGGGTGAGGAATGCTGCGAATCCGATATGGACCTGCGTATAGAAGTTCAAATTTACTGCACTTACCTTTTATTCTGCTGGATAAATAGTGTGTACGTACTAATATCTTCTGTCCAATGTGAAAGTCACGGCGTATACAAACCTGTTTTTGCTGTCTTCTCCGGCGCTCTGCGGCACGTTTGATGTTGTTCAGCGCAATGGTAATTATTTCATGGTGTCATAGTCGACGAGATGTAGGAAAGTTTACTAATTCTGTAATTTTGTTAGGTGGTTCAACATTTTTCAGGATAACAGACGGAGATAGCATAGTAGATTCATTTGGAATGGAATTAATTACATCTTAGAATGTATAATCAATATGTCTTTTGTGGCAGTATATTCTACACAGTTTACCAATTTCTTTCATTAATCGTTCACAAGGGTTCGAAGAAGCATGGTACCAGGATATATAGATCGGAGAAATGTTTCTAGTTCATAACATATGTGTCCATATAGCAGAACGAAATTGTGACCCATTGTCAGAAATTACTTTCAACATATGCCCTACATGAAATAATAAATGCTTTACAAATGCTTTCGAAACGGTTTTAGCAGTAGCTTTGCGTAACGAAGTGAAAGTAACAAATTTTGAAGTGAGTTCAACAGCGACAAAGATGTAACAGAAACCTCTATTAGTTCTCGGAATTGCACCAAAAATGTCTACAGCGGCCATATGTCTTAATTTAACAAGTACAATGGGATATAATGGAGGAATATGTGAAGTTGTGTCTGGCTTAGCTTTCTGGCAGATTTTACATGACGCTAAAACTCGTCGAATACGTTTCTCCATGTTGGCAAAATAACAGTTCTGTCTCAGTATAAGAAAACATTTTCTAGCTCCGTAATGTGCGTAACTTAAATGAGTATACCAGATTAATTTGTTAACCAGTTCGTCAGGAATGCATAATAACCAATTGTTGCTGTCAGGATGAGAGCGGCGAAACAGAATGTCATTGCGTACAGTGTAATGGTCTCTAATTGAAACATTATTCTTATCTTGCCAAAGGTGTTTAATTTCTTTCCATACGTTGTCTTTATTCTGCTCTTGTGCTATGTCCTGTAATGACGATGAAATGAAATTTTCAAATGCAACTTGTTGAATATACATAACGCTGAAATTTGCTTTGCAGAAGTTGGTTGCGACGTCTTGCTGATTGTTACTGAGAGAACGAAATAGTGCGTCTGCTACAACATTTTGTGTGCCGGGAATGTGAACAATTGTAAAATTAAATTCCTGTAAATAAAGCATCCATCTGCTTAATCTATCGTGTGTAAATTTAGCGGAAAGTAAAAATTGTATAGCACTGTGGTCTGTGTATACGGTGGTGTGTCTTCCATAAAGAAAATGTCGGAATCTCGTAAAAGCCCAAACAACACATAATGTTTCAAGTTCAGTAACAGAATAATTTTGTTCAGCAGGTGACAGAATGCGACTTGCAATTGCGATGATTTTAATTACTGTACAACCATCTTCTTCAATCTCCTGAAAAATGTGTACGCCTAAAGCGGTGTTAGAACTGACGGTGGCAATGGAAAAATTTCTGGTAAGCTCTGGGTGCGATAAAAGTGGAGCATTCAACAAGGCTTCTTTCAGGTTCACAAATTCAGAATGTACTTGCTTGTCCCAAGACCAAATAGTGTTTTTACCTGTCAATTGGCATAATCTAGGTGTGTCTAAAGCAGAGTGATGAATAAATTTACGAAAAAAGTTAATTAATCCCAAAAAGCTGCGTAGTTGTTTTTTTGTTGTAGGAACAGTAATGTCACGTAGAGCTTGAAGTTTTTCCGGATCAGGCGCGATGCCTTCTGCTGAAATTACGTGTCCAAGAAATTTTATAGAAGTTTTGCCAAAGTGCGATTTACTGAGATTAACTGTGAGTCCTTGTGCATGAAAGGTTTGCAACAGTTGTTCTAAAATCATATTGTGTTCAGACCAGTTAGCTTCTGCAATAATAATGTCGTCTACGTATGTCGTGATTCTGTCTTTAAGTTCTGTCGGAAGTATTGTATTCAAACCGCGAATAAAAGCTGCAGAAGAAATAGTTAAGCCGAATGGTAATTTGCAAAATTGATAACAGTCGTCAAAACAGAGAAAAGCTGTATGCTCTCTGCAATTCGGATGAAGCTGAATTTGCCAAAATCCCGATTTCAAATCTAATGTAGAATAAATAGCTGTACCGTGAAATTTTTGTAGTAGTTCTTCTAGTGTCTGTGGTCGCTCTGTCTCATTAATAACAATGTCATTAATGTGACGTGAATCAAGTACGGGGCGAAGTGAGCCATCTTTTTTCTTAACAATATGTAGCGGGTTTATGTACGGACTAACTGCCGGTTCTATAATTCCTTGATCAAGCATATCTTGTAATTCTCTTTTAACTTGTTCTCTGTGGATATATGGAATGGGATAATGCTTTGCTTTAAATGTGTCGTGCTGTTTGACTTGAAATTCATACATAAATCCGGACATTGTCGAAAACTGGAGCTTGCTGTAAAAGAATTTTGTGTAGTTGCGTGCGTTCGTCGTCTGTATTTGCACTGCTTTGTTTAACTTTATCAGAAATCATCTGCATTACGTCGTAGTCAGCTTCGTCTGGAGTGTTATAGTTATGTACTTACGTATCCGTGAACAATGTGGAATTACAGTCTATGCTACGTGATAAGGGAATGACCTCTGTGCGATTAATTGTCTTTTCTTCTGCAGATAAAAGTGCTGGAATTCTAAAGCCAATTGTACATTCTCGTCCTTCAACATTAAATAAGAATTTTGAAAATCAATAACTGCGTCGTGTTGTACCAGAAAATTAGTACCTAAAATAACGTCTATTGTCAATAAAGGAACAATCCAAAAATTTGAGTGAAATGTGTGACCTGCAATACAAAATGATAAATGCGTCTGTAATTTAACATCTACTCCCTCCTTTACTCGATACTGCTCCTTTCACTTTCGTTTTGTCTAATGGTAATGTAAGTTAGGTATTCTCTTTGTTACACTCGTTGAAAGTTTCTTCATTAATTACTGACATAGGTGATCCGGAATCGATTACTGCTTAAAATTTCGATGAACCAATTTTTATTTCGATGACAGGGTGTGAAATAGTTTTCTGGACAACTGGTCTTTCCTGTAAAAGAGTGTCTCGGATGTCGTCAAAAGTAATAACATTTTCGTGAACAACTTTCTGCGTGTCAAAAGTAGTGCTTGTGTTACTGGAAGATGCGACCTGTACAGTATCTAGTCAAATTCTATCTGACATATTATTATTGTCAGGACGATTCTGTGGCATTTCTACTATATGAACTGTTCTATTATTTCTTCCAGACGTATTACGTTCTGGATGATACCTATATTCGGGTTCATTCATGAGAATATGTTGTTCCTGATCATTTTGCTGCTCGTAAGACCTACTGTTATTACACGTACGCTGATAATTGTGCTCATTGTTTTTACGTCTGTCGTGATAGTCATTTCTATACGGCGCATTGCGATAGGGATTGAAATATTGTGTTTTCTGCACGTAGTTACTTCATTGCTGCCGTGCGTTACTATTTGCTGGAGCTGAGACTATACGTGCACGCGGCGAAACATTAAAGCTTGGTTGACCTTGTAGACTACATTGTTGGTTAGGTATGCTAACCGAGTGACTTTCATGCTGTTGCGGAGAAAAACCTCTGTTGTTACCAAAATGTGTTTGCGACTGCTGATAATTTTGATTGCTGAAAATGCTATACAATACTGATGATTACAATTTTATCTGTTATTATAATTACGCTGGTAGTTCTTGTCATTTCGGGAGTGTCTACTAAAAAAATCGTCACTTTCAGTATATACTTGTCTTATCCGGTTTTCTTAAGTCATTTTTCTTAATTCTAGGTAGAGCAATAGTTAAAGAGCTATTTTGATAGATATAAAGGATAGTAAAAGAGAAGGCAGCAGTGCAGAAAACTAGAGACGAAACAGCACTACTACAGGTAATGCTATCGAAAATACAAAAACAAATTGTCGTACCCAGTTCAAAGCGTGTACCTGTGCTCTGTCATTATTAAATTCCTTACATTTTCTTACGGATAAAAATTGCTCGTAGTCTACGTTCTCGTCACTGAATTTGAGAACACGTTCAGGTTTGTGTGAGAATCTGTTTGTCTGTGTCATTTCGGATTTTAAGTTGCGTAGCTTTTCAGATTTTAAATCGCGTAGTTTTTCGGATTTTAAGTCGCGTAGTCTCTGTAAATTACTTAAGTTACACTGGCTGTGAGAGTGCGACAAACGTTCAGAATGTGCCGCACGCTGTGACGCGTTAGCAACTGAAATATTTTTCATTTCTGTTACTTTAATACGTTCGTCAATTTGGTTGATCTGGTGTTCAAATTTCTTATGGTTTTCCGTATCCAGCGTGTGTGACAGTTCTGGTAACTTTAAATTAAACTCGTCGTGTACCTGTGCTCCGTCATTTTCGAATACTTTAGATTGTCTTACGGATATTAATTGCTCGTGATCAACGTTATCGTTTCTGAACGTGTGAACAGGTTTAGGATTGCATAAGAATTTATTTGTCTCTGTCACTTCGTATTCTAAGTCACGTACTTTCTGTAAATTGCCTAAATGACACTGGCTATGTGAGTGTGACAAATGCTCGCAACGTGGCGTATTCTGTGACGTATTATTAACTGAAATATTTTTTATCTCTGTTACCTCTTGCTGTAAACTTGACAGTTTTCTACGCAAGGTGTTATTAGATGAATCGATCTCATTTATTGTCTGTAGTAGATTTTGAAATTCCGGTGTTTGATTAAATGAAACCGGTGAAGTATCGTCTGATTTGCTGTCATTATTACTTTCAATAACGTCAATACGACTGGCCAATTCATCACATTTGGCAGTCAGTATTTTTACCTGATCATCGTTCTTACTGTCAGAAGCATTAATCTGTTTTTGTAGTTTACGTGTGGTTTCGTTCAATTTTTTAACGTCAGCTTTCACGACATCGGAATCCTGTGTTAGTTCTAATTGTTCGAATCTGTCTGTCACTGCCTGAATATCTGCTGTGTGTGTATCTGTTTTTGATTTAAGATCAGAAATTCCATCACGTAATTCGGCGTTCAACTGTTCGATGGTATTAATTTTGTCCGATACTGTAGCAATATTGTTGTCTGCGTATGTTTTTGCCTTCGCAAACATTTTACGTTTATCTTCTTGTCACTGTGCAGTGATTGTTTCCATGACTTGACGTTTTACTTTATTTTGATCCTGTATAAATTTGCGGAAACGCGTATCACTGTTTTGTAGGTGAAGATTAAAACGTTCGTCAATTTGAGTGTTCTGTTGGTCAAATTTTGCGTCTATCTTTGCATCCATTGTGCGCGAAAGTTCTGTTGTCATTAATTTAAACACGTCGCGTAATTGTGTAGCTTTTTCACAGCATTGTTTACCGACTGCACTTATTTCGTCTCTAAGTGTTTCTGTTGTGGCTGTTTGTATATCCCTTAATTCCTGAGCAACAGATCTAATTTCTTCGCAACTTTTTCTTGAACAAGCCTCAATTTCCTCGCGTAACTGTTCCTTAATATCATGACACTGCGCGGCAACGGCTTTAATCTGCTCGCTAAGCTGTCTCGAATTGTTGTCTAATTTTTCATTTAACTGTCTGGAATTGTTGTCTAATTTTGCATTAAGCTGTTGTTTGAGATTTTCGTTATTTTCATTAAGCTGTTTGAAATTTTCTTTAAATTGTTTGTTATCTTCACTCTGTTGTCTGACCTGTTCACAAAGTTGTTTGAGATCTTCATTATTGTTATCTAGTTTTTCATTAAGTTGTTTGAAATTTTCACTAAATTGTTGTTGTAGCAATTTTGCCATAATTTGTTCCAAGTCAAAATTAGCATTTCTATTCTCTGTGCTGTTTAGTGGTGTACCTGCAATTGTCACGTTTTGTGTGACCTTTTGGTCATTCTGTGATTCACAAAAAGGTTTGCCAGTCAAATGTACACTGTCAGTCACTATTTCGGAATTAAATGAATCCATGGTACTTTCAGTACACTGTTCATTTTCATTAGAAAAATTTGTCTGTACGTTACTTGAATTTTCCAAACCGGGTGTGTTAAGCTGGGCAGCGCTCATTACAATAGAGCGCCCCGCGCCATCAATTGTCGTCAAATTAACAGAGGAGACAATTGAGTTCGCTTGCTCATCATTAAGATAATAATCATTATTAGTGGTTGGAACGCGCTGATTCTCAGTGAACGCAGGATTGTCATCATTACACTGCGTGTCACAAGTACCATCGGTGAAGATGTTTAAGTCGGTAATTTCATTCATTACATCTCGCGGTGTACTATTAATAGTTTTTCGCGGCATTTTAACACAAATCACAATTATTTACAAATGAAACAAAGACAATGCAAAATTCAACAAATACAAATACAACAAAGAGCAACGAATTGCCGATGACCTGAGGAAAGAAAGTCATAAAATTAGTAAAAGCGTTGCGCCAAATGCTAATTATATTTTAGTAAATAAGAGCAGATATCTGGCTACTTTTCAGAAGATTCTCAAAGAAATACGATCCTTGACCGGATGTCGCCAAGTGTAACCTCCCCGTAAAAATAAAAGAAAATATTTAAATGTGAATAGGACATCGTGCTAAGTGTAACCTTCGCACAAAAATATGAAAATGAAAAGAATTGAATAGAATTGCGAATAGTGCCAAATGTTAGCTTCCCACAGTAATAAAACTTAATGATAATAAAAATGTGCAAAAATGTTAAGTCCCCACAAAATTAACGTTAAGATCAACCTGATAAATTTTATAAGGGCAGCATCGCTGACCTTAGGCCCTGAGCAGTAATTAATCTGATAAATTGAAGGGCAGCATCGCTGACCTTAGGCCCTGTGCAATAATTAATCTGATAAATTTATTCTGGGAGGAAAAGCATAGGAAATATTGTTTCAATTCGAATAATTCTTTTCTTAAAAACGATTGCTTTGAAAACGAAATTATTATTGGGGCAATTCTTGAACAAATTAATTCCAATTAACATACATTACATTATCAGATGTGCGCAATGCTGCTTCATTACCTTATTTAACAATATACCTCGTCCCGAATCGTGACCAGAGATGGGTGCAGAGCACATCGCCGACCCATGTCGACGTCCGCTCAGTACAACCGTCCACTCGCAACAACTACTACCGACAGAGTGCAACTAGCAACTCGCAACTGAACTACATGCTCTCGCGACTCGCTACGTACAACTACTGCACTCACGCGCGGTCAAGCGCAGACTAGCAACGATAAATAACACTCTGGTCAGAGATTCTGTCATGCATCGCCATCGCTGCTACTGAATACATACGTGTTTCAAGGTTTTGGCTGCGTTTAAGCTTGGAGTGAAGCTCTCTTTGCTTTCGCAGTAGTTTTCTAACTTTGTTGTTGAACCACGGTGGGTTTTTCCCGTCCCTCACAGTTTTACTCGGCACGTACCTGTCTAAAACGCATTTTACAATTGCCTTGAACTTTTTCCATAAACACTCAACATTGTCATTGTCGGAACAGGAATTTTCGTTTTGATCTGTTAGGTAGTCTGAAATCTGCCTTCTATTACTCTTGCTAAACAGATAAACCTCCTCCCTTTTTTTATATTCCTATTAACTTCCACATTCAGGGATGCTGCAACGGCCTTATGATCACTGATTCCCTGTTCTGCACTTACAGAATCGAGAAGTTCGGGTCTGTTTGTTATCAGTAGGTCCAAGATGTTATCTCCACGAGTCGGTACTCTGTTTAATTGCTCGAGGTAACTTTCGGATAGTGCGCTCAGTGTAATGTCACTCGATGCTCTGTCCCTACCACCCGTCCTAAACATCTGAGTGTCCCAGTCTATATCTGGTAAATTGAAATCTCCACCTAAGACCATAACATGCTGAGAAAATTTATGTGAAATGTATTCCAAATTTTCTCTCAGTTGTTCTGCCACTAATGCTGCTGAGTCGGGGGGTCGGTAAAAGGAGCCAATTATTAACCTAGCTCGGTTGTTGAGTGTAACCTCCACCCATAATAATTCACAGGAACTATCCACTTCTACTTCACTACAGGATAAACTACTACTAACAGCGACGAACACTCCACCACCGGTTGCATGCAATCTATCCTTTCTAAACACCGTCTGTGCCTTTGTAAAAATTTCGGCAGAATTTATCTCTGGCTTCAGCCAGCTTTCTGTACCTATAACAATTTCGGCTTCGGTGCTTTCTATCAGCGCTTGAAGTTCCGGTACTTTACCAATGCAGCTTCGACAGTTTACAATTACAATACCGATTGCTGCTTGGTCTCCGCATGTCCTGACTTTGCCTCGCACCCTTTGAGGCTGTTGCCCTTTCTGTACTTGCCCGAGGCCATCTAACCTAAAAAACGGCCAAGTCCACGCCACACAACCCTTGCTACCCGTGTAGCCGCTTGCTGCGTGTAGTGGACTCCTCACCTATCCAGCGGAACCCGAAACCCCACCACCCTATGGTGCAAGTCGAGGAATCTGCAGCTCACACGATCGCAGAACCGTCTCGGCCTCTGTTTCAGACCCTCCACTCGGCTCTGTATCAAAGGTCCGCAGTCAGTCCTGTCGACGATGCTGCAGATGGTGAGCTCTGTTTTCATCCCACTAGCGAGACTGGCAGTCTTCACCAAATCAGATAGCCGCCGGAAGCCAGAGAGGATTTCCTCTGATCCATAGCGACACACATCATTGGTGCCAACATGAGTGACCACCTGCAGATGGGTGCACCCTGTACCCTTCATGGCATCCGGAAGGACCCTTTACACATCTGGAATGCTTCCCCCCCGGTATGCACACGGAGTGCACATTGGTTTTCTTCCCCTCTCTTGCTGCCATATCCCTAAGGGGCCCCATTACACGCCTGACGTTGGAGCTCCCAACTACCAGTAAGCCCACCCTCTGCGACCGCCCGGATCTTGCAGACTGAGGGGCAACCTCTGGAACAGGACAAGCAGCCATGTTTGGCCGAAGATCAGTATCAGCCTGAGACAGCCTGAAACCGGTTCGTCAGACAAACTAGAGAGGCCTTCCGTTCAGCCCTCCAGAATGTATTTCGCCACCTGCCACACCTCAAGACGATCTCCCACTCTACCACAGGTGAGGAATCAGCCCCAATGTGGGCAGTATCCCGGGCAGCCACAGTCGTAGTCCGATCGGGGGATGCGTGGGACGAGCTGGCCGTCCCCGACAAACCCCCATCCGGACCCCCACAGTGATGCCCATTGGCAACAGCCTCAAGCTGTGTGACTAAGTCAACACTGCCTGCAGCTGGGAGCGAAGGGATGCCAACTCAGCCTGCATCCGAACACAGGAGTTGCAGTCCCTATCTATGCTAAAACTGTTGTGCAAAGAACGTCTGAACTAATCTACAGAGAGCACAAACAAATCGACACAAAATTTAAACGGTTACTAAAATACAAGATTGCCTAGTAAATGCAGTAATGCTGCTACTTGCGCACTGCTGGCGCACTGCTCGGCGGCGGAAGGAGACTACGCGATTTTACACTATTCAGGTACTAAAACGCGATGCTACAACTCTCAAATACTATAATACGCCAGAAATTTATGAATAAAACAATCCAAGTACCAAAAATACGCAAAGAAATTAAGAATTAAACTATGTAACAAATAAGTGAGCTAGGAGTATACGACTTTCTGCTGGCAGCTGCTTATCCAACGGCGGCAGAAAGTATGTCGTGATTACAGGCAATGATTGCGAAAATGTTACTGATTTTAAAAAAAAGGTCCCACAAAAGCATGAAAGAACACAAATATTGTTGCCTAGGCGCTTGGTGGTCGCAACTAGGTGGCCATGAAAATCAGATTTGCGAAATGAAAGCCTGATGTCAGTTAAATAACTTCGCGTTGCCCTCGTCTCGGTGGGGGCATCAAATAACAAAAGGGATTCGCACAGGCATTGCGTAACGCTGATCTGTTAAAAAAGCATTTACGATGGGGAAAAATACATCAGAAATTGGTCGGAGGTAGGCGACCAAACAGTCTCCTATGCGTCACCTGAGCGCGACTGTCAAATTGTCCCCAATAACCAAGCAACATGTGATGCCATATCCACGAGCGGTGGCGAAATCACATTTATATTTAATAGTTACTTAGAAACAAGAATAAGAAATGGACTAAATCAATATTATTTCCTGTGGATATACATTAAGTGCCTTTAATGCAGTGGTTTCCATTAACTGCTACATATTCATTCGTTTGAGAATTGTTAGTTAGCCATCCGAAGCCCAAGAGTGGGTCTTGAATCTGTGTCAATTTCTTCGCCCTTTTTCCACTGTTTCGAAGAAACAATGCAACTCTTCGAGTTCCTTTCTGTCGGCTATTGGTTTGTTATTTAAAATCCAAACAGCGGTTCGTGTCGAACGCAGGACCTCTACACCTGCTCCTCCGAGTATAAGATGTAGATGCTTCACGGTTTTGTGTGTCACTTTGTGAGTGTAACCAGCAGTGAATCGTTTTATGTGAAGGTAGAGAAGTATCTCCAGATTGTGCCGTTTCTAATTGAGGGATACTAATTATGAGTTCTGGTCTCAGTCTTGAGCTGTAAAACGAGGTTAAATTCGTCTCAATTGACCAAACTGATCGATTAAGAACCTGATGACGTAGACAGCCGTTTTTATAAGAACTGGAAGAGTTAAATAGACGCAAGGTCTACGAATGTAAAAATACTGGGACACAAAATACTATTCTTTCGGAATGATTAGCTTGGCTTCGTATTTTCGAGGCGGTGGAAGTGTGAAACATTCCAAATACGATAGTTTAATTCACACAGTCAAACGGAATTTTTAATTAAATGAAGAGAAAATTCTGAAGAATTACTAGACTACAATATGTAGTTACCTCGGTGAGACGGCTGCAAAGGTGGGTATGCAAAACATAGCCCCAGCCAGTTATTCTCTTCTCTTCTATTCTCTTCATGTCCAACCTATTTATCGTCTACGTTTCACTTCCATGCATGGCTACACTCCATACAAATACTTTCAGAAGCGACTTCCTGACACTTGAATCTATACTCGATGTTAACAAATTTCTCTTCTTCAGAAACGCTTTCCTTGCCTCTGCCAGTCTACATTTTATATCCTCTCTACTTCGACCATCATCAGTTATTTTGTTCCACAAAGAGCAAGACTCATCCACTACTTTAAGTGCCTCATTTCCTAATCTAATTCCCTCAGCGTCACCTGACTTAGTTCGACTACATTCCATTATCCTCGTTTTGCTTTTATTGATGTTCATCTTATATACTCCTTTCAAGACACTGTCCATTCCGTTCAACTGCTCTTCCAAGTCCTTTGCTGTCTCTGATAGAATTACAATGTCATCGGCGAACCTCAAAGATTTTATTTCTCAATCGGGATTTTAATTCCTAATCCGAAATTTTCTTTTGTTACCTCTTCTGCTTTCTCAATATACAGATTAAATAACATCGGGGATAGGCTACAACCCTGTCTCACTCCCTTCCCAATCGCTGCTTCCCTTTCATGCCCCTCGACTCTTTTAACAGACATCTGGTTTCTGTAAAAATTGTAAATAGCCTTTTGCTTCCTGTATTTTACCCCTGCCACCTTCAGAATTTGAAAGAGAGTATCCCAGTCAACACCGTCAAAAGCTTTCTCTAAGTCTACAAATGCTAGAAACGGGGGTTTGCCTTTCCTTAATCTATATTCTAAGACAAATCGTATGGTCTTCGTTACCTCACGTGTTCTAACATCTCTACGGGATCCAAATGATCTTCCTCGAGGTCGGCTGCTACCAGTTGTCTGTAAAGAATTCGCGTTAGTATTTTGCAGCCATGTGTTATTAAACTGATAGTTCGGCAATTTTCACATCTGTCAACACCTGCTTTCTTTGGGATTGGAATTATTATATTCTTCTTGAAGTCTGTGGGTATTTCGCCTGTCTCAAACATCTTGCTCACCAGATGGTACAGTTTTTTCAGGGCTGGCTCTCCCAAGGCTGTCAGTAGTTCTAATGGAATGTTGTCCACTCCCGGGGCCTTGTTTCGACTTAGTTCATTACTGGTAAAAATTGAACCATTATTCATACCATTACAATTGTAAGAATACATACATCTTAACACGTCAACCCCAGAAGGAGGAAAGGTAACGAAGGTACTGATAAAAGAACAAAGACAGACAAATGATAAACTTCCTCCAGATTTAGAAACATTATGGAGTTAATTGTCCAGTGCAAACATACACTCCTGGAAATGGAAAAAAGAACACATTGACACCGGTGTGTCAGACCCACCATACTTGCTCCGGACACTGCGAGAGGGCTGTACAAGCAATGATCACACGCACGGCACAGCGGACACACCAGGAACCACGGTGTTGGCCGTCGAATGGCGCTAGCTGCGCAGCATTTGTGCACCGCCGCCGTCAGTGTCAGCCAGTTTGCCGTGGCATACGGAGCTCCATCGCAGTCTTTAACACTGGTAACATGCCGCGACAGCGTGGACGTGAACCGTATGTGCAGCTGACCGACTTTGAGCGAGGGCGTATAGTGGGCATGCGGGAGGCCGGGTGGACGTACCGCCGAATTGCTCAACACGTGGGGCGTGAGGTCTCCACAGTACATCTATGTTGTCGCCAGTGGTCGGCGGAAGGTGCACGTGCCCGTCGACCTGGGACCGGACTGCAGCGACGCACGGATCCTACGCAGTGCCGTAGGGGACCGCACCGCCACTTCCCAGCAAATTAGGGACACTGTTGCTCCTGGGGTATCGGCGAGGACCATTCGCAACCGTCTCCATGAAGCTGGGCTACGGTCCCGCACACCGTTAGGCCGTCTTCCGCTCACGCCCCAACATCGTGCAGCCCGCCTCCAGTGGTGTCGCGACAGGCGCGAATGGAGGGACGAATGGAGACGTGTCGTCTTCAGCGATGAGAGTCGCTTCTGCCTTGGTGCCAATGATGGTCGTATGCGTGTTTGGCGCCGTGCAGGTGAGCGCCACAATCAGGACTGCATACGACCGAGGCACACAGGGCCAACACCCGGCATCATGGTGTGGGGAGCGATCTCCTACACTGGCCGTACACCACTGGTGATCGTCGAGGGGACACTGAATAGTGCACGGTACATCCAAACCGTCATCGAACCCATCGTTCTACCATTCCTAGACCGGCAAGGGAACTTGCTGTTCCAACAGGACAATGCACGTCCGCATGTATCCCGTGCCATCCAACGTGCTCTAGAAGGTGTAAGTCAACTACCCTGGCCAGCAAGATCTCCGGATCTGTCCCCCATTGAGCATGTTTGGGACTGGATGAAGCGTCGTCTCACGCGGTCTGCACGTCCAGCACGAACGCTGGTCCAACTGAGGCGCCAGGTGGAAATGGCATGGCAAGCCGTTCCACAGGACTACATCCAGCATCTCTACGATCGTCTCCATGGGAGAATAGCAGCCTGCATTGCTGCGAAAGGTGGATATACACTGTACTAGTGCCGACATTGTGCATGCTCTGTTGCCTATGTCTATGTGCCTGTGGTTCTGTCAGTTTGATCATGTGATGTATCTGACCCCAGGAATGTGTCAATAAAGTTTCCCCTTCCTGGGACAATGAATTCACGGTGTTCTTATTTCAATTTCCAGGAGTGTATATTTGATAAAAGTAAGTTTATTAGCACAAGAAAAACAAGAGAAAGTATTGATATATAGTTGTAGGCTACAATGTACAACCAATAAGTTTATCTTTAAAATATTCATATAGTGAAACAAAGAACGTTCACATTCGTGAGAACAGCCTTCACAACAATACAGCCAAGAATTCATTACAGCCAACACTAAGCAAAACACTGAGATTTACAAGGAAATTAGTACTGTTAATAAACCGTCAAACAATTAGTATGTACAGAGTGACGGAAATAGCTCCGTTACTCTAGAACATGAATTTAGCCTCTGTTCTGCATATACTGTTGTGGGAAAAACTATCAGTATAAACCAGATTGAACACTGCACTCAAGAGAATTTTGTAGAGGCAACAGGGGAGTGTGGCTACTACTTTTTCTTACAGTAATATCAATCAATATCTAAGGTGGTTCACAGTATCGAGGAAGCTGCTGCGATCGCCCTGGAAACAATTCCTCGCGCTATGTAAGAAAACGGTCATGCTTTGTCGCAGGCGTCATTATGCGACTTTGCGAAAAAGAGCCTTTACGATCCGAATGCCTGGAGGCGTACTGTTCGTTATAAACGTGCAACCGCTAATGTCCGGAGAATGGACTGAGACGGCCGCGTTCTGCAGTTTTATGACTTCAGAGTGACAAGTGTTAAATATGCTGCAGATCTAAAAAAATAGGCCACCTGTCAACTGCTGAGAAAGACAGTGGCAAAATTTTACCTGCTGGGGCATAGAAAGCAGATAACGCCTTCGTGCCTCTGAGGTTTCCCATCCTGCTTAGGAGTCAACCTACGCGAAGCATGACGTTTTCTGTACCTAGCTGCCTCATTTAAGAGAAGGAGCAGTTCAAATTTTCAGCTGAATCCAACGACTATCACCATTTTGAATAAATTATTGAGTTACCTTTTGATAATTACATCGTAGATCAGTTCTCAGGATATTAGTCTGCACTATGCAACGACAGTGTCTAGTCAATGTCTTTAAGCTCCGATATATTTGAAGGGCAACTGTACATGTAAGGTTACCTACATATCCAAGGAAAATTAATGCCAAGTGATATAATTCAACAGAAAACTTATTGAAACGAGGAGGATAATGCATTTAATTTATTGGGACTACTATTTACTATGAGACGTCGCACTAACGCTCAGAGATGTCTCTCGGGACGTAATGAGGCCTGCTCGAGTTGTGGTGTTGCAATTTTTAAACACTTAAATTGGCATATTTCTTATGTGTGCTCCCACGGTGACAAAGGATGGCGGAATGACATTTCTCGGCTATATGGTTATTTTTACCGATTTTAGCAGGCATGAATAACACGCCAGTTAACGTGAAGATGGAGATTTTCTTTAAACGAAACACTTTGTGGGAAGCAGCTCGCGTTTTTAAACATTTGAAATTAGAAAAACATATTAAAGAATTAACAGAGCTTTCAGATAGTTGTCTGTTTTTGTTTCGAAGAATTTTTTTATAACCTGATCGCGATGGCCCCCCCCCCCCCAAAATTTCTTTTTTAAGTTAAGTTTTTCTAATTTTATGGGTTTCAGTAATAGCCACGAGTCTGTACAACTCTTCGCGAAAAAAAAAGACTGTAAGGTGCATACCTTGACAAGGGTCACAGCAGCCATTTTTAATTTGATATGAGTTAAATTTTACTCCATACACGGATGTATATACAATAAAATGGTAAAATCACTATTTTAATGAAAACATTCCCTGCAGTAAAAGAAAAGTTATGAACTTCTTCGTGGCTGTCGACCAGAACTTTCCCTTAAAGTGCATTTGTTGACGAGAATTATCAAAATAGATAATGTTATCCTCACGTCAAAAACTCACCCATAAAACCTATATCAAAGTCAACCAGTATTTCAGGGACTATAGCCAATATCTTTATCAGCGATCTAGAGGAGGAAGTATTAGAGTATGACCAAGTTTTTGTGGGTAAATTTATTTATTATGAACTTTACTTAGACGCTACACTGCTGCTTGCTGACAGTTCTGTGTAGGACATTGGAGTATTAGTAAAAATGTTGAATGATGTCCACAAAGGAACTACGTTTGTCATGGAGCACTACACTGACCGATATTTACAATTCGTTGATTTCAACTTTAAATGGTAGGGCAGTAAGCAACTATGTGCTGTTTATAGGAAACAGGCAACTGATGCCGGAATTTCCAATGTTTCATACCATCCGCAGTTTTATGTAGGGGCTACTTATTGTCAGCTAAATGCACAGGGCACCCAATGTGCCGATGAGCAGGAAGGATAAATAGGCAGAACATCTTTCAGAAGATAGCGGTCAGCACAATGCCGTACTATAGAATAATGTAGCAAAAGATTGCACATATTTTTAAATTTCGTAGTGTCAAAATAGCATTCCAGAAGTAACAAAGTAATGAGGTATAGCGTAAGCATGATTTCGGTAAGAAGATAAATCACCAAAGGAGATGCACGATTATAAATTTGCACATCACTTCAACTAAACAGCCAGAGACTGACAAACGTAGACAACTGGCTTTGGAAATTAAGAATAGTGGACGACCAATACAACAGTATTAAAGCTGAGGAAACAACTGGACTTACATGGAGATACATCGGACATGTCAGCTGACAAGATCCGGACCTCTAGCGACTCATCAACTGGGCACTCTCGGAGTCATGGCCTGGTGTGGTGTGCGAGGTTAGATGGCACAACTACGGACAGAGTTCGACGGTTTGGATGTAAGTCGAGGAGCCGCGGTGCAATGCGTTTTTATTTGATTTAATTTCACAAGCGCCGCAATTGTGTGGTAGACTTGCAGTGTTTTAATCTCATCAGCAAAGTTTTACAATCTGATGGTGAGAGCACTGTCGCTCGAAACTGGTGGTTCAGCTGCATGTAAGACAGAAAATGAATGGAAGTGGCCAATGTTCACTGGTAAAACGTAACAACTTCTACTAAATTGGATAATTTAGAAAAGGTTGCTTTGTACTGACAGAACACTTGCTGCAACAATTTCTAACCGATCTACTAAAGACTGCCTCGACTTCGCTCCCCCTTTGACCCACTGCTGCGTGTTATGAGAGCCTTACTAGATATCAGCTTCTAGGGATGTCAACTGATGCATCTTAGAACTGTATTTTAAGGATTACAATTATAAAGAATTAGAAGTTTAATGATAATGTAGAATATCTTGTGGAGGGAAGACGGAACAAAGGCCACATCATATTTACAGATCATTACTGTTCAACAGATGTAATAAAGAGATAGGTGGGAAAACGACCCCGTTTCGGACTATTGCTGCACAGTTTGGGATCCCTACCAGGAAGGACTGACGGACAACATGAATAATGTTCACAGAAGGGCAGCTCAAATTGTTTCTTAATGTACAGAATATGATACGTTTCGTGTGGCAATAAATAAAACATCAGTAGGTGACATCCAGCCCTGGAGTTGACACTCAGAGAAGCTGACACCCCAGCAGCTGACACACACCAGTGGGTGACATCCCCGAGTAGATTACAGCCCCTGAAACGCAGCAGCTGACACCCCCAAACTCCTAATAGCTGACTTCCTCCCTAGTTGCTGAATCCCCAGTGGCTGACATCTCTGTTGCAGCTGACATCATCTCTCTGGTGATATACCACAGTAAATTTCCAAACAACCACGTTACAACACATTACATAGGAAAATAACTGTGTAACAATAGAAGAAGACAACTTTTTGAACTGCAAGAACAAGTTAATCTTCTAGCGTGGGCTAACTATAATATTTGGCTAACTCTGATATCAGACGAGTGACTGACGCGGGAGTAATACTGTTTTCTTTGCTAATTCCCATCGACAAATGCACTTTTGGCAGTAAGCTAGATCAGCGGTAATACCCATGTATGTTATGCAACCAATTTTTCTGTACGCAGACGAATTTGACGTGTGATACAGAGATAGAATTAAGCACGTCTACTAACATTTAATTTATATCGGTATTGTCAATAATCAAGTCATCTACATTTTGAAAAGTTAAACACGCTGAAATTTTAATTTGAAATTTCATTGTGTTTGCAATGTGTTTCATTTTCTAGATCCCTACTTATACTTGCATGAAACTGCATGTATTTTGATAAATAATTCTATCTAAGATTATAAATTAAGATATTGACTGCATCTATCTGCATCATCGTGTGTGCCATAATCTTCAGTCGTATTGTGTGTAAAAGAAGCAGACATTCTCCTAGTGCGTCGCGAAGATATACAACCTATTACCCGTTTGCTTACTTACAATGGAAAATTATACCGAGTAATTGACATCCCTCACTGCCCAGTAGCCAACTCCCGACCAGTAACTGACAGCCCATAGGAAGAGCTAGTAAACTGTACAGAGCTCCCATACAGCTCTGACACAATTTCCGAAAATATCCAGTTCAAAGACAGTGGTTACCAGCCTATGGCTACAAGATTAAGCATTATATGCAGAAAATGGCAAACGTTTTATGCTCTAAGATAAAGTTAATAACCTATCATGGAGTGACTCTAAGGTATAGCTGACTTTGTAAGCATAGCAAACCTCATTTCTTGCCTATACAAATGTGTATTACTACTGTTCAGTATGCTAGTCCATTAAAGTGTTATGTGGTTTCCATGTTGGACAGCAGATGATGACAAACGTTTTGTACTGCAAGATAAGGCTGAGACTGCGGTCACTGTAATAACTGCCTGACTCTGAAAGCATAGCAACTCTCTTTTCGTAGCTATTCGAATTTGTCTTACTTCTGTTCTCTACCATAGCCATCCAGATGAGTGGGACCACTATGGTATAGAGAAGTTGGAGCGACTCGTTGTGGAGGTGATGGTGCTGGCCAGGGGTGGCTATGAACTCGGATGCGAGACCTGACATCTTTTATTTAGTCTTGGACCACAATATTGAGGTCCTACTACGCCCCCAGATAAGCTCTCTGTTGCCGTGTGTCTGCTGGACGACTTCGGGAGGTTGAGACGGTTGGATGCTCATTTGACTCCTGCTTGCTGTTTTGCTGTTTAACCATTGGCAGCACGTGCCTGTGTTTGCGACGCGAACATCAGCTGAATTCTCTTTTCATCCACAGCTATTGGATTAGAAGCTCACACTAATGCGAATAGATGGTAGCGGTTCTGCTCTGGCTGCGAACCACTGACGAGAATCCAGTTGCTATCGTGGAACTTGGAAACGCGTCATCTGTCTTGTCTTTTTAATGGCTCAGGTGCAGACTTAGCACTAGTCTGGTGGAAATGTCTGCCTAAACCGGCGTCGATTGCTGACTGGTCCATAACGTGAGGGAAACTTACGTAGACCCAATGTCACTGAGGGTGATGCCATGCAGAATACACAAAAGTATGTGTACCGATTAACAGCACGCTTGCTGTGCAGGTACATTTCTTCCAGGTATGGGCAGGTCAGCAGCTTCGTATCTCTACAGTGTGAATGTGCTAAAAAAATGTTCAAATGTGTGTGAAATCTTATGGGACTTAACTGCTAAGGTCATCAGTCCCTAAGCTTACACACTACTTAACCTAAATTATCCTAAGGACAAACACACACAACAATGCCCGAGGGAGGACTCGAACCTTCGCCTGGGCCAACCGCACAGTCCATGACTGCAGCGCCTGAGACCGCTCGGCTAATCCCGCGCGGCTGTGAATGTCCTCCACAGGCCGGTTGGTAGCAGCATGTCTACTGCAAAGTCACCAGGACTGCACCGCTTTCGATTGTGAAACTGCATATCAGTGCCTCCAAGCCTGGATAATTGCCTCACACACGGTTGCAATGTAGCTACCTCTCACCCATTAACGCCCGAAAATAATGACCTGCAAGATGAAGCTAATATATTTCCATAGGGGCTCTACAGAGCTAGTCACTAACTATTGCCACGAAAGTATGATAAGAGCCAAAACGTTTGTGGGGCAGAAGTTGCATGGGACAACCGGGGCCATAATATAATGTTAATTTTTTGTTGCTAGGTGGGGTCGCTTGAGAGATATCAAGGTAAACTTCGCTTTTTTTGTGGGATGCGGTAGTTTGGTATATTGAGACGAATCAAATGGTTCAAATGGCTCTGAGCACTATCGGACTTAACATCTGAGGTCATCAGTCCCCTAGAACTTAGAACTACTTAAACCTAACCAACCTAAGGACATCACACACATCCACGCCCGAGGCAGGATTCGAACCAGAGACCGCAGCGGTCGCGCGGTTCCAGACTGAAGCGCCTAGAACCGCTCAGCTACATCGGCCGGCACGAATCCAATGATGTGTAACAGTAAGGTGTTTGAAGTTCAATGAAGGTCAAAAAGGTGGCATGAACGTCCATTTACAGAAGATGTTCGAAGTGATGACCATTGGTATCAACGCAGTGCTGCAATCTTCTTATCATGGATTGAGTGGTATTCCTTATTACATCGGCACTTATCAAAGCACATGCTCTGACAGTTCTCTCTGGCATATCTTCAGGTGTAGTTGGAACGTCTTTAGGAACAATGTCTTTTACGAATCCCCACCAGAAAAAATCCAGAGGCGTCAAGTCTGGCGAACGAGCCGGCCACGACACATCTCCTCCGCGTCAGATCCAATGATTTGGGAACTGTCTCTGCAACTCATTTCTAGCTATCAGCGAAAAATGTGCCGGACACCCATCGTGTTCATACCACATTCAGTTTCTTGTTCCTAAAGATGTTTCTTCCAATAACAGACCTAATATTTCTTGCAGGTATGTGGTGTGCTCCGCACCGTTAAGATTCCCTTCGATGAAATAGGGGCCTATAATTCTGTCCTCCAGAATCCCACACCATACATTCGCCGACCACGGTTTTTGGTGTGTAGCTTGCCGCAGCCCAACATGGATTTTCAGTTGCCCAGTAATGCGTGTTATGCAAATTAACATTCCCATGGTTCGTGAATGTAGCCTCGTCAGTAAATAAAACCAAATTAATAAATGTGTCATCCTTCTGAATCCCTCTGAGCCCATCGGCAGAGTTCAATGCGACGCATACAATCGCTACCAGTTAATTCTTGGTGGAGACTGATATGGTAAGGATAATATTTATGGTGATAAAGAACATGAACAACACTACTATGGCTCATGCCAGATTTCCTTGCGATTTGACGCGAACTAACACAAGGATCTCGAACCACATTGGCAAGAATACCAATTTCTATTTCCTCGTTAGTAACGTTCCTTTGACAGATATGTTTCGGATGCGTTCAAGATCCAGTTGTTCTCAATTTATCACACACATTTTTAAATGTACGTCGTGGAGGGTCGGTACGTTTAAAATATCTTTCAGAGTATAAGTCTCTGGCATTCTCCGTAAATGAGGAGCATATCAACTTGTTCTTCGAACGAATACATCATTCACATTCGCTTGATTCAACGATACTAGTCTTACCATTCCTATTAGTGTTGTATTGCGAACCCGTCGAATGGTGTTACGTCAGTGACACGTTAAATGGATACGCGGTAATCGGGGAATATTTACTGTGTGCACGATATATGAGAGAGAAATGTCAGAGTATGTGCTTCGATAAGTGCCAAAGTGATAAGGAATACCACTCAATCCATGATAAGAAGATTTCAGCATTGCATTGATACCAATGGTCATCACTTCGAACACCATCTGTAAATGGACGTTCATGCCAGCTTTTTGACCTTCGTTTACCTTCAAAGACCTTACTCTTACTATTGTACTCTTACTATTGTACTCTTACTATTGTATTCGTCTCAATATACCAAACTAACGCATCCCATTAAAAAAGCGATCTTGATATCTCTGAAGCGACCGCACCTAGCAACAAAAAACCAACATCATACTATGGCCCCTTTGTCCCATGATAATTCTCTTAGACAAGTGCACTTTAAGCTGTGCGTTAAATCACCAGCAGGGCTCATGTGCGTATCGTAGTATGGCTTGCGTGTCATATTACATCAAGCCGATTGTCAAATTCATTGGATGTCATCAATACGAGACTTGTCGCAGCAAATAAAATGCGCAGTCAGTGAGTTCAGTATTATCGATGTTAGCCTGTCTGCTTTGTGACACCTGAAATGCGAAATAGAACAATTCAAAGGGGCATATAATTTATATGGGACTTCTTTGTGCCCTACATCATCTATGAGAATGGTACAGAAATAGAACTTTGCACATACGCAAGATCTGTTTCATACAACTATTGCAATAATGCATTTGAATTTGACGCAATAAATTCAGTTCCTTCGAATACTTTTGGACACGCTCAACTATGATTGGCTGTTTCATTTTGATGGTTTATAATTTACTAGGCTCTGATTGGCGGAAAGGAGGATGGAAGGGGAAGTGTTACAAAGTACAGTTGTATTACAGTTGTATTACGAATTCCCGCCAATTTTATTTTTTAAATTTACGACAATTTGTTATTTAAAATTTCAGCTTTCCGTTATCCACCATCCTCAACTTTTAAATCTCCTACCATACATGATCTTCTTGACATCTTGCATTAAGGGATAATGGATGTCGTCATTTCCCCTGACGTATAGGCAATTCGCATTAACATTTGATCCTAGGTGAAGTGGTGTACTGTGTCAAAAGGTTTTGTCGTACGAAAGTTGTTTACTTGACGCCTCCACCTTTTGAAAAATGAGGTAAAAGAACGTAAGTAACCAAATGGAATTACATAGAATATTGTTTGAATGGTTGTCTGAGCTTAAGTATAAATTTGTTGAAGATAATCAGTACGAGGATGGCTGCGCGTTAACAGCTATGCAGCAAAGCATAGAGTGTGCAGCCGTTACAGCTCATTCCAAAGGTCGCCCATAAGCACCGCGATCGGGCTGGGACTAGCATGATGTGCGTGAGCACGCTGGCTCGGATTTTTTTCGGATTCCAGGAAAGTAGGTTCCGGGTATTTGTAATGAATTCGTGAGTGCTTTCCTAGATAACAAGTTCTAGGTATTTGTAACTAGTTCTTGAGTGCTTTAGCATTCACTAGGGAGATCTATTTAAGCCACGATACTACCAATTAAACTGAAGGAATGGGTTCACCTGTGCGGTACCTATTGAATTTCATTTGCTGGAATACAGGAATCTACATCCAACTTTGTCGGACACAGGATCCTATTGTTTCCTGTAAGTAAGGGTTGTAGAAGTATAGGCCCACTCTAAGATACGTATGTGTGAGTTGGAATTTTGTTCGGGGATGGATGGGTATTTGATATACCCGAGTGAGCTGATGTTTCGAAGTGACTAGACTCTTCTGATAGACCTAGAAGAGAAGTAATCGTGAATGATTTTAGTTAGAACTACATAAAGTGCTTAGTATAAATAACTTGAGATATAGCCTAGCGTATATAAAGATGTTGGTCCTTAATTTTGGTACAATGCCGAGAAACGACGTGCGCCTATTTTGTAATTTGGGAATAAATTGTGTGACGTGTGACCACTATTAAATTAGGTTTTGTTAGTGGATTCATTGTCTGTCAGCTATTGACTTTAAGGGCACGTTATACAACTGTAACTGAGAAGTGGCGATGATACTCTTCGTTTTCTTTTGTTTTATTTTTTTATTTAATTAATTAATTTATTTTTTTTTTGTTCTGTAATTCTATTCCAACAGTGGCTATTACTTATTTTCGCGATGAGAAGTGTACGAATCAAACACGAATAGTCAATATTGCAAAAATAAAGAACACTCCTTGACTGAAACAAGAAAAAACCGAAATAAGAGGTTTCGTGATTTGGTAATCAGATTGCCTGTGCGTTTCGTGAATGTTGGAAGCTGACAGGATTTGGAACAGGTGGAATTTTCTCGAATCACACAGTTCTTAATGAACGATATTCACGATAATTAAATTGTTACTGTCGATACGACCAACTTGCACTGGAAGTTACATCCATATTTTTTTAAAAAAGAGCGAAAGTCGAAGAAAGAAAAAAAAGTTATGACTCCATTCCACATAAAGTGCTACATATAAAAGACAGTGGCAAGTCTTCCTCCTTTACGACTAACAGACATACTGTAAATAAAAGTAAAGTTTATAGGAAATATTGAATAAAGTCCTATGACCGAAATAAACTCGAAATGGGGAAAAAACTTTGCTGTACGTGATTTATTTTAGAATCGCTTTCAGCAGTTACAAATATTACTGATATAATATCAGAAGCAGTGAGCTTCGCTAATAACATCGCTGGTATAAACACAGTCAAAGAAATAATTTTCATTGAAATGAATACAGGCATATTTACTGCTTACTCAAGAAGCATATTTTGAAATTAAGTATGTTCTTCATCTTATCAGTGAGAGATAAGTTTTCTCATGGTATAAAACTGAAAAAAAGGAAAAATAATTATTAGTTTGTGTGTTATGGGGAATTAGCGATAATTAACGGCATGACAATACCAAACTGTACAGGGACGCTAATTCTGTTTGCGTCCAGTAGATTTTTATGAGGGTGTCACATGTAGTATTTGAAGTGTGATAATCTGTTGTAGGTGAAGTACTGAGGCAGCAATAACGTTAGATATTGCCGTCATATTTGCTTTTTAGAAATTACTTGTAAGTTTCTCTCGTTTTTGCTTGTTTGTAATACTTTGACACTGAGTAACACGTGTCATTCAAGACTGTCACTTCCAGTACGAATTAAATAGAATACCGAAAGTACAAACTCATTTAAAAAGGGAAGATATTTTATATTCCTCATCTAGTCCCACGTTAGAGTTATTGAAACGTTTCACTATGTGCTGGTTCTGTGACCTAGGTCACATGTTTGTGCCCAAACTGTATATTAAATTTTTTTGTATATGTGTCATGTCAGATTACACTGAGTGCTTGAGAGATTGCAGGGCACTCTCACTTCTGACTGGATGTCATGCTGCTTAATGTTCTTAGGGAAGATGATATTTATTATGATCTGACTTCATACATCATGATGAAATGGTGGGCAGTAGTTAACGCTCATGACTGTGTGCTCTAGTGAAGGAATAGCGGTAAGCTTTACCAGCATTCAAAGGAATAGGATGCCGATTTAAATGACTGCAGCAAAAGCGTACAGCGACTGAGGGTCGAACGGAGCGCGTTTTTTCTGCAGAACGTGGGTGAAAACATTTCCGGGCAGCTGAGTTCCGCGGTCTCATTGTGCAGACGCGTTTGGATTGCGCCAGTCGGTTGCTAGATGCGTCCAGGTAGGCTGACTAGCGCCGAGGAGACGCCGTTGCAATGGCCAAAGCTTTGTAGACTGGCAATAAAGCAGAGGATGGGCCTTGTTAGGCAGGAAGTCGATGAGACGACTGTGAGCGTTCTGAGAATTTCCGTCAGAGAGGTCACTGGCACCCAGACGTCCAGGCTGTTACAAAAACATATTTGTGAAGGTACGAGGCTTTTAGCAAGTTTACAGCCATTCTTTCGAAACTTCGAAATGGACGCAACAGGGGAGATGACAGTCTTTTTATGGGGGGCTGTGCTTCCATCCTGATCATGTTCTTAGCAAAAGACTCAGTATAAACGCTTGGGATGACGCTACGAAGCTGAATCTTTTTTTTGTTTCCTCCCAATTAACTTTAAAGTATCTGATTGGTGAAATCGGTGTATGCAGAGCAAGGAGCCGTCTCCCATCTTCAAATGTGGCGCTCCAGCTCGTGATTGGCCTGTGCTAAAGTGGGAGTAGTCTAAGATGTAAATGGGCTTCGATACTGAGCTGGTGAGGAAAGCAGAGAGAAAGAGAAGAGGTCACTCTTGTACTGGCGCTTCGCTAGTAAAGAACTGCAGGTGTCTACCTAAACGGTGAGACTTGTGTCCTTTGCTAGTGTGCCACGTAGAGCCTGTGCCAGTCACCTTCTGAACTGTCAGAGGTACTGCTTCTAGCAACACGCACACAACGAGTGATGTGTGGGTGTACTTATTTTTCTTGAGATAGCAATCTAAACATTTGACATATTCCGTCACGTACAGTCGTGAGACAGAGTCAAATTGGTTTTGCAGACCATCAAATGTGTCCTCGTGCACACTGGAATCCACCGGGATTTCAGAGGCGCATAGGGAAGTACCTGCGTTCCGAACGCCAGACTGCGTACTAGCATTTTTCGCGGGCGTGCCATTAATAACAGGTTGCTGCCATCTATGACTACAGTCGCCCAATGCAGCGTGGTGTGCCGCCCTGACCAACAGAAGGGTAAAGTATTTGCTGCTATGGCGTAGGGCTCCAATATATGTTTCTCAGCACCCTGTTGTTTCGAACCATAGTTTTCTTTTTGGACTAGTAGAGTACAGATTGTGGGGTAGTTTTTATGCCATATCTCGGATTCCCGTGTACGAAGTCAGATAGAGCGATTAGTGTTCTGGTTAGTGTCGTGTGTCGATACCCAGCTGATACCTTTGTCTACCATAGGCGCCATATTAGTGAAAGTGTTTCTCAAATGAAAATGTTTGTGTGACGTTTCGTTAGTCTTTTCCGTCTTGTGATGTTAAGAATGAATAAATCTGATGTCATTTAGATCACAACTTTTCACTGTGTTCTGATTAACATTACCTTTGCCATTTTATTAAAATCCTGATTATAAAAGAAAGTAGCAAGCTTGCAGGCTTATCACAGTCATTCTTCGATAACATCGACATTAACATCGGAGTAAAAACCAAAGTGAAGAGGTCCCACCCAATAGACAGGGCAGGTAGGCAACGTTACAAAAAAAATGGCTCTGAGCACTATGGGACTCAACTGCTGTGGTCATAAGTCCCCTAGAACTTAGAACTACTTAAACCTAACTAACCTAAGGACAGCACACAACACCCAGCCATCACGAGGCAGAGAAAATCCCTGACCCCGCCGGGAATCGAACCCGGGAACCCGGGCGTAGAAAGCGAGAACGCTACCGCACGACCACGATATGCGGGCGGCAACGTTACATTTGGTGGCGTGTCTGGCATGATTGTTCAGTTACTAGACTATCCTCACTGTCGAAATTGAAGTGAACAATGAAACTTCTGGGTGCATCACCTGAATCGTTGTGGCTATAGTTAATTAGCGCCAATTAGTCCAAGTTAGAGTAACTGTCGCAATGTAATTAAGAGGAAACTGTTGTAATATATTCTACTAAGTTTCGTGCAGTGTCTACTATTGTTGGGTAGGTGTTGTGGGAGCTTTTTACCGACTGAAGGAGTTTTTGTGGCGTTACTGACCTTCAGCCACATCTTTAATTGCAGTAGATCCCACACCACTACAGAGGCATCGCTGTGAGCGCGACCTCAACTTCGGACGAGTCAACGCTTTGGTCAACACATCGCTGTGAGCGCTATCTCGCGAGTGCCGAGACGCACTTGAGCCATGTCATTACGGCTGGAGGAGCTGCTGAGTAGAAAAAAAATTAAGTATGAAGTTCATTTACTGTGTTATAAAAGTGCACCGTGTCGTATGTCTATGGTAGTATTCTGTAGATGCTGTAACTCTTTGGCCCGGTAAGGACGTGTCTTAAATAGAAGTTAGGGAAATTAGTTTATAGTAACTGGTAAGATGTTTGCAACATGGAAAAGTCAGGGAACGTTATTTTACAAAATTAATAAAGGAAGCAAAAGGCTTGATAAAGCAATGGTAGGAGGAAGCCAAAGACTTGATCTATATCTACATCTACGTGGTTACTCTGCAATTCACACTTAAGTGCCTGTCAAGGAACCATTTTAATACTACTTCTCTATCATTCCACTCTCAAATGGCGCGTAGGAAAAAGGAACACCTAAATGTTTCCGTTCGAGCTCAGATTTCTCATATTTTATTATAATGATCATTTGTCCCTATGTAGGTGGGTGACAACAAAATATTTACGCATTTGGAAGAGAAAGTTGGTGATCGAAATTTCGTAAATTGATCTTGCCGCAAAGAAAACCGCCTTTGTTTCAGTGACTGCCACCCCAACTCGCGTATCATGTCAGTGACACTCCCACCGCTATTGTGCGATAACGTGAAAGGAGCTGGCCTTCTTTGTAATTCTTCGATGTCCTCCGTCAATCCTACCTGGTAAGGATTAGAGATGGGGGATCCGCTCCTGAACTGATTCATAGAGTTGAATCTTTCAAAGGAGTGAACAATCAATGATTCAGAAAAAAAGAACGGTAGCTCCAGACGTTTCCCACAGCAGAGAGAGAGAGAGAGAGAGAGAGAGAGAGAGAGAGCCGGAGCATATCAGCGGGGCCTCTGCGGGTCAGAGCACACTGCACACCACACAGCACATCCAGCGCCGGCCTCTGCCCTGCTTCTTCCTTGGCTGCCTGCATTGTGCAGTGCCCCATTGGATTTTGTGTTTCACATATGCCGTGCCGTCTCTGTGGTTCCTCTGCCACGTGCAGTGTCTGGCGCAGCTTAACTTAGCAACGCACACTGTCGGCGATCGTTTCAGTCGCACGTCCTGCCCTCTGGGCAGTTGATGCGAGCAACAGGACAGAGAGCCTCCTAGCGGAGAACATAAGAACTACTTGCAACAACCTGCTCGCAAGAGAACGGACGATTTGTCTCAGAGCGGGTGACTGGTGGCCATTCACCACTCCCCCCACCCTCGGAACTCGCCCACTCAACGCTCACCCCACCGTTCTCGACTCTAGCCAGAGCGTTGAGCAAAGCAACTCTGGTCTCTGCGGTCTTAGCTCATGCAGTAATACAGCTCGCGGCTCGACCTGCTTGACTCAGCGCCTCTGCATTGGAGTTTGTCTCTACTGGATATTGTTCTTCGTAGTAAAACCGCTATGTATATTACATTATTATGTTATGTATATATCATTTGTTTTTATTTTATTTTTATTTGTTTAAACTGATCAGATTAGGTCCCTGACGACTCCTCTTACTATAGAATTTTTATTATGGACACTCGAATTTACGCTTTAATTATGAGGGAACTGATAAACGTATCACAAAATGTGATACACCAATATTTCCCTTGTTTTATTCTGCGTAAGGCTATATGCAGCACTTTAGTATTACAGTCCAATTTATATATATATATTTTTCTTATTCTGGTTCGGATTTTGGGATTTTAGGCGTCTTTGGAAGGATACGTTCACTTTAAAAATATATGGCTTGCGATGTATTTTTACGAGGTTAATGAAATTTTAATACATTATAGCCAAATATATTGTTAATGTAAATCTCAAGTTACAACGTTTTCCGATCACCCAAAAAACCACGATAGTGCAAAATAAATCAATAATCAAAAACTTTGTCATATCGTGGAAATTTCAATAAACAATACAAAATTCTTACTCATTATCTGTGTTACTTCAAAAAAATAGGATCAAATAATATCAAAATACACGTATAGTACTGGGAATAAACCAAGTTTAAAGGGCAATGTGCCTTCCATTTATTTTCTATTGTGAATGAGTGGTGAGTCATGAAAAAGAGCTAGTTCATTTCAGTTCTGATCCGATCTCTGAAAAGAACAGTTTTGCCCATCTCTAGTAAGGATCCCATAGCGTGCAGCAATATTCCAGCAGAGAACGGACAAGTGTAATGTAGGCTCTCTCTTTAGTGGGTTTGTCGCATCTTCTAAGTGTTGTGCCAACAAAGCGCAGTCTTTGTTTCGACTTCCCCACAATATTATCTATGTGGTCTTTCCAATTTAAGTTGCCCGTAGTTGTAATTCCTAGGTACTTAGTCGAATTGACAGCCCTTATATTTGTGAAATTTATTGTGTAGGCCTACCCAAAATTTATGGGATGTCTTTTAGTACCCATGTGGATGACTTGGCATGTTTCTTTGTTTAGTGCTAATTGCCACTTCCGTATCATACAGAAATTCGCTCTACATAATTTTGTAATTGGAATTGATCGTCTGATGATTTTACTAGACGGTAAATTACAGCGTCATCTGCAAACTATCTAAAGGGGCTGCTCAGATTAGCACCTTGATCATTTATGTAAATCAGGAACAGCAGAGGGCCTATGACACTATCTTGCGGAATGCCAGCTATCACTTCTGTTCTACTCGATGATTTACGGTTTATCACTACGAACTGTGACGTCTCTGAGAAGAAATCACGAATCCAGTCACACAACTGAGACGATACTCCATATGCACGCTATTTGATTAATAGTCGCTTGTGAGGGACGGTATCAAAAGCCTTCCGGAGATCTAGGAATATGGAATCGATCTGAGATCCCTTGCCGACAACACTTATTACTTCACGAGAATAAAGAGCTAGCTGTGTTACAAAAGACCGATATTTTCTGAATCCGTATTGGTTATGTATCAATAAGTCATTTTCTTCAAGGTGATTCATAATGTTCCGCTACAGTATATGCTCCAAAATCCTACTGCAAATTGAGGTCAGTGATACGGGTCTGTAATTCAGTAGGTTACTCCTATTTCCTTTCTTGAGTATCGGTGTGATCTGTGCTATTTTCCAGTCTTTAGAAACAGCGTGGAGAAGCGAAAAAAGGTAGATAGGCAGCCAAAAGCTTGATAATGGAAAATCAGGAGGGAGCGCTAAGAGATAGAGAAACGTTTAGTGACCTGATGAAAGAAGTTATTGAGGTTGATAATCATGAATTGTTAAAGAATGAGTTGTCTGAAAACAAAAATACCATGACCTACCGCTCCTCCTGATGAACTGGAGAAGATGAAAGATGAAGAGTATAAGTGATGGGGTTATTTTTGAAGGATTTATCTGAACAGTTGCCAGAAGGTCACAAACGAATAAAGGGAAAGTTAAATGGATATTAACGTCTTTGAGTGACTCAGTCTATTTCAGGCGACAGAGAAGTCAGACTTGGGTGACAGGCAAATTTAAATCTTTAAGGTATCCATTGTCTAATTAAGTGTTACAGTGAAAACACCCCATTCTACTTGTGAGTGAAGGAAGAGGCTGCCCTATGAACCAGCCTCAGCTCCTAATAGTCAAACTATAAATTCACTCAGTAGTAGTAATAATAATGAAACAGTTCAAGTGTCAGTGAGATCGCATGTCAATTATGACCATGTGTGTAAGTCGGATGTTAACTGTTGGGATCAAGAATTGATGTAGTCATTTCCAGAAGTTAAACATAGAGGTTCGGTACGTCCAGTTATTTTTCTTAAGTCTTCCCAGGAAGCTCTGCCCTTTTCATGGGACAGACAGAAAGACAGCGGATTTATTCTGAGTCATTTAGTGGAGGTTGCATCCCAGTGGGCTACTACATTTAGTAGAGATTTTAACTTTGAGGCTATCAGAAAAAGTGAGGGAATGTTTGCTAGGTGAAAAGTGGAGTCAGGTACAGTCTATATTAGAGCTCTTAGATCAACTGGATTATTTGCAAGAGTACAAAGAGAAATTTGAGGCAAGAGTAGTGAACTGAGTAGACACAAAAGGATAACCTAATGGAAAGAATCAGCAAAACATGACGTTCTTTGGTCGTAATAATCATAACAGTCAGATTAATTGACTGAATAATCACAGTAATAATCATAATGATAGTTATTGTAATGATTATTCAAAGTTGGACTCATGGAGTAGAATCACTGATGGGAGATATTGGTGCAGATGTGAGGAAGAGAAGAGAAATATACCACCTAATGGTCAGGGTAATGTTGGCAGAAATGAAAGAAGGAATACTGGTAGATATATAATAATAATAATAATAATAATAATGGGAATAGCCAGGACGATAACGGAGCAGTTATTCAAGAGATAACAGAACCAAGTCAACTCAGCCCTATGCCAAGTTGTTCCCATCCCAATGTTCATAAATACAATAGTACTTTATTGAGGTTTAGAGATCAAGAAAATCTGAGTGATGAGTTGTTGTTAGAGAAGGAACACCTATCGAAGGATATGTCAACACTAATAGTGTCATGGACAGTAGTTAACCAGGAATTGGATCTTTTGATTGGCAATGACTGTGTGGTTGGTTCACTGTCGAAGGTGATATGGAAAAGCAACAACACCAAGTGGAAGTGTCCTTTGTTTCCTTATAAATGTATAAGTGATAGGTGTATAATGGACGAAAAGTAAAAAAAAAGTCGAAGATGTAGAGTTGCCGACATTTACAATTTCAGATGTTAGGTCACAGTATTCAGTGTTAATAGTTCTGGATATTAACTTGCCTATTTTATTAGGTATGGGTTGGTTAGCGTCATATGAGGTGCTGTTACGTGTCCCAAATGAAAGGATGCGGATAATGGCTGAGAATTGTCAATGGAGGATGAAGCTAAATAAAAGTAGGAAGATTCAGGAATCTGACGATGGTGTTAAGCGCCGGAATGCCCAGCTAAATAGGAAGAAGAAAGGTAAAAAAGCTGAAGAAGGCTTCCGTGAGGGACAGAACAACACCTTCCAGCTCCTTTGGGAAGAGATGGTCACAGAGAAATGCTGGGAATGCAGTGGGTTAACTACGAGCGTTATTTGGAAAGTAATGAACGATCGGTCGCGAAATGGAAAATACTGTGAAAATTTGATGAAGCGTTGCACAGATGTGTTGGGCACACTGTCTACTACGCCCGTCGATCGCATCATGTTGCTGTTTTCAGTTCTGAGCTCACAGTGAAAAGACAAAGATTGCTAGAAAGTAGCGTCTCCCGCCAAGTATGAGGGCCTGGCGAAATATTTCGTCTGAAACTATGCAATCCACATAACATAACTGTCACGCAGTTCGTTCTACATGACAGTTCTCGGCCACACACTGCAGGGACCATGAAGATGCTGCTGCGGCGTTTTCGATGGGAAGTGTTTGATCACCCACAATACAGCCTGTAATTGGCTACCACTGAGGGAATTAAAAAGTTGGTACAACGCTGCAATAGATGTCTAAGTCTGAGCGGCGACTGTGTAGAGAAGTAGCTGGAAGGTGTAGTAACCGTTGCAAATAAAACAGTTTTGATTTTCACTGTGGTTTCCATTTCGCGACCTCTCGTTCCTTACCTTCCGAATAGCCCTCGTATGTCATGGAGAAAGCAATTAAAAGTGGTATTATTGCGAAGGAGGACAGCTTTTGATGAGAGCCTGGGAATATGGACGTAGATTGATAATTAAAGAACATGTGCCTCTTTTGATGTCGCCATAACCTATTGCACTGAATATTCATGATAAAGTAAAGAAATAAATTAATAGTAGAATGTTAAGTTGGGATATAATTAAAACATATTAATTGATAAACAATACCAATGAGGTGATTAGAAAACTTAATGTGACGCTAGGGTGGTACTGGATGCAGGAACAGTTAATAAGATTACTGAAATGGAATGGTACCGGCCTCTTCTGAAGAAGAGAGGTTGCTCTGATACACTAACGCCAATTATTTAAGCTCTATCGATTTGATGGCTAGCTACTGGCTAGTTTCTCTTGCTGAAGAGACAGTGAAGTATACAGGTTTCTTAATTTCATGGACGGCAATACCAATTCAAGGTGCTCCCTACGGGGTTAAATGCATTTGTAGTGGAATTTATTCGAATTCTCGATTTGATTTCAGGGAATGATTTTCTAGGCTGTATGTTTGTGTGTATAGGCAATCTGCTATCAGTGTCTAAAATGTTGGAAGAACTCACTGAATTAATCGAAAAGGAGTTACATTAAATGACGCAGAAGGGAGTTACAGAAAAATTTTAGACATCTAATTTTGGCTGTAGATAAATAAAATACCCTGTGCATTTGGTAAGTTGGAAGGATATTACACAACACCTAAATAAAATATAGACAGATCTGAATGTTCCATGCCTCGACATGCGAAGCAGTTGAAGTTTTATTTGGGTCTCGTGAGATTATATCGTTACTATGTCTCAAGTCAGGTTATGAATTTTAATCATTTGAAAGCACTGCAGGAACTGAAGTCCCCTTATGTATGGCTTATGTATGGAATGAAAATGCCAAATTGAGTGGGAGAGTATTAAAAGAGAATTATGCAAGGCACCTATTCTAGGACACGATAGCTTAAGTGAGGAATTTTGTGTAGTGGTAGATGTGTCCAGATACAGGCACCAGTAGAATGCTAACCCCTTGTGGAAGAAATTACTGTACTACAGAGAAAGCAACTTTGGCTGTAGTATGGGTAGTGATGAAATTTAAGTATATGTTCTATGGACACAAACTGGTGGTGTGTTTTGATCACTGACCACTCAAGTTTTTGATGACTAGTAAACAGTTGCACAGTCCATTGGTGTGATGAACCTTGTTCTTGAGTATGATATAGAGCTCTGATATAAAAGGGGCGACGCGAACAAGGTACCAGACGCTTTACAGAGGTTTGAATGGATGTGGAATTTGCTGTATAAAGTAGTATGCGCCTAAATTAGTGTGGTATATTCATCAGGTGTGTGGTCGTTTTGGGTCAAGAAATGTTTAGCCCATGTAGAACATATGATTACTGCAAAGGCATAAGCTGGTGTGTTAGAAAACTTACCCAAATGTTGGATCTGTCAACAAAAAATTGTATGTAAAAGAGTAAGGTCCAAGGTTACCCCACTGTCCATTTGTGGTTTTTGGATGTAAGTGCCATCGACACTTCTGGCCTGATACCTCATGGAACTAGAGGTGTAACCTACTAGTCGTCATACTGGAGGTATGGTCCAAATTCGTAAAATTGTGCCCCATTAAGGTGGCAATGGACAAGGCCAAGATAAGTTTCTTCCTCAAGAAATATTTTTCCACAGTAGGAAAACTGAAGAAGCTGATATCGGCTAATGGACCACAATATGTAGAACAAGAATTTAAGGACTTTCTGAGTAAACAAGGAGTACAACATTTGTTAATAGCGTTGTACCACCGACAAGAAAATTCATCAGCAAGGATGATGAGAGAATTAGGGAGTTTAGGTAGGGCCTTATATGCCAAGAGGAGTACTAAGTGGACCGCTTTCTAGTAGATGGATATTCATTGACATTCCACACGATAGTACAGGGTCGCTCTGAAGGAAATAGTGTGGGTCAAATAAAGGGGGACCGGCTGATGGATAAAATAGACTATCCTTCCAAAGCAGCTAATTGGTATAAAAAGACTAGAAGAATTCATACCTCAGGGTTAGAGAGAGTTGCCAAATGGAGATGTGATAGAATCAATCGAGGAGCAAATAACTTGTGTGTACAAATAGATCGAGTTCTCTTTTGGAGCCACTGGAAGAGCAAGAAAAGTCACAAGCAAATGAAGAAGCTTCTATATTTGTATGATGATCAGATTTAGATCAAATCACTGACTGACTCCACAACTGTATTTTTGAAAGAAGTAGGATCCTACCGAGGTATATGTAAATTTCACAAGGGCGATATTCGCCAGTACGTGGTATCCTGTGCTTTCGTTAATGACCAGGGACTAGGAAATAACCTAACTATGAGAAAGAGGTAGGCGATTTAAGACTGAGTAATGTGTGAGAGATTTGAAGAGATAATTTATACCAGAAGGAGGCATTGTTGGCAAACAATGAGGAACAGACAAGTGTGTCATGTAATAGTGTATGGTCTATCACAGAAAGAGAGTTAGAATGTGGTAGGACACAGGAGGTAAGAAATCGGCATAAAAAGGAACCGAAAAATACGACAGTGCTAGTTAGAAGATATGGAGACAGAAAGATACTGAGTGCCTGCCAAGAGGAAGTAAATTTTTAAATACCAAACAAGAGGGATCAAAGCGAAAAAAGTTTGACATTGAAACTAGACGGCCAACAGACTACCAAAAAGGTGACAATGTAGGTGTGGGCCGGAAAGAACTATCTGCACTTACTGATGCCACTGGACGCATAAGGAGTGAACCTGTGCCCCAAGCTAGTTTACAAGTATTTTGTGGTTTTAAGTCATGGAATTATTCCTTTATCGGTTAGCTTGTAAATGTTTTAGTTTTCTAATTCAAAAATGTATATAACCAGTAATGGTTAAGCTTTGTAGTTCTTGGACGTGGGAAAGACAGTTGTTGTAGGTGATTACTGAGTTATCAGGCCAGTTGTTGTAACAAATTTGCTTGCCTAGAATAACCGAATAAGGTTTCTTAGAAAGAAAGACGAGCAGGAACCGGGTGCAAATTTGCTATTAAGTATTAACAGAAGCCACACAAGAGCGTGAAAACGAGGTTAAAGTAGTAGAGCTGTCAATTTCTTGGACTTTATCAAATGAACCTATATGGTTCAAGAGACCTTTTCAAGTCTTGAACATCTATGCTGCATAGATGCAGACTGAAATTAAGCTTTAAAATTTGTATCAACGCCTTGAAGCGACTTCGTATCTTGGCTTTGGCAAAAGTTTCATTTGTCCCTTCAGATTGCACATACACTCTTGAATTTAGGAAGATATGAGAAAAGAGTGAAAAGTACATAGTTATGACCCGCTGGAAGATGGTAGCTCTTGTCTTGGCTATGGCAGTTGACAGTTGACCAGGAGGTGGAAAATCCCGTTTAAAAGGTGGTAGAGGCTTAGGTTACCATCAGCAGCCAGAGAAAGAAGTTGAGCGCACGAAATTATTTGGATGTTGTAATCATCCAGGCTCCACCCTAATGTCTTATTTATAAGAGAAGGAAATATGGTTTATGGTAAAAGTAAGGGTAAGGAGGACATTGTATCCAATGAATTGACAGATTTGTTCAAGGAAGAAGTACGTCCTGGCTTTGCAAATATGCGAAGGCGAGAATGGGGCTCTGTACTGTGTGGTTTATTTGTCGCATCCACCCTTTCAACGTCACATAAACGAACGTAAATAACTATAGTGATTCGTGTAAAATATTATTTAATTGGATATCTCAGCATTCGTATGTTACTTTGTTGTAGAAAACCAGTACGACGATGGCTGCGCGTTGCTAACTATGCAGCATAGCAGAGAGAGTGCGGCGGCTGCAACTGATTCCAAAGACCGTCCACCATCATCCCAACCTGGGAGATAAATGAAGCTGCGACAGCCATCCCTTACAGTGATTTTATTACTGTGAAATTGCAAAATAATAGAGAGATAGTCAGTCCGCTCTTGGCCACGATACAAGTCAGATCGTCTTATTTGGAGAACCTTTGTGGGGAACTACTCGTCTCGATGAAAAAAATCAAACCGCGCGTGGAGACTGCGTTTAGCACGCTGTACATTAGCACACTGGCTCGGAATTTTCAAGAATTACAAGGAAATAGCTTCCGGGTCTTTGTAATCAGGTAACTTATTTCGTCAGGGCTTTAGCATTCACTAGAGAGATCTGTTTAAGCGACAGTGTTAATAATTAAATTATGAGTGACAGGTTTCCTCATGGTAAAGAACTGAAAGAAAAGAACAAGAATTGTGTTTGAATTATCGATAATTAACTGCATGGCAATCTCGAAGAGCACAGGTACGTTAATCTTATATGACTAAGAGGATTATCATGAAGGTTCCACTCGTAGTATCTGAAGTGTGATAATTTGTTGTACGCCACATACAAAGGCAGTAATAACAGATATTTCAGCGAATTTTGCTTCTTTGAAATTGCTAGTAAACTTCTTTCGCGTTGGATTATTTAGAACTAGTGGGCATTGAGAAATACGTATGATTCAAGAGCGTCCTCTATCGTACAAATTACATAGCCTGATTAATACCAAAACCAAAACTCACGTAAAAACGTAAGACATTTTATAATCCTTAGCTAGTCCCATCTTAGGACTGTTAAACTGTCTCTGTATGTACTGGTGCTGTGGCTTAGGTCGAGTGCTTATCGGTCATTGTTTGGTGGTATCGACAATAACATTCGAGTACGGTACATCTTGTGGCAGTACTAAAGCGAAACAGAGTGTAGAGCTGTCCCTCAATACACAGGGCATGCGATCACGTTACAGGTCTACAATCTTGGTTTGTAAATTCAGTGGTATCGCAAACTCCAACGATTATATAAGTGTAAAGTGCACCAGGTCCTACATGGATATCCTACTGGGCACTGTAGACTGGAAAGATCCTAATTAACATGTAAATGTGTCCCCTGTTTTATAGTCTGTTCAATACCTGACTTGCTCCCTGAAACTGTTTTCTTCTAAAATGATCAGTTAGTCACACATCCCCGTGTCCTCAAGTTAGTCCACTTCTTTTACTAACCACATTTTAAGTCATCTGAGAACATCTAGCCTGACTTACAGAATTTTGGATTGACAGCGTGAATTGCGCATGGACATCCCAAATGACCGCGCAAATTCCTTTACACCCATGATAAAATGTTCCCTGTTATGAACTTCATAAATTGCGTCATTGATTGTGAAATAGTAATTATTCGTCTCCAGCAGACAGCATTCCGCATTGCAGGTTAAGAGCTAGCGAAAGACATTGGGACATGCAGATACAGTGAACATGGCAAAAAATGTTAGATGTACAGAAGGAAAGGAGCTTGCGTAAAACTCGTGACATCATTATTTGGGAGCCGGTTCTCAAGAAACTGTTTAGCAGCGATTGCGTAACTGTTGATTCACCTTGGATTACAGTTTGGAGGACGTGAAAGTCAGCAGAATTACATAGACGTGTCACTTTAGCTGCAGACGCCGCCGAAGAATGATGTGGATATATGTATTGTGTATCACTTTAACTGTACAGGCGGTTTTCGCTGGTCCACAGTCAACAGAAACTACAACCTTGATGTCTCTTGGACATGGTATCGACGTACCAACGAAATGTCATTCCGGGTACGTCAACGTCAACGGGAATTGCGTGAAGACTTTCAAGCTACCAACGGTATGATTGAAGCGATTTCACGCATTTACATGTATCATATTTAAAACTAACCCGTCGTGTAGATTTCTTTATGTAACTAATGTACTAATAATTCTCGTAGGTAAGGAACTTTTTCTATGCTCTGTCCTTCTATTCCATTTTTTTGTGCATTACACAGTGTCTTTTAAACCGACATCATATGACATACGCAAGTACTGCAAGGTTCTTTATTATGTGCTCAAGTCATGTGCTTTGAGAAAAAGCGTCGCCAATGTAATCTCTGCTCTACTTCTTTACCCTTATGTTTAGCTACTAATACATGCTATCGCATTAAATATGGCCTCTTGTAGATGAGATCCCGGAGTCGATTACGTGGTTAAAACTTAATATGTGGTGCAGCTAAGGTATTTTTCTTGAAACAATCACGTTCTCGCTCTTAAATGATTACTCCTTTTCAGTGTATTATCTATAGTAGAGAAGTATTTCGAAGAAAAAACAAATTTAGTGAGTAACTGTATACCGGTCTGCAACTCTGCCTAAAATGTAACACGTCTGTATAGGTATCTGAATGCTTCATGCCTGTATACCTATACCTTTTGAGCAGGAGCAGATCCAAAAGTTAGCTACATGATCTACTGACTTCGAAGGTATAGCTCCCAGAGTTTCATTCTGGTATTGTGTTCACGAATGTGATTACAATAGGAGTTGGCAAAAATTAAATTTCGACAAGAGAATGAATATACTACGAAGCTGTTGCAAATATTTCCAGCTCTATCAATAGTGATGCAGACCTACATTTGGCTCTAAATAACGGACACAAAAACGTTGTAATTGTTGGGTACTGAGTGTAACTGCTCCGTCAGCTAAATTTTAAGGAAAAGTATTGAGGGCAAGTATTGAATCTCAGCTGAAAATAATGAAATGACATAATTGTCTTAGGGCTAGAATACCATGCGTAGACATGTTCTTTATTCTTAAGCAACTAAGCACTGGATATACAAAAGTTACATTTGTAATTCATTCCCCTACAATAAGAACAAGATTATACGGCATCATCTAAATTGTAGAGAGTAATGGAGACACATGGTACATATATCCATAATGCACTAATTCTGTGATGAGCACTGAGCACATATAAATACGAGTAAATTTAAGGCACATACAGAGTATTCAATTCTTGTAATGGATTAATGTCATGATAAGCTTACATAAATAAAATATTAACAAAATTAAGCCACATACAGGGTTTCAAAGTCACATTCCTGCATATAGGAGGTTCAGACAATTTTGTTGTCCTTTATCACCATTGCTCAGAATACACACTTGTGAAACTTTGAAAACTTTTCTGGATTATACAGTCCAACAGTAGTCCAACGTGGACCGGTCGTTCTAGCCTAAGAGTGTGAAAACGCTGAATATATAGTCAGTAAACTTACTGAGGTTGGTCTCAGCAGAGACACATCGAACACAAAACTTTTGGTAGTTGGGGTAGTTGTAGAAGTATCGGTAATAAAGATAGGAAACGCGAAAAATGATAGGAAATTAAAACATAGTGACATGAAAACTATGCCTAATAACAATGCTGATATCAAGGATCTCTTGCGTCCTACCCCCACGCCTGGCTGTCACGTTTTACAACCTGCTTCTGGAAGGGTGAAACTCTAGCACAGGTGTCAGTAACTGTTCGAGGTCGTGGTCAGAGACAACACTTGCTCAAGAACCAGTTACGTACTCAGCATAAACATAGACAACCCGCACCTCAAGAGCGAATCCAGTGTCATCAGCTAGTATAAATGACGTCAGCATTCCCCTTCCCCCACTACATATTAGGCAACATGGCTCACTACCCCTGCACTTAAGGCCACGGTAGCATTCACCTTCCACAAGGTGGGGATAGCAGTGAATGGATGTTGAGCCGTTCCCTCTGAGGCACCTTAGAAGCCCATTGAGCACAGCGACGAAGGGTGTCGTACTTTTAGCCGCCAGTGAGGGTGTCGTGCTTTTAGCTGCCAGTGATTCTGGCAGACACTCCTAAAGTTAATGACGTCTAGATGGAATTGCTGGCCGGGTTTCTGGCACCTCTCTCTTTTAGGTGTACCACTAGGCACTTTCACCTTGTGCTCCTATTAAAGGGGCGGGTGAGGGATTTGCTACCCGCACCTGTCAATAATGGCGTAACAACGAAGAATGAAGAAACAACGTTGCTGGCAGCCATGGGACTGGTCATGGTGGGCATCGACAGGGTGCGTCCACACCTTATATACTGGAGAGAGCCTATGTTTTCTGAAGCAACAAGGTAAGGCGGCTGCCACTTCTGTCAATTATATGAACGACATTACCGTGTCAGTGTTGTGCAGAAGTGTGAAGCAATGTTCCTTCAGACAAACATGCATGTCCAAAGGAACAGGCTTGTGCTGACAACATCCATTATGAAATACATCGAATATATTCTCAGTTACGAATATGAGCAACCATCAGCTGTGTAATGGAATGAAGAGGATGAAAATCTGTGCCAGACTGGGATTCGAACCTGAATTTTCCGCTTATCGCCTTGCCATTAGCCTATATGAATATCGTTCGTGGCCAGACCCAATCTCCTGTATGTCGTCAACCATGTATCTACAACCAGCACTCATACATCCATTATGTATATTCCTGTGGAATGCATCCATTTTATTTCAAAGTCATTGGCTGGCGTCGGTGGATAAATAGGATGTTGCAAATCCTGTGTTGTTATGAAGTACAATGCAATATTCCTTCAGCCATGCATGCATGTTTGAAGAAACAGGCATTGTGGTAATTACAGCCTTTATGAAATACATGAGCTGTATATACAGCTGCGAGCATGGACATGCATACATGTCTGAAGGAACATTCCCTTCTGAGCACCGCAAGCACAGCATTATCGTAATTATCCACCGATATGGGCAAGCGACTTTCAGTTACAATGTCTCCCCCATACAGGAATATACGAGTAAATAATGGATGTGAGAGTGCTCGTTGTAGACATATGTTTTACAACATATGGAAGACTGGGTCTGACGTGAAGGGCGCTCAAATTACCTAATGGTAAGGCAACTGCTCGTGATAAGGAGGAAAACGTGATATGACTCCCATTACAGTACAAATATTCATTATACAGCATTATACAGCTGATGGTTGTCCACATTGGCAGTTGAGAATACATTTCATGTATTTCATAAAGTCTCAACAGTGCCTGTTCATTCGGATCTGCATGCATATCTAAAGGAACGTTTCATCGTACTTTTGAACAAGACAGGCATTGCAATGTCATACTTATGCACTGACACCAGGCAGCAGACATGTCTCCTCTGTACTGGAATATACATAATGGATGTTCGAGTGCTGGTTGTAAACAGATTGTTGATGACATAGGGAAGTTTAGGTCTGTCCGTGAGTCATGCATGGGTAGCCTAACGGTCAGGTGACCGCTCACAATAAACGGGAAATCAGGGCTGGTGTCCCAGTCCGGCACAAAATTTTGATTGCCGTCATTCCGAAATGCAACTAATAGTTTTCCATATTCCAAGTAAACGTTTGCGTATTTAGAGGTATTCTATTTTTCAGATTACTCTCTTGGTACATTACTTGTCCCATTGACCTTTTTGCTTGGGTGTTATTTCGGTTAGGTTAGCTCTTCGGACGTTAGAGCTCTCGCTGATGACAAACTGGAACGGCCCAGACAAAATACTCATAACCAACAGGACGTTTAAACCTGCTCATCCTTATTTTCCTCAAAGTTGCCCATTGAATGTGAGGGTCTTACAAAGGCTGAAGTCGGATACAGTGGCAAAGACTATAGTGGTAAACTGTGGAAACGTTCGTCATAAAAGCGCACTGATCTCCTTGAATGTGCCCAACACTTCCGGTTGAAACATGAAAACTATTTTGTGACGTGACTTCTTCGCATGCATTTACCCGAAACACGTGCAAATATTTTCAGCTGTCTCCACTGCCAGCATTCATCTATTGAATCCATAGAGAACAAAATATCAAAAATTGTAGATTCCTTTTTTCCATTCCACACTCCATGCTCACCTTTAAACATATAAAACATTCAATAACTCTCTGCAACAGTAATTCTAGGACAAATACAGACTGACATTTAGTAAATTTGGCTGTTGCAACATATATGACAATACGTTACAATAACCTCCATTAACTTCAGCACACACAAACCTCTTTACAAGGTAAATTTTGCATTCATTAGTACATAAAATATTTTAATGTTCTCCTCCTCATAATCTGCATAACTTATGGTCATCATGCTGTTGCGTACACAATTGTAGGACACAACATGTGGTTTTAAAAAATAGAGAGGGATGTATGAACTTCACGTTAACACGTTTACCACTGGATCACCAATGCGTGCAGTACTGTTTCAGCTCAAATTTAAAGCAACTCTTCCTGTAGAAATCTCCACGTCTTACAGTTTTGCCAGATCTTACAGGTGGCCGTTACGTGATTTTATTTCAGCAATTACATAATCAAATCAAAAGATAGTAGCTGAGGCAGCTGGTAGCAGAGTACTTGTGGAGTGTATATGGAGGTTTTTTAGACTAGGTGGTATTTTGACGTCTCTGATGAACACTCGCCAGTCGATGCGCAGAGCGAATTTGGACCACATACAAAGTAAAGACGCTTTGACTGTCAAAACTGTAACAGTAAAATGTTTGTAACAAAATTCCTGAATTTACTACCCTCCAGCAAAGATATATCGGAACCGAGAACTGGCTGGAAAACGAACCAGAAAAAACTGAAATATTTAGTGAGGCATGAAACGTTTATTTAAAGGACAGACTGGACGCCATAGGATGGGTGTGTTCATTGCTGTCGACATAAATATTGTGTCAGTTGAGTTCGAAATTATGTCTCACTGTGAATTTACCAGGATGCGAGTAGCAGGCCTACCAGAACTAAAATTAAGCATCCGATGTTTTTCGCGGCCACGCGATTGCAGCGTAACTATCGTAGAATCATTCAAAGGAAGTGTGCGGTCAGTGGCACAGAAGTACCCAGATCATCCAGTGTTAGCTGGCGGCGACATTAATAGAGATTTGGACATCTATTTACTCACTACATGTTTTACAGAAACGGTTCTCGGAGTACGGAAGCAGACAAACCAAGCGTACCTACAAGCATGTAAAGTTGCGCAACGGATTTAACTAACAAGATATGAAGAGTGACTCTGTCACTTATAAATACCATCTTGATGTAGTGTTTAGAAACAGTACCTAACCGACAACAACAAACAGTTACATCACGGTGAATATCACAAAACCAGAGCATATCCCAAGGTTTGTTCAGTGATTTTCTAGGATATTCACACTATATTTTTGCCCCTAAGCTCTTCCAAACTAACTATTGCATCTGAACATTATTAATGTAAAACAGCACAAAGCAATAAAAATTGATGGTGAAAGAAAAATTCTCTCTTCCGAAAGAATGTAATTCTGCACTATACAAATTTATTTTAAGTCTTTACCCATTTAAATCAAGATGAAACAGTGGCGCAATCGTCCAACGGACGTATAAAAAGAAAGTCACTCTAAACTAATACTAGCAATGATCTGCCTAGTTCAGATCTGTTTCTCGAAGTGCGATCTGTGAGATAAATGCGAAATGAATGACATCACCTCTGTATGAAACTCTAGAAGAAACCGCTCCTAAACAATTGATTTGATTGTGGAGATGAAGAACACAATTTACTTTGCATCACTACAATGACAGGGTGAATCGGAATATCATCATGAAGACAACGTGGGGGCGAAACGAAGTGACGATTCTCGAAGAAATCTGCGCCGTCGGAAAAGCTGCAGCCCTTCAGAATATTCTAAATGCTAAAATAGAAGACCATGGGCAGCAGACGGCGGTCCACAATTTACTAAATCTGAATGCTGTTTTGTAGGTTCTCTCGACGCAACAGTTGCGAGACGTGATCTCAGAACGTCGAAATTCAGGAAAGTCTCGACTTGAGTGTATACCAGCAGAAGTGCTCTAAAGATCGACATATGTTGCGTAATAAACGAGATCTCTCAGTGAAGTTCGAAATCGTTGTAGTTTACAAGTACAATGGACTAATTACTCGCAAAACTACAAGGTCGCTTAAGAGCAAAAGAGAGCAAGTCCATCCGTGATCAAGAAGGGCTGAAGTGCAAGACATCGGTTCCTCATGGGCGTCCGGATGGAAGACCCTCTCCGAACTAGGACTGTTAGCAGCATATCGATACATCGACAATAATTTTTTCAGCAAATATCGATATGGGCCTTTGTCGCACCATGGTTGCTGAGGATTGGGTTGGGTTGTTGGGGAGGAAGAGCCAAACAGCGAGGTCATCGGTCTCATCGGAATAGGGAAGGACAGGGAAAGAAGTGCCCTTTTAAAGGAACCATAACGGAATTTGCCTCGAGCGATTTAGGGAAATCACGGAAAACGTGAATCAGGATGGGCGGACGCGCGATTGAATCGCCGTCCTCCCGAATGCGAGTCCAGTGTGCTAAACACTGCACCACCTCGCTCGGTCATACTCGTATATGGGCGATACCGTTTGCACCGATATATCGATATAGAAATGGCGATACCGAGTGCCAATATTTTTATTTTATATTTTGTTCGCAATTTTCAGTAAACAGCCGCGTGGGGTAGCTGCGAGGTCTCAGAGGCCAGGTCACAGTCCGCGCGGCTTCCCCGCCGAGGGTTCGAGTCCTCCCTCGGGGAATGAGTGTGGTGTGTTGACCTTAGCGTAAGTAAGTTTAAGTTAGCTCAAGTAGTGTGTAAGCTTAGGGACCTATGAGCTCAGCAGTTTGGTCTCATAAGACCTTACCACAAGTTTCCAATGTTTTTTTTCAGTAATTATTTGACATTGGCTTTTGAAATTGTGGCGGAACACAATTTTGCTTTCACTGTGTGAAGGGCTTTTACTATTTTTTGAGCTTCCATCTCGTCTAGTCTTTTTCATTGAGGGGTGAAGCAAGTATAGCTGACAGAAAGAAGTCCGATTCCACTGGTAGGTTGCGGTGTGAATGGAATAACAAGATTTCCGATGTAAAGAAACAGTACACCAGTTACGTTAAGAGGCAATTTTTATCGCAAGTAGTGTACTGTTTCTTCAAACCAGAGTTTTTAAAAAACAGCTACTGAAAACGATGGATATAAATCTAAATGAGAAGATTGACCTTTGCGGTTGGCGGAGGCATGTCAGAGGAAATGCTGACGTAATCGGTCCTCGGCGCTACCAAAAGAAACTGCAATGTTTAACTTCACCACGCAATTTTGACGCTACAAGGGAACATTCATCGTTTTCCTTTGAATTCTTGCTCTAAGGGGGATAAGCAAGCTGCTTGCTTGTTAATGTACGGGGGACCCATTGCATACCATTTATGGTGCCACTTACACGCAGTAACCCCTGTTAGCAAAGTGGTCATCGCCAAGCGGGAAAATTCATCGTTTTCCTTTCAATTCTTGCTCTAAGGGGGATAAGTAGGCTGCTTGCTTGTTAATGTACGGGATATCTAATAATAAATGAATACCTAAATGTACTCCAGTCCGGAACCGAGCTGCTGCTACGGTCTCAGGTTCGAATCCTGCCTCGGGCATGGATGTGTGTGATGTCCTTAGGTTACTTAAGTTTAAGTAGTTCTAAGTCTAGAAGACTGATGACCTCAGATGTTAAGTCCCATAGTGCTTAGAGCCATATGAACCATTTGAATCTAATGCTCAAAAAACCGGCAGTGCATGTACAATGTACAGCCGATATTTTTATAGGCCGGTACGCCGATATTTTTTGCGTCGATATAACGATACTTTTTCCGGTATATCGAAGGCCTGAAACTGTTCTTAAATATCGATATATCGGATTCCTGATATTTTAAAAAATATTAACTGTCCTACCATGAACACTGCTGGTTCTCCGGAAAACCTCTGGTGTCATCTGCCATAATTGCGGGTAGCGAATCATAATCACTGAATTCCCTATACATTCACCCTCTCTGCTCATTTTTCTGACAGCCGAGCAACAACCGACTTTAGTTTGGCTTTTTGCGTCCAAAATTCCAGAATTTATCCCTACTGTGCCATTTGCACAAAATTTCACCAACCGAAGACCACTCAGTGGAAAATTCTGGGTAAGCAGCCCGGCATACGTGACCGCCAAGCCAATGGCTGTAGACGCAACTGTGTCGATGAGGACATTCCGGACTCCCTCTGTATTATTCAACAAGATTTCCAGACGTGACTGAGCTCAGGTGCACATGATGTGTACCACCTCGTGATCCAGCCTGTGAGGTCACCGACCGCTCTAACATGAAAGGTCGCCGGCCGGTGTGGCCGAGCGGTTCTAGGCGCTTCAGTCTGGAACCGCGAGACCGCTACGGTCGCAGGTTCGAATCCTGCCTCGGGCATGGATGTGTGTGATGTCCTCAGGTTAGTTAGGATTTAGTAGTTCTAAGTTCTAGGAGACTGATGAACTCAGATGTTAAGAACCATAGTGCTCAGAGCCATTTGAACCATGAAAGTTCCCCGAGTCTACCTGCGTGTGGCTGTGAGACCTTCGGCAGTAAGCTGGACTGGCAAACCACCTTTGGAAGCTGTGTCGGCACATCCCCACACTACTCGCCACTTCCGCGCTGGTGAAGGCTGCTTGCACGCATACTGTCACACCTACGTCCCATTTCTGTCTCTTATTCCACTGAGCTCACAGTCTTTGCTAGTGAAACCAATCACCCATCATGCAATGCATATTGAGAATTAATGGAAAACAGTAGCTTACGATGTTAGTTCCATTCAAATGGTCTCAGAACGGTAGAGAACCTGTCAAATATTTCCTATTTTCAGATTAATCACGTAGCAATGGGTGGAAATTAAATCATTGTGATGTGACACCTTACAATGTTGCAGCTGGAAAGAGGCTTGACCTAATATACAGATTCACTATACAGACATGGATCAATGATCAAGATATCATCATAAAGATGATAGTTACTGAAGTTAATATATCCATCAAAAAGCGCAGAAGAATGTTTATTAGAGAAAGATCAGATATGCAGTTAGTAGCATCGCACTTAGGCAACGAATGGACATCATTTAGTTGCAGCATGATGGACGTAGAGGAATTTTTGGCAAAGTTTAACCGGACTGTAAATGAACTATGGAGAAATATGTGCCGAGGAAGTGGATTAACAACGAAAAGACACACAACGGTTTAATAATAACATTCGGAAAATGCTGGCGCAGTAGAGATCGTTGCATTATCGGTTCAAAATAGAACGCAAAATTTTCGACAGGCATACAGCGGTAGAAATTCTTGCGCCTTTAAGAAGATCGGGGGGCAACGCAAACAACTAGTTCCACCATCAAACCGTAGCTAAAGACACTGCCGCGATCCCGAGAAAATTCTCTTCCTACGCAAAATCGGTGAGACGGTAGCAGACTTCTATCCAGTCGATCAATCTGGTCTGGCTATAGAAGATAGCAAAAGGAGAGTTGATGTTAAAAATTTCGAATTTAAGAAATTATTCACGCAGGAGGAGCGTACAAATATACCATTGTTTGACCGTCGCACTGTCTCCCGTGTGGAGGACATAGGCTTCTGCGGTGTAGACAAATAACTGAATGAGTTGCTAAAAAAAAAAAAAAAAGCCACAAAGTTCGGTTGGAATTTCAGTTCAGTTTTACAGAGAGTGCGCAGCGGCCCTGGTCCCTTACTTGGCTTTATCGCAAATTTCTCGCCTTTCCGTGTGTAAGTATGGTAAAAGAACAGACTCGCATCGTTAAAGACCAGTATCATAAACATTGATGTCCTGCAGAATTCATGAACGTATTCTGAGTTTGAATATATATTAATGTCTCTGTGACAGAAAAGATTTTGTCGACAAATCTACTTGGATTTAGAAAGCATAGCTGATGGGAAATCAGCTTGGGTTTTCTCACGTGATATGCTGCGAACTACGGACGAGGATGCCAAGATTATCTTGAGGAGTGCCAAAGGCAAGTGTGATGAGACGGCTTTAATTCTGTACATCCATAAACTAGCTTAGCACCCACTGCTTCGCTCTCGTAGACTATACGGCGCGTTTTGTTTTTATTTAATCGAAATTCCACTCCTTTAGGAGTTGAATTTGCAGGAACAATGAAACACGTGAAACTTCCTGGCAGATTAAAACTGTGTGCCCGACCGAGACTCGAACTCGGGACCTTTGCCTTTCGCGGGCAAGTGCTCTACCATCTGAGCTACCGAAGCACGACTCACGGCCGGTACTCACAGCTTTACTTCTGGCAGTACCTCGTCTCCTACCTTCCAAACTTTACAGAAACTCTCCTGCGAACCTGCGGACCTGCGAATATCCTTTCTTTCAGGAGCGCTAGTTCTGCAACGTTCGCAGGAGAGCTTCTGTAAAGTTTGGAAGGTAGGAGACGAGGTACAGGCAGAAGTAAAGCTGTGAGTACCGGCCGTGAGTCGTGCTTCGGTAGCTCAGATGGTAGAGCACTTGCCCGCGAAAGGCAAAGGTCCCGAGTTCGAGTCTCGGTCGGGCACACAGTTTTCATCTGCCAGGAAGTTTCATATCAGCGCACACTCCGCTGCAGAGTGAAAATCTCATTCTGAATGAAACACGTATTTTTATTTTTTATTTCTAATAGAGAATTAAAATACCGAGAATTTAAATACAAGTTATAACATATGTAACTTTAAAACTCATTTAGTGGTTATTCAAAAAACTTTCATCCACTATTTGACGCACTTAGTGGGTCAATTTCCAAAAATGCAGAAAGACGTATTTTTTTTACTCTGACTGAGAAACCAAATAGCGTTGTAGTTCTAGCTTCGGAAATCCCTTAATAGTGACAAACATTCAAAAAGCGTTTCATCCCGTATTTCACCCCCTTAGGAGGGACATTTCGGAGAATCCCTTCTTAAACGATACCTGCAGTATAAGGTCCAAGCACTCTTCAAACTTAGAGTTTCTGTCATTAGCATTTTGGGCTAGGTGATGAGTCATTGAGTCACTCTGACCCTGTTTCACCCCGTTACGGCTTGAATTCCCAGAGTGAAACACGTATTTTTTCGTTTCCAACCGAGACGCCAAACACCAATTTTCAAAGTTTTACTTTTAAAAATGCTTTCGTTGTGAAATACTTTCATAAAACGTTTCACCAGCTGTTTCACACTCTTAAGAATTGAATTCCACACTTAGCGACGTGTGTGGGTTTCATTTCTAACTGAGAAGCAAAATTAAATGTTCATAGATTTAGCTTTAAAAGCAATTAGATAAAATAAAATAAAAATAAAGTAGTTAGATGGTAAAATATTTTCCTAAACAATCTCATCCCGTATTTCCCACGATTTGAAGTTCATTTTTCAAAACCAATGAAACAAGTATTTTTTTAATTTGTAACTGAGAAGTCAAACATCAATGTTCATAGCTTGAAAACTACTTCAGTAGTTCTTCAATAATGATATATTTTCAAAACAAGATTTCACCGATTATTTCGCCCCATACGATTAACTTTCCAAAAATGCTAACACAGATATTTATTTATTTCTGGCCAAGAAACCAAAAACCAATTTTCGAAGGTCTACCTTCAAAATTGTCTTAACAGTGACATTTTTCAAAACTACATTTCCTCCCCTTTTTCACACACTTAGGGTTGGAATTTAGAAAAATCCTTTTTTAAACGACGGCTACAGTATAAGTTTCTTAGTTTATCCAAATTTCAAGTTTCCATCCTTAGCGTTTTGGGGTGGGCCATGATGAGTAAGTTAGTCAGTGAGTCAGGACATAACCTTTTATATATAGGGATGATTTGGTGCACAGGGTTGGCAGCAATCTGCAGCTTTTTTCTGATAAAGCTGTGGTGTACGGGGAGATAACGTCGTTCAGCGGCAGTAGGATGATACAGGATGGCTTAGACAAAATTTCTAGTTGGTCCGATGAATGGCAGCTAGCTCTAGATATAGAAGTATATAACTTAATGCAGAAGAACTGGAAAACAATCATTCAGTATTCGATTACAGCAATTGGACTGTGCTGCTTGTCAATGTCACGTCGATTAAATGTCTAGCCGTATCGTTGCCAAACGATATGAAATGGAACGGCTGCGTATTGACTGCAGTAGGGTAGGAGAATGGTCGACTTCGGTTTGTGGGTAGAAATTTAGGAGAGTGTAGATCTATAAAGAGAGTATTGTGTAGAACACTAGTGCGACCCGTTCTTGGGTGCTGCTGGAGTATGTGGGATCCTTACTAGATCGGATTAAGACACTGTAGAATTCAAAGGCGTGCTGCTATATTTGTTACCAGTATGTTCGATGAACTCAAATGCGAATGCATCGAGGGACGGCGACCTTCCCTCAGTGAGGCACCGTTGAGAAAATTTGGATAACTGGCATTCGAGGCTGACCGCGGAACGATATCTCTGCCACTAACGCACAATTAGCTTGCGAATAAGAGAAGTCAGACATCGTACGAAGGCAAACAGGACGCTATTTTTCCTTCTCTTCATTCGCGAGTGGAACAGGAAAAGAAATGGCTAGTAGTGGAACAAGATACCCTCCACCACGCACCACAAGGTGGTCTGCGGAATGTGTATACAAATGTAAGTGTACATAGATGAATGGCAATGTGGTCGAACAATGAAACAAATATGTTGAGCAGGCTGTGAACCACGTACAGGAAGTCAAAATTCTCATCTCGAAAATCATGAGCCACCTCATGATGAGGTTTTTTTGTTTAATGACCACCATTCTTAACAGACACAGGCAGATACCTCTCTCCCCTGGTAACGCGAATTAAACAACATAGGTTAGCACCATGGTTCATACACAACAAACTCGATGTCGCTTCACTAAAAAAAAAAAAATTGGTTCAAATGGCTCTGTGCACTATGGGACTTAACTTCTGAGGTCATCAGTCTCTTAGAACTTAGAACCACTTAAACCTAACCAACCTAAGGACATCTCATACATCCATGCCCGAGGGAGGATTCGAACCTGCGACCGTAGCGGTTGCGCGGTTCCAGACTGCAGCGCCTAGAACCTCTCGGCCACCAGGCCGGCTTCGCTTCACTAACGACTGGAGGAAATTTGGTTCAAGTTGGGTTGTTACAGAGACGGAAGTCGCAGCAATTGGACTCAGTCAGCAGCAATATTCTTCGTATTATAAATTTTAATTTAATTTAATGAACCATTGGTCATGTGAGATCAATGGGCGTTAATAACATTGCATTTTTATTGGAATCTTGATAATATTGGCTCTGAACTGGGGTTCGAAATCAGATGGCCCCTTTCACGGAATGGTCCCCTTCGGGGCCATGTAATTCCGTCATTTCGATGTTTCCCCAATATTTCAAACCCCTTAATATCTGAAGGAAAGGCATGAATCTGGGTTGAATCCTTGTCCCTAACAAAAATTTACATATCATTTCAACCTGTAGCTTACTTACACCGAACTACTGATGAAAAATAATTATAATTTAAAACATCTCTTCATACATTCTCATCAATAACGGTAAAAGCCCACTCTGATCCCCGTCAGACACAGAAATCCTCATCACTTCATTTCAGGTTCAAACATTCCACTCGTAAATACTGCTGAAAAAGAATTCGATAGTTAAGATTTCCACGTGTGTAGCCATATAGACGGTATGTGCAGTGTTCGACTCCCTGTCTACACAGAACTATCCGTCGCCGGCCGCTGTGGTCGAGCGGTTATAGGCGCTTCAGTCAGGAACCATACGGCTGCTGCGGTCGCAGATCCCAATCCTGCCTCAGGCATGGATGTGTGTGATTTCCGTAGGATAGTTAGGTTTAATTAGTTCCAAGTCTAGGGGACTGATGACCTCAGATGTTACGTCCCATAGTGCTTACTGACCTTTGAACCATTTGAACTATCCGTCAAGTTTTTTCTTATTCAAACACGCGCACATGTCGCTACTGGTGACATTAACTCATTTTTTCGTGGCTAGAAAACAACTACGATGGGGCCGGCCGTTGTGGACGAGCGGTTCTGGACGCGTCAGTCCCGAATCGCGCTGCTGCTACGGTCGCAGGTTCGAATCCTGCCTCGGGAATGGATGTATGTGATGTCCTTAGGTTAGTTAGGCTTAAGTAGTTCTAAGTCTAGGGGACAGTTCTTAGAGCCATTTGAATCATTTTTTAACTACGATGGGTTCCGTGTTTGAAACGTGATATGGCAAATTTTTCAACCTCGTTACTGCAGTAAAATTCATCTGGCTATTGGTGAAAAACTTGATATCTAAGATTTGATTGTGTTTTGTTAACCAATGGATTAGTTACTGGGTTCGAATTCCCATTTGACATTAAACTTTATGCCATGATATTTCAACTTTAAGCTAAGTTAACTTGCTCACTGTTTACAGTATGTATGTGTGTGTGTGTGTGTATGTGTGTGTGTGTGTGTATGTGTATGTGTGTGTGAGTGTTATATTTCCGGAACTGCTTTGCAAACGGAGGTTTAAAATTCCCTCGCACAACGTCTACTTGCTGCACTTTTGCCCTGAAAATGATAGGATGTGCACCCGCCGAAATATCGGCGGTTGTCGGCTACGTCAGTCGGTTGCAATCCTGTAAACTATTTGAAAATGGTGTACTCCGGGAGAACGACGAGTTCTTCGATGGATATACGGAATCCACCCCCACTTCTAAAAAAAAGGATTTTTCAGTACCGTTGCCTTGACCTCACTGATTCCTCTAACAAACCGGTCTTCTTGATTTTTCCCCTGGCCTCGTTGCAGAAGTGATGAGAATTAATACCAACAGAGTTGTGCTGACAGGTTCACTGTTTTAGCCCACCTTGTTCTCTGCGGAAGCGGCCGACAGATATCTGCTCAAATGTTCAAATGTATGTGAATTACTAAGGAACCAAACTGCTTAGGTCATCGGTCTCTACACTTACACACAACTTAAACTAACTTAAACTAACCTATGCTAAGAACAACACACACACACCCATGCCCGAGGGAGGACACGAACCTCCGGTGGGAGGGGTCACGAAGTCCGTGACAGGACGCCTCAAACCACGGGGCCATTCCGCTCCGTACAGATACGGATATCTGCAAAGACGCTACAAAAAATTATCTGAACGCAGCTCTCCGCAGCAGGGCATAGTTTCAGCACCCTGCGCGACTCCTCATCACTTCGGTGCCAGACTTCCGTCACCTAGAGACATTCGCTGGTCGGACAGAGCTCTCGGAACTGTCACTTATGTAGCTACATTCCACGGGCTGACCACTCCCCCTCAGAATCCCACCATGCTCTGATTTTTCCAACACACTCCAGAGACTTACGAAAATAAGCTAGACAGCCTTGAGAATTTTACTATTTATCGAGTAATCGAATTCCAACGGATTTCTTTTGGAACTCATGTGGATCACCTCACACTTTTCGTTATTTAGCGTCAACTGCCACCTGCCACACCATACAGAAATCTTTTCTAAATCGCTTTGCAACTGATACTGGACTTCGGATAACTTTACTAGACGGTAAATTACAGCATCATCTGCGAACAACCTAAGAGAACTGCTCAGATTGTCAACCAGGTCATTTATATAGATCAGGAACAGTAGAGGTCCCAGGACGCTTCCCTGGGGAACACCTGATATCACTTCAGTCTTACTCGATGATTTGCCGTCTATTACTACGAACTGCGACCTTCCTGACAGGAAATCATGAATCCAGTCGCACAACTGAGACGATACCCCATAGGCCTGCAGCTTGATTAGAAGTCGCTTGTGAGGAACGGTGTCAAAAGCTTTCCGGAAATCTAGAAATACGGAATCAACTTGAGATCCCCTGTCGATAGCGGCCATTACTTCGTGCGAATAAAGAGCTAGCTGCGTTGCACAAGAACGATGTTTTCTGAAACCATGCTGATTACGTATCAATAGATCGTTCCCTTCGAGGTGATTCATAATGTTTGAGCCGGCTGATGTGGCCGAGCGGTTCTAGGCGCTACAGTCTGGAACCGCGCGATCGCTACGGTCGCAGGTTCGAATCCTGCCTCGGGCATGGATGTGTGTGATGTCTTTCGGTTAGTTAGGTTTAAGTAGTTCTAAGTTCTAGGGGACTGATGACCTCAGCAGTTAAGTCCCATAGTGCTCAGAGCCATAATGTTTGAATACAGTATATGCTCCAAAACTCTACTGCAAACCGACGTCAATGATATAGGTCTGTAGTTCGATGGACTGCTCCTACTACCCTTCTTAAACACTGGTGCGACCTGCGCAATGTTCCAATCTGTAGGTACAGATCTATCGGTGAGCGAGCGGTTGTATATGATTGCTAAGTAGGGAGCTATTGTATCAGCGTAATCTGAAAGGAACCTAATCGGTATACAATCTGGACCTGAAGACTTGCCCGTATCAAGCGATCTACTTCTAAGAAACTCATGTTAGCAGCTGTTCGTGTTTCAAATTCTAGAATATTCCATTCGTCTTCCCTGGCGAAGGAATTTCGGAAAACTGCGTTCAATAACTCCGCTTTATCGGCACAGTCGTCGGTAACAGTACCATCGGCACCGCGCAGCGAGGGTATTGACTGCGTCTTGCCGCTTATGTACTTTACATACGACCTGAAATTCTTCGGATTTTCTACCGAATTTCGATACAATGTTTCGTTGTGGAACCTATTAAAGGCATCTCGCATTGAAGTTCGTGCCAAATTTCACGCGTCTGTAAATTTCAGCCAATCTTGGGCATTTCGCGTTCTTCTGAACTTCGCATGCTTAAGTACAGTATGCCCTTCTTTCGATAGGTATACAAATGGTCGCTAGACCAAGGGCAATCCCAAACACACGACTCTTTCTCGCTGTACTCTGTAGAACGTGACAAACAGCCCCCTAAAAAAATCGCATTTTCACGCACGGCATTTTGGAACGGTCCGCCCCCGGTAGCTGAGAGGTCAGCGCGACAGAATGTCAATTCCAAGAGCCCGGGTTTGATTACCGCCTGGGTCGGAGATTTTCTACGCTCACGGACTGATTAGGACAAACATCATCATTTCATCCCCATCGACACGCAAGTCGCCGCAGTGGCGTCAAATCGAAAGACTTGCACCCGGCGAACGGTCTACCCGACATTTACATTATTGTTTTGGAACGTATTGGCACCGCCGATTGTCATGTACGCAACGATACATAATTGAGATGATGACTCACTTAGCATGAAGAACTGTGAGGTCCATCCACACAGACGAGATGACGTGCTATGAACAAGGTACAGTCTTATGAAGTATGACATAACATGGCTGAAGGTAATTTACGCGTTTTCCCGTGTTTTAGATTCTGTGAAACATTAGACTTGCTCTCTAGAAGCGCTTTTCTTTTAATTGATCAGTAGAAAACACTCACCTCTGTGCCGTGATGCTAGCCCCCTTCTTTTACTAATCATGTTTTAGAAAGTTTCTTCTTGTAGAAATAGTAAACGACCAATCAGTTACAAATTGATAAACTCTCTTAATGTGGTTTCAATAAACTTTCCAGTTTACAACTCAATGGCTGTTTACTAATACTAAAAGAAAATTTCAATCCACAGTTCCCGCTCCAACCCTGTACGAGGTTTTTAGAAAGGTGTAAGAACTCCTAGCCAATGCATCACCAACTTCTCCTTATGAAATTAAGAAAATTATAATTCTGTCATAAATAAAAGCTCATCTGGCTTTGATGTGTTTCCAACAGAGCATTAAGAATTTTCCTTATCTAAAACATTTAATGCATCACTAACTCTAATTATTTTTTTCAGAGAGACTGGAATATGTCGTTGTTAAACCCCACTTGAAGAAGGTTGATAAGACAGATGCCAGTGACCACTGACTTGTTTCACTGCTGTCGTCATTTTCCAAAATTTTTGAGGTGAAGTGTTCTGAAATATCATCTCAGCAACAAAAATATAATCAGCAAAATCACAGTTTCGGCATCAGAAGAGTTCGTCTACTCAGAATTCCGTTTACATGTTCACTCACCAAACTTCACAAACATTAAATAATAAAGTAGCTTATGTTGGTATTCTCTTCATGGCATCTGGACACGGAATTCACAATGGGTTTCTACCTTCCTTGGCAGCAATGTATCTAAGGGGCCTTATAACGTGCCTGACGTTGGAGCACCCATATACCAGTAATCCGATCCACTGTGAATGCCTGGATCTGGGAGGCTGAGAGGCTTCCTCTGAATCAGAACAAGCGACTGCATCTTACTGAGGGACAATGTCAGCCACACACACACCTGGAACCTGTTTGTCAGACTAAATGGGAGGCTTTACGCTCGGCCCCCAGGAAGTTTTCCGCAGCCTGCCACTTCCTAAGGTAACTCAACACTCGACGACGTGTGAGGGGTCAACATCAAAGCGAGCAGTAACTGGGCTGGCCACCAGTGAGGACCTATCGGCGGACTCGTGGGTCGTGCTGGATGTCCATTGGATCTTCACAGCTGGCCCATAACAGTAATGTCCATCCCCTGCAGCCTCAAGCTATGTAAATGAGCCCAACACAGTCTGGAGCTGAAAGAGAGCTGTCACCAACCCGGCTAACATCAACACACAGCAGTCACAGTCTCTATCCATACTAATGTCTGTGGAAAGTACACTACACAGACAACCGATATCGACATGCACTACGAAACTGTACTGTAGACACTGATGAAAACGCAAGAAGTTTGTGTAATAAATTAGATTAACACGCAGACATTCAAAAACTAAGCTGCCGAAACAACAGTTGAGACTAAATAATTCGCTCCTGATTGGGAACTTGCAATATGTAACAAAGTCGGGTTACATTCCGACATAACGAAAAAGCGAGAACTTTGTCTTTTAAATATAGAATTAATACGCACAAATTCGAAAGCTATTCTACCAGAGTACATAAATGAAACTACACCGTGAATTCATTGTCCCAGGAAGGGGAAACTTTATTCACACATTCCTGGGGTCAGATACATCACATGATCACACAGACAGAACCACAGGCACATAGACACAGGCAACAGAGCATGCACAATGTCGGCACTAGTGCAGTGTATATCCACCTTTCGCAGCAATGCAGGCTGCTATTCTCCCATGGAGACGATCGTAGAGATGCTGGATGTAGTCCTGTGGAACAGCTTCCCATGCCATTTCCACCTGGCGCCTCAGTTGGACCAGCGTTCGTGCTGGACGTGCAGACCGCGTGAGACGACGCTTCATCCAGTCCCAAACATGCTCAATGCGGGACAGATCCGGAGATCTTGCTGGCCAGGGTAGTTGACTTACACCTTCTAGAGCACGTTGGGTGGCACGGGATACATGCGGACGTGCATTGTCCTGTTGGAACAGCAAGTTCCCTTGCCGGTCTAGGAATGGTAGAACGATGGGTTCGATGACGGTTTGGATGTACCGTGCACTATTCAGTGTCCCCTCGACGATCACCAGTGGTGTACAGCCAGTGTAGGAGATCGCTCCCCACACCATGATGCCGGGTGTTGGCCCTGTGTGCCTCGGTCGTATGCAGTCCTGATTGTGGCGCTCACCTGCACGGCGCCAAACACGCATACGACCATCATTGGCACCAAGGCAGAAGCGACTCTCATCGCTGAAGACGACACGTCTCCATTCGTCCCTCCATTCACGCCTGTCGCGACACCACTGGAGGCGGGCTGCACGATGTTGGGGCGTGAGCGGAAGACGGCCAGCGGTGTGCGGGACCGTAGCCCAGCTTCATGGAGACGGTTGCGAATGGTCCTCGCCGATACCCCAGGAGCAACAGTGTCCCTAATTTGCTGGGAAGTGGCGGTGCGGTCCCCTACGGCACTGCGTAGGATCCTACGGTCTTGGCGTGCATCCGTGCGTCGCTGCGGTCCGGTCCCAGGTCGACGGGCACGTGCACCTTCCGCCGACCACTGGCGACAACATCGATGTACTGTGGAGACCTCACGCCCCACGTGTTGAGCAATTCGGCGGTACGTCCACCCGGCCTCCCGCATGCCCACTATACGCCCTCGCTCAAAGTCCGTCAACTGCACATACGGTTCATGTCCACGCTGTCGCGGCATGCTACCAGTGTTAAAGACTGCGATGGAGCTCCGTATGCCACGGCAAACTGGCTGACACTGACGGCGGCGGTGCACAAATGCTGCGCAGCTAGCGCCATTCGTCGGCCAACACCGCGGTTCCTGGTGTGTCCGCTGTGCCGTGCGTGTGATTATTGCTTGTACAGCCCTCTCGCAGTGTCCGGAGCAAGTATGGTGGGTCTGACACACCGGTGTCAATGTGTTCTTTTTTCCATTTCCAGGAGTGTATTTACTTCGATTCTAGCTAGGAACTTCTAAAATGTCACAAAATCGGTTACTTCTCTTTTGAGCTGTTTGTCAGCCGGCGGCTCCTGTCTGGGTAAGTGGTAAAAAAAATTTAGTTGTAGCATTGTGCTTTCTCTTTTGTGCCAAAGACATGCTTGGTGTAGGGTAATGAGTGTCGTTTTCCCTTCTGGTTTTGTAATTATGTACATCATTGTTCCTTTTGAACTGCAGTGAATTACTTGCAGCAAACTTTACGAGGGAGAATTATGCTATGAAACAGTAGTCGGAATGCCCAACTTCTTAAACAGATTTCTTTAAGAAGGTCATGTGTGAGCATGATATGTTATTCTGACAACACATTTTTGAGCAATAGAAACTTTCTTTCTTAAAGTTGAGCTACCCCAGAACATTACCCTATATGAAATTATTCAGTGAAAATATGTAAAATATGTCACCTTACTGACTTGCCTCTCCCAACCATTTCCAGAAATTCGAACTGCAAGTTTGGCTAGACTGAGTTGTTTTAGTTGTTCCAAAGTTACACTTGTCATTGGTGTAATACACCTAGATGTGCAGAACTGAGTATGTTGCGGTTTTTTAAATTTGAGGGTGAGGTAATCGCAGAAACCCAATCAGTGCTACTTTTAAGAACATCGTTTATCATTCTTGTTCTGTTTGCGTATGTGTGCTTGGACTCATTACAATACTAGTGTCATCTGCAAAGTAAATTAATTCTGCTTGTTGTGTATTACATGGAAGATCGTTTACATACATGGGGAAGAAAAGAATTAGTAAGTGTCCAGCAATAGACTTAATAAATACACAGCAATGTAATTAGTAAGTACAACTTCCTGAACGTTTTTGGTTAGATATGAAATTATCCATTGCCTGAGTGCACCAGCTGTCCCTTATAACTCCAATTTATGTAGGAGAATACTGGATTCACACTGTCAGATGCCTTAGATATGCCAACTGCAGTTGGTGGTCCAGGTTGGTACCAGTGATGTGTATCACTTTGGATCGGAAGAGGTACTCTCTGCTTTTGAGTGGCTATCATAAGTTGTAGAGGCTGCCAGTCTTGCTTGCGAGATTAAAGGAGAGCTCACTATTTGCAGCATTGTCGGCAGGACCGATTGCAGACCTCTGGTACAGAGCCGTGAAAAGGAGGCTCAGACGTTTCTGCGATCGTGTAGGCTGCAGATTCCTCGATTTGCGCCATAGTGTTGTGGGGTTTCTGGCTCTGCTAAGCAGGACAGGAGCCCATTACATGCAGTATACTGCCACGTGGGTAGCGGGGCCTGTGTGGCGTACACTGGGCAGGTCTCGAGCAAACGCAAAAATGGCTTCAGGCTCAAAGAGTCCGGTCGAACACACGAAAAATGTACATCTAGGAACCGTTGGTACAACAGGTGTAGATAGTCGTAGCTGTGTTTGAAAAGTGGCTGAGCTCCAAGTGGTAACAGAAAGCACTGATGCACAAATCGTTACGGGCACTGAAAGCTGGCTAAAGCCAGAGATAAGTTCAGCTAAAATTTGTTGAATTGCCGGCAGTAGCCTGCTTTGTAGGATGAAGCCCATCTAACTAGGCCTGTGTCTTTTACACTCTTCTACTCTTTGAAGAATTCAACCCACTGAATTCCCCCTGATGTTGCACCAGGAAATTGTTAACTCCTTACAGTTCATCGTAGACACACCTAATTAACCTTAGACCTACTACCTCTATAAGAGATCATTTGTAATATATATACAGCTATAATAGATACACTTAAAATGTGTCAAGGAAACTAGCACTAGTCTAGCATGTACCAGAAATCGGTTATGACACTGGCACTACACACTCGTGAGACCCTTTTCGTGGTTTACTTGCTGCTAGCTGCAGCACTCAAGAAACATGAACCTTCCTCGGTGAGGAGATGACAACTCTCTTTCAGCCCCTATCTTAGGCTTTTCCACTTTGAAAGCAGTGCTTAACAATCGCCTAAAAAGAAGAGTGTGTTAATCGATGTTGCATCCTACAACACTAATGCAACTAACAATACGAAACTATGTAAACACCCTTATCCACCTGTTATTCTCCTCAACTCTATAATTTGCTTTAACAACATATCACTCACCTTCTTTGATGTAGCTGTCAGCAGTGTGGTGGTATGCGGCAAGCCTGGGAGAGACGTGGATGGTATGAGGCTTTTATCAGCTGTGTGCATTTTACCAAAGGCGCTTTTAACCAGATATGCATATGTGTGGAGTGGCTTTTATGCTTTGTCTTCATGTAATGTAACATGTGCAACTTTAAAACAAGTTCCACAAGATCACGGGAGGGCAGTGTAAGACTGTTAAACTGGTCTCTTGGAGGAATAAAAGTGTCTACACTGTGGTCGCAGTGTACGAAATGTGTTCTTCATTTGAAGTTATTCTATTCGCTGCTATGGCTATGTGGCGTCTCAGTTCACCAAAAGTTGGGGGGAGGTCATGCACATAGACGCAGTCATTAATAAAAAAATATCAAGCGTCCTTGGAGGCCAAGGATGCAACAAATTCCTCCTGTAGCAATCCATCGCTGACGAGCTCATTATTAAGAAATGGTCAAACATACACTGACGAAAATAAAACTTCTGTTGTTGGTGTGTTATTACCAGTGCCGACGCCACGCACATTGGAAAGCGAACGAGCCAGCGACCGAGACTGGTGCACTTTTGAGACACCCAAATGGCAACCACAAGAACTGACAGTTGATACTTAACCCTTAACTACTCTAGTGAAATGCCCATACACTAATACCCCAGTGGGGTCTCGGGGTACCCCAATAAGAAAAACGAAACTGTAATTTAAGGAAATTTTATTTTGAATTGCACTTTTATCACTGAATATTATAAACATTTTTACATATTTGAGATATGATTACAAACAATTTTGGCGCACTGAAAATCTTTGGTTGGGACAAACATGTTTTGAGCATTTTTCACACACTATTTTGGTTTTCTTGCCACATTTCTTGCGCACATGTAACATCTTGCTTTCCTCATAGGTTCTGGTTCTGCAGATGCTGAGGTAAGAGGAGTACCACCAAGTTTAACAACAACGTCTCCCATTTCACGAGAAAGGGGTCGGACATCTAGACGTTGTATATGGGGCTTTACTAAATCCATTCCAAACCTATATAGCAATTATCTTCTCTTTAAATCATGAATTTGATCAGGTTATTTGGAGCACTGAAGCAAGACAGCAACATTGACTCCTACTATGTTTAGAATGGCATAAAATACAGACATTGGCCATCTGCGTGTTCGCCTTGATAACGAGTAGTTGGTGCACATTTCGTCCAGTGCGTCCATTCTTCCTTTTGTGGCATTGTAACCAATGATCATTTCATGTTTTTTCTGTTGAGTACTGATTTTCTGATCGTGATGCATAGATGAAAGCAACACAACAGCTCGACCTTTCCGAGGAACATAAGAACAAATTGTCTTTCCTTCGTTATGCCCAAATAATGCAGATTCTACGGGTAGCTTTCTGTATGGTTTGAATTCTTCTGGGATCTGCGGTTTACTTTGCTTTAGAGTGCCTAAGACAGTCAACTTTTTGGCTTCAAGTTGATCACAGAGTTCAAGTGACACGAACCAATTGTTTACTGTCACATGTCTATTGCTTCCCTCAATTGGTGTTATTAATTTCAAAACATCCTGTGCTGGGATTGATAATGTTTTATTTGTCCCTTTTCCTGTGTAAACAAATGCATTGCATAAATAGAATGTTCATGAGTCACAAAGGCACATAACTTTGAGTCCGTATTTGGCTGGCTTCTTAGGCATATACATGCGAAATTTGCACCTACCACGAAAGGGTAATAATATTTCATCGATTGTCACGTACACTCCCGGAGTATAATACTTTTGACATTTGTCTATAAAGAGTTCCCACACATCTCTAATAGCTGCAAGTCTGTCATCAGCCTTCCTAGCGTCTCTTGTAGCAGCACAATCGAATCGCAAACAAGACAAAATAAATAAAAATCTCTGAACGCTCATAGTGGCTCAAACACATCACGACCAGTTCCATCATTAGCAAAAATCGAACATTTTCGTGATTGGATTTCATTACTCCAGATAAATAAAGCAGACCCAGAAATGCTCTCAGTTCTGTTATATCTAGCGGCTTTATGCACGCTGGCTTAGGAGCTCTGTATTTGTTTGACATGTCATGTATCTTGATATTTGGATTGGTGAGTATTAGTTGCAATAAATCTTCACTAATGAACAGTTCCCAAGCAGATAATATGTCAGTTGAATCAATCGTTTTTGCTTCACGTTTACCACCTGCAAGATGACTAACTATATTGTGAGTACGGGTACGAGTTGTAGGAGGAGCTTCTTTTGACCACTAGTAGCACTGCTTTTTTCCAATAAAATATTTATCAGCGGAAGGTCTAATACACGCCTGTTCATCTGATTCTTCACAACACTTTCTGATGTAGCTTCTAGGTGGAATCATGATCACTTAGTATACATTCATCCTCATCTGCTGTGGTTACCGCATCAGATTGCAAAACCGCAGGATCACTCACTATTCTTTCCAACCCGTCATCTGTTAATGACTTCGATGATGCCACTCTGAGAAATAATGCATTCATACTCACATAACCTTAACAATTAACGTTATCATGGAAAGTGTGCTGTTTTCGAAGTGCTCTAAGATTTCATTCGCGTAAAACACTAATTGAGATAGCCAAAAACAACTTACGTTAATACTCTGGTGGGGTACTCTGAGACCTCTTTTTCTTTATCTCACACAATAAAACTGGAAACACCGCATTCAACACTCCGCATTAAAAGGCAGCACTGCACTGAGGTTTACTAAGAACACAGGTGCCATCTGTTGTTCCGTTCACGTACTATGCACTGTATTCTATCGACTGGGGTTCTCCAGAACCCCACTAGAGCAGTTAAGGGTTAACATTAAAACGTACCGCGCATGTGGGGCGCACTTATAGCATCGCTGTGTTCCTGCAGTCTCCATCGAGAAAATAGACTATCTATTTCACTTTTCAACCTATCCCACGGTATGGGACAATTTCACAACGAAAATTTGGCTATGTTTGTTTGCCTGGGTGCGTAATCATCAACAGAGAAAACACCAATCGCCATCGTTTCTATCTGTTTTCTTTTCTCTATAACAATTCCTTGTTACTTTGTAAAGAAAGCATCAGATTAAACCGAAATTCATTATACCGAAGAAAAGGACAGAGGCCAGTTGAGAGTAACAGTTACAGCTACATCCTTGGTATTTGTTTTTTAACTTCCACTTTGTACATATATGTTGTTGTTGTTGTTGTTGTGGTCTTCAGTCCTGAGACTGGTTTGATGCAGCTCTCCATGCTACTCTATCCTGTGCAAGCTTCTTCATCTCCCAGTATCTACTGCAACCTACATCCTTCTGAATCTGCTTAGTGTATTCATCTCTTGGTCTCCCTCTACGATTTTTACCCTCCACACTGCCCTCCAATGCTAAATTTGTGATCCCTTGATGCCTCAAAACATGTCCTACCAACCGATCCCTTCTTCTAGTCAAGTTGTGCCACAAACTTCTCTTCTCCCCAATCCTATTCAATACCTCCTCATTAGTTACGTGATCTACCCACCTTATCTTCAGCATTCTTCTGTAGCACCACATTTCGAAAGCTTCTATTCTCTTCTTGTCCAAACTATTTACCGTCCATGTTTCACTTCCATACATGGCTACACTCCATACAAATACTTTCAGAAATGACTTCCTGACACTTAAATCTATACTCGATGTTAACAAATTCCTCTTCTTGAGAAACGCTTTCCTTGCCATTACCAGTCTACATTTTATATCCTCTCTACTTCGTCCATCATCAGTTATTTTGCTCCCCAAATAGCAAAACTCCTTTACTACTTTAAGTGTCTCATTTCCTAATCTAATACCCTCAGCATCACCCGACTTAATTCGACTTCATTCCATTATCCTGGTTTTGCTTTTGTTGATGTTCATCTTATATCCTCCTTTCAAGACACCATCCATTCCGTTCAACTGCTCTTCCAAGTCCTTTGCTGTGTCTGACAGAATTACAATGTCATCGGCGAACCTCAAAGTTTTCATTTCTTCTCCATGGATTTTAATACCTACTCCAAATTTTTCTTTTGTTTCCTTTACTGCTTGCTCAATATACAGATTGAATAACATCGGAGAGAGGCTACAACCCTGTCTTACTCCCTTCCCAACCACTGCTTCCATTTCATACCCCTCGACTCTTATAACTGCCATCTGGTTTCTGTACAAATTGTAAATAGCCTTTCGCTCCCTGTATTTTACCCCTGCCACCTTCAGAATTTGAAAGAGAGTATTCCAGTTAACATTGTCAAAAGCTTTCTCTAAGTCTACAAATGCTAGAAACGTAGGTTTGCCTTTTCTTAATCTTTCTTCTAAGATAAGTCGTAAGGTCAGTATTGCCTCACGTGTTCCAACATTTCTACGGAATCCAAACTGATCTTCCCCGAGGTCGGCTTCTACCAGTTTTTCCATTCGTCTGTAAAGAATTCGCGTTAGTATTTTGCAGCTGTGACTTATTAAACTGATAGTTCGGTAATTTTCACATCTGTCAACACCTGCTTTCTTTGGGATTGGAATTATTATATTCTTCTTGAAGTCTGAGGGTATTTCACCTGTCTCATACATCGTGCTCACCAGATGGTAGAGTCTTGTCATGACTGGCTCTCCCGAGGCCATCAGTAGTTCAAATGGAATGTTGTCTACTCCCGGGGCCTTGTTTCGACTCAGGTCTTTCAGTGCTCTGTCAAACTCTTCACGCAGTATCTTATCTCCCATTTCGTCTTCATCTACATCCTCTTCCATTTCCATAATATTGTCCTCAAGTACATCGCCCTTGTATAAACCCTCTATATACTCCTTCCACCTTTCTGCCTTCCCTTCATTGCTTAGAACTGGGTTGCCATCTGAGCTCTTGATATTCATACAAGTGGTTCTCTTCTCTCCAAAGGTCTCTTTAATTTTCCTGTAGGCAGTATCTATCTTACCCCTAGTGAGACAAGCCTCTACATCCTTACATTTGTCCTCTAGCCATCCCTGCTTAGCCATTTTGCACTTCCTGTCGATATCATTTTTGAGACGTTTGTATTCCTTTTTGCCTGCTTCATTTAGTGCATTTTTATATTTCCTCCTTTCATCAATTAAAGTCAATATTTCTTCTGTTACCCAAGGATTTCTATTATCCCTCGTCTTTTTACCTACTTGATCCTCTGCTGCCTTCACTACTTCATCCCTCAGAGCTACCCATTCTTCTTCTACAGTATTTCTTTCCCCCACTCCTGTCAATTGTTCCCTTATGCTCTCCCTGAAACTCTCTACAACCTCTGGTTCTTTCAGTTTATCCAGGTCCCATCTCCTTAAATTCCCACCTTTTTGCAGTTTCTTCAGTTTCAATCTGCAGTTCATAACCAATAGATTGCGGTCAGAATCCACATCTGCCCCAGGAAATGTCTTACAATTTAAAACCTGGTTCCTAAATCTCTGTCTTACCATTATATAATCTATCTGATACCTTTTAGTATCTCCAGGATTCTTCCAGGTATACAACCTTCTTTTATGATTCTTGAACCAAGTGTTGGCTATGATTAAGTTATGCTCTGTGCAAAATTCTACAAGGCGGCTTCCTCTTTCATTCCTTCCCCCCAATCCATATTCACCTACTATGTTTCCTTCTCTCCCTTTTCCTACTGACGAATTCCAGTCACCCATGACTATTAAATTTTCGTCTCCCTTCACTACCTGAATAATTTCTTTTATCTCGTCATACATTTCATCTATTTCTTCATCATCTGCAGAGGTAGTTGGCATATAAACTTGTACTACTGCAGTAGGCATGGGCTTTGTGTCTATCTTGGCCACAATAATGCGTTCACTATGTTGTTTGTAGTAGCTAACCCGCACTCCTATTTTTTTATTCATTATTAAACCTACTCCTGCATTACCCCTATTTGATTTTGTATTTATAACCCTGTAATCACCTGACCAAAGTCTTGTTCCTCCTGCCACCGATTTCACTAATTCCCACTATATATAACTTTAACCTATCCATTTCCCTTTTTAAATTTTCTAACCTACCTGCCCGATTAAGGGATCTGACATTCCACGCTCCGATCCGTAGAACGCCAGTTTTCTTTCTCCTGATAACGACGTCCTCCTGAGTAGTCCCCGCCCGGAGATCCAAATGGGGGACTATTTTACCTCCGGAATATTTTACCCAAGAGGACGCCATCATCATTTAATCATACAGTAGATCTGCATGTAATCGGTAAAAATTATGGCTGTAGTTTCCCCTTGCTTTCAGCCGTTCGCAGTACTAGCACAGCAAGGCCGTTTTGGTTAATGTTACAAGGCCAGATCAGTCAATCATCCAGACTGTTGCCCCTGCAACTACTGAAAAGGCTGCTGCCCCTCTTCAGGAACCACATGTTTGTCTGGCCTCTCAACAGATACCCCTCCATTGTGGTTGCACCTACGGTACGGCCATCTGTATCGCTGAGGCACGCAAGCCTCCCCACCAACGGCAAGGTCCATGGTTCATGGGGGGGTGTACATATATCTGATCACATAATGAATAACTTTTCTTTGTAGCACAACTTCTTCGTTCGTACACAGTGAGGGTTAACATTGGAAACCCCGAGTACCTTTCTGTATTAACTCAAATGGAACATAGTATGGGTACCTCGTGTTTTTTTTTTTTTTTTTTTTACGGGCTTATCTTCATCAATCAGTCATATGTGATATTTTTTTCTCACATACACAAATAGCACGTTCAAGAGCAATAGAAGTATTTAAACAACAACCTTCGTAATTACATTTCATCTGTTTAGGGAAAAGTAAATTTAATATGAAATCATAGGAAGATAATTTTGTGTGTCTGTAGGAATATTCCAAACACATCCTAAGGAGCAGCCACGCCAAAACTTTGCGATCTCATAGAATCTCTGTCCAGCCAATGAGATTTTGTTGTGTCATTCTCTTCAGGAGAACGTACTAGCCGTTAAGATGATAATTTACTGTGTTACGTAACCACAAGGTGGCAGGGTAAGCGTGTGACAGTGGAATGTAGCCACAGCTATGAGCTCATGTCATGGAGATGTTTATCAAACAAGTACTTATAAAAACGGAGGGCCGCTTGTAGCTCACGCTTCTCGGAAAAGCTGTTGTCCTTGAGCTCATGGGCTGTCAGACAACAAGCTGCTGCGTCATTACAGTTCCGCGGACCGCGGTATGAGGATGTGGCTGGCTCTGCTCTATGCTACTGCTCTTTTTATGGATCCATCTTCTGGTGGGGAGAGCATGGAATATACCATAACCCAGCATGCTTATCCTGCACATAGCGTCGACACACCCAATAGATGTCCCGACGGGTATACCGATGTGAACGGAAAATGCGTGAAGAAAATCGAGTTAATGAAGGTAAGGTCCTACTATCGTCGATAGTTACTTTTACCGAATTTCTTCTTTTTTAAACTGTTAAGCATCTGTTTTGTGGTCTTCTGGCCGAAGACTGATTTCATTCAGCTCTCCACTTTAGTCCATTCTGTGCACATATCTTCATCGCTGCATTACTACGACAGCCGAGCTGCTTATTGTATTCAGTTGTTGGTCTCTCTCAACATTGTTTAAACGCTTCAGTTCTGAGCACTGCAAAACTGAAGTGTCCTTCTAGCTTCAGCATATGTAATAATATAATTAAAGTGCAGCTACTCACGGAGGTCCAATGTGTGCTGCAATTCATGTATGGTTGCTAAACTTGGTAGTTACGCTAATGAGTTAATGCGGAACCAATTTACGCATTAGAATATCTAAAAAGTTTCGATGCCATTCGATAATTACATCCCACACTGGAACTTTAGAGTAGCTGCACTTTAATTACTACCACCTCATACAACCAACCGATCCAGTAGCTCAGTCATAGTGTACCATCAAATTTTTCACTCCAGTTTGATTCAGTACTTCCCTATTAGTTTCTTGATCTACCCATCAAATCTTCAGTGTTCTTTTGTAGTTCCACATTTCAAAAGCTTATGCTCACATTTTATCGTAAATATTTGTCTTTTATGTCTCAATCCCACATACAATACAGAAAAATATCTTCAGCAAAAGACTTCATACCACATTTATATCCGAAGTTGACAAATTTTCCTTTTTCGGATATGCTTTTCTAGTTATTTCCAGTATACTCTTTATACATTCTCTACTTTTTCGATTATTAGATATTCTGCTGCCATTTCCTAATACTGTTCTCTCAGAATCGCCTGTTTTAACTCGACTGTAGCCCATTGCCTCTAATTTTTTTTTATGTTCGTCTTATACCATATTATCAAGGCAATGTCCATGTTATTTACCAAATCTTCAATGTCCTTTGCTTCCACTAAATGGATTACAGTGTCGTCAATCAAATTCAGAGTTGTAACCGCTGCTCCTTCATCTTTAAGTCCCGTTTCAAAAATCTCCATAGGTGCCTTTACAGATTGCTGAAATAACGGATTTAATGACATCGAGGATGGGCTGTGATTCGTTCTCACTCCTTTCTCTGCTTCTTGCTTGATTCAGTTTACTGCTGGCTCAGTATTCAGTTTGAATAACGTTGGATGTAGGTTACAATCCTATTAGCTCCATTCTTAATTACTGCTTCCATCTGATGCATTCGACTCTTATAACGGCTGTCTAGTTCCTGTAAATGCCTTAGATAAGATTTAACTGTCTGTATTTTATCACTGTCACCTTCAGAATTTCGAAGAACGTAATTTGGTCAACATTATCAAAAACTTTCTCTATATCTAGAAATTCTATTAACGCAGGTTTCTCTGTCGTCAACCTATCTTCTACAATAAGTGGAGTCAGTATTGCCTTCTTTGGAATAGGAATTATTAAACTCCTTTAGAAGCCTGATGGCAATTTTCCAGTCTCATGTACCACACACTCAAAGTGGGTTAATTTTGCCGTGGTTATTCCCCCAGAAGCTGAATAATTTTGAGGAAATGTCGTGTATTCTTGGGGCCTTGCTTCGACTTAAGTGTCTCATTGCTCTGTGAGAATCTTCGCGCACAGTCATACCACAGATATCGTATTTATCTGCCTACTGCTTCATTTCTAAATTATAATTTCCAAGTTTAAGCTATCGATAAATAAATTGTTAGGGAGATGAAGAGAGCTAGCGATCGAAAAAGAGATACAGAGAAATGAAGAGGGAAAGAGAGGATGAGAAAATGAGAGAGAGCCCACAGTTTTGCCATGTGGTCTTTCTTTGCATGTTGTTGTTGTTGTGGTCTTCAGTCCTGAGACTGGTTTGATGCAGCTCTCCATGCTACTCTATCCTGTGCAAGCTTCTTCATCTCCCAGTACCTACTGCAACCTACATTCTTCTGAATCTGCTTAGTGTATTCATCTCTTGGTCTCCCTCTACGATTTTTACCCTCCACGCTGCCCTCCAATACTAAATTGGTGATCCCTTGATGCCTCAGAACATGTCCTACCAACCGATCCCTTCTTCTGGTCAAGTTGTGCCTCAAAATTCTCTTCTCCCCAATCCTATTCAATACTTCCTCATTAGTTATGTGATCTACCCATCTAATCTTCAGCATTCTTCTGTAGCACCACATTTCGAAAGCTTCTATTCTCTTCTTGTCCAAACTATTTATCGTCCATGTTTCACTTCCATACATGGCTACACTCCATACAAATACTTTCAGAGATGACTTCCTGACACTTAAATCTATACTCGATGTTAACAAATTTCTCTTCTTCAGAAACGCTTTCCTTGCCATTGCCAGTCTACATTTTATATCCTCTCTACTTCGTCCATCATCAGTTATTTTGCTCCCCAAATAGCAAAACTCCTTTACTACTTTAAGTGTCTCATTTCCTAATCTAATACCCTCAGCATCACCCGACTTAATTCGACTTCATACCATTATCCTCGTTTTGCTTTTGTTGATGTTCATCTTATATCCTCCTTTCAAGACACCATCCATTCCGTTCAACTGCTCTTCCAAGTCCTTTGCTGTGTCTGACAGAATTACAATGTCATCGGCGAACCTCAAAGTTTTCATTTCTTCTCCATGGATTTTAATACCTACTCCAAATTTTTCTTTTGTTTCCTTTACTGCTTGCTCAATATAGAGATTGAATAACATCGGGAAGAGGCTACAACCCTGTCTTACTCCCTTCCCAACCACTGCTTCCCTTTCATGTCCCTCAACTCTTATAACTGCCATCTGGTTTCTGTACAAATTGTAAATAGCCTTTCGCTCCCTGTATTTTACCCCTGCCACCTTAAGAAATTGAAAGAGAGTATTCCAGTCAACATTGGCAAAAGCTTTCTCTAAGTCTACAAATGCTAGAAACGTAGGTTTGCCTTTCCTTAATGTTTCTTCTAAGATAAGTCGTAAGGTCAGTATTGCCTCACGTGTTCCAGTATTTCTACGGAATCCAAACTGATCTTCCCCGAGGTCGGCTTCTACTAGTTTTTCCATTCGTCTGTAAAGAATTCGTGTTAGTACTTTGCAGCTGTGGCTTATTAAACTGATTGTTCGGTAATTTTCACATCTATCCACACCTGCTTTCTTTGGGATTGGAATTATTATATTCTTCTTGAAGTCTGAGGGTATTTCGCCTGTTTCATACATCTTGCTCACCAGATGGTAGAGTTTTGTCAGGACTGGCTCTCCCAAGGCCGTCAGTAGTTCCAATGGAATGTTGTCTACTCCGGGGACCTTGTTTCGACTCAGGTCTTTCAGTGCTCTGTCAAACTCTTCACGCAGTATCGTATCTCCCATTTCATCTTCATCTACATCCTCTTCCATTTCCATAACATTGTCCTCAAGTGCATCGCCCTTGTATAGACCCTCTATGTACTCCTTCCACCTTTCTGCTTTCCCATCTTTGCTTAGAACTGGGTTTCCATCTGAGCTCTTGATGTTCATACAAGTGGTTCTCTTATCTCCAAAGGTCTCTTTAATTTTCCTGTAGGCAGTATCTATCGTACGCCTAGTGAGATAAGCCTCTACATCCTTACATTTGTCCTCTAGCCATCCCTGCTTAGCTATTTTGCACTTCCTGTCGATCTCATTTTTGAGACGTTTGTATTCCTTTTTGCCTGCTTCATTTAGTGCATTTTTATATTTTCTCCTTTCATCAATTAAATTCAATATTTCTTCTGTTACCCAAGGATTTCTACTAACCCTCTTCTTTTTACCTACTTGATCCTCTGCTGCCTTCACTACTTCATCCCTCAAAGCTACCCATTCTTCTTCTACTGTATTTCTTTCCCCCATTCCTGTCAATTGTTCCCTTATGCTCTCCCTGAAACTCTCTACAACCTCTGGTTCTTTCAGTTTATCCAGGTCCCATCTCCTTAAATTCCCACCTTTTTGCAGTTTCTTCAGTTTTAATCTACAGGTCATAACCAATAAATTGTGGTCAGAGTCCACATCTGCCCCTGGAAATGTCTTACAATTTAAAACTTGGTTCCTAAATCTCTGTCTTACCATTATATAATCTATCTGATACCTTTTAGTATCTCCAGGGCTCTTCCATGTATACAACCTTCTATCATGATTCTTAAACCAAGTGTTAGCTATGATTAAGTTGTGCTCTGTGCAAAATTCTACCAGGCGGCTTCCTCTTTCATTCCTTAGCCCCAATCCATATTCACCTACTACGTTTCCTTCTCTCCCTTTTCCTACACTCGAATTCCAGTCACCCGTGACTATTAAATTTTCGTCTCCCTTCACTATCTGAATAATTTCTTTTATTTCCTCATACATTTCTTCAATTTCAGCAGAGCTAGTTGGCATATAAACTTGTACTACTGTAGTAGGTGTGGGCTTCGTATCTATCTTGGCCACAATAATGCGTTCACTATGCTGTTTGTGGTAGCTTACCTGCATTCCTATTTTCTTATTCACTATTAAACCTACTCCTGAATTACCCCTATTTGACTTTGTGTTTATAACCCTGTAGTCACCTGACCAGAAGTCTTGTTCTTCCTGCCACCGAACTTCACTAATTCCCACTATATCTAACTTTAACCTATCCATTTCCCTTTTTAAATTTTCTAACCTACCTGCCAGATTAAGGGATCTGACATTCCACGCTCCGATTCGTAGAACGCCAGTTTTCTTTCTCCTGATAACGACATCCTCTTGAGTAGTCCCCGCCCGGAGATCCAAATGGGGGACTATTTTACCTCCGGAGTATTTTACCCAAGAGGACGCCATCATCATTTAATCATACAGTAAAGCTGCATGCCCTGGGGAAAAATTACGGCCGTAGTTTCCCCTTGCTTTCAGCCGTTCGCAGTACCAGCACAGCAAGGCCGGTTTGGTTATTGTTACAAGGCCAGATCAGTCAATCATCCAGACTGTTGCCCTTGCAACTACTGAAAAGGCTCCTGAAAAGGCTGCTGCCCCTCTTCAGGAACCACACGTTTGTCTGGCCTCTCAACAGATACCCCTCCGTTGTGGTTGTACCTACGGTACGGTTATCTGTATCGCTGAGGCACGCAAGCCTCCCCACCAACGGCAAGGTCCATGGTTCATGGGGGGGGGGGGGCTTTCTTTGCATATACGAACAAAAATATGTAAGTAAATATGAAAGCAATGCACGTGTTAAAAAACAAATTAGTGGAAATCTCGTGTCATAATGGTGTAATGCGCAATATTAAGAAAAGGACACCCTGAAGTGTATAGTTCAACCTAACACTGTTTAATTTTTACCACATAAGCGAAAAGAACTACACTGAGACTCTCACTAAAATGCTTCGAAAGTAATAAAACCGAAACCCGCCTCGTCACCATTCAGACGGCCAATCAATCGTAGAGTCGGGATTTATACCATTAGACGGCATCAGTTTTAAATTCCACGACACAGGAAGACAGAAGACAAATAAATTGTGATACATGTTAGAGGAGTCGAATTTCTACTGGAAATTTATCGAAAGAGAAAATTTTTCCACTGGGCAGTTACGCCAGTGACAATCTCTAGTAAATCTTTCAAGGGTAGAGAACAAGAGATCAAAGTACTCCTTGAATAAAATATAATGTTGAACTGTCATCCCCTCCAACATTTCCCTCGCAGTCCGCATTCCTATCTCCTACCCTTTCCCGCCTTCCCCGTAACTCCTAAGTCATGTCCCATTCTCTCCCCTCTACTCCCCCCACCTTTCTCGAAAATAAGCTACTCAGAGAGTATCTAAGCCCAATCACATATTTAGCTCTGCCAGTGACTACTCAGTATTTTGCTGCCCAATCTAATTTGTCAACTTTTCATTAAACCACACCACTTTCTTGGATGAAGCCAAAACAAAGAGCTTCTATGCCTAGGAGCTGTACCCTTTCAAAAACAGTTCAGAACTTTGCAGTCCAGTGACGTTTGCCAACTGCTTCTCAAGCCAAGCACCCTTTGGAACTGAGCCGATAAGAGAGCGTCTAAGCACACACATTTAGCTCTTTCAATAATGGCCCAGTACTCTACTGTCCAATCACATTTCTCAGCTCCATCTTCCACCACCTTCTTTTCTTGAACCTAGTCCAATTAGACAGCTTCTAAATGAAATGTGTTACACATAATTAGATCCCCAGATCACAGCTCACTGTTTTCCTGTAAAGTTATATTATTTAACTCCTTCCTAACCCACAATGCCTTTTGGAAAGAGAACAAACAGATTTTCCTGTGGCAAGTACTGTCGATGAGGCATGACATCATTCTCGTCCGGTGGTGATGACATTTGCTTAATTGTCCTCCTTGCTGGTTGTACCTGTCTGACACTTTGGTTGTCTGTCTTCCATGCAGAGTCTAACCGGCATGATAGGCATGGATCCAAAGCAAACACTGAGGTATGTCGCTCATAATATACACTACTGGAAAGTAAATTAGTACGCTTAGAGAGCCACTGTCGATTTTGATGCGATGACGGCATATGCCATCTAGGGGATAGTGGATGTACTGATAATGCTTTCAACGTCATCCGCCAACACACAGCGTTGTGGTATAGCTAAAAGAGCGTCATCTGTGTCTAAACATTAATAGGAATGCTCACAGCCAGAAGGTTCAGTGTGGTGCGAGCGTGTGGAGAAAGCAGGAAACCACGCCATGGCGCGCACTGTCCTTCCTACAGCCAACTGGGATAGTTTGGACGGTCGTCAAACGGTGGCCTTTCTAGTGGTGAGATGATCCTTTCGGAGAATTGCCACACAAGTTGGACATGCTGCGAAATTTGTCAATGATGCTGGGTTCGGTTGTCACGGAAACATTCTCACACCTGTAGACGAGGTTCTGGACATCCACATAGCACAGAATCCCACCAGGATCGTCGTATTGGAATGGTATCTGTGGCAGATCGTACAGCTACCACAACACATATAAGAGGACTTATTAGCCCAGTTGTCTCGACGCGAACTGTCGGGCAAAAGAAAAGACGAAGAAAATTATTGTTCTCAGCAACTTGAACTTCAATCATTAATCTCTGGCTTCCCGTCAATAGTTTTTATTTCACTGTCTGGTACATCGTTGCCCTTCATTTTCGATGCTAAAAGGCACAATAATCCGCGTACAAATTCATTTGGCTTATTACAGTGGGCATAGCCGACTTGTGCTGATAATTCTATGGAGGCTGTCTTTGTTGGTATTCTCTCCTTCCTTGTTCGTTCTCGTACAGATATGAATTTCATCATCTCTCATTGACGATGAAACACTTTTCCTATTGCAGGACCGAGCGAGGTGGCGCAGTGGTTAGCACACTGGAATCGCATTCGGGAGGACGACGGTTCAATCCCGTCTCCGGCCATCCTGATTTAGGTTTTCCGTGATTTCCCTAAATCGTTTCAGGCCAATGCCGGGATGGTTCCTTTGAAAGGGCACGGCTGATTTCCTTCCCCATCCTTCCCTAACCCGAGCTTGCGCTCCGTCTCTAATGACCTCGTTGTCGACGGGACGTTAAACACCACTAACATAACCTAACCTATTGCAGGCTTAATGATGTTGGTATTCTTGAAGCCTCCGATGAAATTTTCTGATTTGCCAGGAAGATAGTTCTCTCTATTAGGTCGCGTGGGGTAGTCAAACGGCCTAGGGCAACTTGCCACGGTTCACATAGCTCTATCCGTCGGAGGTTCGAGTCCTCCCTCGGGCATGGGTGTGTGTGTTGTCCTTAGCGTAAGTTAGTTTAAGTTTGATAAAGTAGTGTGCAACCCTAGGGACCGATGACTTCAGCAGTTTGGTACCATAGGAACTTCCCACCATTTCTCTGTTAGTTTTGGTATCCCTGAACATTTTAGAATAAATCTGAAGTTCTCGAGCTGTGTCGCTTTTCATATTAGGTATAATTTTAAACAATATATTGTATAATCTTCTCGTTCCTGTGTATCTTACGATGTGACTCATTTAAGCATCTCCATCGACAGCTGGCAGTATATCTCCAATCATCCACACTTTTGTTATGAATCAATGTTTACATTAGTGGAGAAACAGGTTTAAAAGCTTATTTCAGTACAGATTTTGTTCCTGCCATCTTTTTGTTGCAGCAACAGTAGTTTCTTGCGGATATTTCAGAAGCCAGTATGTGTCTAAAGATATATGTGTTGAGCTTGTAGGCATCTCGCACCGATACCAGCATAATGCTCCAGTTGGTTTCACTTCCTATTTTAAAGTATTATGGGAAAAATTTGAAGTTACAACCATTTTCACAGGTAGCTATGATATCTTTTAATTTTGCTGCCTTTGAAAGTATTTGTGAGCAAGGTGTTAAGCGTTTCGTTGTTGTTAATGTTGTGGTCTTCACCCCAAAGCTTGGTTTGTTGCAGCTCTCCGTGCTACTCTATCCTGTGTTAGCCTGATCTCCAGATAACTACTGCGACCAACATATTTCTGAATTTGCTTACTGTACTCATCCCTTGGTCTCCCTCTGCGATTTTTATCACCTACATTTTCTCCAATACTAAATTGGGGATCCCTTGATGTCACAGAATGTGTCCTATTTACCAATCTCTTCGTTCCGTCAAGTTGTGGCACGAATTCCTTTCTCCTCTATTCTGTTCATCATCTCTTCATTAGATACTAATTCTCAACATTCTTCCGCAGCATCACATTTCGAAAACTTCCATTCTCTTCTTGTCTAAACTGTTTATCGTCCATGTTTCACTTCCATACATCCCTACACTCCAGACAAATACTTTCTGAAGGAGAAATACGTATTCGATAGTAATAAATTTTTCTACTTCAGAAATGGTTTTCTTGCCATTGCCAGTCATCATTTTATATCCTCTCTACTTCGACCGTCATCAATTATTTTGCTGCCCAAACATCAAAACTCTTCTACTGCTTAAAGTGCCGCGTTTCCTAATCTAGCTCCCTTAGCATCGCCTGATTTTATTCAACTACATTCTATTATTCTTGTTCTTCTTTGGTTGATGTTCATCTTATATCCTCCTTACAAGACAATATCCACTTCGTTCAACTGCTCTTAAAAGTCCTTTGCTGTCTCTGAAAGAATTACAATGTCATCGGCAAACCACAAAGTTTTTATTTCGTTTCCCTGAATATTAATTCCTACTCCAAATTTTTCTTTCGTTTCCTTTATTTTTTGTTTAATGTACAGGTTGAATAACATGGGGAGAGGCTACAACCCTGTCTCAGTCCCTTCTCAACCATTTCTTTCCTTCCACGCCCCTCAACTCTTTTAACTGCTATCTGGTTTCTGTACAAGTAGTAAATAGCCTTTTGCACCCTGTATTTTACGCCTGCTACCTTCAGAATTCTGAAGAGAGATTCCACTCAAAACTGTCAAAAGCTTTCTCTTAGTCTGCAAATGCTGTAAACGTGGGTTTGCATTTCCTTAACCTACCTTCTAAGATAAGTCGTAGTCAGTATTGCCTCTCGTGTACCCACATTTCTCCGGAATTCAAACTGATCTTCCCGGAGGTCGGCTTCTACCAGTTTTTCCGTTGTTTCGTAAAGTATTTTGCAACTGTGACTTGTTAAATTGATAGCTCGGTAATTTTCATACCTGTCAGCAGCTGCTATCCTTTGAACTGCTGTTACGGCATTCTTCTTGACGACTGAGGGCATTTCTCATGTTTCATTTATCTTGCACACCAGATGTGATGGTTTTTTAATGGCTGTCTCTCCGAACGCTATCAGTTATTCTGACGGAATATCGTCTCCTTCCGGTGCCTTTGATTCTCAGAGCCCCATCTCGTTAATTTCCTACCGTTTTCCAATTTCTTCAGTTTTAATCTATGGTTCACAATCAATAAATTGTTGTCAGAGTCCACGTCTCTCCCTGTAAGAGTCTGGTTCCGGAATCTCTGTCTTACCATTATATAATCAATCCGAAACCTTCTGGTATCTACAGGTCTCATCCGAGTATACAGCCTTCTTCTATGATTCTTAAATGATATGTTAGCCACGATTAAATTATGCGCAGTGCAAAATACTACCAGGCGGTTTCCTCTTTCATTGCTTATCCAAAGTCCACGTTCACTTACTATTTCTCCTTTTCTTCCTCTTCCTACCATCGATTTCTAGACCCCTGTCACTATTAAATTTTCCTCTCCCTGAACTATTTGAACAATTTCCTTTATCTCATCATAGAGATCTCCAGTCTCTTCATCATCTGCCGAGCTAATTGGATATGAATTTCTGATACTGTGTTGGGTGCGGGCTTCGTGTCTCTCTTGGCTACAATAATGTGTTTACTAAGTGTTCATAGCATGTCACTCGCATTCCTATGTCCTTATTCATTACTAAACCTACAGCATTACCCATATTAGAATATATCTAACTTCAACCAATCGATTTCCCTTTTTAAATTTTGTAACCTACGTGCCCAATTAAGGGGTCTAACCTTCCTCCCTCTGATCCGTTGAATGCCGGCTTTATTCCTCCTGGTGACGACATTCTCCTGAGTAGTCCCTGCCTGGAGAGCCAAAAGGGGACTATTTTACCTCCAGAATATTTCACTCAAGAAGCTGCCATCATCATTTAACCATACAGTAGAGCTACATGCCCTCGGGAAAAGTTACGGCTAAACTTTCCCTGTGCTTTCAATCGTTCACAGTACAAGCTCAGTAAGGCCGTTTTGGTTGATGTTGCAAGGCCTGATCAGTCAAACATCCAGTCTGTTGTTCTGAAATTACTGAAACGGCAGCTGCCCGTCTTCAGGATCCAGAGGATTGTGGGCCTTTTATCAGAACCCTCCTCTTGTGGTTGCACCTGTGGTACAGCCACCCTGTCGATGGCAAGGTCCGTGGTTCAATGTCGGGAGCGTTTTGTTAACTTACTATATACTACTGTTTTTCTGTATTCGAAGTAAAATGTTCTGAATTTTTATGATTATGCAATTGAGTTGGGGGAGGGGGGGCAGGGGAGCATCTCTTACTGTAAATAATAATCCAGAAACAGTAGGTACAAATATGGAATACTATTCACTTGAACATATTCAGAAATTCTTCACTAATGTTTTACTTCACCAACCAGCATTTGAAGATAGCACAAACTTCTGATTAATGTAGGTTTCTGTTCTTCCTTCACAAACACATAATGTGTATTATGCTGTACTAAAATCTGATGGGTTCATAACAAGTACGCAAATAATGTCAGTAATGCTTTCATTCAAACATAGAAGTATGTTAATAATCAATCCAATATTTAATTTTAATGTAACACGATACAATGAACGTAGTTTATTCATTTCAACAACAGATACTACTTTATGCCACTTATCACGTGTAATATTATATACATTATTTACAAATATTCATACCAGTGTTCAATGCTCTGTTGGAAAATCAAACATCTGAATCTTCTTCTTTAGATCTGTTACTGCAAGAGAAAAGAAAAAAATCACGAAATAAGGTATTTACCTTCGACATAAGAGATGTACTAGAGCCTACACTTGACTCACAAGTTACTGGTGGTGATATTAAATCCTTACATCCACTACCTCTAGTGAGATATATTGCTGTTACAGAAAACAACCCTACTGCGAGAACTTTAATTTAACAATGTGACCGTAATGCTAATGGCAAGAAAACTGTGAACGTGCATAACCTTTCTCTTTCCCCATGTTGCTTAGGGTGGAGGAACTCAGGAGCTTTCCCCAAGTAGACAGATGGACATTAAGAATTAGATATAGCTGATGTATGCTTATATGGTGCTATTTATTTGTCAGCTTCCATTGGTCCTGCTCACTAAGAAAACTGAATTGAAGTTTCAGAAACTGCAGCATAAATTTCTTCAGTAAACAGAATAAAAACTGATGACGAAGACACTCAAAACGCTACCAAATGTTGATGTTATTATATCCTGAGGAGCTTAGTTGACTAAGGTATCTTGTACTGGAGACAGTTCATGGGATGTAACCAATAAAAATATTCACCTAGACACGTCTTGAAATTTAATGCATGTAAGCATGTGAGCTGTAACGCCTATTCTTTCTGTGAAATATATTAACACCTCCTATAGTTGAAGACTTGAGAGTATATGCTAGGGTGTTAGAAATACATGTTACGCCAAAGTGTATGTTATCCCTTCATCTCCCTACACAGTGAAAGGCGTAACTTGCTATGTCTGGATGATGTCTGAGATGATTCAATGAAACGTTCCTGAGCATATCTTCGCGCCTCAGTTGAATCGTCTTAAATGTGGTGGCCTTGCTAGCTCAGCTTCTGATAGCACTCACATCTGTGAAGGCCATAGTAGCTCAGTCTAATATAGCGCCCTAAACCAAGGTAGCCCTCAGGGAATGACGCTAATATTAATGTTACGTCACAAGCATCTAAGAAAACTTCCGTACGTTCATATTCAAACTCCACGAAGCTTTTCTGAGACAGCTCTCACTGATATTTTTCTAATAGCAGTAGTTATTGCTATAAATACAGTTGATATTTGTATAAGGTCACTTGTTATCGTTATAGAACATTTTGGAAAGCATCGAAAATTATCAAAAGGTACTGAAAAATATCAGAAAGTACACAAAAAATATCCAAAAGCTACCGAAACACCTAAATCTTCGGATTTCGAATGTCCGAAACATTGGCTCACAGATAATGAGAGAACTTTTCCTGCATGCGCAACTGAGTCGACAGTGTGAAATATGACATGCAATGTGCATGTGCAGATGTCAACCAGTTTAGACCTGTCTGACTCCTTGCTGGGTAAGCAGGGAATCGTAGTAAGCTATTGATGCTGTTGGTGACACAGTTATCAGTAATATTTATGTGTGCCATCTTTGTGCTAGAGTAGTGCACATACTTTACCGGAATCTTCTTCGTATTGCAGCTTCAGACATAGCCACAAATATCTAGAATTCTGTGACATCTCCGTTTTCAAGCTATTAGTGAAGTAGAAGAGCTACTACAGAGAGTTTAGGGGTATACAGTTATAAATAATAGGTGGAACATCATCAAAGTGCATTTAAGACTCTGGCGATACTCCTGAATGAATTATTACGGATTTTTCTTTTAAAAGTAGGATATGCAATAGCATAATAGCCAATCGTTTTGTGGTTAAGGATCCAAAGCATGTCTCCGAGATTTCGCCAACAGAGTGTAGGAGTTGCATCAGCCAGTTATATTGTCTCGCTTGTCTGTAAATTCTTGTCTCCCAAGTCAGGTGAGGTTATGAAAATGCATATGGGCAGCAAGAATTCCTCTCTTTCGCTATCGAATGACATTAGCGAATTCGTTAAATGCCAACCAGATAGGAAACTTCCAAATTCGCTACTTCCACAGGGCATGAATAGAAATTTTGAAACTTTACGTTAATATGAATGTAAACAAGGGTTTTTCCCGGAAAGCACACAAATTACTAAAAAGATGTGCCAAAAAGGATGCTGTGATAAATATTATATCAAAGGGCAACATTTGTAGCACAAAATGCTCAGATATAGCTGATATGTGTTCAGAAAATGACAATGTGAGCTACATCTCTAATTATCGATGTTATTCAGTTGATTTAAACTATGAAAATATTTAATTTCCCAGAAATATGAAGAATTAGGAAATATTAGAGAAAAGTAACAACAGTGTTTCTCTTAATGTGTGTGGTATTCAGTACTCTGAGCCAGAGTGGATGACTGTAGAAAGGAAAAAAGAATATGACACAAAACAGTTTAACATATGTGAGTGCAGGCTTTCTGGGCGAATTTCATATACGAAGTCTTCACAGGTTGTCAGCCGAGTAGCGTCGAAGTCTCTTAGCAACTTTTCGATGGACTTAACCTGAAGATGATGGAGACGCATTCCATCGAAACGTTGCTACAAGTCGACGACGCTACTCGGCTGACAACCCGTGAAGACTTCATTCACAGTTTAACATAGTTCCACAGTGTGATTCAAAAGATCATAATCGTGAGAACACATTAGTAGAGAATGATACCAGTCGAGAACGTGTAAATTTAGCATTCTTGGAAAATAATAAACTTTTTGAATCTATGAAATAGTGGCATTATTTTTCTCATCACTATATTGTGGTATGTCAGCGTAGTTTGTGGCATTATCAATTTAAAGTGAAACTGGCTGTACAATGAAACTTCCTGGCAGATTAAAACTGTGTGCCAGACCGAGACTCGAACTCGGGAACTTTGCCTTTCGCGGGCAAGTGCTCTACCGACTGAGCTACCCAAGCACGACACACGCTTTAATTCCGCCAGTACCTCGTCTCCTACCTTCCAAACATTACAGAAGCTCTCCTGCGAACGTTGCAGAACTAGCACTCCTGAAAGAAAGCATATTGCGGAAGAGCACTTGCCCGCGAAAGGGAAAGGTCCCGAGTTCGAATCTCGGTCCGGCACACAGTTTTAATCTGCCAGGAAGTTTCATATCAGCGCACACTCCGCTGTAAAGTGTAAATTTCATTCTAGAAACAACCCCAGGTTGTGGCTAAGCCATGTCTCCGCAATATCCTTTCTTTCAGGAGTGCTAGTTCTGCAAATTCATGGGATTATCAGTCAATCGCAGACCCTGGATGAAACTGTATATCGATGAAATGCTGAGAAATGTATGGATGCAAAAACGATTCTGAAAAGGTTTTTTGGACAAATGAATAAGAGATTTTTGCGTGGCAATGTGTAATATACGATGAATGAGTAATGGGAAGATGGTAACATCTTGGGAAGCTGCTCTAATTGCAAGAGATAATTTCAACTATATTGCGCAATTAAGAAAAAGTTAGTGGTTATTGAACCATACTAGCTAGCACTGTTTTTGACAAATCCATGCTGTAAGAATTACTATTTTAGATATCTCTAAGATGCTTCATGTACATTTCATTCTGAGTACATGTTGAAGAAATTTGAGATGAAAGATATTGAAATGTGTTACACAGAAACAAATGACTTAATATAACATGCATTAACCTCAAAAAGTTATGACACTAAATGTGATGTGTGTATGTGATTTGACAATTCATGTTAGCTTGCTAATGGCATTCATATAATTCCACGAGTCAGTTAAAACAAACCGGATCTAATTAAGGGTGAGATATGGAGGTGGTTATTACGGAATTCGTAGGATTGAGATAAAAAATCCATAGGCAGTAAACAGAATCACAAGGTGCAGTGCATAGAGTGAAAGAGTTAAAGCACTCTTCAGCAAAGGCGATGATGACTGTTGAGACTGTGTTTTAAATGATGTTGATGAGTCGACTGCTCTCTTATTGCTCCATTTCCATGGAAGGAGCATGGCTTGGAAAGGCGACTGGAGGGCAAGGGGTGTGTGTGATAATAGGACAATGAGAGGGGAGAGGTAGGAGAAGTTGACACACGTGATTGGCGGTTTTGGTTTCATGGCAGAAAAATACTAAGCTTTATTGGAAGAGCTCAATATGTTTAAGACTGCTGGATTAGAAGCTCCCCAATTTGCCTGTTTCCAAGAAAATCTATGGGGCCCAAAGAATGATTTGAGAAAAATGATTGTGCAGTAAAATACTGAGCTAATACTGGGAAGCATTCTGACTGGCCTATTTATGGAAAAGAGGTATTGCTAAGAATAGGGGAGGGGACGGGAAGGTGAGTAACTTAATAAGGAGGGAGCAGCAAGGAAAGGGAAAGGGTGTAGTTTAGGATAGAGGTGTATTTAAGAGAAAGGTGAAGCAGGTTGATGTCATGTATTTGCCTCTATGCCTGTTTACAGTCAACTTAATTTTCAAAGGTCAAATTTTGTCCAGAGAGTGTTTTGCTCACCTATCGAAGACGTTTTCGGTCATTGTACATGAAATAACTTATCTGCTAAGAGTGCAGAAAACTGAGTGCCCAGACTACAATTGTAACTTTGCTGTTCCAAATTCTTATAGCTTAAAGAAGCGATTAGACCACTCTCAATAAATACTAATAATGCAAAACCTTCACAAATCATAACCTATTTACATTCTGTGATTATGTTCTTTTCAAATACCTTCAGCACTACACATACCACCAACAGCTATTAATTAAAATACATTTATGTAAAATTTGCAACTGGAGTGAGGACTTACCGATGATCAGAAAACAGTCCCTAGCAGCAAAACATCATTTCTGATGTCCTGCAACATACTGACCACTCTTCAAATACGAAACAATGTAATACTTTTTCTCATAAGGTCCACTGCTATAACTTGGTACGTTTGCTTATGTGGGAGTGAGAAGCGAGATGTTTAGGTAAATTTTCAGAGTTTACCAGACATGAGGAACATGTCAATACCAGAAGGAACCATATACACTAGCATTAACAGTGGTGACAGACATGGACGAAGTTTACTAATGAACATCTTGTTGTAGGTACTCATATATAAATTATTATGGCATGAAGCTATTTCCGGAAATGTTCGTAAATAAAAAGCTGTTCTTATATGATTAAGAATAATTTCATAATATTGTTTCAGAACCCACACAAATTAAAGACAAAATGCAGTTTGCCTTCACCTACTGACGTTTATTATCTAAATAAACTTCAAAGTAAATCACTCCTGATTACTCCCCAGCAATTATATTGTCCTTAGTGTCACCAAATAGAGAAAGCTTTGTTTGAAGTGTTATCCAGTATGAGCAAATTTCTCGGACAAATGACGGGTTCCACTATGGGCAAGTGTCAAGCATGTCTCTTTATTAGATTAGATTAGATTAGATTAGATTAATACTAGGTCCATGGATCATGAATACGATATTTCGTAATGATGTGGAACGAGTCAAATTTTCCAATACATGACATAATTAAGTTAATTTAACAACATACTTAAGTTAATATAACAACTTTTTCATTTTTTGTGTTTTTTATTTTTATTTTTTTATTTTTAATTTTTTAAATATTTTTTGTTTTTTTTGTTTTTTTAATTTATATCTAAAAATTCCTCTATGGAGTAGAATGAGTTGTCATTCAGAAATTCTTTTAATTTCTTCTTAAATACTTGTTGGTTATCTGTCAGACTCTTGATACTATTTGGTAAGTGACCAAAGACTTTAGTGCCAGTATAATTCACCCCTTTCTGTGCCAAAGTTAGATTTAATCTTGAATAGTGAAGATCATCCTTTCTCCTAGTATTGTAGTTATGCACACTGCTATTACTTTTGAATTGGGTTTGGTAGTTAATAACAAATTTCATAAGAGAGTATATATACTGAGAAGCTACTGTGAATATCCCTAGATCCTTAAAAAATGTCTGCAGGATGATCTTGGGTGGACTCCAGCTATTATTCTGATTACACGCTTTTGTGCAATAAATACTTTATTCCTCAGTGATGAATTACCCCAAAATATGATGCCATATGAAAGCAACGAGTGAAAATAGGCGTAGTAAGCTAATTTACTAAGATGTTTATCACCAAAATTTGCAATGACCCTTATTGCATAAGTAGCTGAACTCAGACGTTTCAGCAGATCATAAATGTGTTTCTTCCAATTTAATCTCTCATCAATGGACACACCTAAAAATTTGGAATATTCTACCTTAGCTATATGCTTCTGATTAAGGTCTATATTTTTTAATGGCGTCATACCGTTCACTGTACAGAACTGTATGTACTGTGTCTTATCAAAATTCAGTGAGAGTCCGTTTTCAAGGAACCACTTAGTAATTTTCTGAAAAACAGTATTGACAATTTCATCAGTTAATTCTTGTTCGTCAGGTGTGATTACTATACTTGTATTATCAGCAAAGAGAACTAACTTTGCCTTTTCTTGAATATAGAATGGCAAGTCATTAATATATATTAAGAACACCAAAGGACCCAAGACTGACCCTTGTGGAACCCCATTCTTGATAGTTCCCCAGTTTGAGGAATGTGCTGATCTTTGCATATTATGAGAACTATTTATTTCAACTTTCTGCACTGTTCCAGTTAGGTATGAATTAAACCATTTGTGCACTGTCTCACTCATGCCACAATACTTGAGCTTGTCTAGCAGAATTTCATGATTTACACAATCAAAAGCCTTTGAGAGATCACAAAAAATCCCAATGGGTGGTGTTCGGTTATTCAGATCATTCAAAATTTGATTGGTGAAAGCATATATGGCATTTTCTGTTGAAAAACCTTTCTGGAAACCAAACTGACATTTTGTTAGTACTTCATTGTTACAGATATGTGAAGCTACTCTTGAATACATTACTTTCTCAAAAATTTTGGATAAAGCTGTTAGAAGGGAGATTGGACGGTAATTGTTGACATCAGATCTATCCCCCTTTTTATGCAAAGGTATAACAATAGCATATTTCAGTCTATCAGGGAAAATGCCCTGTTCCAGAGAGCTATTACACAGGTGGCTGAGAATCTTACTTATCTGTTGAGAACAAGCTTTTAGTATTTTGCTGGAAATGCCATCAATTCCATGTGAGTTTTTGCTTTTAAGCAAGTTTATTATTTTCCTTATTTCAGAGGGAGAAGCGGGTGAGATTTCAATTGTATCAAATTGCATAGGTATGGCCTCTTCCATTAACAGCCTAGCATCTTCTAATGAATCCTATTATATCCACAACATTTAGAAAATGATTATTAAAAATATTTTCAACTTCTGACTTTTTGTTTGTAAAGTTTTCATTCAATTTGATGGTAATACTGTCTTCCTGTGCTCTTGGTTGACCTGTTTCTCTTTTAATAATATTCCAAATTGTTCTAATTTTATTATCAGAGTTGCTGATTTCAGACATGATACACATACTTCTGTATTTTTTAATAACTTTTCTTAATATGACACAGTAGTTTTTATAATGTTTGATAGTTTCTGGGTCACTACTCTTTCTTGCTGTCAGATACATTTCCCTTTTCTGGTTACAAGATATTTGTATACCCTAAGTAAGCCATGGTTTGTTACAAGGTTTCTTACGAGTATATTTAACTATTTTCTTGGGGAAGCAGTTTTCAAATGCATTTAGAAAAATGTCTTCATGCATTCCATTATATGGTGAATTTTATGTCTATATACCTGATGTAAAACCAACAACTTACAGCAGAAAAAAGCTAGGAGAAACACAGATGTTATGAAATCCTTATCTTCTAATCAAAGCACAAATGAAAATGAAAATTAAGCACATTGAAATAGAGTGCTGAAAGTTAGTTCACCTGTAACCTAACATATTCCATGGTATATTGATACTGAACATTTTGAAATAGCAGTTGTCTGAATATACCAAAAGCAGTCACTGAATGTAAACAGATAACACAAAAAGAAAATTATGTTTCCCTCTGAAATAGCTGTATTTATTATGTTGCTATAGTGTAACATTGTGGAATGTGTTCAATAAATACTCCTCAGTTGAAAACTTAAGACTGTGACTAATACGCAAAGCTTTAATATTTGTTGATAATCTAATGGTGTCTCACTTTAAGTTACACTGCTCAGCTTAGAGTATAATTAGTTCAATATGCTTTTTTCTGTTTCTAGGATGGAAGGAGATAAGCTGATGAGTACCATGAAAACAACAAAGAATGGTACAACAAATGCAAAATTTCATCTAAAAAGACATACTTTGTAACTTTTGTAAATTCAGTATCAAAACTTTTTAAGTTTTGACAACAGAATATGACATCAACATGGATAGTTAGACGGTCTGTATTCCATTCTTAAATTATAGACACTTTTAAGTCTTCTGATAAATAGTTTGAATAAAGTGTAATTCCTCACACGTATTCTAAAAGATTAAATTTGGAACATTTGTGATACACAGCAATACTGAAGTAGGTAATGAGAGGATTGGATACAAATAAATAATTGCAAGTATACAAAAAGGGTCATCAACTGGGAAAGAACTTCCTTGCATAGCCTGGAAGAAGTATTTTCCCTCTTTGTTACATATGATTCTGAATTCAAGAAAACCCTCAATGATTAAGATGCCAAATATAATTTTATTGATTTCTAGTTTTAACTAATCTTCAAGCTGTCTTCAGACCTGTAACACATAAATTTGTATCTAAGAGTCACAGAAGTGTAGATTACTAATACAAAAGTTCCATAAAACGATACACATCATAGCAAAGTTGCAATAATTAGTACACAATTGCCACATCATGGGGCACATCATTACAATTTGTGTGAGCAGGATCGTTTGTTATACAATGGGACAATGATTTAAATTACTGTATTATCATATTTACATTGTCACAATAATATTATAGAGCATTAATACATAATTAGGAAATGTAAACTGAAACTACAGCCCTTAACAACATAAAAATATCATGTACACTGTAAGACTGAGATAGTAAATATATGTGTGACACTGAGATGAAGCTTGTCCCGTAATGTCATTTGAAAGTAACTCTGGATACAGTGTGCATTATGGACTCTGTAGAAGACTAACTGATGCCACGCATCAAGGCCTATAGGAAGGTATGTTCTGCCATACGGAACTAAAAACTGATTTTTCCCCTATCATAACTAATGAATAATTGATGATGATAAGATAAATAACTATTTATATAAAATGAAAGAGTTAAATATATTTCATATTTGCTAAGTGAGTCCATACCAAAGTAGCATGAAAGTGTTAGAAACACCAATAAAGACACATACTATATTTGTAAGTTGAAGTAAGTATAATTACTCTTCAGTGGAACTAATATAAGAAAGCATAGGAGAATGCAGGCAGAATTCCATAGTACTATTTCTTATAATAACTACATATATAATCGTTAACAGCAAGATGTTTGATAATTCACAACGATTTTGTAATCATTATGAAACTTGTAAATGTAAAAAGGAGGATGGGAATAACTGAAATTTCATCTCCGACAATAACAGTGTTGTAATTTAGAACAAAGGATCAGACATTAATTACTCTTCCTACAAATCATAAGAAATCAATTCTCTACTATGTGAGAGTTTCAAGATATTTTCTAATGTCTCCTGACAGATATACTGCAATGGTCCCTTATACAACAGACAACTTACCTCATACTGCTACTGCAACTGCATGACCAGCAACATGCTAAAATAATTCAAAAGAAATGTTGCAATCTACTATTCCCACAACTATAGCCAACTATTTTTATATAGAATTTGATCAGAAGGAGTTCGTTACAAGCTTTAAGTGGTGTAAAAGTTAGTGAAACTGTTAAAGACTTTAATTTGCTATATTAACAAAACTGATGATTTAAACACTGGCAAACTTTACACAGACATTCTCTTTGTGTGACTGTATGAGAAACCACTTCATATATTCCACAATATCTATAAATGATAATCACATATCTGACCATAAAAAAGACACAAATATAGCTCTCAACCTATGCGTACACAAATCTGACAAATCCCTCCAGTCCACAACCAAGCCATAACTACATTCAGCAAAAAGGCAAATTACCAAAAATCCTCAATTAATACCAAAGTGTCCTCCAACTTTACTAGCATCATCATGACTGGCTGCAAACCTCTCAGGTTATTAGGTGTCTCTCCACAGATGGCTGTGTCTGACGACTTCCAACTCCTGTCAATAACTGTTTGCTCGCTACTACTTGTGATAATAGTATATCATACTCAGAGTTTGTGAGTGCACACCCCAACGGAATCAGTGGGCAACTTACTGTAGAAATAATAAACACCCAACTTTCATAACCCCAACCCTCACTTTTAAGAATTTTGTGGGGCAATTCTTGCTTAACATATAGGCAAGGAGCATACACAAGATTCTTATGTCACAAAGTTGAGAAGAAGAGCATTAGATATCTTACAAAAGTAATAAAATAGATAAACATAAACATAATATTACTTAAGTTATGTACATAACAGGAAATGAATAAGTTGTACAATTTATAAAGAAAATTAATATACAAGCTTCAGTTTTTGCATGTAATCACTCATATTCACATGATATTGATAGTACTTCACTTGAGAGGACAACAAATCATTATTTATAGATCTCCAAGAGTGTAAAGCAAGAGTCTTCAGTTGTGTAGATGCAAATGCTAGACAGAATTTAAAATAGTGCAATTTGTGAGGAAATGAAAATACAAGTATCGTTGTGCAGGTAAGAAAACATATTCACATGACATTGACAGTAGTTCAAACGAAATGCTATCAAAATCCTATTTACTAGTCTCCAATAGAGTAAAAAATTATCTGGCAATAGAAAATCAGATAAAGAAACCCATATTTTATATGCAGCACAACCAGGGACAACTGACAATGAGACCAAAATGTTAATATATTCATTTGAAGACAAACAAGTTTGCGATGAAAGCAGATTCAGGGACTCATTACATACATTATGTCCACTGATAACCACACAAAATGTTTATATATTCATTTGGTGATGCACATGTTTGAGATGTAAGCAGACTCAGTGCCTAACTACATACATTATGTCCACTGATGACCACACCATAATGTTTAAGTGTGACGCTCCTTTTCATACTCAGATGAAGACGAATGGCTGAATGTCTCTGAGCACTATGGGACTTAACTTCTGAGGTCATCAGTCCCCTAGAACTTAGAACTACTTAAACCTAACTAACCTAAGGACATCACACACATCCATGCCCGAGGCACGATTCGAACCTGCGACCGTAGCGGTCGTGCAGCTCCAGAATGTAGCTCCTAGAAGCGCTCGGCCACTCTGGCCGGCAGATGAAGACATAGTAGAGGGTCAGTACTGATAGTGTAAGGCACAGGTATACCTTGTTGAGGGCCATAGAATTCATGAAGACCACAAGAACATTGGAGTTCTATGCCTTTGAGAAAACAGGTTCTTGTAATTTACATAGAAGATCAAAAGTGCCATATGTGACAACAAAAGAAATTAATTATAATGAATAAATGAATAATAGTACACACTTGAAAATAAAATGTACATTATGTAAACAGGCACATAAGCTCAGTGCTCAGCAAATGACTCAAAGTATACATCGCCACAGACAATTACATAACTGTGGCAAGTTTCTTGCTAACCAAACATTTTCTAGACAAATTCAATTTCTGATGGTACAGAACACAGTGTACCATAAAGTACTTGTTTTCATCCAGAATATACAAAATGTGTGACATGTAACATCACTCAATGTCATACAGGTTTATCCAAAGACATTAATGGTGGCATATTTAAAAAATGTTACAGTTAATTGGAGATCGAAGAATTGATGTACACATTACAGCTACGTGTGGTGTAAATTATCATACAATCGAAAATTAGCATTGCTGGAAGATGCATTCACATACACAGTAAAATTACAGGTAAGCAATCATAATATGAAGTTCATATAACCGCAATTCCTGTGGTTGATATTTAGGAAAAATATATGAGTATACATGCAATTCTTTCTTCTATAGTATAAGTGAATCGAGTTCCAGCGAACATAAATTTGTAAGGAATGTCATTCCTTATTACTGCATAGTCAGTTTGGTTCTGACAATTTATAACACATTCAGTCATTCGGTATTGGGTCAGTGATTATCTCAAGTACTTCCTTATTATTAGAACATAATTATTTCAAATTTTTGGAGTCATAGCAATGTCTACATGATGATCATCGAATGGAAAATGGAAATAGAATCATAGGGTCAATATTGTGCGATCTCAAATGTCAACCTGTCTGTTCGTGTAGTCAGGGTTGTATGGCCATGCCTAGTTAATCAGAGGAGAAAAATAAATACAACATTCAAAAGATTTCTCTTATAAATCATCTGATAATGACATCACCTACTCTGAGATGAAACACAAAAGAGATTTATCCTCGAACTGTTCAGTAGTAGCTGAAAGAAATGGTTTAGTAACCCAAAATGAAGCCCATAACTTCTCTTGCGCTCCAGTACTTCTTAAGGACATGAAAAAAGAATCATCATTTAACAATCATTAACTTAAGAGATAGAATCGGCACTGCATCGCAGATGTAGCAGAACCATAAGTGACATTTTGAAATAAAATTGTTTAAATATAGCGGCAGTAAAGTACTGAAGTAACTTATTTTGAGCATTTATTTACAACATGCATAAAAATGTAGCAGATCAACTTCCATCAAGGCGCAAAAGCACTACATGCTGAAAAGAAAAAGCTATCAAAATGTATAACCTACTTATGTACAAGTCATGGATTAATGTCTTTAACATGACTGGGTACTTCTGGAATGTCTAGTTCTCCAAGAGACTACTGCAACATTCGCATTGCTAGAAAGTAACTCACTTGATACCTATGATACACTCCAATCTGGAAGTATTGTTTAGTTCATAAAAATACACACAATTCTGTGTGCCTTTTATTACTTCTGCAATAGACCAAAATTCAGTTATGGTAATGTCACACGCAAAAAAGTAAAGTACAGTAAGTATAAACAGCAACAAACAGAAAAAAACAAAATTTACATTGGAAGAGTTTCATTTCACAACATCATAAAGCTAGAAAATTCATTTCACATGTGTATCACATAACTCAGTAGTAGAGAAAAACTCTTGGTAAACCCATTCATGCTCGTTACTCGACAGATATATCAACATATTCACTTTCGCCTCCAAATAGGTGAAAAAAAATGTGTCATCAGCAAGCGCTGGTGCTTCATACAGGTAAAAGTTTCGTGTTTTCTTTAGTTTTCAGTGTATACGGCAGGTATGATTGGTATCTCAAACTGTAATTACTATTCTTTCCATCATCGATAGCTCTTATATGTCATAATACATCTCATCAGTAGCAACAAAACTACAACCACACTATCCTCTGAGAAATCCTTTCATGACAAAATAAACCTCTTCAGAAAATATCGCTGTGACTCTACCTTTGATCATTGTGTGCACAAACAGAACCTTCATGTATTTAGTACAGTGGTGGGTTGCTTTGTTTAAAGAGCGTATATTCCATAGCTTGTCCAGTTCAATAAGTAGCTGCAAAAAAGTTTATACCTCCTTCTTCAGTTGTATAAAATGCCCCATGTGTCCTCAGAATAATATATTTCATTAACCTTCAGAATTATATCCTATGGATCATGATCCACTTCACATAATATACTGTAACTGCACCATAATATTTACTCCATAATACAATCATGAGCTCCACATGGCAAGCTTAAAGCAAAATTCATCATCATATTCCATTTATATACAGTACAGTGTCACATAGATTCATCATGTGTACGCATACAACTCTGAAATTATCACTCATCAGGAAATAGCCGAACAAGCATCAGTCAGAAATGTTCCTAGCTAAACTACTGTCCATTAGAAATATCTTTCTGAATTCAGAACCATTCATACACAGTGTCTTATTCAAAATAAAGTTAGCAGTTGTTTATCCCTCCAGAATTAATGACCTACTTTCTGTAGGTACCCAATAGGTACCTACAGAGAAAGTCATGACATGCACTTCCTCAAAAATAACATAGTATTTGGCTGGTAAGGGTCAAAGCAAAATGCGCAACACAAGTTATTATAAAACACAAGAAAATACGTAATATAGTCATAGCGGACACAAGCTCGCTAAGCTGATGAAATTGGCGTTTGTTTGCAAGTATAGGCATTTCTTCAATTGCTTTCCGTTTTTCCGGATCGGATGAGATACCTTTCATAGAGACGAAGTGGCCAAGAAACTTAATTTGTGTTTTACCAAATTCTGATTTTTCTAAATTGACTGTAAAGCCATGTTGAAGAAATGTCTGTAATAGTTCGCTCAGTACTTGGTTGTGTTCTGTCCATGAATTTTCAGCGACCAAATTGTCGTCTGCCTCGGTGGTAATCCTGTCTTTCAAATACTTTGTTAAGATAGTATTAAGTCTTCGGACAAATGCAGCTGACGAAACATTGAGACCAAATGGTAATTATCGAAATTGGTAGCAGTTTCCAAACCAAAGAAAGGCTGTATATGTCCTATCTTCAGGATGTAATTCAATTTTCCAAAGGGTAGATTATAAATCAAGAGAACACATTATCTTTACTCCACGAAATTTCTGTAATAATTCATCTAATGTGTGTGGTCGTTCTGTTTGTGATCGCATAATGGTTTTGATCTGTCTGGAATCGAGAACAAATCTAATAGAATCAGCCTTTTTAACAACGTGAAACGGGCTGTTGTATTAACTCACAGTATGCTCAGTTATTTCCTGATCTAGCATCGATTGTATCTCTTGTGTAACTTTATCCCTGCATGCCAACGGAACAACATAAGGTAATACAAAAAATTTGTTATGTTTCTTAACACTGAATTCATGAGAAAAATTTTGTATAGTTCCTGTCTTGTGAGCAAAAAGAACGTGATTTTAAAATTTCGAATATTCATGTATGTCTGCATCAGAATCTACTTCCTGTCTAAGTGCTTTCTTTTTAATTAACTGTCCTGTGCTATTAGATTGTTCAGCTTCATTATGAAATGTAACGTCGTTCATGCAATCGTCAGCCTCAACAGGAAAGGGAAAACGCAAACAGTTCACATCTTCATCTTTGTTTGCCAACGAACATTGAAAATTAAGCGTCACTGGCACACGATTTAGTTGCAACACTACTTCATCATCGCAAAAATTTAATATCACTTTATATTCGCGTAGAAACCCCACGCCCAAAATTGCTTCTGTTGACAAAAGGAGAACTATCAGAAAATTCGCAGAAAACTTGAATCACTCCTTTCAATTTAGTACCAAAAGCAGCAAAGTTGGACAAACAGACGATTGAGCACATTTACTAAACACTGCCTCACTAATCGCATTAACTGGGACACCAGAACCAAGTGCAGCAGAAAGTGAAATGTTTCGTGTGGAAAAGTTTTACAATGGGATGTATAAGTGTATTTTACAGTCGTAATTTTCTTGCAACAATGGGTCTCTAATGTCATCAAAACCTACAAAGTTAATATGGTTCGTACGCTCACTGTCGGCAACTGAAAACAGTTCGTTTGCTTCCGTGGCTGCTAATAATTGCTGCAGGTTCATTTTGCCTGGAGCTGTTGCATGAGTTGGGCGGTCTGATTTCTACAGGTGTACCATGCTCAGTATTTGAATTTCTATGATGACACAAATTTTGGTTTGCTCTGTCATCACAATTATTTCGTCTTGCGTAACTGTAAGAGTAACGTGGGCTGGATGCCCTGATTTCTGCTTCCTGAGAGCACGTTCAAAATCAAAATTTGTGCAGTCACACCAGTTTAAATTTACTTTGTCAATACCACTACGTCTGAAATTGTCTACATTGACATAACGTGTATGTTCACGCGATCCTCGGTCTCTATTCCTGTACTGATAATTCCGACGGACGCGGGAATCATTTCTCGAAGGTCTGTAATTTGTACTGTACGGCTGATGTTTTTATCATACCTATTTTCGTCGCATCTATCATCATACCGTTCACATGAATTTCATCTACGTTTTCGGTTACGCTGCTGACGAAAATTTTCTCAATACTGACTATTATTGTAACTTTGTGTGTGGCCATGCAAGTCAACCCTACGACGTCCTGCCTGTGTCGTAATCTGAGAGATAATTTAGTAGAACAAAAGCGGAATAATTCCGACGGACTGTACAGAATAGTTAAATGTCTCTTAATTCACACCATGTTTTCAAAGTACTGCACAGGACTTGATAAACCCGATTGTTCATAATTTTGCATAATATAATATTACGTATCACTCGATCTTGAGTTGTTTCAGACCAGTAAGTGGACGATAATGCTTGCTAAAATTCACCATACATGTAACATTCACGTGCTATCGATGTCATTGTTCTCGCAGATTCTCCTTCGAGGTAACTGCAAATGAATTTAAGTTTGTGGCCAATTGGCCATGTTGGTGGTAAAAATTCGAATTGTTGCAAACAGTCCCTTGGGTAAATTTCATTGCTAGCATTGTTAAAAATCTTAAAATTTCCTTACTGAGAGAAAATGTTGGTAATCGAAGCTATCGTTTTTCTGAACGAATGAGTTTTCTCTCATACCGTAACTCGCATTCCAGGTATTGTGTCCCGCGAACTTGTCACATTCACAAGAGATCATTATTTCCTAAATTAGTGCGTTTATTGCGATTTCCAACGTGATTGAACCTATAGTATTATCGTTATTGTGACCAATCTTTTTTTCATATTCGCAACCTGTTCCTTTATCACATTTATTTTGCTGATTAATTGTCATCTGTCCTTCTTTAAAAAGTTGCACAGACTGAAATGCTTCTGTATCAGCAAATGGTGCCGGCTGAGTATAGTCTGGCCATTTTTCGTTTGCATGACTATTTCGAATAATTCTTCGACACGTTTTGCAACAATCATCAACTGACTTTGCGTCTTCGAAGATTCATTGTTAGTCTGTAGCTGTAATGAACTTTGTAGCTAATTCTTCTGTTTGCAGATTTTGTTGTGACGTCTGTTGTCTCCAAGATATCAACAGATTGTACATTGTCATATCAGGACTCAATGTTATTAACATCAGACTTGAGTTCCTCGCATACCTGACTTTTCATCCATTTGAGATTTCCTGTAATTTACGATTTAAATTGTTATTTGTCTCGTCACGAAACAATTTGAAGTTCTCTTACTATAGGTTTCAATTCTGTTCCTGTTTGCTACTAGATTTTTTGATCTCGATACGAAGTTCGTCATTAGATTTTTTTAATCTCACCAAGCTGAAGTAGTATTAACTATGTAACATCGTTACTGAAACACGGGAAGACATACTTACTCTGTAGAAGTAGAAACCATACCTGAATCTCTAATAACAAAATCGGATTGTCTCACAGTACTTGGCCCTCCTAAAGTACTTGTAGTTCCCTGAAATTCATCAAGCATTATTGGCTAATAACAGCATACACTCTGATTATTCACTGTATTATTCAAAAGTTCCCTGACTTTATTATTCTGAGTAGAATTTTCTACACTGTATCTGAAATTTTCCGGGACTTCGTTTGGAGCTACATCTGCAGTCTTGTCAATTTCTGCCTGTGCAGAAACTGTCATTGTAGCAATACAGCAGATGATACCAAATGCAAAACAAGTATCTTAACACACAACTTTTAACTTCACTGATACAAAATAAACGAACAAATTATGAACCAGAAAGATACTGAAATAAAAATTTTGAATTAATGCAAAGCAGTGCGCAAACAACAATGATGGTATTACAGGACTCCTGACCGGCTACTATTGCATAAAATTTGTAAATGCAGTAGCAAGCCGAAGCATGTCTAACAGTGAAATCCAACGAAACGAGATCCTGGCAGACAGTTCGACAAGTGAAAGTTGTTTAGTTTTTATTAACCTTAATATATGTGAAATTATTATTATTTGGGTTCTGGTGACAGACGTATGGAAATATGTGAGATCCATCTCTGGCAACAGTAGTATTCTGATTGATAAAAGAAAATTCATTAATCTCTGTATGACCATCTTTTCGGAGATGGTTAGGACTCGGCTGTTTAGTACAGAATGTCAAATGAAACAACTTTCTACAGGCTAATTTCCAAACTGTTATTTTATTGGGATATCGCTTTCTGCGATTTACTATCTTCAGGCCCCCTGACCGACGTGTAGGGAAATTCCTACCTCGGTTCCATCCAAATAGGGACTAGCATTGAAAGACTAGTATCTGTAAATTTCTGTTTGATTCAGGGATCAATTCAACCTTCATCTACCTACTCTTCCTACAAACCATAGGAAATCATTTCTCTAGTAACTGACTGCGAATTATAAGAGATTCTCTAACGTCTTCTGACAGCTCTGCAAGGTAGCATATTAGGACCAATACTATTCCTGATATACATCAATGACTTTCCCAGTAGCATTACTCATGGTGACAAAATTCCCTTCGTTGATGACAGCAATATTATAGTCACTGAGAAAACAAGATAACTAGTTGCCAAGCCAGCGAAAGAAACTCTCAAGGAAGTTTATGATTGGTCAATAAACAATAAAGTGACATTGAACATAACAAAAACTAATGCCATGAATTTCAGTGTGAAGAGGAAAAATGAAATGTTAAATTAAATGTACATGGCATCACTATAGACAGTGTAACAAATGCAAAATTTCTAGGAATGAATATTGATTCTCAGTTGAAGTGGTGTGAACATACAAAGGCACATGCAAACTGAGTGTCATCAGCATGTTATGCCCTAAGAATCCTATCATCATGGTCACAACTACTGGTACAACTGGTGCCATATTGTTTTTATAAAGAAACTGAATGATCGCCTTAAGTGGTGTAAAAATGAAAGATATCGTAAAGGACTTTAACCTGCTATATTCACAAAATTGATGGTTTAAACACTGAAAAAAATTAGACAGACCTTTCTTTTTGTTTGACTGTATGGTTAGCAACAAATTTAATTATTCCAGAACGTCGATAAACAACAATCACATCTCTAGCCACAACAAAGATATAAATAATACTCTCAGTCTATTGACACACAAATCTAACAAAATCCCTTCAGTGTGCAAGCAAGCAACAACTACATGCAGCAAAAAGTCAAATTACCAAATACCTCGATTAATACTAAAGTCTCCTCCTGCGCTATTAGGGTGCGACCTCTCATGTCACGCGGCTACTATCCTCCGGAAGCCGCGTCCGACCACTTCCAATTCTTGTCAACAACTATTCGCCCAGTACTACTCGCAATAATAATACTCAGATTCGTGGTTTATGTATGCATACCACAGAAGAATTAGTGATTAACTTTTCAAAGAAATAATAAAGTTCAACATTATATTATTCTAAGGATAGGTGTTCAACGCTTATAGCTGTGAAGAAAAGTAAAGGATGAATATTTACAAGCCAATAATTTACTTTTAAAAACGAGCCGAATGTGGGTTTTGTACATTTTAATTTTAAGGTATGGCATGATAAAAGCATATGCATTATATCGGTACCAACATATGAAAGTTTCTACACGTAGTAAAAGGTTAACAAACTAAGACATTACATTACGTGAAGAAGTCAACAGTCATGTAGCTTGTCACCTGAGGGCTACATATAAGAAGCAGTATAAGCTGTTAGAGGAAAGACGAAATTGGAAAAACACATCTCAATCCAATTATTGATATATAAAAAAAGAATTAAAATTCAGAAATCCACCACAAAACCTTATAAAGGAACTCAATTGGTCATGTGGAATATATTAATCACGCCAGTACGAAATGTAGACGGTGCTCTAGGTGCTACTATCGCACAGGAAGTAGAAAAGGAATATCACACACTATTACGACTTAGATATAGTACCATATTAGCATTTACTATCAAAAATAAATGTAAGCAGTAAGAAAAACTTCCGTTCATTACATATCATGTATTCATGAACTCATTCTGCAATGTAGTCTGAGATCTAGATGCTACATAACAATGAAAATGGTTGTTGTTGTTGTGGTCTTCAGTCCAGAGACTGGTTTCATGCAGCTTTCCATGCTACTCTATCCTGTGCAAGCTTCTTCATCTCCAAGTATCTACTGCAACCTACATCCTTCTGAATCTACTTAATGTATTCATCTCTCACTCTAGGTTTTCTACCCTCCACGCTGCCCTCTTCTGTAGCATCACATTTCGATTGTTTCTTTTCTCTTTTTGTGTAAACTAGTTATCGTCCATGTTTCACTTCCATACATGGCTACACTCCATACAAATACTTTCAGAAAAGACGTCCTGACGCTTAAATCTATACTTGATGTTAACAAACTTCTCTTTTTAAGAAACGGTTTCCTTGCCATAGCCAGTCTACATTAAACCCCCAGTACTTCGACCATCATCAGTTATTTTGATCCCCAAATAGCGAAACTCATCTACTACTTTGTCTCAGGCCTTCGTAAGCAACAACAACAAATAAATGGGCAGTAATTGTAAATGTATGTCTATCTTTCAGTGTGGAGTGAATTTTTATAAATCGTGTATAACATGTACAAAACGTCAATGTAGTGTATAAATCGGGATCTAGTTAATAATGAAACGTCCCCTTAGAACAAATTATACATGACTGTGCTTAAACTGACACACAATATTTTTTAGCGCAACGCAATCTGACTTTCAGAAATCCCTACAAAGGAATGGCCCTGACTAACATTAACCTATACGTTTCAGAAATCACTTACCTCACCAAAAATCTTCGTTACTCGAACTACTGCAATACAGCGAGCGCCACTACTGCCAGCTAAATAAAAGATTCAAACTACGGAAGGCACTAACTACTGATAGGGATAGTTAGCAAATGAAAGATTTTAATAGAGAACAAACAATGTATTTACCTTAATATCATCACAAGTCATAATATATGTAATTTCAAAACTCCGCCATCTCTCTCCTCACATCCACCACTGCTGGCGGCTCACCTCTAACTGCGCAACGCTACGCGCTGTTCACATCCAGCTGCCGCTGCCCAACACTACAATGGCAGACAACAATGCAAACTAGCCACAGACTGCACACAGCACAGCCAGTGATTTTCATATAGAGCGCTACGTAACGTTGCCAATAAGAAAACATAAACAGCCTACTTACATAAAGAAAACATAAACAGCCTACTTACATAGCCCCCATGCTCCCCACAAAAAATTTTACAAATTGTTTTGCGCAGTGGCCAATAATGATTTGAAAAAATTTTTCATAATTACAATAACAAAGATATCAAATGCACACACTTATTTATACAATGTTGGTCAAAAGCTAAAATTTTCTCACAGTCCATAAAGACAGTCCAGATTGTTCATCACAGTAAAATTTCAGTGTTTTTTTTTTCAAAGTCTGAGCAGTAAAAGACAATGCACACGGAAGTAGTGGATTTCCATGCAGTCTTGAAGAAGTAGTGTTGTCCTTCCAACGGAAAGACAGTGCTGACTCTTGACATGCAGACAGGTAATGGGCCACAACAGAGCAAACCCACAGCAGAGTCAGTCGAAGTTTTGAAGAAGATTGGTAGGTAGGTCATCACAGAGCAGACCCACTGGAGTCCTGGTAGAGAGTATGGTATTGGTGGGCCACCAGAGATGCAGACCCACTGCAGTCCTTGCAGAAATTGTGGACAGGCCCACTGTAGTCGTTGTAGAGATGGCCAGCAGCGATCTGTTGTGACTGTGCAGGTGCACAATCACCACTGAAGAGTCTTGCAGTTAATATAACAAGTCCATAACCACCACTTGTGCACGCACAAAGTTTTTGGAATTGTCCTGAGGAGTCTTGCAGACAATATAGCAAGTCCATAAACCACCACTCGTCCACTCAAGAAATTTTTTGGAATTGTCCTTAGAACCAGCAATGCTGTTATCCAGTCCCTTGCTGAATTATCAACACACGTGCAAACACTAACAGTCCCAACATCTCACATATTGTGCATTACTATGACCAACAGAAATGTGTGCAGTGAAATGAATGCTTACAAGTTACTGAATTTGATGAACTGGTTTCAATTACAATATTATAACATGAGAATACAATTACAAAGGTACAAAATACATCATTAAAGAACATAACAATACAGATAACATTTGTAGTACAAGCTTTACAAAAGAATCGAAATAACATACACACCAGTGTTACAGGATTTATAACATAAGTTCATACATAAAAGATCAGAATAACTTTTGAAACATCAACTTCACACATGAGCATTAAAACAAAACAGAATAAATAGTGTGTAAGCATATTTACAAGGTAAATAACATATTATTAATGCCAATTATATTTGAGGATAACAGTATTCCTCATCATAATGAATGTAGCTTAATATTAGAAGAAAAAATTCTATGAAACTACACAGAGACAGGAAGAAAACAAATACACAAGGGTACACAAACACATAGTGGGATAACACAAAAGGAAAGGACAGGGTTCGTTTTCAGTGTAACATTTGGTACTGCAGTCTAACCCAAAACTTCATTCCATAGATCGTTCGTCTTATTTCAACCTTTGCTTCCACCAAAAAATCCTATCCAAGCATGCTTTTTGTTTTTATATGTTCACATATTTTTCACCTCATTATTCATTTTTCATTATCTTACCTCATCATTTATTTCCAACAAAGTCCTACCTAAACCTGTTGTCCCTAAACCCTACTTTTTTGCTCACATCCTCTTTCAAAATACCTTTTTTTGGCCAAACGATTTTCTTATAGCTTCTCAATGCATTTTTTCCAATTCATCACAACTCGTTCTCATATAGCCTACCCCATCTTAAGCTAACTTAAATCTACTGAGCTCAGATGCTAAACTAAGGGACGAGGCAATGCAACAGTACAAAACAATTAACACAAACATCAATGACAAAAAATTTTAAATAGGCAAAGCAATTGCAGTACTACAACTAATATAAGGCACTGTGCAGCAAACAAGAAAAATAAAACAGTAGTAAAACTAGCTTAGAAGAGTAACACAAAGTCAAATTCAGTAACACTATGCCTGGCAAACAGCAGTAACTTATACCTAAACATGACAGCTCAAGCAGAAAAAATATTACAGTAAAAACAACAATGCAGATAAGGGAAATGTATATTCACATCTTAATGTCTATGTACTTAAAGTGGTGCACCACAAAAACTAATTCTACAAAAAATTACCAAGTACTTGAAAGGAAAATTATATATGCAGTTACTGTTATTAGTCCCTTCTTATTGTTCTTTCCATTCCAAGAGCTCCTTGTTTGAAGAATGTGGATCATAAAATAATTATTTAATAGATCTGTTGAGAGAAAGTGTTCACATTAGCAAATGCATCTAAGTTTATCTTATAAAACTAATGCTGCAACACAGCTGGAAACCAGATATTAAAAAAATGAGCAATCTCTCAACTACAAAGATAATAGATGTAAAATGTTTCTCATCATTTCATTAGGCATTTTAGTAAATATCATAAATTACGAGCTCCACAGTATGCTTTCAACAAGGAAATGTCAATAGCGAGGACAACGCCCACCCCTTTCTTTTTTTCTACCTGTGCTTCTGATGAGGCACTCACTAATGACTTGTTCTCCCGGCGTCTGACACAGCTGGGTGCCCACGACGCATTACACACAGGTGAACTTTCTTACGGAAATACACTCCTGGAAATTGAAATAAGAACACCGTGAATTCATTGTCCCAGGAAGGGGAAAATTTATTGACACATTACTGGGGTCAGATACATCACATGATCACACTGACAGAACCACAGGCACATAGACACAGGCAACAGAGCATGCACAATGTCGGCACTAGTACAGTGTATATCCACCTTTCGCAGCAATGCACGCTGCTATTCTCCCATGGAGACGATTGTAGAGATGCTGGATGTAGTCCTGTGGAACGGCTTGCCATGCCATTTCCACCTGGCGCCTCAGTTGGATCAGCGTTCGTGCTGGACGTGCAAACCGCGTGAGACGGCGCTTCATCCAGTCCCAAACATGCTCAATGGGGGACAGATCCGGAGATCTTGCTGGTCAGGGTAGTTGACTTACACCTTCTAGAGCACGTTGGGTGGCACGGGATACATGCGGACGTGCATTGTCCTGTTGGAACAGCAAGTTCTCTTGCCGGTCTAGGAATGGTAGAACGATGGGCTCGATGACGGTTTGGATGTACCGTGCACTATTCAGTGTCCCCTCGACGATCACCAGTGGTGTACGGCCAGTGTAGGAGATCGCTCCCCACACCATGATGCCGGGTGTTGACCCTGTGTGCCTCGGTCGTATGCAGTCCTGATTGTGGCGCTCACCTGCACGGCGCCAAACACGCATACGACCATCATTGGCACCAAGGCAGAAGCGACACTCATCGCTGAAGACGACACGTCTCCATTCGTCCCTCCATTCATGCCTGTCGCGACAACACTGGAGGCGGGCTGCACGATGTTGGGGCGTGAGCGGAAGACGGCCTAACGGTGTGCGGGACCGTAGCCCAGCATCATGGAGATGGTTGCGAATGGTCCTCGCCGATACCCCAGGAGCAACAGTGTCCCTAATTTGCTGGGAAGTGGCGGTGCGGTCCCCTACGGCACTGCGTAGGATCCTACGGTCTTGGCGTGCATCCGTGCGTCGCTGCGGTCCGGTCCCAGGTCGACGGGCACGTGCACTTCCGCCGACCACTGGCGACAACATCGATGTACTGTGGAGACCTCACGCCCCACGTGTTGAGCAATTCGGCGGTACGTCCACCCGGCCTCCCGCATGCCCACTATACGCCCTCGCTCAAAGTCCGTCAACTGCACATACGGTTCACGTCCACGCTGTCGCGGCATGCTACCAGTGTTAAAGACTGCGATGGAGCTTCGTATGCCACGGCAAACTGGCTGACACTGACGGCGGCGGTGCACAAATGCTGCACAGCTAGCGCCATTCGACGGCCAACACCGCGGTTCCTGGTGTGTCCGCTGTGCCGTGCGTGTGATCATTGCTTGTACAGCCCTCTCGCAGTGTCCGGAGCAAGTATGGTGGGTCTGACACACCGGTGTCAATGTGTTCTTTTTTCCATTTCCAGGAGTGTATTTACGACAGCAGTTTCCGCTACAGTCTCATATACAAAATTTCACGGGTCGAGAATTTGCGTTGCAAATGTGTAGAAACAAAATCTTATGAATATAACAGTGTCCAAAAAATTTTTGCCGGCATTGTGATACATTTACGCATTTACACAGATTTCATAACTCTTACAAGTTCGATTCTTGGTTTCCAACAACCTTTTTCACAAATCAGAGTGCCTAACCACTACTCCTTATTCCTTACCTTGTTACACATATACATATTCGTCAACATTCTTCAATATTTCATCATCATAAAGATGTAGCATAATCAAATTCCTCATATAACATCGGCTTATTGATCATAAACATACCTCAACAGCATAATACACATCGTCGTCGTAAAAATAACATCATAACACCTCAGTCAAATCTCAAAAACGTCGTAGCTTTCTGCAATAATTTGAAAACCTAAAGAAAATTCTCTGCTCATTTCAGTAGTGTCATCTACCTCAAACGTACTTTAAAATCATTCTCCCTTACCAAATACATCATTCAAAGCTCTCATAGTATCACAATGGTACCAAAAAAATATGAACAGTTCACAAAGTACAGACAAAATACAATGTCGTAAGTGTGAAGTTATACAACGGTGTAATTACGTAAACATCTGTCACTGATGTAGTAAAAAAATGTTTAAATCTCAGTTAAATGATCAGATAGCTGTGTAATTTATGTATTAGAGAAATATGGTACCGATGTGTAAAGTTGTATAAGCAAATACCATATTAGCTAGGGCTTGCCACACACATGGTACACAAAGTAAGCGTGTACCCCCCTGAGGATTAATGTAATTATACCCTCAGGTGTTACAGATTACAACAATAGAATGAAATGTATTACGGAAAACTTTTGTATCATTGTACTTCAAATATCTTTAAAAATAAATGACTTAAGTACAAAATTAATCACCCAAATGCGTGTCCTGTAGCGCTAAATGTGCGTCTTGCTGTAAGATAATCTCTGTGGAAGTGTCGTAGTTATTTTCCTCCGAAAGCTAAGTTCTGCAGAAGTCAATGTACTTACCTCATGATAAACAAAAGTGAAATGCTTTGCTTATAGATATCTTAGGTATTACGCTTATTGTCCTGATGAAGAAATTACTGTGCTGTAACGTATTGTTGTGCTACGGAAAAGGCTGTCTCATTGTAGCTATACCACAAAAGTTACTACTAAAACATGTTTTACTTTCCAGAATAATACATAAAACTGTGCAGACATAAAACAGAGACACCGCAAAAGCAACATTGTAAATTGCCACTCATTAGTAGCGTCATGATAAAATCGTGTAGCTGTTACATAAACTAATCACTGTGTCATCTGGTATCTCACATAAAGTACTTTAAATCCAGAATGTATTTTCAAGTAAATCAAAACGTTGCATTAAAATCTCATTGGCAGTATATGTTCTAAGTATGTAAGCCTGTTAGTCGTTACGTAATCGTGCAACTAACAAGCAGGAATGTACACGCACAATAACACTGTGACGTCTGTTCACTATAACAATGCATTCGTAATTTCTGTTTAAGTAAGTTCTCTTGGTTCTTGATTTGATATTTAACTTCCAACATTGTTGCATGTTAACAGATTCTAAGTCTGACAAAGCATACTAGCAATATAAAGTGAAAAGTTATATGGCAAAGACAAAGTTGAAAGGCAGATTATCTTTCAATAAACGGTTTCACATGTGAAATGTGGTGTAAACCTTTACTCTTCCTAGTACGCAGAGTTTCAACTTCAACGCAATTATCATGTGGTACACGTCGGATTCTGTAAGGTCCATTGTAAACTAGAAAGAATTTCCAGAATGAGATTTTCACTCTGCAGCGGAGTGTGCGCTGATATGAAACTTCCTGGCAGATTAAAACTGTGTGCCCGACCGAGACTCGAACTCGGGACCTTTGCCTTTCGCGGGCAAATGCTCTACCAACTGAGCACAACATCTAAAACAGCAAGCAGCAACCCATGTATGTGGGTGCATTACATTCGAATGGCTTTTGCCTGAAGATATTTGCAGTACGATATACCACAAAGAGAATGTTGAAGATTATCATCTCTGGGAAGTTTGTAAAAGAGTATTTTACATACGGCTTGCTGCATCGTTCTCACACTACGTCATTTATCACTGACAGCTTTCCCCTAAGATATTTGTAGGGTGTGAATTTCCTTGTCTGTCAGTCTGATAACACCTCCCAGTCGCTTTCCATTTTCTATTGCCTTGCCTTCCATTCCTTTCTCAATCCGAGAAGTCCACCTCCCATTTGCTTTTGAACATGCTCCACATATTCCAGGTTTTAAATTTTAGTTTGTGAGCCATAAGGATTGCTCTCTGAAACAGGCTTAAAAGTACTGGAATCTCCATCACCTAGATACTTCACATACCTGAGATCACATTGTTCAACTGGCCTTTGGAATAATAGCTTCACCTGAGCTGCTACCATCTTACCACTTGATACTGCTGCACTCTTTCTTGTGGGTCTGCTGCCACGTTTCTTTCGCTGTTATTTCTTGTGTCACACTGACAGCAAAATTCGCTCGTTAGTTGGAAGTCTAAGATTTTTCCTGTAACCACACTAATGACAGATTATACACCATGAATTGATGTATGACCCCTCTTTATCCAGGTTCCATCACTAGAGACACACAGATCTGTGATCACTACAAAGTGTCCTTCATCTTCATTGTTAATATCTCCAGCTTCCTCAACTGCTGCTTTCAGTCCTCCTTGAACTCCGCTTCAGGAGATCTGAGGAGTGTTCTGTCGTAATCACTGAATCTAGTCGCCTATACCTAAGTATCTCATGGCATAGTGCAGTCTTGTATTCGCCTCTTATATCTTCCCAGGGAGAGTAGATGTCTTGAACTGAATATCACATTTACAAACTTTACACAAAATATGTATATTACTTACAATGACAATTCTGTCACTTTCATCATACAGTATAAGGCCCTTTGACACCCAGTTAACACATGCACATGAAACATTAATCATATGGGCAAGTATTTGTGAGTCAGTTCACCTAAATCCACTGGAAAACTCGTAACTGGCTCTGTATACAGCATCATCAGTTCCCTCATTAATTTTATTCATCGATTAACTCAGTGACTTTGTCGAAAATTGTTCTTCAGGCTTAGGGCCAGCAACTGTAGCACTGTTACCTAAATTTCCTGTACCTTTTACATGTGAAATTCGACATATCCTCACTTTTCTGAATATGTGTCATGTTACGACCCATGTTGACCAACACAGGTTGTTATATGCAAAACTAAAAACTTAAATATGTTTGTAGCACGTACTATTTAAAAAACGGCGTTGTAAACAAAGGGATAAGCGAAGATAATCTTTTCCAGAGCTGTCTAAACTCATCTGCAGTTCATATCTTCAACTTCTGTAGTCCTGTCCCCTCTGTTGCATGTAACGTTACGCTATTGTTTTAATTTTTACTTGTTGACCGTCTAACTATAACTGAATGAAACACAATTTTCGTGCCCAGGGCACCTCGCTTTTATTTTGTGCAAGGCTTTTTCAGTGGCCTGGAGTTTTACTTGTTGACAGGCAATGTTTGACATAGCTGTATTGACATTGTAGTTAGACGGCCAACAAGTAAAAATTAACAATATACCGTAAACATCTGCAATTCGTTTACATTGTGTGAACGAAAAATTAACGCACAAAAAGTTTCTAGCGTAGAGAAGATGTGGATCACAGCATAGAAAGAGGTGGGGGGGGGGGGGCAGGCGCAGAAGCCAAAGAAACTTTCTTAAAACGTACTTCAAGCCAGAATTCCAGCATGAAATTTTACGAATTTATTGTTAAAGAATCAATTTAATAAATTATGCAAACAAAAAATAATTGGAATTTCTTCACAGTTTTGCTCTACATCTGCCTTTAAATTCCCTTGCTACACATCAGAGTGTTTGGAGTTGAATACTTCTTTGCACAGTCTTTCATACAAGTTCGGTGACAATATTTAGTAATAAATGCTATCTCGAATTCTTCACATGTAGTACAAGATTCCACTTCATCTTCCGCCTATAAAGTGCTGTTTCCTTCTACATATCTATTAACATATCTCAGTTTTTTGGAACTCAGTCCATATACACGGTAACGCAACTTTGAACGCTTGTATCAACACAGTTGGTTGAATTGTCTTTTTATCCACAGTGAAGACTTGGAATTGGTAAAATGTGAATAGCTTCTCTTCCTGACGCAATGTTGCGTTGTCATAGAACTCCTGCCTCACTAATGATAAATGAGGTGACACATTCAGTTGTAAGTCTCTTTCAGAAACTGTGGATAATTAGACACACATGGTTGTCCAGGCACATTGCTTGCTTCTTTGATTGTTGTAAGTTAACAGTTTCCTGCCTCTACCTGATGGATGATTGCCGCTTTCCACTGGGCAAAGTCGTCACCCAGCTTGGTTTTTACTTCTTACAGATCATCAAATATTCTTTACTTACTCGTTCTTCAGCAAATTTAATTTCCTCAGCTGCCAATTGTACTTATTATTTATGTACTGTGTTTGTCAACTTCTCATCTTTTTCCACGAGGCATGACTGGAGATCACTAGCACAATGACCGGGAGGAACGTTCAGTTCCTCAGATATAGTTTCCTCTTGAGCAACAGAAAATCGATCCACTTTGGTCGATCATTGCTCGTCACTTTCTCTTAAGGTGCCTCAGCTCTGATGTCACGTACTTGGCTCTTAAGACTGCCAACTTCTTGAGGTAAATGATTAGGTACCTCAGAAAGTTTCAACAGCTTAGATACTAAATTCCTTTGAGATTTCGATATTTCCTGTATATTTATATTTAATGCTGTATGGACATTGGTATTTTGTGTACATTCGTAACTTGTGCCGTTTGCACTGGAGACATATCTAGTAGTAATGCAATTTGACTACAGACAAGATTTTTTTTACACTGGAATTGCTTTCATCTATAATAGAAATGTTTCTATCTTTTGTAACAGTTATGTTAGCGGATCAATCAGTTCCTTGTCGCTACCTGCTCTCTCTCTCACTCTCTCTCTCTCTCTCTCTCTCTCTCTCTCTCTCTCATCCTCTGCCTTCTGTCTGTTGAGTCCCTCTTGTTGGGCTATTTTAGATTGACATCTCGTCTTTACTGACGTACCCCTGAAACTGAAAAAATCCACCCTAAACCGCTAGTAATATTACATGGAACATCTACAATAACCTTTAACGTAGCATGTTTCAATTATACTCCTCTGAATTATATTCACAATAGAACAATGTATTCGTGTTGTCAATTGACATCGACAGCACACCAAAAATTAATGAAATAAATACTAACTACTTACCAAATACAAAATGGAAGAATTGTCTATCTACTACAACGTGTAGACCCAGAATTCCTATTGATACCAGAAAGTAGAAAAGGAAGCAGGTTTACACGGCTTACTTTCCGTCAAGTTAGAGAGCTGTCCTCAGAATCACACAAGTCTGAGCCTCCGTTTCTGGTTTAAAACTTCAGTTTCATCAATTATCTATGAATTAATGGCATGAAACGCTAAATTTATATGATGTAATTGCTACTCCATGCAAAAAAAAACAAAGAATATTTTTACAATAATATTTTGCAACATAAGTACGCTATTTCACCATGGTGTCTGCTCATTTGATGCCTCTTTTACACTATCCCCTTCCTTTTCTATAAAAGTTAATTGTGGACTAAGTCTATTTATCGTATTTAAATAATAATATGTTTCGCAAATTATATGAACGAGCGCTGGGGGACCCAACGAGCACAGACCTTGCGATAACCCAACGTTTCTGTTAAAGTTCTTGCAATTTGTGCCGTGGGAAGCTTCAGGAATGCGTTCAAAAAGTTCATGGACAGTGACCTTCCGATGTTTGAGCAGCTAACTGTTGATCTTCTAGACAATCGCATCCGAAACTAGCGGTCTTCCATTCCGTTCTTCATCGTGAACTTCCGTGCCACCCTCAGCCAAAGCCCTGCACCATTGGTGGACATGCTGAACGGACATGCAGTCTTCACGATAAATCTCATTCAGTTACCAATGAATCCTGCCCCCATGAACCATGGACCTTGCCGTTGGTGGGGAGGCTTGCGTGCCTCAGCGATACAGATGGCCATACCGTAGGTGCAACCACAACGGAGGGGTATCTGTTGAGAGGCCAGACAAACATGTGGTTCCTGAAGAGGGGCAGCAGCCTTTTCAGTAGTTGCAGGGGCAACCGTCTGGATGATTGACTGATCTGGCCTTGTAACATTAACCAAAACGGCCTTGCTGTGCTGGTACTGCGAACGGCTGAAAGCAAGGGGAAACTACAGCCGTAATTTTTCCCGAGGACATGCAGCTCTACTGTGTGATTAAATGATGATGGCGTCCTCTTGGGTAAAATATTCCGGAGGTAAAATAGTCCCCCATTCGGATCTCCGGGCGGGGACTACTCAGGAGGACGTCGTTATCAGGAGAAAGAAAACTGGCGTTCTACGGATCGGAGAGTGGAATGTCAGATCCCTTAATCAGGCAGGTAGGTTAGAAAATTTAAAAAGGGAAATGGATAGGTTAAAGTTAGATATAGTGGGAATTAGTGAAGTTCGGTGGCAGGAGGAACAAGACTTTTGGTCAGGTGATTACAGGGTTATAAATACAAAATCAAATAAGGGTAATGCAGGAGTAGGTTTAATAATGAATAAAAAAATAGGAGTGCGGGTTAGCTACTACAAACAGCATAGTGAACGCATTATTGTGGCCAAGATAGACACAAAGCCCATGCCTACTGCAGTAGTACAAGTTTATATGCCAACTACCTCTGCAGATGATGAAGAAATAGATGAAATGTATGACGAGATAAAATAAATTATTCAGGTAGTGAAGGGAGACGAAAATTTAATAGTCATGGGTGACTGGAATTCGTCAGTAGGAAAAGGGAGAGAAGGAAACATAGTAGGTGAATATGGATTGGGGGGAAGGAATGAAAGAGGAAGCCGCCTTGTAGAATTTTGCACAGAGCATAACTTAATCATAGCCAACACTTGGTTCAAGAATCATAAAAGAAGGTTGTATACCTGGAAGAATCCTGGAGATACTAAAAGGTATCAGATAGATTATATAATGGTAAGACAGAGATTTAGGAACCAGGTTTTAAAATATAAGACATTTCCAGGGGCAGATGTGGATTCTGACCACAATCTATTAGTTATGAACTGCAGATTGAAACTGAAGAAACTGCAAAAAGGTGGGAATTTAAGGAGATGGGACCTGGATAAACTGAAAGAACCAGAGGTTGTAGAGAGTTTCAGGGAGATCATAAGGGAACAATTGACAGGAATGGGGGAAAGAAATACAGTAGAAGAAGAATGGGTAGCTCTGAGGGATGAAGTAGTGAAGGCAGCAGAGGATCAAGTAGGTAAAAAGACGAGGGCTAATAGAAATCCTTGGGTAACAGAATAATTATTGAATTTAATTGATGAAAGGAGAAAATATAAAAACGCAGTAAATGCAGCAGGCAAAAAGGAATACAAGCGTCTCAAAAATGATATCGACAGGAAGTGCAAAATGGCTAAGCAGGGATGGCTAGAGGACAAATGCAAGGATGTAGAGGCTTGTCTCATTAGGGGTAAGATAGATACTGCCTACAGGAAAATTAAAGAGACCTTTGGAGAGAAGAGAACCACTTGTATGAATATCAAGAGCTCAGATGGCAACCCAGTTCTAAGCAAAGAAGGGAAGGCAGAAAGGTGGAAGGAGTATATAGAGGGTTTATACAAGGGCGATGTACTTGAGGACAATATTATGGAAATGGAAGAGGATGTAGATGAAGACGAAATGGGAGATAAGATACTGCGTGAAGAGTTTGACAGAGCACTGAAAGACCTGAGTCGAAACAAGGCCCCGGGAGTAGACAACATTCCATTTGAACTACTGATGGCCTCGGGAGAGCCAGTCATGACAAAACTCTACCATCTGGTGAGCACGATGTATGAGACAGGCGAAATACCCTCAGACTTCAAGAAGAATATAATAATTCCAATCCCAAAGAAAGCAGGTGTTGACAGATGTGAAAATTACCGAACTATCAGTTTAATAAGTCACAGCTGCAAAATACTAACGCGAATTCTTTATAGACGAATGGAAAAACTGGTAGAAGCCGGCCTCGGGGAAGATCAGTTTGGATTCCGTAGAAATGTTGGAACACGTGAGGCAATACTGACCTTACGACTTATCTTAGAAGAAAGATTAAGAAAAGGCAAACCTACGTTTCTTGCATTTGTAGACTTAGAGAAAGCTTTTGACAACGTTAACTGGAATACTCTCTTTCAAATTCTGAAGGTGGCAGGGGTAAAATACAGGGAGCGAAAGGCTATTTACAGTTTGTACAGAAACCAGATGGCAGTTATAAGAGTCGAGGGGCATGAAAGGGAAGCAGTGGTTAGGAAAGGAGTAAGACAGGGTTGTAGCCTCTCCCCGATGTTATTCAATCTGTATATTGAGCAAGCAGTAAAGGAAACAAAAGAAAAATTCGGAGTAGGTATTAATATTCATGGAGAAGAAGTAAAAACGTTGAGGTTCGCCGATGACATTGTAATTCTGTCAGAGACAGCAAAGGACTTGGAAGAGCAGTTGAATGGAATGGAGAGTGTCTTGAAAGGAGGATATAAGATGAACATCAACAAAAGCAAAACGAGGATAATGGAATGTAGTCGAATTAAGTCGGGTGATGCTGAGGGTATTAGATTAGGAAATGAGACACTTAAAGTAGTAAAGGAGTTTTGCTATTTAGGGAGTAAAATAACCGATGATGGTCGAAGTAGAGAGGATATAAAATGTAGACTGGCAATGGCAAGGAAAGCGTTTCTCAAGAAGAGGAATTTGTTAACATCGAGTATAGATTTAAGTGTCAGGAAGTCGTTTCTGAAAGTATTTGTATGGAGTGTAGCCATGTATGGAAGTGAAACATGGACGATAACTAGATGAGAATAGAAGCTTTCGAAATGTGGTGTTACAGAAGAATGCTGAAGATTAGATGGGTAGATCACGTAACTAATGAGGAGATATTGAATAGGATTGGGGAGAAGAGAAGTTTGTGGTACAACTTGACTAGAAGAAGGGATCGGTTGGTAGGACATGTTTTGAGGCATCAAGGGATCACAAATCTAGCATTGGAGGGCAGTGTGGAGGGTAAAAATCGTAGAGGGAGACCAAGAGATGAATACACTAAGCAGATTCAGAACGATGTAGGTTGCAGTAGATACTGGGAGATGAAGAAGCTTGCACAGGATGGAGTTGCATGGAGAGCTGCATCAAACCAGTCTCAGGACTGAAGACCACAACAACAACATACCAATGAATCTCCATGAGCGGTAACTTCCTTGTGTGGAGAAATCGGATTACTGCTCGAACCTCGCACTTCGCGGGAGCGGCGATCAACACTTCCATCTCTGACGGCTGTCAAGACAACACTGAGCGATATAGCGAATCGCGGATGGGCTGGCTCGAGAGTGGGGGAAACACTGCTCATAACAGTGTTGTCGGATTTAGCGTAGCACCTTCCCTCGATGCTGTAGCTCACTGGGAACTTTACTTTGGTACAACCCTCGTATACTTCACCAATCTAAACAACATAGTACTAATTTTATTCAGATCCAGCGAAAAATGGTTCTGACTGGGCAGGAGAGGGTGCACAGTCATTATATTGAGATGAAATTGACGTGTTGCGATTGATGATTTTGTCTGCTCACATGCTCGTCGCGATCGGCTCAGCCTTCTTCCACCCCCACGCCATGTATTATTGAAATTGCCATTGCTTTAGTTGAAATGAGAAGAGATAAGCGTAGAATTCACTCAGAATTTACAGATGGGACTTGAATTTATATCCGGCCTATTATTCAACTACATAACATTTCACAATAATAATAATAATAATCCTGTCGTTTTGTTCCATAAATTTCCACAGCCTATGCGCCCAAATGTAAATTAATAATATCATTATGCTACAAACAAAAGACTGGAGCAAGATGTGGTATGTGTACAGATTGCCTGATGCAGTTAGTGTCGAATCCTCTGAACCAGTAGTTCGATACATCACAAATCTGTAGGCATAAAGAGTTGAATTATAGTTTGTCAAACTCACAGAGAAGATCGTGTTAAACAAGCAACACCAAATGCACTATACAAGCACTGTTAATGCACTTTTGTGAACTTTACTATGATATGTTGACGTTTAGCTTCGAGTGTCTTTTAGTTAAGATCTTCCAATAATCTTGATACAGCGCTCTGAAAGGACTCCCATACACTTGAACGATAGTCAGATGCAGGTCGTAAAGGAGCTTCACATCCACTCCATTTTGTAGACAAATTGCAGTTTCTCGGTTCTTGTAACAGGGAGGCAGAGTTTACCATTTTCTATTCCTACCACTATTCCTATATCGACGTTGGACGTTGTAACTGACGGAAAAATCAACTTGCAGCACCAGGAAGGAGATGTGCCACATAAAATTTGTAGCCGTGTTTCTACATCCACCAGTCGCATCAGAGTAACGACAGAAGCGCCACAATGAAGATGTAAATCAGGTTTGCTTTATATACACGCTTTAACGGTCGTGATCGCTAGTTATCGTTGAGACTGAACATGGAAAGCTGTTATTAGTTAAGAATGTTTTTAAGGCGACTAAGACCCCATTATCAGCACCTCACTGAATTTGAACGAAGTCCTGTAATGGAACTACGAGAAGCTCGCTGTTTCTTGCCCAGTTCTGCAGAAAGACTTGGCAGGAATGTAGCCGCTGTACATGATTGCCGGCAGTGGTGGTCACGAAACCGTACCGTTGCAAGAAGACCAGGCTTTTACAGGCCCATGGCACTACCAAGAGGAGAGACCATCGCGTGCGCATATGGCTCTCGTGCATCGCACTGCATCTGTAAAAGCAGCTGTTATAAATCGCTTACTTCAAGGACAGAGCCAGACGCCCAATAGCATTGCTACCAAACTACCGCCATCTGCGACTCCAGTGGCGTCAGGTGAGAGCTCATAGAAGGGTAGGGTAGAGATCTGCTATATTTTCTGATAAAAGCTGGTTCTGCCTCGGTGCCAGTGATGAGCGCGTGTTGGTTAGAAGGAGGCCAGTTGAGGGCCTGAAACCAGCCTGTCCGCGTGCTAGACACACTGGATATATACCTGGTGTTGTGGTTTGAGGTGCGATTTCTTATGACAGCAGGAGCACTCTCGTGGTTACCCCACGGAACCTGAATGCGAAATTCTACTTCTTTCTGCTGATTCGACATGTTGTCCTAAACAGCATCCCAGTCAGTGTTTTCCAGACGGATGACACTCACACTCATACGGCTGCTGTAGCCCAACATGGTCTACAGAGGTTGCCTTGGTCTGTTCGATCACCAAATATGTCTCCAGTCGAGCACATTTGGGACATCATTGGATGAAAACTCCATTGTCATCTAAAAACACCAATAACTGTCCCTGTTGGTTGCTTGGTTGGTAGTTTATTTGGTGGAGGAGACCAAAGAGCGACGTCATCGGCCCCATCTGGGGAGGATGGAGAAGTATATCCGACGTGTTCTGTCAAGGGAAACATCCCGACCTGAACGATTTAGGGAAATCACTGAAAACCTAAATCAGCAGGGCTGGACACGGGTTTGAACCGTCGTCCTCCCGAATGCGAGTCCAGTGTGCTAACCATTGCGCCACCTCGCTCGGTAACTGTCCCTGTATTGACCGACCAAGTGTAACAAGCTTTTAACTCCGTCCCACACACACACATCTGTCACCCGTACATCACGATGTATGCACGCTTGCATTTAACAGTCTGGCGGTTACACCGATTTTTAGTGTACCAGCATTTCACATTTGCAATGGTTTGTATCGCAGTTACATTAACTGTGATGTTGCAGTGTTAATCACTTAAATATGTTATCTACAAAAATGTATTCCCAAAATGTCCTTAATCAACATTTATTATATTTTGCTGTTGCGACTTTTTTTCTGTCAGTGTAATATGAAATGACTGATTCTAGATGTGACACACTAATCCTATAGTCAAAGGAATAGGAGATCAGAACTTAACAAGACACGAACGACGGTTGACGATAAGATTATCGCAGGAGAAACACACGACATGATTGTGAGCAAAATGTCGGCCTTGACAAATTCAAAGGAACCATCTTGGATTTTACTTTACGAGATTAAGGGAATCCTTGCTAAGAGTACCTCTGGATTATCGAAGGGGATTTGAATTACTGACTTCGCGAGTTCTCCCACTCGACCACCTCAGTTGGTTTTAATCAAAATATACCACGGTTTTCCGTTTCGTGAAGTGCACAGTTTTGCTCTTCACTACATTAAGCGCTTTTTAGCAATCACTGCAACAGGCTGTTGTTCCGTCGAGACCTTACTGGGTGTCCATGTAATCACTGAATAAAATTTCCTCATTTAAAACTGCGTCATGTTCGGAAAGCTTGTGAATACAAGTAATACTATCAACTAACTAGTTAACGCACACTCCCTAACAAGAGAAGCGAAGCATCGGAGGACGTTAGATTTCACTGTAAATTTGTACACGCACACACCATCAGTGGGAATACAGATGACTAGAGCTTCAACTCTACATCTACATCTACATCTACATTTATACTCCGCAAGCCACCCAACGGTGTGTGGCGGAGGGCACTTTACGTGCCACTGTCATTACCTCCCTTTCCTGTTCCAGTCGCGTATGGTTCGCGGGAAGAACGACTGTCTGAAAGCCTCCGTGCGCGCTCTAATTTCTCTAATTTTACATTCGTGATTTCCTCGGGAGGTATAAGTAGGGGGAAGCAATATATTCGATATCTCTTCCAGAAACGCACCCTCTCGAAACCTGCCGAGCAAGCTACACCGCGATGCAGAGCGCCTCTCTTGCAGAGTCTGCCACTTGAGTTTATTAAACATCTCCGTAACGCTATCATGGTTACCAAATAACCCTGTGACGAAAGGCGCCGCTCTTCTTTGGATCTTATCTATCTCCTCCGTCAACCCGATCTGGTACGGATCCCACATTGATGAGCAATACTCTGTGACATGCAGAACAGCCACCTGAGCGCATTAGTGCTGCTTGTATTTAGTGTTGTTACCAAGCCTAGTGTGGTATATAAAGGATGACAGCAGCGTCAGATGTTAAATGATCCCTGTGAAGGGAGAGAAATGACATGTACTCATATGAGACAGCGTTATCAGCCCCTGACATAGTTTGAAAAGAATTTGGTTGAAGGTATCTGTTCGGCAGGCTGGTCGGATTGCGCAGTAGCCACATATGTGAGGTGTTCGGATGGAAAGCGGCCCGATGATGGACTTCATGAGAATGTGAGGGCCTGATACTCATAAGAGTTGCGGTTGATTACGTCTGACTACAACGAGGTATGATCGCCAAACTGTGCACCCTTCACTTCGGTACTTGCCATCCGAGAACAAGTAGTGGATTACATTCAAGATTCCTTATTACCTTGCACCATTGTTCGCAGATTAGCAAAAGCAATACTTGGGTATTACCAGCCAATGCGCACGCTGCAGTATACACCACAATACGGCTGCTTTGGAGTGGTACCGTGTAGAAGAAGCGTGGAGTGCTACTGAATGTAACATTTTGTTCATCCATTAACCGCAGTTTCACACTACCCGAGATTACCAGCGTTTGCGAATATGTAGCGACCCAGGGAGGGGCCCAATTTTTCCAATGCGTTGAAGACGCACATCACTGTTACTCCTGGCGTCATGACGTGTGGAGCCATTGGGTATGGCTCCAAGTCAGATCTGGTAGTCACTGAGGGAATTCTGACTATACAACAGTACGTCAGGGTTACTCTGGGTTCCCATGTATTACCTGTCATGCAACGATATCGTACAGCCATTTTTCAACAGGCCAATGTTCTTTCACGCATGGTATGTTTCTTTTTTAACTGTCTGCTTGATGTTGATGTGACCAGCAAGGTCCCCAACAGAACATGTGTGGGACAAGCTTCGACACAAACTCCATCCAATTACAGTCTTCTCCTTATTTTTCTTCTTAGCGTAGCTGTCCGCTTCGTCCGAAGCGATCATCGTTGCTATTCTGCCTTTATCAGTTGCCATGCGAAACAGATCTTCAGAGCTAATATTAAACCAAGGTCTAAGGTTGTCAAGCCAGGAAATTCTTCTTCGTCCCGGAGGTCTCTCTCCGTCAATTTTTTAGTGTATGATACGTTGAAGCAGCTCATATCCTCCTTTTTTGATTCCTCATGAAGTGGCCAAGGTATTGTAGTTTGCAACACTTGATGATGTTGATCAGCTCTGGGCTTTTGTTAACTCGAGGTAGAACCTCGATGTTTGTCACTTTTTGAGTCCATGATATTCTCACCATTCTTCTGTACAGCCAGAGTTCAAAGGCTTGGAGTCTAGCAGTGGTTGCCTCTGTAAGTGTCCATGTTTTCACACCACACAAGAGAACTGAGAACACACAGCAGCTGAGGAGCCGCATTTTTGTTGAAACGTCCCCTAAGAAAAATTAATGAATTACTGTGCTGATAAACGTCTTATGTTATTTGATTTTCAAACAGCTGAGCAAAACTGAACGTACTCAGACATTCACTATAGTGACACACAATATTTTTAGCGCAACGCAATCTGACTTTCAGAAATCCCTACAAAAGAATGGCCCTGACTAACAATAACCTATACCTTTCATGAATTCTTACCTCACAAAAATCTTCGTTATTCGAACTACTGCAATACAGCGAGTGCCAATACTGCCAGCTAAATAAAAGATTCTAACTACTGAAGGCACTAACTACTGATAGGTATAGTTAGCAAATGAAAAATTTTGATAGAGAACAAACAATGTATTTACCTTAATAGTGTTCAAAAGTCATTATATATATATATATATATATATATATATATATATGTTCATGACATCCAGTCTTACAAATTTACTGGTTCTGTCCAGATCATCTGCTCTCAAAACTCCGCCATCTCTCTCCCCACATCCACCACTGCTGGCGGTTCACCTCCAACTGCGCACCGCTACGTGCTGTTAACAGCCAACTGCCCAACACTACAATAGCAGTATTGCAACAATGCAGACCAGCCACAGACTGCACACAGCACAGTCAGTGATTTTCATATAGAGCGCTACATGGCGTTACCAACATATAAACCTAAACAACCTACTTACATTGTGTCCATGGTAAGATCGTGACTCTTGAAGGCTGAGCTCATCGAGTTGAAATCACTCCTCGCTTTTCCGATGCGACACCATCTCCTGCGAGTTGCCTCAAACTTCGATTTGTCCCAAGATTCGTTAATGATGGTGCCCATATACGGGTACTGTGAAACCCGCTCTATGCTAGTGCCATTGATGTACAGATTCACACCTCTAATATTCTTCCTGCTGATGATCATTGATTTTGTTTTGTGTCTGTTGATGTACAGGTCGAATTTATTGTTTGTTTCAGAAAATTTGTTGTTCAGCTTCTGCAGCCCTTCCATTGTATCCGCAAACACCACGGTGACATCTGCATAACGAAAATTGCTGAGTGTGACCCCATTCACTGAGATTCCTTCTTCCACGTCAGGTATAGCTTCTTTGAATATGTGTTCTGAATACAGGTTAAAGAGTATCGGTGATATTATAAAGTCCTATGTGACGCCACGTCTTATTCCCACTTGTTCTGATCTTTTCTCAAGACTGCAGATTGGTTCCAGTATAAACTGGCTATTATTCTTAGATCTTTCCATCAATTCCTGTTTTCTTTAGTACTTCTATCATTTGTTCACGCTTCACACGATCACATGCCGTCTGATAATCAACGAAGCAAGCAAATACATCACAAATGATCTCCCTACATCTTTGGATCAATACTTCTAAACTAAATACTGCTTCTCCTGTGCCAACTGCATGTAGAAACCCGAACTGGTTGGGCGCTATTTGGACTTCACAAATCTTGTATATCCGCATGTGGATCACTTTAAGAAACAGTTTTAGCAGTTGGCTCATTAAACTGGTGTTACGGTAGTCCGCACATACTTCGGTATTCGGTTTCTTAGGTAGAGCAATGAACTCTGATGTAAACCATTTTGGAGGGATTTTGCCCCATGAGCAAATGAGGTTGAATAATTCTGCCATCATTTTTACTTTTTCTTTATTGAGTAGTTTGAGGAATTCTACATTTACGCCATCTGGCCCAGCTGCTTTCCCTTCCATCATTTGATGTATTGCCACTTCTAGTTGACTTACTAGAATATCTGGTCCCTCCGTGTTTAATATCTCTGGTTGTTGCCTCCTCTGGTCATCTCTGAATAACTGTTCTACATATATATCCAACTCTCTCTCTTTTTTTCTTCCTTATTGATTATGAGGTTGCCACTGTCATCTACTAGCTTGACACTGTTTGATTTGTGATAATTTCCTGATGCATGTTAAAATCATCATACCTACTCTGATAAGGCTCAATTCCTGCGCTTAATTCCTATTTTCCTTGGCTTCTGTAAAGAATATTAATGAGCAATTACAACAGTTGTAGACCTGCTAGCCTGAGGAGAGGGTAAATCGAATTTGTGACACAAAATCAAACCGAATCCTGCATAAATCCAGGCCAGATGGAGTGCAACATCATAATGAGAAGTGGATTCATACTGCCAGTTAATTATAAATGTATATATGTAATCACTGAAAGAATATGAAATACACCCTCAATCCACATTGCTTCAAATCGTTTCCTCTTCCCCTTCTGGGTGCTTCACGCTTTTGTCGGGCAGTACATAATATGAATGGCAACGATGCCATCACTGCTGAAGCCCACGAGAAAGACAGGCCACGGCGCATACTTCGGTAAGGTAGGCCTAAAATCACTCGCTCGCTCATCTTGTGAGGGGCATGTGGGTGTTATTCTGTCATTCTGCGCAACGGATTAATCAGAGATGTACCCTTTGCCCTGTGGCTCCTGCAAGATGTAATTTCCACCCCCACACTACTACAGAAGTCAGACAGACGCTCCTAACGTTCTAAAGAGAAATGCCTGGAAAACTTTCAGCAATAAATATCTTCTGGAGTCGTCCGCTGTAAGGAAATGACACAAAAATACACGGATTTTCTTACGTAACTAGTGGGATGCTTGGGTACTGGAGTAGTGGTAGTTAGTGTAAGAAAAACTGAAACTAACGGAAATTATAATTTTTTTTGCAAAAATTCTGACAAATCACAATGGCACTTTTAGTTATGAACTGAACAAATTATTTCCGGTTTATTTTTGGAATGTGAAGTTACCTCTTAAGGATAGGATTCATTAATGAAATTTCTATACAAAGTTTAAGATTGTTGTTGACTTGGCAGAATGGCTGAGAGCCGCGCCTACTCAACTTGAATAATTATGCGTTAGAATGTTGCTAGGTACAGTTGAGGCTGTCGTGTGTGAAATGCAGTGAAGTGTACTGTTGTGGAGGAAATACGGGGCTCGCAATAGCTGTAGCGCACAATAGCATAAGTTGGGATGACTGCCGTCTGCGCCGCTCACTGCTGACAAATAAGATAATTCTCGTTCTATCTGGATTGACCTTCGACAATCAAACTCTCCCTACACCTTGATGAAGTGGCACACCAGTCAGATAACGAGTCCACTGCGATGCCACTCCGTTCACACCGCACAATAAGTGTGGCGGCCAACACAGTGAACAAAGCTTAATCGCAAGGACTCAATATAGAGTCGCACTGTGATTCGCTCTCGTCAGAGGTGCTCTCCCATTGAGGTACTGAGGAGAGACTTGTTCCTCGCTCTTTGAGTTTGAGTACACATACGAGAGCACACGCTCTCGTTGCGTGTTCTCGCTCCAAGAGCGACAATGGAATGCCCCCTCTCCACGCCAGACGTGAAGGGGTATATCTTTTTGTCTCTTCCATTACTCCTTCAGCTCAAGGCGTCAGGAATATCGCCTGCCAATCAGCATTGCTCTTCTAAAACGGGAGAATGACGTTTAGTTTAAGGCGACGAATCCAGAAATCTGTAGCATTGGCGTTTGGCGTTTGCTGTCTCCTTGTGAAAACCTCCCACACAATGTAGCGGAATTTGCTTTTGAGCCGAACACGGGGTCGTTCTCCCTTTCACTTGGGCAAACGCTGTCTGCTCTAAGGGCGGTCACCGGCCAACGTAGATAGGTTGACTCGTCCTCTGAAGGGACTGGCCTCCTGGCGTGCGGTTTGCCTCTCCCGAACTACAAGCTTTTGTGACCGTCGTGTCTTGAATATGTGTGTGTATACACAATCTCGGTGCGCACTTGCGATTTACTTGTTATTTGCAAATCGCTTACATGAATTCATGCAACATTGACTTTATCTTATCGAGTTTGGGTTCGAATGAAGGGTCTTGATGTGCAGAATATGTTTGTGAGGGCGGAATATGTAAGCAATGAAGTCGGGAGACCACGAGGTCTTACAATCTCAGTAGACAAAATGCATTCTAAACTTGTTAATTGCATATTCTACTGGAATATGCTATTATGAACTCTTAATGATTAAGAGTGCTACAATAAAATTTAAGATCAATAATCGATATAAATGATAATACGGCTTGTTTATGGCATTTAGTCTCTCTTGCTTAACAATTCTCGTTTCATAAAAGAAATGGTGCCTTATGCTACTAATAATCATTCTGGCATGATTTTAATTTTATTGTACTCCAGCACAGCCATAACAAATTATAAGTAGGCCTATGGACTTCCGATCATTGTAGGACTAATAACAGTAAAACTTCATAATAGCAGATACCAGTAGATGATGCAATTGTCGTTTGTACATTCACTCCCAACAGGTGCAGAAACGTAGTTTGTCTGTTGAGCGAGCAAACGAGCTCAGGCCTTCCTTCGTGACGTACGCGCCACGGTCTGTCTTTCTCGTAGGCCTCGCATCATTGCATTGTGGCAGTTTATTTTAGTTCAGTTTCTGTACTTCACTCTTCATCGAGAATAACGTGGCGCATCTTGCCTGTACGGTTGCACCAATTAGGTGTCACAAGAGGAATGTATTTTCTTTATTATGTATCGGTGTGGTAATAAATCAAAGCTTTTAAAAAATACAGAAATACCAAATTAACTTGGATTCGTCTACCTATGGGACAGAGTCTATAATGAGTCATAGGGCGAGATGGGTGGTATATCGAGAGAGCATCTGTGGGAAAAACTCACTGAAAACATCCTCGAACAGTGTAATTGGTATTGCATAGACCACAGAATACAGATGAACAAGTTCAGCATATAATTTTAGCATCTACTATCAATGCAGTATATACCATACAGGCAATAACAGATTGCAATTTCCTTCACATATTCATAAGCTCTTTTTCAGAAACTTTACATCAACGTTCCTATACAAAAGATTACAATAGCAGCTTTAGAAACAGCACACACATCACAGCACCTGATTCTGGAACACGATTTGTTTATCGATTTTATGGAACTGTGGGTGTGATGTGTTATTCATATGCATGCGACTGCAAAAAGCACAGTAGCAAGGATCATCTACTCCTTAATCATTCAATGCCGAAAACGTGTTCCTTCTCCGAACCTGTTTGAAGTGCGTAGCCTTGAGGTGAGGACGAGTGTGTGGGAAGACCTCGACAGTCTGCGTCATTCGCCTGTGTGAGCAGTGCGAGTAAGCATGTGGTCGCGCCGGCTGTGCATTGTGCTGGCTGTACTAGCGGCGTTCGCCAGCGCGGAAGACAACGGGTCTTCGACAGAAGACTCCGTCACAAAGGGACCTCTTGCTGTCGATTTGCCGGACCGATGTCCAACTGGCACTGTTTCTGTTAACGATCAGTGCATCAAGACGGTGAGCTTACCACCGGTGAGTAAGTAGTTTACCTATTCGAGTCGTTCAGCAATTTTTATCGGAACTTCAAGTTGACTTCGCGTCTGCACGCGCTGTCTCATCCAGAGTTGGTTGGTTGGTTGGTTTGGGGAAGGAGACCAGACAGCGTGGTCATCGGTATTTGACAACTTTTTATCTTTTTCCGTGAGCCATGACTGGAGATCACTAGCACAATGACTGCGAGGAGCTTTCAGTTCCTCAGATAGAGTTTCCTCTTGGTCGATCACTGCTCGTCACTTTCGCTTAAGTTGTCTCGACTCTGATGTTACATACACGGCTCTTAAGACTTCCAACTTCTTGAGGTAAATGTTTAAGTGCCTGAGAAACGTTTAACAGCTCAGCAGCTAAATTCCTTTGAGCTCTGGATATTTCCTGTATATTTACATTTAACGCTGTATGGACTCTGGTAATTTGTATACATTGGCAATTTGTGCTGTTTGCACTGGAGACATTTCAAATAGTAATGCAATTTGACGATTGACAAGACTTTTTTTGGAATTTGTTTCATCTGTATTAAAAGGTTTCTATCCTTTGTAACATTAATGTCGGCAGATAAATCAGTTGCTTGTCGCGGCCTGCTCTCTCTCTCTCTCTTTCTCTCTCTCTATCTCTTCCACTGCCTTCTGTCTGTTAAGTCTCTCTTGTTGGGCTATTTTAGATTGATATCTCGTCTTCATACCTCGTCTTTACTGTAGATTTTAATGTACTCTGTAATTGAAAAAATCCACCCTAAACAGCTAGTAACATTACATGAAACACCAACAATGCCCTTTAAAGTATTCTGTTTCAATTATAATCCTCTTAATTAAATTCACAATAAAAGAATGTATTTGTGTTGCCAATCGACATCGACTGTGCACCAAAAAATGAAATAAATACTAGCTACTTAAGCTACTCACCAACTAAAAAAAGGAAGAATCGTCAATCTACTACAAGTTATACGCTCAGAATTCATACTGCTACCTGCAAGCAAAAAAGGAAATAGGTCTACATGGCTTACTTTCCGTCAAGTAAGGGAGCTGTCCTCAGAGTCACACAAGTCTGAGCCTCTGTTTCTGGATTAAAACTTAACAATTTCATCAATTCTCTATGAATAATGGCATAAAACGCTAAATTTATATGCAATAATTGCTGCTCAATGAAAAGAGACAAATAATATTTTTACAATAATATTTTGGAACATAAGTGCGCTATTTCACCATGGCATCTGTTGAAGTGACGCCTCTTTTATACTGTACCTTTTCTATGAAAGTTAATTGTAGACTGTATTTAAATACTAACATGTTTTGCAAATTATACATACGAGCACTACTCTCTCCTTCAGTTGTCATCTCCAGCGATTTGGATTCCTCGCCGGAGTTTGGTCAATGTTTCACAATATATGTTTGAGTTTATTGTCGTCCCAGGTTTCATGAAACTGATGAGGAGTACCCTCTTCCGATCCCAAACCACAGTCACCATAAACTTTCCTGCTGACTGTATTTGTTTGAATTTCTTTGGTGGTGGTGATCCGGAGTGACGCCACTGACGAGATTGTTGCTTTTTTTCGGGGGTGTAATGAAACACTCACTTTTCATCTCCCATGATGATAGAGTCTAACAACTTCTCCTTGTTGCCTCCCCCCTCACACAGTTGAAGAAACTTGCCAGCACAGTCAAGGCGTTGCTCCTTGTGTCCATCAGTCAGTATCCGGGGGACCCAGCGAGTACACATCTTGCGATAACCCAATGTCTCTATCAAAGTTCTTTCAGTTGTGCCATGGGAAGCTTCAGGAATGCGTTCAACAAGTTCATGGCCAGTGGCCTTCCCATCTTTGAGCAGCTCACTGTTGATCTCCTGGACAATCGCATCCAAAACCGGAATTCTTCCACTCTGTTCTTCATCGTGAACTTCCGTGCGACCCACAGCAAAAGCCCTGTGCCATTTGCGGATGTGCTGAATGGACATTCACTCTTCATCGTAAACCTCCGTCAGTTGCCAATGAATCTCCACTTAATGGATTGTTACTCACGGATACACTGACGGAAAAGAAACATCGCAGCACCAGGAAGGAGTTGTGAGACATAAAGTTGGTATGCGTGTTTCTACATCTGGAAGACGATATTTTTCCATATTCTGCACCAGTCGCATCAGAGTGGCTCCAGTAGCGCCACGGTGAGGACGTAAATCAGGTTTGCTTTAAGTACACGCTTTAATGATGACTATGTTCGGTGATGACATTGCTATCCTGAGTGAAAGTGAAGAAGAATTAAATGATCTGCTGAACGGAATGAACAGTCTAATGGGTACACAGTATGGTTTGAGAGTAAATCGGAGAAAGACGAAGGTAATGAGAAGTAGTAGAAATGAGAACAACGAGAAACTTAACATCAGGATTGATGGTCACGAAGTCAATGAAGTTAAGGAATTCTGCTACCTAGGCAGTAAAATAACCAATGACGGACGGAGCAAGGAGGACATCAAAAGCAGACTCGCTATGGCTAAAAAGGTATTTCTGGCCAAGAGAAGTCTACTAATATCAAATACCGGCATTAATTTGAGGAAGAAATTTCTGAGGATGTACGTCTGGAGTACAGCATTGTATGGTAGTGAAACATGGACTGTGGGAAAACCGAAACAGAAGAGAATCGAAGCATTTGAGATGTGGCGCTATGTTGATTGATAAGGTAAGGAATGAGGAGGTTCTACGCAGAATCGGAGAGGAAAGAAATATCTGGAAAACACTGATAAGGAAAAGGGACAGGATGATAGGACATCTGCTAAGACATGAGGAAATGACTTCCATGGTACTAGAGGGAGCTGTACAGGGCAAAAACTGTAGGGGAAGACAGAGATTGGAATACGTCAAGCAAATAATTGAGGACGTAGGTTGCAAGTGCTACTCTGAGATGAAGAGGTTAGCACAGGAAAGGAATTCGTGGCGGGCCGCATCAAACCAGTCTGTAGACTGATGACCAAAAAAAATGTTCGGTTTGTGGGGTGCTCAACTGACAACTGGACAAAGTCACAATCTTTACACAGTTCAAACTCGCCACGTTCACGAATGATAATGAAATGATGAGGACCACACAAACACCCAGTCTCTGCGTAGAGAAAATCCCCGTCGTAAGCGCTAGTTGAGACTAAACTTGTGGAGTTGATATTAGTCAAGAATGCCTTTCAGGCGACAAGACTCCATTAAAAGCACCTTATTGAAATTCAACGAAGTCGTGTAATGGAGCTATGTGAAGTTCTCTGTTCCCTGTGCAGGAAGACTAGGCAGGAATGTAGCCACTGTATATAATTGCTGGCAGCGGTGGTCACGAAACTTAACTGTTGCAAGAAGACCAGCCTCTTACAGTCACATGACACTACCAAGAGGAAAGACCATCGCGTGCGACATTTGGCTCTGGTGCATCGCACTGCAGCTGCAACAGCAACTATTATAAATCAGTTGCTTCGCCGGCCGGAGTAGCCGAGCGGTTCTAGGCGCTTCAGTCTGGAACCGCGCGACCGCTACGGTTGCAGGTTCGAATCCTGCCTCGTGCATGGATGTGTGTGGTTATTTAGGTTTAAGTAGTTCTACGTTCTAGGGGACTGATGACCTCATGTGTTAAGCCCTATAGTGCTCAGAGCCATTTGAACCAAATCGGTTGCTTCAAGGACAGCTCCGAGCCAGACTCCCAGTAGCGTGCATTCCATTGCTACCAAACCACCGCCACCTGCGACTCCAGTGGCGTCAAGTGAGAGCGAATAGAACGGTAGGGTAGAGATCTGTTATATTTTCTGATGAAAGCTGGCTCTGCCTTGGTGCCAGTGATGTGAGCGTGTTGGTAACAAGGAGGTCAGTTGAGGGCCTGCAACCAGCCTAGACGCACTGGCCCTACACCTGGAGTTGTGGTCTGTGGTGCGATTTCGTATGACAGCAGGCGCACTCTCGTCGGTATCCCACGGACCTTGAATGCGAAATTCAACTTCAGTCTGGTGTTTCGACATTTTGCCCTGAATAGCATTAAAGGGGGTGTTTTCCAGAAGGTTAACGCTCGCCTACATACCGCTGTTTTAGCCCACCATGCTCTACAGGGGTTACCTTGACCTGCTCGATCACCAAATATGTCTCCAGTCGAGCACATTTGGGACATCATTGACCGACAGCTTAATTGTTATCTACAAACACCATTAAGTGTCCCTGTTGGTTGGTTGGTTAGTGGATTTTGTGGAGGAGACCAAAAAGTGAGGTCATCGGTCCCATCTGATTAGGGAAGGATGGAGAAGGAAATCGGACGCGTCCTTTCAAAGGAACCATCCAGACATTTGCCTGAACGATTTAGGGAAATCACTGAAAACCTAATTCACGATGGCCGGACGCGGATTTGAACCATCGTTCTCCCGAATGCGAGACCAGTGTGCTAACCATTGCGCCACCTCGCTCGGTAACTGTCCCTGTATTTACCGACCAAGTGCAACAAGCTTTTAACTCCGTCCCACACACTGATATCTGGCACCCGTAAAAAACGATGTATGCACGCTTGCATTCAACAGTCTGGTGGTTACACCGATTTTTAGTGTACCAGTATTTCACATTTGCAATGGTTTGTACCGCACTTACATTAACTGTGATCTTGCTGTGTTAATCACATAAATATGTTATGTAGAATAATGTATTCCCAAAATGTCGTCAATCAACATTAATTATTTTTTGTTGTTGCAATTTTTTTCTGTCAGTATGATATGAAATGACTGATTCTAGATGTGACACACCAATGCTATAATCAAAGGAACAGAAGATCAGAACTTAACAAGACACAAACGACGGTTGACGATAAGATAATCGCAGGTGAACCACACGACAGGATTGCGAGTAAAGTGTCGGCCTTGACGTATTCAAAGGAACCATCCTGGATTGTACTTTACGAGATTAAGGAAATCCCTGCTAAGAATACATGTGGATTATCGAACAGGTTTTGAATTGCTGACTTCGCGAGTTCTCCCACTCGACCACCTCAGTTGGTTTTAGTCAAAATATACCACGGTTTTCCGTTTCGTGAAGTGCACAGTTTTGCTCTTCACTACATTAAGCGCGTTTTAGCAATCACTGTAACAGGCTGTTGTTCCGTCGAGACCTTACTGGGTGTCCATGTAATCACTGAATAAAATTTCCTCATTTAAAACTGCGTCATGTTCGGAAAGCTTGTGAATACAAGTAATACTATCAACTAACTAGTTAACGCACACTCCCTAACAAGAGAAGTGAAGCATCGGAGGACGTTAGATTTCACTGTAAATTTGTACACGCACACACCATCAGTGGGAATACAAATGACTAGAGCTTCAACTCTACATCTACATCTACATCTACATTTATACTCCGCAAGCCACCCAACGGTGTGTGGCGGAGGGCACTTTACGTGCCACTGTCATTACCTCCCTTTCCTGTTCCAGTCGCGTATGGTTCGCGGGAAGAACGACTGTCTGAAAGCCTCCGTGCGCGCTCTAATTTCTCTAATTTTACATTCGTGATCTCCTCGGGAGGTATAAGTAGGGGGAAGCAATATATTCGATACCTCATCCAGAAACGCACCCTCTCGAAACCTGGCGAGCAAGCTACACCGCGATGCAGAGCGCCTCTCTTGCAGAGTCTACCACTTGAGTTTATTAAACATCTCCGTAACGCTATCACGGTTACCAAATAACCCTGTGACGAAAGGCGCCGCTCTTCTTTGGATCTTATCTATCTCCTCCGTCAACCCGATCTGGTACGGATCCCACACTGATGAGCAATACTCTGTGACATGCAAAACAGCCACCTGAGCGCATTAGTGCTGCTGGTATTTAGTGTTGTTACCAAGCCTAGTGTGGTATATAAAGGATGACAGCAGCGTCAGATGTTAAATGATCCCTGTGAAGGGAGAGAAATGACATGTACTCATATGAGACAGCGTTATCAGCCCCTGACAGAGTTTGAAAAGAGTTTGGTTGAAGGTATCTGTTCGGCAGGCTGGTCGGATTGCGCAGTAGCCGCATATGTGAGGTGTTCGGATGGAAAGCGGCCCGATGATGGACTTCATGAGAATGTGAGGGCCTGATACTCATAAGAGTTGCGGTTGATTACGTCTGACTACAACGAGGTATGATCGCCAAACTGTGCACCCTTCACTTCGGTACTGGCCGTCCGAGAACAAGTAGTGGATTACATTCAAGATTCCTTATTACCTTGCACGATTGTTCGCAGATTAGCAAAAGCAATACTTGGGTATTACCAGCCAATGCGCACGCTGCAGTATACACCACAACACGGCTGCTTTGGAGTGGTACCGTGTAGAAGAAGCGTGGAGTGCTACTGAATGTAACATTTTGTTCATCCATTAACCGCAGTTTCACACTACCCCAGATTACCAGCGTTTGCGAATATGTAGCGACCCAGGGAGGGGCCCAATTTTTCCAATGCGTTGAAGACGCACATCACTGTTACTCCTGGCGTCATGACGTGTGGAGCCATTGGGTATGGCTCCAAGTCAGATCTGGTAGTCATTGAGGGAATTCTGACTATACAACAGTACGTCAGGGTTACTCTGGGTTTTCATGTATTACCTGTCATGCAACGATATCGTACAGCTATTTTTCAACAGGCCAATGTTCTTTCACGCATGGTATGTTTCTTTTTTAACTGTCTGCTTGATGTTGATGTGACCAGCAAGGTCCCCAACAGAACATGTGTGGGACAAGCTTCGACACAAACTCCATCCAATTACAGTCTTCTCCTTATTTTTCTTCTTAGCGTAGCTGTCCGCTTCGTCCGAAGCGATCATCGTTGCTATTCTGCCTTTATCAGTTGCCATGCGAAACAGATCTTCAGAGCTAATATTAAACCAAGGTCTAAGGTTGTCGAGCCAGGAAATTCTTCTTCGTCCCGGAGGTCTCTCTCCGTCGATTTTTTAGTGTATGATACGTTGAAGCAGCTCATATCCTCCTTTCTTGATTCCTCATGAAGTGGCCAAGGTATTGTAGTTTGCAACACTTGATGATGTTGATCAGCTCTGGGCTTTTGTTAACTCGAGGTAGAACCTCGACGTTTGTCACTTTTTGAGTCCATGATATTCTCACCATTCTTCTGTACAGCCAGAGTTCAAAGGCTTGGAGTCTAGCAGTGGTTGCCTCTGTAAGTGTCCATGTTTTCACACCACACAAAAGAACTGAGAACACACAGCAGCTGAGGAGCCGCATTTTTGTTGAAACGTCCCCTAAGAAAAATTAATGAATTACTGTGCTGATAAACATCTTATGTTATTTGATTTTCAAACAGCTGAGCAAAACTGAACGTACTCAGACATTCACTATAGTGACACACAATATATTTAGCGCAACACAATCTGACTTTCAGAAATCCCTACAAAAGAATGGCCCTGACTAACAATAACCTATACCTTTCATGAATTCTTACCTCACAAAAATCTTCGTTATTCGAACTACTGCAATACAGCGAGTGCCAATACTGCCAGCTAAATAAAAGATTCTAACTACTGAAGGCACTAACTACTGATAGGTATAGTTAGCAAATGAAAGATTTTGATAGAGAACAAACAATGTATTTACCTTAATAGTGTTCAAAAGTCATTATATATATATATATATATATATATATATATATATCAGTTCATGTCATCCAGTCTTACAAATTTACTGGTTCTGTCCAGATCATCTGCTCTCAAAACTCCGCCATCTCACTCCCCACATCCACCACTGCTGGCGGTTCACCTCCGCTACGTGCTGTTAACAGCCAACTGCCCAACACTACAATAGCAGTATTGCAACAATGCAGACCAGCCACAGACTGCACACAGCACAGTCAGTGATTTTCATATAGAGCGCTACATGGCGTTACCAACATATAAACCTAAACAGCCTACTTACATTGTGTCCATGGTAAGATCGTGACTCTTGAAGGCTGAGCTCATCGAGTTGAAATCACTCCTCGCTTTTCCGATGCGACACCATCTGCTGCGAGTTGCCTCAAACTTCGAGTTGTCCCAAGATTCGTTAATGATGGTGCCCATATACGGGTACTGTGAAACCCGCTCTATGCTAGTGCCATTGATGTACAGATTCACACCTCTAATATTCTTCCTGCTGATGATCATTGATTTTGTTTTGTGTCTGTTGATGTACAGGTCGAATTTATTGTTTGTTTCAGAAATTTTGTTGTTCAGCTTCTGCAGCCCTTCCATTGTATCCGCAAACACCACGGTGACATCTGCATAACGAAAATTGCTGATTGTGACCCCATTCACTGAGATTCCTTCTTCCACGTCAGGTATAGCTTCTTTGAATATGTGTTCTGAACACAGGTTAAAGAGTATCGGTAGTATTGGGACACGGCCGGTGCCATTCCAAAATACCGTCACCAACCCCCACCCCCCTCCCCCCACCTACGTATACGCGCTAGACATGAAATGTTTTCATAACATGTTTTTCCAAAACATCGTTAGTCGACAAGGTCGCACGCAATGTATCCGGCATGTGTTGCCTCTCTAGTCGTTATTACCGTAGCGGTTTGTGACATAGAGAGAGTCCATTCCAAAGCATCGTTAGTAGACAGCAACAAGGTCGCACGCAGTGTATCTGGCAAGTGTTGACTCTCTAGTCGTTATTACCGGCGCGGGGTTGTGACATAGAGAGAGAGAGTTAGCGCCATCTCTCTCTATGTCACAACCCCCGTTAGTAGACAGCAACAAGGTCGCACGCAGTGTATCCGGCAAGTGTTGACTCTCTAGTCGTTATTACCGGCGCGGGGTTGTGACGCGCTAGGCAGGACCTATATAAATCAATGCCCGACCTACCTCACTCTCACACTGCTCGTATACTTCATTCATCCAATACTTGTCACGTCTTCGTAATTAAACGTGTAAAAATGAAACGAACCGCCAGTGACAGCAGCAGCAGCAGCAGCAGCAAACGTGCTCATGTGGACGAAGTTCCATTCCCTGGTAAGTGCATTGTCAGAATTCTGATATCTACACCCTTTAACTCTGTGTATGAGTGCTACATATCTTTATAATGCTCTCTATAAAGATCGCTCCTCCACTTGGTCTGTGTGTGTGTTCCTGCTTACGTTTTTTACCCTTTTGAATCTCTCTCTATAAAAATTGCTTATCCACGCCTTTTTTACCTCTAACTTAGGTGTCTGAATCTTTTATTTTAACTGTTACATTTGTTTTGTACTGCTCTCTATAAATATTGTTCATCCATGTGTTGTATGTTACATGTTATACCAGTTTTCGATCTCTCTCTGTAAAGTTTACTAAGTCTTTTAACGGATTCTATGTTTGTGTATGTGTTAAGTCTTATAACCGTTTTGGACATCTCAATGTAAAGAATGAATTTCCACATGTTGTATGTGTTATAATTAATTTACCGTATCCGCTATAAAGATAGAGCTTCCACGTGTTGTGTATCTGTTATATTCGTTGTGCAATGCTCTTTGTAAATATTTCATTTCGTTCCTTTTTTTAAATTTGCTGGTCCGCTTATTTCTCTATCACTTAACTGAAAGCACACTTCCCTTTCCATATGCGATATTATATCCAGTCTTCTCCATCTTTCTAGATTTCTTCCAGCAAATCTTGGTTAATCTAGACAACCAGATCGAGATGGAAAGAGCTCAAGCGCAGCTCGAATGTAAGTACATTTATAATACAATCACACTTCTTAAACTTAAATAATTTCATCTAATATATACCCGTTTCCTGATTGTATACATTTAGTCCTCATAAGCCGGTCTTTTCTTTGTAGATGCGCCTAATTCAGAATTCGGTTCAACCACCCAAAACGTTCAAGGAAGCGACGGTAGCGTTCAAACGGCGCCCGCCACACAGGACACTCAGTCTTTAGAGGAGGAGGAGACCAACCTGCCTGACCCGTTTGAGGAGGAGATCAACCTACCTGAGTGGTTTGAGGATCTACTTGATTTTGGCAATGAGTTGCTCAAACCATGGAGTCAGAACGGAGAAGGTGAATAATTTTGAACATTAACATTCCTTCACATAACCACCATTATCTACTCTTATTGTTATTATGTATCGCTCTTTTAAATATAAATCACTAAATTAATTTTTTTCCTTATTTATCTTACAGGTATATCACACGGCGTAGGCCGTGTTCCTAGAGCGGTGGTTGCGGGGGCGGGACTCGGGCGCACCGAACCGCAAAGACACGCCACGCCTTGCGTAGCCCCTATAAGGGCTTCGCGGGAGGCGGATGCAGAACACGCATCAGCTCCTCCCCCAGCGCTGTCGCAACCGTTTGGCTGCGCAGCCCGTCCGCCGTCGCCACAGCCTGGCCCTTCAAACCGGCTGTCACCCCCTCCTCCTCTAGAAGCAGCAGCTCGCCGCCGCCGCCCACGCAAGGTACGCGTTCCGAGACGTATACCTCTCCCCGCAAATGATGATGATGATTACGATAACCCATCACCAACCCATTCATCTATCGGGTGGACTCCTAGTTGTAGCAACAGTAATAATAGTAATTTCCTTATGGCTAGCGGTAGTTCTCTCACCCGTCCTATCGATAACGAAGTCGATCAGAATAAAGGCGTAATGACTCCCTTAGAATACTCAGCAGTTGCTAGAGCGTTTGAGGGGCGAATCTCTTTCACCAGAATTGAGAATCCAGGCGGGAGGTATCGCGATCCTGTAAGGTTTTTGGAGGCGTGCCTCCCCGTCTTGGAGACCGAGCTCCTCAAACTCTTAGAAGATCCGGAATTTAACGCCTTTAAATGCAGTGCTGTGTTATGCTGTGAACTGAGTCACCCCCCTAAACATCAAGGTGGCGCGGAGACGGCTACTCTGCATTATATATGGGGTGACAATGGCGTTATTTCTCGGAGCACATCGATTGCTGAGTGGTATAGAGAATCCACCTTGAGCGCTATTATGGCCCGATTTTCCGAGATGGAAGTACGTGGATCCGCTAAAGCGCTCAGCAGTATACCACACCTCGACATCCATATACATGTCTATGATCCAATGAATGGAGGGTCCAGTTATATTAAACTCCCTATAGATATTGAGAAAAAGCAGGCGTGCATTAATGTTCAAAATAACTATGATAATGCGTGTTTTGCATGGTCAGTCCTGGCTTGCGAGAGAAATTACAATTACAAACATCATCCCGAGCGTCCCAGCAGTTACAAAGTCAAAGATATTAAGAGACTGTATAACTTTGACGGAATAGAGTTCCCTTTAAGAATCCAGGACATACCTAAGTTTGAGGCTCAGAATACCGCAATATCGGTCCACGTTTATGGCCTGGAGAAGAAAAGCAAGTCAGATGAGCAGAACAAGCATACAGTAGTAGGCCCCCTCCATTTCTCAAAATTTGCAGGTGAACGAGAGTTGCATGTCAACATGCTGCTCTTCTCCGAACGTGATAATTATCACTACGTCTGGATCAAAGACATGTCCCGACTCATTTCCTCCCAGTTAAGTAAAAATGATCATAAACGACATATTTGTATAAGGTGTTTGAATTATTTTTCATCTCAAGAGTTATTAGCGACACATCTATTAGATTGTGCATGCAAGGACCCGGTACGTGTTGTTATGCCCACTGAGGAAAATAAATTCATTAAATTTAAAAATGCTCACCACCAGCAGCGTTGTCCTTTTGTTGTGTACGCCGATTTTGAATGCTTGCTGGCTCCTATTACTCGTTGTGAAGGGAATCCCTTAGCCTCACACACAACCTTCACACAAAAACACGTACCTTATGCGGCTGCGTTCCAAGTTGTATGCGCATATGATTGTAAACTTAATAGCTATCAGTCTTATGTAGGGGACGATCCGGCGGTTTGGCTTCTCACTGAGCTTGAAAAACTTTCATGGCAAGTTCACAAGCTCTACAGCATCAATATTCCCATGACCAAATCAAAGGAAAATGATGACTTGTATGAAAAGGCTGTTAATTGTCATATTTGCGGGCTGGCCTTAGATAGAAAAGCGGAAACTCCTCGTAGAGACCATTGTCATCTTACGGGTAAGTTCCGCGGTGCAGCCCACAAAGCATGCAACTTGAAGTATCAGTTACCTACACACATACCCGTCTTTTTTCATAATCTGAGCGGGTATGACGCTCATTTTCTCGTTGAGCACTTGGCTAAGTTCGGTATGAAGAAGGATCAGGTCAATATCCTGCCTGAAAGTGTTGAAAAGTACATTTCTTTTTCAAAACGAATGACGCCGAAAATTACGCTCCGCTTCCTTGACTCTCTACGATTTATGCAAACTTCGCTCCAGAAACTTGTTGAGACTTTACCTCGGAATGATATGCATATCACTCGATCTGCATTTACCGATGAGGAAAAGTTTCAACTTGCGACGAGGAAAGGAGTTTTCCCGTACGAGTATCTTGATAGTATGGCAAAACTCAATGAAACCAGGCTTCCCGACATAACTTCTTTTACCAGTACTCTCACTGGCGATACCATAACTAACACAGATTATGAGCATGCCGTTAATGTATGGCAGGAATTCAACATCCCCAATTTGGGAGAATATGCAAGGTTATACATGGACACGGACGTTCGTTTGCTTGCAGATGTTTTCGAAAAGTTCCGGAGTGTATGTATGACCACGTACTCTCTGGACCCTGCCTTTTATTACACGGCACCTGGGTTGTCCTGGGATGCTATGCTCAAAAAAACGGGTTGCAACATTGAACTTTTGACTGATGCTTCAATGCTTCTATTTTTTGAGCGAGGGATCCGCGGCGGACTTTGTCAATGTGTTCACAGACACGCCAAGGCAAATAATCCGTGGATGGGTGTCGAGTACAACGCATCCCTTGATTCCAGTTACATTTTGTACTTAGATGTTAACAATTTATATGGGCATGCTATGAAGCAACCGCTGCCGGTTGCCGGGTTCCAATGGGTGCCTGAAGACGAATTGAAGGGATTAGGTGGACAGATAATGGGTCTTGCGGCCGATTCTGATGTAGGGTATGTGCTTGAGGCAGACATCGCGTACCCTAATAATTTGCATGGAGAGACAAGCGACTTGCCGTTATGTCCAGAGCAACAAATTCCACGAGGAAGCACCATCCCTAAACTGATGGCCACTGTTGGGGATAAGCAGAGGTATATTATTCATTATCGTAACCTCCAGCAGTGTCTCAGATTAGGAATGGAGCTCATTAAAATCACCCGGGCAATCTCCTTCAAGCAATCCCCCTGGTTGAAGGAGTATATTGAACTAAACACCGAAAAGAGGGCGGTCGCGAGTAATGATTTTGAAAAAGACTTTTATAAATTAATGAATAATTCCATTTTCGGGAAAACTATGCAAAATGTAAGAAATGAACGCGATATTGTTATTAGAACCGCATGGGAAGGGCGTTACGGCGTGAGAAAATGTATAGCCAGGCCAAATTTTAAGCGTGCCACCATCTTCAATGAAAACTTTGTTGCTGTGGAGATGTCGAAGACTGCTGTAGAGTTTATGAAACCCATCTATTTGGGGATGTGTATACTCGATATCTCCAAATTCTACATGTACCGATTCCACTATGAGTTTGCGAAACCTCATTTCTTAGATCCAAAATTACTTTATATGGATACAGACAGCTTTATCTACTGGATCAAGAACTGCGATCCATATGAAGTAATTAGGTGCAATGGTAGAGAATTCGACACCTCTTCTTATGAGATCAATAATCCTTATGGTATTGTTCCACAGAACAAGAAGGTTATCGGTCTCATGAAAGACGAGTCGAATGGTTTACCAATTGTAGAGTTTGTGGGACTGAGATCGAAAATGTATGCATATCGCACAGTAGATGGGAGCACTCTGAGGCGGGCAAAGGGTGTTAGACGGATCGCGTCTCGTGCGCTTACGGTCGAGGACTATTTGCAGTGCCTGTACGGTCGTAGCGTTGAAGGCGCTCATCCACACATGGTTCAACAAACTAGTATTCGATCACGAGCTCACGAGGTGTACACTGTGCTGCAGTCTAAAGTCGGACTGTCTCCTCATGACGATAAAAGAGTCATTTGTGAGGATGGGGTGGGAACCCTCCCATACTCACACTATTTACTTGAAACGAAAGTAGGGGTGGGGGACTCTGGTTGAGTGATAGAGATGGAATGAGCGTGTGAATGTTATGAATGTGAGCTATGCGTGGAAATAGTATGGCTCTTTTATCATAGTGTAAATAGTTGATGAGAGTGTTTTGTTGCGTGTATCAGTTTGCGTGCTTCCATGCATGTCTGAGTGTGCGAATGAGCGCGAACTTGTGTTAAGTGTGTGTGTGTATGTAAATATAATCATTATTTTTTCAAAGAAAATCATAATAAATAAAGTAGTCTTTATATCTACATATTGCTGACCATTATTAATATATATATGAAAAGGCTATAAATTTAGCCAATTAACTTCTGTATGAACAAAAAAAAAATAAATAAAATTTTCTCACTTAATATATCCATCACTTCTAGTCATTATAGAGCTTAGATTTTAGTTTGTAAGTTTCACCTACCGCTAGCCATCCAGTCAGAACTAGTTTTTAAGTGTATGAGTTCCACTAATTAAATTCTTACTATGTGTTCAATTGCTTGTTCTAGCGGAAAATGATTCTAGACGTCCACTTTAAAGAAAAATATATATGTTCACCTTGTTCTTGTAGTTGAAAATCTTTAAATCGACTTACTTGGAAAAAAAATATATATTCAATTTGTTGTTGTTCTTTTCGAAAATGTTTAGAGTCATTGACTTGAAACAAATAGGTTTGGTATTAATTAAAAGTGCTTTGTTTTTCTGGTGGAACTTCATTAGCGATATTAGATACTTTGTAAGATAGGGTAGTACCTCTGCATTAGCTTTAAAATTATATATAATTTATCTGAAGAGAATGCTTATATATATTTCTTAATTATCTAAAATTGTTAAAAAATTATCTAAAAAGATGTAGAATTTCAGATTTTTGGTTAAAAACCAATCTTATATCTGTAAACTCATATTTATATATAATGTGAAAAATGTTAAATTCTGATTTCAATAATAAACTCAGTTATTTCCTTCTAAAAAAATGTTGTTATTATTTGATACCCTAATAATGATTATTCTTTTTATTAAAAATATTATAAATTTATTTATGTGTGTATGCAGAATACGTACATACAGCCACATCGCAATGCATAAAGTTATAAGGTTTCCTGCTTTTAATCACAAGTGCAGGACTTCTGCTAGTTGTCACGAACACACACAGCCCAATGCATCGCTATCTCTTACAGTCCTACGTCAACAGATACTTTAGAGAGCGTAATCTGACGCATCGCTTTCCACAGCGGCCGCGAGGTCGGCAACTGGTGCAACCCCCTACCAAGCGTCAGCGGCTGCGCGTGTCTGTCGATTTAGACGGAGACCGCGAGATCGACATCCGCGCCTAACTATGACAGTAGGCTCATTCCACGTCAAAGGCCAGGGTATGTGTCTCTCTCGGACAGTTCCCTTCATATAAAATATAAAAAGAATAAACTTACAATACTAGGGACGTTGGATGTCATAGAAAGAAAAAAAACACTCAATCTTATAAATTATTATTTATTTCTAATAAAAGTGAAAAGTAATTTTACATTCTCATATGCAGATACAAATGCACTTTTTTGGTAATCGTTCTTCAGTCGATGGATGGATGGACAACCGTACCATTCAAGGTCTTGAATAGATGCAAATTTAAATATTTGACGCATCCAGGAGGTTTTGTCCTTTCCCTTCACGTAAACGATGGTGTCCTTGTGATCGAATAATTTAAGTGCGATCACCACATCTTTATAGGGTATGCCGGGATCATCCCAGTGAATTCCATGATAAAAATTAGTTAACCACAATGCACTGGTCCGTGTTTTACAAGATTTCACTTGCGTGAACGGTCTTGGTGATCGAATATTTGCGGAGAAGGTTTCAATTATTCCTGCGTCTTGTGTGTAGGCCACAAAAGCAACTTGTTTAAATACGAACTGTCTTCGCTCTCCATCATGGAATCCTTGAACATCTGCAATGATCTTCACAGGCTGAGTTGCCATCGTCAAATGATCAATGCATAGGACAGCATATTTTCATTTATACAGCTCGTTGCACAACACCTGTGAGCGGTGAGTAATTGATTATTCTGTCGTGTAGGACTAATGCATATGCAGCGGTGTGTTCTGGGAAATTTGTCGATGATTCAAATTCAATTCGAACGTCTATAGGTCCAGACTTAATTATCTCATTCTGTTTAGAGCAGTCTATTACAATGATCGGTGAAAGCTCTTTGAACTTACGAGGACTCAGTAGACACCCCCCTCCCTCTCCTTCAGCAATTTCATAGTAAGAAGGACGAAACCTTGCATACATGTCATACGCGAGGCTGTATACATTTTCATTCCATTGCAGATGTAGATTGTCATATGGGTAGAATTCTGAATTGAGGTAGACTTTGGCGTTAGTTAACTTGCAGTTATCGAACACGGTGGAATCGTTTGATGTATTTGCTCTTCTATCAGTCTGAAACGCAAGTATAATGAATCTGGGTGTCTCGATATGACTGGAGGTCTTAATAGCCCATGTTTGTCTGCTCGCGGTCGGTAACACTGGATACTCAAAGATCTCCCATGAGCGGAAGGTCAGTGACAGAAATGTACCTGAATTCAACACTTTCAAAAGCTTCAATCGTTCCTCGTCGGATACACTGACGTGAGGCATTTTCCATATTAATTTGTTGATTGTGATCCTATTCTCTTCTTGAGCTCCTTGAATGTACGAGTTATTGTCTGTCGCACTCCGCACGAGAATAAGTTCCTGTTTAGCGTTCATAATAATCTGTCTCATATCCTCAAAATATCCCATAAGTAGTTTTAGAGGTATGCATGCAGTAAATCGCTTGTACTCCTGGGGTGTTCTACCCTCCGCATCGTCTATGAACCATCCAGCATTTTCTAAACTGTGCAGATCAGCTGGTGATGCCGAGACGTATGTTTTAAGGGTCGATGTTAGACCAACATTGCGTGTACGATCAATCTCAGAACCATTCAGTTCATAGCGAATCTCTTGGAAGAGGAATGCCAATGCGTTGCGTGTCAGCTTGGACCCCACTGTATCGGTACCATCAGTTTTCTTGAATGACCCTTCGAGATATATGAAACTCTTGCACGGAAGAGTGAGTGTGTCCTGGTGTTGTATGACAATCCTGATTTCATCATTCTTGTTAAACGTGGTTGAAGCGTAAGATTTATGAGAGAAGTATTCTTGACGTATAATTCTGTCATCATACTCCACTGGATTGGTTATATTGAGTGATGACGTCATTGCAGGGTTTGAGACCAACTGATTTAAGAAATTCGTAGTTCACAGGTGTTATCAGTTTGCTATTCAGTAGCGAAGTGGCGCGCTGTGTATTGCGTGCACTTGTTTTATACCGCAAGCCCATCTTGTTTTAGATGTAATCGTATAATGATTTCCTCACCGCGAAAGTCGACAAGTTTATTATTCTGATCCACAATACGCAGCTCCAAATAGCCCAATGTCTGAGCAGTCACCGGAAGGTATATTGCATTGGCAGGTGTCTCAACAATCTTATACCCCGCTGCAACTGAGGGGAAGAATCCGTAAATAGTGTGAATGAGAGTATCGTTGAGATAGGAATTCGTAGCAATGTTACACTCGACACGTATTGTGCTGACTGGGAGTATATCCACAGACTGATTGGACTTGTAAAATTTAGTTGGATCTTTCTTCAAAATCTGCCCTTTTGTGAATCCAAGCAGGGGTCCTATTGAATGTTTCTGGCTAAAGTCAATCGTTGCATTTAGAGTCCTTACTTCAGATTTAAGTGTATTGATGTTTGCACGTAGTTCAATACCTTTTCCAGACTGTTTTAAGAGTTCGTTTAAATCGTCGATATCGTATGCACCAGATTCTATTTCAAGAATATCTTTTTCACCATTAATATCGAGATGCAATTTATTGTTAGTGTTGGTGATATTCGGGATGCTGTTGTACGTCTCCAGTCCAATCAATGCAACACTCCATTGACCTGCACTCAAATCAATTGGTGGGAAGTAATTTGCACGCAATACAGATGACCGTCCTTTCAACGTCAAAGTGTACGACATTGCATCTGAACGTCAACTGATGAATGAAGGTTTAAACATCCTGCTTATATACGTTAGTTCTTGTTCTTATTCTTCTTCTTTGTGAACGTCAAGAGAAAGATGATGCAAAGATGTCCGCAGAGGTATGTATTAAAGTCCTGATACCGTTGATAATTGTATAGCACATGTCTTCTGTGAGTGAAGTATTGCTGTAATTCTTCGGGTGGTTGCAGGTCACCAAAGGAGTCGAAATAGTAGACTACCCCAGCGTCTTTCATAACGTACGCCACCCAGTGGGTGCCAGGACCTCCGACAACATCTAAATTCACAATACCGCATTCACCAGTTTTCCACATAGTCTTAGGTAATGTATCCCTCATAAACACACCACGGAATCTTGGTATCTTGAATTTATGTCTAACAAACTTAAGAAGGTCTGTATTTGTGAGTGGTCGATCTGGTAGGACCGCTATTGGGCTTTTTTTTTTTATTTATGAATAGACCAAGACCCTTCTTGTACGGTTTCAAGTATAGACCTTTTCCAATGACTGCTGCTTCCATCATGCGGTTATGTCTTCTCGCCTCTTCTAACTGGGTTTGCGAGTTTTGCGCATTCTTGACTGTTCGAGCGATAGCTGCAGCCCCACCGGCGAGCGAACCTACCGCTGAGAGCGCGGAGAGGGCTGGGATGAGAAAAGGAATAAAACCGCCGGATGTCTTGGGTATCGGTAGAATGCGAGATGCTTTAACGGATCTTCTCGTTGGTGATTCTTTGTCCTTCATTGCGTTTTTAGCTGCATACATCGCTGTCAGGATACATTTCTTCAAAGAACCCTTCTTGTTCTTCATGTTTAGTGCGCGACGTGCAGCGTTCATAACGCGCTTGAAATTCATCACTCCTAATCCTAACTTGATTTTTCCGCGCATGGTTTTATCAACTGCGTATGCTGCGATGCGTTGACCTATACCAATATCTTTTCTTTTCCGTATCGCCTTAGCTTTATCAGCTAAAATCCTATCTGCAATGTGACGACTTGGTAGATCTTTATTTGCTTCGTATGCAATGTCGTGTTCCATGCACGCTTCGTCAAGCAGATTCACTCCCTTATCACCTCGCGCCAAGCGTTTCTGAAGCTTTGTCCCAGGTCCGCAGTAGTTATACCCCGGGATGTGTAATTCCAAAGGTAGTTTGTCCAGAACACCACCGCCTCCTCTAATGTGCCCTCGATCGCGCATGTCAGGCTACTGTGGTGGTTGTGGACGATGAATGTTCATTATATAGCAAATCCCTGGCATCAATCCAACTGTTTTGTGTAGCAGGAAAACCAAGCCATTTGACTAAGGCTTTATTTCCAAGTCGTCTTATGACTCTCTCCACGAGAAAAAGATCTGGTTGTGAGCTCTTCTGCATCTCCTCAGTGTAGAAGGAGCCTGCAATTTCTTCACCTTTACTGTCTTTCAATAAATAAGTTCTAGGATTCGTTCGCTGCACATTTGAAACTGTAAATATCTCAGTTGACCAGTTCGGTAGGTATGATTTCTCAAATGCGGTCTTGTGTTTTGAGATACGCACCAAATCACCTACATTAAATTTCTGTTTGCGTGGATCCAGTATCTTAATGTGAAAGTATACCGTATCCATGAGTGTGTTATCACGAACATCAATTGGCCGCATTTTTATTGTGCTATGTTTGGTTCTATTATATTGAGCAATTATTTCTGGGAGGATATCTGTCCATTTGTATGAGCCAAGAAGGTTAAACCGCATCCACATTCTACCTTTTATTGTTCTGTTCAAGCGCTCTACGATACTTGCCTTCAGGTGAGTGAATGTCGAGTAGTGATGTATTCCATACCGCTGCATCACTGTCTTGAAGTATCTATTGTAGAACTCACCACCATGATCGGTTTGGAGATTGTCAGGGCATCGATTGGTTCCTATCTGTAGCAAGCGTTCAAAAGCATCAGCGACATTTGGTCCGGTTTTTGTCTTGACTGGTACTGCCCATGCAAATTTGGAGTATGTATCAATAACAATTAAAATGTATTTGAAGCCATTATTCTCATGTGAATATTGTCGCATATCTACAAGATCAGCTTGCCACAAGTCATCTATCCCTTTAATCATGACATGCCTGCGCGGGTATGTTTTGCGTGCTGGTTTGTGTAGTTCTCGAACTACGGTCTCCATACTTATTCGATGATACCTCTCTCTCGAAGCTCAGAGATTATGGAGATAACTTCATTCGAATGAGCTGTATTACCTGCAGCAGCTGATGCCATGAGCAGACGTAGTCGATCTATTAGTTCGTTGGGGTCGTCATAATATATATACTGAGGGACTCGATTGTTCACTGTCTTAAGACCAATGTCAATACCATCTCCGCTGCTGGCACCGTTGTTGTTGTTTTGGTCTTCAAGTATTGGTTTTATAATGGTTTTATACTTCCTGTTGGTTAGGCTTTTGGTGATCTTGTGTACACCAGTCATGTGTAGTATTTGACGGTACGTGTCCTTATCACTAACTGAATAATTTATAGGTTTTTTAGTTGGTCTTAGGAAAATAAGATTCATTAAGCCTGGTGTTCGGTCAAACTGTCTATCAGCTATTTGTATTTTGTCTTCTGTTACAGTTATGGGATGCGTGCCCAACATGTATGGTCTTCCTGGGCTAACGCCGAATGTTCTATCTATCTGACCTGGTGCGTGACTAATAATGAATTCATCAATGGCTTGACTGTCGTTTTGGGTCGTTTTTGTTTTTGGTGAGAGCTGTCGGAGAGACTCAGTAACGGGCTTAAAGGTCTCTCTTAGTGTTTGCTGACGATCAATATACCCTAACCTAAGCAACCGTAATTTCTCTCGGACTGCTTTACGGGCTTGAATGACTTTCTGTTTGGTCGTCGACATCTCAACGTATACTAATCAGACGTCTCTGCGACATGAGGCTTTATATATGCATTCATTTTCTTCAGCTTCTTAGTATGATCACGATCACCCTTATCGACAACAATGAGGTCTACATCTATTTTTCTCTGAATATGATTGACCTTTTCAGTTAAGTCGGTTACTTTCTTACTGACTTGATTAACTAGCTCATTTAACTGATTCACCATTCTCAGAAGGGTATGGTAATAGGTCTCTAGTTCCCTGCGCATACTTGCAACTTTAAGAGCCATAGCTTGAATTTTCGCATCCATGTACAAGCGAATGTTCTGTCTGTGTACACCAATCATCTCAGGTTGATAGGTGGACATACGCGCGAATTTGTCCATGGTATGACGTAGACTGATGTGTTAACGTCTATTACCTTGTTATATATGCAAAAATTCTTGAAAGTTTCGTCCGTATCTACCCTCATACAGTTTTCTTGTTTTATCAATAACGAGAAACCCATACTGTGAATGGTTCCAACAGTCTGCACATATCTTTAAGAAATCATTGAACGACATATCCGTCCCCACATGTGCTTGGTAAATGTGTCTTAAATTAAGATTGTCTTGCTTGAAGGCTATAATGAGATTTGCGTTATCCCTAACAAGTTGTTTGGGGATTCTGGAATATGTTTGACTTAGATAAAATACGTCAGCACCCATATGGCGACCGAAAGAGAAATATTTGCGAATTTGGTCTTGGTTTTCTACTGCAACATCGTCAAATATGAATACTGTGTTTGGTTTTGTTTCTTCAGGTGGGGGGATATCAGAGCTTTCACTGAATGTTGTGTATGTAACGCCATCTACACCTCGAAATATCTCATGCAATAGCTGATACTTGGGTTGAAAGAGTGTTTTTGAGAATAGACAGACATGTTCAAATCGGACACCTTGCACATGAGTTAGCAGAGTCATGAGGACATTAGTCTTGCCGCAGTTGGATGGGCCTACAATAATTGCTCTTATATTATCGGGAAGGAGAATTCCGTTTTTCTTGTTCTTCTTCTGCTCTTCACTTGAATCTTCACATGACCAGTCACCGACAACAAAGTCCTTGTGGTGAGGGTGCTTCACCCAGCCAGCCATGATAGTAAATGAGCCATGTACAAACAAGTACTTGACATATATAGAAAATATAACTGAGAGGATAATACTAATATTTGTGTGTAGCCAGTATAGTTCGATCAATTAACCGATTGAGCTATACTGCCTACACGAGGAACACATGTATGAAGAGTAAGATGGTCATAATTTGAGTAGAATTAAAAAAATTATTGGATCAATTTGATTATAATAGGAGTGGTGGTCTGAAATAAAAGAGAAACAGGAGATAAGATTAAATATAAATTATTTATTTAAAAATCATACATTGGATGTACTATTTCTGAGGTGTTATCATAATCTGCACGTTTCTTCTTAGAACCTGTACAATATATACCAAATAATTCTCTTTGGTTGGCAATAAATTCTGCACGTATCTCACGCAATCCGATAGGTGACTCTGAGTACTCTGGTTTTTGACACACGCATTTCAATTGGATGTCTGTAGTTTTAATGGCCATATGCGAACGAAGATGCTGCTCAAAATCGTCAATATGTATATTATTAACACGTAAAGAGTTTTTAACATCATTATATGCTGCCTCTATGCTAGGAACCCAACGATTCAGTCTCTCGAGAGCAAACCGTATACAGGAGTCTAGGTTGAATAATTTGATAACTGATGGATGCCTTAGATAGACGCTGTCGACACCTGATTTAATGCATAAGGCGCAGTCATCATATACAGTAGTAATGGAAAGTATGACATCGGCAAGACGAATTTCTGGTGGGGGGTGAGTTGGGTCATATTCGGTGGTCATTTGTTGATTGATGTAGCGCTCTGCATGACAGATCCCGGCCCAGTCGAACTCGGAAATCGGGACTTTAACACTTTTGGAAATATTTTCAATCTCCATTATAGCTTGGATCCCCCAGACATGATGGACGTCTATAGCAATGTTCACACGTTTGGAACCACTGGAGGTTAAATTATATGTCGTGGTGAATAGCGTAGCCGCACTAGACGTATTCTTTTTATTTACAGTATCTAAACTCGGTGGTTGCACTATCACGGGAGTGTTCGATTGTGATGAGTTATATGTAGGCATCCAGTACTGACCACCATTTAGTTGATCTTTAACACCACCAGTGGTTGAATTCGTTGTGTGGTGAGCAGATCGAGCGTCTTCATCACACAAGTTGCTGAGTGGGACGGAGAGCAGCAACTCCTTGTCCTGCTCCAACATGTGAGCTACAGGATCCCACGCGGTCGCTACTGGATCAAATGAGTCGGCTGTCGCTGGTGTAGGTCCGGATGAGATGGTTAACGAAGCTAATGATGATGCATGTTCGGACGCGTCTGCGGAGCTAAGCATGGTTGCGTTTGACTCTGTTGAAAAAAGAAGATGAATGATTAGATATTAGCGAATAAGTGAAAACATTGAATAATAAGGATAATGAATGAGATAGAATAATGTGAAATATGATACTTACTTTTCCGTTTGATCCTGTTCTGAGTGACTGCACTGGAGGTCGACTGGTGCTTCATGATTGTTCTTCTTAGTCTCCCGCTGACTGAGTGACCAAGACTGAGGTCCCGGAACTTAACCTATATATGTCCTACAATGAGGTCATAGGATAGTTGAATCCTATTGGTAGAAGTCGAACATGTGACTCAATTAAGGGATCGTATTGGATACAGCCATTTCCACCACCGCCATCTCTCTCTATGTCGCAACCCACTACGGTAATAACGACTAGAGAGGCAACACATGCCGGATACACTGCGTGCGACATTGTCGACTAACGATGTTTTGGAAAAACATGTTATGAAAACATTTCATGTCTAGCGCGTATACGTAGGTGGGGGGAGGGGGGTGGGGGTTGGTGACGGTATTTTGGAATGGCACCGGCCGTGTCCCAATACTATCGGTGATATTATAAAGTCCTATGTGACGCCACGTCTTATTCCCACTTGTTCTGATCTTTTCTCAAGACTGCAGATTGGTTCCAGTATAAACTGGCTATTATTCTTAGATCTTTCCATCAATTCCTGTTTTCTTTAGTACTTCTATCATTTGTTCACGCTTCACACGATCACATGCCGTCTGATAATCAACGAAGCAAGCAAATACATCACAAATGATCTCCCTACATCTTTGGATCAATACTTTTAAACTAAATACTGCTTCTCCTGTGCCAACTGCATGTAGAAACCCGAACTGGTTGGGCGCTATTTGGACTTCACAAATCTTGTATATCCGCATGTGGATCACTTTAAGAAACAGTTTTAGCAGTTGGCTCATTAAACTGGTGTTACGGTAGTCCGCACATACTTCGGTATTCGGTTTCTTAGGTAGAGCAATGAACTCTGATGTAAACCATTTTGGAGGGATTTTGCCCCATGAGCAAATGTGGTTGAATACTTCTGTGATCATTTTTACTTTTTCTTTATTGAGTAGTTTGAGGAATTCTACATTTACGCCATCTGGCCCAGCTGCTTTCCCTTCCATCATTTGATGTATTGCCACTTCCAGTTGACTTACTAGAATATCTGGTCCCTCCGTGTTTAATATCTCTGGTTGTTGCCTCCTCTGGTCATCTCTGAATAACTGTTCTAGATATATCTCCAACTCTCTCTCTTTTTTTCTTCCTTATTGATTATGAGGTTGCCACTGTCATCTACTAGCTTGACACTGTTTGATTTGTGATAATTTCCTGATGCATGTTAAAATCATCATACCTACTCTGATAAGGCTCAATTCCTGCGCTTAATTCCTATTTTCCTTGGCTTCTGTAAAGAATATTAATGAGCAATTACAACAGTTGTAGACCTGCTAGCCTGAGGAGAGGGTAAATCGAATTTATGACACAAAATCAAACCGAATCCTGCATAAATCCAGGCCAGATGGAGTGCAACATCATAATGAGAAGTGGATTCATACTGCCAGTTAATTATAAATGTATATATGTAATCACTGAAAGAATATGAAATACACCCTCAATCCACATTGCTTCAAATCGTTTCCTCTTCCCCTTCTGGGTGCTTCACGCTTTTGTCGGGCAGTACATAATATGAATGGCAACGATGCCATCACTGCTGAAGCCCACGAGAAAGACAGGCCACGGCGCATACTTCGGTAAGGTAGGCCTAAAATCACTCGCTCGCTCATCTTGTGAGGGGCATGTGGGTGTTATTCTGTCATTCTGCGCAACGGATTAATCAGAGATGTACCCTTTGCCCTGTGGCTCCTGCAAGATGTAATTTCCACCCCCACACTACTACAGAAGTCAGACAGACGCTCCTAACGTTCTAAAGAGAAATGCCTGAAAAACTTTCAGCAATAAATATCTTCTGGAGTCGTCCGCTGTAAGGAAATGACACAAAAATTCACGGAATTTCTTACGTAACTAGTGGGATGCTTGGGTACTGGAGTGGTGGTAGTTAGTGTAAGAAAAACATGAAACTAACGGAAATTATAATTTTTTTTGCAAAAATTCTGACAAATCACAATGGCACTTTTAGTTATGAACTGAACAAATTATTTCCGGTTTATTTTTGGAATGTGAAGTTACCTCTTAAGGATAGGATTCATTAATGAAATTTCTATACAAAGTTTAAGTTTGTTGTTGACTTGGCAGAATGGCTGAGAGCCGCGCCTACTCAACTTGAATAATTATGCGTTAGAATGTTGCTAGGTACAGTTGAGGCTGTCGTGTGTGAAATGCAGTGAAGTGTACTGTTGTGGAGGAAATACGGGGCTCGCAATAGCTGTAGCGCACAATAGCATAACCTGGAATGACTGCTGTCTGCGCCGCTCACTGCTGACAAATAAGATAATTCTCGTTTTATCTGGATTGACCTGCGACAAACAAACTCTCCCTACACCTTGATGAAGTGGCACACCAGTCAGATAACGAGTCCACTGCGATGCCACTCCGTTCACACCGCACAATAAGTGTGGCGGCCAGCACAGTGAACAAAGCTTAATCGCAAGGACGCAATATAGAGTCGCACTGTGATTCGCTCTCGACAGAGGTGCTCTCCCATTGAGGTACTGAGGAGAGACTTGTTCCTCGCTCTTTGAGTTTGAGTACACATACGAGAGCACACGCTCTCGTTGCGTGTTCTCGCTCCAAGAGCGACAATGGAATGCCCCCTCTCCACGCCAGACGTGAAGGAGTATATCTTTTTGTCTCTTCCATTACTCTTTCAGCTCAAGGCGTCAGGAATATCGCCTGCCAATCAGCATTGCTCTTCTAAAACGGGAGAATGACGTTTAGTTTAAGGCGACGAATCCAGAAATCTGTAGCATTGGCGTTTGGCGTTTGCTGTCTCCTTGTGAAAACCTCCCACACAATGTAGCGGAATTTGCTTTTGAGCCGAACACGGGGTCGTTCTCCCTTTCACTTGGGCAAACGCTGTCTGCTCTAAGGGCGGTCACCGGCCAACGTAGATAGGTTGACTCGTCCTCTGAAGGGACTGGCCTCCTGGCGTGCGGTTTGCCTCTCCCGAACTACAAGCTTTTGTGACCGTCGTGTCTTGAATATGTGTGTGTACGCCAGCCTCGAGTATTACAATCTCGGTGCGCACTTGCGATTTACTTGTTATTTGCAAATCGCTTACATGAATTCATGCAACATTGACTTTATCTTATCGAGTTTGGGTTCGAATGAAGGGTCTTGATGTGCAGAATATGTTTGTGAGGGCGGAATATGTAAGCAATGAAGTCGGGAGACCACGAGGTCTTACAATCTCAGTAGACAAAATGCATTTCTAAACCTGTTAATTGCATATTCTACTGGAATATGCTATTATGAACTCTTAATGATTAAGAGTGCTACAATAAAATTTAAGATCAATAATCGATATAAATGTTAATACGGCTTGTTTATGGCATTTAGACTCTCTTGCTTAACAGTTCTCGTTTCATAAAAGAAGTGGTGCCTTATGCTACTAATAATCATTCTGGCATGATTTTAATTTTATTGTACTCCAGCACAGCCATAACAAATTATAAGTAGGCCTATGGACTTCCGATCATTGTAGGACTAATAACAGTAAAACTTCATAATAGCAGATACCAGTAGAAGATGCAATTGTCGTTTGTACATTCACTCCCAACAGGTGCAGAAACGTAGTTTGTCTGTTGAGCGAGCAAACGAGCTCAGGCCTACCTTCGTGACGTACGCGCCACGGTCTGTCTTTCTCGTAGGCCTCGCATCATTGCATTGTGGCAGTTTATTTTAGTTCAGTTTCTGTACTTCACTCTTCATCGAGAATAACGTGGCGCATCTTGCCTGTACGGTTGCACCAATTAGGTGTCACAAGAGGAATGTATTTTCTTTATTATGTATCGGTGTGGTAATAAATCAAAGCTTTTAAAAAATACAGAAATACCAAATTAACTTGGATTCGTCTATCTATGGGACAGAGTCTATAATGAGTCATAGGGCGAGATGGGTGGTATATCGAGAGAGCATCTGTGGGAAAAACTCACTGAAAACATCCTCGAACAGTGTAATTGGTATTGCATAGACCACAGAATACAGATGAACAAGTTCAGCATATAATTTTAGCATCTACTATCAATGCAGTATATACCATACAGGCAATAACAGATTGCAATTTCCTTCACATATTCATAAGCTCTTTTTCAGAAACTTTACATCAACGTTCCTATACAAAAGATTACAATAGCAGCTTTAGAAACAGCACACACATCACAGCACCTGATTCTGGAACACGATTTGTTTATCGATTTTATGGAACTGTGGGTGTGATGTGTTATCCATATGCGTGCGACTGCAAAAAGCACAGTAGCAAGGATCATCTACTCCTTAATCATTCAATGCCGAAAACGTGTTCCTTCTCCGAACCTGTTTGAAGTTCGTAGCCTTGAGGTGAGGACGAGTGTGCGGGAAGACCTCGACAGTCTGCGTCATTCGCCTGTGTGAGCGGTGCGAGTAAGCATGTGGTCGCGCCGGCTGTGCATTGTGCTGGCTGTACTAGCGGCGTTCGCCAGCGCGGAAGACAACGGGTCTTCGACAGAAGACTCCGTCACAAAGGGACCTCTTGCTGTCGATTTGCCGGACCGATGTCCAACTGGCACTGTTTCTGTTAACGATCAGTGCATCAAGACGGTCAGCTTACCACCGGTGAATAAGTAGTTTACCTATTCGAGTCGTTCAGCAATTTTTATCGGAACTTCAAGTTGACTTCGCGTCTGCACGCGCTGTCTCATCCAGAGTTGGTTGGTTGGTTGGTTTGGGGAAGGAGACCAGACAGCGTGGTCATCGGTCTCATCGGGTTAGGGAAGGAAGTCGGCCGTGCCCTTTCAGAGGAACCATCCCGGCATTTGACTGCAGTGATTTAGGGAAATCACGGAAAACCTAAATCAGGATGGCCGGACACGGGATTGAACCGTCGTCCTCCCGAATGCGAGTCCAGTGTACCTCATCCAGAGTTATTAGTGCATTAGAACATAAACTTGCAGTAGACCATGTTGTTGTTGTTGTTGTTGTGGTCTTCAGTCCTGAGACTGGTTTGATGCAGCTCTCCATGCTACTCTATCCTGTGCAAGCTTCTTCATCTCCCAGTACCTACTGCAACCTACATCCTTCTGAATCCGCTTAGTGTATTCATCTCTTGGTCTCCCTCTACGATTTTTACCCTCCACGCTGTCCTCCAATGCTAAATTTGTGATCCGTTGATGCCTCAAAACATGTCCTACCAACCGATCGCTTCTTCTAGTCAAGTTGTACCACAAACTTCTTTTCTCCCCAATCCTATTCAATACCTCCTCATTAGTTACCTGATCTACCCACCTTATCTTCAGCATTCTTCTGTAGCACCACATTTCGAAAGCTTCTATTCTGTTCTTGTCCAAACTAGTTATCGTCCATGTTTCACTTCCATACATGGCTACACTCCATACAAATACTTTCAGAAACGACTTCCTGACACTTAAATCTATTCTCGATGTTAACAAATTTCTCTTCTTCAGAAACGATTTCCTTGCCATTGCCAGTCTACATTTTATATCCTCTCTACTTCGACCATCATCAGTTATTTTACTCCCTAAATAGCAAAACTCCTTTACTACTTTAAGTGTCTCATTTCCTAATCTAATATCCCTCAGAATCACCCGATTTAATTTGACCACAATCCATTATCCTCGTTTTGCTTTTGTTGATGTTCATCTTATATCCTCCTTTCAAGACACTGTCCATTCCGTTCAACTGCTCTTCCTAGTCCTTTGCTGTCTCTGACAGAATTACAATGTCATCGGCGATCCTCAAAGTTTTTACTTCTTCTCCATGAATTTTAATACCTACTCCGAATTTTTCTTCTGTTTCCTTTACTGCTTGCTCAACATACAGATTGAATAACATCGGGGAGAGGCTACAACCCTGTCTCACTCCTTTCCCAACCACTGCTTCCCTTTCATGCCCCTCGACTCTTATAATTGCCATCTGGTTTCTGTACAAATTGTAAATAGCCTTTCGCTCCCTGTATTTTACCCCTGCCACCTTTAGAATTTGAATGAGAGTTTTCCAGTCAACATTGTCAAAGGCTTTCTCTAAGTCTACAAATGCTAGAAACATAGGTTTGCCTTTCCTTAATCTTTCTTCCAAGATAGGTCGTAAGGTCAGTATTGCCTCACGTGTTCCAGCATTTCTACGTAATCCAAACTGATCTTCCCCGAGGTCGGCTCCTACCAGTTTTTCCATTCGTCTGTCAAAAATTCGCGTTAGTATTTTGCAGTTGTGGCTTCTTAAATTGATAGTTCGGTAATTTTCACATCTGTCAACACCTGTTTTCTTTGGGATTGAAATTATTATATTCTTCTTGAAGTCTGAGGGTATTTCGCCTGTGTCATACATTTTGCTCACCAGCTGGTAGAGTTTTGTCGGGACTGGCTCTCCCAAGACTGTCAGTAGTTCTGATGGAATGTTGTCAACTCCCGGGGCTTTGTTTCGACTCAGGTCTTTCAGTGCTCTGTCAAACTCTTCACGCAGTATCTTATCTCCCATTTCGTCTTCATCTACATCCTCTTCCATTTCCATAATATTGTCCTCAAGTACATCGCCCTTGTATAAACCCTCTATATACTCCTTCCACCTTCCTGCCTTCCCTTCTTTGCTTAGAACTGGGTTGCCATCTGAGCTCTTGATATTCATACAAGTGGTTCTCTTCTCTCCAAAGGTCTCTTTAATTTTCCTGTAGGCAGTATCTATCTTACCCCTAGTGAGACAGGCCTCTACATCCTTACATTTGTCCTCTAGCCATGCCTGCTTAGCCATTTTGCACTTCCTGTCGATCTCATTTTTGAGACGTTTGTATTCCTTTTTGCCTGCTTCATTTACTGCATGACCTATAAATGCATGACCTGGATTAAACTCAAGTGATGGGACATGACGACACACATAAATGAAAATTTAATTACTTCGTGTGTTGTATAGTATTGTATGTAAACCGGGGAACTACAAACGATGGAGAGGCTCCGTCCCCGTCGCAGCCGCAGTGGTCCACAACCCCACGACGTCAACCGTAGTCCATTTCACCCCTCCGCCGCCCCACACCGAACCCAGGGTTATTGTGCGGTTCGTCTCCGGTAGACACCCCCCCCCCCCCCCGCCCCCCACTAGGGAACGTCACACACCAGACGAGTGTAACCCCTACGTTAGCGTGGTAGTAATGGTGGTGTACGCGTGCGAGGAGAACTTGTTTGCGCAGCATTCCGGCGATTGCTGCGCAAACAAGTTCTCCACGCACGCACATAGTGTAGCTGAGGCGGAATAAGGGGAACAAGTCCACATTCGCCGAGGCAGATGGAAAACCGCCTAAAAGCCATCCACAGACTGGCCGGCTCACCGAACCTCCACAGAGATCCGCCAGGTGGATTCGTGCCGGGGACCAGGCGCTCCTTCCCACTGCGGAAAGCCGTGCATCAGACCGCTCGGCTAACCGGTTGGGCTTAATTACCTCTTAATCAATGCACGAGCATTGTTATTACCCTTCTTGTTCTTACGCGTAAAACAGACACAAGGCGACACAACTGCAAACTGTAACCACGTAAACAAAAATAATGCTTTAATTGGAGGCTATTGTCTCGGAATCTTTAGCTGACTTTCAACCAGAACAAGTGGCCGCCATTGTCAAAGATTCACTTTATATTGCTAGTGGCCACGAGTAATAGAGGTTCGAATTTTGACAATGTCTGCCACTTGTGGTTGCGAAATATAAAAAAAATCGTCAAACCGACGTTGACCGGAGATCCCGAGACGATAGTCAACCGGCAATATGTTAACAAGTGACCACGAAAGCCTCTACAGTTTTGTATAAATGGCTACGTCACATTCACTGTAAATCATTTGACATCCACTTTTAGGTAAATGCCCCTTCTTCAGCCTTGTACATCTGTTGCAGTGAGTCATACGTACCCAAGTTGCTCCTAATGTCTTCTAATCTCATCTATCAACATACCATTGAGTCATGCTACCTGTTCTTTCTTATGTCTTGCAAAGCAGCTACATACTTCTACAGTCCATCTAACGTTAATTTGCCTAGTTGTATCCCTCCAAGGTCTCCATTTCAGTTACATCACTGTCATAACTACATCTTTCTCTCGAATGTGTTCCTTGACCCATTGTTTCGCTGAGGAACCCTTTGTTTTTGAACGTTTTTAATATCAGAACTTCAGGTCTCACGACCATCGCTCGAAATTGGTAATATCCACTCTTAAAAGCCGGCCGGTGTGGCCGAGCGGTTCTAGGCGCTTCAGTCTCGAACCGCGCGACCGCTACGGTCGCAGGTTCCAATCCTGCCTCGGGCATGGACGTGTGTGATGTCCTTAGGTTAGCTAGGTTTAAGTAGTTCTAAGTTATAGGAGACTGATGACCTCAGATGTTAAGTCCTATAGTGGTCAGAGCCATTTGAACCAACTCTTAAAAAAGTCTGACTGCAATTTTAGTTATAAAAATCGTATTTACTTCATCAAACCGCTGTCTATAACAGGATCATTAGGAACAGAGCACAATGAGTGAATATGGCGTAAGATATTATCAGTGTTCTTTCCACATGAGCAGTCTCGCCATTCATGTTTATTATTTATCGAAACTACGGGAAACCTAAATCACGATGCCCAATTGGAGTTTTGTAGCTCTCTTTTTTCGACTAGGAAACCAGTGGCCTGATGAGTGAGCCACCTCACTGTGTAACTGACGTAAATAGAAAACTTGAAGAGTTTCCGTAACTTCTGTATTACATTATGTCATTTATATTTCGATGCGTTGAATGTATAACTTGTGTTAGCCCTCTGTGTTCCAACAGCAGAACTACTTAGAATTGTTCGGTATAAACATTTTCATTAATGTTTAGTGTAATGCAAATCCTCGCGGATTACTAGCGTAGCATCAGCAGAGAATTCCTTAGAACCAAATCACCCCTCTGTTAGCCAAGTGTATTCGGCCAAGTTTTCAATATCAATTTCCATTTCTCTACGCATCTCCAAATATCTCCATGGTATTGCCATGGTTTTACGAAGTATAAATATTTACTAAAGAAAACCGTATAAACTATACAAAAATAGAAAACATAGTAACATAGTCTAGACAACTATCAAATTGGGTATTAAGATAAGGTATAAACATGCTATGAAACTATCATCCATTAAGTCTGAGGCAACCCATGTTAATTAAAAGCCATACAACTAGCTCAACTGGCGCAGCTGAAGTTTTCATTTAACAGAAGAAGGCAGCTGGATGAATCTCAGATCGCAAACAAAAAAGGAAAAAAAAGATTTAGAGTCAAGAAAAGCCAAAATTTAAAATATTTGTTCCTACAGTCATGACGTTTATTTTATATCAAAATATCTTTTATTGCAAATTTTGTAAGGCATTCCTGAAAATGGGGCACAATATAGTTGTGAAGGTTTAATACCCAGATATTTTGCTTAGTAGGGACTGTTCAACTATCTGGTTAAGACACGTAACATATTGGTGAAATGGCACTCACAACAGGCAATTCTATTGATTTTCTTTTCTATGTAGCAGCTAAGTGAGTGTAAATAATAACACAATACGTCTGTTTGCCTTCTTCCGCCATATAACAACTGTTATTGCACCAGAGAAGCTACAACATAGCAGTCGGCAGCGTGCATTCCGGCAATGGAGAACTATGTAGTACGAGTTTGTGACTTTTTTTTTCACTCACTCATAATTTAAGTTTGCTATTGATATTTAGTTACTTACGTAGTCTGCGCGATGGTTCCATATTACTGTCACTGCACAGTAACAGAAGTCATCCTTGTTCCAGGTACATCATGCCCTGTTTCTCGACGATAATCCACCTCATAATTCAGATATGATTTCAGAATGTCTGTATCGGTTTATTTTTCATAGAATAATGCTTTTTCTATATGCTTACGGTAGACCGTCTGTCTGCTAAAATGACACGTTCTTGCAAAAAACACCTTGAAATACAAATAACAGGCAAATGAGGTAGTACTCAAAGGAGACAAAGGAAAATACAGAATTATAACAAAAAATATTTCCCTGCCTTTCCCGGCGTCCGTCACTAACGGTGCTGGCGTTATCGGAAAATAAATGCAAATGATCATTGAATATGTGTAGTTCAAGTGACATGGTACATCGCATAAGGTGGTGTGATTTCAGTAGTTCCTGTACAGTGTCGCGATAGTTCTTTGTCCTATGTTTACGCAAAAGTATCTTGCAGTTGCTTAGGAGGTACACCCATGCCGAGCGGTTCAAGGCTCTTCAGTCCGTAACCCCGCTGCTGCTACCGTCGCAGGTTCGAATCCTGCATCGCGCATGGATGTGTGTGATGTCCTTAGGTTAGTTAGGTATAAGTTGTTCTAAGTCTAGGGGACTGATGACCTCAGATGTTAAGTTCCATAGTGCTTAGAGCCATTTTTAGAAGTACACCCAAGTCATCATCCAACATCACTCAACAAATCAAGGAAATCTTCATCAGGATTTAATTAACTGGTATACTGTCCTACAAGTAATCCTTCCTTTATTTTGGGTTCACTGAACCTTGATTTCTTGCAAATACATGAATCTACGTGAAGTTTTTCCATGGATTTTTATCAATGGCTTTCAGTTTTGACGAGACCTAATTTAATGAGAACTACACATTGTCAGTCTCAGGCATAGTTTACTCAGAGAAGGCTATTTTCTCCATTATAGTAATTTTCCTGTATCTGCTGTGATATTTGCGTAGAACATAGCAGTGGTCTGTGTACTCGAGCTTTATGCGGATATGAGGGAATTGACCTCGTAATCTTCACCTATATGGCATTTGTATTTCTCACTTTGAATAAGTGCGACTAGCAGTTCCTTGAATTACCTGCACGAGTACGGAACATAAGAAAATCTACTCTCATTGTAGAGACGTACTGCTTTCGCACTAACTGCGCTACAAACTGTAAACAAGCGTCTCTCATTTAATCTGATCATACCAGTGTCTCCGTAAAGGACTCGATATTACTTCAAAATGCAAATAGTATGGCTCATTTGATACACATAGACCCTGAAATGTTAAGTTGGCCTGCTGATTACCTTCGCTGAATTCTACTTGCCCGCCATGGTACTCATCTTCACTGTGTGTCACATTCTCAGGAGGCACTGGCACCGGCAAAGCTTCCCTGTGACTTTTTTTTTTCATGTCACAGTAGTAACTGCAACGTATGCCCTCAATTATTTGATGGATGTATTCCAATATCTGTGTTCAACTACAGTTTTTACCCTTTATGGTTACCTCTAGGATGGTGGAAATTATTATCTGATGTTTTAACAGGTATCCTGGCATCCTGTCCCTTCTTCTTGTTAGTGTTTTCCACAAGTTCCTTACTTTGCTGATTCTGCGGAAAAAATTCCTCGTTCCTTACCTTATCCGACCACCTACTTTTCAATATTCTTCTGTAGAACCAAATTTCAAATGCATCATTGTCTTCTGTTCCGGTTTTCTCACAGTCCATGTTGCACTACCATATAATGCTATGCTCCCGACGAATAATCTCAGAAATTGCTTTCTCAAATTAAGGTCTATGATTGGTTCAGATGGCTCTGAGCACAATGGGACTTAACATCTGAGGTCATCGGTTTCCTAGAACTTTAAACAACTTAAACGTAACTAACGTGAAGACATCACACACAGCTATGCCCGAGTCAGGATTCGAAACTGCGACCGTAGCGGTCGCACGGTTCCAGACTGAAGCGCCTAGAACCGCTCGGCCGGTCTATGATTGGTAGTTGTACATTCTATTGGCCAAGAATGTCATTTTTGTCATTGCCAATCTTATGTCTTCTGCTTCTCATGTCGTTTGCTCTCGAGGTACCAGTATTTCATAACTTAATTTACTTCCTGCTCCCCAGTTCTAATGTTAAATTTTTGGCTATTCTCGATTCTGCTACTTCTCATTACTTTTGTCTTTCTTCGATTTACACCTAATCCATATTCTGCATTCGTTAGACTGTCCATTCCATTCAACATATCCTGTAAGACCTATATCAGTTTCACTGAGTATAGCTATGTCATCAGAGAATCTTATCACTGATATCATTTCACCCTGAATTTTATTCCCAATGAATCCCACTTTTGAACCTTCCTGTCACTGCTTCTTTGATGTATTCATTGAGCAGTGGGGATGAAAGACTGCATTCTTACAACCTTTTCCTCCTGAGCACTTCGTTCTTGATCCTCCACTTTTATCGTTCCCTGTTGCTTCTTGTACACACTGTACATTACTCAACTTTCCTTATACCTCACTCCTACTTTTCTCAGAATTTCGAACACCTTGCACCACTTCACACTGTCGACGCTTTTTACAGGTCAATAAATCCTATGAACGTATCTTGATTCTTCTTCAGTCTAACTTCCATTACTAATCGCAAGAGCTTCTGGTGCCTTTACTGTGGGCTCCTGCCCAGTCTTCTCGAATAGGGGGCCTAAAGGATGCTGCATTCTGGGAATGCTATACAACAATTCAAGCAAATAGCATTAGTACTTTTACTTCAATAATGTTTTTTTTTCTTTATTGTAATTTTTAACACCTTACATAAGGTGGGCTGTCAGCAGCTGAGTACGCCGCTCTTCAGCCGTGAGATGTACAATAAAATAGAGGGGACACAGAGAATACAATCAAAAATGGTGGGCATAACAATGTAGACACCAAAAAACAAAAAAACACAGAGTCGTTCACGCCTGACGAAAAAACATCACTGACACTAGTTGACACGGCGTGCAAAACACGGACGGCTGCGACGGAACAAGTGAACAGAGGAGGCGTGACGACGAAAGAACACTAAACACAGACGAAGGCACACACACGAGACACTGACGGCGACGATCTCCGGCGCGCGAATGTTCACAGAGCGTGTGCGAGTCCGGGGACCTGCCAAGAGAGGAGGAGGAGGAGGGGGAGTGGGGAAGGGAGAGGGGAGAGCAGAGATGCCATGGGCAGGGGTGAGTGGGGGAGGGGGGGAGGGGGGGAGGGGAAGCCCGGGGGAAGAGGGGTGGAGGACGGGGGACGGGGGAAAAAGGAAAGAGAAGGGAGGGAGGGTGCCTAAAGGAAAGGAAACAGGGAGTGGGGGGGGAGGATCAAAGTTGATAGGAGGGGTAAATGGAAGGGAGGAGGACATCATCAGGGAGGGGGAGCTGGCGGAAGCCACCTCAGGAGAGGGTGAGGAGGGTGGAGAGATGGAGACCGGGTGGGACGTGGGAATACAGGCGCGGCAGTGGGCGGGGGTGGGAGAGGAGCGGGGAGACGAGCGGGTGAGGAGGATCGAGTTTGCGGGAGGTGTACAGGATCCGTATCCTTTCAAGGAAGAGGAGAAGGTGGGGGAAGGGGATGAGATCGTAGAGGATCCGCGTGGGGGACGGGAGACGGATGCGATAGGCGAGGCGGAGAGCATGGCGTTCAAGGATTTGGAGGGATTTGTAAAAGGGAGGGGTTTTACTTCAATAAAGCAGATTGGCAATACGTAACTTTGAATTTACAAAGGTGTCGCAAGCGTTGGGCGACATGCAAACAATTTAGAGTCCTTTGCTGTTTACAAGGTTCATGAAAACAACTGATATGGATCACACGTCACTGCTATTGTAGTGCCGGCGTACTACTGTCCTAATAATGTCCTAATACTGTCCTAATACTGTCCTAATACTGAGCGGCCGAGGCTGGCAGGAGCGGTGCTTATATTCCCTTCTCGTAGAGGCCGCTACTGTCGTGGTGCGGTCCTAATCAGCGCACCGCTGGCGAACGTTATCTCACCGCCTTCTCTTCTCTTGCATTCTTCATCTTCGTTCGGGCGCTGGCGGTTGCGCCAGAACATTTACTTTTCGTAAAGCCAAACTGATGGCCATATAACAGACCTCAGTTTTCTATTTCTTACTCTTGTCCCGTTAAACAGACGGCGAGATGATTCTTATGCTCCACGGGTCTTCCTGTCTTTAGAACTGCGTGATTGATGTTTTTTCGAATGTTTTGTGTTATATCGCCATTCTCGTACATTATACGCACCAAGGTCAGTAGTCGTGTTGCCACTTCCACTATTGATTTGAGAAATTCTCCCTTATTTGATCTTAAGTCCTCCAAAGCTATTTTAAATTCTGATTGTAATACTGTATTCCCTATAACTTTTCTGTCAGCTACTGTTTCCCTTTCTACCAGGTCATCAGACAACACTCCCCCCGCTATGGGAGGAAGGATAATTGGCCCCCATTTTATCGATGGCAATCTAAATGGTGCAACGTATGCTGATTTCCTACGTAATGTTCTACCGATGTTACTACAAGATTTTTCACTGCATGAGAGAGTGGCGATGTACTTCCTACATGATGGATGTCCGGCACATAGCTCGCGTGCGGTTGAAGCGGTATTGAATAGCATATTTCATGACAGATCGATTGGTCGTCGAAGCACCATACGATGGCCCGCACGTTCAACTTATCTGACGTCCACGGATTTCTTTCAGTGGGGAAAGTTGAAAGATTTTGCTATCGTGATCTACCGACAACGCCAGAGAACATGCGTCAGCGCATTGTCAATGCATGTGAAAACATTACGGAAGGCGAACTACTCGCTGTTGAGAGGAATGTCGTTGCTCGTATTGCCAAATGCATTGAGGTTGACGGGACTTCATTTTGAGCATTTATTGCATTAATGTGGTATGTACAGGAAATCACGCTGTAACAACATGCGTTCTCAGAAATGATAAGTTCAAAAAGGCACGTGCATCACATTGGAACAACCGAAATAAAATGTTCAAAAGCACCTACATTCTGTATTTTAATTTAAAAAACTACCTGTTACCAACTGTCCGTCGAAAATTGTGAGCCATATGTTTGTGACTATTACAGCGCCATCTATCACAAAGCGAAAAAAGTGGTCTAACTAAAACATTCATATTTCTTTACGTGCCACACGAATATGTAGAAAAAGTGGGGATTCATATTTAAAAAAAACGCAGCTGATATCCGTTTGACCTATGGTAGCACCATCTAGCGGGCCAACCATAGCGCCATCTGGTTTCCCCCTTCAAGCTAGACAAGTTTCCTTCTTTGTAGTTCTTTCGTTTGACGCTTATTTCGTGAGATATTTGGCTCGGTCACGATTAATGGATCACCTTGTATAGCGTCAAGAAATTTCAAGCGTATCTCTTTCTTCCTTAATACTGCTGTACTCCATTTCTTTGCACGCTGGTACTTACTGACTAGTCTCTTAAATTCAATCCACTCTTCATCTTACTGAATTGTGGTCTGAATCTGTATCTAATTCTGGGTGCACCTTATAATCCAAAATATGATTCCAGAAACTAACTATGATGTAGTCTTACTGGAATATTTCCGTATTTCCCACCCTTTCGCAACCTATTCTTCCTCCTTTTGTGATTTTTGAACGGTATATTCGTAGTTACCAGCTGAAATTTATTGCAGAACTCAATTAGTCTTACTCCTCTCCCGTTTATTGTACAAAGTCCGTAACCTCCCGTATTCATTTCTTCTGCTCCTACCCCTACAATAGCATTCCAGTTCCCGATGCCTGTTAGATGTTCATCGCCCTTTAGATACTGAATTAGCCGTTCTATATCACCATATACTTTCTCTATCTCTTGAGCCTGATCTTGGGACGTTGGCATCTGTACAAGAGATTCTGTCGTCGGCGTTGGCTTGCTGTAGATTCTGATGAGAACACCTCTAACACTGAACTGTTCACAGTAACTCAATCTCTGCCCTACCCTACCCTACCTTCCCACTCACAACGAACCCCCTACCGTTACACCATTTCTACTGCTGTTGATATTACCCTATAGTCATCTGACCACAAATCCTAGCCTTCCTCCCATTTTACTTCACTGACCCCCACTATGTCTATATTGAGCCTTATTTTCCCTACCACTTTCTAACTTCTGATATTCCACGCCCCGTCTCACAAACCGTTACACCATTTCTACTGCTGCTGATATTACCCTATAGTCATCTGACCACAAATCCTAGCCTTTCTCCCATTTTACTTCACTGACCCCCACTATGTCTATATTGAGCCTTATTTTCCCTACCACTTTCTAACTTATGATATTCCACGCCCCGTCTCACAAATAACATTGTACTTTCGTTTATTAATCTATCATTTTTTCATGGTCCCCTCACCATTGGCAGAGCATTCCTGGAAATGCGAATGGGGGACTAGTCCGAAATCTCTTGCTAATGGAGAGATCATCATGATACTTTTTCAATTACAGGCCACGTGTTCTGTGGATACACAACCCCATTGCCTTCTGCATCCTGATGCCTTTGATCACTGCTGAGTCTTCCGCTTTTAGGTTCAAAAATGGTTCCAATGGCTCTAAGCACTATGGGACTTAACATCTGAGGTCATCAGTCCCCTAGACTAAGAAACCTAACTAACCTAAGGACATCACACACATCCATGCCCGAGGCAGGATTCGAACCTGCGACCGTAGCAGCAGCGCGGTTCCGTACTGAAGCGCCTAGAACCACTCGGCCACAGAGGCCGGCCCGCTTTTAGGGGTAGTTTCCCACCCCAAGGGCAAAAGATTGTCCTGACCCTGTGTGAGCTCCTCCGCCCTCCTTCACAAGGGCGTTGGCAGAATGTGGCGTGACTTCTTATCTTGGAAGTCTTCGGTCACCGTTGCTAATGATTTTTGTTCAATATGTAAGCGGTGGCGGGGTTCGAACCCGGGGCCGAGGACGTTTCGATTAGTAATCAAAGACGCTACCCCCTTTTTTAAGGGCTTTAAGATGTAAGGTCATGGTTAGTGGAGGCAAAGATCCTCGGGATGTGGTCCAAGGGATGAAATGATGTTTTCTAATTCTTCATTTTTATTTGTATTTTATTTTAATATATTTTTTGCGAGTTATAGAAGCAAAACACAACATTAATAAACTGAAGGTACCATTTAACACATCCAAACGTATACGGCTAGATTTAATGGATTCGCTAGCAAAAGAAAAACAGGACTATGCAACCGCTCAGTTCGAATGTATCCAGGCCAGCTTCTCGCTAACTTAGAATCGTTATGTAGTCCCTTAAGTACATCAGGCGTGAACATTAGTTCCAGAATCTTGATCTGCCACCTCATTCCACTTCTCGCACCCAGAACACCACAGCTAACCGGAAGTTCCGTGAATAAATAACCCAAGTAATTAGCAAAACGTGCTCTATATATCCCGTGTCGCCGCAAGATCATTTCTTGCTCTTGCTGTATGTACCAGAAGTCCATGACGTCCTAGTCAAAGTAGCGACACATGTAATACCTCGCCATCACCTTTATCCAGTTTACGTCGTTTGTCCTGGGGGGCCGGCCGGGATGGCTGAGCGGTTCAAGGCGCTTCAGTCTGGAACCGCGCAAGCGCTACGATCGCAGGTTCGAATCCTGCTTCGGGCATGAATGTGTGTGATGTCCTTAGGTTAGTTAGGTTTACATAGTCCTAAGTTCAAGGGGACTGATGACCTCAGATGTTAAGTCCCATAGTGCTCAGAGCCATTTGAACCATTTTTGTCCTCGTGGTGGGAAAGTATATTTCGTGCAGGAAGAGTACTTCGTCAATTTTGATCACCGTGTGGGCTGTACGAGGTAAAAGGGCCAACATTTTCGTCGTGAGAAGCCAACACTCGATTGCCGTGCCACAAACAGAACGCCGGATTCGACGACTATGCAGTGGGGGCAAATCGGCGTGTCGACCAGGTGAATAGAGCGCAGTCATCGACCGCAAATTTGTCGTTAATCGCTACGTACCACAAAGTACTTACCTCCGTAGAGAGAGAGGGAAGAAGAGCTTGTCTCCATATGGCCTGCCAGTGTATTTCCCGGTACTTTTGTTCGACCACGTTGCGAGGATGCTGTTGAAGGAAACTTCGATATACATCTTTCGTTGTGGGCAGCCTGATGTCCGGCAAAACACACTTAATGTAACTGTAATGGACTAAGAAGACCTGAAGAGTGCGAGCGGTGCCGTAATGTCGCCAACATTGATTGATGGGCAGAGTGATTGGGGAGGTCGGGGCACTTAGTCGATAACAGCGCCCATAAAGGTGACGAGCTCGGCTCTCCAAAAGCGTTGCATCGCACTAAGAAATATCGCACGCGGCCTGCTCCTAACTCTTAGGAGTCCCATACCTCCCTCTCTCAGTGGCAGAGCAGCGTCAATGTATCATAGCGGATTTTAAAAAAGGAAGTCAGAGCTCATTACATGTTCGAATTCTAACTGTAACGCGATAACGGCAGCTATTAGGTTGACACGCTCGTTGTGGGCAACGGCAGTATTTGCGCCTAATGACCTATATTTGGTGCCAAATGGTTCAAATGGCTCTGAGCACTATGGGACTCAACTGCTGAGGTCATTAGTCCCCTAGAACGTAGAACTAGTTACACCTAACTAACCTAAGGACATCACACACATCCATGCCCGAGGCAGGATTCGAACCTGCGACCGTAGCGGTCTAGCGGTTCCAGACTGCAGCGCCAGAACCGCGCGGCCACTTCGGCCGTGCCAAATGGACGTTGACATACTGTGCATTCTGGAACATATCTGTTGCCGGCAGTGTGTGTTGTCGTATCAATGAGTAAATCTGCCGCAGTAGGAGTCGATAATTGTCCGCTGCTGTACGTCGTCTATTTCCGTGGAACACCATTCCCAGACACTTGAGAGTGGACACGTAGGTAATGGACACTGCTGCCCCTGACGGCAGCCCTCTGCCCACTTCCATACATCATATCTTTAGTAGGTTAGTGTTACTACTCGCCACCACCTCATACTGCTGAAGCCATCCCAGCGCCACCTGGATGTCGTCTCCTGACCTGACCAAATGAACGACGACGCCAGCGAATGCGCGGCATAGGAGAGAGGCGGTCCCTAATTGGACGCCTTCAAGACGCCGTCAGAGGGTGTGTAGCGCTCGTGCAACAGTGACTGCTGGTAAGATGACCGAAGGGGGAAACCTTGCCACACTGAGCGCTGTATTGTGATAGTCTCTGAGCCAGCATCGTTTACCAACACTATCGAGCGTGCACCGAGAATCAACCGCACGATCGTGTCTACAGATATGAGGTTTATTCCCATCCGTTCCATGACCGCACGAAGAGACACATGGGCCACGCGGTCGAAAGCTTGATCGAAATCCACTGCCACCAGGGCTCCTCGTAAGCTGCATGCCGTTATCAATGCTGTGACATCAATATATGCCACTAATGCCGTGTGTATTTTGCACTCCGCACCTAGACACGTTTGATCGTATTTTGTTCTTTACTGCCGCTTGAAGACGGACACAAAGAATACGTGCAAACATTTTGTGGTCTACGTTCGATAACATCAAAGGCCGGTAATCTTCTACGACCACAACTTGGTTCTGGAACGGTTATCACAATGCCCTCTGTGAACTCGGTTGGGAACAGTAACGTAGGTGTGAAGACTTCATTGTACATCTGTAACCATGTCGTTCCCATATGAAGAGCAAAGGTGTGGTAGAACTAAAGAGGGAATCCGTCCGGTCCTGAGATTTGGTTAACACACCACACCTTAGACCAGTGTCCAGATCATCAACGTTAATTTCAGCCTTAAGGCAGTCCACTTCATTGGAATGCTCGGACGCTGGCATTACTCGCAGTACCCCTGCGTGTCCAGCTCTGTCCAGCTGATCCTCCGCATAGAAACAGCGATAGTGCTGAGTGAAAATAGACGGAATATCCTTCCGTAACGTGGCCCGCAATCCAACGGTTATTTCGAAGCCCATATAAGTGTACGCCCCCACAGCCGCCTTTCTCTCACTACATAGTGTAATGACGGTCGTTCGTCGCCTAATCCATCGAACATCCTCGCTCGTGCTTTACCTCCTTTCATATTCACTGCTGTAAAAAGCAGCAGTTGTGCGTTGATATGTTGAACAGCCCGCTGGCGGTTGTTGGACGGAGTCTGCGTCACCAACTCACGTAGGGCTCTGAAATAAAATTCGGAAGTCGTCCGTTGCCAGTGTGAGTTATCTTCGAAAAATAGTGTGAATGTTCTGCGTAGAGCCAGTTTCACACAGCAGACCCATCATTTAATACATTGACGCCACATTTCTTCAACATCCCGGAAAGAGTTCCATACACCCTTGCTACGCCATGTACTTTGTCGTGGCAGAGCGTTTGTGCAGGTGTAAACCTGATAGTCTATAAAGGCCATAGGCCACACCTTAGCGTCAATCCTAGCGCTGCGAACTCCACGCGCCACACTTGTCCTCTAGCTGAATGGCTTGTAAGGTACGCATTTCCGTGGCTGTAGCCGCTGCTTCTTTTCCCAGGTGTCATGCAGTGCAAGGCCCCGGACCAGCATTTGAAAAGCCGGGCAGGCGACGATGTGTGGGCGTTGGTCCAGTGAAACAATGCAGGAACTACAAGTGGATGCCCAAACGTCGAATCGAACCCAATGTCTCAAAAGCTAGTAGAAGAGTTTTTCATGTTCCAAAGGAACATGCCCTATCGCACTTATCCGGCGATGCCCGACAGTGACTTTCAGTTAAAATGTGCTCACTTGTAAGGGAACTACAGAGTGAGTGTTCGAGTACAGGTTGTGACGAAGGGACGAGGCAATGTGGAAATTTGGGTATGGCCGTGAATTGTGCACGAATAATCAAAGCGGTTAAGTTGACAACTCGTGTAAATCAGAAAAATTGGGTTCGCGTCCCGCTCCTGCCCAAAATTTCATTGTCGTCATTTCCTTATATAGCTGATGATGGTCATATTCGCAACTGCGAACACATTTAGTGTATGTGATTCGTATACTTCACATATCGCGTGACACCACGTCATGTGACGCAATAGTGCTGCCCCTAGTGCATAAAGTGGAAACTAAAGAGTGTGTGACGTTAATGTGTATGGGTGTAACGCAACGATGTGAATGACACCCCTTCCTCAAAAAGCCACGCCAATAAATTCCGCCTAAAAACCACCGGTTTTCTTGGAGTAAACTCGTTTTACTTTCACCTCATCTTAAGACACTTAAATTTACAAACGCGTCATGAACATTGTTTCTTTGCTCCTTTGTTAGAACAAAAACTTGATATTTACATCTTAAATGAAATGTAGAATCAAATGCATCGAAGTTAATCGCCAAAACAGCTTGATGTTTATGGAATCCAGTGCCATCTACCACGAATGGGAAACAATTGACGTGTAAATCTGATTAGCCGTCCGCTGTAACCGAGCGGTTCTAGGCGCATCAGTCTGGAACCGCGTGAGGGCTACGGTCGCAGGGTCCAATCCTGCCTCGATCATGGATGTGTGTGATGTCCTTAGGTTAGTCAGGTTTAAGTAGTTCTAAGTACTAGGGGACTGATTACGACAGATGTTAAGTCCCATAGTGCTTAGAGTCATTTGAACCATTTTGAAATCCGATTAAGGAATGAAAATACAATGTTGACTCCTACCACGCAGGACGGTTAACAAGGAGGTGCCCCCTTCACTAATATTAACTTTTCACATAGAACATTTTTTTCGTATGATGCTCGGTTTTCGAGATATTTAGAGTTTCAAGTTAAAAGAGACACTCTGTGCACTATTTGACCAAAAGTGTCTAGATACACATTAACTAGTGCGAGATGTGTTCACACTTTGGTATTATGATGGACTGAACTGTATTTGTGACACATTCAGTGAGGTGTCTGAATGCTTACTGAAGAACAGAAACTAGAGAACGTGAATATGTCGACGTTCTAAATCATTTCAAAGGTGCTTCTTTGGATTCAGGTCAATCCGTTTCAGAAAAGTTATTGTCCACAAAATACTGATTCGAAGAAACTGCTTTGTTTTAGAATGCATTGTTGTGCTGATAAAATCAGCGTCAGCAAATTGTTCCTGTGCACAGTACAAACTGTTGTAAAACATATGCAAATGCATCCACATTTAGCGTTTCTTGACGTATATAACAGAACCACATCCTAACCACGAGAAACACCACCATACACTAACACCACTTCTTACACTGAGGTGACGAAAGTCATGGGATACCTCCGAAAATGGTGTCAGACCACATGTTACCAGATGTACTGCAGCAACTCGACATTGCATGGACTGGCTCAACAAGTCGATGGAAGTCCCCTAAAGAAATATTGAACAGTACTGCCTTTATAGCCGTTCATAAGTGCGAAATTGTTGCCGGTGCAGTATCTTGTGCACAATGCGACCTCTCGATTATGACCCACAAATGTTCGATGGGTCTCTTGTCGGCAATGTGGGTGACAAATTATTCGCTCAAATTGTCCAGAATGTTCTTCAAACCAACTGCGGAAATTTGTAGCGTGGTGACATAACATCGTTGTGTGGGAACATGAATTCCATGAAAAGCCGCAGATGGTTTTCAGGTAGCCGAATACAACCATATTTACGGGCAATGACAGGTTCAGTTGGACCAGATGACCTAGTCCGTTCCACATAAACACAGCCCACACTATCATGGAGCCAATACCAGCTTGCTCATTGCCAAAACATTGACAACTTGGAACGTGAGGTCTGCGCCACACTCGAATATTACTATCAGCTGTTACCAGCTAAAATTGGGGCTTATCTCACCAGGCTACGGTTTTCCAGTCGTCTATTGTCGAACCGATATGGTAACGAGCATAGGGGAGGCGCTGCAGGCGATATCTTGATGTTAGCAAAGGCACTCGCGACGCTCGTCTGCTGCCAACTCCCGTTTACGCCAAATTCCCCATCACTGTCCGGACGGATACATTTGCCATTCTTCCTACATTAATTTCGTCTATTATTTCATCCAGTGTTGCTTGTCTGTTAGCTCCGATAACCCATATTCAATGCAAACGCAACTGCTCTCGGTCATTAAGTGAAGGCCGTTGGCCACTGTGTTATCCGCGGTGTGAGGTAATGCTTAAAATTTGGTATTCTCTGCACAGTCTTAACACTGTACATCGCAGAATACTGAATGCGTCAAGCGTCTAGCTGCAGCTACCATTCCGCGTTCGAAGTCTATTTATTCCTGTCGCTTCGGAAACAGTGTCACAGGAATCATCTGATTACAAAGTAACAGCTCAACCAACGTTCTGCAAGTTTATATCTTGCGCACGCGATTCTACTGCCCTATGTATACGTTCATATCACTCACCCTTGAAGTTTATCATCTGAGGGTAAGGAAGACTGTGGAGGAATAGCAGTCCGCTCTTCCTCAAGAGCCGAATGAGGAAATGGCAGTGGTGTTGGAGGATGAGATGTGGAGCGAATTCGCTCTACGAATACATCTCAAAGGTGTCCCATTTGGTTCAGGAATGTTATTGCCCACAAAACATCGGTACATGGATGGCACTTCATGACAAGGTGCACTTTGATACGATCATCGTCTCCCAAATGGTCCAATGTAGCCCACTCTGCGTACACAGTCACTGTGATGGCTCGATTGCTGGTAGGCTTCCGAACTCTGGAGTCATGCCATCCGCTGGTTTCAAGCGTTTTATTACAACTAGTCTCAACAATGCCTGACGGTCTCTGTCCGTTAATCCGTAAGGTCTGCTATATTTTGGTTTTATTGTTGTTGCTTCGCGTTTCCAGTTCACAAGGACGTCACCAACAATCTACTTGGACAGCTTAAGGAGGGTTCAAATATCCGTGATGGATTTTTTATTCAGAGGACTTCCAATGGCTTTCGCCTGACCTGTTCTGCTGTTTCTGCTTCGCTACTGACAGCAGAATTCTTGCCCGCCCTTTCTGTAATGATGGGTCGGCCTCTCGTGTCATCTAGCGATCATTTCCACATTACATAGGTGTGTCTACATCAGGTGTGTATATACATTCCGCTCTTACACTGACGCGCCAAATAAATTGCTATATTTCAAGTAGAAGAATAGAAGAATTTGGCACTGCGGCCGGCAACGCCTATGTAAGACAACAAGTGTCTGCCACAGTTGTTAGATCGGTTACTGCTGCTGCTATAATGGCACGTCATCAAGATGTAATTGAGTTTGGAGGTGGTGGCATAGTCGGCGCACGAGAGATGGGACACAGCATCTTGGAGGTAGCGATGAAGTGGGGATTTATCCCGTACGACAATTTCACTGAAGTACCTTGCATATTAGGAATCCGGTAGAACATGAAATCTCCGACATCACTGCGGCCGGAAAAACATCCAGCAAGAAAGGACCAACGAAGTTCCACAATTTCCTGCAGATTTCAGTGGTGGGCCATCAACAGGAGTCTGGTCCATACAAAGAAATATCATTGATATGGGCTTTCAGAGCCGAAGACCCACTCGTGTACCCTTGATGACGACGTCATGGCACATAGCTTTACGCCCCGCCACGGTCCGTCAACATTGACACTGGACTGTTGCTAACTGGAAACATGTTTCCTGGTCGAACTAGTCTCGTTTTAAGTTGTAACGAGCGGTTGGACGTGTACGGGCATGGAGACAACATCATGAATCCACGGACCCTGCATGTCAGCAGGGGACTGTTCAAGCCGCTGGAGGCTCTTAAATGCAGTTGGAGTGATGTGGGACCAGTGATACGACTAGATATGACTCTGACAAGTGATACGAAGGTAAGCATCCTATCTGATCACATTCATCCATTCATGCCCATTGTGCATTCCGACGGACTTGAGCAATTCCAGCAGGACAATGCGACACCCCACACGTCCAGAATTAATAAAGAGTGGCTTCAGGAATACTATTTTGAGTTTAAACACTTCCTCTGGCCACCATACTTCCCAGATATGAACATTATTAAGGATATTTGGGAAGCGTTTCAACATGATCTTCATAAGGGATTTCCACCCTGTAGTGCTCGAAGTAACCCGTGGGCTAGGGGTTGCGTCTTCGATTCATAATCAAAACGTCTTCTGTCCCGGGTTCGATCCCCGAAACTGCCTAAATTTTGATAAATAATCAGCACTGGCGGCCGAAGACTTCCGGCATAAGAAGTCAGCCTCATTCTGCCAACGGCCTTGTCAAAGAGGGCGGAGGAGCGGATAGAGGTTCAGGGTACTATCTTGTCCTAGGAGTGGGAAATTGCCCCTAAAGGCGGAAGAATCAGCAATGATCAACGACATGAGGATGCAGAAGGCAATGGAAACCACTGCATTAAAGACACGTAACGTGTATCCACAGGACATGTGGCCTGTAATTGAAGAAGTATCATGATGATCTCTCCATTGGCAAAATATTCCGGAATAGTCCCCCATTCGGATCTCCGGGAGGGGACTGCCAAGGGGGAGGTTACCATGAGAAAAAGATTGAATAATCATCGAAAGGATAACGTTCTACGAGTCGGGGCGTGGAATGTCAGAAGCTTGAACGTGATAGGGAAACTAGAAATCTGAAAAGGGAAATGCAAAGGCTCAATCTAGATATAGTAGGGGTCAGTGAAGTGAAGTGGAAGGAAGACAAGGATTTCTGGTCAGATGAGTATCGGGTAATATCAACAGCAGCAGAAAATGGTATAACAGGTGTAGGATTCGTTATGAATAGGAAGGTAGGGCAGAGGGTGTGTTACTGTGAACAGTTCAGTGACCGGGTTATTCTAATCAGAATCGACAGCAGACCAACACCGACAACGATAGTTCAGGTATACATGCCGACGTCGCAAGCTGAAGATGACCAGATACAGAAAGTGTATGAGGATATTGAAAGAGTAATGCAGTATGTAAAGGGGGACGAAAATCTAATAGTCATGGGCGACTGGAATGCAGTTGTAGGGGAAGGAGCAGAAGAAAAGGTTACTGGAGAATATGGGCTTGGGACAAGGAATGAAAGAGGAGAAAGACTAATTGAGTTCTGTAACAAGTTTCAGCTAGTAATAGCGAATAACCTGTTCAATAATCACAAGAGGAGGAGGTATACTTGGTAAAGGCCAGGAGATACGGCAAGATTTCAATTAAATTGCATCATTGTCAGACAGAGATTCCGCAATCAGATACTGGATTGTAAAGGCGTACCCAGGAGCAGATATAGACTGAGATCACAATATAGTAGTGATGAAGAGTAGGCTGAAGTTCAAGACATTAGTTAGGAAGAATCAATACGCAAAGAAGTGGGATACGGAAGTACTAAGGAATGACGGGATACGTTTGAAGTTCTCTAACGCTATAGATACAGCAATAAGGAATAGCGCAGTAGGCAGTACAGTTGAAGAGGAATGGACATCTCTAAAAAGGGCCGTCACAGAAGTTGGGAAGGAAAACGTAGGAACAAAGAAGGTAGCTGCGAAGAAACCATGGGTAACAGAAGAAATACTTTAGTTGATTGATGAAAGGAGGAAGTACAAACATGTTCCGGGAAAATCAGGAATACAGAAATACAAGTCGCTGAGGAATGAAATAAATAGGAAGTGCAGGGAAGCTAAGACGAAATGGCTGCAGGAAAAATGTGAAGACATCGAAAAATATATGATTGTCGGAAGGACAAACTCAGCATATAGGAAAGTCAAAACAATCTTTTGTCACATTAAAAGCAACGGTGGTAACATTAAGAGTGCAACGGGAATTCCACTGTTAAATGCAGAGGAGAGAGCAGATAGGTGGAAAGAATACATTGAAAGCCTCTATGAGGGTGAAGATTTGTCTGGTGTGATAGAGGAAGAAACAGGAGGTGATTTAGAAGAGATAAGGGATCCAGTATTGGAATCGGAATTTAAAAGAGCTTTGGAGGACTTACTGACAAATAAGGCAGAAGGGATAGATAACATTCCATCAGAATTTCTAAAATCATTGGGGGAAGTGGCAACAAAACGACTATTCTCGTTGGTGTGTAGAATATATGAGTCTGGCGACATACCATCTGACTTTCGGAAAAGCATCATCCACACAATTCCGAAGACGGCAAGAGCTGACAAGTGCGAGAATTATCGCACAATCAGTTTGGCTTTAGGAAAATTAAAGGGACGAGAGAGGCAATTCTGACGTTACGGTTAATAATGGAGGCACGGCTAAAGAAAAATCAAGACACTTTCATAGGATTTGTCGGCCTGGAAAAAGCGTTCGACAATATAAAATGGTGCAAGCTGTTCGAGATTCTGAAAAAAGTAGGGGTAAGCTATAGGGAGAGACGGGTCATATACAATATGTACAACAACCAAGAGGGAATAATAAGAGTGGACGATCAAGAACGAAGTGCTCGTATTAAGCAGGGTGTAAGACAAGGCAGTAGCCTTTTGCCCCTACTCTTCAATCTGTACATCGAGGAAGCAATGATGGAAATAAAAGAAAGGTTCAGGAGTGGAATTAAAATACAAGGTGAAAGGATATCAATCATACGATTCGCTGATGACATTGCTATCTTGAGTGAAAGTGAAGAAGAATTAAATGATCTGCTGAACGGAATGAACAGTCTAATGAGTACACAGTATGGTTTGAGAGTAAATCGGAGAAAGACGAAGGCAATGAGTAGTAGTAGAAATGAGAACAGCGAGAAACTTAACATCAGGATTGATGTTCACGAAGTCAATGAAGTTAAGGAATTCTGCTACCTAGGCAGTAAAATAACCAATGACGGACGGAGCAAGGAGGACATCAAAAGCAGACTCGCTATGGCAAAAAAGGCTTTTCTGTCCAAGAGAAGTCTACTAGTATCAAATACCGGCATTAATTTGAGGAAGAAATTTCTGAGGATGTACGTCTGGAGTACAGCTTTGTATGGTAGTGAAACATGGACTGTGGGAAAACCGGAACAGAAGAGAATCGAAGCATTTGAGATGTGGTGCTATAGACGAATGTTGAAAATTAGGTGGGCTGATAAGGTAAGGAATGAGGAAGTTCTACTCAGAATCGGAGAGGAAAGGAATATGTGGAAAACACTGATAAGGAGAAGGGACAGGATGATAGGACATCTGCTAAGACGTGAGGGAATGGCTTCCATGGTACTAGAGGGAGCTGTAGAGGGCAAAAACTGTAGAGGAAGACAGAGATTGGAATACGTCAAGCAAATAATTGAGGACATAGGTTGCAAGTGCTACTCTGAGATGAAGAGGTTAGCACAGGAAAGGAATTCGTGGCGGGCCGCATCAAACCAGTCAGTAGACTGATGACCAAAAAAAAAAAGTACTCTTACGGATTTATGGACAGCCCGAAGCATTCATGGTGTCAGTTCCCTCCAGCACTTCCTTCAGACATTAGTTGAGTCCATGCCACGTCGTGTGCGGCCTTTCTGCGTGCTCGCCGGGTCCGTACAAGCTATTAGGCAGGTGCACCAGGTTCTTTGGCTCTTCAGTTTATTTTCATTCTTATATAAATTTCATTTTTTACCCCGAAACATATGGATTACTGTTTCAAATCTGCCTCATTATATAGTTTATTTACTTCGTGTCCACTCCGAGGTTGGGTTAATGGAGCCCAGAGGGGTCCTTAGTTGGATATATTTCGTAAGCTGTTTCCAGATGAGGCATTCTCTTGTAACAGATGGAAACCGACCACAGAAAATTGTTCCCGTAAAAACTATGAAGGATTAGTGTGTATTTCTAGAAAAGTGAAGTGAGTAATTTGTTCTTAAAGGTCTGCTGTGTACCTGGACTGTCGAGTCCTCAAGTCCAGTTTCCACTTGGATCTGAGGGTCTCCCACTACAATAAAATGATTAATAATGCAAGGCAGTGATCGTAAATGTTGACCTAGTGAAACTCGTTCATGAAAACTGTTGAGTGACTGGAAGCCAAAATGCGATATGACCAAATTATTTTGAGAAAAATGTGTCAGAATCAGTTTCTGAATAATTAATTTATAAGAGATTCAGTGGATAGAAAAATGTGCCGCATAATGAAGAAGAATGGACAGTAACGTTGAGTAATACCGTCCTCAGCCCAAAGGTTTATTTAAGCCTCTCAGCGCATCACTGTGCATGGTCACAGTGAGAGCTAACGTTTTCTTGCCGTCCTCCGACTTTGTAACATAGTTGCCAAGCTAGTTTAAGAAGACTTATAGTTTAAAGTGGACTCAACGTCACATTACCGCTTGGAATAGTTCACGTACACAAATCACCATCAGAGTTGAATACAAATTACGTAAAAAGCCTTAGTATCGATTGAAGAATCATCACTGGGCTTTTCGAACGTGCTATATGACACACAAAATTAACAGTTTTTAGACGTCCCAGTTTCAGTGGAAATTGTGGCATCAATAACAATTGCACTATTTATCCCTTCCTTTTCTTCTGCGACGGATGTTATGAGAGCAGTTCGATTATGGTCAGTGTCCATCTTATGCCGTTTATGTTGTGTCTGATTCGTATGGCTGTTGATTTATGTTACGGAAGCGCAGGGGAAGGAGGAGGATTGGGGTTTAATATCCCTCCCACATCGGTGACGTTAAGCACGGAGCACAAGCTCGCTTCACGAAAGGATAAGGAAGGAATTAGCTTGTCCCCTTTCAAAGTAACCATGCTGGCATTTGCACTTAGCGATTTAGTGAAACGTCGGAAAACTTAAATCTGGATGGCAAGATGCGAATTTGAACCATCGTCTTCCGGAATATTCTTCTATTGTGCTAACCAATGCGCCAGTGACGTATCCATCACAGAATTGTTTACAATTGGAGTCTAAAACAAGGTAGTTTTTAACTAATTTCGTTGTATAAATATACAGGACGATTCAGCTGGCCCTACCTGTGAATTTTATGAAACCTGCAACGCCTTCAAATACCACGAGTGACATTTCCATATTTTCTCCCACGCTACGAGCAAACTATTAGTCTTGTAGGAAAAATGAACAGATTTAAAGTAGTTAAATTTCGTACTGGGATACGTTTTCGCCAGAAGCCGGAGTTTTCAAACTATTCAAGAAGTACAAAAGTGATTTTCAAATGTGTTTTCCTTGAAAAATTCGAAAACTGTGGCCTCCAGTGAAAACGTATCTCAATACAAAAGGAAAACTACATTAAATTTCCTACGAAAAGTTCTGATTATTTTTTCTGTAGGACTGATAGTGTGCCGGCCGACGTGGCCGAGCGGTTCTAGGCGCTTCAGTTCAGAACCACGCTGCTGTTACGGTCGCAGGTTCGAATCCTGCCTCGGGCATGAATGAGTGTGACGTCCTTAGGTTAGTTAGGTTTAAGCAGTTCTAAGTCTAGGGGACTGATGACCTCAGATGTTAAGTCCCATAGTGCTCAGAGCCATTTGAACCGTTTTTGAACTGATAATTTGTGCACGTGGCGACCGAGAGGACATGAAACTCTTGTGCGTGGGTATAAAAGCGTCGTGGGTTGCATAAAACCTGTAGTTAGGGGCAGCTGAATCACTCTATATATGTAATCTTAGGCTTTCTATAGCACAATATGATGTTGTTCATTATCGTTTCACATTTATATCTGAAACTCTTTACCGTAAAGCTAATCTCAGACTGCTCTCAGTTCTGAGGTAATTGCAGTTACTTTAAAAAAAATAAAAATTGGACATTGTTTTAATGATTTCAGCTGTTTATCTCTTTAATTTCTGTATGGTTGTACAATTTCGGCCTTAGGCCATTTGCAAGTATCTGAAACGGAAGCATTATACATTGGATACATTTGTGACACTTGTGATTTTGAGATAGCAAAAAGTCATGTCTAAGCGCATTATAATTTACTTTATGGACGACTCGTTACTAATATATTATGTCATATACGCCCTTGTTCATAAGACTGCATGTAATGGTCATAAAATAATTTTCAAAAGTTTTCGATATGATAGTAGCAGTTTACTTTCGAGCAGTTATTGCAAAGCTCTATTGTGTAAGGTCGATGTTTTAACACACTTAACACTAGGAAGATTATAATTATTTAACAGAAATTTCTTAGTTCACCTACATATACCTGGATGTCGAAGTGATGACTGAACAAAATTTTCTCATATGAAACTGCGTCATGTTCGGAACGCTCCTGAGTGCAAGTAATACTATCAACTAACTAATTAAGGTACACTCCCTGACAAGACAAGTGAAGCACTCGAAAGACATTGGATACCACTGTAACTTCGTACAATCATTCACACCGTCAGTAGGTATACAAATGACTAGAGCTTCAATTCTCTGTGATATGGAGAACGGTCACCAGAACGCATTAGTGTTGCTTGTATTTAGTGTTGTTACAAGGCCTGGTGCGGCGTATAAAGGACTACAACAGCGTCAGATGTTAAATGATCTCTACGAAGGGATAGAAACGACACGTACACATCTGTGACAGCATTATCAGCTTCTCAATGAGTTTGGAAACGGTTTCCTTGAGGGTATCTGTTCGGCGGGCTGGTCGGATCGCGCAGTAGCCACATATGTGAGGTGTTCGTATGCGAAGCGGCCCTATGATGGACTACATGAGAATGTGAGGGCGGGATACTCATAAGCGTTACAGTTAATTACGTCTGACTACCACAAATGTTGATCGCCAGATTGTGCAGCCTTCTCATTGGCACTTGCCATCCGAGAACAAGTAATGGACTACGTGCAACGTTCTGTATTACCTTGCACTATTGTTCGGAGATTAGCATCAGACATACTTGGGTATTACTAACCAATGCGCAGGCTGCAGTAAACACTACATCACGGCTACTTTGGAGTGGTACCGTGTAGAAGAATCGTGGAGTGCTAATGAATGTCTCATTTTGTTCATCCATAAACTGCAATTTCGCACTACCCAAGATTACCAGCGTTGGCGAATATGGCAGCCACCCAGGGAGAGGCCCAATTCATCACTGTTACTCCTGGCGTCATGACATGTGGAGCCATTGGGTTTGGCTACAAGTCAGATATTCTAGTTATTGAGGGAATTCTAACGATACAACAGTATGTCAGGGTTATCCTGCGTCCTCATGTATTACCTGTCATGCGACGAAATCGTAGAGCCACTTTTCAGCAGGACAATGTTCTTTCACACGTGGTATGTTTCTCGTTGAACTGTATACTTGATGCTGATGTGGACAGCAAGGTCCCCGACAGAACATGTGCGGGACTAGCTTCCACACAAACTCCATCCAATTACAGTCTAAAGAATATTAATGAGCAATTACAACAGTTGTAGGCCTGCTAGTTTGAGGACAGGTTACAACGAATTTATGATACAAATTTTAACCGAATCACTGCATGAATCCAGGTCAGATGGAGTGCAACATCATAATGAGAAGTGGATTCATAGCGCCAGTTAATTATAAATGTGACTCGGATATATAATCACTAAAAGAAAGTGAAATACGTCCTCAATCCATTAACCGTTGTGACAGTTTCTTTTAGTTCAGTGTCTGTACTTCACTCTTCATCGAGGACAACGTGCTGCACCTTGCCTGCACGGTTGCACCAATTAGGTGTCACAAGAGGAATGTATTTTCTTTATTATGTATCGGTGTGGTAATAAATCAAAGCTTTAAAAAAATACAGAAATACCAAATTAACTTGGATTCGTCTATCTATGGGACAGAGACTATAATGCATCATAGGGCGAGATGGGTGGTATACCGAGAGAGCATATGTGGAAAAAGCTCACTGAAAACATTCTCGAATAGTGTAATTGCATAGACCACAGAATATAGATTAACAAGTTCAGCATATAATTATAGCATCTACTATCAATGCTGTATATTCTACACAGGCAATAACAGTCCGCAGCTCGTGGTAGTGCGGTAGCGTTCTCGCTTCCCACGCCCGGGTTCCCGGGTTCGATTCCCGGCGGGGTCAGGGATTTTCTCTGCCTCGTGATAACTGGGTGTTGTGTGATGTCCTTAGGTTAGTTATGTTTAAGTAGTTCTAAGTTCTAGGGGACTGATGACCATAGATGCTAAGTCCCATAGTGCTCAGAGCCATTTGAACCATTTTGAACAGGCAATAACAGATTACAATTTCCTTCATCTATTCATAAGCTCTTGTTCAGAAACTTTACATCAACGTTCCTGTACCCACGATTGCAAAAGCAGGTTTTGAAACAGTACACATGTCACAGAACTTGATTCTAGAACATAACTTTTTTATCGATTTTATGGAACTGTGGGTGCGATGTGTTATCCACACGCGTACAACTGCAAAAAGCACAGTAGCAAGGATAATCTACTCCTTAACCATTCAATGCCGAAAACGTGTTCCTTCTCCGAACCTGTTTGAAGTGCGTAGCCTTGAGGAGAGGACGAGCGTGCGGTAAGACCTCGACAGTCTGCGTCATTCGCCTGTGAGAGCAGTGCGGGTAAACATGTGGTCGCACCGGCTGTGCATTGTGCTGGCTGTACTAGTGGCGTTCGCCAGCGCGGAGGACAACGGGTCTTTGACAGAAGTCCCCAACTTCCAGATACCTCTTGCTGTCGATTTGCCGAACCGATGTCCAACTGGCACTGTTTCTGTTAACGAACAGTGCATCAAGACGGTCAGCTTACCACCGGTGAGTTAAGTAGTTTACCTGTTCGAGTCATTCAGTCATTTTTATCGGAACCTCAAGTTGACTTCACGTCTGCACGCACAGTCTCATCCAAAATCATTAGTGCTTTAGAAAATGGTCTACGGCAAATAAACCTTGACCTGGATTAATCTCAAGCGATGGGACATGACACATACAAGTGAAAATTTAATTACTTCTTATTCAGTGCACGAGTATTGGAATTACCTTTCTTGTTCTTACGTGTAAAACATAAATGGCGGCACAACTGCAAACTGTAATATCGTAAACAAAAAGAATGCTTCAGTTAGTGGCTATCGTCTCGGAATCTTCAGCTGAGCCTGCCGGTGTGGCCGAGCGGTTCTAGGCGCTTCAGTCTGGAACCGCGCAACCGCTGCGGTCGCAGGTTCGACTCCTGCCTCGGGCATGGATGTGTGTGATGTGGTTAGTTAGGTTTCAGTAGTTCTAAATTCTAGGGGACTGATGACCTCAGATGTTAAGTCCCGTAGTGCTGAACCATTTTTTTCTTCAGCTGACTGTGGTTCAAAGATCTGACTTTCTGTCAGAACCTGTGGCTGGCATTGTCAAAGATTCACTTTATACTGCCATGAGTAATGGAGGTTTAAATTTTGACAATGTCAGCCACTTTTGGGTTGCGAAATATCAGAAAAATCGTGAAACCGACGTTGACCGTAGATCCCGAGACCCTAGTCAACCGGCAACCACGAAAACCTCTAGAGTTCTGTATAAATGGCTACGTCACCTTCACTATAAATCATTTGACATCCTCTTTTAGGTAAACGCCTCTTCTTCAGCTTTGTACATCTGTTGCAGTGAGTCATACGTACCCATGTTGCTTCTAATGCCTTCTAATCTCATCTATCAACGTACCATTGAGTCATGCTACCTGTTCTTTCTTATGTCTTGCAAAGCAGCAACATACTTCTTCAGTCCATCTAACGTGAATCTGCCTAGTTGTATCCCTCGAAGGTATCCATTTCATTTACATCACTGTCATAACCACATCTGTCCCTCGAGTGTGTTCCCTGACCCATTTTGTCGCTGAGGAACCCTTTCTTTTTGAACGTTTTTAATATCGAACTTCAGGTTTCACGGCCATCGCTCGAAATTGGTAACATCCACTCTTAAAAATGTCTGGCTGCAATTTTAGTGCTACAAAACGTATTTATTTTACAAAACCGCTGTCGATAACAAGATCATTAGGAACAGAACCCAATTTTGGATGTAGTGAATATGGAGCAAGATATTATCAGTGTTCTTTCCACATGAGCAGTCTCGCCATTCGTATTTATTATTTATTGAAACCACGGGAAACATAAATCACGATACCCAATTGGAGCTTTGTGGTTCGCTTTTTGCGACTTGGAATCCAATGGCCTGGTGAGTGAGCCACCTCACTCTGTAACTGACGTAAATAGAAAACTTCAAGAGTTTCTGTAACTTCTGTATTACATTATGTCATTTATATTTCGATGCGTTGAATGTATAACTTGTGTTAGCCCTCTGTGTTTCCTCAGCAGAATTACTTAGAATCGTTCAGTGTAAACATTTTCATTAACGTTTAGTGTAATGCGAATCCTCGCGGGTCTCTAGAGTAGCATCAGCAAGGAATTCCTTACAACCAAATCGTCTCTCTGCTTGCTTGCGGCACAGTGCATTCGGCCAAGTTTTCAATATCAACTTCCATTTCTCCACGCATCTACAAATATAGCACGCATTATCTTTTGGTATTGCCATGCTTTTGCGAAGTATAAATGTTTACTAAAGAAAACCGTATAAACTAGACAAAAACAAATAGTCTAGACAACTATCAAATTGGGTGTAAAGGATAAGGTATAAACACGTTATGAACCTATGATCCGTTAAGTCTGAGGGATCCCATGTTAATAAAAAGGTACCCGACATTTTCTCATAGCCATACAACTAGCTCAACTGGCCCAGCTGAAGTTTTAATTTAACAGATGACGGCAACTGGATGAAATTCAGATCGGGAAAAAGTATTCAGAGGCAAAAAAAAAGCCAAAATTTAAAATTTTTGCTCTCACAGTCATGAAGTTTATTTTATATCAAAATATCTTTATTCCAAATTTTGTAAGGTATTCCTGAAAATGGGGCACAATATACTTGTGAAGGTTTAATACCCAGATATTTTGCTTAGTAGGGGCTGGTTAACTATCTAATTAAAACGCGTAACATTTTGGTGAAATGGCACTCACAACAGGCAGTTCTATTGATTTTCTTTTGCATGTAGCAGCTAAGTGAGTGTAAATAATAACACAATACGTCTGTTTGCCTTCTTCCGCCATATACCAACTATTATTGCACCAGAGAAGCTACCACATAACAGTCGGTAGCGTGTTATACGGCAATAGAGAGCTACATATTTCGAGTTTGTGACTTTTTTTTCACTTACTCATACTCTAAGTTTGCTATTGATATTTAGTTACTTTCGTAGTTTGCGCGATGGTTCCATGTTACTGTCACTGCACAATAACAGAAGTCATTCTTGTTCCAGGTACATTATGCGCTGTTTCTCGAAGATAATCCACCTCATAATTCAGATATGATTTCAGAATGTCTGTATCGGTTTATTTTTCATAGAATAATGCTTTTTCTATATGCTTACGGTAGACTGTCTGTATGCTAAAATGACACGTTCTTGCAAAAAACACCTTGAAATACAAATAACAGGCAAATGAGGTAGTACTCAAAATAGTCAAAGGAAAATACAGAATCAGAACAACAAATATTTTCCTGCCTTTCCCCGCGTTCGTCACTAACGGTGCTGGCGTTATCGGAAAATAAATGCAAATGATTATTGAATACATGTAGTTTAAATTACATGTTATATCGCATAAGGCGGTGTGATTTCAGTAGTTCCTGTACAGTGTCGTGATAGTTCTTTGTCCTATGGTTACCCAAAAGTATCTTGCAATTGCTTAGGAGGTACACCCATGCCGAGCGGTTCTAGACTCTTCAGTCCGTAACCCCGCTGCTGCTACGGTCGCAGATTGGAATCCTGCCTCGGGCATGGATGTGTGTGATGTCCTTAGGTTAGTTAGGTGTAAGTAGTCCTAAGTCTAGGGGACTGATGACCTCAGATGTTAAGTTCCATAGTGCTTAGAGCCAATTTTTGAAGTACATCCATGTCATCTTCCAACATCACTCAACAAATCAAGGAAATCTTCATCAGGCATTAATTAACTGGTATACTGTCCTACAAGTAAACCCTCCTTTATTTTTGGTTCACTGAACCCTGATTTCTTGCAAATACATGAATCTACGTGAAGTTTTTCCATGGATTTTTATCTATGGCTTTCACAGTTTTGACGAGACCAAATTTAATGTGAACTCAGGTAGACACAAATTTTGGATTCAACAACACATTGTCGTCAGGTCCAGGCATAGTTTACTCAGAGAAGGCTATTTTCTCCAGTATAGTGATTTTCCTGTCCCTGCTGTGATATATGCATAGAGCATAGCAGTGATCTGTGTACTTGAGCTGTATGCCGATATGAGGGAATTGACCTCGTAATCTTTATCTATATGGAATTTGTATTTCTCACATTGAATAAGTGCGAGTAGCAGTTCCCATATATGTCCCTTGGATTACCTGCACGAGCGCGGAACAGAAGGAAATTTATTCTCATTGTAGAGACGTACTGCTTTCACACTAACCGTGCTGGAAACTGTAAGCAATCGTCCCTCACTTACTCTGATCATACCAGTGTCTCTGTAAAGGACTCGATATTACTTCAAAGTCAAATAGTGTGGCTCATTTGATGCACATAGACCATGAAATGTTGACCTGCTGATCACCTTCGCTGTCTTCTACGTGCCTGCCACTGCACTCATCTTCACTGACTGACACATTCTCAGGAGGCAGTGGTACCGGCAAAGCTTCCCTGTGACTTTTTTTTTTCATCTCACAGTAGTAACTGCAACGTATGCCCTCAATTATTTGCTGGATGTATTCCAATATCTGTGTTCAACTACAGTTTTTACCTTCTATAGTTACGGTGGTAATTATTATCTGGTGTCTAAACAGGTATCCTGCCATCCTGTCCCTACTTCTTGTTAGTGTTTTCCACAAGTTCGTTACCTTGTCGATTCTGCGGGAAAACTCCTCGTACCTTATCTGACCACCAACTTTTCAATATTCTTCTATAGAATCACATTTCAAATGCATCATTGTCTTCTGTTTCGGTTTTCCCACAGTCCATGTTGCACTATCTTATATGCTATGCTCCCGACGAATAATCTCAGAAATTTCTTTCTCAAATTAAGCCCTATGATTGGTAGTACTACATTCTATTGGCCAAGAATGCCATTTTTGTCATTGCCAAGCTTATGTCTTCTTTTTCCATCAATCATCGGCTTTTTGCTCTCGAGGTACCAGTATTTCATAACTTGGTTTACTTCCTGCTCCCCAGTTCAAATGTTATGTTTCTCGCTATTCTCGATTCTGCTACTTCTCATTACTTTTGTCTTTCTTCATGTTACACTCAATCCATATTCTGCATTCGTTAGACTGTCCATTCCATTCAACAGATCCTGTAATGCGTTCATCAGTTTCACTGAGAATAGCTATATCATCAGAGAATCTTATCACAGATATAATTTCACCCTGAGTTTTATTCCCAATTAATCGCACTTTTGAACCTTCCTGTCACTGCTTCTTTGATGTATTCATTGAGCAGTGGGGATGAAAGACTGCATTCCTGTCTTACAACCTTTTCATCCTGAGCACTTCGTTCTTGATCCTCCACTTTTATCGTTCCCTCTTGCTTCTTGTACACACTGTACATTACTCAACTATCCTTATACCTTACTCCTACTTCTTTCAGAATTTCTAACACCTTGCAGCACTTCACATTCTCGACGCTTTTTACTGTTCAATAAAACCTATGAACGTATCTTGATACTTCTTCAGTCTCACTTCCATTACCCATCGCAAGGGCTTCTCGTGCCTTTACTGTGGGCTCCTGCCCACTCTTCTCGGATAGAGCGCCTAAGGGATGCTGCATTCTCGGAATGCTATATAACAATTCAGGGAAATAGCGTTAGTACTTTTACTTCAATAAAGCAGATTGGCAATACTTAACTCTGAATTTACAAAGGTGTCGCAAGCGATGGGCGACACGCAAACAAGTTAGAGCCCTTTGCTGTGTACAATGTCCATGAAAGCAACCGATATGGATCACACGTCACTGATATTGTAGTGCCGGAGTACTACTGTCCTAATACTGTATGAATACTGTCCGAATAATGTGCAAATACTGAGCGGTCGAGGCTCGCGGGGGCGGTGCTTATATTCTCTTCTCGTTGAGGCGCTCCTGTCATGGTGCGATGCTAATCAGCACACCATTGGCCGACGTCGTCTCACCGCCTCCACTTCTCTTGCGTTCTTCATCTTCGGTTTCCGCGCTTGTGGTTACGCCAGAACATTTACCTTTCCTGATGCCAAACTGATGGCCCTATAACAGACCTCAAATTTATATTTCTTTCTTCTGTATATTCCTCATGTCCCGTTAAACTGACGGTGAGATGATTCTTATGCTCCTCGGGGTCTTCCTAACTTTGGAACTGCGTGGTTGATATTTTTTCGAATGTTTTGTGGTATATTGCCATTCTTTTATACACTGCTGGCCATTAAAATTGCTACACCATGAAGATGACGTGCTACAGACGCGAAATTTAACCGACAGAAAGAAGATGCTGTGAAATGCAAATGATTAGTTTTCAGAGCATTCACACAAGGTTGGTGCCGGTGGCGACACCTACAATATGCTGACATGAGAAAAGTTTCCAACCGATTTCTCACACACAAACAGCAGCTGACCGGCGTTGCATGGTGAAACGTTGTTGTGACGCCTCGTGTACCGAGGAGGAATGCGCACCATCACGTTTCCGACTTTGATAAAGGTCGGATTGTAGCCTATCGCGACTGCGGTTTATCGCATCGCGACATTGCTGCTCGCGGTGGTCGAGATCCAATGACTGTTAGCAGAATATGGAATCGGTGGGTTCAGGAGGGTAATACGGAACGCCGTGCTGGATCCCAACGGCCTCGTATCACTAGCAATCGAGATGACAGGCATCTTATCCACATGGCTGTAACGGATCGTGCAGCCACGTCTCGATCCCTGAGTTAACAGATGGGGACGTTTGCAAGACAACAGCGATCAGCACGAACAGTTCGACGACGTTTGCAGCAGCATGGACTATCAGCTCAGAGACCATGGCTGCGGTTACCCTTGACGCTGCATCACAGACACGAGCACCTGCGATGGTGTACTCAACGACGAACCTTGATGCACTAATGGCAAAACGTCATTTTTTCGGATGAACGCCGGCCGCTGGTAGCCGAGCGGTTCTGGCGCTACAGTCTGGAACCGCGCGGCAGCTACGGTCGCAGGTTCGAATCCTGCCTCGGGCATGGATGTGTGTGTTGTCCTTAGGTTAGTTAGGTTTAAGTAGTTCGAAGTTCTAGGGGACTTATGACCTCAGCAGTTGAGTCCCATAGTGCTCAGAGCCATTTGAACCATGTTTTTTTCGGATGAATCCAGGCTCTGTTTACAGCATCGTGACGGTCGCACCCTTCATTCGGTCCCTGCGAAACCTACATTTCAGCAGGATAATGCACGACCGCATGTTTCAGGTCCTGTACGGGCCTTTATGGATACATAAAATGTGCGACTGCTGTCCTGGCGAGCACATTCTCCAGATCTCTCACCAATTGAAAACGGCTGGTCAATGGCGGCCGAGCAACTGGCTTGTCACAATACGACAGTCACTACTCTTGATGAACTGTGGTATCGTGTTGAAGCTGCATGGGGAGTTATATCTGTACAAACTATCCAAGCTCTGTTTGACCCAATGCCCAGACGTATCAAGGCCGTTATTACGGCCAGTGGTGGTTGTTCTGGGTACTGATTTCTCAGGATCTATACACCCAAATTGCGTGAAAATGTAATCACATGTAGTTCTAGTATGATATATTTGGTAATGAATAACCGTTTATCATTTGCATTTCTTCTTAGTGTAGCAATTTTAATGGGCAGTAGTGTATTATAAGCACCAACGTCAGTAGTCGTTGTGTTGCCACTTCCACTATTGATTTGAGAAATTCTGATGAAATTTTCGCATCCCTACTGTCTTATTTGATCTTAAGTCGTCAAAAGGTATTTTAAATTTTTATTTATTTTATTTATTTATTTATTGTTCCGTGGGACCAAATTAAGAAGAAGTCTCCATGGTCATGGAACGAGTCAATATATGAAATTCTAACACGATATTAGAAACAAATAAAATGAAATTTAAAAAAAACATGCAGGTGACAAGTCGTAAGGTTAAATAAAGAAAATCAACAATGCAACACTTGAATTTGCTTAATTTTTTAGCTCTTCCAGGAGCTCCTCGACAGAATAGAAGGAGTGAGCCAAGAGGAAACTCTTCAGTTTATACTTAAAAGAGTTTGGGCTACTGTTAAGATTTTTGAGTTCTTGTGGTAGCTTATTGAAAATGGATGCAGCAAAATACTACACTCCTTTCTGCACAAGAGTCAAGGAAGTGCATTCCACATGCTGATTTGATTTCTGCCTAGTATTAACTGAGTGGAAGCTGCTAACTCTTGGGAATAGGCTAATATTGCTAACAACAAACGACATTAAAGAAACTATATACTTGAGGGCAATGTCAGACTTCCCAGACTATTGAATAGGGGTCGACAAGAGGTTCTCGAACTTACACCACATGTAGCTCGAACAGCCCGTTTTTGAGCCAAAAATACCCTCTTTGAATCAGAAGAATTACCCCAAAAAATAATACCATATGACATAAGCGTATGAAAATATTCGAAGTAGACTACTTTTCGTGTTGAAGTGTCACTTATTTCAGATACTGTTCTAATGGCAAATAAAGCAGCATTTAGTTTCTGAACAAGATCCTGGACAAGGGCTTTCCACAACAGCTTACTATCTATCCGAACGCCTAGGAACTTGAACTGTTCCGTCTCGCTTATAATGCCCATTCTGTCTGATCAAAATATCGGTTCTTGTTGAATTGTGAGTTATAAACTGTAAAAACTGAGTCTTGCTGTGATTTAGCATCAAATTATTTTCCACAAGCCACGAACTTATTTCATGAACTACATTATTTGTTACTGTTTCAATATTACACCCAACATCCTTCACTATCAAGCTGGTGTCATCAGCAAACAGAAATATTTTTGAATCACCTGTAATACTAGAAGGCATACCATTTACATAAATAAGAAACAGGAGTGGCCCCAACACCGACCCTTGGGGAACGCCCCACTTAACAGTGCCCCATTGAGACTGAACATCACTACCACTCTCAATATTGCGGAGAATTACCTTCTGCTTTCTGTTCTTAAAGTAAGAGGCGAACCAATTGTAAGCTACTCCCCTTACTCCATAATGGTCCAACTTCTGCAATAATATTTTGTGGTCAACACAGTCAAAAGCCTTCGTTAAATCAAAGAAAACACCTATCGTTCGCAACCTTTTATTTAATCCGTCCAAAACCTCACAGAGAAAAGAGAATATAGCATTTTCAGTTGTTAAACCATTTCTAAAACCAAACTGAACATTTGACAGCAAATTATGAGAATTTAAATGCTCCAGTAACCTTGTATATACAACCTTCTCGATAACTTTAGCAAACACCGATGGGCATAGAAATAGGTCTAACATTGTCAACATTATCAATGTCTCCCTTTTCATAAAGTGGCTTCACTACCGAGTACTTTAATCGGTCAGGAAACTCCACTACTAAAGGAAAAGTTACAGATATGGCTAAGTACTGGGCTAACATACATAGAACAATACTTCAGTATTCTGCTAGATACCCCGTCATATCCATGAGAGTTCTTGGTCTTTAGTGATTTAATTATTAACTCAATCTCCCTCTTGTCAGTATCATGGAGGAGCATTTCAGGTAACAGTTTCGGAACACTTTTTTCTAAGAGCGCTATATGATTCCCTGTTGGGACTAGGTTTCTATTTAGTTCACCTGCTATATTCAGAAAGTGATTATTAAATAGTGTACATATATGCGACTTATCAGTAACACGGACATTCCCACTACGCATGATTCTATATCCTCGACCTGTCTCTGCAGATCAGCCACTTCCTTTACGACTGACCATATGGTTTTAATTTTATCCTGAGACTTTGCTATTCTATCTGAATATCACGTACTTTTTGCCTTCCTAATAACATTTTTAAGCACCTTACAATACTGTTTGTAATGGGCTGCTGCATTTAGATTTTGACTGTTTCTAACGTTTTGATATAATTGCCACTTTGTTCTACAAGATATTCTTATCCCTCTAGTCAGCCACCCAGGCTGCCAGTTTGTGCTAGTACCCTGTTTTGAACGTTCTAACGGAAAGCAACTTTCAAAGAGCATGAGAAATGTCTTGAGAAAAGCATTATATTTATCGTCTACTGTATCAGCGCTATAAACATCTTGCCACTCTTGTTCCTTGATAAGGTTTACAAAGGTCTCTGCAGCAACTGGATCAGCTTTCCTAAACAGCTGATGACTATATTTAACACGTGTTGCCGCACAAAAACCTTTTAGAGTTAAAATTTGTGCATCATGATCTGAAAGGCCATTCACCTTTTTGCTAACAGAATGCCCTTCTAGTAATGAGGAATGAACAAAAATGTTGTCTATGGTTGTTCTACTGTTCCCTTGCACTCTCGTTGGAAAGAATACGGTTTGCATAAGATTATATTAATTAGAGAGGTCTACCAGCATCCTCTTCCTTGCACAATCACTTATACAATAAATATTGAAGTCACCACATATAACTAACTTTTTGTATTTCCTATAAAGTGAACCAAGAATCTCCTCTCGCTTTAGCAAAAATGTTGTGAAATCGGAGTCTGGGGATCTATAAATAACAACAGATAGAAGTTTAGCTCCGTTAAATTTAACCACACCTGCACAACATTTAAACACCTTTTCAGTGCAGTACTTTGAAACATCAATTGACTCAAATGGGATACCGTTTTTCACATACATGGCTACTCCCCCACACCGCAAAGAGCTCCTCGAAAATCTGCCAGCCAATCTGTATCCTGGTAAAGGACGCCTCTGAATTATCTCCTTATTTAAGAAGTGTTCAGATATACCAATAATTTCAGAGTCAACATCTATAAGCAGTTCTCTAACTTTATCTCTAATACCTTGTGTATGAAATATACTAATTCCCTCATTACTTGGATATCTAAGCTTTGTTAAAAGTGGTTCCTTTGTTAGAGAGACTTCCCTTAAGCAGGAATATCTATTAGCTAACTTCAATCTAAAAAAGGTGCAGCTCTAACACCCACTACTGCAGGAATTTTCCCATTAGTGATCCCACCAACCCCACCTTTGCTGTCACCTATAAGCTTTGCCAACCTCCCCTTCCCATACCTGTTGAGGTGCAGGCCATGTCTAGTGAAACCCGTCCTGCTGATAGACTCCACCGACAGCACTGAAATGTGACCCATGCTTTCTGTCATCAGCGTACCCCCAAGTCTCATGTTATTACGCCTGACGGCTGTATTAAGATGAGGCCGATCGTGACGCTGAAACAGCCCCACGAAATGCACATTCGTGTTGCCAGTCTGAGTGGCTATCTTTTCCAGGTCACCATCTATGTTATACTCCCCATCCCTATCAATACTATTGCTGACTGTAATACTGGATTCCCTATCACTACTCTGTCGGATACCGTTTCCCCTACTATCAGGCCATCAGACAACTCCTCCCTCTAATATAGCCCTTCCGTGCAATCTCTCCACCTATCCGCTTTCTCCTCTGCACTTACCGAGCGAGATGGCGCAGTGGTTAGACACTGGACTCGCATTCGGGAGGATTACGGTTCAATCCCGCGTCCGGTCTTTCTGATTTATCTTTTCCGTGATCTCCTTAAATCGCTCCAGGCAAATGCCGGGATGATATCTTTGAAAGGTCACGGCCGACTTCCATCTCCGTCCTTCCTTAATTCGATGAGACCGATGACCTCGCTTTCTGGTCTCCTTCCCGAAACAACCCAACCCAACCCCTGCACTTAAGAGTGGAATTCCCATGGCACTCTTAATGTTAACGCCCTCACTTTTGATTTATTTGTAGGTTATTTTGAATTTTCTGCGTGCTGAGTCATTTCTTTTTCTATATCTTCACAATTTTCATGCAGCCATTTCGCCTTAGCTTCCTTTCACTTCCTGTTTGTTTCACTTCTTAGTGACTTGTATTTCCATAATCCTGAATTTCCGTGGACATTTCCTACTTCCGTTTTTCGTCAATCAACTGAAATATTTCTTCTGTTACACATGGTTCCTTCGCAGTTATCCTCATTGTACCTATGTGTTTCTTTCAAGTTCTATGATTGCACTTTTTGGAGATGTCAATTCCTCTTCAATAGAATTTCCTGCTGAGCTATTCAGTATCGCAGTATACATAGCTTCAGGAAATTTCAAGCGTATCTCTTTATTCCTTAATACTGCTGTACACCAATTCTTTGCACACTGGTTCATCCTGATTAGTCTCTCAAATTCAATTCACTCCTCATATTACTAAATTGTGGGCTCAGTCTGTATCTACTCTTGGGTGCGCCTTATACTCCAGAATATGATTCCAGAAACTATGCGTAACCATGATGCAGTCTTACTGGAATCTTCGCGTATTTCCCACCCTTTCGCAACCTATACCTCCTACTTTTCTGGTTTTTGAACAGTTTCATATCCCTTTAGATAGTGAATTAACCGTACAATATCATCATATAATTTCTCTCTCTCTTCAGCCTATTCTTGCGACGTAGGCATGTATACAAGAGTTATTGTCGTCGGTGTTGGTTTGCTGTGGATTCTGTAAGGAACACTTCTAACATTGAACTGTTCACAGTAACCCACTCTCTACCCTATCTTCCCACTCATAACGAAACCAACTCCCGTTCTACCATTTCTGCTGCTGTTGATATTACTCTATACTCATCTGACCACAAATACTTACCTTCCTTCCATGTTTAATTCACTGACCCCTATGTGTACATAGAGCCTTAGTTTCCCTCCCGTTTTCCTTTCGTTGATTAATCAATTATTTTTTCATGGTCCCCACTCCATAGGCAGACCATTCCTGGAGATCCGAATGGGGGACTAGTCCGAAATATTTTGCCAATGCAGAGATCATCATGATACCTTTTCAATTACAGGCCACATGCTCTGTGGATACACAACCCCATTGCCTTGTACATCCTCATGCCTTTGATCACTGCTGATTCTTCCGCTTGTAGGTGCAGTTTCCCATTCCAAAGGCAAAAGAGAGTTCTGACCCTTTGTGCGCTCCTCCGGCCTCCTTCACAAGGCCGTTGGCAGAATGTGGGGTGACTTCTTAGCCTGGAAGTCTTCGCCCACCGTTGCTGATGATTTCCATTCAATATTTTAAGCGGTGGCAGGGTTCGAACCCGGGCTGAGGACCTTTTCATTAGTAATCAAAGACGCTACCCCGTTTTTTAAGGGTTTTATGAAGTCAGATCGTGGTTGGTGGAGGCAGGGATCCTGTGGTTGTGGTCCAAGGGATGAAATGATGTTTTCTAATTCTTCATTTGTATTTGTATTTTATTTTATCATATTTTTTGCGATTTATTGATGCATAACGTAACATTCATAAACTAAAGGCGCCATTTAATAAAACCAAACGTAAAACGGCTAGATTTAACGAATTCACTAGCAAAAGAAAAACAGGCCTCTGCAACGGCCCAGTTCGAATGTATCCAAGTCGGATTCTCGCTAACTTAGAAACGATATATAGTCCCTTAAGTACATCAGGCTTGAACATTAGATCCAGAACCTTGATCTACCACGTCATTTCACTTCTCGCACCCAGAACACCACAGTTAACCGGAAGTTCCGTGAATAAATAACCGGAGTAATTAGCAAAATATGCTCTATATTTCCCGTGTCACCACAAGATCATATCTTGCTCTTGCTGTATGTACCAGAATTCCATTGCGTCCTAGTCAAAGGACCGATACATATAATATCACATTTATCCGGTTTACGGCGTTTGTCCTGGTGGTGGGAAAGTTTACTTCGTCCAGGAAGAGTACGTCGTCAAGTTTGATCACCGTGTGGGCTGTACTAGGTGAAAGGGCCAACATTTTCGTCCTGAGAAGCCAACACTCGATTGCCTTGCCACAAACAGAACGCCGGATTCGACGACTATGCAGTGGGGGCAAATCGGCGTGTCGACCAGGTGAATAGACCGCAGTCATCGACCGCAAATTTGTCGTTAATCGCTACGTACCACAAAGTACTTACCTCCGTAGAGAGGGAGGAAAGGAGAGCCTTTCTCCACATGGTCTGCCAGTGTATTTCCATGTACTTTTGTTCGACCACGTTACGAGGTTGCTGTTGAAGCAAACTTCGATATACATCTTTCGTTGTGGGCAGCCTGATCTCCGGCAAACCATACTTAACGTAACTGTAATGGACTAAGAAGACCTGATGTGTGCGAGCGGTGCCGTGATGTCGCCAACATTGACTGATGGGCAGAGTGATTGGGGAGGTCGGGGCACTTAGTCGATAACAGCGCCCATAAAGGTGACGAGCTCGGCTCTCCAAAAGCGTTGCATCGTACTAAGAAATATCGCACGCGCCCTGCTCCTAGCTCTTAGGAGTCTCATACCTCCTTCTGTCGGTGAAAGAGCAGCATCAATGTATCATAGCAGATTTAAAAAAAAAAAAGGAAGTCAGCCCACATTAAATGTTCGAAGGCTAACTGTAAAGTGATAATGGTGGCTATTAAGTTAATGCGATCGTTGTGGGCAACGGCAGTATGTGCGCTAAATGACCTATTTTTGGTGCCAAACAGGCGTTGACATACTGTGCATTCTGGAACATATTTGTTGCTAGCAGTGCATGTTGTCGTACCAGTGAGCAAATCTGCCGCAGTAAGAGTCGATAATTGCCCGATGCTTTATCTGGTCTACTTCCGTGGAACACCACTCCCAGACACTTGAGAGTGGACACCTAGGTATTGGACAGTGCTGTCTCTGACGGCAGGCCTCTGCCCACTTCCATACATCGCGTCTTTGGTAGGTTAGTGTTACTACTCGCCACCTCTTCATACTGCTGAAGCCATCCCAGCGCCACCTGGATGTCGTCTCCTGACCTGACCAAATTAACGCTTTGTCAGCGTATGCGCGGCATGGGAAAGAGTCGGTCCGTAATTGGACGCCTTCCAGACGCCGTCGGAGGACGTGACTGCCAGTAAGATGACCGAAGGGGGAAACCTTGCCGCACTGAGCGCTGAATCGTGATAGGCTCTGAGTCAGTATCATTTACCAAGACTATCGAGCGTGAACCGAGAATCAACCGCACGATCGTGTCTACACATGTGAGGTGGATTCCCATCCGTTCCATGACCTCACATAGAAACTCATGGTCCACTCGGTCGAAAGCGTGATCGAAATCCACTGCCACCAGGGCTCCTCGTAACGTACATGGCGTTATCAATATTATGACATCATTGTATCCCACTAGTGCCGTGTGTATTTTGCTCTCTGCAACTAGAAACGTTTGATCTAAATGTATTTTGTTCTTTGTTGCCGCTTGAAGAAGGGCACAAAGAATATTTTCAACGATTTTGTAGTCTGCGTTCGATAACATCAAAGGCCGGTGGTCTTCTACGACCAGCACTTGGTTTTGGAACCAATTCATTGTACATCTGTACCCACGTCTTTCCCTTCAGAGGAGCAAAGGGGGAGCAAGAGGGAATTCGTCCGGTCCAGGAGATTTGTTTAACACATTACACCTTAGAACAGTGTCCAGATCATCAACGCTAACTTTAGCCTTAAGGCAGTCCACAGCATTGGAATGCTCGGACGCTAGCATTACTCGCAGCATACCAGCGTGTCGAGCTCTGTCCAGCTCGTCCTCCGCATAGAAAGTGCGATAGTGGTGAGTAAAAGTACACTCAATATCCATCCGTATCGTGGCCCGCGATCCAACGGTTATTTGGCCGCCCTTATAAGTGTACTCCTCCACTGCCGCCTTTCTCCCACTATATGGTGAAATTACGGTTGTTCGTTGCGCAATCCATCGGACATCCTCGCACGTGCTTTAACTCCTTTCATAACACTCTGTAAAAAGCAGCAGTTGTGCTTTGATATGTTGAACAGCCCTCTGACGGTTGTGAGCCCGAGTTTGCGTCGCCAACTCAAATAGGGCTTTGCCAATGTGAGTTATCGTCGCCATATCGTCTGAAAGTTCTGCTTAATGCCAGTTTGACACAGCAGACCCGCCATTTAAGAGTGGACGCCGTTGAGATTGACGCCACATTTCTTCAACCTCCCGCAAACAGTTCTCATCCTGCAGGTAGGTAACGGTGACCTTTCATAGACCCTTGCTGCGCCATGTCGTGGCAGAGCGATAGTGCAGGTGTAAACCTGATAGTCTATAAAGGCCGTAGGCCACACCTTAGCGTCAATGGTAGCCGTGCGAAGCCCACGCGCCACATTCATCCTATCTAGTCATAGACCCTTGCTGCGCCATGTCCTTTGTCGTGGCAGAGCGATAGTGCAGGTGTAAACCTGATAGTCTATAAAGGCCGTAGGCCACACCTTAGCGTCAATGGTAGCCGTGCGAAGCCCACGCGCCACATTCATCCTATCTAGTCGACTAGCTGAATAGCTTGTAAGGTACTCATTTCCGTGGCTGTTGCCGCTGTTTCATTTCCCAGGTGTCATGCAGTTCAAGGCCCTAGACGGGCAAGCGACGTTGTGTGGGCGTTGGTCCTCGGGTTGCAGATAGCAGTTAAAGTGGCCGTCGACGATTTAATCCTCCGGGCGTCCTCGAAAGTGCGGTGACACTTCCACTGTGTAAAAGGTAGTGCATTCATGTGTATTCGTCGAGTCAGACGACGCATAAACTGTCACCAAGTGGCTATCCCCTAAAGTCAGGGCAACATTACGGGGCGACGGTAAGTAATCCACAAGTTCTGTCACTATTCCTTCTCGTAACAGTATGGCTGTACCACCGCTACTGTCGGGACCTATTAAACAATAGGCGTCAGACCCATATAACTCTATTGGGGTGTGATTCTGTACCTCCTGCAGAAAAGCTATCTCGATGTCCTCTGCCAGTAGCGTACCTCAAAACATTTGGATCATTACCGGGTAGCCCGTACCGTTGATGTTAATTGTACCTATAGAGTGGGCGTCGAACGTCGTATGGACTGTGCACTGCTAGAGCATCACGCACCAACGAATCGGCTGGGTACGAAGCATTCTTCTTGGATCGGGACAGCACAATTGAACGTCCACCTCCTCCAACCCGTTAATTTGGTCCATTTCTTGTGCTCAGTGTCCCATTGTATTGATGGGGACGCTCGCTGTCAAAGGGTTTTTGTCTCTAGTGCTGGCAGGTGAGACGTCATCCAGTAGCATAGTTGCACCCATCGCGTCACCTTGAGATTGTCGATCCACCAAGGGCTGTAGTACAGACGCTGTGGGTCTGACGTCGTCCTTGCCAGTCGGTGGAAACGAATCGTGATCGTTCTCACTATCTTGTTCATCGCCTCGGTTGTACTGCTCGTCTTTTGTGGCAGCCACCGCTTCTCCTGCTTATTCAGCGACTGCTGTTTTCGTTGTCGCGTCTCGACATCTGGAGATGGATGCTGTTCACTGCGATCCTCTTGCGGATCCGCTTCCATATCTGAAGATGGGAGCACGGAAGGACCTCCACTCTGCAGCAGCTGTGGGGCGTTTCGTTGATGGCGTGACGAGTTCACCTCCTCCGCTAATGACGTGCAATCGGGGACTACTTGTAGACAATGTGCAACGGCAGACGTATACGTAGCCCACGTTGTTGGGCAGCGCTTCCACGTAAATAAAAGGCCATGTCATATGACGTGGCGGGCGCAGAAGACAGTCAGTTCGGACATGATCTTCCTGACGGCAGCCAGAGCTGGTCATCGGTTGGTCATCAATAATGGCGATGCCCGACAATCAATTATTGACTCGTAAGATAATATGTGCCCCCCAAATTCAGCCCCCTATTTGGGGCACCCTGTTATGTACGGGATACGTCTCGAAGCTGGTCCATTTTTCAGCAACTTGATTAAGAACTGTGCCATGTGGGCAAAATTCTGCGTAGTCAGCAGGAAATCCGAACAGAACTTCGGATACATGTACCCGTTCCAACTCCGAGACCTGCATGATAAACAGAATTCACACCCACGTTCTGGTCGATGTGGCAAAAACGGTAATCATCGTCGGATAGGCGACTGAGTCTGTCACACGCTCCTTGTCTGGACACTATTGGCATGAGAATTACTATAATCTCCCGTGGATCTAGCTTCACAGTATCGTGCACGAAATGTTTGATTTAGTGCGCGTTTGGTTTTGTTTATTCTTCGTACGTGAACTTGATTGTCCCCTTCCGGTGGGAAGGGGTCACCTCTATTTGTGGTAATAAATACACTGCTAAGCGAAGCCTCACGATGTAATCAAAGTTCGGGCAGCCGAAGCGCTAGGCATGTCCGAGCCCCTACAGCGTCGACTAAAAATAGGATTTTCGGTTACAGCTTCATTTAAAATTCACTGATTATTTTTAAATCATATACTGGACGCTGCAAGGTCGTTTTCATTCCCTGCAGTTAGGCTGTCTCTGTCATTTCCAGTTGCTGCGTAACTGGCGTCATCTGCATAAGGAATAGTTTCCTACGACACGATACTTGGCAGGTCATTCAAATAAAGTGTAAATAAATGTCAAGCACAGTGCCCTAGGGCCCACCACAAGCTATTAAAAAATCAGGGATCTTTTGTCATAGCTTATAGTCTATAAGAGAAAAATCCTATCTCACAAATGTTACATTACTGAAGTGTGTCTATTAGAATCGGATGAGACACTGAATCGCATGCCCTGTTACGATCAATCAATACGGTATAAATAAGTGATTTTGCCCCTTCTTCCGTTGGAGATAAGATATTTATTCGACCTTTTACAGTTTTTTTTAAATTGTTAGCTTTGTTATTGGCTCTAAGCACTATGAGACTTAACATCTGAGGTCATCTGAGTCATCATAACCCAAGATTGGGTTATACCGACTGAAACCTAGGTAAATTCTAGGTAAACGGTGCAACTGAGGCTGTTGGTTATTAAAATTAATATTTATACAGTTGCTGACAGGGCCACGAAATGTTGAAGATATTTAAACTGATTTTTCCATTTGGCAGTGGTTGTTGTTGCTAGCTTGCATTGGAGGTTATCACTTTTATCAGAATATAAATGTACTTGAATGCTGAAATAATTACATGAAATAATGGTCTTGTTATTATTGTACTAAATTATTGATGCAATGATTAATATACCAACACAGGATTGAACCTTTACAAAAAAAATGTGCCAAAACCTTACTGATCATAAAATAGGACACACAAATCATGAATCGTTGGGTACACAAATAGACGCATCAGATAGTTAACATTCTACTGGGTGGACGTTGGTTGGCAAAGACTAAGGTTTGTCTGATTAATCTGTTTACTCTGGTTCAAAACATGGATAACGCAATCTAAAATTACCTAATGGTAGGTTTGTTCTATATCGAAGTTATTCCACTTTTGTTGACCTGAGAACAAGTGTCAAGACTATTATAATGTTTCCTCTAAGAAGCTGGAGCAGCAATACTGTAACCCTTTCTCGATGTGTAGCACTTGAAACCTCCCCTTGCAAAAATTTATAAATTACTGTGCTGGTAAACTCCCTTACGTTATTTGATTTTCAAACAGCTGAGCAAAACTGAACGTATTCACACATTTCCCTCTTTACTTATTCTGATCATGACTAAACTGACACACAATATTTTTAGCGCAACGCAGTCTGACTTCCAATAATCCCTACAAATGAATGCCACTGACTAACAATAACTTATACGTTTCATGAATCACTTACCTCACAAAAATCTTCCTTACTCGAACTACTGCAATATAGCGAGCGCCAATACTGCCAGCTAAATCAAGGATTCTGAAGGCACTAATTACTGATTGGCATAGTTAGCAAATGAAAGATTTTGATTTTGATAGAGAACAAACAATGCATTTACCTTAATAGTGTTCAAAAGTCATAATATATATATATATATATATATATATATATATATATATATATATATATATATATATATATATCAGTTCATGACATCCAGTCTTACAAATTTACTCTTTCTGATGCACACATGTCCAGATCGTCCGCTCTCAAAATTCTGCCATCTCTCTCCCCACGTTCACCACTACTGGCGGCTCACCTCCAACTGCGCAACCTTACGCGCTGTTCACATCTAACTGCCCAACATTACAATAGCAAATATTCCAACAATGCAAACCAGCCACAGACTGCACACAGCACAGCCAGTGATTTTCATACAGAGCGCTACGTGGCGTTACCAACATAAAAACCCAAACGGCCTACTTACACACTGTCTCAGGTAACAGTCGTGGTGCAAGCATCTGCAGAGTAGCTATGCGAGGCGTTTGTAATTCGTTGTCACGGGAACGAAATATGCAACGTTCCAGCTTGCTATCTGTTAGATAGATCGGTGCATTACAATAGCAAATATTCCAACAATGCAAACCAGCCACAGACTGCACACAGCACAGTCAATGATTTTCGTACAGAGCGCTACGTGGCGTTACCAACATAAAAACCCAAACGGCCTACTTACTGTCTCAGGTAACAGTCGTGGTGCAAGCATCTGCAGAGTAGCGATGCGAGGGGGTTGTAATTCGTTGTCACGGGAACGAAATATGCAACGTTCCAGCTTGCTATCTGTTAGATAGATAGGTGTTACTCTGAAATGAAGCCCCGAAATCTTAGTAGATTCCAGTGTGTGACACTCCTTTTCACCGATCACACCATGGACCAATTTGACTCACTTATATAACAGTGTGCACAAGGAGATCAAACGAGAGTTGTCCGAGATTAGTGAGGGCTAAACTGTCGGTACAGCTAAGTCCTCACACGATGCCCACTCAGGACCAATGCCAGTGTGAAGTCACGTTCAAGATGAGTGTTTCAAGTGCAACCCACTCATAACTACAGCAAAGATTAGAATCCTCTCCAGACTGGAGTCTGAATCAGAAGAACAAGTCTCTCTGCTTCTCCCTTCTTAGGAAACCTCGGTAATCTCCTCAAAATCACTCACACAAAAGCCGCTAAACGGATTTTGAGGCAATCACGAGACTCCAAGAGCTCCATGTATCCCCTCTATCTTGTCTGCTCTACTCATCGGCCAATCCTAATCAAAATTAATAATTATCCTCTTTTCTAGAGAAGCAGCCAAATCCTGAACCGATTACCCGTGCAGTTCGGATAAGACACTGTGCACCCGACTTGCTATTTCCCATGGCCACTTTGGCTGAATGTTTGGAGTTTCCATTTAGGCCTAAAGCGAATGACACATTTATCATAGATTTCATTATCAGGACGGGCCGAACATTACAATATGTCCGACCGGGTGCCTCTGTTAAACTAAGAGAAGTGCTTTTGAGTCCTAACATAAACCGTTACATAGCGACAATAAATGTTCTGATACATTATAAAATTCTTGTCAAGAACTGAGGCTTCTGAAAAACTCGGCAGGCAGAGAGATGACATCACCTGATGGATGCCTCGATAGCACACAGTCCACGGCGAACATAGAAACACGCCAATTTTTATGACTGCCATTCCTGTTCACAAAGGGCATTTACGACAAAGTCGAAACGCCTTAGGTGGCGACCTACATTTCTCTTGCTTCCCAGCCCCTGCCCTGGCTGCAGGTGTCTAAAAACCTGGTAGAGCCACGTACGCGCTTTACTCGTCTCTCCAACCAAAAAGCATTATCTGTACAGCGACGCGAGGGATTCTTGTGACCAGCGTTTTGTCCCCGATAAGTACTTCAAGATATTCGTTTCCTTAATACACAACTGGCCATTAAAATTGCTACAACAAGAGGAAATGCAGATGATAAACGGGTATTCATTGGACAAATATATTATACTATAACTGACATCTGGTTACATTTTCACGCATTTTGGGTGCATAGATCCTGAGAAACCAGTACCCAGAACAACCTCCTCTGGCCGTAATAACGGCCTTGATACGCCTGGGCATTGAGTCAAACAGAGCTTGAATGGCGTGCACAGGTACAACTGCCAGTGCAGCTTCAGCACGATACCACAGTTCATCAAGAATAGTGACTGGCGTATTGTGACTTTGCTTGACCACCATTGACCAGACGCTTTCAAATGGTGAGAGATCTGGAGAATGTGCTGGCCAGGGCAGCAGTCGAACATTTTTTGTATCCAGAAAGGCCCGTACAGGACCTGCAACATGCGGTAGTGCATTATCCTGCTGAAATGTAGGGTTTCGCAGGGATCGAATATATGGTAGAGCCACGGGTCGAACACATTTGAAATGTAACATCCACTTTTCAAAGTGTCGTCAATGCGAACAAGAGGTGACCGAGACGTGTAACCAATGGCATCCCATACACTCACGCCGTATGATACGCCAGTATGGCGATGACGAATACACGTTTCCAATGTGCATTCACCGCGATGTCGCCAAACACGGATGCGATCATCATGATGCTGTAAAGAGAACCTGCATTCATCGGAAAAAAAATGTCGTTTTGCCATTCGTGCACCCAGGTTCGTCGTTGAGTACACCATCGCAGGAGCTTCTGTCCGTGATGCAGCGTCAAGGGTAACCGCAGCCATGATCTCCGAGCCGATAGTTCATGCTGCTGCAAACGTCGTCGAACTGTTCGTGCAGATGGCTGTTGTCTTTCAAACGTCCCCATCTGTTGACTCATGGATCGAGACGTGGCTGCACGATTCGTTACAGCTATGCGGATAATCTCGACTGCTAGTGATAGGAGGTCGTTGGGATTCAGCACGGCATTCCGTATTACTCTCCTGAACCCACCGATTCCATATTTTGCTAACAGTAATTGGATCTCGACCAACGCGATCAGCAATGTCGTGATACGATAAACCGCAATCGCGGTATGCTACAATCCGACCTTTATCTAAGTCGGAAACGTGATAGTACGCATTTCTCCTCCTTACACGAGGTATCACAACAACGTTTCACCAGGCAACGCCCGTCAGCTGCTGTTTGTGTATGAGAAATCGGTTGGAAACTTTCCTCCTGTCAGTGCGTTGTAGGTGTCGCCACCGGTGCCATCCTTGTGTGAAAGCTCTGAAAAGCTAATCATTTGAATATCACAGCATCTTATTCCTGTCGGTTAAATTTCGCGTCTGTATCCCGTCATCGTCGTGGTGTAGTAATTTTATGGCCAGTAGTGTAGATAATCTTGGCTGAAGAGCCCCAAATGTCCAGTGACAGAATCTACTAGCATATGACCAAACTGTTTGATTATTCTCAATTCGAGAAAATGCTATTCGAAGGGAGCCACTTTAAGGGTCCAGTAAGCGTTAACAACTCCAATCTTCACACCAACGCCTGCTCATGTTGATCAATTCCTGTTGTCTCTCGAAAATGCTTTATTCGGTGCAAAATCATCATTAAAGAGTAGCCTTGTATAGTGAGAGAGGGAATTGTCCTCTCGCTACTTGTGCTAGTATGATGAGCCTTGTCTCAGAGCAATGAAAGAACCCACAGCTGTAACGAAAGTAGTTTTGGTTTGTCACAATATAACGTATTTATGATGATTCACAGTGCGCTCCTCGACTATACGAACGCAACATTTTAACCACAGCGACACCTGGCTTGGGCTGTAATTACACGCTGAAAGCCGACTGGAAAGGAGAAGTGGAAATTAAAAAATAACGAAGAAACAGACGGTCTCACATCCTGTCAGCAACAAGAACATTATAGGCTAAGTACAAGCATAGACGTGTTAAGTGTAGGAAGGAAATCGATGATGTTGTTTTGAAAGAAAGCGTACTCATGTCTGTACTATGCGGTCGAGTGAAATAATGCAGGAAGTACACGTGGATACCCAAACGTCGAAACGAACCCAATGTCTCAAAAGGTAGTAGAAATTGTTTTCGTGTTCCAAAGGAACATCGCATCGTTCTTTTCAGAAACACAGGCACTGCCCTATCGCATTTATCCGGCGATGCCCGGCGGCGACTTGCAGTTAAAATATCCTCACTTGTATGGGAACTACATAATGAGTTGTCGGGTACAGGTTGTGACGAAGGAACGATGACATATGGAAATCTGGTTATGGCCGTGAATCGTGCACAAATAATCAAAGCGGTTAAGGTGACAACTCGCTTAAATAAGAAAATCTGGATTCGAGTGACGCTCCTGCACAAATTTTCATTGTCGCCATTTCCTTATGTAGCTGATGGACTGATGGTGGTAATATTCGCAACTGCGAACACATTTCGTGTATGTGATTCGTATACTTCACATATCGCGTAACACCACGTCATGTGACGCAATAGTGCTGCTCCTAGCGCATAAACTGAAAACTAAAGAGTGTGTGACGTTAATGGATATGGGGGTAACGCAACGATGTAAATGACACCACTTGCTCAAAACGCCAAGCCAATAAACGCCGCCTAAAAACCACCATTTTCTTGGAGTAAATAAATTTTACTTTCACCACATCTTAAGATGCTTACATTTACAAACGCATCATGAACATTGTTTCTTTACTTCTTTGTTAGAACACAAACTTGACATTTACATCTTAAATGAAATGTAGAATTAAATGCATCGAAGTTAATCGCTAAAACAGCTTGATGTTTGTCGAATCCAGTGATAGCTACCGCGAATGGGAACAAATAGACGTATAAATCCGATTAGCATTCCGTTGTGACCGAGCGGTTCTTGGTGTTTTAGGGCGCAGAACAGCGAGGTTATCAGCGCCCGAAATGCGTACTATCACGTTTCCGACTTCGATAAAGGTCGGATTGTAGCCTAACACGATTGCGGTTTGTCGTATCGCGACATTACTGCTTGCGTTGGTCGAGATCCAATGACTGTTAGCAGAATATGGAATCGGTGGGTTCAGGAGAGTAATACGGAATGCCGTGCTGAATCCCAACGACCTCCTATCACTAGCAGTCGAGATGACAGGCTTCTTATCCGCATGGCTGTAACGGATCGTGACACCCAGGTGACACCATCAATCCAATCCCAAGTTCACTTCTTTTTCCTGGGAGGGCGCTTCTCAAGGACGCAGATTTACCGGAGGGTGACGCTAAGAAATTGTTACCCCAAGGTCCGGTACCGCCTAGACTATATGGACTCCCGAAGGTTCACAAAGAGGGGGCACCATTACGCCCCATTGTCAGCAACATCAGGGCACCCACATATTTGTTGGCCAAATACCTGACGGGAATATTAAGTCCTTATGTGGGTAAATGCCCTCATCACATCCGTAATTCCGTGGATTTTGTTAAACGCCTTGATAGCTTCAGGTTGGATGAGTCAGATATCATGGTGAGTTTTGACGTCGTCTCCTTGTTTACGAGGGTACCCCTTCGAGAGTCACTAGAATTGATTAGTCAGAAGTTTGACGAGAAGACCACTGAACTTTTTAGGCATGTCTTGACTTCCACGTATTTTCTTATTAATGGAGAATACTACGAACAAACGGAGGGAGTCGCCATGGGTAGCCCACTCTCACCACTGGTAGCGTATTTGTACATGGAGAACTTCGAGGAGGAAGCCCTGTCGTCATCCGTATGGAAACCTACTTGCTTTTTCCGTTACGTGGACGACATGTTCGTCATCTGGCCACATGGTATGGATAAACTCCTTGACTTCCTTACACATCTAAACTCCATACACCCCAGCATCAAATTCACTATGGAGACTGAAACGGAGGGTAAATTAACTTTCCTTGACGTCTTGGTCAAGAGAAGGGCTGACGGCACCCTAGGTCATGGGGTGTATCGGAAGACAACGCACACTGATGCAGACAGCACGCAGACAGCTGCCACCACCCTTCACAGAGGAACGGGGTACTTAAAACTCTAGTACATAGGGCGCGCACTATCTCTGACGCAGAGAGTCTACCCCAGGAATTGGAACACCTGAGAACTGTATTTCGAAAAAATGGGTACTCAGAGTGGCAGATTCAACGTGCTCTCCACCCAACCACTGCAGCACAACCTGTTGAGATGGATGAAGTCACAAGGGAGGAGGTAGGCACTGCATTTATTCCATACACAGGCGCACTCTCGGGGAAAATCGCCCGCATTCTGAAGAAACACCAGGTCGGTACTGTGTTTTGTCCTCCAAATAAAACTCGTGCACTGGTGGGGAGCGCCAAAGATGACCTCGGTTTGAGGAAGGCCGGCGTGTACCAGATTCCGTGTCAATGTGGCAAGTCGTATATTGGTCAGACGATGCGTACCGTCGAGGATCGATGCCGTGAACACCAGAGGCACACTCGACTGATGTATCCGAGCAAGTCGGCGGTCGCTGAACATTGTTTGTCGGAAAATCACGCCATGGAGTATGACCGCACGAGGATTCTGGTACAGACGTTGACATACTGGAACAGCGTTGTTAGAGAGGCCATCGAAATTCGCACCAATGACGACCTCATAAACCGTGACTGTGGCTTTAATCTTAGCAAGGCTTGGGAACCAGCGATTGGGTTAATCAAGAGTAGCCCGCATCTCGTGGTCGTGCGGTAGCGTTCTCGCTTCCCACGCCCGGGTTCCCGGGTTCGATTCCCGGCGGGGTCAGGGATTTTCTCTGCCTCGTGATGGCTGGGTGTTGTGTGCTGTCCTTAGGTTAGTTAGGTTTAAGTAGTTCTAAGTTCTAGGGGACTTATGACCACAGCAGTTGAGTCCCATAGTGCTCAGAGCCATTTGAACCATTTTTTTTAATCAAGAGTAAATCGAGCAAACGTATAGTTGTGACGACCACGGCGGACAGAGCCATCACTTCGACGTCATCTCAGACGCCGTCGCGAACTGTTCCACCACGCGACCGTGGCGCGGGGCGCGGACGGCGGAGGGAGCGCCCCGCGGGCGGAGGGTATTTAAATCGGCCGCCGCCGCGACCGAACCCAGTTCCCTCTGAGCAGCCATATCGTACGGATCTCCGTGCCGGCACGTCCACAGGAGCTCAGTCCGTCAGTTCACCTGATGATGGCGACATGTATGATCGCCGAAATATTGTGCCCGTTGGACACTATAGACCGGCAGCACACCCGTGGATATTTTGATTATTATTTCGGTTGTTGTGGGAACATTTCGCTTTGGAATAGTTGTTACACAGATGATATATAAATAAAGTCGATCACAGTACTCTCATGAAACGGTACTAGTATCTATGAGAATACCTGAAAATTGCTTTGTGGCTGCGTGATCTTTCGTTTTCACTCATATTTATTAATGAGTGTGGCAATAATTGTACATTCTATGGATTTCTAATTCTTCGTCGTAAAACTAGTAAAAATATGTCTATGAATTTTCCATTTCGCAGGTATTTATGCTCATTTAAGAACTTTGCCTGGTCTTTTAGATGAACAAAGGGACCTGAGACATTACCAGATGCAAATGTATTTAGGTTATTTGGCACCGAATAATTCAAAGATTAACTGCAAGGATATATTATTGTGAAAAATATGCTTTATGGATATTTAGAACTACACCGGTCAGCTAAATAACAATGACCACTGTCCACCGCGTCGTTATATGTCGCGTGGAGGCGTTATAGGCGCGTGATGCAGAAACAAAATTTGTAAGCGGAACAGACACGGACAGCGGATCTTTCTAGCGACGGTATGAGCTACAAATGTGAGAATTTGTTGAGATAAGAGACTTTGACAAAGGACAGATCATCATTTCTCAGAGCTTGTGGACAGTACCCCGAACACGGCCTTATAATGTCCACGTGCTGCTGTCGTGAGCATCTACGGAAAGAGGCAGAAGGACAGTGAAACTACCACTAGGCGCTAAATGGTTGGACTTCTACGACTCTTCACAGAACGTGGGGTTTCGGGACTTGTCTGCCCTGTAAAGTAGGACAGTTGGTGATCTCTGGCATCTCTGCCGAAAGGACACAACGCTGGTGAACGTACAAGTGTTTCGGAGCACACCGTTCATCGTACATGGTTCAACATGGAGCTCCGCAGCAGACCAGCCTTCATGTTCACATGTTGACCCAAAGTCATCATTAGGGAGCGCGGATCCATCGGGGTTCGACCGCCGATCAGTGAAACTTTTCGGCTTTTTCGGTATTGCGTTTTTGCTGCACTACATCGCTGGTCGTCTCCAAAACCGCCATCGTCGATGTGAAAGGCGGCACGGAACGTGCAACTCGCCACGGATGCAAGCTGGTGGGAGCAGTATTATGCTGTGGGAGAAATTCTCCTGAGCTTACGTGGGACTTTCGGTAGTAATCAAAGATGTTGCGAACCGCCTGCATTCCGGCGATTTTATATTCATAGACATCTACTGCCACGTAACTCCACAAACCTACCAACATGCTTTCGGGTCCCTGATACGAGAATCAGTAATGTATTCCGTTCCAAGGACGGACAAACAAGCTATTAAGCAGGTGGTCATAATGTTTTGCCTCATCAATGTCGTTCGAAATACGAAGGACAAACTGTACGTTTTTAGAAAATCAAAATTTTTCCCGTTAACATCAGCATATTTTAACATTCGATGATGGCACTCCTTAAAGCAATGATACACTCTTCCTGAGGCGCTTTAGAAACCAGAATTTTATCATGTTCTATTGCTTCATCTAATGACAAGGAAGTGATTACACGAATCTTATCTTTAACTTTTAGAAGCAAAGAGAAATCAGAAGATAGCTAGCTGAGAATTGTACGGTGAGTGGTCCATGGAGCTGACCTATAGAGCATCCAGGTCTTCAGTTCTTAGTTTTTCTGTAGGTTATGCTGGGTTATCGTGATGGGAAATTTATGAACTTCTTCAAACATTGCATTAAAGACACATCTATGTGCGGTCGGCTGTTGCAGCTCGTGTATCTTCTGATACTAAAATTATAATAATATGGCCCGTTTTAGAAAAATAAAACTGGCAATTATCTCCTTACCAGCACTGCAAATTCGTCGGAACTTTCTAGGCATAGGTTGTGTTCGAGAGGCCGAGCTGATTTACAGTTCTTTTCAGGATCATAACAATGATTCCATTAGGCTGTACATCAACAATAACGATATTCCAAACATAAGTGCCGCTTTCGATTATTTTCAGAGTTTTTGGGCACCAATGAGAACGGTGTTATTTCTGATCCGGAGTCAATTTATGTGGAAACCACCAACTAGAAAGTTTGCTGACGTCCAACCTGTAATATAAAATGATTTGAATTTGATTCCTTGCCGGTCGGTGTGGCCGAGCAGTTCTAGGCGCTTCAGTCCGGAACCGCGCGACCACTACGGTCGCAGGTTCGAATCCTGCCTCGGGCATGGATGTGTGTGATCTCCTTAGATTAGTTAGGTTTAAGTAGTTATAAGTTCTAGGGGACTGATGACCTCAGATGTTAAGTCCCATAGTGCTCAGAGCCCTTTGAACCATTTGATTCCTCCAATGCTCAATGTCGCCCCAGTAAATTTATAGGATAGACGTCGATTTTCTTGAAGCAATGCTCGAACAGTGGCAATATTTTCGTCAGTAAGAGTAGTTCCTGGACATCCTTCGTGAAATTTATCACCAAGAAAATGCCGATCTGTATTGAATTAAAAAAATGTCTCTGGAAACTATGGGACTCAACATCTGTGGTCATCAGTCCCCTAGAACTTAGAACTACTTAAACCTAACCAACCTAAGGACATCACACAACACCCAGTCATCACGAGGCACAGAAAATCCCTGACCCCGCCGGGAATCGAACCCGGGAACCTGGGCGTGGGAAGCGAGAATGCTACCGCACGACCACGAGCTGCGGACGTATTGAATTTACTGCACTAACAAATTGTCGATTCATTTTGGGCTTCTTCGCAAAATGCTTTTCTAACGCGCTCTTTACGTTGTTTACGTGTTAAAAAGGATTTAAAATAGTAAAGTAACATAGCCCAGAAATGGTCTCTGGTCGAACTAAGTTTACTGAAAATACTTAAATGATGATAATTAACAAATTACAAAACCAAATCGATCCTAGTATAGAACAATCAGTTCGCGAAGCATTAAAAAGTAGGTATCAAGTAACAGATTTCATTTGATTTTAGGACCATGGTATTACAAAAAGTTTCAGTATCTCCATCACACGACGTTCAGAGGCTACAATCCCAAAGTATACCAGTCTTTCTTTACGATGGGAGCCGATTACTGCAGGCACTAGCAATGAGTTTACGTAATTTTATAACTATTCAAATATTTTTAACATTTTTATACAGTCATACTTATTTTGTCTCTTTGACTATTTGATTTTTCGCCTTAGATAAGACATTCATAACTACTTCTCATTTTCCACACTACTACAACTATGTTTACTTAATTCTTTCACATTGATAGAAGATCTGAGGAATTTCAGCGATCAATCAGAAGAAGGAACTGACATCTTTAAGATGGTAGTGAGGGAAATGTCTAAGCACCGGAATAATGAATTTCGGTTAGTGTATAAACTGTATGAAAAACAACAAAGACATGCTTACGACGTACACAGATTTCTGGCAAGAGGATACGAGCTGAGACTAATATGTGACTGAAATCCATTCTAAGTGATTAGGCTGGAGAAGTTTGCAGAGAAGTGTAACAAAAGACAAATGCAGTCAGACTCTAATACCAAATGTGAATCAGCAGCCCTCAAAAACGTTGTCAATCGTCTCTCAGAGAGCCGCCTCTTATTAAATGAGAGTGAAGTCTTCATACTATATCCTTAAATCAGAGACGGTAACAAACCTTCCAGTAGAGACACAGTACATTTCGAGAGCTAGCGTGTAGAAATTCACTTGCTAATTACTAATAGTAGAACTGGGAGACTAAAAAGTCTGCGCGTTTGCCGAGAGAAGTCCGAATGTACGTGGATTTTCAAAAGAGCCACTTTTTATGAAATGACAATGAGGTCTTCATACCGCATCTTGAAATGAGAAAAGATAACAAACCCTCATAGAGACATGAACTAAATTGTGGGAGTTAGCATGTAAAAATTCACTCACTAATGATTAACAGTAGACCTGGGTGGCTTTTTCTCCCCGTTTGCCGAAGGATGTCCAAATGAACTTGGAGTTTTGAAAGGGGCCATACCTTAATTGATATCACCTAGGGAGTTATAAGTCGGCTTCAAATGGCTCTGAGCACTATGGGACTTAACATCTATGGTCATCAGTCCCCTAGAACTTAGAACTACTTAAACCTAACTAACCTAAGGACAGCACACAACACCCAGCCATCACGAGGCAGAGAAAATCCCTGACCCCGCCGGGAATCGAACCCGGGAACCCGGGCGTGGGAAGCGAGTTATAAGTCGGGAAGTGGTTGATGTTTAATGACTTGCTTCAATGTCACACAAAGATGAAAAATATAAAAATACTACAAAAATTAGCGGAGAATAACTTTTACGTCCACACGTGTCAGGAAATATATCATGTAGATATCAGGCGGTTATCTGTTGTGCCAGGCCAATAACGTACCCAACAGATAATGCAAAGTTGCAAGTCTGCAATGATTAACAGCGTTGTCGTTAGGTAACCTTAAGAGGGCTGGTGTCCGCCGATTGTCTTGGCCTGTTAGTGGGAAAATTTCGTCATTTGATAGCTGGTTTCTAGTTAAGCGAGTAGTTCACCTTGAGGTTTTTACTGCCTCGGAGAAGAGCGCATCGTAAGCACACCGCATCCTGTATGAGACTTCATTTTTGCCGAGAGCACTGCGGAGGAAGTATGTTGTCGCATCTGTTGTGTACCGTGCTAGTTCTGCACACCACATTTGCCGATGCAGACCACGCGGAAAATACAACAGAACCATCCGTAGACATTGAGGAGTATCCAACTGTGCTGCCCGAGGACGCGAAGAATACGACCAATCTGACCCTTTACAACGCTTTGGATGTGCCTACCAGATGTAGATCAGGCTATGCTGATTACAACGGAAATTGTATCAAGACGATCAACCTGTCAGTGGTAAGTTGTTTCAATTTAGCTCAATCTTTGGTGCATATGAGTGTTTTAAGCTTCTTTAGTGATTCACACGCAAATGTAAAAAAAAGAAGTTTTTTACCACAGGTTTTCTTTTCACTATTACAAATCAGCGTGCATACAATCATTTTACGTTATGGCTAAATCATCATGGGTCGTCATTATCATCTAAACAGAGACGAGTATCTGTTCCCGCATACGTCATATGTTTCTAAATAGAACATTAATTGCGAGAAGCCTCGAAAAACGCTTGAAGTGTTTAATGATACGAATTTGTCAGATTATTCCGTTAACCACGGGTTTTGTAGTTTCAGTACTTTCCTCCGTAAGGTTTGGAAAATAGGGCCCGCCTGCAGTTCCCAGAGAAGATATACTTTCTATGTCTATTTCAATCACTTATTGTTATTTATAGTAAACAGTATTTTACTCATTGGAAGACATGTTACTGTAAAAAACTCTTATTGCGCATACATAGAAAGAAGGATCCTTTATTGTATGATCATATGATAACGGAACAAACACTGGTAGCAGTTACTTCTGTAAAATATCTGGGAGTATGCGTGCGGAACGATTTGAAGTGGAATGATCATATAAAATTAATTGTTGGTAAGGCGGGTACCAAGTTGAGATTCATTGGGAGAGTTCTTAGAAAATGTAGTCCATCAACAAAGGAGGTGGCTTACAAAACACTCGTTCGACCTATATTTGAGTATTGCTCATCAGTGTGGGATCCGTACCACATCGGGTTGACGGAGGAGATAGATAAGATCCAAAGAAGAGCGGGGCGTTTCGTCATAGGGTTATTTTGGTAAGCGTGATAGCGTGACGGAGATATTTAGCAAACTCAAGTGGCAGACTCTGCAAGAGAGGCGCTCTGCATCGCGGTGTACCTTGCTGTCCAGGTTTCGAGAGGGTGCGTTTCTGGATGAGGTATCGAATATATTGCTTCCTCCTACTTGTACCTCCCGATGAGATCACGAATGTAAAATTAGAGAGATTCGAGCGCGCACGGAGGCTTTCCGGTAGTCGTTCTTCCCGCGAAGCATACGCGACTGGAACAGAAAAGGGAGGTAATGACAGTGGCACGTTAAGTGCCCTCCGCCACACACCGTTGGGTGGCTTTCGGAATATAAATGTAGATGTAGATGTTATTGCGCAATTCAACACGGACAAAAATGAACTTGTAATACTCCAGATCTCTGGGTAATGTGGGACAGCAACTCATTTCAGTGTCGTGCAAAAAGAGACAGAATATTAGTTGTTACCATACACGTATGTAGTCACTTCATTTACTGCCATTTTGGGTGGACATTTTACTTGGCAAACATTGGGTGGGTTGAGAATGTGTGTAGCCCGAAACCCGTCACTGACTAAATAAACATCCATCTTAGTTGCCGCTCTGGCTGTCTCTTCTTGCATCACAAAAAATTGAAGCACTGGCATTAGTAAAAGGCATTAAATATTGCCCTGTAAATGAAATATTATGTGCAAAATTCCTTGGCCCCAGTTAAGTTCCAAGCTAAAATGGTCTCACTAAATTGATGAAAATTTACGAAGAACGGAAACGGCCCAGCATTCCCTTCCTATATCGGCCACTGGGCTACATTTCGGGTTATCGGTGCACGCTTCATGGACAGACTCCAACCAGAGAGTCTCGGTTTGACTCCATATCAGGCACATAATTTAATTCTAATTTGTCATTAATGTTCATTCCAGCGAATATTTCGGTAATAGAAAAACATTACCTCAATACAGACATGGTGTTCTAGAAGATTATATCGCCATGTTTAGACATGACTCGTTGTGTTTAGTGATGAGATGCTGATTTATTTTGTGTAGTATTTTGTGTAGTTTCATTACCTGCCACCTAACGTAATGATCAGATGGAACGTTGCAACTAACATAAACAGACTGTTCATTTAGCTAAGGAAAGCTAAAATACAAGGTACGGTATCTGATCACGTGTACTATAGATCTAGAAGCATTTACGCTCACTTCCGAGGCCATGTGCTTACTCATTGTTATTTTTCTAAATAATAAAATTTCCATGCAGACCTAGACTGCCTGCCTGAGTTCCATAGCATGTACAAAGGTGTTTGACAGGTTTCATACGTAGGGAAAAAAGGACAGATTCCCAATAAGTTCCGAAGTTGTTAACAATTACTTCAACAACCTACTGCCCAGATTCTAGGATTTAAAACAGTTGAACTCAACAATACCGGTAGCAACGTTCGTTATACACAGACGAGTAATGTTATGCCATGTCACCTTTAGATGATAAATTTGAATTATATACTCAATGGTTCACCTTCATGGTGCGATCTATGGGAGACGATCTATGAAAAAGCTGTAAAAGAAAGCAATACAAAATATGCAGCGGGAAACACTAATATCAAAATGTACATGTCACGTACTAGACTTCCAGCTTCATATCATATCGTGAAAGAGGAGAACTTGGTTTACTTTCAGCTTCATATTGGGATAAAATTTTTTCTCCCATCAGTTTTTCTAGTTTCATTATTAGGAATAGACACTGACCATTGGGCGACTGTGTTGGTAACACACTGCAGCTCTGTTAAGTAAAACGAAATTGTTCCATTAATAGATGAAATCTCCTACTCAAACTATTCATTACGTTTTCTATGATGTCCTACTTTTGTGAATATGGTAACAAAATATGTAAAAAACTGAGGAATACTTCAAAAAAGTAACTGATAGATATCACGCAATATGAAAATGGTTCAATGACACCTCTGTAGTGAATTTTACGTGTATCAATATTGATACATACAATAGCGATCTGCTGCTTTTGTTGTCGATTTATTCATAACTGAAAGGTACCTACATGTGCAGGACTACGAGAGACTGCTCAGTATGACTTGATATAACGCGTTGTACACTCCATGGCAGAAATACGTGGAATAAATGTAATTAAAATGTTTGCAGAAAGATTAGAATTCCATTCCAGGTAGAAAAGATACGTCGTTACCTAGAGGATGATGTAATACGCAGTGTGAACAGAGAAACGTCTTGTTAATTTGAGACGTGTTTTTTATTTCCAAAGTAAATTGAGTCATGTTCATAATTTACAGATACCTATGTTATCTAAGAATACCCTTAATTGTGTGATGTGCAATATACCTGTTCCGAACGAATATCTTTGTAGTGAAAAATTTCATTTTCAGATGCCTCACGTAAGCTGAAATTGATCAGAACCTCGAAATAATATTTACCCATTTGTTACTTATCTTCAAACTACGAAACTATATATTTTAGTGAATCACTTATAATTTTTACCTTCTTTATTCAAATTTCAGTGCAAAAGATGTAGTTGTGATTTTAAACTACAAGACGAAAGCATTTGTCCACGAAACGCTCATCTTATCGTGAAGTGACTAGTACAACCTAAGGATCTTCCAACCGATGTAACTCTGTGAGCTAGATCACTCCCGCACTGCAGCTGCGGGCTGGGAGAGACTGTCAGTGAAGCTTATTTTACGCTATACTTACGTCACGTAGCGGGAAGAACTTTCTTTCAGGAAAAACTCATACAGTGTCAACGAAACTAACGTAAAACTTTGTAGCAAGAATCACGAATATTTCCACAACATTAGTGGCTGTTTCTAGAAATGTGTGTGACGAAACTAAAGTACTTCCAAATTTATCTGTGAAGTCCCCCAACTGCACAACTGCGTAGCGAATAGCAAATGCGGTGGCAATATGTTAATCTCCTAGATTTGCCGATGGGAATGTTGAGTGTTCGAAAGTACGAGTAACTTTTCATGTTGAAGCTTTTCGTGAGACTAAGGTACACATTAATTATTTGCTCTATCTCAAAAAACTGTAATTTTGAATATCACTGTTCTATCCCCTTTTTCTAAAATTATATATTGTTGTCTAAGGAAGGTATGATAATCTTACTGAAACCTTTTGAAATAGGCCTACCCTAAGCAACCTTACATTCCATCGAATGCTGTACGCTTGTATAAATCTTGTACGGGTGATTTTTACCGGTAGCTTAAGTATCTTGGCTTCACTTCCTGTTTCACTCTTTTATCTATCTTCAGTTTTCTGAGTTGTTTAATGCGCCCACCGGATCATTCCCTGTCTTCTGCCAACTTCACCATCTCCGAATAAGGCCTAAAGATAATTTCCTGAAATATTTGTTTTATATATTCCATCTCCTTCAACCGCTGCAATTTTTCCCCCTATACGACGTCCTCTATTACAATGGAAGTTGTTCCCTTAACTGTTAACACAAATCCTATTGTGCTGTTCCTTCTTTCACTCAGTGTTTCCCACATTATCTGACCAGTCCATTCTATTTTCGACATTCTTCTTTAGTACCACGTCTCTAAACATTTAATTGTGTTCTTTTCATGCCTTCCTACAGTCGTGTTACAGTTGCTGTTCTTTAGACGTGCATTTTCAGGAACGTAATTCTCAAATAATGTATTATGCATGATACTTGACGAGAAATGCTCTATATGCATGTGACAGTGTCCTCCTCATAGTCTGTTTCTTCATTCATCATCTTCTGTGTTGCTTCCAAGCTATCAAAATTTTTTGATTTCGTCTGCTAAATGACTTCCGAAAAATCATTCCCGTTGCTCCTCGGTATTTTTGTGCTCCTTTCGTTTACTCTCAATTCCTGTTTTGTGCTCCGCAAATTTTTCATTCTACTCAACAAATTCTGTAAGTCTTCGTCACAGTTACAAAGAAGAGCCATGTGATCAGCGATTTCATTTCACTCAAAATTTTAATCCCAATTTAAAATATTTCGTTTCTTTCTGTCATTACCTCTACGATTTTCAGCACTGGCAGCAGAGGTGGGCTGCACATTTGCTTTGCGCCCATTTTCATCGGAACACTCTTCTCTTGGTCTTCCATTCTCTTGGTTCTTGTACACGTATAACACTGTCTGTTCCTAGAGAGTACTGCCGGCCGGAGTGGCCGAGCGGTTCTAGGCGCTTCAGTCTGGAACCACGTGACCGCTGCGGTCGCAGGTTCTAATCCTGCCTCGGGCATGGATGTGCTTGATGTCCTTAGGTTAGTTAGGTTTAAGTAGTTCTACGTTCTAGGGGACTGATGACCTCAGCAGTTAAGTCCCACAGTGCTCAGAGCCATTTGAGCCTGGAGAGTACACATATTTTTCTGAGAATTTAAAAAACTTTGCATCACTTGACATTGTCGTGCCAAGTAGGCCGTAGAAATTAAGATGTAAATGGAAAATTTATCGCTGACACCATAAGGCGGCCAGCTGCTTAGCTTGCAACCACTGTTACTACGAATGTTGCATGGTCGCGCTTATCTTCATCAGAACTTCAACTATGTGAGCTGCGGAACTCCAAAACAATAAAGATCGCATAACAACCTGACATTCGTCAGGTTTATACTTATCAAATAGAATGAGAAAAAACATTACTTTGCAATTACTGTGAATTTTCGTGCTCTTCATTGTAACGGACAGTGAAATGGCCTAGCATTAATTGTGGTAACTCCAAGATCGAAATTATGAGTCACGATATCGATATATTTTTGACAAGAAGTAGGCTGAAAGTTCTGTTTTCTTTTCATTAAAATATTTTCAGTTACTCGAACTTTGGTGGACACCGATCGGGAACAGTACACAAAAAATAACCTTCGAAGACATAGGAGCCCTCTGTAAACTGGCGGAGATATCCAAATGATATACATATTTCACCACATCAATAAAAAAAAATATCTGCGGTATAACTTTCAGTCGGATAATCAACGTTTAGTAACCACAGAACTATATCAGGAGCTGAATAAAACTTCTCAGCCACCAAATTGGAAAGTGACTAAGTCAGTCATAATGCAGTTCACAGTTCATGTTTGTTTATAAGTCGTTACTTTAGCTTCCTGTTTAATACTGCAACACCTTCAAAACTAAATTCAAATCAGAATTCGGTCGACCTGCCGTTTGCGATTCTAGCGCACAAAATATTAGGACAGCATCAGCGCCTCTCGCAAAAAATAAAAACATATTAAGTATAGCAATTTCTCATTTAACTTTCATCACACTGGCTTACTAGCTCGCATAGCTACCACCTAAATAAAAATTTAAATCGAGGTAGGCACTAATTCAGGTACAGACTACTAAAAATTATCCCTAATTTTCAAAACAAGCCATTTTTGAAAATTGTTACATAACAATAACTTCCACAGAAAAGCTCAATTTATAAACAACTGGCCATTAAAATTGCTACACCAAGGAGAAATGCAGATGATAAACGAGTATTCATTGGACAAATATATTATACTAGAATTGACATGTGATTACATATCATGCAATTTGGGTACATAGATCCTGAGAAATCAGTACCCGGAACAACCACCTCTGGTCCCAATACCTGCCTTGATACCCCTGGGCACAGAGTCAAACAGAGCTTGGATAGCGTGTACAGGTACAGCTGCCGATGCAGCTTCAACACGATACCACAGTTCATAAAGAGTAGTGACTGGCGTATTGTGACGAGCCAGTTGCTCGGCCACCATTGACCAGACGTTTTCAGTTGGTGAGAGATCTGGATAATGTGCCGGCCAGCGCAGCAGTCGAACATTTTCTGTATCCAGAAAGGCCCGTACACAACCTGCAACATGCGGTCGTGCATTATACTGCTGAAATGTAGGATTTCGCAGGGATCAAATGAAGGGTACAGCCACGAGTCGTAACACATCTGAAATGTAACGTCCACTGTTCAAAGTGCCGTCAATGCGAACAAGATGTGACCGAGACGTGTAACCAATGGCACCCCATACCACCATACCATCACGCCGGGTGATACACCAGTTTGGCGGTGACGAATACACGCTTCGAATGTGCGTTCACCGCGATGTCGCCAAACACGGATGCGACCATCATGATGATGCTGTAAACAGAACCTGGATTCACCCCAAAAAATGTTTAGCCATTCGTGCACCCAGGTTTGTCGTTGAGTACACCATCGCAGGCGCTCCTGTCTGTGATGCAGCGTCAAGGGTAACCGCAGCCATGGTCTCCGAGCTGATAGTCCATGCTGCTGCAAACGTCGTCGAACTGTTAGTGTAGATTTTTGTTGTCTTGCAAACGTCCCTATCTGTTGATTCAGGGATCGAGACGTGGCTGCACGATCCGTTACAGCCATGCGGATAAGATGCCTGTCATCTCGACTGCTTGTGATACGAGGCCGTTTGGATCCAGCACGGCGTTCCGTAATACCCTTCTGAACCCACCGATTCCATATTCTGGTAACAGTCATTGGATCTCGACCAACGCGAGCAGTAATGTCGCGATACGATAAACAACAATCGCGATAGGCTACAATCCTACCTTTATCTATGTCGGGAACGTGATGGTACGCATTTCTCCTCCTTACATGAGGCGCGAACAACGTTACACCAGGCAACGCCGGTCAACTGCTTTTTGTGTATGAGAAATCGGTTGGAAACTTTCATCATGTCAGCACGTTGTAGGTGTCACCACCGGCGCCAACCTTGTATGAATGCTCTGAAAAGCTTATCATTTGCATATTACAGCATCTTCTTCCTGTCGGTTAAATTTCGCGTCTGTAGTACGTCATCTTCGTGGTGTAGCAATTTTAATGGCCCGTAGTGTATCTTAATTACTCGATTCTCACTTCATTCTACTGTGCACTAATTTTGTACATTGGACTTACACAGCACTTTTCATACATAAAAATCTCTCAACGTAGCATATGTAGAGCAGTCTCTCTCCAATTGCAGCAGGGAAACTCGTCGGTCGTGCATCTGCATTTAGAGACGCAATCACTCCCGCGCTCTGTGTCTATCACAGTATCACAGACAAATCAGTATTGAATTTAGTTCATAGCAGATAGATGGGAGTAGCGCCACATTTCAAGTATTTACGAAATGCTAAATAACACACGTAAGCGCCAGTAACGTGCCCTCAGTATTTAACTTAAAACTAAAAATAAATAATGTGTAGCCTGTTTCGCAATGTCTCATGAGTCAAGAAAACATTTCATCTATATCTACAACCACTTGAATACTCTGCAACGCACACTTAAGTGCCTGTCAAAGTGTTCTTAGAGCCAGCTTTAGGCTAAAAAGTTTGTTTGCGTGGCTATCCTCCGTAGCACGCACAGAATTATTAATTTTGTTAACAAAAACCATATTTTGTTATTGCACAGTAATTTATTTCTCCCTGACGTGTTTGGCTTTTATTTACTCTACGAGATCTTCAGTGGTATCTAGAACGACATAGTTTTGTACTGATATGCGTTAATTTTATATTTAAAACATTTCATGTTGCGTTTTTATGTAAATAAGTAATTACTTATAACTCCTCACATTTTTGTTTGGCATCTGCGTTTCCTCTCATCTCGTCTGGAGATCATACTACCACTTCATTTACGAAATATAAGCAGATTTTTTATATTCCGAACTTCTTGTTTCACACTGTTCGTCTTGTTTACTCTTATTTTTGTGGTGCACTGTTATTCTTTAGCCACTAGTTATAGATGGAATCGGTGGGTTCAGGAAGGTAATACGGAACGCCATGCTGGATCCCAACGGCCTCGTATCACTAGCATTCGAGATGACTGGCATCTTATCAGCATGGCTGTAACGGATCGTGCAGCCACGTCTCGACCCCTGTGTCAACAGATGGGGACGTTTGCAAGACAACAACCATCTGCACAAACAGTTCGACGACGTTTGAAGCAGCATGGACTATCAGCTCGGAGACCATGACTGCGGTTAACCTTGACGCTGCATCACAGACAGGAGCGCCTGCGATGGTGTGCTCAACGACGAACCTGGCTGCACGACTGGCAAAACGTCATTTTTTCGGATGAATCCAGGTTCTGTTTACAGCATCATGATGGTCGCATCCGTGTTTGCCGACATCGCGGTGAACGCACATTCGAAGCATGTATTCGCCATTGCCATACTGGCGTATCACCCGGCGTGATGGTAGGGGGTGCCATTGGTTACACGTCTCGGTCACCTCTTGTTCGCATTGACGGAACTCTGAGCAGTGGACGTTACATTTCAGATGTATTACTACCTGAACCGTGATTTATTTTCAAAGCATATCCTTAAGAATTTATTTTATTTACTAGCGATTCATCAAGAACATTTACACATTTAATCACACTATGTAAGCATGGAAGTAGTTGCCAGGGAGTAATTGATGAATCCATAACCAAATTCCTTTTAACAAATGGGAATTTTATTCACTTTAATAGTGCCTAAAAGCATTTTTTTAAAGAAACAGATTTAAAACTATAATCAGTAAGCGTCCTCTAAATATCAAAGTTACAATTTATTCAGAGGCAGAAAGAAACAAGTTTCAACTGTATGAGTTTTCGGGTGGAGAACCTTGCCGCTCCCTTTTGACACGGCTGTAGTTACGACCGCTCACAACAGCCTCTGAAACACTACACTGGTGCAAGTCTGCAACACACCAGATAACTTTAAACTAAGAATTTTAACAATTTACACAAGCACACAAACTATGCACCACCCGTAGGATGGATGGAAATGGTACAAAACACTAACAGTTAAAATATTAACCTTGCCACCGAAAGTGAAAATTGATTTTAACTTCTAAGAAAAGTCTTACGGTGAAAGGGTGGCAACTTTATATATTAAATGATCATTTAAGTAAAAGCCCACGAAATGCAATCGTATATAAAATTCTACAAGGTTGGCCAAACAATAGTTAATATGCTCTACAGTACACACATATCACCTCTCAAGATCATAGGCAATAATATGAAAGTTTCCAAAGACCAAATATATTTCAGGTGTTAGGTCGTTACACTCCACGCAAAAAATTCGTTAACACACCAAATCCGAGAAACATGACAAAGGCAGCTACTAACGTACGGTAGATTAATAGGGAGATTGCCAGACAATCCGAACTGCAGGTTGCTCTAACCCTCCCCTACTCCACAATGTAAAAACGGACCACCCAATTTATAAACAACCACCTTCACACAGGTGGGCAAACGGATAAGAATGGTGAGACAACTCCAAAGCAAAACGGCTGCTGACCTCACCAAGAAAACTAGTAGAATTTAACAAGAGTAAATTAAACAACATATCACCAGTCACTTAACTTCTAATAAACTGCGATTTCTGGCGAAGACCTGGCGCAGCACCCCCAAAACGCTCTCCCGAACCGTCCGCTACCAGCCGCTTCAACGGACGCAGGAAGGCGCGCCGATCTCCCGTTCACGGCGTCGCATCTCGCACCGGCCAGACCGATGTCGTGGGTTGACTCCTGTTGCTCTCGTGTCGACGGCGAAGCTATTAGCCCTCTCTATATGGAGCGGCCCACTGGACTGACGTGGCGACCTCACATGCGCCGACGCTCAAGACGGACAAGTCATCTTGTGTCCCAGTGCACGACCGACCAACCGCCATTGGCCATTGCCTGAACCTGCTCGAGCAGACTGGCGGCCTAACGCGCAGACAAGGATGCAGGAACTAAGCCCCGACCGGGCGACCACTCGCCGAGTTCTCTTACTGGCGGAGTGGAAAGACTCTCATTTATCCGGCTTTAAAGATTGATCTGAACGAAAGCCGTACTAGCACTCCGGACGACAGACACACTATCTGCCTCACAAATTCGGACGAGAGACAGACTAGCAAGCTGGGGACGAGAGACTGACCCAGACTGACTCCCAGACTGACTCAATGGTGAGTTTTTTTTTTTTTTCCTTTATTGTGTTTCAATTCCCCAGCAGGGCGGGCTGGCAGCAGCATAGGCGCTGCTCTTCAGCCGAAAGACAGAACAAAACAATAGAAGACATTGAAAAACAGCAAAGGAGAGAATAAGGTGAACAGAAATATAAAAAAGGGGGAACAGCATGGAAGACAAAAAAAAACAAAACGGGGTGACTGTAAAATGGAGATAACAAAAAAGTGTTTAAAAGTAGCACATATAAAAAGCCACACACTGCGACGGTTAAAAGAACTCAAGGCACAGTATGACTGGAGCATAAAAGTAGCGACGGATGGCATAGCACATAACGTAACACTGACGGCGAACCTCAAGGCAGGACACAAAATCACATCTCTTGACGCACACGAGTAACAGCACTACAATGGTGAGCTCATAATGCCCCTTAAATACACTTGAAAACGCAACCTTTCCCCTTTCCCACCAGAGGGAGACACCAAAGCTGCGACTGCTACAGCGGCGCCACCGCCAGACACGGATTGCGACTGCTTCACACTACGCGCTGCGGCGAGCTCTGCATAACAGCAGTTTTTACCACGGCTCAAAGGCGATGAAGAGTAACAGAAGGGAGATATACATACACTAAAGAGCCAAAAAAGATGTACAAATGCCTCTCTTCTGTACAGGAAGTTGCAAGACATCCCAGATACGTTAAATAATTCATGTCTGGGGAGTTTGGTGGGCAGCGGAAGTGTTTAAATTCAGAAGAGTGTTGCTGGAGCCACTCTGTGGCAATTCTGGACATGTGGGTTGTCGCATTTTCCGCTGGAATTGCCCCAGTCCGTCGGAATGTCGAATGGACATGAATGGATGTAGATGATCAGACAGGATGCTTACGTACATAAGCCTGTAAGAACCGTATGTAGACGTATGAGGGGCCCCATATCACTCCAACTGCCCACGTCCCACACCATTACAGAGCCTGCACCGCGTTGAGCAGTTCCCTGGTGATATGCAGGGTCAATGGATTCATGAGGTTGCCGGCCTGGGTGGCCGAGCGGTTCTAGGCGCTACGGTCTGGAACCGCGCGACCCCTACGGTCGCAGGTTCGAATCCTGCCTCGAGCATGGATGTGTGTGATGTCGTTAGGTTAGTTAGGTTTAAGTAGTTCTAAGTTCTAGGGGACTGATGACCTCAGCAGTTATGTCCCATAGTGCTCAGAGCCATTTGAACCATTCATGAGGTTGTCTTCATACCCGTAAATGTCCATACGCTGTATACAATTTAAATGACACTCGTCCGACCAGGCAACATGTTTCCAGTAATCAACAGCCCAATGTCGGTGATGACGGGTCCAGGTGAAGCGTAACGCTTTCTGTCGCGCAGTCATCGGGATGGCCTTCGGCTCTGAAAGCCCATATCGATGATGTTTCGTTGAATGGTTCGCACCTTGACACTCATTGATAACCCACCGTATAAATCTTCAGCAGTTTTTGGAAACGTTGCACTTCTGTCACGTTCAACCATTCTCTTCAGTCGCCATTGGTCCTATCTTGCCGGATGCCTTTCAGCCTACAGCGACGTCGGAGATTTTATGTTTTTTCGGATTCCTCATATTCACGGTGCACTCGTGAAATGGTCGTACGGGAAGATCCCCAGTCCTTCGCTACCTCGGAGACGCTATGTCCCATCGCTCGTGCGCCGACGACGTTCAAACTCACATAAATCTTGATAACCTGCGATTGTAGCAGCAGTAACAGATCTAACAATTGCGCGAGACACTTGTTGTCCTATATAGGCGTTTCCGATCGCAGTGTCGAATTCTGCGTTTTTACTTATCTCTGTATTTGACTACGCAGCTTCTTTGGCTCTTGTGTGTATATAGACAGATATATAGGTACTTGCAGTTTATTAAACTGGGAAACAACCATAAACTGGCCTACAAAACTCACGTAAGTTACAGCGCATGCGCATGCGTGATGTCCTAATTCTCTAGCCATTATATGCAACCAGCTCTCGTCCATGTGACACTATTGGAAGGAAATGACTTTTAAACAAATCATGCAAAATTAATTTGAATTCCATCTAAACTTAACCCTTACAAGCACCATCGTCTCGTAGCAAGAAGACCACAGAAACAAAACAATTAACATTTTAATTTTACGCTATTAAAAGCCACAACATTGTGAGATAAAACGTAACCAAATGTTAATTTTAGTCAATAATTAGGTGGGTACGACCAACGATGTATTCAGTGCAGATGCACACCAATTTCAAACTCTTACGGTAACTGGCGAATTGCACTGCGTAACAAGGACAATGGGCAAGGGACATATCAGCAGTGTGTGGATAAGTTGAGAATTTGGGCCAGACAGAAGGCGTCACGGTAGGGTAGTGGGTGCAGTTGCGATGAACACTGTTGCCGAATGGCTCAGTGGTCAGCGCATCTGCCTAGTGATCAGGAGACGCGGGTTAATTCTACAGTTTGTTAGTGCTCCAGTAAGCCGACACCATAAACAGGCGATAAGGCACTGAAAATCTCAACATTTCAGGAACTGTTTAAGTTAACGCAATTATGATTTTGAAGAGCAAAACGCCGTTGAATTTGTTTCTCTTAGAAGTAGAAGCAGATATTACTTTACTGTCACTTGAAAAAGTTGACACCAGAACCATTCTAATTAATATGAATAAGAGAAGAGGCTATACGCCATTTAGTGCGGACTGTTTCACAATACATTTTGGACGATACAAATTACTATAGAATAAAGAGGATTACTTTGGATAGCGCGGCAACATGAACAATGCTAAGAAATTGGCAACGTTGAGACAAAACGCGCAACGTCATGTTGAGAAGTAATACATAGTGAGATTTAAGTGGTGATTGTGATCTTTCGGTAAATTTGATCCTTGAAGATCAAGTGTAAGTTTTTGGAAACATATTCGCTAGTAGCTTCTAACATTTGACTTCATATACTTAAGCTTTCGTAGAACATGCGGTAATGCAGAGGGCTGGCCATAACTAGTAAGTGGTTCATGGGTGCGTTAGCACTAGCTAGCCCGACTTGTCGGGAATTCTCGTATTTGAGCTTTAAATTATGATCGAATTATCGTTCGTCCACTTGCTAGGAAATTTGGATAGTATGTGGCGGAGGAAAATGGCCTGCGTGTCACTGGGGAAGTTGATTTTGCGATAAATTTAAACAAATTTTAAACCCTGATAGCATAACTCAATCTTTTTTTGTTTCTAATGGTAAGCAATTTCGAGAGAGAGGAAAGCAAGCTCAGATGGATAAAGGAAAGCATGGAACAGGCTACATAAACAACGTGATATCAGTTCTGGGTGCTTGATGTTCGTTATAGTACTGTACATAGAAGAGTGCAATTAAACAGAAGGGAAATGTTAGAAATGGATCATTTGGTGTCTCACATACCAAAACCGACTGGTGACACTAGGCATCCATCAGTATGCGGAGCAGATCTACTGCAAACTTTAGCAGACAGGTTGAAATATTCGGAACCAAGGTGTTCAAATGGTTCAAATGGATCTGAGCACTATGGGACTTAACTTCTAAGGTCATCAGTCCCCTAGAACGTAGAAATTCTTAAACCTACCTAACCTAAGGACATCACACACATCCATGCCCGAGGCAGGATTCGAACCTGTGACCGTAGCGGTCGCGCGTTGCCAGACTGTAGCGCCTAGTACCGCTCGGCCATCCCGGCCAGCAAGGTGTTTTGGATTAACTCTGACAGAATTGTGTGTTACTGCATATTCCTATGTTAAATGTTGCAACATTGAGTTACCAGACTCATTGTCAGTAAAAATGCACCTGGCAAAGATTGGTGACTAAGTTCTTGTACGAGAAACGGCCTACTTTAAGCCGAAAGGGTATCTAAAGCTAGAGCAGCAGGATTTGACAAGGAGGTAGTCAAGTTCTATTTCCACGTTTTAGAAAACATTATGACCGAGCTCGATCTGCATAATCGTCCTAGCTAATGGAGAGGGTTTCCTCTTTTTAATAGACCACCTTCAATAGTAACAGACAATGGCAAAAACGGAATCGTCAGCTTCACAAGTGCTGTACCGCCATAGGCACTTACGTATCCCCGCTGGTGATATTTAACAGTGTGCAACAAAAGCCCGAGGTGCAAAATAATCTTTCAATGTGTCTCTTCTAAGTACATGTGCGAGTGTCTGTATCGGTGAAGACGGATTTAAAATTCCTTGAAAACCTTGAGAAGATCCTGTACCAAGAAAAGCTTTTGTTGATTCGTATGGTCACACTTCCCCATTTGTCAGTATCAGCCACAGAATTTTGTTTGGTCAGCTTACCTCACCATCGTACACTCGCCCTGTAGCCGCTTGACCGCAGCCTTTTTAAGATTCTAAGGCTTTACGACAATTAGTAGGCTACCATGTCGATGCATCGCAACATAGGTTCTGCTATCAGTAAATTGCAGTTTGGACTACTTTTCACGAAGGTCTGGAAACGCACGGCGTCTGTTGAACTAGCGGTCTGTGGTTTCTCATGCATCGGAATTAATTAAGTCACTAGTCTTTGAGGACTTCAACCCATAACAGACCTACAACCATTCTCTAGAGTACAACATTCCTGCAGAACTATAACAGACGAACTCGTTACCATCTCACAGCACGCAACGCACTTCACGCCAAAGGAGTGTCACATCACATCTCCTGGAAGTAATGAAATTGTTTAACAGAAACATTGGACGAAATAAGACAAAGTGTCAAAACAGACTGAGAAGAGAAACATAGACAAAAAAGAATCAATGAGCCAGAAACGAGCACTAGCATAAGATGCGAGGAAGAAAGCTAATGAGGAAAGAACTCAGTCACCGTCAGGTAGGAGACCTTAGATCTGAGTAGTGAAGATGACTGGAAATTTGGATTTTGTAACTTTCTTCCAAAAAGGTGACTGAATCCGGTGTCAGAGTTGCATAACATGACACTACGAGCATTTTGTTGAGGCAAAAAGAAGAAAGTAGTTTAAGTGTGGTCGCTGTGTGTAAACATTTGAGTACTAGGAAAAACTGATATTTGTTATACCTTTCATGCTCGTGATTACGTATGAATGTTCCTTATTTGAAGACAATTATCTAGATCTGAAGTAAAACTAACATTTTACATGATATTTTCAGTTTATTTAGCTTTATTCATATTACTCCCACAATATATCCAAATTTCACAATATTTTATCAGTTCGTAAAATCTTGCAAGTAGATTTGGTAGCTAAACTGTGAGATAAATTGTAGATATTTTTATTTTTTTAAAAAATTAAAGAGATTTTTTAAACATGTATGTACAATATATGTACTTATACTCGCAAGAGCCTCCGTTATTTAAAAAAAAAATGTTGAAATATCTGAAATTATATAACTTACCTCTTTACTCTAACTTGAACAATTCAGGAAATATTCGGGGTGAACAGCTTAGCTGAATCGGTCACTGTACAGTTTTATGTTTAGTTAATCTATAAGCTACAGTCTTCATAAAATAACATTTCCTTTGCTTTTTTGCTCCTGACTGTTTAGAGAGACAGCAAGTGTCTGTCTTTGCTGTGGATGTGATGTACACAGCAGACAATTTTACTGCAGAGTATGAATTCAGAAGTGAATATTAAATAAGAATTAAGAGTACACAGTCTTAGATTTATATCTCAGTTAACATAAAATAGCATTGTTGGTGTAAAAATCGACTAACGCCAGAAAAATATTACTACAAATATATGGAACAGGTCCGTAGTGCTATACACAATCATGATTACAACACACAGCTTACGAAAACTTTCTTTAATAACGGAGCTGTATTTCATAAAGGCGTATGACTGTAACGCAGAACTGTGTGTAAACAAAAAATAGACTAGTGGAAATCTGGATAAAAAGAAAGTAGAACCGTTTGAATTGTGGCACCATCGAATAATCTTATGCACTGGTGGGCAGAAGGTCGAAAGTAACTTCGCATGATATGTCGCTGCCAAGTATCACAGGTCGATAATACTTAGACCATACATAGCCAGAACTGGAGGGCGCTGATAATATCGCCGTTGAGCGCTCGTAAACCCGAAATAAATAGACACACAGGAAGACCTGCCGTAGTACAGAATGGAACTGAGTGGAATAAGCACAGAAACAAGCAGCAATTACACTGTTATTCAAATACGATAATTACACTGAAGTCACCGCGATTTGTAAAGGTTCCCTCGACATTAAAAAAGGCTGGACATGGTTCTTAACAGGTTGCATGAGCACCACAGATGGCAGCGCACACGCTACAGCAGTGCTTCTATTTTGGCCACTTTGTTCGTGATGAGTTTTTCGGGTGATGGGGCGTACCATTACCCCATCAAATATCCTCTCGTTCCAAGAGCTCCTCCACCGTGGTATCTCGATGGTATCGCGCACCGTCATACGTAAAAATGAAGTCAGCGCCGAGCGCACCCTACAAAAGACGGGGAAACAGTATAGTATTCGGGGGGAGCAGAAAAGGATAATAACAACGTTGACCAGTGAGTATATCGTGTTCAAAGATTTGGAGGTCAGAATGCAAATCCAACATTATCCCTCCCTACACTGTAACACCTGGATTACAAAAACAATCATGTTCCACCAAGTTTCAGGTCGCATTGCATGTTCCCACCTCTTGTAACATGAAGGTACGCTCAGAACCACTACTCAAAATGAATCTGCTCTCATCCGAGAAAAGTACGCAACATCACTCCTTACTGGTCTAACTGATAAGCAAGTTGTTGATGTTGTTGTAGTCTTTAGTCCAGAGACTGGTTTGATGTAGCTCAATCTGTTTAGTGTATTCAACTCTTGGTCTCCTCTACGATTTTTACTCTCCACGCTGCCCTCCAATACCAAATTGATGATCCTTTGATGCCTCAGAACATAGCCTACCAACCAATCCCTTCTTCTAGTCAAGTTGTGCCACAAATTACTCTTCTCCCCAATTCAATTCAGTACCTCCTCATTAGTTACGTGATCTACCCATCCAATCTTCAGCATTCCTCAGTAGCACCACGTTTCGAAAGCTTCTATTCTCTTCTTTCCTAAACTATTTATCGTCCATGTTTCACTTCCATACATTATTACACTCAATACAAATACTTCCAGGGAAGACTTCGCGACACTTGAATCTACACTCGATGTCGACAAATCTTTCTTCTTCAGAAACGTTTCTCTTGACATCGCCCGTCTACATTTTATATCCTCTCTATTTCAACCATCATCAGTTATTTTCCTCTCCAAATAGCATAACATTTGTTTTACTTTCTCTGCCCCATTTCCTAATTTAATCCTCTCAGCATCACCCGATTTAATTCGACTGCATTCCATTAGCCTCGTTTTGCTTTTGTTGATGTTCATCTTATATCCTTTCAAGACACTGCCCATTCGTTCAACCGCTCTTCCATGTCTTTTGCTGTTTCTGACAGAATAACAATGTCATCGGCAAACCTGGAATTTTTTATTTCATCTTCATGGATTTTAATTCCTACTCCAAAGTTTTCTTTTGTTTCCTTTACCTCTTTCTCAATAAACAGACTGAATAACATCGGGGATAGGCTACAACACTGTCTCAGTCCTTTCACAATCCCTGCTTCTCTTTCATGCCCCGCAGCCACCTTCAGAACCTGAAAGAGAGTATACCAGCCAACATTGTTACAGTCTACAAATGCTAGAAACTTAGGTTTGCCTTTCCTTAATCTGTCTTCTAAGATAAGTCGTAGGTTTAGTATTTGGTCACGTGTTCCAAAATTTCCATGGATTCCAAATTGATCTTCCCAGTGGTCGGTTTCGCCCACTCTTTCCAATCGTCTGTAAAAATTCCTGTTAGTCATTTAGAGGAGTCTCTTATTAAACTGATAGTTCTGCAATTTTCACACCTGTCGGTGCCTGCATTATTTGAGACTGGAATTATTCTGTTCTTCTTGAAGTATGAGGGTATTTCTCCTATCTCATGCATCTTGCTCGCTAGGTGGTACAGGTTTCTCGGGGCTGGAACTCCCAAGGCTGTCAATAGTTCTAATGAAATGTTGTTTACTCCCGGACCCTTGTTTCGACTCAGGTCTTTCATTGCTCTGTCAAATTCTTCACGCAGTATCATATCTCCCATTTCATCTTCATCTATATCCTCTTCTATTTTCATAATATTGCCCTCATAGACATCGCCCATGTGTAGATACGCCATATTCTCCTTCCACTTTTCTGCTTTCCCTTCTTTCCTTGGAACTGGTTTTCCATCTGAGTTCTTGATATCCATACAAGTAGTTCTCTTTTCTCAAAAGGTCTCACTAATTTTCCTGTAAGCGGTATCTATCTTACCTTTAGTGATATACATATCCTTACACTTGTCCTCTAGCCATCCTTGCTTAGCCATTTTACACTTCCTGTAGATCTCATTTTTGAGATATTTGTATTCCTTTTTGCCTGGTTCATCTACTGCGTTTTTATATTTTGTCTTTTCATCAATCAACCTGATTGTCTCTCCCGTCACCTAAGCATTTCTACTATCTCGAGTATTTTTACCTACATGATCCCCTGCTGTCTTCACTATTTCATATCTCGGTGCTACACATACTTTTCTACTGTATTTCTTTCCCCCGTTAATGTCAATAGTTCCCTAATTCTCTCTCTGAAACACTCTACAACCTCTGGTTCTTTCTGTTTATCCAGGTCCCATCTCCTCAAATTCCCACCTTTTTGCAGTTTCTTCAGTTTTAATCTACAGTTCATAACCAACAGAATGCGCCAGGGTCCACATCTGCCCCTGGAAATTTCTTACAATTTAATACGTGGTTCCTAAATCTCTGTCTTACCATTACAGGGTCTATCTGAAACCTTTCAGTGTCTCTAGGCCTCTTCCACATATAAAACCTTCTTTCATGTTTCGTAAACCAAATGTTAGGCAGGATTAAGTTATGCTCTGTGCAAAATTCTACCGAACGGCTTCCTCTCTCATTCCTTACCCCATTCCAAATTCACCTACTACTTTTTCTTTCCCTGTTATTGATTTCCAGTCCCCCATGACTATCAAATTTTCGTCTCCCTGCACTATCTGAATAATTTCTTTTATCTCATCATACAATCTCTTCGTCATCTGCGGAGCTAGTTGGCATATAAACTTGTACTACTGTGGAAGTCATGGGCTTCGTGTCTATCTTGGTTACAATAATGCGTTCATATGCTGTTCGTAGTAGCTTACCCGCACTCCTATTTTGTATTTATTATTAAACCTATTCCTGCATCTTATATCCTTTCAAGACACTGCCCATTCGTTCCTATTCCTGCATTACCCCTTTTTGAATTTGTATTTATAACCCTGTGTTCGCCTGAACAGAAGTCTTGTTCCTTCTGCTACCGAACTTAACTAATTCCTACTATAATTAACTTTAACCTATCCATTTTCTTTTTCAAATTTTCTAACCTACCTACCCGACTAAGGGATCTGACGTTCCACGTTCCGATCCATAGAACACCAGTTTTCTTTCTCCTGATAACGACGACCTCCTGAGTAGGCCCCACATGAAGATTCGAATGGGGGACTCCCAAAAGGACGCCATCATCATTTAACCATACAGTAAAGCTGCCTGCCCTAGTGAAAAATTACGGCTGCAGTTTCCTCTTGCTTTCGTCCGTTCGCAGTACCAGAACATCAAGGCCATTTTGTTTAATGTTACAAGGCCAGAAAAGTCAATCATCCAGACTGTATCCCCTGAAACTACTGAAAAGGCTGCTGCCCCTCTTCAGGAACCACACGTTTGTCTGGGCTCTCAACAGACACCCCTCCGTTGTGGTTGCGCCTGCGGTACGGCTATCTGTACGGCTCAGGCACGCAAGCCTCCCCAACAGTGCCAAGGGCCATCGTTCATGGGGAGAGGGTGAAATAGCATCTTCCAAACCGGTGCCGCCGTTGAATGAATGTATACGGAACACACCTTACTGCTTATCATACGAGGACACCATCCCTACGCAATCACAATGCCACTGTGTAGCATGAAACTGCGTACCTCGGAGTCAAATGTGTTTGCAATTACGTCCACTGTTTGACTTGGGCTCCATCTTGCCTTCTGCACCTGTAGCTGTTATTGCTGCTGTAGTTCAATGTGGTCGACAACCCTCTCTCCCTCAGTCAATAGTGCCTGTGCTTCGGAACAACCCCAATGCATGTGAAACAAAATCTCAAGGAACACCAAACTCCTGGGCTACACTCGTTAAATTTTATCCTTCTTCCAGAGTCATATTGATTCTTTTCAATGTTAAGGAATCCAAAGGTTGTCTCCGGAACGTGTTACAATGAAGAAAACCACAACAATCGACTGTAAATGCTCGTCGATTGACACGCATTATCTTTTCCCGTCCCTTTAACTGCTTGGCGTTGCGGAGCCAGCCACATTTGGCGTCATCGGCACGCTGACCTCACGTTATGTGATATCCAGGTTTCTGTATACCACTGCGATACCTCTGGCAGCATGCAGGGAATGAAGCCTGTCAAAGGCCGTTACCATTCATCAGGTTAGAGAAACATCGGCAATAGGAAGATTTCCCTTTTCAGCGAAAGGAAACAGAGACTGGAAACAGTATGTAAGAGGAAGTCAGATTAAAGAGGATGTAAGACGTAAAGATTGCAGTGAGCAGTGAGAGGACGGCAAGTTACCAGTCAAAAGACCGACAAGGTACAATAAATCAAACTTGCAGAATTTCCGCTGAGAAGAAGCAGAACACTGAATTATCGTGTAGCCTTTGATTTGACAGATATGCAGGGTGATTAAAGTTAAACTTGCAAACCGGCGTAGAAATAACACCACTGGTCAGAATAACGTCAAATTGCAACAGAATATTATCGTAGATCGGGCAAAACGAGTAGCAGAAGACAAATAAATGGGTACAAATTTTAGCAATAGATGGCGCTGTAAGCATCATAATTTAATAGTGGTCGCTTACAAATGGCAAGTGAATCTTACAACAATGCCTAAGCTGTGCTCGTGACGTTAAACAAACTGTACTACTCAGTGCGCGTGGGTGTACAGGTCTGATACTGTTAGTTACGTAAGCCCATCCACCACGGCAAGGTCATATCACATCAGATCGGAAATACCGTGTTTTAATTGTCTTGAGGCCAAAAGTCGCATAAAAAGCATCAACCACATCGGTTTTTAATTGTCCTAAGGCCAAAAACTGCATAAAAAGCACCAATCAATTTCAAGTAGGATTATTAATGTTCGTGTGACTGGCGCAAAACATGCTCAATATGCTGTCCAGCGTTTTCTGCAACAAGCAGTTGCGAGAAAAGGAAAAGCCGTGTACCTGGCGTGTTTACACCAACTTCAGTGGGTCGTGCGCATGACAGGTGATTTCATTTACATATTCTGACACATACAGTGCCATCTATTGATCAGTTTTCACACTATTTGTTTTCTTGTAGCATACGTTTTCCGCTTTCTCCGACAATATTCCATTGCAATTTGACGTCATTCTGACCGGCGGTGTTATTTATACACCGTTTGGAAAGTTTAACTGTAATTATAATGACCCCGTATTTTACTCCAATTTGTCTTAATCATCCTAGTTACCGGCTACGAAATACTGACAGCACCTCGTTAGCTTATAGGCACAAGTAGTTCTCCTTCAGACTAATGATTGTTGATGTTGTACTTTTACATGATGAAGAAAGTAAAACTCTGTCTATATAAGTGTATTAATATATTTATTCATGTTTGACTCATTACAGGGAATCACAGCATGAAGTATTGATATTTATATAACAGTTCGTATTGGAATAAAACAGAAGGCAATAAACTCTACTACAGATATAAATATCAGATTTATTGATATGTTATTAAGTATTGTAGACTCTGTATGATACTGAAATTGTGAAACTACTATTAACGTAAGTCCACTTTGTTTTTCAGAGTGACAAGAAATGAGAAAAAGTAACCCAGTTCCAGTCAGTGTGATGGACTGTCCAGCTGAAGCACGTCGGTTACCAATCGAACGTGGTTGTCACCTGTCTTGAAAATAAAGAACATCTTTATGTTACATTGATTTTAGAACAAATAAAGATATTTATTAATAATATAATGATATCTTTTCCTGAAATGCTTAATATATTGGTTCCTCACCGTTTTTTAACAGCGTAAGTCTTTCTGCCTTTAGTCCGCATTGTACGCAGAGTCGGTAGGTTAAGTACGGATTTGGCATGGTTAATTGTAAGGGGTGGCCGGATGCCCTTCCTGCCGCCACCCCATACCCCCTGGGACGGAATTAGAGTACCCCAGCTGTCAGCGTCGAGTGTAAATCGTGAAATAATGTGAATGTGTTTCAAATGTCTGCAACTGAGGCGGAACGTGGGGACCTGCCCGGTATTCACCTAGGAGGATGTGGAAAACCGCCTAAAAACCACATGCAGGCTGTCCGGCACACTGGCCGTCGTCGTTAATCCGCCGGGTGTATTCGATCCAGGGCCAGTGCGCCTACCCGAGTCCAGGAAGCAGCGCCTTAGCACTCTCGGCTACCCTGGCGGGTCTTTTTAACAGCGTCAGTATTCTGAGTAATAGATAAAGCAATGAGCCGATGAAGCTTCATCATTAACAACTTGATGATCTGTCATAATAGCTACACCAGTCATGGAGTTATTTATACTTGAGCAATGCAGTTTGTTAATATTGGGTGATTTCAAGTTAAATATTCCTTGAAAGTAACACAAAAAAACGTTGCATTCATTTGTCACTCATTTGTTATGTTTGGTTGGTATATACATGCATGTAAGAACAAGAATCTGTAACCAAATATCCTCAGCGATGAAGTATTGCATAATGTTGGTATTCGACATACACATGAATTGTTTGTTATTGTCGTCAACAACATCAAATTACCTAAGTACACTGAGAATCAGATTCAATTACCTATTAAAAACGATTATGAACAGTGTTAAATTTTTGTTGCTTTTGTAGAATTCCAAGCATGGCCACAGATATGCCGTTATCCCATAAATCGCACACGAGACTGAAAACTACTTAGCACTGTCGTTATGAGATATAATTTTCTTGGATGATATAAGAAATTCTGACCAAGAGATTCCGTCCAATGAAGGGCGGGGAGGGAATGAAATTTTTGCTCTGTAGCGGAGTGCACGCTGACATGAAACTTCCTGGTAAGTTAAAACTTCGTGTCGGAGTGAGAACCGAATTCAGGAGTTAAGCTTTTCATGGACAAGTACTCCATCGATTTAGCTATCCAAGCACGACTCACAGGTCGTCCTCACAGTCTGTAAGCTAGTACATAAGGTACAGGCAGAAGTAAAGGTGTGGCGAGGGGTCGTGAGTTGTGCTTGAGTAGCTCAGTCGGTAAGGCACTTGCCCGCTAATGGCAAAATCCCGAGTTCGACTCTCTGTCCGGCACACAGTTTTAACCTGCCATGAGGTTACATATTGACGTAAGAGAGTGTGACATATTGTTGTATGAAGTAGTCATTGCGGTCATGTTGTCAGCAACGAGTGAAAAGTAGTTGTTTGAGCAGAGACTTGGCGCGGTGACTATCGGGAGTGACTTTCTCTATGTAGCCATCCTAGACAAAGCTTAGCTCGCAGACGAATGTATACTCAGTGCATCTACATAGTCGTAATCGACACTGTATTGTTAGGTTCAAATATCAGGAGTTGTGTGTGCCCTTTCAGTGACAAGACTGTTTCAGTTTGGTTATTTGTGCATATATCCTTCACCGTACAAATGTTACTGCTGTGTCCTTGGTAATGTCTTCATTTGTGCTGAAGCTGCAGTCCGTGTGACAGTAATATATACTTACCACATATATTCTGTGACGAATAGTAAGAGCAGACGAGATGCCGCATAGTCCTCTCACAGAAATGAAAACAGCAAATAAACATCTGTGAACTATGTTACATCGGTGGAATTCAAGAGTCAGAACTTCTAAAACGGAACGCAAGAGGCATAACATATGGTACCTGTGCAGAAGAAGTAGGAGGTATGTACCCCTGCAGGCCCCTTCGTTACACGTCGCTGTTGCAAACGGACACTACGCCACGACACACACACAAATTTGAAAAAAATGGGCCCGAGGGAATTTGAACCCACATCTTCCCCTTCGCAATCAGTCTCCGTGACTGTGTGACCACGACTTGTATACACGTCGAAAGCAGCGAAAGAGTTAAACATCGTCCCTCATGTGTACTTACACAATATTGAACACCCTACTCCAAGCTGCTGACATCAATTGCATTGTTGACTCAACATTGTATAACAAGTCCTATAGAGTACAAATAACCAAGGCTTGTAGTTAGTGAAACACACACACATACACACACACACACACACGTCATGGGCATCAGAGCAGATCAACTTATTGCATGGGATCCTCTGCAGGAGTTACCTCCTTATGTCTCCAATACCCTGCTAACATGCAAGCCCAGCTGGGTCTACGAAGAGGGAGAGACAGTGCATGAAATTTCAAAAATTTTAAGCTGAATGAAGCACAAACTACAGTGGGAATTAGAAACAGAGAGAAGAAAAAAGAAAAACTACTCTAAAGATAAAATCTATTATAAGAAACTCTTTTTCATACAATGTTCGTATAAAATCATTTGTTCATTCACGTTGTTACATTACGTGCTCATACTTTCAGTGGTCTTACATTCGAACATTAATTTCGAAGATCACCCAACTACCACCTTTTGACAACTCTGCAAGGTCACCATCCAGAACACACAAAAGTAAGACATTTCTAAGGATTGTTGACGATTGTAACAAAAAAGAAAAGAAACATTGTTGCACAAAACCTTCATTAATTTTTGTGTACATATTTACATACTGAAAACAACTCTCCTTTTATTTCTGTTAAGGTGAAGTTTTAATAACATCAAGATTAATTTTTAACTTATAATTTATGTCTACATGTCAGGGAGTTTCCCCACCACCACCAAAACAGTTGTTGCCAACGAGGCAGAATGTTTGCTGACAATGCATGCTTTTTGCTTAAAAGGCTGATTTATTTCTGATGAGGCAGATAATTTTGGCGGCGTTAACTGTATATCAGGATACAGCTGCCTATGCGTCTTTATCGTATATAGCAAGCCTTTATAGGCACAACTCAACAGTGTTCTGTGGGAATGGAACATAGTTTCCGCCAACGTGCTAAACATTCCTCAGCTATTAAAGACGAGAATAACTGTCAAAAGATTTCGTATGTTGTTACTGTATATAACAGTAGTCTGCTATTTGTCTACTTGGGCAGTAAGATGTAACGGCTTGGAACATATCCACAGCCCAGTGTTACAAATAGGCTGCCATTCGTGAGTCAATGGTTACGACACTGACGAACCTACAGGGAGATATCCTGGTTCGCCTACTGCTGTATGGCAATAGATTGAATAGAGCTTCTTGCTGTGCTCATAGATGAGAAGGTTTAAAGCAAAAAGATTACATATGTATTAGAAATCTAGAAAATACCATTTTTGTATTTCTCAAACTACTGGATGGAGAAAAATTAGGTGATTTAGACGTAGATTTAAATTACATGTTGAAAATTTAGCTGGATGTTATTAAAACTACACCAGACAAAAGCAAAGGAGCATTTGTTTTCTGCATGTAAATAAATTAATAAAGTGTCTGTAAAATAATACTTATTTCCATATTAATTAGCCACTCAGACATCCAAAAGTCTGCTGAATGTAACAGTCTGCGTGTGTCCTATGGATTGTCATATTGGAATATAACTGATAGTACGTAGTCGGGTGATCTTCAGAAGTATAGCTACTAGGTAGTTGAAAGCATGGCAACCCTCGTCTCTTACCTCTGTGGTAAGGATAATGATGTCACTGATGAGAGTGCCTCTGCATGTAGCCAACCCATATTAACGTATACACGTTTACAGATCAAGTGGGCTCCATTTTGGATTGTGCCATCCGTCGCGGTGCATACTTCAACTCCAGATTTAAGTGCAAAGTGCGCTGGAAGCTAATATACTACTAGTGCCGTAATCCACCGTCTGATACGGCATTTAGCACACAAAATTAGAGCAAGTTAAACAATGGGATACGAACGCAACACAAATTTATTCACAGTAATTTCTTGTGAATGAGCAACCATGCCTGATAATATTACACAAACTTACACACATAATTTACAGTCAAACGTTCATACATTATGTATATGATAAGAGCTGTTGTTATTGATGGGTATACTGTTGCACGATTCTTGAAGTCACTATTCGTCTATACCATTTGTATCAAAATTCCTTCCATTTAAAAAACCACTACTGTAGAAACCGATGCACTTCTACCTTCCACCAGCATCAGCACAGTCTTATTTCTGGTGGGGGCATCTTCACCAAATGAATCTTAACTTCCTATGAGAAACAGATAACACACAAACAAATAATACATTTTAAAATAAATTACCTACTTTTGTGTACATATTTTCAAACCACTACAACAGGTTTATACTGCAGGAGCTATTCCTATAAGAAAGGAAACTGTTCAACAGTCAAAAATATATCGTTTCAGATGTCACGTTGTTCATTTTTACCCCATTTATGAAAGAGTAAAGATCGCTGTTGAGAAAAAGGTCTCATCATTTGCCATTCCCTTCAACCAAAAGCTATTCAACCCAATCCGTATATCACGAAGAAATTTCTCGTGACTTTTGTTAAAGTTTGGCGTCTCCAAATTCTTTGTTGCACCATAATCTTTACAGATGCTCAACCTGCCCAAGACCTCGCTAAGCTTCTCCCATATCTCCTCAGTAACTTACACATGACTCCACTTAAATGGTTCATCTCCTAGAGAAAAACCAACTTCAGCATAGCATCATTACTCTTCACGTTCACTACACTGCAGTCAAAGTCCATAACTGCTACGTGCTCAACCAAAAGTCAACAGCTAAAATCGTATGAATTACCAAAGTTGGTACTCCTACTTGCCCCTGCACCTCAACACTTTTTCCTACAGTAGCCCTTTTCACCTGCAAAGGAAGAATGGCCCATATACTTACCCTGTCACACCTGTGACAAGCTGACTCACTCAACAAAGACACCTGGCTATCAGTTCGCAGAACAAAGTATGAAAGAACTCGATTCACGTCGATTAGAAGCTGTGGGCCTATCAATAATTTAACATTTCCGTGGAAAGGGCCCTTCACATCTTAAAAATCCAACTCGTTAAAATATTCATAGCTATTGTTTGTTCTATTTGCAGTACATGAATTGGCTGGAAATAGATATTTGAGCGACAACTTCCCGACTAGGAGTAGAATCCATTTTTTCTGACAAATATTTCTTATTCTCATACACTTGTTTCTTAAGATCTATGAATCTGCCAGTAACTGCTAATGTTGCTCATTTACAACGTCCTAAAGTTTAACTCACAGGTAGTCAACTTTTTTACCTACTGTTCACTTTTGTATTTCTGTTAGCAGTAAAATTTTCTAAATGTTCATCAGTTCCACAGTGATCTGTAGAGAAGTAACTTTGCTTTATCAAATTTATAAAGCGTAATTACAGCAAATTAAAGCATATAATAATAGTTAGTTCCCAAATACTTTATACTAAAATTGTATTAAAACATAGTGTAAATGCTTTTCACCATGATAGATAGAACGCCCACTAGTGGGCAGTAGAGACCAGATCGACTACCAGTGGACCAACCTGTCTCTCATCTACACTAATTTATCCGTTGTCTACCTCAGAGGTCTCCTCAACGAAATCACAGAGAGACTCTTCATTTATATGAGTGGTACTTATAGCTCCCCGAAAAAAGATTCGTAACTGCGTTAAAAAATTTTAAATTTTGATTTTTATTGCAGTAATGTCAGCTTGCTGTTCCGTTGGTCTCAACTTGCTCTCTCGATGCATCTGTATCAGTTTTCTGTTCCCTAACATCAGCGTCAATTCTTTTCAACTCCAATGCTGTCCTTTTTTTACTGTACACTAGAATGTAACTTCCCATTACGTTCTTTTGCACTAGGCCCTAATTTTTCATAACTTCTCCATTTGTTCTTGTTGAATTGCCACAAGTGATTTCAATACTGCTATTACAATTTCTCCTGTATAGTACTCCTTACTGAAGCCCATCAATTATGCTTATTCACTTGAAATTCAGCGTACATTGTAGGAACGGAACATGATAGGATTTACTGTTGTACAGCCTGAACAATAAAGGCAGCAATGTGAGTTGATCCTCAACCAGGTCAACACAAGTACTAGTAGAACGACGTTCAACACCATCTTACAATCAGCTGCACCCTCACTCAAAGTAACCACACTGAGTTGCAACACCAAGAACCATAATTTCAACACCCTCAGCTTGCCTGGCCAACATCACATTAGAATTATCAGACGCTTCATCAACATACTGAATATTAGCGGTAAACTGAACATTACTAGAATCAAATAGCATTCCTGATCTAGCCTTCTCATTACTTTTGCGATTCCTTACAGTTCTAGACTCTAGTTATCATAAGCTATTCCATCTTACAGTGTACAGATAAACAAATAAATTAAAGTTTTACCTTCAGAGTAACACACCAGACCGCACATTGCGGGAAAAAAGTTACAAACAGAAGTCCTACACCTGGCAGAAGATACAATAATTTTCTACTGAATCCCGAAAAGCTCCCTGTGACAAACCACAAGACAACGATGTTCCGACTTCCTTTTCAATATCCACAGTATCTCAGAAAATCTAAAGTGAATCAAATGTAGTATCTCTCAGAAATATTGAAAGATCTGTACGAATAAATGGGAAACAGTTAAATAATCACTCAAAAAATGCTTATGACTAAATGATCTCAGAAGCACGAAATGACTTAGGTCATAGCCTACAATGATCAGTACTACCTCAAGTCAGTTCCAGACACACTTTTTTTAAATTATGAAGCCCAATAACAAAAATTATATGAATTGAAGAAACAGTTGGAAATAACTTATTGTAATGTAATGAGCGCCTCCTAAAAATCTGAAAATGATTCCAAACTCACCCTTCGTCCAAATCAACCTCTTCCTTCGTATGTGCGTATGTGATTGTGGTGGGGGTTGGTGGGGGGGAGGGGGTTGATGGAATTTCCATGCTGCCCTCTCTTCCACAAACTGAATCCTTAAGTAAAAAGCACCTGTCGTTACTCTGCTGTGAAATCAATCGTTGTAATAAACGATATGAAGCACACAAATGATTGGCATTGCATACATAAGAATCATTGACTTGTATCAGATGTATGGAAAATCCAACAACTTCTAACAATCATACATATAGGAAAGCAGCCAACAATGCTTATTTCTACATAATGGATGAAGCATAAACTCTTCCCACAGCACCACATAAAAAGTCTTTGCATAAATTTGAATTTCAACACAAGAAATAAAAGAATATTCTTCTGTAACAATACACACTTCCAGCAAAACAATATGACGAGAAACATATCCACTTTAAACATTAGAAAACAAGTAGTTTCAGTGAATGTCCAATCACTGCAACAACCAACTCAGTTACAGTATCCATTATAACACACCACCAATAAGCTTTCCTCAGTTATATCACGAAATATGGGGACGCATTTGAGCATATATAAGTATTGTGTACCAGATGTATACTCTAGTACCGTACATAAACGAAATTCAAAGTTCAGAATGTAAGTGAGACTGCTTAAATGTATCCAAGTGTAGACGCAACTTCGTTAAAATATGTATGGCGAGACCAAAATAAATTTCAAATCACGCAATATTTCTCACAGAAGTAAAATTCAACAACAACGCAGCTGCCGGTAATAATAATGATAATGCACGTATCTCGGCTGGGAGCCTCACCTGTGAGGAGCCCGGCCCCCCGGTGCGAGTCGTTTTAGTTGAAGTCACTTCGGCAACATGCCTGCCGATGGCGATGAACTGATAATGAAGAGAAGATTAAGACCCAGTCTCCAAGCGTAGAAAATCTCCGATCAGGCCAGGCATCGAATCCAAGTCCCTCGCATGGCAGTCCTTAACACTGACCGCTCAGCTCTGGAGGCGCACAGGTAACAGTACTTCAATGTGGTAAACACTGTTCACATATATATAAGAATTTGACAACATTAATCCACTAGCAGATGTAGATTGAAACATAATTCTATCTCTTTCCGAAAAATGCTTTAAAGGAAAACATGCGAACAAAATACTTTGACGAATACAACAACACAGATAGCAGTAGTAACTGTCTCACTATTACTAAGCTGTCAACCCAAAAAACATTACATTACTGTGTATATTTGTTGAATACTGCTAAACAGAAACCTTATATGAAAGAAATTGTAGTTAATTAATGATCAGACGGTTCAAAGGAGCCATAATTCCAGATATGGTTCGACAATTATAGGGAGACTTTAAGACAGGATACCAAGTAAAACAGTTACATTTGCAGCTACTGATGCAATAGCGATATGACAGGAACGAAATATCTTGGCTGGTTGGGCCAAATTGTAAGTCAGCAGCTCTTTTGCGTAACTGAACTACCAGTACGAGTAGAGCCACTAAGCCCTGATTTAGTAAAATTATGCCTTTTTATATTCAAATAATGATCCAATTATTCAATTATTCATGATGTCTAACTTTGCCAGCGAGAAAGAAAGTTACAAGTGTAGCTCACACTCACATAAATCGTGCAAATTAATGAAGAGCAGGCATACTATGAAAAATTAAACGTCAACTAACAGAAAGATCCTCGGACCCTATCAAGATTACTAACAAGGAATTGCTTGAGTCGGCGTTCGCCAGTTCAATCTTTAGTAAGGTTCATTTGAAAGTATCGTGTTAACAATTATGATAGGGAAAATGTTAGCTGCTAATGACTCATCATGTGCTCCAGAGGGCGACAGAAAATTAGTGTCTGGGACTCCGGGGAGTTTAGGGATGTACGTATTACAGTTGAAAAAATGAACATTGTCGACATTTAAGCAATGTTCAAAGCAAACCATGAAGAACATCACATGAAAAACGGAGCGCCACAGGAACCACAAAGGTTCGACACTCGGGATCGAAGGAGAACTGCTTGGGAATTACAGACTCTGCAGGACGTTGAGCTAATTACCAATTCTTAAAAAAATGATTATAGAATCGTATTGGTATAAGGTTGATGGAATGTGATGGAATGCAACCTAATGCGGAACAGTCTTTCATGGAGCTTATCGTGAAACGGGCTGTTCCTTAAGGCGTAGCGGCAGATAGTGCGATATGTTTTACAGGAACGGAAAACAAAATCCAGCGCCAGAATTTTTCCAGTGATTTCAGGTGGTATGAACTGCAATGTCACCCACTTTTTTTTCAGGAGGGATAGTTTGCTCTAAATCTGTACGATTTTTAAATGCGGGCCAAGACTGAAGTAAAAGCAAGTTATTTCAAGCAGCTATTGGGCAAAAGCAGTGCTCATCCATTTTTCCAGTCTTGCTTGCTGTGACGTAAATAATCCCTACAGCCTTTGCAAGAGCACGTGTACGAGAAAAAATAAGTAACTTTGCAACCAGTTTACCATCCAGGTAAACAGTCGGCGTAATTGTATACTTTAACATATTGATGGTACTTGATCTTGAAACAGTTTTCTTGGTAACTCTGATTTCAAGGGTTCCTTTCATAAGCATCTCCTCTTGAAATCCCGAATGGTCGGTGTTGAAACTAAATTCCTTGCTGAACGGTGGGGCACGTTGGTTTATCTCATCTACAAATTTTCACGCCGAGTCCATAGTTTGTAGCGCCTCATCAAGTTGACGCATTGTTTAAAAATTCATTACCTTACGTCTTCCAGTTCTGTAGCACTGTTTGAAGCTATGCAAACATCCACTGCTTGTCATGAAATCACTGGAATCTATGTCACACGCAGTTTGAAGTATATTACGTAATAGGTCACTAAAATGAACATCCTGTAAATTGTCTCGAGCTTTCTTGAAACGTACGAATACCAGTTTTTGCAACAAGTGCAACCGGTCCTCCCTTGAATATCCGTAGTTTTTCTAATGTGCTACACGATCAGATTAATGCGAACTTATTCAAAACCTGTTCATAGTCTGTTTTACTATGCTGCGGATCGTCATCCGTGTGCGTAACTGTGTTTAGTACCCGTTCCTTGGACAACGGTCGCCCTTCACTACATTTAGCTGGAGTGGGGATTTGTGGTCTCCTTTCAGACAAGGACGATGAACTAAATGGATCGACATCTGCTTCAGTATCACTTTTACATGTTATGCACCTGTCGTCACCATTGTTCATTGTCCGCGCAGCCGAGCGTATACGACATCGCACGTTCCACTGAAACATCTTACAGGGACGGTTATATTTCATCTGTCACTTCTTCCTCACTCTACAAACTTCCTTCGGTTCCTTTTTGATGAAATGACAATTTTCTGTAGATATAGTGCAATGTATGCTTTGTTGATCGTTGTTATTGCTCTGCATCGTACCAACACCACTGGCACTATAGCACTGTTGTGAGTTACTAGTGGACCAAGCAATTTAACTACGTTCCGTAGCGTCATGTTGTATTCACCTCTGAATACCTCTAATCTCTCCCGCTGTTGTCATTAACAGCCAATGTTTGTGGTTGCGTGGTAGACAATATGTGGCGCGTCGCATGCCGTAAACACAACTGGTCCCTTCCGACCTTGTACTCAAGAGGTTCCCTGTAAGTGTAACAGAGACCAACTTGTGGTCGACCACTGTGCAATGGGGATTCAGGCCCCCCGCTGTAATGTGTCTCACGGTCATTTGAATAATGTAGAGATAAAAAGACTTGAAATTGGATGATCTATTAAGCAATGCTAGATTCAACGACATGACGTTCCCTGTAATTTAAATCGGGGAACGTGAACATATACACTTTACAGCCTCAGCCATAGCTTTTATTCATTCAGTAATCCCCGATAACACTTACCTTCATAAACTGAATGCTATAAGAGGGGTATTTATTACAATAAATAATGGGAACCATTTTAAAACGGAAATGCTTGATAAAAAAGGTTAAGAGTAACTGTTTAGTAGAGAAAGGTGTTAACTCGCCACTCATGAATATAAAATGGTGGTTGACAAGGCACATTTCTACATATTTGTTAATATTTAATTAATAACGTAGGAAAAGGAAGAAGAATATGCAAAATGCACCTGAACTGAGAATATAAGCAACAACAAGGACTCCAGTACGCTTGCACTTAGAAACAACATGTAATTGTCTAATTTGTTTGACAGAGCAAATGAGTTACAAACTGAATAATAAGCACACACCTTCGTAACTAAAGTCTAGCTTAAGAAATGCATAAAATACGAAGCTTTTCCAGCACTGCAGAAAAGGGTACATACTCACCTCCACATTTTTCCTAGCAAGTCTGGCACCCGAAATTCTCGAAAATGAGGCCGTGACACACGAATGCCACACAAAAGTCAATCAGCAACCACTTCGAATAACACCAAACACATTAAATGCTCTCACCAATCACTGCAAATAAACCACTACGCACCTAGTCTCTAACCATAGCCAGCGCTTCGAAAATAGTGGACTCGACTAGTCTCTTTCAAAGCTTACTAAACGCATGTACTTGTGCAATATTGCAGCTCCTGGGAACTAGCATCAGTAATGACGATTGTGGTCAGCTGTTAGCAAGATACTGTCGTGAGCATTTTCGGAAAATGGTTAAAGGAGAGTGAAACCACGACTTGGCGGCAAGCTGTGGGATGTCTACTCATCGTCACAGAACGTAGCATATCTGACGGTAGAGAGCTGGTACAAAAAACACATGTTTCGGAACACATCGTTGAGTGCACGCTGTTTAACAAGGGGCTCTGCAGCACCCGTGTTCCCATGTTGACCCATCGACATCGTCCATTACGACTGCAGTGAGTACTTGATCGTCGTCGATCAGTGGAAACCTATTACCCGATCGTATGAATCACGTTTCTTGTGAGGACAGTAGTATGAATAGGAGTCATTCTCCGGGTCTTCCATAGGACCTTTGCTGATAAACGCACCTTGACTACTTCTACCAATTTGAACCTTATTGCAGATCAACTGCATCCCTTTATGCTTGATCTTTTGCACAGTGGCGATGGCATATTGCAGTAGAATAGCTCTCCCTGTTAGCAACTGTTCCAATGGTACGAGGAGCCTGATAATGGACTGAATGTCTTCGCTACAAAATTAGCCATTTGTGAACCCAATGGAATACGTCTGGGACGTTATCGGGTGTCAGCCACCGGCCTTTAAATTACGGAAGCTGCCTGACCTTTGTATAAAAACCTGGTGCCACGTATCTCCGGAAAACTAACACACACATTTCAAGTCCATTTCCTGTGGCATCGCGGTTTCAATACGTTCCAAAAGTGGACCTGCATGCCATTAACTACCATGATGTTTTGGCCAATCAGTTCGTAAGTTTAAGGCAGAAATTTTTTACGACAATGGGAGCAAGGCAACTTAAATGCATTATATTGAAGGATCCATAGGTGACACCCCTGTTAGCGCAGACATGTCTTGGCCTGTATGGTGTACCTACTCAGGACGCGCGATGTTACAATAGTGGGCAAAATGAGCAAAAACAGTGTTAACATCATTTAGCAACACCATATTAGAAAGAGCAGGTAATTTAGCTCATTATTTATTCATGCATTTATTTCACCTGGTAATACGAGGATGTTCAAGCCCTCTCTTACATCCAACCACTCTTCATTTCAATTTGAATGGTACGTGGGTGATGTATAATAATAATAATAATAATAATAATAATAATATTAAACACACAAAAAATTCTCATGTTTGCTCTTCAAGAAACAAGACTGACTGACAATGAAATCATGGACTACCGAAACTACGGCATCTTCAAGAGCAAACCACAACAGAAGGTCGCACCCAAAGGTGCACCAATCTTCGGAATGGCCTTTCCTGTACACAAATCCATCATCAACTCTGTTAAAGAAATAACACTCATCAACAATCGAATCATGGCCATGGGCTTCCAGAGTGCCAATAAAATATATACGATCCTCAACCCCGAATCCGGTCGAAAAATTCTGGAACAAGCTAAGAAGAACTATGAGCAAAATTCAACAACACGACGTGAAAATCATAATGGGTGACATCAGTGCTCTACTCGGGAAAGAAAAAACTTATCCAGAAATAATCGGCAAAACTCTGCACACCAAACCATCAACAATAATTGCTCATGTCTGATTGCCATGTGCCAACAACTCAACCTCCATATTATGTCCATCCACTTCCGAAAATCACCACAAAACAGAAAACTGGTGATCCCCAATCCAACATCTTCAGATCGACGACGTTGCAATCTCCTACGCCCACTACAGAATCATCACGACATTCAAGTCCGAAGAGGTGTGAATATCGATTCGGGCCACTACCTCATCTGACATAAAGTAAAATTCTCTCTGAAGAGAGTATATAATAAAAAACCGCATAACAAAAAGTTCGACACATCTAGAATTCAAGAAACAAAGATCACAGAAGATATGGAAAAAAACCGACGAACATCGGGACTGACTTATGTAGCAAAATAAGCAAAGAATTAATTCCACTTAAGAAAAAGATAAAACACCCATGGTGGAATTCTCACTGCGACCAAGCCATCACCAATCGCCTAATCGCCTTTCAAAAACACAACAGCAACAAACCGCCGATAACACTTCCTCGATATCCCCAAAGACACAAAACAGAACCATCAGGAAAACCAAACACATCACCGAAAAGCTCAAATCAGTTGACGACCACTTCAGAAATGACAACAGCAGAAATTTCTATACAGCTTCGCTAACAGAAATAAAGGTTACTAAACACAAAATTGGACCTTCCAGAATAAAGAGGGGAAACTCTCACCACCAGCCAAGAAAACTGAAAATATCTGGCACACTATTTTTCCGACCTTCTTAATTGCCCTGAACCATCCGAACGATTCGTACACACATCCCCAAGTCACACGGAGACTGACACCGATCCACCGACATAAGAAGAAATCCCATATCATCACAGAATTACCGAAAAACCTCGGAACGCGATCATTACAGGAAATCAAACAGATCATTAGGACATATGGCAAAGTGTAGAACTCCCAGATGACTGGAAATGTGCACTCATCCACCCACTTCACAAAATAGGAGGCAATTCTGATGTGAATAACTACAGAGGTATCTCCCTCCTTTCCGTTCCTTACAGAGTCCTCTTTGCTTGCCCCTTACAACGCGCAAAAGAACAACTCGAACCACTAATAGCTGAAAATCAAGCAGGGTTCAGACCACAGAGATCAGGCACCGAACAAATTTTCAACCTGAAATCTTCACCGAAAATTCAAGCTACAGGAAATTTCCCAACCATCTGCTCATTTGTCGACTTCAAGAAAGTTTACGACTCCATCGACCGACAGTCCCTGTTTAATATACTCAAAGAAAACAATCTGGATCCAAAAACACAACGACTAATCCAACAAACCCTAACAGACACGATCTCCAAAGTCAAATTCAACGGAGAAATCTCACAACCTTTTCCCATCGAATGACGTCCGGCGGAGTGATGGCCTCTCCCCAATACTATTCACCATCGTTTTAGACCATGTCATCGAAGAATGGGAACAAGAACGGAAAGATCGAAATATCTGGAGGCCCATCAGGCTACGAAAAGAAGAGGGTAACATCGACGTCACATGCCTAGCCTTTGCTAATGACCTCGCGATCCTTTCTGGTGATGAACAAACAGCAGTCCATCAGACTGAAGTCCTCAAAGAACGTGCCGTGATATGTTGGACTGCAAATTTCTTTATCTAAAACTGAATTCATGGCTACAAAACACAAAATTTAATCTCAAAATATGGCACAGTAAACAAGGTTAAATGGTTCAAATGGCTCTGAGCACTATGGGACTTAACATCTGAGGTCATCAGTCCCCTATACTAAGAACTACTTAAACCTAAGTAACCTAAGGACATCACACACATCCATGCCCGAGGCAAGATTCGAACCTGCGACTGTAGCGGTCACGCGGTTCCAAACTGAAGCGCCTAGAACCGCTCGGCCACACCGAAACAAGGTTAATCCGTTCAAGTATTTAGGAGAAATTATTGAACCTAAAAGTATAGAAAAATCAACACAAAAAACAAGGGAATTCAATATGCGGAAAGCCTATGGGAAAGTTGCGAGCATCTACAATAGAAATGCATAAACATCAACACAAAAGTTCGACACTACACAATTGTTATCGAACCTAAAACACTGTACGCCAGCGAGACTCTAAACCTTAATTACAAAGGAGACCTCGAAAATTGATAAAAGTTGAAAGAAAAATCATCCGAAAAATACTTGGCCCAAAACTCACAGACGAAGGATACTGTCTACAGTCTCAGAAAAATATTCCAACATTGAAACCGACTTCCGCAAACGCCGACTCATGTTCTACAGAGACATCGTGAGACTAGATGACAACCAATTACAAAGAAAATTTTGACGTACTAACAGAAACTGATAACGACAGCAATCTGTATAAAACAGGTCCGAACTGATCTAAAAAATACCAAAATCTCACCGACAGTCATCGAAGATCGAAATGTCTTGAGGCATGAGTTTTAACAGCTGGGAAATTTCATCAGAAGACAAATCCAAAGTACCTAGAAGTAAGTCGTTAGATGAACGTCGAGCTAAGCATAGCGATAAAATGTAACAATTCTGTAAAAACTAGAAAAATAACAGCTACAGGTCATAATTTGCTTTATGTGATACTCTATTGGTCCAAACAATGTAAATTAATAAATAATAGTAATCGTCGTAATAATAATTACTAAAGATGACAATATGTATGATTATGAATATATGGAATTTAAAAAATGTCAGTCTTATCAACATTAAGCAACTTCCTCTATAGTTTCTTGTAGAACGCGAGTACTCACATCTAACAGAAACTTATGACTACAGTACAAAGAGGATCGAAGTGGAGAAGAAGTTGAGCTGTCAGAGAACAAACGGGAAATAACAGGCTAACATTAGCAACTGAAATGGAATGAAGAACACATGGAAAGGGATGCGAAAAGCATAGAGAGGAAAGCTACACCGACAACACAAGACAAACCCTTAATCTGCTCTTGAATACCGAGTGATTTTGATTAAGAGTCAGGTTGCAGAACAATGTTCCATAGTCATACAGCTGAAATGAAGAAGGTGAAATACTTATTGTCATGAAAAGGTAAAACCAAGATGCCTGACACACCCGATCTAGTATTGCAGTTTAGGAATGATCGTAGGTTATGTGATACATAAGGGCGTGGGCCACAGTCACAGCCATGGGTTGTACATAGGGCACCAGTTACCGCCGAGACCACCGTCAGTGGCCTACGAATGCAGCAAGAGCAGGTAGCTTCCGCGGTTCAATATACTGCCATGTAGCAAATGCCGGGCCTAAGTCACTTTACCCCAGTCGAGATGCCTCCGAGTGACATACAAAAACGGCTTACCCCACATAGTCGGTGCCAGAAAGCTGTATGTTAAACCCTCCGGGCCCAGCCTGTCATCGTCTAATCAGAGACGTTCAGTCTGTGCCAGATAAGGCCGCAGTACCCCCACCATCAAACCTACAACTGATACCTGACCACTGTCCACAAAAAGTCTTGCACACAGTCCCGAAGACAACAGGGGCGGATAAGATCAAGAACTATGGCTCAATGAACTTCAACGTCTTGTGCATTCACATTGTTGACAAAAACAGTACACAAAAGAAAATTGAAGAAGTTATACGGCGATCAATTTGGCTTCAGGAAAAGTGAAGGCACCTGAAGGACGGTTCTGACATAGCGTTTGATAATGGAAACCGGGTTAAGAAAGATAAAGACGAGTTCACAAGATCTGGAGGTCTAGAATAAGCGTTCGACGGTGTAGAATAGTGCAAAGTGTTAGAGATTCTTAGGAGAGGAGGTGTAATATATAGGGTGTTTCCGTAGGAGCGGACAAAAATATAAAGGACATTGAGAATGTTCCACAGAAGAATTTGAGGTAGGGAACCTGTGGTCGCTGAAACCAGTTTAAGGAGATAATACAGTACAAATAAAGTCGCATTACTCTGTACTTTTTTTATTTGCGTTAACTACAGTCTCCTGCATTCGTCGATCGAAAGAAATAAACACTCGTCGTGATGGATAGTGTCTGTTAGGAAACTGTTCACTGTACATATTTTCTGCAGCGATAGCATTGCAACATACGTCCCCGTACACAAGGGGCATGTCAGTGAGTTCTGCTAAACTCTACACGTACTGTGCTTACTGTGCCATAGTATTGTACAGTACGTCTCTGAATAGTACTCAGTAATGAATGGGTCTGTCCTTGAATCATAGCACCTTCTGTCATGGTACAATTTAGCGGCCGGCCGCTGTGGCCGAGCGATTCTAGGCGCTTTCGTATGGAACCAAACGACCGCTACGGTCGCAGGTTCGTATCCTGCCTCCAGCATGGATTTGTATGATGTCCTTAGGTTAGTTATGTTTAGTTAGTTCTAAGTTCCAGGGGACTGATGACCTCAGGTGTTAAGTTCCATAGTGCTCAGAGCTATTTGAACCATTTGAACCATTTGACAATAGAACAGAGCCACCTTATGGACTAGTAAAGTAAACAAAACAAGCATCATGAATTGTCAGTAATCAGGCCCGTTCACCTTGTTTCCTTGCGGGAAATAAAGAATGTACATACAAAGAAACAGCACAGTAGACTTCTACGTATGTTAGCTGTAAATAAGCTGGAAAACGGTAATGCTAGACAAAGCGGTAGACAAGTTTACTTCCATATCTCCTTAAGCTGGCATCTACGACCGCAGGTCCCATGCCTGAAATTGTTCAGTAGAGGATTGTCTATATCCTGTTATACATTTTGCATGCTCTTACAGAAGCACCTTGTATATGGTTAAAGGGGTATTGTACGATGTGTACAAGAAAAATGTTAAGTAACAGAACAAGGTTTACATGATTTACAGCCAAACACGCATACTAGTTCTATGTCTTACGTTAACTGACAACAGGGGTGTTACGAAAGCCATCCGGTTATAAATTTAAAGCAATGCAGCCAAATCATGAAAACAGTTAATCCCATACGAAGGAAAGGCAGGGAGAGAGAAAACGATAAATAAGGAGAAAGAGAAATAGAGAGAGAGAGAGAAAGAGAGAGGGAGAGAGAGAGAGAGAGAGAGAGAGAGGGAGAGAAGCACTACGGAACCTGAACCCTGTTGACTTACGAGAAATCACAGCGGAAGAAAAGAAATTGGTTTTTTTTCTCTTTTCTAGTCAGGCCACCGACACACGCTGTTCACCTTCACTCAAGCATTTGAGAACATAAAAGCCAGCGTGCCTACGTACTCCTGAGTCATTTTCTTCAAGGACCGAGAGGAGTTAAGATGTGGTCGCTTGTACTGTGCTTCTTGCTCGCCTCGCAGGGAGTCGTGATGACTGAGGATGAAACGGAGGCCCCACCAGTGGACTGTGCGGAATTTTCTGTTCTCAGCACACCCTTTAGGTGTCCTTCAGGAACTGTTAATGTGAACGGCAAATGCATGAAACCTTTCCAACTATAAGAGGTAAGACACAATACTATTTACAAAATATTAGCCTTTATCAGTCAGATATTTTAGATTTGTTTCCATTTCGATTTGTTTCGTACGTTCAGCCCAATGCGTGTCAACTTGCTGATACGACATTGTGGCCTCTCCTTTTGTTACATTTTTTTCTTGTGGTGGGTTGTATGTTCTGTATGGTGTCCCAAATAAACACCGAAAGCCTTTAGGGGTGGGTTCCTTACAACACAACAAGAAAAAAAAAGTCGCGTTAACATGGGCCCTAAAATGCTTATCGTGTGAGCTATGAACATTTGTTCGGATGTGTTTCACACTAGTGAAGACGAACAAGTGCTCATAGCTCTTGAAGTATGCGGTTAAGACCCCACGGACATTATCTTTTCTTCGTTTGCTCCATACTACCTTCTCCCAAAAGCAAAGTCCTTGCAGTACAAGAGATCTGTGTCATAGTACTGAAGACGAACAAGAGCTCATAGCTTATTGGGTACACAACTTAGAGCCCATGTTTAGTAGATTTTATTCTTGCTTTGGTGTAAGGAGACGGTTCCTAAAAACTGTCGCTGTTTTTGGGACACCCTATGGTCGCCATAATAGTAGTGCGTCAGTGTAGATGCAAACACATACCGCAGTTAACAAAATAGCTAACCAATTGATTCAAAAACAGGGCCGACATGATGAGAGTTGATGTGGTCACCTTGACGACAACAGCGCTACAATGTGACTGCAAAAATTTATTGTATTCAATGAACGGTTTCTGTCATCATGATCATCATCATACTGACCTAAAGAAATGATGTAAATATTTATTAGTAAGAATATCATAATGTGTCAATAACACTATAAGCAAGCGAGTGAGGCGGCGCCGTGGTTAGCACACTGGACCCGCATTCGGGAGGACGACGGTTAAAACCCGGATCCGGCCGTCCAGATTTAGATTTTCGTGATTTCCCTAAATCACTTCACGCAAAATTCCGGGATGGTTCCTTTCAAATGGCACGGCCGATTTCCTTCTCCGCCCTTCCCTAAACGGAGGTTATGCTCCGCCTATAGTGACCTCGTTGTCGGCGGGGCGTTAAATACTAATTTCCACCTCAAACCACATAAGTAGTGGTGTTGATAGACTTTATATGAGAATTATCTACCTAGAGACGTGCCCGACTCCTTACGGTTAATAAAGGAGACAAATAATCTTCATAGGCACGACTGGCACCGTCACATTGAAATAAAAAAAGAAAGAAAGAAAACGTAAAATCGTAATAATAACTCATAGGTCATGATCTAGAGCCGTTGTTAACACACTGTGCTTATAAATACTGTACAAAAGGTGAAGGGGCTTGGCCGCTAGGTGTCACTGCCCGTAAGCGGTATAACCAACGGCCTGTTACAGTACATTACGTGGCCGCTGCGGCCTTGCTGCATTGGTAACACCGGTTGCCGTCAGGTCCCCGGAGTTTAGCGCTGTCGAGCTGGGCTAGTATTTGGATGGCTGACCATAAGGTCTTCCGAGCGCTGTTCGGAAACGAGGTACACCCATCTCTTGTGAGGCAAAGTGAGGAGTTACTAGACTGAGAAGTAGTGGCTCCGGTCTCGTAAACTGACCTACGGCCGGGAGAGCCGTGTACTGACCACATGCCCGTCCGTAATCGCATCCAGTGACGTCTGTGGGCTGAGGATGACACGGCGGCCGGTCGGTACCGTTGGGCCCTCATGGTCTGTTCAGGCCGGAGTTTGATTTAGTTTTGTTCAGGAGATACGATGTACATTATGAACCAAAATAGGATGAGTCAAAAATGTAATTAAAAGGAGCTAGAGCTTAAACATGGATCCCCAGAAAAGGTCACTTAAAATTATAAACAATAGCTCTCAAACAGTTGTCTGCGACATATATAGTATATAATGAAGTGAACAGAAATTACCATCTCGAAACACGCGAAAAGCCACAGACACAACGGAGTCGTGAAGAAAGAGTAAAGAAAACGTTTTCAGAACGGGGTCAGGGAAAGAAAACAGTTGGAGAGGAAGTATTAGAGCGCGCAAGAACTACAAGAGCGTGTCATATAGTGAAAAATAGGGGGTCGGTGGAATTTCGTTTTATTTGTATGTTGTTTCTCAGTTGTGTAGATTCCAGAACATTGAATAGACGCCATTCAACGCAAAAATCTATGTTGGTTAGCGTATACCTGTTTTCAGCCGGGTATTATCCAAATCCAGTTTTTTTTCTGCAGATGTGTATGTTTTCTACCGTAACATTAAAATTTCTACCTGTCTTTCCAGTATAAAATTTCTCACAGTCATCGCAATGTATTTTATAGACACCCGAATTTGAAAATTTATGAGGTTTGTTATCTTTGTTGTGTGCAAACTACCGTTTATGGGTAATTATCTGAAAGCCGCATCTGCTGGTTGTGTTGTTCAGTTTTTTATCTAGCTGTTGAGAAACGTTTCCATAATACGCCTTCTGGACAATAATTTTGTTGCCTTTCGCTGCACTTGAGAAGGTAAACAAAGAAGAACATAAATACACAAGAGCACAGGAAGCAACACTAAAAGTAGCTGATAAAAAAGAAGTATAGGAAAGAAACAGAAATACTTTTCAACACTTATAGGAACTAAGTGACGAGGAAGATCTGCTAATATTGCTACAGCTACTTCACTGAATAAAAAGTTATGCTGTATGAATCACGAAGTATTAGAGACACAGTAATTTTTTCTTTAGAATTGTGGAAACTTTCTACCGATTTTCTTGTTCGTATGTCAGCAAATCTAATTAATGGTCGATATTATAGTAGTGATAAAAACTCAGAACAGCTTTAGTTAAATACGTTACGTGACAATCTAGTGAAATTAGATATTTTAACGTGGAAAGCATGAAATAAAGAGCTGCTGGACTAAAAATAAATTAAATATAAAATAATTTAACATATTAAATTGTTTCAATAAATGTTGGATGTAGCAAGTACACTATCTGATCAAAGCCATCGCTACAACCTATAAAATGCGGAATCGACCAATGGATACCACAGAAGATGCCAGGATATTATAGGAGAAGAAGAAGTACCCGCCTTAGAGTTTATAAAGCAACAGACAATATATCTATTAATACCGAGAACTATGTAGGTGCACAAGTCGTCCTGCATGCTCCATGAGTGTTCTGTCGTAGAGTTCTTAACTTTACCCTAAGCAACAATGATACCACCCATGCACCAATGTTAACAGCATGACATCGGCAACTAGGACTAAAGTGGGCACGTGACCGCGGCAGTGGTAGAGCGTTGAATGGTCTGATGAATGCCGATAACTTCTTCATCATGCCGATGGGAGGTAAAGATACTTCGACTCGCAGGGGAACAGCTCCTTGACACCTGTACTGCGGGATGGAGACAATCTGGCGACGGCTACATTAAGCTCTGGGGAACATTCACGTGGGCATTCATGGGTCCAGTGAAGCTTATGCAACGCACCATGTCGGCTAGAGGGTATCGTCCACTGGTTTCAGCCTACGTTCATCCCTTTATGACAGTCGTGTTTACCTACGGGAATGCCACTTTTCACAAGAGAATGCCATGTCACAAAGCCAGCAGTGCGGAGGAGTGGTTCGAGGAACACAGTGGCGTGTTGAAACTGATGTGCTGCCTCCCCGGCTCGCCAGATTTGAAACCGATGGAGCACATATGGGATGTGAGTGAACGTGGCGTCAAAGCTCATTGCCTTCCTGCGCAGAATTAACGGCAATTACGTGACTTGTGTGAGCAGATGTGGTTCATACTCCCTCCAGTAACCTAGCAGTGCCTCGCTGCTTTTACGCCCCGATTAGTCGCCGCTGTTATCCGTGCCAAAGGTGGAAATAGCGGCTATTAGGTAGTTGATCATACGGTCACACTTGTGTTTCGATACAAGGCGACTGACAGTGCCAACAGTTACATAGGCCATGTGTGGATGTAAACAAGGGGCATTACTCAAAACGCTAGCTGTAGGAGGAAGGTAGACCTGTATGGTGGCTGTTATTGTTAACGGGACATTAAATCCTGTTGCTCCTTCCTTGGCCATCAGGCAGTGCCTCTACAATTTTTATTAATATTTTTCTATGAGTAAGAGGAAAGGCGTAACCCCGGGAATGAATATTTACTTTGGCTGTGTTTCTTTTCAGCCAGAAATATTCGGCGTTTTGTGGCTTCAAGATTTTCTGACTCTTTCCTCTATGTTCGTAAAAATGTGGTGATATTTGTCTGTAATTTACAGGCTAACATTCAGTTATTCGGTCAGTTATTTAGGTTAGTTTTGTGTCTGTCCTTGACAGATCATGGCAAGTAGGAACTTCCCGATGTTCTGCCAGATCTTATATATTTGGTCACACTCTCCCTTTCGACTTATTTGACCACTGTCGGTGGAGTACAAATTAATTTAAAAATAGATCCCATCACAAAGTTTAGAAAAAGGTTTTCAGTAATGTTTTCTTTGTTACAAGGCGAATGCCTGAACTAATAACCCTTCTTAGTATTTCCTACGGGCCACCTGAAACGGCGGAGAGTGTAGGAGGGGAGTCGAGCAGTGGGTTGTTTGTGACTAAGGTTTTCTTGGGTTGACTATTTTGTTCTTCAATTCTTTCTTTTCTTCCCCAATTCCATCAACGAGTCCTGAGATGCGAAGCCAATTAGGAACGCCGGAAGCCTTGGAGTGAGCCAAGTGCCGGACGCAGAACCTCACCCAGCGGCATCAACGCTGCGTCGGTAGCAACGACGGCGCTCACCGCTTGGCTACTGAGTGCTAGACCGAAGACAAACGGATGCATTCTTATTCTGGAACATATCTGAATAAACAACTTGATCTCACTTCAATCAACAACACCGCCAACAGATGACATTTAAATGTTCAAATGTGTGTGAAATCTTACGGGACTCTACTGCTAAGATCATCAGTCCCTAAGTTTACACACCACTTAACCTAAATTATCCTAAGGACAAACACACACACGCATGTCCGAGGGAGGACTCGAACCTCCGCCGGGATTAGCCGCACAGTCCATGACTGCAGAGACGACATTTAAAATCACACGTAAACAGCCAGTTGAACGATAACCTAAAACTTACATAGATATTTACAAAATTTATTGGCCACAATAAATATTGAACATGAAGCTAACATACGCAATAGTTAAGAAACAAGGATTCACAATCAACGAAGTTACTTGATAGTTTTCCACGTGAAGGTTGTCAGACATTAGGAGACAGTACGGTAGCTCTAACCTACACCCAAAGCTACTTAAGCTCTCACAACACGTTTAGTGAGGTTTACGTCACTTACAAGTATGCCAGTAGGCCTTTATTAATTGTCACTCACCTTATCCAGACTAGTCATATCTAGGGATCCAGGTAAAGCGGGTAGTTACCTCTCACATAACAAGACATGCACTAGCCTGATTAGCGGTAATACCCGGCATGCCGTAGTAGCCTTAACAGTAACCATCTGCCAAGGATAATTCTTGACCAAAGCAGTTATAACAGTTCTGTGTAGGACATTGCATATGAAAGATTAAGACCGTCACTGAGGAAAGTAGACCACGTCGACAACGAACGCACGTTCATTATTCCTTACGCAATACAAGGGCTCAATTTAAAAATATGGACAGATCCGTACGACAACCAACGCGGACAAGTACATCAAAAGGACCTCCCTTGGCAGCAGCCAAAACACACAACGGAAATCCTGAAACCCCACACTGATCGACGGACAAGTAATATCTACATTACGATGGGAACACTCAAGACAAACACAGAGGCAACGATAACTAAGCACGCCCACGTTCGTCGCACAACCAATAAACAAGATAATGACCAATTAATAAAACACAGCCAGTTAGATTTTATACTCTGTGGGAGATGTCTCTCGCAAACCACGTGTCGTCGACCAATACTACAGTGTAACCATCTAACGCAGTGTGGTGCCTGAAGTCCTAACATAGTTGCTGAAGATCCGATACAGAAAACATGCGAGACTTTCAAGTCGTTCTTCTCTAATTACATACAACACTTATTTCCTCATTAATGAACTCAATACTTTTATTGTACCAAACAGATAAGGAATCAGATTTCAGATGGCACAAAGACCTCAATACAACTCATAGGACACCAAAAGGCCACTTATAAGCCACTAACCTTTCACGTAGCTCACCTAAATAAAAGGAAAAAAGAAAAAAAAACTGACTCTATGCCTAATCACCGATCACACATCATTGTGGAACCACTCATAATGAGCTAATACCGACTCTTGAACAGGTGATGCATGATAGACCAGGAATACATATGCAACTAAGGTCACTACAGACCCTCTACGACAACACCTTGTCGATGTTTGCCGTAGCAAACAAAACCCAACCAACAGCTGATGGAACTTGAGAGCAGTTAGTCCGTAACTTCACATTCCATAAGCAAGTAATTAAGCCTTGTGACAGTGGGGAAAATTTCAAAACACTCCCATTTCCTGAGGCATACCACATAGCATCTAACTCTGCACAGGTTTCGCTGAACACAAACGGTGCAAACATTATTACGGAAATTAAATACAGAATTTAAATCGGTCTACGCAACTCAGATCTCAAGGTACAGTCGAGAGTACCAAGCATCAGAAATAAACTTTCGAGGACTAAACCTCCTAGGCGCCACAGTCTGGAACCGCGCGACCGCTACGGTCGCAGGTTCGAATCCTGCCTCGGGCATGGATGTGTGTCATGTCTTTAGGTTAATTAGGCTTAAGTAGTTCTAAGTTCTAGGGGACTGACGACCTCAGAAGTTAAGTCCCATAGTGCTCAGAGCCATTTCAACCATTTCAACTAAACCACCAAACGGCTTGTATATGTGCCAGTTGCAAATATTCAGTTACGAACGGCACTAACGTTGGAAACCTCGGAGAGCGATGAAAAACGATTTCAATAAACGTGGTGCCTAAACCGGCCAGCAACACATACTCTCACTGGCGAAACACATGAGACCGAGGAATGTTACTGACTGTTCCTACACGCATCTCGCGCACCAATCAAACAATGCGTGTCCCCAATCACTGAACTCGCGTCGTTCGCTACATCACCCACAATGGAGTCCACGCATTTTAGAACATGTGATAGGTAACTGACTACGAGCGCAAACACACACTACACTCACCGAGAATCCACAGAGACGTATTCTTACCGGTCCCTACGAGAAGCGACCCTTCTTACATCTGGTGGAAAGTAAGAAATCTATCCGATGCTTCCAGTATTCGACCAGTGAGCAACCACGACGGAACACCTGGACAAAGTACTAGGAGCACTTCAGTAACTCGGAAGACTTCTAAACAGCAACTCCGCTGCACGTGACGGTGCGATATCCCATTCAAATAGATTGAACAAATTTCATGTGGCATTCTCTGAAAGGGTTCTTGCACTGTCTTGCACAAGAATAATCTCTCTTTTTAACATTTCACATCTCGTATTTTGGATGGCCCTCCTCAGATTTTCCACTGTCTGACAATATCGATCAACATTTACGGTCTTCCCTCGCGGCAAAATCTCGTACTAAGGACAGGAGATACTGCACATGATTTTTTTTTTACATAGACTGTTTCACAAGTGCACTACCGTATGAGTCGTTTTATTGTATCTGGCGTGACATGTGGCACCCATGTTTCATCACTAGTGACCACATGGTTGAGTAATTCGTCACCTTTCTCTACGTCCCGCTGTAGGAATGTCAAGGCTTCTGCAATACGTCACGTTTTATGTTCATCTTTCAGTTGCCTTGGAACCTGTCTTACACCCACTTCATGAAAACCAAGCCACCGGGAGACAATATTATGCAACAGCGAACAAGAGATCTGGGGAAAGTGACGAGAGAGTTCTGAAACTATGAAGCGCCGGTTCTGCAAAATCCCTTTCCACATACTTTGCATCAGTTCTGGAATCACCATGGGCGGTCGGCCACTTCGTCTTGAATATTCGTTCGTCCTTCAGCGAATTGCCTGCATCATCGTCTGATCATACTGTCGCTCATAATGTTGTGTCCAAATACATGACACAATCGGCGATGGATCTCTGCTGGAGATTGTTTCTGAGCGTACAAAAATCGGATAACTGCACGAACCTCGCAGCTGGCGGGTGACAATAACACAGCGCCGTATTATCCTAGCACTTTGCGGAAACCACTGCTCTAACACTGCTGAAACTGCAACGAATTATTCCCACATACCACCTCTCTAGTCCTGTGCATGCGCATTCCTATCGGATTAATAATATGAGCCCTGGGCGCTATCCGAACTTACTTTCTGGATGCGCCTCTTATTTTTCAAAAATCAAGGGTATCGGCCAAACTTTTTAGACAGTTATCCCCTTATTGCCAGGCGAATGCCGGAAGTGGACCCTCCCCCTAGTCATTCAACCAGGGAAATTCTGTGTGCGGTTTTAAACTGGCTGGTATATTAGACTGGCAAGAACAGTGTTGCGCCACAATAGCTCTTCCTCTCGATAGCGGGGAATAATAATAACATAATCATAATAATAATAATAATAAATCATTTCAATACTCAATCGTAATCCTACTAAAAAGAGTCTCAGAAAAAATTTTCATTCGTACGGGTACTGTACTTCCATTGTCGGGGTGGGGATCCTACACCGTGGGGATCCTACACTTTTACAATTAGTCCCTTAGAGTGGCATGTAGTTAGCAGTTGTAGAACACATCCAAAGTAAATGTCAAGTTCAGTTGCGACAACATAACAAAGTAAACAAAGATGAAAGTGCATACCGAATCTCGCCTACAACAACTAACGCTGGGCAGTTGCGTAGCGAAATTCCCAGTGCGACCGCGGAAGTACCGTCCAGCCAATGCCAAGAAAAAACCACAATTTGTAAGCAAATATCAAATGAACCCGAAAAAATTCCTTGGAAACAAAATCCAGTTGTCGACGAATATAATGGATCCTGTCACGAGCGAGCGAGGTGGCGCAGTGGTTAGCACACTGGACTCGCATTCGGGAGGACGACGGTTCAATTCCGTCTCCGGCCATCCTGATTTAGGTTTTCCGTGATTTCCCTAAATCGCTTCAGGCAAATGCCAGGATGGTTCCTTTGAAAGGGCACGGCCGATTTCCTTCTCCATCCTTCCCTCAACCGAGCTTGCGCTCCGTCTCTAATGACCTCGTTGTCGACGGGACGTTAAACACTAATCTCCTCCTCCTCCTCCTGTCACGAACAAGAGCTACGACAGCTCATTGCTTGACGCGGTAGCCGGAAGGAAAATAAAACGATGCACCGCTTTGGCGTACATTGAAACAATTTTTTTATCACAGCTCCTCGGCATCTGGCGATGTTTGAACGATTCCGTGACTCTAATATCATACCTGTGAAAAATCTAATGGAGAAAGCATTTAACGACGCAGCTTTATCCGTGCTAGGGAAATGTTTAAATTTTGCAACGCCGCCCAAGAGTTTGCCAATGGTTGATTTTATTAGTTCTATTGAATAGCATGCTTTTAAGTGCTTCCTGATGTTGCAGAGGAGGTTAGGAAGGGGGCGTGTCAAGTGTTGACTGAGGCACGACTCCAAAGAGTAATATCACAGCAACTGAAAAAACTGCTTTATGCTCACTTAAAGCTGATCCGAATATTCTTATTTTACCCGCGGACAGAGGCAATGCTACCTTGTTTTGGACAAGCAGGATTACTTTCAAAAGATGCAGTGTTTACTGTCTGATTCAGCGTATCGCAGGATCGGTGCTGACTCCATGAAAAGTGTTGATAGAAACGCTAACAGCCTTTGATGAAATGTTCCTTTTCGCAAAATACAATGAAGTGTCTAAATTCTTATTAAGCTGTACCCCCTAAGACTGTATGGCCTTCCTAAGGTCCACATGGAAGAGATTCCTCTTCGTCCGATTGTAACATACGAGTCCCGACGTATCGCGTTGAGCAATATAATAGGTCGGTATGAGCATCGCATTAATAACTCGCCGGATTTCTTACAACGATAGAGACAATGCGTTTGAATGATTCTTTATGTTTTAGTAAGTTTCGTTGTGGTCTCCCTCCTCATTGGTGTTCCTCTGTCTGATACGTTACGGCTGCTTGAGGTTAAATCTAGTATTGAAAAACCGAAACATTTTCTACATATGTTGACTTCACTTACGTGCTATTCAAAGACTAGTACCACGAGCAGACAGATGGAGTTTGCATGGGAGGCCGATTTCCACCTGTTACTTCCAATTTCTGTATGGAATACTTCCCTTAATGTGCCTTGGAGACTGTGGCTTTGAAAGCTGTGTGCTTTTTGTAGTATGTAAACAAATTTTTTGTTGTTTGCTCTCGTGGCAGTGAGAAATGGAACGACTTTTCGAAAACGTGAATTTAGTCCACTCAAATATTTGTCTCACGATGGAAATGGAAAGGATGGCTGTCTTCCCTCCCTTGATGTGTTGATCAGGAGGAAGGATGATGGTACGTTGGGTCGCATCTGCAGGCTGACAGCTGTCACCATTCGGCTCAATGTGAAGGCGTATTCTGTACCTTGGCTCACAGGGCCCATGTCATCTCGAACCCTGAAAGTTTGTCAGCTGAGTTAGCCCATCTCGAGATAAACTTTCGTCAGTATGGTTGGTACAAATGGCTGTGAGCACTATGGGACTTAACTGCTGAGGTCATCAGTCCCCTAGAACTTAGAACTACTTAAACCTAACTAACCTAAGGACATCACACACATCCATGCCCGAGGCAGGGTTCGAACTTGCGACCGTAGCGGTCGCGCGGCTCCCGACTGAAGCGCCTGGAACCGCTCGGCCACAACGGCCGGCCCGTCAGTATGGTTTTATTGAAAAACAGATCAGGCGTGCGCTGCATTATCGATCAACTGTGCACCGGGTGAGTGATGATAATACCGTGGTGTGTACAGGGAGCATTTCGAATTATGATTGGTCGTATTTTCTGGAAGTATGTTATGAAATGCCTTTTTCGACCACCATATAAGATCAGGATCCTTTTACGTTCGGTAAAGGATGAACTTGGTTTGCGTAAGGCGGGTGTCTACCGCATGCCATACATTGATGACTCTGTGAGGACTGCGGGGATCAGTGTATTGAGCTTAAACGTCACACAAGCTTACAACAGCCGAACAAATCCTCCGTTGCAGACCATTGTTTCGGCACCGGTCATCGTATGGAATATGCACTGAAGTGCTAAAGAAACTGGGATAGGCAGACGTATTCAAAGAGAGAGATATGCAAATGGGCAGAATACATGGCTGCAGTCGGCAACGCCAATGTAAGACAACAAGTGTGGCTCAGTTGTTAGAGCGGTTACTGTTGCTACAATGGCAAGTTATCAAGATTTCAGTGACTTTGAACGTGGGTTAAAGACATGCATGAGCTATGAGACACAGCATCCTCGAGGAAGCTACACTCCTGGAAATTGAAATAAGAACACCGTGAATTCATTGTCCCAGGAAGGGGAAACTTTATTGACACATTCCTGGGGTCAGATACATCACATGATCACACTGACAGAACCACAGGCACATAGACACAGGCAACAGAGCATGCACAATGTCGGCACTAGTACAGTGTATATCCACCTTTCGCAGCAATGCAGGCTGCTATTCTCCCATGGAGACGATCGTAGAGATGCTGGATGTAGTCCTGTGGAACGGCTTGCCATGCCATTTCCACCTGGCGCCTCAGTTGGACCAGCGTTCGTGCTGGACGTGCAGACCGCGTGAGACGACGCTTCATCCAGTCCCAAACATGCTCAATGGGGGACAGATCCGGAGATCTTGCTGGCCAGGGTAGTTGACTTACACCTTCTAGAGCACGTTGGGTGGCACGGGATACATGCGGACGTGCATTGTCCTGTTGGAACAGCAAGTTCCCTTGCCGGTCTAGGAATGGTAGAACGATGGGTTCGATGACGGTTTGGATGTACCGTGCACTATTCAGTGTCCCTTCGACGATCACCAGTGGTGTACGGCCAGTGTAGGAGATCGCTCCCCACACCATGATGCCGGGTGTTGGCCCTGTGTGCCTCGGTCGTATGCAGTCCTGATTGTGGCGCTCACCTGCACGGCGCCAAACACGCATACGACCATCATTGGCACCAAGGCAGAAGCGACTCTCATCGCTGAAGACGACACGTCTCCATTCGTCCCTCCATTCACGCCTGTCGCGACACCACCGGAGGCGGGCTGCACGATGTTGGGGCGTGAGCGGAAGACGGCCTAACGGTGTGCGGGACCGTAGCCCAGCTTCATGGAGACGGTTGCGAATGGTCCTCGCCGATACCCCAGGAGCAACAGTGTCCCTAATTTGCTGGGAAGTGGCGGTGCGGTCCCCTACGGCACTGCGTAGGATCCTACGGTCTTGGCGTGCATCCGTGCGTCGCTGCGGTCCGGTCCCAGGTCGACGGGCACGTGCACCTTCCGCCGACCACTGGCGACAACATCGATGTACTGTGGAGACCTAACGCCCCACGTGTTGAGCAATTCGGCGGTACGTCCACCCGGCCTCCCGCATGCCCACTATACGCCCTCGCTCAAAGTCCGTCAACTGCACATATGGTTCACGTCAACGCTGTCGCGGCATGCTACCAGTGTTAAAGACTGCGATGGAGCTCCGTATGCCACGGCAAACTGGCGGCGGCGGTGCACAAATGCTGCGCAGCTAGCGCCATTCGACGGCCAACACCGCGGTTCCTGGTGTGTCCGCTGTGCCGTGCGTGTGATCATTGCTTGTACAGCCCTCTCGCAGTGTCCGGAGCAAGTATGGTGGGTCTGACACACCGGTGTCAATGTGTTCTTTTTTCCATTTCCAGGAGTGTATGAAATAGGTATTTTCCCGTACGGCCATTTCACGAGTGTGCCGTGAATATCAGGAATCCGATAAAACATCAAATCTCCGACATCGCTGCGACCTGAAAAGGATCCTGCAAGAACAGGACCAACGACGACTGAAAAGAATCATTCAGCGTGAGAGAATTGCAACCCTTCCGCAAACTGCTGCAGATTTCAGTGCTGGGCCTTCAACAAGTGTCAGCGTGCTAACCATTCAACGACACATCATCGATATAGCCTTTCGGAGCCGAACGCTCACTCCTGTTCGTTTGAAAAATGCACGACACAAAGCTTAACGCCTCACCTTGGTCCGTCATTACCGACATTGGACTGTTGATGACTGGAAACATGTTGCCTGGTCCGACAAGTGTCGTTCCAAATTGTATCGAGCGGATGGATGCGTACGGGCATGGGGGATGGATCTGTACGGGTATCGAGTCAGCCTCATGAATCCATAGACCCTGATTACTATTAAAACTGGTGGAGGCTCTGTAATGGTGTGGGTCGTGTGCAGTTGGAGTGATATGGGACCCTTGATACGTCTAGATAAGACTCTGACAAGGTGACACGTACTTAAGCATCCTGTCTTATCACCTGCATCCATTCATGTCCATTGTGCATTGACTGACTAGGGCAATTCCAGCAGGACAATGTGACACCCCACACGTCCACAATTGCTACAGAGTGGCTCCACGAACATTCTTATCAGTTTATACACTTCCGCTGGCCACAAAACTCCACAGACATGAACGTTATTGAGTATTTCTGGGATGCCTTGCAACGTACTGTTCGAAGAGATCTCCACCCCCTCCTACACTTACGGACTTATGGATAGCCCTGCAGGATTCATGGTGCCAGTTCTCTCCAACATGCCTTCAGACATTAACCCAGTCCATGCCATGTCGTAATGTGGCACTCCTGTCATGTTGCGGCCCTTGTGCGTGCTCGCGAGGGCCCTACACAATGTTAGGCAGCTGTACCAGTTTCTTTAGCTCTTCTGTGCAATAACACGGAGAGCCAGCGTGGACTTCCAGCTGTTGGGGTAATGTTATTAAGGAGAATTTGAAATTTAATTAGCATGTAACGTTAGAAAGATCAAAAGGTTTTTTAGTTTCACTTTCTGCCGGACCGCAGCTCCTTCCCGTGCTAGATTAAATACTACGTCAACCGTCGATTAATAATTTCACTATCGATAACTTCTGACGTCACTTATCTTTGGTTTGTGATGGCTCCCATGTTTGTCATTGTGTGTGAGTGTGTGTGTGTGTGTGTGTGTGTGTGTGTGTGTGTGTGTGTGTCATCTTTCCGGAGTTTCTCTGCGAACAGAGAATTCAGATCCTTTTTTACAGCCATTTCCTACTTCAGTTATGTCTTGAATGGCAGGTTGTGCCCCTGTCGAAATACCCAAGGTAGTCGATAACGTCACCCTGCTGCATTCCCGAAGTTATTTGAAAAATCAACACGGTGTGCATTGCAGTTCAATCCACTTCTTAATCAGAATGTAGACCTTAGAAAAGTCAGTGACAACCATCTGGGTTCGTTGAAGAGTAATTCATTAACGATCATACACAAATAACTTACAACCATCATTAAATTATATTGGATTACATATAATTTTTGTTCCAATAGATTTATAGTGAGGAGATATTCCAGGATGCAGAACATGTGAGAAAACAAGAATATTTAGAAAGAGAAACGGATATGCTAATATAGCTTCCCCAGATCTCAAGTGAAAAAATTGTCCTAATGGCTGTTGAATAAGTCAAAAAATATGAAAAATATTTCCATTTAAAAGTTATTAGCTAACATCTTTTCACGAAACATGTAAATGTTATATACACCGATGTGGATATGATTATCCTTAGGCTCTTGTAGGCATACATCATGAAATGGAGAAATCGTTCCACAACATCTATTTAGAATGATCATATCAGTACACTGCAGTTAACATTTCCTTGTAGATGCGCTTAAATTCATAAGTTCGTATAGAGACTAGCATTTCAAAAACTGTATGTGAACTGTAAAATCGCGAAATTCTCTTTAACTGCCGCAACGGTTTGATCTACCTGATGACAAGAAAAACTGCTGTCAAAACAAAGGTGAAGTCAAGCTGTATGGTCGTGTCAACGCATTTTTCTCTTAGTCACAGTTACACAGTACTTCACAAATTTAAATAGCACGCCTTTGACAACAAACAAATTTGAATTGTACGTAATGTGTACTTTCAATTTTTTACAAAAATACATTTTCGAGATTCAGCCGCGGTGTCATGGACTCATTCTTCCTTAGCAGCTGGACTTACATTAAATACAGTTCCGTTAGTCGAGGGATTAAAAGAACTGGAAGAGAAAAAACGCCACTTTAGTAATGTTTCTGAATAAGTATCAAGGAATGAAATGGTTATCCTATACTCTTCAAGAAGAACTGATCGCTGAAATCGTCTTGGTATCTTTATCCGTCTCCGATGTTCAAAGTTATCTTACTTGTACACATAAAATACGCACGTAAAATTCTTGTGAGTGACGTAGCACGGAGAAATTTTCTGTGAGGTGTCTCCGTTATCATCAGTAGAGTCCTTGGAACCTCACGTTGTAGTACTGAAGCACAGGCAAAATTCTTATGCAAGCAAAATCTTGCCCGAGGTGTAAAATTAGTTCTGTGTTATTTCAATTTCACACGAGTAAACAATCAAAATTTTATTAACCCATAAGGTTCTTTTCGTATGACTGAGATGCCATGCTGTAGCAGGGAAAACATGTGAACCAGCTGAAAAATGCCCCTATCGGAACACAAAAATGACGAAAATATTTCTCTTTAAAACACTAAAAATTGGGGTACCAATTTCGTCATTCTACCTTCCTCAGCACCTATAAAAATTTTCCCAAGACTTTCAGCATACAAACATATTCGCTCATTTTTATGCTTGGAGAGAAGGAGACAATTGCAGTGGGAAAGAGCTGAAAAAGTAATAAATACCGGAGGACTGTAGACCGAGGACTGCAGACCGTGGTTGTCATATACACTCCTGGAAATTGAAATAAGAACACCGTGAATTCATTGTCCCAGAAAGGGGAAACTTTATTGACACATTCCTGGGGTCAGATACATCACATGATCACACTGACAGAACCACAGGCACATAGATACAGGCAACAGAGCATGCACAATGTCGGCACTAGTACAGTGTATATCCACCTTTCGCAGCAATGCAGGCTGCTATTCTCCCATGGAGACGATCGTAGAGATGCTGGATGTAGTCCTGTGGAACGGCTTGCCATGCCATTTCCACCTGGCGCCTCAGTTGGACCAGCGTTCGTGCTGGACGTGCAGACCGCGTGAGACGACGCTTCATCCAGTCCCAAACATGCTCAATGGGGGACAGATCCGGAGATCTTGCTGGCCAGGGTAGTTGACTTACACCTTCTAGAGCACGTTGGGTGGCACGGGATACATGCGGACGTGCATTGTCCTGTTGGAACAGCAAGTTCCCTTGCCGGTCTAGGAATGGTAGAACGATGGGTTCGATGACGGTTTGGATGTACCGTGCACTATTCAGTGTCCCCTCGACGATCACCAGTGGTGTACGGCCAGTGTAGGAGATCGCTCCCCACACGATGATGCCGGGTGTTGGCCCTGTGTGCCTCGGTCGTATGCAGTCCTGATTGTGGCGCTCACCTGCACGGCGCCAAACACGCATACGACCATCATTGGCACCAAGGCAGAAGCGACTCTCATCGCTGAAGACGACACGTCTCCATTCGTCCCTCCATTCACGCCTGTCGCGACACCACTGGAGGCGGGCCGCACGATGTTGGGGCGTGAGCGGAAGACGGCCTAACGGTGTGCGGGACCGTAGCCCAGCTTCATGGAGACGGTTGCGAATGGGCCTCGCCGATACCCCCGGAGCAACAGTGTCCCTAATTTGCTGGGAAGTGGCGGTGCGGTCCCCAACGGCACTGCGTAGGATCCTACGGTCTTGGCGTGCATCCGTGCGTCGCTGCGGTCCGGTCGCAGGTCGACGGGCACGTGCACCTTCCGCCGACCACTGGCGACAACATCGATGTACTGTGGAGACCTAACGCCCCACGTGTTGAGCAATTCGGCGGTACGTCCACCCGGCCTCCCGCATGCCCACTATACGCCCTCGCTCAAAGTCCGTCAACTGCACATACGGTTCACGTCCACGCTGTCGCGGCATGCTACCAGTGTTAAAGACTGCGATGGAGCTCCGTATGCCACGGCAAACTGGCTGACACTGACGGCGGCGGTGCACAAATGCTGCGCAGCTAGCGCCATTCGACGGCCAACACCGCGGTTCCTGGTGTGTCCGCTGTGCCGTGCGTGTGGTCATCGCTTGTACAGCCCTCTCGCAGTGTCCGGAGCAAGTATGGTGGGTCTGACACACCGGTGTCAATGTGTTCTTTTTTCCATTTCCAGGAGTGTAGAATGACCGAAAAGGGGCAATGGCAGTGTGAGAGAAAGAGAGGGACACAGTGGCAGTGTAACATATTTGACAGTGACGGAACAGTGCTAGAGGAAAAGAGTGAGGGTGATAGTGCGTCCGCAGTTCGTGGTCGTGCGGTAGCGTTCTCGCTTCCCACGCCCGGGTTCCCGGGTTCGATTCCCGGCGGGGTCAGGGATTTTCTCTGCCTCGTGATGACTGGGTGTTGTGTGATGTCCTTAGGTGTCAGTAGTTCTAAGTTCTAGGGGACTGATGAGCATAGATGTTAAGTCCCATAGTGCTCAGAGCCAGGTGATAGTGCCAGAGGAATAAAGTGAAGAAGAAAGTGGAAGTGGGTGATACACATTGATAATGATAGACAGATTCTGTGACAATGATAACACGGAGGAGGGATACAGTGACAGTGATAGGAGACAGCAGCAGCTGGAAGAAGTGAATGAGATAATATCAGTAAGAGAGAGAGGGGGGGGGGGGGGGGGCAGCGACAATTAGAAGAGACTATGGTAGTAGGACAGAACCAAGATTGGGGCTGAGAGAGGAGACGCCGGCGGAGAGACACAAGAGATAATGACAATGATATGGGCTGAATAAGTGAGTGAGAATGGATCAGTAGGAGTGGATGGGTACGAGTGACTTACAGCAAAGGACCTGTGTGTGTGTGTGTGTGTGTGTGTGTGTGTGAGCGAGCTACAGTTTGAAGACCTTGTGGAAATGAGAAGTGAGGTGCGTATTAAAATGAGTGCGAAAACATTGGCATGCCAAAATTTCTGGGAAATTTTTCAAAGGTGTTGACAAAGGTAGAATCAGGTAGCTTCTACCCCATTTCTCAGACTTTTTTTTTTTAAAGGAGGATATTCGCCTTTTTGTGCTCCGATAGAACGATTTTACGCTTTTTTTAACAACATTAAGAGCGAATTAAAATTCGTACCTAACATTGTCTAGAAACCGCTTCTACATTTGTGTCTTTAGTTGTCGGTCCTGAAATTTATAGAGCAGATATATGGTGAACTGTGCCGATTCGGTGATGTAACCGAAAAACTATATCTGACGCTTAAGTGTTTAGTTGTACTGAACCAAAGAAAAATCAAATTTTGTGTAAATAAAGTATTTCCTCAAAAATACACCATTTATAGTGTAGTGATAAAAAAACTTTTTCTCCTGTTTCTTGTTTCAAACGAAGATTTTCATTTTTTACATTGCAACGAAAGAAGTCACGGGAAAGCTATGGCGAACTGTGATTCAGAAATTAGGATAATACCGCAGTGATGAGTCATTTTGTAGAGCCTTGACAGTTTCATTTATTATCTCTTTTACCTCATACATTCTTCGTCTCACACTAGAAATGCTTCAGAATCTCGCGACATTGTATTGCAGCTGTGTCATTTCTTTGCGTAATTATCTTTCCTGTACCTATCTCTCTGATTTACTCGTATATTTTGCGTCACATATACAAGTATTTAACACAATATGTTGTATATGGACAAAAAGTTAAAGCAATGTGATGTATATACGGTTACATGGCGACTGTGAGAGATCGGAATTGCTAAAAATTAAATGACCTTGCAATCCCACCACGCTACGATGAAAATACACTGAAGAGCCTAACTGTTACATCTGCCTAATATCGTGTAGGAAACCCGCGAGAGCGCAGCAGTGCCACATCACGACGTGGAAAGGACTCGACTAATGTCTGAGATAGGGCTGGAGGTAATTGACACCATGGATCCTGCAGAACTGTCCATAAATCAGTAAGAGTAGGAGGGAGTGGAGATCTCTTCTGAACAGCAGGTTGCAAGGCATCCCAGAAATGCTCAATAATGTTCATGTCTGGGGAGTTTAGTGGCAAGCGCAAGTGTTTAAAAACAGAAGAGTGTTTCTGGAACTACTCTGCAGTAATTGTGGACGTTTGGGGTGTCGCATTGTCCTGCTGGAATGCCCAAGTCCGACGCAATGCACAGAGGACATGAATGGATGCAGGAGTTCAGGCAGGATGCTTACGTAGTTGTCATCTTGTCAGAGTCGTATCTAGAGGTATCAAGAGTCCCATATCACTCGAACTTCACATGCCCAACCTCATTACAGAGCCTCAACCAGCTTAAACCGCCCCCAACTAATATGTGGGGTCCATTGATTCATGAGGTTGTCTCTATACCCGTACACGTCCATCCGCTCGATACAATTTGAAACGGGGCACGACCAGGCTACATGTTTCCAGTCATGAACAGTCCAATGTCAATCCCGACGAGCCCGGGCGAGGCATAAGGCTTTGTGTCCTGCAGTCATCAAGGGTACATGAGTGGGCCTTCGGCTTCGAAAGCCCATATCGATGATGTTTTGTTGAATGGTTAGCACGTTGACACTTGCTGGTGGCCCGGGATTGAAATCTGCAGCAATTTGTGGAAGGGTTGAACCTTTGTCACGTTGAATGACTCTCTTCAGTCGTCCGTTGCTCCCGTTGTTGCAAGAACTTTTTCCAGCCGCAGTGTTATCAGAGATTTGATGTTTTACCGGAGTCCTGATATTCACGGTACACTTGTGAAATGGTCATCCGGGAAAATTCCCAACTCATCGCTACCTCGGAGATGCTGTGTCCCATCGCTCATGCGCGGCTATAAAACCAAAATAACTTAAATCTTGGCTTCTAGCAGCAGTAACTGATCTAACAACTGCGCCAGACACATGTTGTCTTATACAGCCGTTACCGACCGCAGCGCCGTATTCTGCCTGTTTGCATATCTCTTTATTTGAATACGCATGTCCGTACCAGTTTCTTTGGCGCTTCAGTGTATAAGGAAGTGCTACGCGTTGCCCGCGAAAACTAGATTGTGCGCAAAAACTAACCCGGTGACCTCCACGTCGAAACTGGTGGTTGTTAAAGCGAGCGGGAAGGTGTCCTTGCTGTTACTGCCGCCTGAGACGGTACTCGAGCAACATGTGGTCGCCGGTTGTGCTGTGCGTGGTTGTAATCCTAACAGGTGCGTCCGCTGTCAAACAGGAGGCCCAAGTCCCACCACTGGGGGCGCGTTTGTACTCAGCCATAGCGGCCCCCATAAGATGTTCTTCAGGCTCTACAAACGTCAATGGGAACTGTGTCGAGACTATCCAGCTGCCAACGGTAAGCTTATTGTATGGATACTTTTACTTATAAAAATCTTCACGGTAAATTGTGCGCTATGTCTGTGCTGACACCAATGATCCACTATCACTAGTGACAGCCTAAAACCTTCAAAGTAGCCTCCGCTACTTGCTGTGTGGTGGCTTGCGGAGTATGTATGTAGATGTATATGAAATTTTAATATTATTAGAAAACAAACACAGCTGTACTGATACACAATTATTACGTCACGACCGGTATCATTCACATGAACGTTAGGTTACACTGCCAGCAGTCTCGTAACAAATCCCTCCCTTCTGTGGGGATTTCTTGGGAGACTAATATCAGTGTAATCTAACGATCGTCTTTCGAACGAAACCTGTCATAATACAACAAATGTGTTTTAATACTGGTACGAAGACTTCTTATAAATATTTACACGATTCAGTTGTGGAACTTAAGAACGTCAAGATTATTTTTCTTTCAAATTTGTCCCTCTGTGTTGTTTCAGTGCGTGTTTCAAACTAAATCTAAGTTATGTAGCGCACATGTGAAACAACGATAGAAACAAATTATTATTACCAAACGAAGCATTTCCTAATTACGTAGAGTGCGATTCCTCAGGAAACAAAGGTAATTCAATGCATGGGGCAATACAGCATCAAATCGCAGCTTTAACTTAAAGATGCTATATGATATAAACTTACATGTGAAACAATAAGAGAAAGATTATGTTACAAAGCGGTTAGAATGAACCTGCTATCTACAATCAAAGACATAAACTCTGTACAGGATACATGTATGTACCGGATTAGGATATACACATTACTGTTAATTTCAACGAGCAGATACAATAAATAACTAGCAGTGGATATCAACGAAGTCGCTTAAAACTTCGTAGCTGCAAAATGCAATTAAATCTCTCAGCAAAATTGCTCATTGTTTCCATTGTGTGCTTTTAGCTCTTTAAAGTGTTATAGTGGATCCTGAAAGACGTATATGCCGTACATTAGATGTTGTCTCAGTTTATCATTACTGCCCAGAGGTATGTGAAAATTTGGCTTCCTGAAAAGTTGATTACCTGTTAAGAAATATTTCCAGGTGGAACATTTTATTCTACTGCATAGTCTCCACAACTTTACGTCCTTACTTGAGTTACGGAATGTGTTTAATTAACTTACTGATACGTTTATAAGGCTATTGATTCATGTTTCTTTTTTAATGGACTGTAATTTTTCCTGAAGAGAACAATCCGTTAACAAAATTAAAAATGCCCTGTCCAGCCTGTTTCTAAATGTTGCTTGTATTTCTGTATAAGGTGGATATGATGATATGTGAATGATGACGTTGTTTTCCTGAATGTCCCACACCAAAAGCTTCATTTTAATCTAAAAGTTTGCGCACCCTAGTTCTAACCAACATTTGGTTGCTTGGAATGTAAATTTTTACGTCGTCTAGTGTCCTTAAATTGTCTTTTGTAATTTGTTGTCTATGTAATGCAGTTATCTCTGTTTGCGGAGATATGTTGTGTCGGGAGCACTGGTAAGAAATGGTCCCTGTGTAAAAATATGTGTTTATGTCCTCTTATGCGTAATCTATATAAAATCTTATATTTAAACACCCAGGCTTAAAAAAATAAGAAACGGCAGAGCAGCTGACAATCGATTCATGGTGTCCGAAATGTCTCCGCGTAAATGTAAAACGAAGATGTTGATCTGACTGAAAGCGAAATTCGTACCTTCATTTATAGTTACCAGTCGAGCATCGGTTGTTTCAAGTATAATACATAAAATTAAGTTATACAGTAGGCACAAACCTTAAGTAGATGTATTCGATTTTTCCTTTAGTCTGTCTGTAGTTTAAGCCTCAGTGAAGTGAAGACCGTCAATAAATTAAATGTAGGTATCAGTCTTATGAAAGAGTCGCAAGTAAACTGTTTTCCTGGAGTATGGTTAGAGAAACCATGGAGAATTTAAACTCTCGTGTGCTCTTATTCGTATTAGGAAAATAAATCCCCCAGTCATCCCCATATGCCTCTAACGCTAATCTGCTTCTTTGAGTCCTTTTAGACTGCCACTTGCCCATATTTTTGGTATCTTTGGTACATAGAATAAATCAGTTCCTATGATATTAACACAGTAAAAAACATGATAAGGAGTTATCGATTATTGGTTAAGTCTGTAAAGAATAAAAGTGAATTGATTAGTCGTTAAGATAAAGGACTTGAACTTGAGGGAATTGAAATTTAAATACACTATCAGTCACCCAAATTCATGTCTTCTACGATTTTAGTTATCAGAGAACCACGCAATAGTGTGATTAAATAAAACCATGGTCTTCCATCATTTGCAGCTCATCAAGTGTCCCTTCTGTGAGGACAAAGACACTGACGTCACAGGCTGGCACCTACCTTACACACACCAAGTTATTTTCATATTATAGCTAGTTAATACTTCCTTCACGCAGTTGACACAAACATCAGTTAGGCTACATAGACTTTTTCAATGTATGCTTCGTTTCTTTTATCCGTTCCAGTTTTTATTGCTGCGCCTAACAACTGTGCACAGCTGACTGTTCCAATCCTGGATACACAAGACCACTCATTTCTCTGTGGATCTTAAATATATCTTTTTTTTTTTTTTTTTGCAGTATTAAAATGCAGTCCGCCTTACTTTCTCTTCTCGCATTAACGGACCATTTTTATGAATCCTATCACAAAATCTATAGGAATGTGTCCCATCTGATCCCATCCCAGCCTTCTCTCCCTTTAAACCATGTTCCCTCTACTTATCGGTCGGTTGCCTTCCACTCAACGAAAGTTATGGTACTTTTTGCCACTTCACATGTTTTATCCCACGTTTCATCATACATCCTTTTATCTAAAGGCATCGAAGCTTGTCCAGTGGTTCTTGAGAATAATAATGATTTAGCTCTGCTTTTTATTGTTTGCTGCTTCACTTACCTTTCTGTTAATAAGCTTAAACGTACTGTACCACTTTTGCAGCCGTTATTACAAAACAGTCCTGAAACCAAAAGTTTCTCTCGTCTTTCATATAAGTTCCGGAATATTTCATTAACTTTAGACCATGCGTTCCCTTTTCAGGTTTTCTAGTTGGGGTAGCATTCATACTTCTAAGAACACGTAGCCGATTTGTACAAGAGTAGTATTATTTTTCTATTCTTGATAACACCAGTTACGTTTGCGTCAGGTGAAAGGCCCATGCATAAATCTAAAATGATTGTTCTTCTTAAAACCTTTAATACTCTAATGTAAGAAATATATTGGAACGGCAAAAGCCGCTTGAGTGAGGGAATGGAAGTGCTAGTGATTTTACTGGACAGATTTCACTTTATTTTCTAGTAGAAACCAGAATCTCAACTTTACACATCATTGTAAGAGCGAATTCACGCTATCTGATAACAACGGCTAGGTCTCAGAATATATTTTTTACATTTGACTGTAAGATATTTCTTTATCTTACAATACTTATAAAAACGTTTGGCTGTTATCGTTTATGTACGTTATATTAAAGCGACCAATAAGACTTAGATATGCCCTTCATATATTATCAGAACACAACTATACAAGAGAGACGATAAATTGAGTTCTAGTGACGAATATTGAAACTCAAAATATTAGAGCAAATACTTCAGAAAATTCTTTGAAACGAAATTATTAACAGGGAAGCGCGTACGTAGTCCGAGAGCACTGCGTATATTAATTAGAATACTTTACCATTTGTAAACAACATGGGAACACATTACGTGTATGCTGTGACATCTTTGAGGAAAGCAATATCATCGTAACAGTCTGTGCGCATTATATCATAAGTCTGTTAACTCTCTAGATAACACAACGCACTCATAAATGTTTCCTTTCCAGAATGTAAGATCAAACCAGGATTCTTCTCCTCCCGTAAAGTGTCACCCTGCTGTTTCTGAATCTGGCCCTTTCTTCCCTTACATGTCATGTTCAAGACATGCATAGTTAACTTCTGAGTTGAAATCCTGCCTACAACTGGCGAAATTAGAAATGGTCATGAACGCAGACAAACTTTTTAAAGTAGCATTACAGATCCGACTAAATTCTAACAACTCAGTCGATAGTATTCGTAATAAACATAAAAACACTACGCGGTTTTACGGACTGAGGACAAAATCAGCCAGTGAATTAAATGTCTGAAATGCCTCAAATATGCCTCTTGCCATGCAGCATTAAGGGCGATACACCTGTCATAGCGTTTATTTCAATAAATAGTGAGACGATATTAATTAAAAATTATTACATCAACAGGAACCATGTTTTGAACAAGAATTGTCTTAACTAACCTGAACTCTTCCTAATAACTCAAAAATGGAACGAAAGGGAAAAGGATATTCACAGTTAATGTGTAGTCACAAATTCACGCAAACTTTTGCACAAGAACGTACACAATATTTATACTTGTTAAATTGAGACAGTGGAAATCTTAAAGTCTCAACGATGCATGATAGTCCTTTGCAACACTAAAACACACGATTACAGACATAAATAGAAAAGAACCCACCCATAACACTAATTCCAATAAAAGCTAGCGAGAACCAAACATGGCCTTGCATAACTTATACGAGAGACCAAGGAACTGACATACACAGTTTAACAAGTCACTAACTCACGTGTGGTAGGCAACACCAACACGAAGATGACACGGATGACAGCTGAAACCCCAAGAAACACAACGTCATACAAATGACAATGACCGAGAAAACAACGTCGCTCACACAAATAGACGACATGTAGCAGCCTCAGCTAAGCACCGTGTGAATGGCCCTCAGGCACCAGAACAACGGGAAATTACCAAGCCGACAGATTACATCGGTTGCTGGTGGATGCGCAGCGCCCGTCTGGGGGCGCTGTATTCGATACACGGCATCGAGGCAGCAGCAGATCGGCAGCGAGTTCCCTGTGCCTGTTGCTCCTCTACAGATACCTGGTCCAGCCCTCCGCCCCTGATACCGAGAAGTGGCAGACAAGCAAAGAGCTTGCACTCAGTGCGCGGGGCGCACAGCTTATGACTGCCGTCCGTGCTCTGCGGTTGCGGCCACAGCTTCGACACACAGGCCGGCCGGCGCGGCCGCCGCTATCCAAGCTGCTTCAGCAGACCGCGCACCAGCTATCGCTGCCTGACTCCCGCTTCGGCCACAGACTGCGAGCGCCGCAGCGTACTCACGGCAAACCTCTGTGATATCGACTGCCAGTAATGCGCTAGCACCGCCGAATAATAAAATGAGTTGCAGTGACAGAAATCTCAAGCACGATGATGATATACAGGGTGACCATTATACAATTCCAATCTTAAAACGCTGTAGAAAGAAAACCGCTTCTCAGAATGACGTCAGATCTTAACAACGTATTATAGCCGCAAGGGAAACGTCACTGGAAGAACAAGAAATACCAATGGGTGGCAGTGCAAGAGTCTTAAAGTATCTACGGGTACATCTACATGATTACTCTGCATTTCACAATCAAGTGCCTGACAGATGGTTCGTCGAACTACCTTCAAACCACCGTTATACTCTCCAACGGCACGTGGGAAAAACGAGCAGTTAAATCTTTCTGTGACTGCTCTGACGTCACTTATTTCTTCAAAAAATATTCAAATATGTGTGAAATCTTATGGGACTAAACTGCTAAGGTCATCAGTCCCTAAGCGTACACACTACTTAACCTAAATTATCCTAAGGACAAACACACACACCCATGCCCGATAGAGGACTCGAACCTCCACCGGGACTAGCCGCACAGTCCATGACCTTATTTCTTCACGATGGTCATTTCTCCCTATGTAGCTCAGCGCCAACTGAATATGTTCGCAGTAGGAGGAGAAAGCTGAAGAGGCTGCAACGAAAACGGCTTTGCTTTAATGACACCCCAGTTCATATATGATGTCCGTGGACTCTTCCTCTGTTTTGCGATAATGCAAAAAGAGCTGCCCTTCTAGGAACCTTTTCGTCGCTCTCCCCATCTGATGCGGATCCCACACCGTAACGCAAGACTCCAGTAGAGGGTGGGCAAGCGCGGTGTAAGCAGTCTGCTTAGTAAGTCTGCTGCATTTTCTTAGTGTTCTGCAAATAAATCGCAGTTTTTGAGTTGCTTACCCAGTAACATTGCCTTGCTGCAGTGGCCACAACGGTTCCCGTGCGGTTACCGAAGTTAAGCGCTGTCGGGCGTGGTCGACACTTAGATGGGTAACCAACCATGGCACCATGCCCTGTTTCCATTTTTTCGGGGTGAATTCAGCATCGTGATGCCAATTGAGGAAGTACTCGACCGAATAGTAGCGGCTTCGGTCAAGAATACCATCTTACGACCGGGAGAGCGGTGTGCTGACCCCACGCCCCTCCTATCCGCATCCTCCACCGAGGATGACACGGCGGTCGGATGGTCCCGGTAGGCCACTCGTGGACTGAAGATGGAGTGCTTTTTTTAAAAATAACATTAAATGGTAAGTGTAATCCGTAAGCTCTTAGTTGAGTTTACAGCCTTCAGACTTGTGTGATCTGCCGCGTAACGAAAATTTAACGGGTTCCTTTTACTACTCACGTGGATGGCTTCACGCTTTTCATTATTTAGCGTCAACTGCCGCTTTCTACATCATACAGGTAAATTGTTTCAATAATTTTCCTATTAGTTTTCATCATCTGATGACTTTACAAGACGGTAAATGACACCAACATCTGCAAACAATCCAACAGGACTACCTGCTGTGATTGCCTCCTAAATTGTTTATGTAGATCAGGAATAGCAGACGGCTACAACACTTCCTTGGGGAACACCAGATATGGTGTTAAGTAAGTACCTGTTGTATCAGCATACTCTGAAAGAAAGCTGACTGGTATACAATCTGGCCTTAAGGCCTTGCCTTTATGAAGTGATTTCAGCTACTTCGCTACTCCGAGAATATCTAATTGTACGTTACTGAAACCTGGTTGGCAGGTACTCAGTGAGCGCACAGGATAAGGTTACGATTGTGGATGGGGTCGTAAACTTTTACTGTGAGTTGCACAATCACACACACAACTCTATTTTCCTAAGAACCACTTATTTACACAGTGCTTTAAAACATCACAACCAGGCAATACGGTTGAAGGCCTAGTTAAAGAAAACTTGAGATGCTTTCTGGGCTGAAGGCCCAAAACCACACCAAAAACAAGAACGGCTTAGAGATCAAAAGCAATTAAAAACAGATGGTAAAAATTAAAGAAAACATGCAACTGAAAATAATTAGCGGCTGAAGGCCTACACTACACGTCTGAAGGACAACAATAATTAAAACACATTAATAAACAATTTTTTCTAACCAAGAAGTTTCTTTTTAAACTTAAAACAGAACAGCCGAAAGCGTAATTAAAGAAATATTAACTTATTGCATGGCTGAAGGCTGCAAACAAATTTGAAACAACGGCTGAAGGCCTGAACAACAAGTCAGACAAACAATTTAAAATAACGGCTTCCTTCTTCTAAAATATTTTCTTTTAATGAATACAAACGGCTGAAGACCTTATTAATAGCGGTTCACGTAAATCCTCGACTGAAGGCCGCACATAACACAAAAATGGTTCAAATGGTTCTGAGCACTATGGGACTTAACAGCTGAGGTCATCAGTCCCCTAGAACTTAGAACTACTTAAACCTAACTAACCTAAGGACATCACACAAATCCATGCCCAAGGCAGGATACGAATCTGCGACCGAAGCGGTCGCGCGGTTACAGACTGAAGCGCCCAGAATCCCTCGGCCACAATGGCCGGCGCACATAACACATCGAACAAGGCCTGGCCTGGATTACAAACAAATTCAGATAGAACAAATTTAAAGAAAAAAATGTTTTTTTTAAATAAAACTAGTCTTAAAATTTTTAATTTAACACGACTGAAGGTCTTTATGTAAAATTTAAAAAGAACTAAATTAATAGAAGGCCGAAGGCCTAGCACAATACTTCAAACTAAAATGGAAATCACAATCTAAAACAATCAGAACTGAGCACCACTTGTTCTGATTGTTTTCTTTAAGTGTTCCAAGGGTCAGCCTGAGAAGGTAGCTCAACCGTAAGGTGAGGTGAGACAGGCAGCCAAGAGTTGAAGTTAAATAATTGGATGGCAACCCAAACTAGTGGCGGCCCAAGGACCGACCAACAATTTAACCAATTCCCGTACGTCCGACCAATGGCCCAACGATGAAAAGAACCGGCTGAGGACGAGGATACGAACAGCACTACGTCTTCAGAAATTTGCGTCTAAAAACAGCCAAGGGAAGAATAACCACTCTAAGCAAAATGTGAATCAAGCAACTTAAAAGGCTGTAGAACTACACGCAATGCCTGACAGCATCAACACGACGAGGAAAGGCACACGGCTGGAAAACTACGCTAACGACCAGGTCAGGTAACTGGGGCGTTAACGGCCACAAGGCAGAAAATACCGCTGGTGCACTTCACTAGCAAGTAACAGTCTATTCAATAATTAATCACAACATAGGAAGACGACTGCAAGACTTCACCGACTCCAACACATCATACGGTACTGATAGCATGAATGGCCCTCGGAGCAACAACCCGCAAATGAACGAAGAGATGTCACAGTAGTTGAGGTTCCATAACAGGTTAACTGATCACTCAAATTCAGCGTTCATGTTCGGTGGGCAACGAACTTTGTCGCTCTCTCAGCTAGCGCCTCACGATCCGACAATGTGTTCACGCAACCAGCGGTCCCGGCCTGGCACTGCTCCGCAGAGACTTCCTCGCTGCTCCATGGCAACCGTCTGAGCACCCCACACACCACCACCACCCAGAAATACTAGCGGTCATACCAAAGATAGTACAACAGTACTAGTATCGGTAAGTGCTGCTGCTGCCACCCAAGGAAGGAGGCCCGCAACTTCGTTACGCAAGTAAGAAAGGAAGAAACAAGACGCCACTCGATGTGACAAAATGCTGAAGAAGAAACGACATGAATGCGAGCCGCACATGGCTCAGTTAATGACGTTCACAGTTGTTCTTCATTCGAATTCAGAAATATTTACTTCTTTTCCTTTGGTGAAGGAGTTTCGTAAAACCATATATACTAACTTCGTTTTAGTGGTGCTTTCATCAGTGATATCAACATTGTTGTCACGCAGTAAAGATACTTATCTCGTGTTGCCGAAGGTGCACTTTACGTATGACCAGAATCGCTTTGAGCTTCCTGTTAGATTTCGACTCAGAATTTTGTGGCGTAAACTATCAAACCAATTTCGAGCTTCTGTCAAAACCTGGGGATTTTGCATTCTTTTAAATTTCGTATGCTGTTTATGTTACTTCTGCAAGAGTTTCCGACCCGTTGTGTGTGCCAAGGTGGACCAGTGCCATCCCAATTAATTTAGTTGGTACATATCTCTCAATTTCCGTCGATGCTATTTCTTTGAATTCAAACCACATCCAGTCTACGCTTACATAGTCATCCCGGAAGGAAAGCAGACTGTCTCTTAGAAAGGCGTCCAGTTTTATCTGCTTTTTTCTTTAAAAAATGCATGTACGTTGTATTTACTTTTGGTGGGATTGGATGTTACGGTATTCAGTCTCGCTACAACAGTCTTGTTGTCAATAATTCTTGTATTCATCATGATGCTCAGTATTTTGTCAGGATCATTGGTTACTAAGAGGTAAAGTATGTTTGCACTATCTTTTACAATTCGAGTGGTTTCCTGAACTAACCGTTCCAAATAATATCCCGAGAAAACGTACACTACAATTTCGGACGACATTTTACGTCTACCGCCGGCTTTAAACATATATGTTGCCAAAATATGCATACGTAAGTGATATCTTGTTTTGATCCCATACTGAGGAGCAGTATTCAAAGTACTTTCGAACAAGAGTTTTGTAAGCTACCTCCTTCGTTAACGGACTGAGGATTCTTCCAATGAATCTCAGTCTGGAATCTACCTTCCCTGCGATAAGTTGTATGTAGTCGTTCCCCTTTAAAACGCGCAGTACGCATACTACTACGTATATTGTGGAAGTAACTGATTTAAATGGTTGTCCTGAAATCGTATAGTAACACAATAATGGTTCTTCCATTCTATTTACAACCAATGTTAGTGTCGAGGATCAGTTGCCGTTACCTGCACCAAGCGTCGATCGTCTGAGGTCTTTAAGCACTTCAGTAAAATTTTCTAACGTAGCGACTTCTCTGTGTACTACAACATCATATGTGAAAAGCCTCATGAAACTACCGACGTGTCTACTATATGTCTACTATATTAGTTACACACTGTATGTTGCGAAAATTAATTTACCTACAACGCTCCCTTGAGGTATGACCGAAGTTACTTTTACTTCTGGAAACTTCTCTACATTGAGAGTAGCATGAGTAGGGGGACAACCTTCGCGTGAGGACACGTTGCATTGTTGCCAAATTTATTCAAGATTGCGGTGATGACGTCATCCAAGATTGCGGTAAGTAGACTTGGCAACATCGCGTGACGTCATCCAAGATGACGGATTTTGGCGGGAGAATAGTGCAACCTCAAGAAAAAATGACGGGAAGTTTGAATTTTGGCGGAAAAATAGTCCAGTTGTGCTACGTCCTCTAACCTAAGCCTCCAGACGAAAAAAAATGGCGGGAAGTTTGAATTCCAACAGGATAATGCATGCACAGACCGTATTTGTCTTTATTATTATTATTGATTATCATTCATTATCATTCATTAACATTCATTATCATTCATTATCATTCATTATCATTTATTAACATTCATTGTCATTCATTATTATTTATTATCATTTATTATTATTTATTATTATTGACCTGCCTCCACTAGAAAATTCCCTCCAAATTCAAATTCCTACACGATGATGGCTGCAAAACCTTACTTTTGTTTATTATTATTCATTATCATATATTAACATTCATTATCATTCATTGTCATATATTATCATTTATTACCATTGATTATCATTTATTATTATAGGCATACCTCCACTAGAAATTTGCGCAAAATTCAAATTCCAAACACGATATTCTCTCGAAAACTGTACTTCTATGTATTATTATCATTTATTATTTATTCAAGATGTCCGATTTTCTCGGTGAGAAAGTCGTTCTCCTTACATCCATAACAAAATTCTATCACAAGTTCAAATCCCCAACACCATAATTGATCACATGTACGAGCTTTCTCCGTCACTAATCTTTTTTTCACTGGTAGCCTATCATAATCGCATCAAATAATAAACTGCACTTATAGTAACGTAATTCACGTCCTTTGATTTTGCAGGGGGGAAGGAGCCTTCCGCGAGGCGTGCATGTGCAAAGAAATACAGAAAACAGAGCAAGCGCTCTCCGAATATGGAGGTGACTGGATGTGCCTTGGTTACATTTAGAGACAATTTTAGAACGCAGAACGATAACATATGTCGCGGTCGCATGGATGGGTCTAACATAAAATCGAAAGAAATGCGAAAACTGATTAGCGCATAGATATAAACTAACCTAATATAGACAGAAATGCGGTGAAAATGAGAACGTACTTGCTATCTTCTGGTTCACAGGGGGGAATTTGCACATGGAGTCAAGTATGTGGCAGTAAGAGGAATGCAGGGAAACGATGACTTCGAAGCGAGCCCAATAAGAAAGGCAGCCAATTTTTTCTCGTTAAGTTCGTATTATAGTGTATGCCTACTGAGGTTTCAGTGATACACGCGAGTTGAATACTGTATTTGATGCTTTTCAGGAGGACAGAGAATCATTCACGTCTAAACTTACTCACATCTGTGTTAAATCATAACAGAGGGTGTACTGGATGATCGATTGAGACAGAGCTGTAACTACGTACGATTCAAACGTTGACTCATTTATTCTAGAGAAGGACAAGTTGATGAAGGTAGATTTTTTTTTCCCGTATTCTATTTGGATGCTTTAGTCACTTGACATAGGCAGCGTTCTAGTAATATGCGGCTACGTGTTTGGTATGTGGTTTAAAACGCTGTCTACTTGCGATCGTTAACGGTGAACCCGTCGGTCGTCAGAGGACTTCCATCCCATGTGTGATGAAGGTTGACACATTCCTCTAAATGCACTTTGATTTACACGATACCCACCCTGTCGCATGCTTGGTGTAAAATCGAGACTTCAGCGTCATAACTAAGTTAGCTGTGGGTGTTTGTGAGGGCCTGTAATCATTGTGTACACACTTACCCGACAGACGGGTGTTTACAGTCGGTGACTGGATGACTTTTAATTTCCACATGTTGGACGCTGCTGTTATACGTATCTGTTTGCTTGTGGGATGTACCGGCTGCTAATAACTATCATTTTTTATATAGACCTGATGGAGTAATAGTATTATTTATAATAATAATAATAATAATAATAATAATGAATGATAATGAATGATAATAAATGATAATGAATGATAATGAAAGTTAATAAATGATAATGAATGATAATGCATTAGCCTGTTGTAATTGAAACTTCGCGCCATTTTTTCTTCTGGAGGCTTAGGTTAGCACAATTGGACTATTTTCCCGCGAAAATTCAAAATTCTCGCCATTTTTTCTAAATGCACTTTGATTTACGCGACCCCCACCCTGTCGCATGCTTGGTGTAAAATCGAGACTTCAGCGTCATAACTAAGTTAGCTGTGGGTATTTGTGAGGGGCTGTAATCATTGTGTACACACTTACCCGACAGACGGGTGTTTACAGAGTCGGTGACGGGACGACTTTTAATTTTCACATGTTGGACGCTGCTGTTATATGTATCTGTTTGCTTGTAGGATGTACCGGCTGCTAATAACTATCATTTTTTATATAGACCTGATGGAGTAATAGTATTATTTTTGACTCGTGATCTGGTGTGATCATTGGGCACTAGACGCGTACACAGGGCTATATTGGGCTCGTATCATAGAAAGGAAAAGTTTTAGGATTGGGGTAGAGATAGCTCAGAGTAAGGTGATTGGGGAGAAGGATGTATGTCTGACAGGATGGAAAAGTAAGCGATCTAAGGTTATTGCCCGTTTTTAAGTGCTGAACGTTCTAGTCTTAGGAGTGTGTGTGTGTTTATGTTCTCTCTCTCTCTCTCTCTCTCTCTCTCTCTCTCTCTCCTACAGGAACCTTCGATGCACTGATCATGGACTCTAGAACAATACTTTACACATGATAGATTGGATGATTTGCTTAAAAATCTATCGAACTACGTTGTGTATAAACATCACTCAGTTCTTGTTCTTCTTAAATGTATGCTATTAAATTAAGGCACTTTGGGATCTGTTACTATTGTGCTAAGCTCCAAGACTTGGTTACATTTCGAGAAATGTGGTCCACTTGGATGGATTAGGACTAGGAAAGCTCTATTCAGTCAAGAGAGGTGGAGTGTAGCTGTATTCGTCTGCTCGGTTGAGGAATAATAGGGTAGTGATGTTGCGGGGTAGGTAGGTCAGTGCCGAGGTGAGCATGGTCTTTTAACGTAAGAGGACTAGATAGCTCTGTGACCGCCGTACGCAGAGAGGTTGATTGGGTACTATGCGCGAGGTCTTAGAAATAAGTATAATGTTGTCTGGTATAATTTGATCGTCTTTATGTGTTCGAGAACTAAGTGTGAATGGACGTGTTGAGCAGTCATCTATGAATGATCGCAATGATACTTGCAAAGTAGAGGATGTGTGGTTTAGCTATGATACTGAAATTAAGAAAACAAGCTGTCACATGATTGGCCAGTGTTGGACTTACTGTAAAATTTTTCGCGATATTAGCTGTGATGGATAGTATTACAGTAGATCGGTGGTGTCTTATCCATCGCACCTGTGCTTTGGGTACGACAGAATGATTGACTGACAATGCTTTCTTGAGTTGGGGGTGAAATTTTGGTTGATGGACCACAACTTCCAGGGTTGCTAGCACCGAAAACGGTGATCCTGTGCTTGTGTGCAAAAATGACCAATCACTAGAAATTGAATGCAGAGCTATAAACTATTCGGTCACTGCGACATATGAGTTTAAATGTAGAGGTGGTCAATCACTTTCAGAGGGAATTGGCTACAACACCAGCAGGCTCTTCTGTTTTCCTTGTGTAGTGGGTGTCCTTTATTTAAAATCATTCAATGTTACGCTATCGTCTGTAAGAATATGATTTATAAGGTGTAAGGTATAGTTTCCTGTGAGAGACTGTGCATCAGTCCGTGTTAATGTCTGTTTAGAATCAGACAATGACTTCGAAGTCGCGGCAGAAAGACAAAATGCTCGGCAGTGTGCAAAAGCGTGTTAGAAGACACTGTTTGAACAAGGGCCAGAGGCAGCTTCTCATTCGCTTAGAGTATGGGTGATCAAACTTTAAAGGACTCTCTGCAGCGTGTGTGTATATTTAATATGATCTTGTTCATATAGGCATTTTTAGTTTGAGGTGTTGGATTTGGTGAGCTGTTAGGAATTCTTGGATGGTTGCACTCTGAGTTATTCTGGGGGAGTATTGTGAATTGTGCACTGGAGGTGGATCGCATTGGTGCCTTCGTGACTTTTTCACTGTTTGATGGTAGACGATAAAGATGATAGGGTGCTCAGGATCTATTGTACTTGCACCTAGTTTGAGGCATACAACATTGCGCGCATTTCCGGCGAATGGTCAAAACAAGGTCCTGTTGTAGTAACTGAGATCGTTCTGTTTATAGACAGGTTGCAGAAGGTAATAGATATGTCTTTCTCCGACTTAAATTGCAGAGATCAAGGACCAGGCTTTGAATATTGTCGTATGTGCTTGATGCTTTGTATAAAAGTTTGAATCTGTATTTGGGTTTGGTATTTCTGGGTGTGTGTAAAATTAATTTTACTGTTGAAAGTGCGAGAAAGATGAGTTGATTGGTGTTTAGATAGAGGCTACGTTTGTAATTCGAAAAGAGGGGGTGAGAATGGTAAATTGATTGATGGGCATGGTTTGTGGTGATATAAGATAGGGTTGAGGACTTTTGCATATGTTGATGGTGGGACGGGTGTGAGGTAAGGTGAGGTGGGAGGTGTAAATTAGATCTTATTAAAAAAAAAAGTTGTTAAGTAGGAATAATATTGAGAAGGTTTTTAGATGGCTGGTCACGTGACGGGGTGAGAGCAGGGATGTGTAGTTATATTTAGTTAAAAGGCCGTGTAATGTAAGGAGCAATGTGCAGTGTGCTACAGTGTCATAGGAGGTAAAGACATATGCTGCTATAACGTGTCTAGCATATGGAGGCTGCGCTTTGGAATTATGCTATGTTGATATAAAGTTGACTTTCACCCGCGTCCGGTGGTCGCGGCTTGGGATCATGGTCCTGGACGGACGCTTGCGGAAGCCGAGCAGGGGCTGTGTGAGGTCTGAAATCAGATGAGTGGGTGACTTCGCGATCCATTGGGTTGGGGGAAGAGTGAGGGTATCTGCGCACGTCTGCTGAGTTATTTTGCGAGCATATCTGCAGGCTCTGCTATGCGTTATTAGTATAGTTTACAAGTACTGAGCGTATCTACACATCTGTGTGATGTACTATTTAGCAGCAGTTTGCTATAGTGTGTACTGAAATTATGATTGGGTGCGTGTCTGTGGGCTGCGCAACATGGTCCAGGGCACATCTGGGATTGGTGTTTTGTGATAGCGTGATAGATACACTGTATGGTTAAATAAGTTGTTCGAAAAAAATAAATAGTGTTCTCAATGATTACACGCGCCTGCAGCGCAAATCAGATGATTTGGTTTTTCCGTCACCATCTCGGTTGCATGCGAGTAGTAATTGTTTTCCCAGCCGCGTTAATCGAGTGTGTCAACGAGCTATGAGCTATTCTGAGAATAGACTTGAAGGCGGGTCCAGACCTGAGACGCCGGCGGTATACATGAGAAGAACAATGCAGCTTTCACATGTGTCGGCTGTCACGAGCGCTCGGAAGATGAACTTGGCTGGAGACTATGGAATCCCCTTCCTGCCGACCGCACGCGCGTGCGGCCTGCCTTGAAGCGTAACCTGAGGCACAGAGGGGGTATCAATTTCTCCAGTGATAGGTGCGAATGCGACTGTGTTGAGGTCATGTTTGGGGGAGGACGAGCAGAGACTTTTTGCTCGGTTTGGCAGCTGGTGGTGATTGGGCGCGTCTGTTGGACTACTTTGCGACCATGTCTGTGCACTGTGCAGTGCTTTATTTGGAGAGTTTAAGAGAACAGAGCTCGTCTGCTGATATTGTGTACTGCATTATTTAAGAGCTGTTTGGTATTGTGCGGTGAAATTAGGAGTTGTTTACGTGTTTGTGGCCTGTGTCAGATGACCACAGTGGGATCAGTGCGGGTGTTTTGTGACAAATATGCTCCACGACTAAATAAAAGTGCCTCAAATAAATAGAGTGCAGCCCTTCCTTACTTCCCCGAGCAGCACAGCGCAGTCTGAGCTGTTTTTTTGCGAAATAACGGCAATCTGGTCAGAATGTGAGTGAGTAGACAAATAACTGCACAAATGTATCTGTAGAGGAGTTACAGGTCTGGATTGTAATGAATATCTTGATGGGTGTGGTTGTGTTGCCAAGTGTAGTGCACTATTGAAGTTCAGAAACTGCCTTATGTCAGCCTTACATATCGAAACCTATGAGAAGTAAAAGTTTCAAAAAGATATGTTGCAAATAAATAGTACACTCGTTCCTCCTTCCATCAGCCTATGCACTGAAATTATTTCCGAAAATTAGCAGTTGTTTGGCTATTTGGAGGTAAATGTTTTGCATTATTTACGAGCGGTTCGCTTGTCTGTAGGCAGTGCTATGAGTTATTTTTAACTGTTTACAATTAGCAAGCGTGTGTGTAGAACACTATAAATGAGTTATGTAGGAGTGTTTTGCAAGTCTGTATGATGTGGGACATGTCGGCTTAATACATATACCCCATTCCTAAATAAAGTAAATTGGTTGCTCCATCCATAGGCCTTGTGCAGGGCGAGTCCTTTTACCCGAAACGTGTAGGAAGAGGTTGAGTGCTGGTGGCATAGTTTAGCGGTGATGAGCTTCGTTTGAAACAATTTTCTTAGGTTGATGGCGGAAGCGCAAGTGAGCTTTGTTTACTGGCAGATTTCAAACTTGGCGCTGGTTCCTAGGAGAAGGAGGTGGCGTTCTGGTCCTCTAAAAGTAGTTGATATTAGGGAGCTGAACACGTTTGAATATGTATATGAAATTATAAATGGAATTATTTAATATAGCGGGGTGTTGAGAGTGAATTAGCGAGCATTCTCGCGACGAGCAACGCGCTGTTATACGGTCATGGTGGATTCCACTGTCGGTCAAACTCTGGCGCCAAACGTATCCTTTGTACGGCACGCGGTCGGCAGGAAACATCGTGTCCAGTGTTAAGTGCTCACGGGCATGGCCGACCGTTTGTGGTGGGACCCTCAGGCGCCGCTCGCCGCAGCCGTCTACCTGGCGCGCTGGCCGTGGGGGCTGTGCGGGCACCGTAAACCGCTTGACGTCAGCCGGCCAGGGAGAGGGCTCAGCTGGCCACGCGTACGTCAGCTGCGCTCTGGAGTTTCGCTGTGTGAGCGTGGAGAAGTCAGTTGGAGCACACCTGCATGACCGTAATGTCTGAAATAAAGAAACATTTCCGAGTATTTACAGAAGGCTATGTCCGTTGCGTGTATGGAGGGTGTGTGACGGTGGTGCAGCGATTGTACAGTTATTACGCGTGCACGAGAGTGAGTCAATTAGCGAGCATTCTACAGCGGTCCAAAGGTGCTGTTATATAGTCATGGAAGATTCCACTGTCGAGCAAACTTTGCCGCCAAAAGTGTAGCACTGCGTACTCGCTCGCACAAGGCCATGTGGCGAATGGCTTTGTGAGGTCGGTATCTGCAGGTTCGGACTTGCTCAAGGAACGGTCGAGTATTGTGTGATTCAGCTCCGAGGTAGACAATTTTGGCGGGAAACGTGCGGATATGATGAATACACATGGTGAGCGGACAAGGGGCCGCTGTGACATCAAACTCGACAAGTTCCAGCGTGTCCGACGAAAACATGTTTACGACGTGGGAGCGATCGCTGGGCTTGTCCCTCCGCACTAGTGGCCGGCCACCTCACGTGGCAGGTGTAGGCAGTGTCTCCGCGTGCTGGCCGGGGGGTGGCGAGGATTTGAACTAATTCAGTTGGAGCGCGGACGCTGTGGTGACTGCACTGCGATATCAAAGGTGTGTGTGCTGACTGTGTTGGAGAACAAGTGATGACCATACTGCTTGAAATAAAGTCTTCAGTCCCTTCCCCCATGCAAAATCAAAGGATGCGAATTATGTTACTATAAGTGCAGTTTATTATTTGACACGATTATGATAGGCTACTAGTGAAAAAAAAGATAAGTGACGGAGGAAGCTCGTACATGTGATCAATTATAGTGTTGGGGATTTGAACTTGTGATAGATCTTTGTTATGGATGTAAGGAGAACGACTTTCTCACCGAGAAAATCGGACATCTTGAATAAATAATAAATGATAATAATACATAGAAGTACAGTTTTCGAGAGAATATCGTGTTGGAATTTGAATTTGGCGCAATTTTCTAGTGGAGGTAGGACTATAATAATAAGTGATAATATATGACAATGAATAATAATTAATGTTAATAAATGATAATGAATAATAATAAACAAAAGTAAGGTTTTGCAGCCATTATCATGTAGGAATTTGAATTAGGAGGGAATTTTCTTGTGGAGGCAGGTCAATAATAGTAAATAATAATAAATGATAATAAATAATAATAAATGATAATGAATGATAATGAATGACAATGAATGATAATGAATGTTAATAAATAATAATGAATGATAATGAATGTTAATGAATGATAATCAATAATAATAATAAAGACAAGTATGGTCTTTGCATGCATTATCTTGTTGGAATTCAAACTTCCTGCCATTTCAGTTTTTCGTCTGGAGGCTTAGGTTAGAGGATGTAGCACAATTGGACTATTTTCCCGCCAAAATTCAAACTTACCGCCATTTTTTTCTTGAGGTTAGGTTAGTGGAAATAGTACAATTGGACTATTCTCTCGCCAAAATCCGCCATCTTGGATGACGTCATGCGATGTGGCCAAGTCTACACACTGACATCTTGGATGACGTCATCGCCGCCATTTTGAATAAATTTGGCAACAATGCAACGTGTCCTGACGCGAAGGTTGTCCCCCTACTAACATGTTGTGTTCTGTTTGTTGGAAACTCTGAAACTCTCGAACCCAAGCTCAGAGGCACTCCGATATTCCGTAAGCTTGTGTTTTGTTCATTACGCTTAATGAACGCGGAGCCGTACTGAACGTCTTACGGAAGATGAGAAACACGGCGTCTACCTGTGCGTCGGTGTCTACTGCTTTCTGGGTCTCGTGGACAAACGGAGCGAGCTGGGCATCCATGTTGATCCCTGACGAGGAAATTTCCGATCTCTAGAAGTGTCATTATATGGAAGCTCCACACCAGACCGACGTCAGAGATGAACGGATATAGCTTTGTCAGTCTGTTCAGCGCTTCTTGAAAATGGAAACGATCAATGATTTTTTCCAATCATTGGGAACACTTCGCTCCGCCAGAGAATTGCGATACACTACTACTAGAAGAGATGCAAGTTCTTCTGCACATCCAGTGTTACGGGGGTCCTGAAAAGTGATATGTCCAAATTTTTTGTGTGAAAACTCTTCAACCTTTAAAAAAAAAGAAAAAAGAGAAAAACGTAATTAACATTCTGCATCTTTATTTCTTTATTTATCGTATTTACATATATATTTCTCAACCTATTCTCCTTGGCGACGAACACATTTCTCTCAACGAGAGACCAGTTTGTTGACACCGTCACGGTAGAACGTTTGACTTTGTTGACAGAGACACAATCTCACCTCTGTTCGCACCGCTTCATCGCTATCAAAGCAATGTCCTCGAAGGTGTTCTTTAAATTTTAGGAGCTCATGAAAATAGGATGGAATCAAGTCGGGGCTGTATGGAGGATGGTCGATCCCAAGGTGTCACAGCGCTCGTGTGTGGTCTGGCATCATCATTATGAAGACTGGGTGCTGCATGAGTGGACGATCTCTTCGAATTCTAAATTCGATTACAGCAAGCTGTATCTCACGCACCGATATAGTTACGTTGCAAACTGCTATTTCACATGACACGACTTGCAACGGTCAAGCGACAGAGGGCTACAACAATGTAGACATGAAGAATAAAGATGCAGAAAGTTAATAACGTTTGTATTATTCTAATACGTTTAAGATTTTTCACATTAACAATTCAGATAGATTACTTTTCAGCACTCCCTTTTAGACTCGTACTGTTATCCCGTTAGTTCCAGTGGGCTTCCCTCCTAAGAGTTATTTCATTTGCTTCTCCATCCCATAGACATTTATCTCTGTATCAATAACTTTGGCCACCGCGCAGCAATTTGAGGACGCTACTATACTGCGATATTCCTCTATGAAACAGTTTGGGAAAATGTGGATTCGTATTTCGGTCTTATTCTGTGACATCCAGCTTTTCCAGGCCTTTGTGATTTCAATGTGCCTGGACAAATGGCTTAGAAACGTTCATTGATTTAACATAAGCCCGAAATCTTAGTATTTTCTGTCAAGCCGATAGAAAGAATTCTACTTTCGAATTCGTTGAGTGGCTGCTCTTAGCCTAAATATAGTTTTGTCCAATCTCCTTGCTCTGCCTACATTAATACACAGCTTTGTTCAGCAGGCTAGCTTCCATTAGGAACGTGGGTGCACTCAGCGACTATTATATGATTTACAAATGATGGACCACAGCATTCAGTCGCCGTTTTTTGCAGGTTTTATTTGGCAAATCTAGATTTCTGCTAGTGCCTAGCCATTAACAATGCACTGTTTCATAGTCTCAATGCATGTCAGTTCCCTGTTGTTCGGGCATCTGTCAAAGTTCTTTCAATACTTATTGTAGTATTGAAAGAACTGTGACAGATGCCCGGACAACAGTGAAATGGCGCGCATTGGTACTACGACATGTGCATTGACAATGGCTAGGCACTAGCAAAAATCTAGATTTGCCAAATAAAACCTGTAAAAAAAGGGCGACTGATTGCTGTGTTCTATCATTTGTAAAACACAACATTGTTTGTGCCGAGGACGATATCTTCATGCCGACGCTGAGTTAATATGAAATTAGGTCTTTGTCTCTCTGGCTAAGCTCAAAGACCTTCCTACATTTCTTTGTATTTATATATACAGCCGTAGTCAGTGGTGCTAACAAGGTCTTACTATCATTGAACCCGTGTTCTAGGCGAACTGAGTCGAAAAGTTCGGCTCTGTTTGAGAGAGCAGGCCTAAGATGTTTCCTTCATGAATCAGTTATCTTATTAACTGTACGTTATTCCCCCTCCGTTTCATTTGGCTTGCCGTAGAAATCTTCAATTCGGATCCGTGTCAACCTATGTACCTTGAACATCGTCTGACGAAAAAAAAATCAAGCGATCATCAGTATCATTCTCGGTCCATAAGCGATTAAGGGAACAAATGGCCACATCTCTTTGGCGTAATATTTGCTTTTGCAGGCTGCGTTACTTTACAGAAAGAAGGGGCAAACTATTATGCGTCAAAGTAGCAATAAGAGTGCGCTTTAGATGCCCTTGTCAGATTGTCAATATCAGTAGACTGAACCCATAGGTATATAACAATCTGTCTCATTTTTCACCACCTACTTCGGCATTTACTTTTTAATACCACAAGATAATCACACAGTGTAAGTCTGTATCAGACATTAACTGCTGCAACACACAGAAGGAAATCTATTAATTGTCCTTTGTGTGTCCCAAAGACCATACGACACGTCCATCTCCTACAGAGGGGTATAACTACTGTTCTGTATCACTTCGCTCAGTTACAGCAGAATTCTGTAATGTATTATATTGCTTAACAGAAGAAATAAAACAGAATAAATACTTCTACCGAATAACGAAAGAAGAAAGCACATAAATGTTTGCGAAAAGACAGCTTTGGTGAATTGAAAGCAAAGGCGTCAACAGTAAGAGCGCAAGAGGAATGCCTCTTTTACATCTACATCTACATTTATACTCCGCAAGCCACCCAACGGTGTGTGGCGGAGGGCACTTTACGTGCCACTGTCTTTACCTCCCTTTTCTGTTCCAGTCGCGTATGGTTCGCGGGAAGAACGACTGTCTGAAAGCCTCCGTGCGCGCTCGAATCTCTCTAATTTTACATTCGTGATCTCCTCGGGAGGTATAAGTAGGGGGAAGCAATATACTCGATACCTCATCCAGAAACGCACACTCTTGAAACCTGGCGAGCTGATACCTGGAAAAAGTTTGTTTAAGGACTCTTCAGGAGACAGAAACGCATCGCGTGAAAGGAGAAGAAAACGGGAGTCAGTATGGAAGCACAAAGGGATTCGGTATTGGATTCAGAGTTTAACACATCTTTGGAAGACATGATATCAAAGAGGTTGAAAGCACAATAATATTCCTCCGGAATTTTCAAAATTACTGGGCGGGAGTTACAACCAAAACGTTATTCAAGCCAGTTTGCAGAATCCTCACAATCCCGAAGACAGCAAGTGCACATAAGTGCGAGAAACGTCATACAATAGCCTAATAGTGATAGCATCCAAGCTGCGGACATGAGTAATACGCAAACGAATGGGAAAGAAAATTGAGGATCTGTTAGATGACGAATAGTTTAGCTTTAGGTTCAAATGGTTCAAATGGCTCGAGCACTATGGGACTTAACATTTAAGGTCATCAGTCCCCTATAACTTAGAACTAGTTAAACCTAACTAACCTAAGGACATCACACACATGCATACCCGAAGCAAGATTCGAACCTGCGACCGTAGCGGTCGCGCGGTTCCAGACCGTAGCGCCTAGAACCGCTCGGCCACTCCGGCCGGCTAAGCAGCTTTAGGAAAGGTAAGAGTACCAGAAGGGAGTTCCGTCGTTCCGTTTGATAATGGAAGCAGGACTTAAATCAAGACCAGTTCATGGGGCTGTCTACTCTGGAAAAGCTTTCGACAGTGTAAAATGGTTGAATGTTTTTCAGAATTCTCAAAACAATAGGTGTCAGCTGTAGGAAAAGGCGGGTAGTGTGCAGTGTGTCCAAGAACCAAGAGAAACAGTAATAACTGAAGACCAACAAGTATGTGTTCGAATTAGATATGGTACATGGCAGAGATGTAGTCCTTCGCTCCCAATTTTAAATCCATCCTCAGTAAAAACTGCGGAAGAACAGAAGGAAATGTTGAGCGGAACGAACAGTCCAGTCACACTACAATATGAATTTGGAGCGAACTGAAGAGAGACGAAAGTAAAGGGGAGTAGCGTAAATGAGATTAGCGACTGCCAGAAAGTCAGAATTGAAGACAAGTTTAGTGTCGAGGTCCGGTGTGCCGGCCAGCCTGTGGATGGTTTTTAGGCGGCTTTCCATCAGCCTCGGCGAGTGCGGTCTGATTCCCCTTATTCCACTACGTCGGCGATTGCTGCTCGCCGGCCGGAGTGGCCGAGCGGTTCTAGGCGCTACAGTCTGAAACCGTGCGACCGCTACGGTCACAGGTTCGAATCCTGCCTCTGGCGTGGATGTGTGTGATGTCCTTAGGTTAGTTAGGATTAAGAAGTTCTAAGTTCTAGGGGACTGATGACCTCAGAAGTTAAGTCCCATAGTGCTCAGAGCCATTTGAACCATTATTGATTGCTCCGCAAACACTTTATTCACTTACGCGTACACCATAATTATCTACCAAACGAACATTTGGGGTACACTCGTCTGGTATGAGACGTTCCCAGAGGGGTCCACTGGGGGCTGAACAGCACAATAAGCCTGGGTTCGGAGTGGGGCGGCGGTGGGCTGGGTGGACTGCTGCGGCCTGTTGCGGGGTTGTGAACCACTGAGGGCTATGGCGTGAAGAAGACTCTCCGTCGTTTCTAGGTCCTCGGTTCAATATACACAATACTGTGAATCGGTGGTTAATATCTAAATAGGAGCTTTTGTAAAATGCCTGTATAGGCCATACTTGAATATTGACTATACTTGAATATTGACTATAATTGATAATTTAAAAAGTATCTGGGGTGCTGAAAAATGGTAACCGATAGACACTTAAAGAGGACGTGGTAAATCTCGTGAATATCTTTAAAGAAAATTTCATAAATCGACATTTGTGAACGAAACGTCAACTATTTAGAATTATGCTGATGCAGTAATGCAGTTGTTTTACCAACACTGCAACTGTGAATGAAGGTCATGCGTATGTTTTACCAACGCAGTACTGTGAATGGGAAAGGAAAACCCTAATAGACGGTACAGTAAAACGTGCCCTTTGTCACAATGTTGACATTGATTCGCAGCGGATAGATTTATATCATGTTGGCATAAAAGTTTTCTGGATATGGTACCGCGTATAATGCATAAAACTATTCCTGCTGGAGAAAGAACAATGGTTCGGCCACGAATGCAGTGGCCTTCTTCTGGGTCTAATGGTGCGTTCTAGCTATGTAGTGTCCTTTATATTTTGTTGTTACTGTTCACTGCGCATGCCATTACGTCACAATTTTAAAAATGTAGTTAGTTTCATTAGTCACTTAAGGAAGAAGGAGAGGAAACTTTATTTAAATAGGTTATTGCGGTGGAGGCAGAACGTAACCTCTGTTGTCTATTGGGTCTTGTGTTATGTGCGATGATTGGTGGTCACCGTCGAATGAGAAGTTGGCTGCTGTTTACCAACTGCTGGACGTCGGCCGCGCGGCGGCAGTTACTCGCCGGTAGTGCTCGCGCTTCGTGTTGACAGTGCGGTCTGTTGGGCTCTGATTGCTGGCAGCCAAGATGGGTCAAGCCTGAGTCCATCCTCCCTGTTCATGTTATTAAGGTGTTTAAGTATTTCGATGGCGTCTCTGATTTTAAGTTTCGTCGTAACCGGCTGCTTGGCCAACACACAAGCTTCGCTGAATTTTATTTCTTTTGCGCAGTCTTGCTGATTTTCTGCCTCTACAGGTTTGTTGTGTAGTTCTAGGCGGATATAGCGCTAGTGTTACCGAATTCGTGTTGCTATTGGCCTACCAGTCTCGCCGATGTGTGCCTCTCCGCATTCGCATTCCACCTTGTAGACGCCTGCAGTGTGTAATGTATCCACCTCGTCCTTAGTGGAGCCTAGCACGTCCTGGATCCTACGACCACTATAGAAGACAGCCTGCACCCCAACACGGCGAAGGTGTTTGCCTATTGGGTCAGTAACATTTTTCACATAAGGTAAGCGCACTGTTGGCTGCAGTTTGTCTATTTCTTGCTTATGTTCCTTACTTGTGTTCGTCGACAAGGCTGTGTGGATCGACTTATGGCTGTAGCCATGGGCTAGAAACGTTGTGCGTAGCCTTTAAAGCTTAGGTGTTATGTTTTGAGCATCACTTAGGAGCTGCGCACAGAGTGACAAAGAACTGATGACAGAGTTCTTCTGCACTGGGTGGTGGTAGGATTGGGCCTGCAGATACCTGTCCGTACGTGTAGGCTTGCGATATACTCTGTGCCCCAGTGCGCCCTCGTTCTCCTGTATACTTCGACGTCTAGAATTCGAATTGCACCGTTACTTTATACTTCGAGCGTGAACTGTATCTTCCCGTGCATATTGTTCAAATATTCGTGAAACTTGTGCAGCTCCGTTTCACCATGAGGCCATATAGCGAACGTGTCGTCCACGTATCTGAACCAGCAGCGTGGACGTAAAGGAGTTGAACCGAGGACCGTTGCTTCAAAGGCTTCCATGAATATGTCGGCTGCCAGTGGATATAGGAGAGACCCCATGGCTACACCTTCTGTCTGCTCGTAGTATTTTGCTTGCCATTTGAAGTACGTTGAAGTCAGGCACAACTCAACCAGGTCGCATATATCTGGCAGGATATGCTCCTGAAGGATGCGGGTAGTTTCATCTGCTGGCCCGTTCGTAAATAGTGACTTCAGGTCAAAGCTGACCATGATGTCCGTAGGTAAAATTTTTTCTCCCTTTAGGCGTTCTATAAAGTGCTTTGAGTTCTTCACATAAAAGTTCGTCTTGCCAACTAGACGTCTTAATTTGCAGCCTAGATACCTTGCCAAATTGTAAGTAGGTGAATTGATCCCATTCAATATTGACCTCAAATGATAACTTTCCTTATGTCTCTTTGGAACACCGTAAATTCTAGGAGAGACTGGTACTCTGGGAATAAGACCCTTGGCTGTGTCAGCGTTAATTCTCGAGTCCTTAATCGCGGCCTGAGTCTTTCGAACTATCTTCGCCGTAGAGTCCACCCTTAGTTCCTTGTAGATGGGATCATTTAAGAATTCTTTTATCTTGTCTTCATACTGTACGGTGTCTAGGATGACAGTAGCATTGCCATTGTCTGCTGTTAATATCACAATTCCGTCGTTGTTCTTCAGTTTCTTGATAGGTGTCCTTTCCTCTCGGTTAAGGTAGTGTTTATGTGGCTTGAGGTGCATATGGTAATGTCGCTAGCAGAGGATGAAGAGATAGAGAAAGTATGTGAGGATATTCAAAGGGAAAAAGCGCTTTAAGTGCCTCTTCAGGGGGGTGGGGGAGATGACTTGTCTCACGACATGATGGAAGATGAAACAGGAGTCGATAAGAGAGAGATAGGGGATCCAGTATCACAATCAGCTATTAAAAGAGCTTTTGCCGACTTAAAATTGCTACACCAAGCAGAAATGCAGATGATAAACGGGTATTCATTGGTCAAATATATCATACTAGAAATGACATGTGGTTGCATTTTCACGCAGTTTGGGTGCATAGATCCTGAGAAATCAGTACCCAGAACAACCACCTCTGACCTTGATACGCCTGGCCATTGAGTCAAACAGAGCTTGGATGGTGTGTATAGGTACAGCTGCCCATGCAGCTTCAACACGATACCGAGTAGTGACTAGCGTATTGTGACGAGCCAGTTGCTCGGACATCATTGACCAGACGTTTTCAATTGGTGACAGATCTGGAGGATGTGCTTCCCACGGCAGCAGTAGAACATTTTCTGCATCCAGAGAGGTCCGTACAGGACATGCAACATGTGGTCGTGGATTATCCTGCTGAAATGTAGGGTTTCGCAGGAATCGAATGAAGGGTAAAGCCACGGGTCGTAACACATCTGAAATGTAACGTCCACTGTTCAAAGTGCCGCCAGTGCGAACAAGAGGTGACCTATACGTGTAACCAATGACACCCCATACTATCCCGCCGGGTCATACGCCAGTATGGCGATGACGAATACACGTTTCCAATGTGCGTTCACCGCGATGTCGCCAAACACAGACGCGACCATCATGATGCTGTAAACAGAACCTGGATTCATCCAAAAAAATTACGTTTTGTCATTCGTGCACCCAGGTTCGTCGTTGAGTACACCATCGCAGGCGCTCCTGTCTGTGATGCAGCATCAAGGGTAACCGCAGCCATGGTCTCCGAGCTGATAATCCATGCTGCTGAAACGTCGTCGAACTGTTCGTGCAGATGGTTGTTGTCTTGCAAACGTCCCCATGTGTTGACTCAGGGATCGAAACGTAGCTGCACGATCCGTCACAGCCATGCGGGTAAGATGCCTGTCATCTCGCCTGCCAGTGATACGAGGCCGTTGGCATCGAGCACGGCGTTCCGTATTACCCTCCTGAACCTCTCTGAGCACTATGGCTCTGAGCACTACGGAACTTATCAGCTATAGTCATCAGTCCCCTAGAACTTAGAACTATTTAAGCCTAACTAACCTAAGGACAGCACACAACACCCAGTCATCACGAGGCAGAGAAAATCCCTGACCCCGCCGGGAATCGAACCCGGGAACCAGGGCATGCCCTCCTGAACCCACCGATTCCATATTCTGCTAACAGTCATTGGATCTTGGCCAACGCGAGCAGCAATGTCGCTATACTATAAACCGCAATCGCGATAGGCTACAATCCCACCTTTGCCACAGTTGGAAACGTGATGGTACGCATTTCTCCTCCTTACACGAGGCATCACAACATCGTTTCACCAGGCAACGCCGGTCAACTGCTGTTTGTGTATGAGAAATCGGTGGGAACCTTTCCTCATGTCAGCACGTTGTAGGTGTCACCACCGGGGCCAACTTTGTGTGAATGCTCTGAAAAGCTAATCATTTGCATATCACTGCATCTTCTTCCTGTCGGTTAAATTTCGTGTCTGTAGCACGTTATTTTCGTGGTGTGGCAATTTTAATGGCCACTTGGTGTATAGAATTTTGTAGAATCATCATTAACACAGTTCCCAAGGTAACAAGAACCGCCAATGCGGAAACTGTCTCACAACAGCTTAATAGCTCATGGATCCAAGTTGCTGACAAGAATAATGTAAAGAAGAATGAAAAGGAAGTAGAGGATGTGTTAGATGACTAACAGTTCTACTTCAGGTGGAATAAATGGACCAAAGACGCGTTGCGTTTGATAATGGAAGGAAAACTGAAAAGAAATACACTTTCACTGGATTTGTCGGCCTAAAATTTTGAGAAATGTCGGAGTAAACTAAGGTAAAGGAGATAATATACAATTTGTACAGGAACCAAGAGGGAACAATAAGACCGGAAGACCAAGAAAAGTGCTCAGATTAAAAAAGCGTGGGAGATAAGGATGTAGTCCTTGGCCTCTGTTGCTCAATCTTCACATCGAAAAGGCAATGACGGAAATAATGATTCAACAGTGGAATAATACGCTACGTGAGAGGATTTCGATGATAAGATTCGCTGATGGCTTCGCTAAACTCAGTGAAAGTGATAAAGAGTTGTAGATTATGTTGATAGAAATGAAAAGTCTAATGAGTTCAGAAGAAAGGTTTGAGAGCAAGCCGAAAGAAGATGAAAGTAATGAGAAGTAGCAGAAATGAGAACGTTGGAAAACTTAACATCGGAATAGGGGACCACGAAGTAGACAAAATTAAGGAATTCTACTACCTAGGCATCGAATTAACTCATGATCGACGGAGCAAGGACGACAAAAAAAATTTAAAAAAATAAGATAAAAAACGTACCTGGCGAAGAGAAGTTTATCATTATCAAACATAGGCCTTAGTTTGAGGAAGAAATACCTAAATGTACGTTTAAAGTACAGAATTGTACGATACTGAAACATGGGCTGTGGGAAAACCAGAACAGAAGAGAATCGAAGCATTTCAGATGTGGTGTTACGGAAGAATGTCGCAAATTAGGTGGACCGATAAGGTAGGCAATGAGGAAATCCTCCGTAGAACCGGCGAGTCAGCAATAATGGAACACTGACAAAAAGTAGGGACAGTAGGATAACAGTTAAGGCATCAGAGATAATATTCAATGGTACCAGAGGGAGTCAGAGATTTGACTACACCTAGCAAATGACGTAGGTAGCAACAGCTATAATGAGATTAAGAGGTTGACGCTGGAGAAGGGTCCCTGGTCAGCTGTATAAAAGCATGCAGAACGCTGATGACTCTAAAAATAATAATAATCATAATCATAAGGATAATAATAAGAAAAGGTCGTGCTCTCTTAAGGAGTGTTGGCTAACGGCTTACCGTTCAGTCACTACGGCATCAGCGAGTCTAAGTGGTTGTAGAACTTCCTGACAGGTTAATTTTTTAAGTGCCCAAGAAAGGTGCGTGAATGGTACCGAGAATATTGCCGAACTGGGAGACCTCACAGGGATTCTCTGTCGTTTTATTGACGGGCTTGTACACTACTGGCCATTAAAATTGCTACACAGCGAAGATGACGTGCTACAGACGCTCAATTTAACCGACAGGAAGAAGATGCTGTGATATGCAAATGATTAGAGTTGTCTTGTGACAGCCAGAGCGAGAGCACCAGCAGCAGCGAGTACTGTTTGTATAAAGCGTTTATTTTGCATTTTGTTTACGACCTTCCACTAAGGAAGGGATTCTATTTGTGTTTATCTGCTCTGCATAGTAACTAACAGTTCTAGATAAAACTTTACGTAGTTTTCGTGTTAGATTTCTTAGTGTTTTCTTGATCGTTTAGAACAGAAAGCGCCCTAAAACCGTCTTTTGTTTGTTTCTCGGCCGTTAGCCACTAGTCACTTGAATCAGCAGTTGTCTTGTGACAGCCAGAGCGAGAGCACCAGCAGCAGCGAGTACTGTTTGTATAAAGCGTTTATTTTGCATTTTGTTTACGACCTTCCACTAAGGAAGGGATTCTATTTGTGTTTAGGAGAATTGGCCACTCTTCGGGGGCAGGTGGAGGCTTTGTCTGTTAGGCTCATCGAGCTCGAGGCGCAGGCGTCGGCTCGTAGTGGCGTTGGGGCAACTGTGGTGAGACCTATGCCTACTTCGGTGGCTTGGAATCACATGGAACCCCTGATGTCGCTGCGTCTTCCGGCAGTGAGCATCTTACCGGTCAGCCATCACTCCAGGGTGAATGGCGGACAGTGGTGGGCTCGCGCGTGCCTAGCCGAAAGGCGAAGGTGGGATCTGGCCGCGTGGCAGCTGCCTTACCCCTTTCCAACAGGTACGGGGTGCTTCCTAGTGGTGATGACATCGTTTCCGAGCCACCACAGGATGCCTCGCCTGTTGGGCCAGTGGCCGATTCTCCGGCAAGGTCCCGACAGTCACAGAGGGCGGGCCTATTAGTTATAGGGAGCTCCAACGTTAGGCGGGTTATGGAGCCCCTCAGGAAAATAGCGGGTAGGTCGGGGAAGAATGCCAGTGTGCACTCGGTGTGCTTGCCGGGGGGTCTCGTCCGTAATGTGGAGGAGGCCCTTCCGGCAGCTATTGAACGCACTGGGTGTGACCGGCTGCAGATAGTAGCACATGTCGGAACGAATGACGCCTGCCGCTTGGGTTCTGAGGCCATCCTTGGTTCCTTCCGGCGGCTGGCTGATTTGGTGAAGACAACCAGCATCGCACGCGGAGTGCAAGCTGAGCTTAATATCTGCAGCATAGTGCCCAGAGTCGATCGCGGTCCTCTGGTTTGGAGCCGTGTGGAGGGTCTAAACCAGAGGCTCAGACGACTCTGCGACTATAATGGGTGCAAATTCATCGACCTCCGTTATTGGGTGGAGAACTGTAGGGCCCCCCTAGACAGGTCAGGCGTGCACTACACACCGGAAGCAGCTACTAGGGTAGCAGAGTACGTGTGGCGTGCACACGGGGGTTTTTTAGGTTAGAGGGACCCCCCCTTGGGCGAAACGATAAAATACCTGACGGCTTACCAGAGAGGACATTATCATCGTTGATAAAGAACGTCCGTCCTCAGAGACCAAAAACAGGAAAAGTTAACGTAATATTGGTAAACAGCAGGAGTATCCAGGGCAAGGTTCCTGAATTAGTATCTCTTATTGAAGGAAATAGTGCGCATATAGTATTAGGAACGGAAAGTTGGTTAAAACCGGAAGTGAACAGTAACGAAATCCTAGACACAGAATGGAATATATACCGCAAGGATAGGATAAACGCCAATGGTGGAGGAGTATTTATAGCAGTAAAGAATTCAATAATATCCAGTGAAGTTATTAGCGAATGCGAATGTGAAATAATCTGGGTTAAGCTAAGTATCAAAGGTGGGTCAGATATGATAGTCGGATGCTTCTATAGATCACCTGCATCAGCAACCGTAGTAGTTGAGCGCCTCAGAGAGAACCTGCAGAACGTCGTGAAGAAGTTTCGTGATCATACTATTGTAATAGGGGGAGACTTCAATCTACCAGGTATAGAATGGGATAGTCACACAATCAGAACTGGAGCCAGGGACAGAGACTCTTGTGACATTATCCTGACTGCCTTGTCCGAGAATTACTTCGAGCAGATAGTTAGAGAACCAACTCGTGAAGCTAACGTTTTAGACCTCATAGCAACAAATAGACCGGAACTTTTCGACTCCGTGAATGTAGAAGAGGGTATCAGTGATCATAAGTCAGTGGTTGCATCAATGACTACAAGTGTAATAAGAAATGCCAAGAAAGGAAGGAAAATATATTTGCTTAACAAGAGTGATAGGGCACAAATCGCAGAATATCTGAGTGACCACCATCAAACGTTCATTTCTGAGGAAGAGGATGTGGAACAAAAATGGAAAAAATTCAGAAACATCGTCCAGTACGCCTTAGATAAGTTCGTTCCGACTAAGGTCCAAAGCGAGGGGAAAGATCCACCGTGGTATAACTATCATGTACGAAAGGTACTACGGAAACAAAGAAAGCTTCATCATAGGTTTAAGAGTAGTCGAATCATAGCTGATAAGGAAAAGCTGAACGAAGCGAAAAAGAGCGTAAAGAGAGCAATGAGAGAAGCATTCAACGAATTCGAACATAAAACATTGGCAAACAATCTAAACAAGAACCCTAAAAAGTTTTGGTCATATGTAAAATCGGTAAGCGGATCTAAATCCCCTATTCAGTCACTCGTTGACCACGATGGCTCCGAAACAGAGGACGACCGAAGAAAGGCAGAAATACTGAATTCAGTGTTCCGAAACTGTTTCACTGCGGAAAATCGTAACACGGTCCCTGACTTCAGCCGTCGCACGGACGCCAAAATGAAAAATATTGAAATAAACGATATCGGAATTGAAAAACAACTGCTATCACTTAGTAGCGGAAAAGCATCCGGACCAGACGAGATACCCTTAAGATTCTACAGTGATTATGCTAAAGAACTTGCCCCCTTTCTATCAGCAATTTCTCGTAGATCGCTGGAAGAACGTAAAGTACCTAGCGACTGGAAGAAAGCGCAGGTCGTTCCCATTTTCAAGAAGGGTCATAAATCAGATGCGAATAATTATAGGCCTATTTCGCTTACGTCAATCTGTTGTAGAATAATGGAACATGTTTTGTGTTCTCGTATTATGACGTTCTTAGATAATACAAATCTCCTTCATCATAACCAACATGGATTCCGCAAACAGAGATCATGTGAAACTCAGCTCGCCCTATTTGCCCAAGAAATTCACAGTGCCGTAGACACTGGCGAGCAGATTGATGCCGTATTCCTGGACTTCAGGAAGGCATTTGATACGGTTCCGCACTTACGTTTAGTGAAAAAAATACGAGCTTACGGAATATCGGACCAGGTTTGTGATTGGATTCAGGATTTCCTATAAGAAAGAACACAACATGTCATTCTTAACGGTTCAAAATCTGCAGATGTAGAGGTAATTTCGGGAGTACCGCAAGGAAGCGTGATAGGACCTTTATTGTTTACAATATACATAAATGACTTAGTTGACAACATCGGTAGCTCCGTGAGGCTATTTGCAGATGATACGGTTGTCTACAAGAAAGTAGCAACATCAGAAGACTCGTACGTACTCCAGGAAGACCTGCAGAGGATTAATGCATGGTGCGACAGCTGGCAGCTTTCCCTAAACGTAGATAAATGTAATATAATGCGCATACATAGGGGCAGAAATCCATTCCAGTACGATTATGCCATAGGTGGTAAATCATTGGAAGCGGTAACGACCGTAAAATACTTAGGAGTTACTATCCGGAGCGATCTGAAGTGGAATGATCACATAAAACAAATAGTGGGAAAAGCAGGCGCCAGGTTGAGATTCATAGGAAGAAATCTAAGAAAATGTGACTCATCGACGAAAGAAGTAGCTTACAAAACGCTTGTTCGTCCGATTCTTGAGTATTGCTCATCAGTATGGGACCCTTGCCAGGTTGGATTGATAGAAGAGATAGACATGATCCAGCGAAATGCAGCGCGATTCGTCATGGGGACATTTAGTCAGCGCGAGAGCGTTACGGAGATGCTGAACAAGCTCCAGTAGCGGACACTTCAAGAAAGGCGTTACGCAATACGGAGAGGTTTATTATCGAAATTACGAGAGAGCACATTCCGGGAAGAGATGGGCAACATATTACTACCGCCCACATATATCTCGCGTAATGATCACAACGAAAAGATCCGAGAAATTAGAGCAAATACGGAGACTTACAAGCAGTCGTTCTTCCCACGCACAATTCGTGAATGGAACAGGGAAGGGGGATCAGATAGTGGTACAATAAGTACCCTCCGCCACACACCGTAAGGTGGCTCGCGGAGTATAGATGTAGATGTAGATGTAGATTAGCTTTTCAGAGCATTCACACAAGGTTAGCGCTGGTGGCGACTCCCACAACGTGCTGACACGACGAAAGTTTCCAACCGATTTCTCACACACAAACAGCAGTTGACAGGCGTTGCCTGGTGAAACGTTGTGATGCCTCGTGTAAGGAGAAGAAATGCGTACCATCACATTTCCGACTTCGATAAAGATCGGATTGTAGCCTATCGCGATTGCGACATTGCTGCTCGCGTTGGTCGAGATCGAATGACTGTTAACAGAATATGGATTCGGTGGGTTCAGGAGGGTAATACGGAACGCTGTGCTGGATCGCAACAACCTCGTACCACTAGCAGTCGAGATGACAGGCATCTTATCCGCATGGCTGTAACGGATCGTGCAGCCTCGTCTCGATCTCTGTGTCAACAGATGGGGACGTTTGCAAGAGAACAACCATCTGCACGAACAGTTCGACGACGTTAGCAGCAGCATGGACTGTCAGCTCGGAGACCATGGCTGTGGTTACCCTTGACGCTGCATGACAGATAGGAGCGCCTGCGATGGTGTACTCAACGACGAACCTGGGTGCACGAATGGCAAAACGTCATTATTTCGGATGAATCCAAGTTCTCTTTACAGCATCATAATGGTCGCATCCGTGTTTGGCGACATCGCGGTGAACGCACATTGGAAGCGTGTATTCTTCATCGCCATACTGCCGTATCACCCGGCGTGATGGTATGGGGTGCCATTGGTTACACGTCTCGGTCACCTCTTGTTCGCATTGACGGCACTTTGAACAGTGGGCGTTACATTTCAGATGTGTTACGACCCGTGGCTCTAACCTTCATTCGATCTCTGCGAAACCCTACATTTCAGCAGGATAATGTACGACCTTATGTTGCAAGTCCTGTACGGGCCTAACTGAATACAGAAATTATTCGACTGCTGCTCTGGCCAGCACATTCTCCAGATCTCTCACCAAATGAGAACGTCTGTTCAATGGCGGCCGAGCAACTGGCTCGTCACAATACGCCAGTCACTACTCTTGATGAACTGTGGTATCGTGTTGAAGTTGCATGGGCAGCTGTACCTGTACACGCCATCCAAGCTCTGTTTGACTCAATGCCCAACCGTATAAAGGCCGTTATTACGGCCAGAGGTGATTGTTCTGGGTACTGATTTCTCAGGATCTATGCACCCAAATTGCGTGAAAATGTAAAAACATGTCAGTTCTAGTATCATATATTTTTTCAATGAATACTCGTTTATGATCTGCATTTCTTCTTGGTGTGGCAATTTTAACGGCCAGTAGTGTGTACGTTGAACTTCCAGTTGATCATTTCGAAGGAGAGCACGAAATTAAAAGCAGAAACACCCTTTGCTTCTTCAGATCAAGCTCAAATTTCGTCGAATGATATTGAACGGTCCTTAGTGGTTAGACCGTGTATATTAGAAACAAATTACGGTCGTAACACGTCAAATGAAGTCGCAGCCCCACCATACGCTTACAGGAGGGCTGAAACGTCCACAAGGAGTCAGCACTGTCAAACGTTGTCAGGAACATCATGCTGTTACTCATCGCGTTGCCAACTGTTGCTTTCGGCCGCGAAATGTATGGGAATCAACGCCCGAAGGGGGGGGGGGGGGATGGGTTCATTGACGCCTTTTATGTCACCCCTTGAGACAGACAAATGTTGAAAATGAAATGGACTGATAAGAAAGGCCATCAGACGTTACTTTACAGATTCGATGAGGAAATCAGTATACAGAAGAAGCAAAGTACTAGACGAAGGGACAGCTTGATATGCAATACGTCATCACGGAACAACTTCCATGGAACTACAAAGAGCCCTAGAGGGAAAAACAATGATTTTAATACATCCACTAAATAGTGGATGATGAAGAGTGGAAGTGCTACTCTGAGATGAAGAGGCTGAACAACAAGTAGTGGCGTGCCATTCCATCCAGAAACACCTTCTCGAAGTGAGAGAAAGGACCCACTGTCGCTCCTCTCCTACTGCCACTACACAGGGCGCAGACCTTGTCATGAGTACAGAGCCACAGAAAGTATGAAATATGGTCAGGCTCATCCAACAAGATGGCCGTGTTGCATGGCGGATGACACATTGCGATTGATTCGAAAATCATATGAACCTGTTCACAGGGACAGTGCAGAAAATCTCCTGTGGAAAATGAATACGTGGAACTGAATGGGCCTCCTTGCAACACTCCCATTGAAATGGTCACGTTAGTGTTGCACTTACTATTGTCACTATCTCATTTGATCACATAAACGAGCAGGAAATCTAAGCTATTTAAACTTGACAGAAGAGGATTTGTGTACCTCTTGAGAAATTGACTCTATCATAAATATTCATTACCTTAACCAAATATCTGCACGATGCTTTAAAACTTACTCTAAAATAATGTTGGTGTTTCACTATATGTCCTTTTTACTTTGAAATAGTATTTCTGTTCTTGCTACATGTTTCTTGCAGCTAGTAATTTCCAGACGCTACGGTTTTCAAAAGTTTCACAGGTTGTATGTTATGTATTATGACAAGGCAGCCTATGACCACTGGATGTATTCTGTTTGAATTGTTTTTTTTTCTCGCATTTACGTTTACGTTTAGTTTTTAGTCAGAGACCTCCACAGTGTCATGTTCTGAAGTAGTGATTTGCTTCTCCACTGATGATGAAGGTTTAAACCTTCAAAATGCGATGTGAATGTGAATAAGCAGTGACTGGTAACATTAAACTTGTTGTTTCATTTGATACCAATAATATGAAATGATCGAATTTAGAGTTGTGATTTTATCAATGTTGTGCTCACCGAGCACGTTAGTCGGTAATAGTACTTGCAACGAGATGACAGCTGTAAGTCACAGTCGTAACTAATTAGTTTGCTTTCTGTTTATGTGTTCTGGTGTCTAAATGTATGTCGTGGCTCATAATATCATTAATTAGTGTGTCATATTGGACTGGTGATACTAGATTAATTAGTCGCGTCAGGAAAACAACGGAATTGAAGTTTAAATGTAAAAATGTGCTGCTACGGTCGCAGTTTCGAGTCCTGACTTTAGGTTAGTTAGGTTTAGGCCTACGTAGTTCTAAGTCTAGGTGACTGATGACCTCAGATGTTAAGGCCCATAGTACTTAGAGCCATTTGAGCCATTTGTAAAATAGTTTAATAGAAATCTTAGCATATAGGCGATTTCAGACATTATGTAATTTCATTGCTGGTGCTCGTGTAACAATGGAAATGAATAAATATAAAGTGTGTTATCAGTGACTGAGTATTCTAAATGACAGCCCTCAGTGTTCACCTCTCTGTGCTTTATTGCCAACAGTGACGAAGCTATGCGTAAATAACAGCTACACTTGAATAACAATTTGGCTGCGATTCAGAGAGGGTGAGACGAAATTAAGATACAAACTCTCCATCTAGGTGGACAATTCCATTTTCCAGTGCGTATTCTTATGTTCCTGAAAATACGGGCGTATTTGAAAATAGTTAATAGTTAAAAAGCTGTTGACCGGGGCTTACATAACAGCCACGGTGAAAAAAGGAATTGTCCATCAATACATTAGTGGATGCGCCACCCGAAATGATATTAACGTCTCCTCTTGGGCCACTCTCGGTAGTATGTGACACGAACGCCGTTTCTAATGTCATTTCAGTCGCAAATGGATCGCAAAGGAACAACGTGTGGCAGCGTTTACTTCATTAGCATGCCTAACCACAGTTCTTTGGATCGTGTTTATTTTGCTGCGTCTGTGAAGGTTGTGGTCACTAACCTGTTGACCTTGAGGGAACGAGTAGCTTAGCAGAAAAAACTAGTCGTCCTCTCAAATTGCATCATGCCGCTGTAGCACGTGGTCTGGCTAAACGTGTTGTGGTCGCTATTCTCTCTCTCTTTATCTCGGTGTCGGTGTCTCTCTTTTTCTCTCTCTCCCACTCCCCCCCCCCCCTCTCCTCCTCTCTCACTCTCTTGGTACTTTTGACGATGCTGCCGAATTACGGTCAGTGGATATACGAAAAGGAAGAATGTTTAACATTTAACATCATCGCTGACGTGATCATTAGAGACAGATTACAAGAGCGGATTGAGTACGACGAAGGAAATTAGCCGTGAACCGTCAAAGGGCGATCCCCCGCGTTCGTCTTAAACTAAATAATCAAATCATTGGAAAACTTAACCAAGGAGACCCGGAGAGCGAGCTACTTTAAGGCATGTAAAAATGATGCTTTCGTGAAACGATTTCCTTAATAACAGTGCCAATATTAGTATGTCCATATAAATACAACTGTTGTTTCTTTAGATCGAAAGGCCGCACTAGGCCAGACTTCTTTTGGCCAATTAGGATATTAGAAATCGCATGTTGGTAAAGATGTTAGGTTCTGTATGCGTTGCTGATACGATTCGAAATTTTTATTGTCAAACACATACGATTCCAGTTATTAACCAAAAATTAGTCCGCTCATTTGTATGTACGAAAAATGTAGTTTATTGTGAGGTACTACACGTAACCGTGCATCAAGTAGTTTGTATCCCATAGTCAACATCACAATGTTTTTGCATCGCCTTTCATTTCGACAGAGAAAAAATTGCCGTTAGTCTGTTGAGGAGTGTCTGATGAACATTAAAACTGTATGCTGGACTTCGCATTGTTCATAAGCAATAAATAAACGAATCACGTATGACGTCGAGTCTTAGACTTTTAATCTTCAAAATGTAACCTATTTCAGGACAAGAGTAATTGTTTGTAGCATAACATTCTAGTACAGATAGTATTCAACGTGATGGCAAGTTAGATATACACTAACACAATCTTTACACCCGGGTACAGGTAGGGGAACTCGGGGCGGAACGGGATATTTAATGTTTAACAATTTCTATAAAATAAGGGAACACAAGGAAACACTTCTAAAAGTGATAAAAATAACACCTTGTAGTGTAACCTAATGTACCTTATTTTAAAATCACTTAAAAATACATTTTGCATTTTTTACAATTTTTCAACGAAAGACTTGCATATTTCCCGTTCCGTCCCAACCCCGGGGCAGAATGGGATAAGGGTACTTTTTGTTAAATTATTGCATAAACGTTGAATTTGAAATGTTGTAAAACAGGCAATTCAGAGTAAGGAATGTGCAATTTAAACAATTAAAAAGTCATTGTTCAAAATAAGAAAATATTTTAATGTCATTCTGAAAAATGTACAACCGGACCAGTAACTACTAGCCCTTTCGACAACAGTCACAAATCAATATTTCCTCTTCATCTTCACTGTCTATGCCGGCCGGTGTGGCCGAGCGGTTCTAGGCGCTTCAGTCTGGAACCGCGCGACCGCTAAGGTCGCAGGTTCGAATGCTGCCGCGGGCATGGATGTGTGTGATGTCCTTAGGTTAGATAGGTTTAAGTAGTTCTAAGTTCTGGGGGATTCACGACCTCAGATGTTAAGTCCCATAGTGCTCAGAGCCATTTGAACCATTCACTGTCCATGCCAGCACATGAATTGTGTGACCACTCTGGCATGCGACCCAACCCTCATTAAAAACGGATTAGAAGTCTCCACAGTAGAGACACTCAGCATCCTCTCTCTGTGATTCTCTCTTGTCCATCATCTTCTTCCTTTTATTTTTCTTAAGGCCTTTGATGTCCTCTGTTTTGGTTTTTTTTGAGTGTTCAGTTTGATATTTTTGCCATAAGTTGCATTCCACCTGACGTCCCTGTCCTGACATTGTTTATATTTGTGCATCCTCCTCCTTTCTGTAGGCCTACTTTACGTGCGACAGCATTCTGCAGTTCCTTCTTATAAAGAGAATCTGTTAATACGACGATTTTTCCTTTTCGTCTTGTAGTCCACCGAGTATTTTGACAGATTAGTGGGATTGGAATGACAGCCTCGGGCGATAACAGGAAAGCTGAACTGTTCGGCGAACATAGCTGGTTGGCAGAGTCTGGCATCCATGAACATCCAGGCTGGATTTGCTTTTCTACTTGCATGAAAATATGACGGGGCAGAACGGGACACTATCCCATTCTGCCCCGTCCCGTTCCGCTCCAAGAGCACTTTTTGAGGTTAACAACTTTTATGGAGTGTAATAACTGACGTATTTAAACGCATTAAATAACTAAAGTATAACAATGTGTCATTTTAGGGTATACAATTAACAATTAACAGCTTACCTGGCGTATAAATTCACCAAACGATAGAACAACTCAAGCAGTAACGTGACGAACAACAATTCACTTAGATCTCGCACTTCAAACTAAATCAGAATGGCTGCCCTCACTTCCATTCGGAGAAATAGTTACATGCCCATACAACAGGTTGCAACACTGTCCAGTCTAGAAAAGAGCAATTTCCCATTGTGCCCCGCTATCCCGTTCTGCCCTGAGTTCCCCTACACTACATTACGTTCATCTAGTGCAAAATCTCTATGTTGAGTTGAAGAGATAAAATGTAAGGCGCAGTCTAATGAAAATCGAACAACTGCTACAGTGGAACCATGAAATGCTTCCATTCAAAAGGGGTCACCACATGTGTTAAGATATTTATCGCACTAGGAGACGAGACGATTAATTCATTTCTCATATAACACGGGCATCCGCTGACGTATCGACAGCCGCACCTCACTCGTGCACTTTCTTGTCCGACTGAAACCGAAGTCCACGCATCTCTTCCTTCAGTTCGCCAAGGATATGACATTGTGACAGATTTGAGCTTTCACAGGGTAAAAGTTCCGGGTTATACGGTGGATGTTGCAGTGTTTCCCAACCAGACTGCTGAAGCGCGTCCTTTGTCCCTTTGACAATGTAGAGGTGGGCGTTGTCGTGTGACAGGCTGATTCCGTCCGGCCGCGTTCCTGGGTGTTCTAACTCTATGATGCGTCGTAGTTTCTAACAAGTGTCTTCATAAAGCTGCGCATTCATTGTGGTTCCACGTTCGAGGCAATTGACAAGTAGAGGGCTACTACAGTGAAAGATGAAGGTCATCGTGTCCTTGCTGGAACATGTGTGGACAGAAAGAGATGCCGGCCAGGGTGGCCGAGCGGTTCTAGGCACTTCAGTCTGGAACCGCGCGACCGCTACGGTCGCAGGTTGGAATCCTGCCTCGGGCATGGATGTGTGTGATGTCCTTAGGTTAGTTATGTTTCAGTAGTTCTAAGTTCTAGGGGACTGATGACCTCAGAAGTTAAGTTCCATAATACTCAGAGCCATTTGAACCATTTTTTTGATCCGTCAACTGATCGCGTTCTTCGACACAGAAATTGATCGCATGGAGCCAAAGCAAAAGCTACACCTGCTTAATATCCCTAGAGCTCCTGCGAGCACGCAGAAGTGGCGCAACTCGACGTGGCATGGACTAATGCCTGAAGTAGTGCTAGTTGGAATTGACACGGGTTGTCCGTAAATTCGTAATAATGCGAGGGATTGGAGATCTCTTCTGAACGGCACATTGCAAGTCATCCCAGATATGCTCAATAATTTTCATGTTTGGGGAGTTTGGTAGCCATCGGAAGTGTTTGCACTCAGACGAGTGTTCCTGGAGTCACTCTTTAGCAGTTCTGGAAGTGGGAGGGGAGGGGGGGAGATGTCGCATTGTCCTGCTGGAATTGCTGAAGTCCGTCGGAATGCACAATGGACATGATTGGATACAGGTGATCAGGCAGGATGCTTACGTATGTGTCACCTGTCAGAGTCGTGTCTAGACGTATCAGGGGTCCAGTATCACTCCAACTGCACACACCCCACATCATTACAGAGCCTCCACCAGCTTCAACAGTCCTCTGATGACATGCAGGATGAATGGATTCGTGAGGTTGTCTTCGTATCCCTACACGTCCATCCGCTAAATACAATTTGAAACGAGACTCGTCCGACCAGGCAACATGTTTCCCTGTCATCGACCCTCAAATGTCGGTTTGAAGGGCCCAGGCGAAGCGTATAGCTATGTGTAGAACACGCATCAAGGGTATGGAAGTGGGCCTTCGGCTCCGAGAGCCCATATCGATGATGTTTCGTTGAATGCTTTGCACGACACTGTTGACTGTTCAGGACTGAAATCTGCAGCTATTTGAGGAAGGGTTGCACTTCTGTCACATTGAACAGTTCTCTTGAGTCCTCGTTGGTCTCGTTCTTGCAGTATCTTTTTTCGGCCGCACCGACGTCGAAGATTTGTTGTTTTACCGGAACCCTGATATTCACGGTACACTCGTGAAATGGTCGTACGAGAAAGTTTCCACTTCATCACTACTTCGGAGATGCTGTGTGCCATCGCTCGTGCGCCGACTATAACAGCGTGTCCAAACTCACTTAAATGTTTATGACCTCCAATTGTAGCAGCAGTAACCGATCTAACAACTGTGCCAGACACTTGGCCGGCCGTTGTGGCCAAGCGGTTCAGGGCGCTTCAGCCTGGAACCGCGCGACCACTATGGTCGCAGGTTCGAATCCTGTCTCTGGCATGGATGTGTGTGATGTCCTTAGGTTAGTTAGGTTTAAGTTCTTGGGGACTGATGACCTCAGTCGTTAAGTCCCATAGTGCTCAGAATCATTTGAACCATTTGAACCAGACACTTGCTTTCTTATATAGGTGTTGCAGACTGCAGCGCCGTATTCTGCCTGTTTACATATCTCTGTATTTGAGTACGCATGCCTATACAAGTTTCTTTCGTGCTTCAGTGTATAATACTACTGTCTGAAACGGCATCTTATCAGTAACGACACAAAAAATTCTTTGTTATTCCCCCTCAAATAGTTGCTGAAAACCGCCCTTTGAAGAAATGTTAGGTATCCTACAAACCGCACTCAGCTAAAATTCAGCAACTCATTCATTAAGACAAGAGATTACTCGAAAGTGACGGTCGGTATCCACTCACTGATTTACGTCACAGAGTTTTACTATACAAGGGAGATGCGTGAAGTAAAAGGGTAATTTATTGATCACGAGATCCAGTTTTTACGAGCAGCCTATTCGCTGAAAGTAGTCAAGCTGCTCACCTTGAGAGTTCCAGGTGCAAGAATCCTGTAGCTTCCACGAGGCGAGTTATTCTGCGTCTTAAGGCCGTAGAGCAAACATGTGGCTGCGTCTGTTGTGTACTGTGTTTCTATTGCAAATCGTGTTCGTTGTTGGGGAGGAAACCGGGTCTTCACATGCGACGCCTGCCGGAATAATGACCCGAAGAGACGGTGACTCGTCTCAGGGTTGTCCTGAGGGATACATTAGCTTTCGGGAAGGCTGCATACAACCCTTCGACTTCTCGAAGGTAAGTGTTTTCTGATATTTTGGTACACACGACCTATTTCCAAGTAGCGATCGCAAGTCTTCGTACACAGTCAGTTACGTGACAAGTACTCTGAGAAACTCACGTGCAGGTAGAGTGGTGCCAAATTCTAATATGATTCATTATCTGCAGACAGTTTCTTGAAAAATGTACGTAAAAATCTATTTCTTACAAGCATTCTTCGGTGTACACATTAACTATCCCTGAAATACTGGTATTAGATGAGAATAAAATTAGAGGAAACGGTAACTATCATACTTTCTTTTCCTGGCATGTTTTCCGTCCCTTAGGTTTGAAGCACGGAAAGGTTCATCTTCAGCGGTGAAACTTGCAGTATATTACAGCGCATAAGCAATGCGTAGATCATGACAACAGCTCCAGTTGCAGAGCAACCAGCAGAATGTGCGGAGCTGTTTTACAACTTAAAATTTTTCTTCACATTCACGTTTACAGGCAAAACAGAACCGTAAAGTAACCATTTATGATATCAATTAAAGTAAACAGCTTCATCTGAGTTACTCATACTGTAGTCTGAATTTAAGTACAATAATTCTTGTTTATTCTCTACACAGTTTGTACGCAGTCCTTTAGTATATAAATGTGAAAGACGTGCTGTAAGCAGCAGAGGCGGTTTGTGTTGTACTCTCTTCATTAAGTGCAACGTACTGAATGATGCGTTATAGCAGTCTCCAGCTGACAGAAATTCTCACGTCGTGTGGACGAAAGCTTATGATGGCTTCACTATTCTGCTCTAGGATGAAAATAGACGTGCTAACGCTATTTTTATTTCAGCTACTTCATCCTGGGCAGTGCAAGACGCGCGTAGTTAAAAAATGGCTCTGAGCACTATGAGACTTGACAGCTAAGGTCATCAGTCCCCTAGAACTTAGAACTACTTAAACCTAACTAACCTAAGGACATCACACACATCCATGCCCGAGGCAGGATTCGAACCTGAGACCGTAGCGATCTCGCGGTTCCAGACTGAAGCGCCTAGAACCGCTTGGCCACCCCGGCCGGCTCTCGCGTAGTCTTGGGCGCTATCTGAGCAAGTAGCTAGAGGCAAACTACGTTTTAAAAAATACTTTCACTTCTTCAAACTGGAAAACTATGTCATATTGAACTGCGCCTACTACGTGAATGGAGTTATTGTGAACACCGGACAAAGAAAAATAGGATAAAAAGGTTTGATGTAAGAACATCGTTCTCACAGGTCATCAATCGTTTTACTGCTTTGATGGGGTTCACCAGGAGCTTCTTCTGCTGCTTTCTTCATCTCAGAGCAGCACTGACACTTGTACCGTGGAGGCTGTTCGCCTTATGTCTTAACACACGAACTGTCATCCTGTCTCTTCTTCTGGTTAGTATTTTCCACACAGTCATTTGCTCACCGATTCCGCCGTGAACTTCCTCAATTATTACTAGCCCACTCAGTTTTCAGCGTCATCCTGTAACAGTACGTCTGAAACACTTCGACTGCCATCGTTTCACATTTTACCACAGCCCACGAAACACTTGCACAATACCTTGTGCTCTATGTGTAAACTGTTAGTTATATTTCTAATAGAGGCCAAGTTTGGTGCATGTAACCATTCCAAGCCTTCCACAACTCTTAAATCTAAATATCCATGTATCTGAACATTCTGCACTTGAAAATTTACTGCCTGGCATAAGGTTCATTGAACCACCTTTAAGCTGTTCCTCTACCGTCCCACTCTCGAATAGCCTGCGAGCTCTCATTTAAGTCATAAAGAAGATCATTTCTCTGTATGTAAATAGGTGCTACAAAATGTTTCTCCATTCCGAGGAGAAAGTTGGTGACTGAAATCTAGCGAAAATACCCTACCACTATGAAAAATGCCTTTGTTTCAATGACTCGCATGTCATGCCCATGACACTCCCTGCCATTATTTTGAACTTTTCTGATATCCTCCGTCAGTACTATCTGCTGTGGATCCCATAACATAAAGCAGTAATCCAGAAGAGGACTGACGAACTTACTGTAGGTCCTTTTAGTAGAACAGTTACATCTGCTAAGTGTTCTGTCAATAAAACGCAGTCTTGGGTTCATTTCCCTCCAGCATTATTTACGTGATCGTTCCAAGTAAAGTTATTCGTAATTGTAATACGTATGCATCTAGTCTGAATTGACCGCCAAGATTTATCTGACCGTGTGACGGCAATTTAGTGGATTCCTTCTAGAACTCAAGTGAATGACTTCTCATTTTTCTTTATTTAGGGTGAACTGCCACTTTAAACGCCGTACAAATATCTTAACTAAATGTTTTCCAATTCTTTTTGATCTTCGGATGACTTTACGAGACGGTTAAATTGCAAACAATCTAAGAGGGCTGCCCCGATTTTCTTCTAAACCGTTTAATTAGATTATGAACAGCATCTACATCTACATTTGCCTGATTACTCTGCTATTCACAAAAAAGTGCCTGGCAGAGGGTTCAATGAACCACCTCTCTACCGTTCCACTCTCGAAAGCGCGCGAAAAAAATGTACACTTGAATTTTTCTGTGCGAGCCCTGATTTCTTTTATTTTATTGTGATAATCACTTCTCCCTATGTAGGTGGGAGCTAACAGAATCGGAGGAGAAAAGTGGTGATTGAAATCTCATGAGAAGATCCAGTTGCAACTAAAAACGGCTTTCTTTTAATGATTGCCACTCCAATTCGTGTGTCATGTCTGTGGCATTATCTACCCTATTTCGCGTTGATACAAAACGGGCGGCCCTCTTTTGAACTTTTCCGATATCATCCGTCTGTACCACCTGATGCGGATCTCACACCGCAAACCAATACTCCAAGATAGGGCGGACAAGCGTGATACAAACAGTCTCTTTAGTAGATCTGTTGCACTCTCTAAGTGTTCTGCCAATGAATGGCAGTCTTTAGTTTGCTCTACCCACAACATTATCTATGTGATCGTCCCAATTTAGCTTATTTTTAACTGTAGTCCCTAAGTATTTAGTTGAATTTACAGCCTTCAGATTTGAGTGACTTATCGCGTAATCGAATTTTAGGGGATTTCGTTTAGCAGTCATGTGAATAACTTCGCACTTTTCTTTATTCAGGGTCAATTGCCACTTTTCGCACCATACAGATATCTTATCTAAATCATTTTCCAATTCGTTCTGATCATTTGATGACTTTACAAGACCGCAAATGACAACATCATCTGCAAACAATCTAAGGGAGCTACTCAGATTGCCTCCCGTTTCTGAATCCGTGCTGACTACGTCTCAATGAATCGTTTCCTTCGAGGTAAATCATAATGGTCGAATACAGTATATGTTCTAAAACCCTACTGCAATTCGACGTTAGTGATATGGGCCTGTAACTCAGCGGATTACTCCCATTTCCCTTTTTGGGTATTGATGTGACTTGAGCAGTTTTCCAATCTTTAGAGACGGATATTTATCTTGGAGCGAGCGGTTGTGTGTAACTGCTAAATAAGGAGCTATTATGTCTGCTTACTCTGAAAGGAACCTGACTGGTATACAATCTGGACCAGAGGCCGTGCCTTTATTAAGTGATTTAAGCTGCTTTGCTACGCCGAGCATATCTGCTTCTATGTTTCCTCCTTGGCAGTTTTTCTTGATTGGAATTCAGGAATATTTACTTTGCCTTCTTTGGTGACGAAGTTTCGGTAAACCGTGTTTGATAACTCTGCTTTAGTGGCACTGTGGCACTGTCATCAGTGACTCCACCGTTGTTACCGCACAGTGAAGGTTTTGATTGCGTCTTGCCACTGGTGTGTTTTATGTATGACCAGTATTTGGGTTTTCTGCCAGATTCCGAGACAGAGTTTCGTTGTGGAAAATATTAAAAGCATATCGCATTGAAGTACTTGCTATATTTCGAAGTTTGCAAAACTTCGCCAATCTTGGGGGTTTGCGTTCTTTTAAATTTGGCATGCTTTTTTCGTTGCTTCTGCAATAGTGATCTGACCCGTTTTGTGTACTGTGGACCTTCAGTGCCGTCACTTATTACTTTATGTGCTATATATCTCTCAACGGCCGTCGATACTTTCTCTTTGAAATCATTGCACATCTTTTCTAAGCTTACATGATGAGATCGGAGGCGCCTAGAGCATCTTCATAAGCTTTTTTAAATAGATGTACTTAGCGTTTCTCTTTGATGGTTGTGGGTGTTGTGGTATTCATCCTAGCAACAACTGCCTTCTGGTCGCTAATCCCTCCATTCGACATGATGCTCCCTCTTCATTCAGGATTATTTGTTACTGTGATATCAAGTATGTTTTCGCAACCATTTACGGTTAGGGTGTTCTCATGAACTAATTGTTAAAAAAAATTTTCTGAGAAAGCATTGAGTTCAATTTCGGATGACCTTTTATGCCTGCCGCCGGCTCTAATAATTTTTCCAGCATATCGAGGGTAGACTGAAGTCACCACTGACTATAATTGTATCGGTGGGGTACCTATTCTAAATGAGACCCAAGTTTTCTTTAAACTGTTCTGCAACAATATCTTGTGAATCAGGGAGTCGGTAAAACGATCCTATTAATAGTTTAGTCCAATTGCCAAGAGGGTCTGTAACACATCTCTGGGGAACGCCAGATGTCACTTCTGTTTCACTCGATGACTGTCCGTCAATCACTAAAAACTGTGATCTCTGTGACAGGTAATCAGGAATCCAGAAGCACAGCGGAGACCATACTCCATAGTTAGGCACTTAGAGAAGAAGTCTCTTGAGAGGAACGTGTCAACAGTCTCCAGGAAATATAGAAACATGGGTTGAATCTGAGATCCCCTGTCGACATCAATCGTTACTTCGTGTGAATATAGAACTATCTGTGTTTCACGAGAACGATATTTTCTGATTCCGTGCTGACTGTGCGTCAGTAGATCGTTTTCTCCGAGGTTATTCAGTCTCCCATTTCAAGTCAACGTTAGTGATGTGCGTCTCTAATTCAGCGGACTGCCGGCCGCGGTGGCCGTGCGGTTCTGGCGCTGTAGTCCGGAACCGTGAGGCTGCTGCGGTCGCAGGTTCGAATCCTGCCTCGGGCATGGGTGTGTGTGATGTCCTTAGGTTAGTTAGGTTTAAGTAGTTCTAAGTTCTAGGGGACTTATGACCTAAGATGTTGAGTCCCATAGTGCTCAGAGCCATTTGAACCATTTTTTTCAGCGGACTACTCCCATTTTCTTTCTTGAGTATAACTGTGACTTGGGCAACTTTCTAGTGTTTAGGTACCGATCTTCAAAAATGACTCTGAGCACTATGGGATTTAACATCTGAGGTCATCAGTCCTCTATAACTTAGAACTACTTAAACCTAGCTAACCTAAGGACATCACACACATCCATGCCCGAGGCAGGATTGGAACCTGCGACCATAGAGGTCGCGCGGTTCCAGACTGAAGCTCCTAGAACCGCTCGGCCAGACCTGCCGGCTACCGATCTCCCGTTGAGTGAGAAGTTCTATATGAGTGCCAGGTTTGAGACCACTGTATCGGTGTTCTCAGAAAGCAATGTAATTGGTATATAGTCTGGACCGGAGAACTTTGTTTTATTGATTTAAGCTACTTCACGAGGATATCTGCTTCTTCATTACTCATATTGGCAGCTGTCCTTGTTTCTCAATTTGAAATATTCACTTCGTCTTCAGAAAAGACAACATAAATGCGCTAAAGTCTGTTGCATCACTAATTTTTATATGTTTTAAAAATAATAGGAAATTTTAATAAAATATACTTTTGTGGTTTTCAGGTGCATTTACTAGTCTTACATGTCTTTTGGCGAGGAATAGTCCTATTCTTGTGCTACTCTGCTTCTTAATTCATCCTTGCCTCTTCCATCAATCGTTATCTTGCTTCCAAGGTAGGAGAATTTCTCCACACCTTCTATTATTAGGTGGTTAGTTTTGTGTTAAGATTATAGTTAATCTCATGTCGGTTGCTCCTCGGTACGGTCATTCTTTGATTTACAATAGTTCAGTATGATTCGCTCAGTACATTGAACAAGTTTTTGTGTTTTTCTTTTGTCTCTCATCGGGTATCAATGTCATCAGTGAATCTTATATCCATTACTTTTCACCTTCAATTTCAACTGAAATTCTGTACCTTTCTTTCATTTCCATTATTGCTTCTCGGTATACAGGTTGAATAGTGGGGCACAAACACTGCATTTATATCTTCCACCCATTCTACTCCTATAACTTCTATTTTGGTATTCCATTCTTATTGTACCTTCTTGTTCATACTACATTTTGAATAATATACGAATTTCCCAAAGGCATTTACCTTTTTAAGATATCAAAATTCTTGAACCACTTTATAATGTAGAAAACTTTCTCTAGGTCGAAAAATCGTACGGGAGCCCTGTGATTTTTCTTAAGTTTTCCTTTTGTTATCAAGTGTGACATTAGACATACCTTTCCGGTGCCGTTATAAAGCTTACCCAGGAGCAGATCTAGACTCATATCACAATTTAGTAGTGATGGAGAGTGGACTGAATCTTAAGACACTGGACAGGAAGACTGAATATGCAAAGAAGTTGGGTACAGAAGTACCAAGGAATGTCGAGACACACTTGAAGTTCTCTAAGGCTGTATCTACAGCAATGATGAATAGCTACGTAGACAGTACAGTTGAAGAGGAATGGACACCTCTAAAAAGGGCAATGACAGAAGTTGGAAAGAAAAACGTAGATGCAGAGAAGGTAACCGCAAAACAAGCTATGAGAAACCAAAGAAATAAACACTTCGGTTGATAGATGAAAGAAGATAATACTAGAATTTTCAGGGAAATTCAGGATTACAGAAATACATATCGCTGAAGAATGAAATAAATACGAAGTGCAGGGAAGCTCTGACGAAATGGCTGCATGAAAAATGTGAAGAAATCGAAAAAGAAATTATTCTAGGAAGGACTGATTCAGAATATAGGGAAGTCAAAACAAACTTCCGTGAAATTAAAAGCAAGGGTGGTAACATGACGAGTGCAACGGGAGTTCAGCTGTTAAGTGCAGAAGAGGGAGCGGATAGGTGGAAAGACCTACGCGGGGGAAATTTTGTCTAAAGTGATAAAAGAAGAAGCAGAAGTGGATTTAGAAGACATAGCGGGTTCAGCACTAGAATCAGAATTTAAGAGAGCTCTGGAGGGCTTAATATCAAATAAAGCAGATAACATTCCATCAGAATTTCTAAAACCATTGGGGGAAGTGGGAACAAAACGACAAAACGACATACCATCTAACTTCCTGAAAAATGTCATCCACACAATACAGAAGACTACAAGAGGTGTCAAGTGCGAGAATTATCACACAATCAGCTTAAAACCTAAGATTATGAGCGTAATTCTAATTAAATGGACGGGGGTCGAGCGTGAAACTAACGAGTTGATGTCATAAGGACCATGGACAATCTTAGGTGGTTTACGAAATGTAGGGAAAAATCCATGCAATGGCTCATTCGATGGTGGGTTGATTGCTTCAGAAGAGATCCGCGTGGCCAATGCATGCATCATGCATCTAACTGCCGACCGTAATGTATAAGAAGGTCTGTGGGACCGCTTCATCCAGATATGGGTCTTACATGGTTAATAGGGATCATGAGTAAAACGTCTCAAATGTTCATTGATGTAACGAATGGTACCCTGTTACATTAAGAGATGACTAATTTTCAGACGACTCGAGCTAGCTTCAATGGTTGCGTAAACATGTGTGTACAACATCCCTTGTAGGATCGCATTGGTCCGTCGTCGGATGCAATCGGACACGGGACGTGGTTTCTCCGCTTTTTTTAGGTACTCAGTCACTTGCGTCCTCAGTATTCCTCCTCACGTATCAAATACCTGTCATCATGCCACAGCTGCAATATCAGATCATGTAAGTGCAGTATCCTGGCTTTATCTCGGCATAACGTTAAATCCATTTCCATCTCCCTCCCCCCTCCCCCCATATCTGTAATGCGACTGTGGAACAAGTTATCCTGTAATCTACGTCTTATCAAAAACCACTCTTCATTCAAGAAGAGATTAAATCTTTATCTGTTACCATCGGCGTTGGTTCTCCACCGGTATACATCAGACGTTTTCTTTCTGTCCAACAGTATCTCTCTCTCTGTCACACTGTAGACTCTGCGTGCTTTTGTCAACCCTTTCCTTTTTGTCGTCTTCCTTCCATCACACCTGTTCATTTTATCCTATTATTTCTCCCTTTTCAATGACCAGTCAACTTCTTGACGCACTTCGGTTTCTTCTGTGCCGTTGCCCCATGCTTCTGTTAGAAGTTACTATTCACAATGGACACGAACGTAATGAGAAATTCGCTTAATACAATGTGACAGCGCCATGCTGAAAAGTAATGCCTCCTAATTTTTAAATGAAACCTCATAAGGTTTTTACATAAAACAAACGTTATTAAAATTCTACGTATTTATATTTCATGTCTGCGTATGTTTTTCCCAACATACTTACTCCAGTAATTCACACATCTTTCTCAACGAGAGACCAGTTTGTTGATAACTTCACTGTAGGATGTTTGGCTTTGTTGACGGAGCCCCAACCTCACGTTTACTGGCAGCGCTTCATCACTATCAAAGTGAAGTTCAAAATGGTTCAAATGGCTTTAAGCACTATGGGACTTAACATCTGAGCTCATCAGTCCCCTAGAACTTACAAGAGGAGGCCACGACGTTTGGAACGCGGATTTACTGCAAACTTCGTACACTCGTAGTTCTCCATGAGGACAACAAAATGTGTAAGCAGTAGCCCGTACTTCTCAAGCGTTACTGAGAAAATCGCAAGATAATTTCGGTCGTCAACTATATATCTGTGCGTGGCCATTTTAGCCACGAAGCGGCTGCACCCGAGTGCTGACGACACGGTGCCTTTAGAGTGTTCGGTCAGAGCGTTAGCTTTCCTCTCTAATTAATGAACTGAGCGAACGGACCATCGAACAAACTGAACGGCTATCATCGGACGTCCGCCCTGAATAAGTTCAACGAATAATATAGAACAATTTTTTTAAAAGTGGTTAGCGTTCAAGCCGCTGCATCGCTGGATCGAGTTCCGTTCGTCGGTTTTTTTTATTTCCAACACAGTTATTCTCTTTCTTATCTTTATTACAATTGATATAATGGGGAAAATACGTGTAATCGGATGAACTTTTATTAATTTTACAATGTTATTTGGCAGTATACTAATTTTTATTATCAGAAATAATGTAATATTCATAACTATCGACTAGAAAACGGCCAAATGCGTAAAGTGATACTGAAAATGTATGCCTGTCCGTGATTTGAGAAATCCCGTATATCTGGAAGGAGCCCGAAACGACTTGTTACCTCCAAGTTTTGACCGGCACAGACGGCTTTCGAAAGATACACAATTAATCGTCGCTTTCGACTTTACGAGTACAAGTTGCAGGATGGTATTTTTCGTAAAAACATGGAAAACAAAAAGTTAAACGGCACCAGCAGCATTGAATAAATGCTGTTTCCGCATACGCAAGGTCATTTGACGTTTTCCATGGAAAAACAAACCTCGTTAACATTCTCAAAAACCTCTCTTTCAGATGTTTGTTTGGAGGCAAACCATGCATAACGCAGTATTTCCTTAAAATTCAGCGCTGATAATTGGTTATGCAGTATCGAGTGTGTTTTAATAGCGTCTTCCCAGAAGCAATTTCTCGTTCTCTTTCGACTGAATACGAGCAGTTTTGAAGACATGGACAAGCATACATTTTCAGTATCACTTTACGCGTTTGGTCGTTTACTAGTCGATAGTTATGAATATTATATTATTTGTGATAATAAAAATTAGTAGACTGCCAAATAACATTGATAATTTAATAAAAGTCCATCCGATTACACGTATTTTCCCGTTATATCAATTGTAATATAAACAGTAAAGAAAATGACTGTTGAAAATAAAAAAGAATTGACGAACGGAACTCAATCCAGCGATCTAGCGGCTTGAGCGCCAACCACTTAAAAAAAAAAAGAAAACATTCTGTTCTATATTGATCGCTGAATTTGTTCGGGGCGGACGTCCGATGACACCCGTTCACTATTTTCGTTCATACGTTCGCTCAGTTTTTTTATTAAACAGGAGAGCTGTCGCTCTGACCGAACACGCTTTTTTTTAATTTCAATTTTTTAAATACTAATCCTTGCTTGAGTTTCTAAAATATGCCTATTGTTGCCTTCTGAAGTACAGGCATATCGCGTAGTTGAGCTTCACAAGAAACGCGGCAGCTCAATGGAGACAGCTGCTAAAAAGATGCATTGAGCTTCCGTGCCGGCACAACTGCAAAAAAGATGCATTGAGCTACCGTGCCGGCACCACTTGGCCGCAGCCGCTTCATAGCTAAAATGGCCACGCACAGATATGTATTTGACGACCGAAATTATCTTGCAATTTTCTCAGTAACGCTTGAGAAGTACGCGCTACTGCTTACACATTTTGTTGTCCTCGTGGAGTACTACGAGTGTACGAAGTTTGCAGTGATTCCGCGTTCCAAACGTCGTGGCCTCCCCTTGTTAGAACTACTTAAATCTAACTAACCTAAGGACATCACACACATCCATGCCCGAGGCAGGATTCGAACCTGCGACCGTAGCAGCAGCGTGGTTCCGGACTGAAGCGCCTAGAACCGCTCGGCCACAGCACAGTGAAATCCTCGAAGGTGTTCTTTAAGCTATGGAAAGTAGATGAAAATCGGAAGGAGTCAAGTTGGGAATGTACGGACAATGGATGACAGTTATCGCATATATCGTAGTGCTCATGTGTGGTCTGAAGTTGTCATGCTAAACGAGACGACGCTCTTTGTATGAATGAACTCTCTGAATTCGAAACTCTATCACAGAGCACTGTTTCTCACGCATGGACATAGTAACGTAACACGCCGCCTTATTACACGCCACGTTTAGGAACCTTCCAGTGCAGATTTGTAGACATGAAGAATAAAGTTGTAGAATTTTAATAATGTTCGTTTTAATTTAAAAAAAGTATTAAGAGTTTCCACATAGGAATTCGAAGTGATTAGTTTTCAGAACACCCTCGTTAAATGATTGAAATTTCCTAAATCTCGTGTAATAATTCCTATTCACATTGTCATTTTTATAATAATAATAATAATAATAATAATTATTATTATTATTATTATTATTATTACCGTATATCACTCCTGTGTTAGTGTTTGTTCACTAAGAACGTCTGGTTGGATGTAAGAGTCAACCTGAAGGCCCTAATCTTATGGTCTGATACCTAAAGATATGGAAATCAATAAGTAAACTATTTCATCTAAAACCTTTCTCAATCCGAGTGTTATCTATGCGCTTTACAGATAAGATGCAATTTTCATGCAATGAAAATGAGTTACGAAGGATTTTTGAGATCTGAAGGTTAACGGGAATCTCTACAGTTCCCTTGCCTTACAGGAAACTTTATGTAATTGTCGAATATGCAAATATTACTAAAAACAGCTCGGGAAATAGAATGGACAACTGTCTTGCTTCAGTACGATCAGTAGTGAACTTGATATGCTACGATTACATGAAATTCGGAGATATGGTACTAAATTATATTTCAAAAATTGTATCGTGTGAGGTATTCGTATGGAATATACTGTATAAAATTTATCTAGTCCATTATGAAATTCCAAATCAGATTGGGATAATAAATCCACTTATCAATGACCCGTTTATCAGCCTTAAGGTGATAGCCGTAACTTTCAAATTATGATATTTTTAGTGATTTTTAGGATTAATTAAAAGACTGGAAGTTTTAGATACGACTTTTCTTCCCACGAAAACAACAATGCATTGCTCAAACTCACTTCATATCCTCTCACAAGGCAGTAACACAAGTCATAGTGTACTAAGATATATGTAATGCAATAAGGAGCAGGCCGACATCATGAGTTATGGATTTTGAAAATTTAAGCAATTAGCATGTACACCACGTAGTATACAATCGGATGTATAAATTAAACAGCGCTGCAGAAAACAATAATCACACAAAAATGATGACTTACCATCTAGTAGCAACGCTTCTGTAATCTGCAATGGAAGATAATACAGCATCTGTCTTAGGAATGTGCATTTATCTAGCGGCTAGGCCCTGAGATTTATAGAGTTGCGGAAGGCAACGGGTCAACATTATCGGCTAAATGTTTCATAGTTCAGAATTTCGTATTTTAGTTTTACATTATGATCAAAGTTTTAAACTTTCAAATGGTTGAAATAGGTTCTGACCACTACGATACGCTATGATTTGTTGAACACGAACATTTAGTCTGATATTGGCTTCTTTTTCTTATATACTGTACGCTCATGTTACTTCTTGCAATTGTGTAACTCAAGCTTTTCTTATTTCCAGGCCAAGAACAGCTGAAGGAATAGAGATCAAGAGAAGAGAAACACATAATAACTGCCGTGAATTACTGTACCTTCCTCAGTGTATCAACCGCATTAACCGAACATCATTTCACTCTAAATTAAGCAAAAGAACAAATAATAAATGATTACACTTAATACATAGATAAAGATTATTTTTGTGCTACAAAAGTTTATTTATACCTTTCGCCTTACGGCTCATCCTGTTACTTCGATTTAACTAAATTAATTTAATCTTGTCCTATCTTACTAGTCACAAAACACGTGAACGGAAACGTAGTCTGGCGGCTGATTGTATCAGGATAGTTATTGCAGCATTCCAGATGAGTAAGATGGAACACCGTCAACAGATTTTCTGAGGAATTTAATTCATTTCCGTCAAGTATTTTGATTACTGTACACCAGTATTCAGTTGATTTATCGACACATATTATGATGGGACGCGTGCCACGTTATCTAACGTTATGTTATGTGGATAGGCTAAGACGTCAAGTTGTCTGAGTACCGATTCCTGCACGAGGACAAGCCATCTTGATTTTAAGCATTTTATTTACAGTTTTCATTTCAGAGACTGTTCTGAATACTCTGTTCCAAAAGCATTTTGGCTATGTGACACCAGATTTGTAGTTAGTAAACATGTCGTTTTCCAGGGCACGTACTGGTAATGTTCTGAAAAAGTGTTACTTCCATCTTGTACCATACGCCATTCGTCTGCCCAAAGTCACGTTGTCACACTATCGTGGTATCCATAAAGTGATCGAAGTTTTCTTCTTTAACATCTCCTAACAGTGTGTCAATTAACCGCATAGGCATTTGGATTGTATCACGATCGTAATACTAATAGCTATCGGCTGATCGACAAATTACCAAAGCAACACCTCTGCATGCAATATTTTACAATCAAAGAGGCACTAAAATTATTTTCATGGAGTTGCGGTAATAGCAAAAAGGCAATGGAACACTTAATGTATAGTGTGCACTGGGAGATGCAAGTTGTAGTGATAACTCACAAATCTACAGTATAGTTACAGCCTAACACGGAAATAGTATGAGAATTCCAGAAATCACACATATTGAAAGTATTCTTACTCTAGAAATTACACTCATTCAAAGTACTCTTCAAATAGTGTAAGAAATCTACTGCGAATTGACGTAACACTTCGTTCTGAAGTTCTAGTAAGCAGTACATCATCATCTACATCTACATCTATACTCGACAAGACACCTGACTGTGTGTGGAGGAGGGTACTTTGAGTACCTCTATCGGTTCTCCCTTCTATTCCAGTCTCGTATTGTTCGTGGAAAGAAAGATTGTCGGTACGCCTCTGTGTGGGCTCTAGTCTCTCTGACTTTATCCTCATGGTCTCTTCGCGAGATATACGTAGGATATACTGCTTGACTCCTCGGTGAAGGTATGTTCTCGAAACTTTAACAAATGCCCGTACCGATCTACTGAGCGTCTCTCCTGCGGAGTCTTCCACTGGAGTTTATCATCTCCGTAACGCTTTCGGGATTACTAAACGATCCTGTAACGAAGTGCGCTGCTCTCCGTTGGATCTTCTCTATCTCTTCTATCAACCATATCTGGTACGGATCCCACACTGGTGAGCAATATTAAAGCAGTGGGCGAACAAGTGTACTGCAACCTACTTCCTTTATATTGGGATTGCATTTCCTTAGGATTCTTCCAATGTATCTCAGTCTAGCATCTGCTTTACCGATTATGAACTTTATATGATCATTCCATTGTAAATCACTCCTAATGCCTACTCCCAGATAATTTATGGAATTAATTGCTTCCAGTTGCTGACCTGCTATATTGTAGCTAAATGATAAATGATGTTTCTTTCTATGTATTCGCAGCACATTACACTTGTCTACATTGAGATTCAATTGCCATTCCCTGCATCATGCGTCAATTCGTTGCAGATCCTCCTGCATTTCAGTACAATTTTTCATTGTTACACCTCTCGATATACTACAGCATCATCCGCAAAAAGCCTCAGTGAATTTCCGATGTTATCCACAAGGTCATTTATGTATATCGTGAATAGCAACGGTCCTACGACACTCTCCTGCGGCACACCTGAAATCAACGGAAGAGTTCTCTCCATTGAAAGTGACGTGCTGCGTTCTGTTATCTGGGAACTCTTCAATCCAATCACACAATTGGTCTGATAGTCCATATCCTCCTAGTTTGTTCATTAAACGACTGTGGGGAACTGTATCGAACGCCTTGCGGAAGTCAAGAAACACGGCATCTACCTGTGAGCCCGTGTCTATGACCCTCTGAGTCTCGTGGACGAATAGCGCGAGCTGAGTTTCACGCGATCGTCTTTTTCGAAACCCATGCTGATTCCTACAGAGTAGATTTCAAGTCTCCAGAAAAGTCATTATACTCGAACATAACACGTGTTCCAAAATTCTACAACTGATCGACGTTAAAGATATAGGTCTATAGTTCTGCACATCTGTTCGACGTCCCTTCTTGGAAACGGGGATGACCTGTGCCCTTTTCCAATCCTCTGGAACGCTACGCTCTTCTAGAGACCAACGGTACGCCGCTGCAAGAAGGGGGGCAAGTAATAATTATCTCCAAGTAGTGGAGCTTTTAAGTAATATTTAACAATGACCCTTAACACAAAATTCATTAAGTGTAATTAATATTTTTCTTAAGTTAAGCGGTCTCAGAACATAATTTCAAAGTTACTTCCCTTTTAAAAAAAGTTACATGAAAGTCGTGCAAAATTTCGGAAAGGCACTTTCAGAATTCAGCTTCAAAATTATTGCACTAGAGGCGTTAGTGAACGAGCAATAAAAGTTTACTTGTTCTTCCAGTAATAAGGGATGCCTACAGACGTTTATGTATGCAATTTAGACTCAACTTGGTATCAGAATAATCAATTCAGAACAATGAATTAAAATCACTATATAAATATTTGCTTACAATAAGACTGCCGTTGGACTGCAGTCAGAAATTTACACTTAGGACCGGGACCTGTCTCAGAGGAAAATCAACGATCAAATAAAAACAAATGTTCACATTCCATCATATAATGAAAGAGGCTGAATCCACATCAAATGAGAAAGTCCGTAACTTCCTCTAAGTTTTTGGAATTCCAGAAATCAAATTTATCACTACAGCGAAGTGTGCGTTATTTTGCACCTTCTTCCCGGCAGACTTAAATTATGTGCAGGATCGGCTCTTGCCCCTGCAACAGGGGCTTCCAGCGACGGTGTGTGACCCTCACAGATTTACTTATGTCTCTAACTACCTCCCTCCTCTTTTCCAGAGTTCACAACATTCTCCTCCATAACCTGTTGGATTATCAAGGTTCCTCGTCGGCACCCCGTCTGGCACAGGGTTTCGTCATGACGTTTAAACACAGAAATCTCGCCGTTGTAGAGTAAAAAACATCTTTCCGGAAACAACTTCCAAGAGAGGCAAAGTCCTTTCTCGGAATATCATTACTCCCAGGAGCGCAGGACTTGAAAGGTATGTAAGAGAGCTTCTGGGAAGAAAGGAAGAAGTGCTTGATAAAGGGGAAGTGCAGCTGTCAGACCGAAGAAGTGCTTGATAAAGTGGAAGAGAAGCTGTCAGACCGAGCTGTGAGTCATGCCTTCACTGTTTCATTAGATACGAGCACTGCCTGTGGCAGACAATGTTCCGAGTTTGAATCTCTGTTCGGAACCATGTTCTTGGATTTCTTAAGTGCTGTTTCGGTCGTGCTCATTGTCGGCGACAACGTACCAACATTCTGGGCACAGAGAAAATCAAACTGTTACTTCCAAAAACAAGTACAGAGGTACAAACATACGGAAACAACCCACGAAATGCATGCTTGAACATAAAGCGGACGCTAGCCAAGCCTGCAGCTTGTATTTGACAACCAGCGGCACCTACGCAATGTCGTCAATGCGTTGCAAATATAAGTCGTGGTCAGCGTAGTGTTCTGTGTTGCTCTGAGTGCATTAAGCACTATTCTGACTTCATTATCCTGATAATAAGTTCAGTATGAATTACATATATAAAGTTTCTATGGGTATGTATTACATATAAAACGTTTCTACACACCACTTATTATTGATCAAGCAAGTAAAATACACTACTGGCCATTAAAATTGCTACAACACGAAAATGACGTGCAACAGACGCGAAATTTAGCCGGCAGTAAGAAGATGCTGTCATATGCAAATGATTAGCTTTTCAGAGCATTCACACAAGGTTGGCGCCGGTGGCGACACCTACAACGTGCTGACGTGAGGAAAGTTTCCAGCTGATTTCTCATACACAAACAGCAGTTGACCGGCGTTGCCTAGTGAAACGTTGTTGTGATGCCTCATGTAAGGAGGAGAAATGCGTACCATCACGTTCCCGACTTTCCTAAAGGTCGGACTGTAGCCTATCACGATTGCGGTTTATCGTATCGCAACATTGCTGCTCGCGCTGGTCGAGATCCAATGACTGTTAGCAGAATATGGAATCTGTGGGTTCAGGAGGGTAATACGGAACGCCGTGCTGGATCCCAACGGCCTCGTATCACTAGCAGTCGAGATGACAGGCATCTTTATCCGCATGGATGTAACGGATCGTGCAGCCACGTCTCGATCCCTGAGTCAATAGACGGGGACGTTTGCAAGACAACAACCATGTGCACGAACAGTTCGACGACGTTTGCCGCAGCATGGACTATCAGCTTGGAGACCGTGGCTGTGATTACCCTTGACGCTGCATCACAGACAGGTGCGCCTGCGATGGTGTACTCAACGACCAACCTGGGTGCACGAATGGCAAAACGTCATTTTTTTCGGATGAATCCAGGTTCTGTTTACAGCATCATGATGATCGCATCTGTGTTTGGCGACATCGCGGTGAACGAACATTGGAAGCCTGTATTCGTCATCGCCATACTGGAGTATCACCCGGCGTGATGGTATGGGGTGCCATTGGTTACACGTCTCGGTCACCTCTTGTTCGCATTGACGGCACTTTGAACAGTCGACGATACATTTCAGATGTGTTACGACCTGTGGCTTTACCCTTCATTCGATTCCTGCGAAACCCTACATTTCAGCAGGATAATGCACTACCACATGATGCATGTCCTGTACGGACCTCTCTGGATGCAGAAAATGTTCGACTGCTGCCGTGGGCAGCACATTCTCCAGATGTGTCACCAATTGAAAACGTCTGGTCAATTATGGCCGAGCAAGTGGCTCGTCACAATACGCCAGTCGGTACTCTTAATGAACTGTGGTATCGTGTTGAAGCTGCATTGGTAGCTGTACCTGTACACGCCATCCAATCTCTGTTTGACTCAATGCCCACGCGTATCAAGGCTGTTATTACGGCCAGAGGTGGTTGTTCTGGGTTGTTCTCAGGATCTATGCACCCAAATTGCGTGAAAATGTAATCACATTTCAGTTCTAGTATAACATATTTGTCCAATAAATACCCGTTTATCATCTGCATTTCTTGTTGGTGTAGCAATTTTAACGGACAGTAGTGTATATAACGTTTCAATGCACCACGTATTGTTGGTCAAACAAGTAAAATATTATCGATCGTTGGCTAACGCTTCTCATCCAATAATTTTTAACGTGTGTTGTGAAAGTGGCTTTCTGAAATACATATTGCGAGTACGTTCTATATGGCTTTCATGTAGTGATTTAATGTAACTGTTTTTTAAAACTAGGATGTAGTCTTGTAACTATGTTCACATATTTGTTAACCTGAAGAAATATTAATTTCGGGTAGTGAATATTACATTAACAGACATTGTTAAATATTGCTTAAAAACTTCACTACTTGGTTAATTAATACTGTTTACTATAACTTCAGAACATACGTAATAAGTAATAGCCCTACTATAATCTGTAGTAGATTTCTTATACTACAGAATGTAACCTCCCCAAAGAAAAATTTATAAATTACTGTGCAGGTAAACCCCTTACGTTATTTCATTTTCAAACAGCTGAGCAGAACTGAACGTAATCAGACATTTCTCTCTTTACTTATTCTGATCAACACTAAACTGACACACAATATTTTTAGCGCAACGCAATCTGACTTTCAATAATCCCTACAAAAGAATGGCCCTGACTAACAATAACCTATACCTTTCATGAATCACTTAACTCACAAAAATCTTCGTTACTCGAACTACTGCAATACAGCGAGCGCCAATACTGCCAGCTAAATAAAGGATTCTAACTACTGACAGCACTAACTACTGATAGGCATAGTTAGCAAATGAAAGATTTTGATAGAGAACGAACAACGTATTTACCTTAATAATGTTCAAAAGTCATAACATATATATCAGTTCGTGACATACAGTCTTACAAATTTCGTTTTTCTGACGGACACACGTCCAGATCGTCCGCTCTAAAAACTCTGCCATCTCTCTTCCCACATCCACCACTGCTGGCGACTCACCTCCAACTGTGCAACGCTACGCGCTGTTCACATCCAACTGCCAAACACTACAATAGCAAATATTCCAACAATGCAATCCAGCCACGGACTTCACACAGCTTATTCAGTGATTTTCATATAGACCGCTACGTGGCGTTACCAACATAAAAACCTAAACAGCCTGCTTACTAGGGTGTTCAATAAGTAACTATGCAGTTCATAACTAGCCGTATTAAAGTCATGGAAGTTATAAGAGCTGCTGGAAGTGATCCCCTTGAACTTGAAGACACAGTTGAACACTTTTCTACATGTTCTTGACGATGTTGTGCAGAATATCTGGAGTGACGTTGCGAACGTGACGGCTCAGTGCAGCTTGGAGTTTATGTGTGGTTTGTGGATTGCCTTCATAGGCATAGGCCCTTCAACGTACACTATAGAAAGTGATCCGGTGGAGCCAGGTTGGGTGAACGTGGAGACCAGAGTCCTCGGGAGATGATGCGGTCACCGAAGATGTCCCTTAAAAAGTTCATCGCCTTGTAGGCGGTGTGTGCAGTCTCCCCATCCTGTTGGAACCAGGAATTCTCAATTTCGTCCTCATTCAATTCACCTAGGAAGGGCTCCAGAATGCAGTTGCAGTACCGTTCTGCATTTCTGATGTAATGAAAGAAGATCGGCCCAGTGATGCGTTTACGAGTCACGGTGTACCAAACATCAATTGTGAAAATCATCATGCAGTGGAGACACCTTAAATTCATGCGGATTCACCATAGTCCACACACGACTATTCTGGCTATTCACGTAACCGGAGAGGTGAAACATTGCCTCATCCGTGAAAAACATTCAGCCAAAAATGCCCTCACCGTTGTCCTGCAGGAAGGACAGAAACCAGTCGCAAAAGTTCACACGCGCTAGGCGATCAGTGTCTCTCAGCTCATTCACAACAGATATTTTGTACGGGTAAATGGACAGTGACTTCCGGAGAATCTTGAGAGTGGAACCAACGGACACGTGGGCCTGCTGAGCTACTCGTCCAACCGATTTCTTTGGACTTTTCAGCATTATATCTTACACCTTGTAAGGGGTCCGTAGGCCCTTACTATAAGTTTGCACTCGGCACAGGTCGATAGGGCAAACAATCGATTGTGTCGTGTTGCGAGAGCGAGTGTTAGTTGAGTCAGTCCCATGTTGCGGGCCGAGCTGTGTGAAGGCCAGTTGTTGTAATGCAAGGCTTTACCGACAAAGGGAGTGGCCATCGCCGCGGTTTAACCCCTGCTAGAATAATACTGGGAAAGTGAAGAAGTATAATTACGAGAGTGATCAGTGATATTTCTAGTGCCGATATTTTGGTTTCGCGTTTACCGCGCCGGCACCATTTTGGATTGCAGTGTTAGATTGCAGTGTTGGATTGCAGTGATTGGATTAACGTGTGACGATAATGAATAACGAAGAAGCCTGTGCTGAGATTAGCCGTAATTAAATACGTATGACGAAGGCAGTGGCTGTCTCCTTCTTTTTGTGTTTTTGAGACGAATATAGGTCCTTGATTAGTGAACTGTGTTGGTGTTCTTCTTGTTACCAGACATTTCATTATTACAGCATTTGAGAAGGACAAACTGGAAAGTAACAACTTCCGTAGCAGTCAATTCTGATTGCCAGCCCCATTAGAAACACGGTCACATTAATTAATAATTATTGGGCTGCTATTCGGTCAGATCAGATCGGGTCGAAAATAAATCGGAGGTGTTACAACCTCCACCACCATCTCCTCGGGTGTGGATGTGGACTGCCTGCCTGATTTTGGAACTTGGTGATGAAGCTCCGTAGAGCATTGCTGTTAGACACCTTCACTCCTCGGAACTTTGCTGCAAACGTAGCTTTTACTGCTGAGGTGAACTTGTTTCAATTGCGGAACACGTGCTCCACAAGAAGCAATCTTTGTCAGCATGATGACATGGATGACAGTGATGTCACACAAGATGTTGGTCTTCAATCAAACCGGATCTGCGAACAAATACAAATACCTGGTCAAATATGGGTCAAATATGTTAAAGAATGGAAAATGTTGTATTAATAATTGACAATCATGTCAGTCATTACTTAGAAAATCACAGCATAGCACTTCATAGTTACCTTCTAGACCCGTTATTTGAAGAGTAATTCCAGTATGTGTGATTTTTAATGCAAGAGTACTTTCAATGAACTATACAAAGGTGACTCCCCACAAAAAACATAACAGAAAAAAAGGAATTTCTGTTTTTTTGGTTATCTCCCCACCCCTCTCTCCATCTCTCTCTACCACTATCTCTCTCTCTCTCTCTCTCTCACACACACACACTCACTCACTCACACACACACACACACACACACACACACTTATTCAAAATCAGCGCCATAACACAAAGAAAGATTAACAAGTGAGCAACGACAGTAGCATGACACATCTCACTGAGTGTATTGCCAGAAGTGTCTGCTCAGATCACATTTCGCCACATTTTGTGTAAGTGCTTGTGAGGTGAGGTAGTGAGCGGAACTTTATGAAGAACTGAGTGAAAGCAATGCACTAAATAGTATCTGATTGAGACCCCAACCAGGACACGGAAAAGGACGGATAATGTAAGTACAGACACGTACATAACCTCTAACCTTGAAGCAAATACGCAATAATTTTATTCATGGCTAGTTTGCAGATGATATGCTGTCAAAAAGACGATCACTAAAATCTATGTATAATAATACAGCTCAGTTAGCGATGTAATTTTTTAGGTGTGTGTCCAAACAAAACGAAGCAAATTGCAAATATTGTATTTCTTAGGTCTACAGTAGTTAAATTATTACAAATGTGATATTCTACTTTACAGAAAACAAAAGATAACCCACAGAAGATGACACATCGGTGTTGAATCATGTCTGGGGAAATATAAAAATAAACTAGATATCCAGAATGAGATTTTCACTCTGCAGCGGAGTGTGCGCTGATATGAGACTTCCTGGCAGATTAAAACTGTGTGCCCGACCGAGACTCGAACTCGGGACCTTTGCCTTTCGCGGGCAAGTGCTCTACCATCTGAGCTACCGAAGCACGACTCACGCCCGGTCTCACAGCTTTAATTCTGCCAGTATCTCGACTCCTACCTTCCAAATTTTACAGAAGCTCTCCTGCGAACCTTGCAGAACTAGCACTCCTGAAAGAAAGGATATTGCGGAGACATGGCTTAGCCACAGCCTGGGGGATGTTTCCAGAATGAGATTTTCACTCTGCAGCGGAGTGTGCGCTGATATGAAACTTCCTGGCAGATTAAAACTGTGTGCCCGACCGAGACTCGAACTCGGGACCTTTGCCTAAACTAGACATGTTTGCATAAGGCTGATTTCCGAAATAACCCAGTTTTTGAATCGCAAACACGGATGATCGAGAAGAGGAGCTTCAAACCTTAGTAAAATGAGTGCTCTCAGTATGTGTGATTCCTAGTGTTCTCATACTACTTCGGTGATAGGCTGCAACTGCACTTCAGGCGTAGTCGCACCACGCATCAAAAGCGTCATTCTCCCATTCACTTCGTCTGTCCTAAAAAGCCAAGTACTGGGCCATTGAGAACTATCTTTGGTATGCCTCCCGTTGACAGAGACGTGGCCTCCGTATAATGGAGTGTCAAAAGTTCAATGAAACATTCGCTTGTCATTCTCAGTTACTACGCTATTCTGGAAATTATCATCCTCATCGCTACAGTAAAAGAAAAAAAAAATTTGACGCACAGACTATTGGCTGATTCGTTTGCTCTTCTGCTGTGGAAGTGGGACACAACTTGTACAGCTTTGGCATTTCAGTTTGTGCCGAAGAATATCATACAGCAACAAATAGGAAATTTGAGGAAAATTCAAAAACTAGAGTGTTATGGTGAAACGTCCCCTTTGAAAAATTATACAAGACTATGCTTAAACTGACACACAATATTTTTAGCGCAACGCAATCTGACTTTCAATAATCCCTACACAATAATGGCCCTGACTAACATTAACCTATACCTTTCACAAATCACTTACCTCACAAAAATCTTGGTTACTCGAACTACTGCAATACAGTGAGCGCCACTACTGCCAGCTAAATAAAAGATTCAAACTACTGAAGGCACTAACTACTGATAGGCATAGTTAGCAATTGAAAGATGTTAATAGAGAACAAACAATGTATTTACCTCAACAGTCATAATATATATTGTAGTTCATGATATCCAGTGTTACAAATTTCGAAACTCCGCCATCTCTCTCCCCACATCCACCACTGCTGGCGGCTCACCTCCAACTGCGCAACGCTACGCGCTGCTGTTGACATCCAGCTGCCCAACACTACAGAGGGAGACAACAATGCAAACTAGCCACAGACTGCACACAGCACAGCCAGTGATTTTCATACAGAGCGCTACGTAACTTTGCTAATAAGAAAACATAAACAGCCTACTTACATAGCCACCATGCTCCCCACAAGAAATTTTACAAATTGTTTTGGGCACTGGCCAATACAGATTCGAAAAAATTTTTCATAATTACAGTAAGAAAGATATAAAATGCACACACTTATTAATACAATGTTGGTCAAAAGCTAAAATTTCCTCACAGTCCATAAATACAGTCCTGATCATTCATCATAATCGTAATTACAGTTTTTTTTCACAAAGTCTCATTAGTAAAAGAAATTGCAATCAGAAGTAGTGGATTTCCATGCAGTCTTGAAGAAGTAGTGTTGTCCTTCCAACGGAAAGACAGTGCTGACTCTTGACATGCAGACAGGTAATGGGCCACAACAGAGCAAACCCACCGCAGAGTCAGTCGAAGTTCATGAATATTGGCAGGTAGATCATCACAGAGTAGACCCACTGTAGTTCTGGTAGAGATTGTGGTATTGGTGGGACACCAGAGGTGCAGACCCACTGCAGTCCTTGTAGAAATAATGGTATTGGTGGGTCATCAAAGATGCAGACCCACTGTAGTCCATGTAGAAATAATGGTATTGGTGAGTCAGCAAAGATGCAGACCCACTGTAGTCCATGTAGAGACGGCCATCAGCCATCTGTTGCGACTGTGCAGGTGCACATTCACCATCGAAGATTCTTGCAGAGAATACAGCAAGTCCATAAACCACCACTTGTACACTCACAAACTTTTTGGCATTGTCCTTAGAACCAGCAATGCTGTTATCCAGCCCCTTGCTGAATTATTAACACATGTGCAAACACTAACAGTCCCAACTTCTCACATATTGTGTATTACTATGACCAACAGAAACGTGTGCAGTGAAATGGAACTTACAAGTTAATAATATGATGAACTGGTGTCAATGACAATTTCATATCATAAGGATACAAAGGTACAAAATACATCATTAAAGAACATAACAATACAGATAACATTTGTGGTACAGTCTTTACAAAAGAATCGAACTAACATATACATCAGTGTTACAGGAATTATGACATGAGTACATACATAAAAGATCAGAATAACTTTGAAACATCAACTTTACACATGAGCATTAAAACAAAACAGAATAAATAATGTCTAAGCATATTTACAAGGTAAATAACATATTATTAATGCCAATTATATTTGAGGATAACAGTATTCCTCATCATAGTGAATGTAGTTTAGTATTAGAAGAAGAACAAATTCTATGAAACTACACAGAGACAGGAAGAAAACAAATACACAAGGGTACACAAACACATAGTGGGATAACACAAGGAAAGGACAGGGTTTGTTTTATTGCAGTATTTTGCAAACAAAACTTTCTTTGCTTCTTGGAGATCTCCCTTTATTCATCATTATTCCCAAAAAGACCTATCTATACCTCCTTCCTGTATTCTATTCATATTTCTTTCAAAATAATTATTTCTCGTTGTACAATACTCATTTTGGCCCAAATCTTTTTCATATAACTTCGCAATGCATTCTTTACCTATTCTCCATAGTCAGTTTCTTATATAGTCCACCCCTCTTAAGCTAACTTAAATCTACTGAGCTCAGATGCTAAACTAGGGGACGAGGCAAAGCAGCAGCACAAAACAATTAACGCAAACAGCAATGAAAAATATGCAGATTTGCAAAGCAAGCAGCATTATAGAAATTAGCAAAGCAATTGCAATATTACAACTAATATAAGGCAATGTGCAGCAAACAAGAAAAATAAATCAGTAGAAAACTGGCTTAGCAGAGTAACACAAAGTCAAATTCAGTAACACTATGCCTGGCAAACAGCAGCATCAAACGCAATAACTTATATCTAAACATGACAAAGCTCAATCAGAAAAAATATTACACTAAAGATGGCCATGTCTAATACCTATGTCACATCTTAATACTAGAGTGATGCATCACGATAAGTTACTGTAGCAGACAAGATACCAAATCGTTTAAAACATTATTTATGCAGTTCCTGTGAAGGGAAATGTCTATTTGTGCTCTCTTTTCTAAGAAAGTCCATCATAAATGTATTCTTTCCTGGGTCTGTAGGCATAAAATATTTATATTAGTACATCTACAAAATTTTATTTTAACCAATGCTGTAGTACAGCTAGGAACTAGATATTAAAGAAAATGAGCAAATATGTACAAAGGAACGCATGAAACATTATTCATTAGCCATATGGCATCTCATAAGGTAGTAAAAAATCTCTCAACTCTCGTAGAAAGATACTTGTCATAATCAGGTGTGCAGATGTAAGAATGTTTCCAAGTAATGAGCGTGTCGTATTTGCGGTGATTTCTATAAAGGAATGTCAATAGCGAGGTTAATGCCCCCCCCCTTTTTTTTCTACCTGTGCCTCTGAAAAGTACACACTAATGGCTTTTTCTCCAGCCGTCTGACACAGCTGGGTGCCCACAACGCATTACGTGCAGGTGGTCACTTAACTTTCTTACGGAAATATTTACGACAGCAGTTTCCGCTACAGTGACAGTCTCATATAAAAATATTTCACAGGTCAAGAATTTGCGTTACAAATCTGTAGAAACAAAATGCTGTTGATATAACAGTGTCCAAAAAATTTTCGTCAGCATTGTGATACATTCACGCATTTACATACTTTTCATAATTCTTAAAGTACGATTCTTGGTTTCCAACAACCTTTTCCACAAACCAGAGTCCCTAACCACTACTCATTATTCCTTACCTTATTCATCGACACTTCAAATTTCATCATAACACAGACGTAGCATAATCAAATAATTCATATAGTATCAGCTTATTGATCATAAACATACCGCAACAGCATAATACACATAGTCATCGTAATAATAACATCATAACACCTCAGTCAACTCTCAAAATCGTCGTAGCTTCCTCCAATAATTTCAAAACTTAAAAAATATTCTCTGCTCATGTCAATAGTGTCATCTACCTCAAACGTACTTTAAAAATCATGATCTCATACCAAATACATCATTCAAAGCTCTCATAGTATCACAATGGTTCCGAAAAAAATATGAACAGTTCACAAAGTACAGACAAAATACAATTTCATAAGTGCGAAGTTATCCGACGGTGTATAATTGCGTAAACATCTGTCACTGACGTAGTAAATAACAAATGTTTGTTTCTCTGTTAAATAATCAGGTAGCAGTGTAATTCTGTGTTAGAGAAATATAGTACCGATGTGTAAAGTTGTATAAGCAAATACCATATTAGCTAGGGCTCCTTGTGCTTGCCAAACACATGGTACACAAAGTAAGCATGTACCCCCCTGAGGATCAATGTAATTATACCCTCAGGTGTTACAGATTACAGCAATGGAATGAAATGTATCATGGAAAACTTTCTTTGTAATTCAAAAATCTTAAAAAATAAATGTTTTAAGTACAAAATTAATCACTCAACTACGTGTCCTGTACTGCTAAATGTGCGTCTTGCTGTAAGATAATCTCTGTGGAAGTGTCGTAGTTATTGTCCTCCGCAAGCTAAGTTCTGCAGAAGTCAATGTACTTACCTCATGATAAACAAAAGTGAAATGCTTTGCATATAGATATCTTAGTTATTACGCTTATTGTTGGGATGAAGAAATTACTGTGCTGTAACATATTGTTGTGCTACAGAAAATGCTGTCTCATTGTAGCTATACCACAAAAGTAACTACTAAAACATGTTTTACTTTCCAGAATAATACAGAAAAACTGTGCAGATATGAAACAGAAACACCGCAAAAGCAACATTGTAAATTGTCACTCATTAGTAGCATCGTGATAAAATCGTGTAGCTGTCACACAAACCAACCACTGTGTCATCTGGCATTTCACAGAAAGCACCTGAAATCCAGAATCCACTCTAAAGCAAACCAAAATGTTGCATGAAAATCTCATTAGCAGTGCCGGTATATGTTCCAAGTATGTGAGCCTCACAGTCGTTACGTAATCGTGCAACTAACAAGGAAGAATGTATAAATAACAACACTGTGTCGTCTGTTCGCAATAACAATGCATTCGCAATTACTTGTCTAAGTTACCTATGTTCTTGACTTGATAGTTAGTTAGCTTTAAGACATAGTTGCATGTTAACAGTTTGTAAGTGTGACAAAGAGTACTAGTAATGTGAAATGAAAAATTTTATAGCAAAAACTAACTTAAAAGCAGTTTATCTCTCAATAAACGGTTTTACATGTGAGATGTGGTGTAACCCTTTGCTCTTCTCAGTACGCAGAGTTTCAACTTGAATGCAATTATCATGCGGTATTCGTCTGTAAAGAATACTGGAATTTTGCTCAAGGTTAGCGTCAATGTTATTTTTCCCTGAGCCAGCGGGCGCAAGTGGCTGCCTGCGGTGCGAGTCATTGTCTGTTTCTTTGTTGGCGCGCGTCGTTATTGGGATTAGGAGACCTAACTTCTACAAATTCGCCTTGCCGAGAGGGCCCAGACCTGTTTAAATCCCGCCAGTTCTGATGAAATTCACGTCTGTCGTTACGATCACATCGTCTGTCGTCATGTCGGTAGTTCCTGTAGTTTCTTTCTTGTCGGTTAAGTGGTGGAGAATTTCTCCCTGAATTATCACTGCACGGTGGACCGTTGCATCTGAAGTTATTCTGTCTCCCGTGATAATAATTGTTCTGGTTGCCAAATTGTCTGTTTCTATGATTGTCTCTGTCATATTCATTACTACGGAAATGCGATCTTTCTCTGTAACTATTACTCTGCCAGTGGTTGTCATATGGGTGGTGTCTCTTTTGGTCACGATTTACGTTGTAAGAATAGAATTGTTGTGTCCAGTTATTGTTTCTGTCGTCACGGAATTGTGACGGATGTGACCTGTAGTGATTGTTTTCCTGTTTTCGCATCCTGCGACTGTCTGTGTCAATTTCTAATTCTTGTAAGAGTCCCTGAAAAGCTTCAATATCGTCTTTGCAACGTCCTGCCAAAATAATATTCCCTGAATGTTCAGGTAATTTGATTAAGTAAATGCGGATGAGTTCTGAGGGGCTGTATGGGTTTGACAGGTACTGATTCTTATGCAACATGTCTTCAAAATATTTGACAAGACTGGAAAATTCAGATTGTTCTAAATGTTTCATCATTATGATGCCATGTTTCACTCGGTCTTGTGTAGTTTGAGACCAATATACTGAGAGGAAGGCATGATAAAAATCTCCTTCACTGTGACAATCGTGAATGACCGATCGCATTCTTACAGCTGGTTCATTCTCCAAGTAGCCACACATAAATTCTAACCTGTGCTCCATTGACCAGTTGGGAGGAAAACAATGGGAGAATTGATGGAGCCACGCTTGTGGATGAATGTCATTGGCAGAATTCTTAAACGTTTTGAATTTACGTGTAGTAATGAACAGCTTATAGTCAAAATCATCGTGTCGGCGAGTAGCATATCGGTCATTGTTACGTCGTGTCGGCGGTTCCATCTCAAAATTCGGTGCACCTTGCCAATTTCTTTCATAATTTCCGAAATGCCCTGTGTTATTATTTTGTGGCTTTCCCGTATTTCTAAGTTCCTCTTCCCGTGTTGGAGCGCGAGTGTCCTCTGAAATATGAAATTTTTGTATTACTTGTGCCAACTGATCTTGTACTTCCCGGATTTCTCTTTTGTATTGTGTATTAATTTGATTCTGATTTTGTTTGAATTTCTTAATTTGTTCATACTCTTCTGTGTCAGTGATGGCTACAGGTCTTGTGTCATTCAGATCAACATCTACCTTTGCAGATATGTTAGTGAACTGATCCGAAAGTTCGGCTACTTTCTCCGATAGTGTACTTATTTCCTCAGTGTGTTTTCTGAACCAAATTTCAGAGTGTCCATTTGTGTTGAAATCGTATCTACTGTGTCCTTTAAGTTTTCTTGAGTTTTTGCAAGTTGCGTAACCGAATCGGTAGATGCAACTGAGTCAATTTTAGCTTGCAGGGTGTCGTGATTTTCATGAACAATAGTTTGCAGTTCTTTTATAGCTGCTTCGTGATTCTGTAATGCATTTTCATGCCGCGAAAAAATAGGTTGGAAATGCTCACAATTTGTGTTTTTACGTCATTACAGACCTTTTGACATTTCGATTCGATTTTATGTAACTCAATAGTTAAATCTTCACGTGTTTGTTCAAGCGTATGTTCCACTGAGTCTAACTTTTGAAGCTTTTGTGCCATTGTGTCAAACTTTTGAAGCTTTTGTCCCATTTGTTGCATTAATTGTAATAACAATGCACTGGTGTCTGAAACATGTTCCTCAGTGCTTTTCGGCAGTGAATTTGCACCGGCAACATTCACATTTTGACAAGCGGAAAATGTGTCTCGACACATTTGAGAAAACGGTGAGAACCCAAAACCTGAGTCTACAGTATTTGCAATATTGTGTTCTGTCATTCCCGATTCCTGAGGCGAGCTGTTGCCGACCGATCGATCGATAATGCTTCCCTGTTCACTACCTGTTTCACTGTCTACACCATTATTTGACGCCTGCTCCATTTCCCTATGCTCAGTTACCAAATTACTACTTTGAATATTAGTTAATTCATTACATGGTGGCGTTAACACACTGCTTTCGTCTTCACTGTCATTTCTCAGTTTACTTTGGATCCTAGTATTACGTTTTTCACACACCATTATTGTCACAATATTTCACATGACAACACAGAAAAACACAATTTGAAGAGCAAAAATAAGAGAACACATTAACATAGCACTGAAAATAATATCTCGTTAATTGCAAGCGCAGCTGCGAAATACTTGGTGCAAATCTACATGCACGCCACAACTGTTTTACTGTACAACAATGAAAGGCTGCAACTACAAAGGAGATTCTCTCTACAATTACGCGCTAGCAATAAACGAAATCTACACTAATTACACAATCTACAGGAAAAAATCAGAAGATTCCAGTGAGTTATCCTTGGCTAAGGGTCGACATATGAAAAGTCCCCTAGGAAAAATTTATACAAGTCTATGCTTAAACTGACACACAATATTTTTAGCGCAATGCAATCTGACTTTCAATAATCCTTACACAATAATGGCCCTGACTAACATTAACCTATACCTTTCACAAATCACTTACCTCACAAAAATATTGGTTACTCGAACTACTGCAGTACAGCGAGCGCCCCTACTGCCAGCTAAATAAAAGATTCAAACTACTGAAGGCACTAACTACTGATAGGCATAGTTAGCAATTGAAAGATGTTAATAGAGAACAAGCAATGTATTTACCTTAACAGTCATAATATATATTGCAGTTCATGACATCCAGTGTTACAAATTTCAAAACTGCGCCATCTCTCTCCCCACATCCACCACTGCTGGCGGCTCACCTCCAACTGCGCAACGCTACGCGCTGCTGTTCACATCCAGCTGCCCAACACTACAATAGCAGACAACAATGCAAACTAGCCACAGACTGCACACAGCACAGCCAGTGATTTTCATACAGAGCGCTACGTAACGTTGCCAATAAGAAAACATAAACAGCCTACTTACAATGGTAATTGCAGATTCACCTGCTCCCTCACAGTGAAAGCCGCACTTTCCGTTACTTAAAATGTCCACTGCCCTGCACTTCGTCTAACTTCGAACGCCACCCCCGTATCATTGACACTCATAAATTGTTCACCATCAAACTTAGTATCTGTTTGTAGTCAGTACCAATAGATTACATACATACTTTAGAAACTAATCGAGTGAAAGCACTTGAGAACAAGCATTTCTAGTTTCCGCTTCAGTATCGCAAACCACTATCACGCAGCCACGTTTTCTTAGTTGTAGGTGCGTCAGTACGTAACTTTACTATCACAACTTGGACATAAATTACGAACAGAGTTAACTTTTCTTACGATTTTCCCAGTGCTATTATTCTATGACTATTGCTCTCATCAGGATAGTATTTAATATGCGTTAGAAGGTAGGTTTAAACTTCGACGTGAAAAGCAGGTCAAATACGTATTCATAGCTTCAGCAAGATATCATACTGTAACATGGACTAAGTTCAAGTGCAGCTGATATGGAAAATGACTTTGCGCGTACAAAACAAAGTACTATTTAGTTTAGAGTGCATGGCAGCCATCGCAAGCGGCGTTGCCGCAGTTTTAACACCTGTTTCCGTAAGATCACCGACGTTAAGCGCTGACGGGCTGGCCTAGCACATAGATGGTGACGATCCGGACTGTCGAGCGGTGTTGGCAGGCGGGATGCACTCAGCCCTTGTGAAGAAAAGTGAGGAGCTAATTGACTGAGAAGTAGCGGCTCTGGTCTCGTAGACTGCGTAGACTGACATATTTCTGGGAGAGCTGTGTGCTGCCCACACGCCCCTCTATATCCGCCTATTGGCGGCCATCGGTTTCATGTAGAGGTACACTGGAAAAGGCACGGCCTTGTCGTAAATGTCTGAAGTGCCCTTCACCAGCACCAGCAGACGTTCTGTGAAGTGTGTAAGGGCCTCACGGAGCTGTATACACTACTTGCCATTAAAATTGCTACACCAAGAAGAAATGCATATGATAAACAGGTACTCATTGGACAAATATATTATACTAGAACTGACATGTGATTACATTTTCACGCAGTTTGAGTGCATAGATCCTGAGAAATCAGTACCCTGTTCAACCACCTCTGGCCGTAATAACGGCCTTCATACGCGTTGGCATTGAGTCAAACACAGCTTGGATGGCGTGTACAGGTACAGCTGCCCATGCAGCTTCAAAACGATACCACAGTTCATCAAGAGTAGTGACTGGCGTATAGTGACGAACCAGTTGCTCGGTCACCATTGACCAGACGTTTCCAATTGGTGAGAGATCTAGAGAATATGCTGGCCAGGGCAGCAGTCGAACATTTTCTGTATCCAGAAAAGCCCGTACAGGAAATGCAACATGCGGTCGTGCATTATCCTGCTGAAATGTAGGGTTTCGCAGGGATCCAATGAAGAGTAGAGCCATGGGTCGTAACACATCTGAAATGTAACGTCCACTGTTCAAAGTGCTGTCAATGCGAACAAGAGGTGACCGAGACGTGTAACCAATGGCACCCCATACCATCACGACGGGTGATACGCCAGTATGGCGATGACGAATACACGCTTTCAATGTGCGTTCACCGCGATGTCGCCAAACACGGATGCGACCAATATGATGCTGTAAACAGAACATGGATTCATCTCGAAAAAATGATGTTTTTCCATTCGTGCAGCCAGGTTCGTCGTTGAGTACACCATCGTAGGCGCTCCTGTCTTTAATGCAACGTAACCGCAGCCATGGTCTCGGAGCTGATAGTCCATGCTGCTCAAACGTCGTCGAACTGTTCGTGTAGATGGTTGTTGTCTTGGAAACGTCCCTATCTGTTGGCTCAGGGACCGAGACCTGGCTGCACGACCCGTTACAGCCATGAGGATAAGATGCCTGTCATCTCGACTGCTAGTGATACGAGGCCGTTGGGATCCAGCACGGCGTTCCGTATTACCCTCCTGAACCCATCCATTCCATATTCCGCTAACAGTCATAGGATATCGACCAACGCAGAAGCAATGTCGCGATACGATAAACCGCAATCGCGATAGGCTACAATCCGACCTTTAGCAAAGTCGGAAACGTGATGGTACGCATTTCTCTTACTTACACGAGGCATCACAACAACGTTTCACCAGGCAACGCCGGTCAACTGCTGTTTGTGTATGAGAAATCGATTGAAAACTTTCCTCACGTCAGCACGTTGTAGGTGTCGTCACCGCCGCCAACCTTGTGTGAATGATCTAATCATTTGCATGTCAAAGCATCTTCTTCCTGTCGGTTGAATTTCACGTCTGTAGCACGTCATCTTTGTGGTGTAGCAATTTTAATGGCCAATAGTGTAGTTATCTGTAGTCCACTCTTGTTCACTCGTTCTTTAAGATGCCCTCACAAGAAAAAGTACGGAGCGGGTGGAGTGGGGGGGGGGCAGGATAGTAGGTCAGTAAATCGGGATGCCAAAAGATTTTTGAGGTCACCAAAGCAACTGCTTACAAGTTGCATGGGAGAGTTACAAATGTGACACATTGCTCCAGATTGATAAAAGTAATTTTCTGTAAGATGTGATTCTTGAGTTTCTCCCAGCGTATTTGATAATCAAAATATCCACGGGAGTACTGCCGGTCTACAGTGTCAAACGGGCACAATATTTCGGCGATCATACATGTCGCCATCATCAGGTGAACTGACGGACTGAGCTCCTGTGAACGTGCCGGCACGGAGATCCGTACGCTATGGCTGCTCAGAGGGAACTGGGTTCGGTCGTTTCTCAAGGACGCAGATTTACTGGAGGGTGACGCCAAGAAATTGTTACCCCAAGGTCCGGTACCGCCTAGACTATAGGGACTCCAGGAGGTTCACAAAGAGGGGGTACCATTACGCCCCATTGTCAGCAACATCAGGGCACCTACATATTTGTTGACCGAATACCTGACGGGAATATTAAGTCGTTATGTAGATAAATGCCCTAATCACATCCGTAATTCCGTGGATTTTGTTAAACGCCTTGATGGCTTCACGTTGGATGAGTCAGATAACATGGTGAGGTTTGATGTCGTTTCCTTGTTTACGAGGGTACCCCTGCGAGAGTCACTAGAATTGATTAGTCAGAAGTTTGACGAGAAGACCACTGAACGTTTTAGGCATGTCTTGACTTCCACGTAGTTCCTTTTTAATGGAGAATACTACGAACAAACGGAGGGAGTCGCCATGGGTAGCCCACTCTCACCGGTGGTAGCGAATTTGTACATGGAGAACTTCGAGGAGGAAGCCCTGTCGTCATCCGAAGGGAAACCTAGTTGCTTCTTCCGTTACGTGGACGACACGTTCGTCATCTGGTCACATGGTATGGATAAACTCCTTGACTTCCTTACACACCTAAACTCCATACACCCAAACATCAAATTCACTATGGAGACTGGAATGGAGGGTAAATTACCTTTCCTTGACGTCTTGGTCAAGAAAAGGGCTGTCGGCACCCTAGGTCATGGGGTGTATCGGAAGACAACGCACACTGATCTGTATTTGCACTCAGACAGCTGCCACCACCCTTCACAGAGGAATGGGGTACTTAAAACTCTAGTACATAGGGCGCGCAAAATCTCTGACGCAGAGAGTCTACCCCAGGAATTGGAACATCTGATAACTGTACTTCGAAAAAATGGGTACTCAGAGTGGCAGATTCAACGTGCTCTCCGCCCAACCGCTACAGCACAACCTGTGGAGATGGATGAAATCACGAGGGAGGAGGTAGGCACTGCGTTTATTCCATATACAGGCGCACTCTCGGGGAAAATCGCCTGCATTTTGAAGAAACACCGAGTCGGAACTGTGTTTTGTCCTCCGGCGTGTACCAGACTCCATGTCAATGTGGCAAGTCGTATATTGGTCAGACGAAGCGTATTGTCGAGGATCGATACCGTGAACACCAGAGGCACACGTGACTGATGTATCCGAGCAATTCGGCGGTCGCTGAACATTGTTTATCGGAAAATCACGCTATGTAGTATGAACGCACGAGGATTCTGGTACAGAAGTCGAGATACTGGGACAGCGTTGTTAGAGAGGTCATCGAAATTCGCACCAATGACGACCTCATAAACCGTGACTGTGGCTATAATCTTAGCAAGGCTTGGGAATCAGCGATTGGGTTAATCAAGAGTAAATCGAGCAAACGTATAGTTGTGACGACCACGGCGGACAGAGCCATCACACCGACGTCATCGCAGACGCCGTCGCAATCTGTTCCACCGCGCGACCGTGGCGCGGGGCGCGGACGGCGGAGGGAGTGTGCCGCGGGCGGAGGGTATTTAAATCGGCCGACGCCGCCACCGAACCCAGTTCCCTCTGAGCAGCCATAGCGTACGGATCTCCGCGCCTGCACGTTCACAGGAGCTCAGTCCGTCAGTTCACCTGATGATGGCGACATGTATGATCGCCGAAATATTGTGCCCGTTGGACACTGTAGACCGGCAGCACACCCGTGGATATTTTGACAATCTTCTGTAAGTTCAACATCATCCAGGTGCTCCACAAATGTACTGTAGATGATTGTATAAACTGTAGTTTCTACGGTCGTATGAAAGAAAATGGGACCAACAATCATAGAAGGTGACAATGCGCACCACACTCAAACCTTTCATCGTACAGTAGTGTTGCGTGGGCTATAGTGGTTTACACCAGCCCAGTAACTGCTGTTCTGTGTGTTGATCTAGACTGACCGATGGAACCAAGCCTCATCTGGAGACAATGTCTGGACGTTGAGAGGCCCGCATCTCGTGGTCGTGCGGTAGCGTTCTCGCTTCCCACGCCCGAGTTCCCGGGTTCGATTCCCGGCGGGGTCAGGGATTTTCTCTGCCTCGTGATGGCTGGGTGTTGTGTGCTGTCCTTAGGTTAGTTAGGTTTAAGTAGTTCTAAGTTCTAGGGGACTGATGACCATAGCTGTTAAGTCCCATAGTGCTCAGAGCCTGGACGTTGAGTAAGAGTTGCCGACAGTAACACATGATCTGTTTCTTGGTGTTTGCATCATATGTATTCTGTGTGGTCGCAATGCTGATTTTTTTCGGGCTCTGTGACGTGTGTCATATGAAATGTCTGTCTTCTGGCTTAATCGGCGCAACGGTTTCCCTGGAGATACCTCAGTGCGTCTCCGTACATTGTCACTAACTTATCCTCTAAATGATGTAATGTCATTTTTCAGTGCAGCAGTGCACCAGCTGTCTCCGGCTTCCTAAATATCGATGAGATTGTGGCATTTGTTGGAACATCGCGCACGTTGAATTTTCTCCGAGACGCCAGTTTTTTTTTAACCAATGAGTCTGTCTTCCAAAATATTTTCACAATAAAATTGCGCTGTATGTATCTACCAGCTAAAGACGGCGAACGGATCCTAATTTGATCAATATTGTCACGCGGCCCGAACTCCCACATTACACACTCACAGACTTCACAAACCGCGACCGAAAAGGCCACTGACACGAGCCGAGCAAGCGCGGCTTTTCACTCCAATCATGACTTCATGAACAGAAACAACAGTCAGCTTTGACAATGGGCAGTTCTTCTGATTCGTGGAGAGCCTCTTTTCTTTTTATCAGTCTTCGGACTGGTTTTATGCGGCGCCCTACGAGTTCCTCTCCTGTGCCAATCTCTTCTTCTCAGAGTAGCACTTACAACCAACGTTACCAATTATTTGCTGGATGTATGCCAGTCTCTGTCTTCTTTTACAGTTTTTGCTCTCTACAGCTCCCTCCGTCCCTCCTTTCTGGCAGTGTTTTCCACATAATCCTTTCATCTCCGATTCTGCGCAGAGCCCCCTCATTCCTTACCCTAGCAGTCCACCCAATTACTCGTGTAAACATTCGTCAGTAGCATCACATCTGAAATTCTTCGATCCTCTTCTGTTCCGGCTTTCCCACAGTCCATGTTTCGGTACCATACAATGCTAACAATGCTGTGCTCCAAACGTACATTCGCAGGAAATTTGTCCTCAATTTAAAGCACACGCTCGATAGTGTAAGACTTCTCTTGCCAGGAATACACGTTACCACAGCTAGTCTGCTTTTGATGTCCTCCTTATTCTCTCCGTCATTGGTTATGAGTTCATCTACTTCGTGACCATCAATCCTCATTTCTGTTACTTCTCATTGGTTTCACCTTTCTTCGATTTACTCTCAGTCCGTATTCGGCAATCATCAGACTGTTCATTCCATTCAGCAAATCATTTAATTCTTCTTTACTTTCACCCAAGATAGCTATGCCAACAGTAAATCTTATTATTGAAACCTTTTCACCTTGAATTTTGATTCCATTCTTGAGTCTTTCTTTTATTCCATCATTGCTTCTTCGATGTTTGGATTGAACAGTAGAGGCGAAAGAATACATGCCTGTCTTACACCCTATTTAATCCGAGCACTTCATTCTTGGTTGTCCACTCTTAATATCCCTCTTGGTTCTTGTACATATAATATATTACCTGTATCCCCCTATAGTTTACCCCTATTTTTCTCAGAATTTAGAACATCTTGCACCTTTTTACAGTGCCGAACGCTTTCTCCAGATCGACAAATCCTATGAAGGCGTCGATTTTTCTTTAGTCTTGCTTCCATTACCAACAAAACGTCAGAATTCCTACGAACGTATCGATTTTTCTTTGGTCTTGGTTCCATTACCAACACAACGTTAGAATCGCCTCTATAATGCCTTTACTTTTGATATAGCCAAACGGATCATCATCTAACACATCCGCAGTTTTCTTTTCCCGTCTCTCGTATATTATTTTTGTCAGTAACTAGGATATATGAGCTGTTAAGCTGATTGTGTGATAATTCTCGTACTTGTCAGCTCTTGCAGTCTTCGGAATTGCGTGGATGATATTTTTTCTGACAGTCAGATTGTCTATACATTTTACACACCAAGTTTCTCAGCGACTTGTATTTCTGCATTCCTGAATATTCGTGAACATTTCCCTTCTTTCATCGATCAACTGAAGTATTTCTTTCTTTGTACCTATGTTTTCCTTTCCAACTTCTGTGATTGCCCTTTTAGAGATGTTCACTCCTCTTGAACTGTGTTTCCTACTGAGCTGTTATTTATTGCTGTATCTATAGTCTCAGAGAACATCAAGCTTATGTCGTCATTTCTTAGTACTTCCGTATTACACTTCCTTGCGTATTGATTCTTTCTGAATAATCTCTTAAACTTCACTTCACACTAATTACACTACTTGCCATTAAAATTGCTACACCAAGAAGAAATGCAGATGACTAACGGGTATTCATTGGACAAATATATTATACAAGAACTGACATGTGATTACATTTTCACGCGATTTGGGTGCATAGATCCTGAGAAATCAATACCCAGAGCAACCACCTCTGGCCGTAATAGCGGCCTTGATACGCCTGGGCATTGAGTCGAACGAGGCTTGGATGGCGTGTACAGGTACAGCTGCCCATGTAGCGTCAACACGATACTACAGTTCATCAAGAATAGTGGCCAGCGTATAGTGACGAGCCAGTTGCTCGGCCACCATTGACCAGACGTTTCCAATTGGTGAGAGATCTGGAGAATGTGCTGGCCAGGGCATCAGTCGAACATTTTCTGCATCCAGAAAGGCCCGTACAGGACCTGCAACATGCGGTCGTGCATTAACCTGCTCAAATGTAGGGTTTCGCAGGGACTGAATGAAGGGTAGAGCCACGGGTCGTACCACATCTGAAATGTAACGCCCACTGTTCAAAGTGCCGTCAATGCACACAAGAGGTGACCGAGACGTGTAACCAATGGCACCCCATACCATCACGCCGGGTGATACGCCAGTATGGCGATGACGAATACACGCTTCCATTGTGTGTTCACCGCGATGTCGCCAAACACGAATGTGACGACCATCATGATGCTGTAAACAGAACCTGGATTCATCCGAAAAAATGACGTTTGGCATTTGTGCAGCCAGGTTCGTCGTTGAGTACACCATCGCAGGCGCTACTGTCTGTGACGCAGCGTCAAAAGTAACCGCAGCCATGGTCTCCGACCTGATAGACCATGCTTCTGCGAACGTCGTCGAACGGTTCGTGCAAATGATTGTTGTCTTGCAAATGTCCCCATCTGTTGACTCAGGGATCGAGACATAGCTCCACGATCCGTTACAGCCATGTGGATAAGATGCCTGTCATCTCGACTGCTAGTGATACGAGGCCGTTGGCATCCAACACGTCGTTCTGTATTACCCTTCTGAACCCACCGATTCCTTATTCTGCTAGCAGTCGTTGGTTCTCGACCAACGCGAACAGCAATGTCGCCATACGATAAACCGCAATCGCGATAGGCTACACTCCGACCTCTTTCAAAGTCGGTAACGTGATGGTACGCATTTCTCCTCCTTACACGAGGCATCACAACAACGTTTCACCAGGCAACGCTGGTCAACTGCTGTTTGTATTGGAAACTTTCCTGATGTCAGCACGTTGCAGGTGTTGCCACAGGCACCAGCCTTGTGTGAATGCTGTGAAAAGCTAATCATTTGCAATACACAGTATCTTCTTCCTGTTGGTCCAATTTCACATCTGTAGCACGTCATCTTCGTGGTGTAGCAATTGTAATGGCCAGTACTGTAGTTATGAATTTTTTTGCTTAACGTTTCTATAAATATGCCTGCCAACTGATCTAACTTGGCACAGAATACATGAATGGAACCAATGTTTTTCTTCTCACGATAGTAATGAAATCTATGTCCATGTGATAATCCATTTTGTGATGCTCATTATTGTTTACCAATTGCAGTGCACACTGGTTGTTAATAATACTATAGCTGATCGTTCCATGTTGGTATCTAACTCACTTGCGACAGTGCGAAGCTACATTATTTTGAAAACTGTGTCGGATTTTGCAACGTACTCCACTTCTATTCTAGATCTGGCATCAAATTTTCGCTTGCGAAATGTCCAGGTGACCCGTCTTCTGGCTAATATACTAACATAGCCCGCTGTTGAACGACGAGTATCAATATCGCCGGCAAATCCACGATATAAGTAAACGTGATGTTTAAAATTGCTATCACTGTATTCAACAACTTTGCCTCTTGTACCTTGAAGATACTGTGAGATGGATGTAACAGCAGCCCACTGCTGAAGTGTAGGGTTGTTAAGTAACTAACTCACCCGAGAGACAGAAAAAATTTCGGGTCTGGTCATTGTGGCAGCAAACATCAACTAACGAAGAGCGTTGCCAAGTAAAACGTATGGACTTCTTGTCTTCATTAGCTATGGACTGTCCCATGTACAACTGTAAACTCTCATCAGTATGTGTTGGGAAGGCTTACAGTTCTTCTTGGTGAATTTATCTAAAAGGTGACTTTTTGACAGACGAATGGTTCTTGAGTTTCACAGTCACGCCTGATTTCAATCCTAGAAAGTAACTGGGACCATCCGTCACAATTTCGATATGAATCCTGAATTCTTCAAGTATTTTGTATGCAACTACGGTTGATTTACTAGGAATTAGTCCATCATCAACAAAAATAGCTAAAAGACATTCATGGTCGTCAACTTGAACACGAAACACACAATTGCCTGAATGAAGCTGTTTCAATCCATTAGAGTTCATAAACTGAACAAATAATTGATCGAGCATCGAGGTGATGCTTTACTCCAAAAATAGCTTTTCTTTAATTACATCTACATCTACGTGATTACTCTGCTATTGACAATAAAGTGACTGGCAGAGGGTTCAATGAACCACCATCATGCTGTCTATCTACCGTTCTCGAAAGGCACGCGGGAAAAACGAGCACTTAAATTTTTCCGTGCGAGGCCTGATTTTTCTTATTTTATCGTGATGATCATTTCTCCCTATGTAGGTGGGTGCTAACAGAATGTTTTCGCAATCGGAGGAGAAAACTGGTGATTTAAATTTCATGAGAAGATCCCGTCGTAACGAGTAAACGCTTTTGTTTCAATGATTGCCACTCCAATTCACGTATCATGTCTGTGACACAATCTCCCCTATTTCGCGATAATACAAAATGAGCTACCCTTCTTTGTACTTTTGCAATGTCATTCGTCAGTCCCACCTGATGCGGATCCCACACCGAACAGCAGGACTCCAGAATAGGGCGGACAAGCGTAGTGTAAGCAGTTCTTTGGTAGACCTGTTGAACCTCCTTAGCGTTCTACCAATGAATCGCAGTCTTTGGTTTGCTCTACCCACAATATTGTCAATGTGATCGTTCCAATTTAGGTTATTTGTAATTGTAATCCCTAAGTATGTAGTTGAATTTACAGCCTTCAGAGTTGTGTGACTTATCGCGTAATAGAAATTTAGCTGATTTCTTTTAGTACTCATGTGAATAACTTCACACTTCTCTTTATTCAGGGTCAATTGCCACTTTTCGCACCATACAGATATCTTATCTAAATCATTTTCCAAGTCGTTTTCATCATCTGATGACTTTACAAGACGGTAAATGACAGCATCATCTGCAAACAATCTAAGACGGCTACTCAGATTGTCTCCTATGTCGTTAATATAGATCAGGAACAATAGAGGGCCTATAACCCTTCCTTGGGGAACGCCGAATATTACTTCTGTTTTGCTCGATGACTTTCCGTCTATTACTACGAACTTGGACCTATCTGACAGGAAATCACGAATTCAGTCGCACAACTGAGTCGATACTCTGTAGGCACGCAGTTTGATTAGAAGACGCTTGTGAGGAACGGTGTCGAAAGCCTTCGGGAAATATAAAAATATGGAATTAATTTGACATCCCCTGTCTATAGCACTTATTACTTCATGAGTATAAAAAGCTAGTTGGGTTTCACAAGAACGATATTTTCTGAATCCGTTCTGAAAATATGTCAATAAATTGTTTTCTTCGAGGTACTTCGTAACGTTAGAATACAGTATATGTTCTAAAACCCTACTGCAAATCAACGTTAGTTATATAGGTCTGTAATTCAGTGGATTACTTCTACTTTCCTTTTTTAGTATTGGTGTGACTTGAACAATTTTCTAGTCTTTAGGTACGTATCTTTTTGTGAGCGAGTGGTTGTACATAACTGCTAAATTGGAGCTATTTTATCAGCATACTCTGAGAGGAACCTGACTGAAATACAATCTGGACCGGAGGCCTTCCCTTTATTAAGTGATTTAAGCTGCTTTGTTACACCGAGGATATCTACTTCTATGTTTCTCATATTGGCAATTGTTCTTCATTGGAATTCAGGAATATTTACTTCGTCTTCTTTGGTGAAGGAGTTTCGGAAAACCGTGTTTAGTAACTCTGCTTTAGTGGCACTGTCATCAGTGACTTTACTGTTATTATGGCGCAGTGAAGGTATTGATTGTGTCTTGCCACTGGTGTGCTTTATGCATGACCAGAATCTATTTGGGTTTTCTGCCAGATTTCGAGGCAGAATTTCGTTGTGAAGAAACGGCAACTGCGTTCGCTTCTGTTAAGGTTAATCACAAAAGGAAAAACGTCAGTCTTCACAAAGCAATTGAATCAAAATTGTGTAAAGAAGAAAAATTTTGAGTACTACTTCTGCCACAGGAAAGGTCATTATAAGCCATAAAACAAAATTATGACGGTTTAAATTGCTAAGGAATAGTCAAAAAACTAAACATCAAGCTCTAAGTTCGGATTTCATGAACACTGCAAACTGTTTCTAGCCACAATTGAAAGTAAATTGGAGAAATTGGTCAGTTACCGTAGTTACCGTAACACTTTCAGGCAGTTTGATCCTACAAAAAAAACGGATAAGCCTAAGTAGGACCCGCGCACTGGGGATTCCATACGAGTTTGATTACATATATAGATAACTCATCCATCCCCGAATCGACAATTTCGACAGTTTTCGTCTGTTATCGAACTAAATTTGTACTGACAAGATATCAGAGTATGTGACATAAACGACTGTATCTTTTGGTTGAATTGATGTAGAAGCTGAAAATTTTTATACCGTCAAGGGATCATGGTGCTCAGTACGTGACATAAATTTCAACTTGGTATGTCCCCACATTCCTGAGAAAACAGCGTCTTAACAGGCGGACAGAGAGTCAGATAAAAATGACTAAATCGTACGATATAATTACAAATAAATGGTTTTACTGTAAAACTATGTTTCTTAGCAAATTTAATGATTCAAGACTAAAGGGAGGTACGCTACGGGTTATGGTGAGTTGGTTTGCGAATATCAAAATACATGGTAAGCCAAAAAATTATAACCACCTGCTTAATTGTTTGTTTCCCGTTTATGGAACGGAATAGATCACTGATTCTGCGTGTCAGGAATCCAACAGTTTGTGGGTAGGCTTATGAAGGTATGTGGCATTAGATGTCTACGCACAGGTCATGTACGAGTAATTCGCGTATATAACGGGCTGCAGATTTTCATAAGCGATAGTGGCCCCCGATAACGACCTGACTGGATGCCAGAGGATTTACATCATGCGAATTAAATCACACAGACATGACAGTGAGTTCACAATAATGTTCTTCAAACCACGATAGCGGGGTTCTGGCTCCGAGAGATGGACAGTTATACTGCTGAAAGAGGACAGGAAAGACATTAAAGGGGTTGCAGGTGATTCGCCTTCGATTACTACAACAGGTCCTATGCAAAGGCAGGAGAATGTCTCCCACAGTGTGATACTGCTCCCACCAGCCCCTGTCTATCGCGTGCTACCCTTTTCAACGTTTATGGAGACGACCACCGACCTAGTGTAGCAAAAATGTGATTCATCGAAGAGCCAAAACGTTTCCACCAATCGACTGAGAAATTTCGATGGTCCCTTACCGCCTGCAATCGGAACTGACGATGTCATTGGGTCAAAATGTGAACCAGTAGGGGTGGTCTGCTCCAGAGCTCCATGTTCAACAATGTACGACGAACGGTGTGTTCAGAAGCCCTTGTGTGTACACCAGCACTGCGCTCTTTCGGCGTAGATGCCACAGATCACCATGTGTCCTACTTTACAGAACAGACAAGCCACCAAACCCCATGATCTGCGAAGAGTCGTGAATGTCCAACCATTTAGCGTCTATTGGTAGTTTCACTGTCCTTCTGCCTCCTTCAGTGGACGTTCAAGAAGGAAGCACGCGAACGTTTGACCAGCTTCGCTGTTTTCAAGATAATCGTTCACTGGTTATGCGTAATAATAATCAGCCTTTTGTTAAATTCGATTATCCCAATGGACTCCCCATTTTGCAGCCAATAACCTCGCTAGGGCGATCCTCCATCCGTTTCTGTTCCGATTACGAACTTTTGTTTTTGCGTCACGTGCCCGCAACTCCATCAGGCGGCTTCCAACGTCTTGATGGCCAGTAGTCATAAGGCATTGGCTTAATGGTGTATGCTGGCTGCTTTCATTTAGGAGCTTAAGTGTTTTCACATCGCAACGGGCCCGTAGTCCTTAGTGTGTGGCCTAAATTTCAACTACATATATCCATCCGTTTCTGAGGAAATGTGGTCTTAACAAACCAACAGACAGACAGACTGATAACATACAATAACCAAAAACTGTTTTTCTCTTGTAACATAACTCCAAATTAACAACTTTCGGACTTTTCCTGTGCTTTTACTGTGAAAAATTGCTTCTTGCCAAATATCATGAGCCTAGGTCAACAGTAAATAACCAATAGATTTTGATGTGAGAGCGATTGCGAGTATCAAAATGTGTGACATACGTAGCAATATCGTTTCATTGCATTGACATAAAAGGTTTAATTGTTTGCAATATCAAGGGACCTTAGGCCGTAGTAAATACATAAATTTCAGCCTGATAAGTCCACTTGTTCCTGAAAATAAGGAGTCTTGAGAGTCGGACGGACGGACCCACTAACAGATAAACAGACATACATCCGGGCAACCTAGTGAACCTACAAGGTTTCATTTTTACCGAATGAAGTACGAAACATTAAAAAGTAAACAACTGTTTGATGAGACATGGTTTTCAACGAAAATAGCACGACATATCCCAAGCAAGTCAACTACGTTACGTACAAATAAAACTTCCAAGCAAAAACAAATGAAGACGAAATTCAACAACCTTTGTAAAATGGATATGTAGCCACTCTGAGAAGGTTACTCACCTTGGAATGAATATTCGAAATCGCGATGTACTTCGCCCTTAGGCTCATTTTCAAAATTACGTGGCTTGCGCAGTAGTTATCGTTGCGATGGCATCCAGAGACTCTAAGAAGTGACACGACGTGGTGAACGATGAAGTATCTTCATCGACAATAAACAACGCCTGTGACTTAGTGAATTTATCTCCAGGTTATCAGGTTATCGGGTATAATTGGGCTTGCAACGCTAAAAGTAAACCAGATGGTAGTGTAGTAAGATATAAAGATAAATTATGTGCAAAAGGTTATTCCCAGAAAACCCCGACTTGATCACTAAAAAGAATTGTCACCTGTAGTTAGGTATGAATCAATTCGTATTCTTTCACTTTTATTTGGAGTGTATCATGCGAAAGTGAAGCAGTTTGATATGAAAACTGTCTTTGTCAACGGTGAGTTGCAAGAAAATATTTTCAAGGAATAGTTTGAAGGTTTCATTAAGAGTGATGCAACCTTATTCTGCTAATTGGTTAGAACAGCTCAGTGTCAGTTAGACTGTCAGCGAGAGCGCACCGCTAGTTCCTTCTACTACTAAGGCGTGTACACCTTTCGCTTGTTACGTATTTTTACGAGCTTCAAACAGGAGGAATTCAGTAATGGATAGGAACTGTGATTGTTGTGCACAGATGCGAGCTGAGCTGGCGACCCTTCGCTCACAGCTTCAGGCTGCGTTGGCTTCCGTCACGCAGCTTGAGGCTGCTGCCAAGGGGCGCCGCTGTGGAGGATCGCACGCGAGGATGCGAGGGACGTCGAGCACGTACCACGTGTCCTCTGATCGGTCCACTGCTGTGATCCCTCTGGGTACTACCTGCAATGTGGTTAACCCCTCACCCGTGGTCGAGTGGGAGATCATTCCAAAGTCTGGCAGGCAGCGAAAAACTTTCCGTGGGGCCCATCGTAGGGCCTACCCGGTTTGTTTGAATAACAGGTTTCGGGCGTTATCTGTGGCCGACGATGTCTCTGAGCCGAATGCAGCCGCCCACCCCGTTCCAGAGGAAGCTTCTCGGCCCGCAAGATCTGGGCATTCACAGAGGGTGGGTTGGTTGGTAGTTGGGAGCTCCAACGTTAGGCCAAGGAGGGGAAGGAAGCCAGTGTGCACTCTATGTGTATTCCGGGAGGAATCATTCCGGATGTGAAAAGGTTGCTTCCGGATGCCAAGAAGAATACAGGGTGCAGCCAACTGCAGTTGGTGGCTCATGTCGGTGCCAATGACTATGTCGCTTTGGATCGGAGCAGATTCTGTCTAGTTTCGGGTGGCTAGCGAAAATGGTAAAGACTGCCAGTCTTGCTTCCGAAATTAAGGCGGAGCTCACCATCTGCAAAATCGTCAATAAAACCGACTGTGGTCCTTTGGTGCAGAGCCGAGTGGAGGCTCTGAATCAGAGGCTCAGGCGGTTCTGTGACCGTGTAGACTGCAGATTCCTTGACTTGCGCTATCGGGTGGTGGGTTTCCAGGTTCCGCTTAATAGGTCAGGAGTCGACTACACACAGGAGGTGGCTACACGGGTAGCAGGCGCCGTGTGGAAGGGACTGGGCCGTTTTTTAGGTTAGAGAGTCTCAGGGAACCACAGAAGGGGCGTCCGTCGACAGGTAAATTTCACAGTCGATTAGTGGAAACGTTTCGGCTCTTCGAGTGAATCACGTTTTTGCTACACTAGGTCGGTGGTAGTCTCCATAAACACTGAAACGGGTAGCACGCAATAGACAGGGGCTGTTGGGAGCAGTATCACACTGTAGGAGACATTCCCCTGCCTTTGCATAGGACCTGTTGTAGTAATCGAAGGCGAATCATCTGCATCCCCTTTAATGTCTATCCTGTCCTCTTTCAGCAGTATAACTGTCCATCTCTCGGAGCCAGAACCCCGCTATCGTGGTTTGAAGAACATTATTGTGTACTCACTGTGATGTCTGTGTGATTTAATTCGCATGATGTAAATCCTCTGGCATCCAGTCAGGTCGTTATCGGGGGCCACTACCGCTTATGAAAATCAGCACCCCGTTATATAGGCGAATTACTCGTACATGACCTGTGCGTAGACATCTAATGCCACACACCTCCATAAGCCTACCCACAAACTTTTGGATTCCTGACACACAGAATCAGTGATCTATTTCGTTCCATAAATGGGAAAACAAACAATTAAGCAGGTGGTTATAATTTTTTGGCTTACCATGTATTTTGATATTCGCAAACCAACTCACCAAAACCAGTAGTGTACTTCCCTTTAGTCTTGAATCATTAAATTTGCTAAGAAACATGGTTTTACAGTAAAACCATTTATTTATAATTATATCGTACGATTTAGTCATTTTTATCTGACTCTCTGTCCGCCTTTTAAGACGCTGGTTTCTCAGGAACGTCGGAACATATGAAGTTGAAATTTATGTCACGTACTAAGCACCATGATCCCTTGACGGCAGAAAAATTTTCAGCTTCTACATCAATTCAACAAAAAGATACGGTCATTTATGTCACATACTCTGATATTTTGCCAGTACAAATTTAGATCGATAACAGACGAAAACTGTCGAAATTGTCGATTCGGGGATGGATGAGTTATCTATATACGTAATCAAACTCGTATGGAATCCCCAGTGCGCAAGTCCTACTTACGCTTATCCGGTTTTTTTGTAGGATCAAACTGCCTGAAAGTGTTACGGTAACTACGGTAACCGACCACTTTCTCCAATTTACTTTCAAATGTGGCTAGAAACAGTTTGGGGTGTCCATGAAACATTCGGTACCACCTAATGATGTGAGTGGCATGCTTCCACAAATATCCGTGTGAGTAAACTCTCCTGGAGTACGGGCACAATTAGCCAGAATAGATTCAAATCACTTCCTATGCGGTTTACCATGAGGACATATTTCTTAAAATAATTTACTTAAAGCGACTCATTCTAAATTTGGAGTCAAACTACAGCCAATTTCACACATTCCAACCTCCTGTGCCATAATAGAGAAAAGTAAGGCGACGAAAATCTTTAACATTCTCTGAGACTGTTTTTCCGCTTTTATACCGATTGCCACTGGCCTCTCATTAAGTACCTGCGTTTCGTTGCTATTAAACCCTTACTGGTTGTTCCTCCACGGAAAAAGATTTCTATTCCAACCAGGTAGGTCATCATTGTAAGGTATCCTCTAGTGTACAGAGTCCCTTTATACCTTTTCCTAGCCCATTTACCTTCAGCATAGACGACTGAATTATCTCATATCTGCACAAGAAATTTGAACTTTTCTTTCTTTTGCTTGTGCCCTTTTCCCGCAATGACGCAGGGTCAGCATGGTTAATCGGATTTGGCAAGGTTAATTTAAGGAGTGACCGGATGCCCTTCCTGCCGCCACCCCGTACCTTCCGGGACGGAATTAGTGTACCCCAGCAGTCTGTGTCTAGTGTAATCCATGGAATCATGCGAATGTCTTCAGATGTCTGCAAGCCGTGTAACTGAGGCGGGACGTACGGACCAGCCCTTTATTCATCTAGTGGGATGTGGAAAAGCTCCTAAAAACCACATGCAGGCTGGCTGACACACCAGCCTCCACCGTTAAGCCGCCGGACGGATTCGATCCGGGTCCGGTGTGGCTACCCGAGTCCAGGAAGCAGCGCATTATCGCTCTCGGCTAAACTGGCGGGTGCAAGAACTTCGAACTGTTCCAGTACTTTAAATTTTGAAAACCATTCCTTGTGTCAAGGCTTACTGTAGTAGAATTAACTGCTGGATGAGAGGGAGGGTACCAATAAAGTAGTCCAAGCAGCTAAACTTAAAAATTATTAATGTCTTAAGCACATTACAAACACAAGTCACCTTTCGAACATGGAATACAACGGACCGAAGTCTTTGCACAGTCATAACATAAACCTCCCTTCTCTCGCCAGCGATGCATATTGGAGTCGATATCGATGCTGCTATCGACATCGCCGTACACCGTGTTTAGGTGCAGCATTACCAGTAAACCAAACGTTACTACAATTGGCAGCTCTAATGTTTCTAATATCCGAACTTAGAGCTTGATGTTTAGTTTGTTGACTACTCCTTGGCAATTTAAACCGTCTTAATTATGTGCTATATCTTATAATGACCTTTCCTGTGGCAGAAGCAGTACTCAAAATTTGTCTTCTTTACACAATTTTGCTTGCATTGCTTTGTGAAGACTGACGTTTATCCTTTTTGTGATTAAAATTAACAGAAGCGAATGCAGTTGTCATTTCTTCAGTCTGCGATAAACGTGCTCTTCTTTCAATAACTTTTCCTGTTAAATTATCGAAAGTCCGCCTGCTTTAGCCACAGAAATGCCAAGCAAGTACCGAGAGATCCACTGTTTGCTGGAAGTCGACTTAACACTGGCGCTCTGTTCCGTATTTGCCACTGGTTCACCAACATCTGCAAGAGACTTTGATAATCTGTGAACTTCACTAATATATTGTGCAACCGCATGAAAGTAAGACATTCTATAACTGAAGAACTGTTCTTCCAGTGTACCTTCATTTTTTCCAGAAACAAATTTGTTTATGATACACTTTAAGACGATCCTACGTACCATTTTCTGTAGCACACTACGAAACAGATAGCCACTGGTCATACTCCGTGTCAGTCGAAATAAGAAGCATCACTTTTTGATGAAACGCGCCCCACAGGCTCTATGCTTATGTGCCTTCAACTGGCCTTACTTTACTCCCGTCAAATACGCCCAGAGATGTTTCAGCACGAAACATAATTTCCATTTTGTACTCCAATAATGGAAAATTAGCACCCTCGAGTTTCTACATACTGACAAACTTCGTTGAGCTCTCTTTTATCTTTTCACTTTTCAAGTTAGATATCTTCTATGGAACTGGACTCTTTTCAAAGATTTTTTGATTGACGCGACGAAAATAAAACGATACAACAGTTAAATAACCATGTTTTACTAGGCTTGTTACCTGTTGGACAGACTGTAATTTAGATGTTAGAGTTTGGAGTGAATAACCTTCATTCTTTGAAAGAAGGAGAAGGTACGTCAAACACAAGACACATGACAGGCTCCATTAACAATAGTAACTGGACAAAAAAGGATGCAAAGGATTAAAACAGTGTGCGTCAGTCGCGGAAGGGCAAAGATACAAAAACATCAGACGCACTAATAAGATACTGTTCACCTGCAGACGGACATCACATGATCAGGAACGGGTCGAGAACATTTTTCTACACAAGGGCCGTAACATATGGTTCCCCTCCCGCCCTCTTTTCCACATTAGCGACATGTCATTTGGGGCACCCTCCCCTTCCCTCCCGACCTCACACATTATTTGCCGTTCCTCAGCAAGACCTTTAAAACTAAATCTAAATCTGATGAGTGTGGAAACCGGTTCTCGCTACTAATTATGATACACCTTGTGTACAAACTGCCGCTTGTGTCACTTGGACCTTAAAGCGATCCTGCGCACGATAATCAGTACAATAAGCCATACTATGTGTCGAGTGGATTGTTTTCCAGCAACCGAATGAGTCATTTTCATCAGCTGGTTGTGGGGTTAGCGGCAGCCTACGCACGTGGCGGTAATTCCCTACTCATGTTTGCTGTTGCTATAGTTCAGTTCTTTTATGTTGGCGGCTCGCGCATGCTCGCCCAGACGCGGGAGATTGCTGCGTTGCCAGTTGAAATCGACGCACGCGCCAAGAGAAGCAGCGCCATAGTATAGTATAGTTTGCAAAGTTACGTTTAAGGGGGAGCTCGCAGTTTATGAAGTAAAGCCACCATGGCCGCATTAACCCTTTCGCTGCTACAGAGACGTGCTCCCCGCATTCCGCGCTATACGCGATTTTGTCATCACTGTACTGCTCGCTGCTCTTTATTACGAAAAAGCGGTTCGTGAGAATGATACAAACACCTTCCCTTGCTATCTTCTGAAGTAGGAGGCTTATTGCTTGTTTAGTTTAATCAGTTAATAGAATATGAAGCAACTGGTATAAAGAATGCTTTTTCCAAACTTTCTGTAAAAGAAAGTCTGCTATCAAGACTTGCTTTTCTTCAATTACTTTATTTATGACTGAACGTTTCTAAAACTGAAGACACCTGTCCGTGCTCTGCACTGCAGTCGAGCTATGGCAATGTCGTTCTCTGTTCATTGGCTGATTGTGTTTTGTGACGTCAAATGCGCAGAACGCACCTAAACTCGAACGCCGTCGTAAATGACGCGCACTATAGTCCCACACCAATGGTTGGGGGATGACACAGGATTCTGGAGGGATTTCATTACTTGTTCTCAGATGGGAGGCGCAGATGTAAAGAGGCTACAGTTTTCTTGGTGCACAACATTTCAATCATTCCTTGCGCTGGTCAGACGCGACCGTCTGGAACTTTGGCTACGTTTAAGGCTTCCCCCATGTGCAGTGCAGTCCCACATCGTGTCACTGTAAAATCCAACTGCCCAACAAGTATGGATATGGCACGATTTCACCATTCGGCCAAATGGAGACCCTCTCAAACTCTGTGAGATGCCGTTAATACTGTCTCATTCTTACTGCCTCATACGAGTTCACGGCATCTCTGTGGTTTTCAGGGTGATCATTCAACATCTGATGCTGCTTACATCCCAGGCATACCCTGCTATGCCTGTTAACAAAACTAAACATGAACAACACTAATACACTCTGCTGTAAATTCAAGCAGAATTGCAACTATAAGCCATTTACGTATCCGCCGATGGAATATATATGTACGAAGTTACATCAACATTAGACCATGTCTTCTGAGTGCTTCACGTTTTTGCCAGGCAGTGCCTTGTCCGTCTTTTGGATCTGGCTCTACGCACTACAGCACTCAACATCTGAGGTCATCAGTCCCCTAGACTTAGAACTACTTAAACCTAACTAACCTAAGGACAGCACACACATTCATGCCAGAGGCAGTTTTCAAACCTGCCACCGTAACAGCAGCGCGGTTCCGGACTGAAGCGCCTAGAACCACTCGGCCACAGCGGCTGGCTCTGTCTTTTGCCACTTCTAATTAGCCTGTTCGCATGTTGGCGGCACTATGAACTGTATTAATATCACTGACAGCGGTCTGCGCCCTCGGTAAGAGCCTCTGTGGTTGGACGGATTTGCAGTTAACAGTTAGCGGTTAGCAGTTAGCGAGGGGACGGTTTTGGACGTTTGTCCTTCATGGAAATTCAGTGTTCGTAGGACATGCATTGTAAAATGATGATTGATGTATTTCGTAATGTTTAGGTAGTGGAATTATTGACGATTATATAATTTTTGGAACTGAATGTCACATGATTAAGGTCAATATGCTAAATACACTGTTTGCTCTTCAACAAAATTTTTCGTTTGCTAACTATATGCCTACTAGTAGTTAGAGCCCATAGTAATTAGAAATTTCTTATTCAGCTGGCTGTAGTTGCTGGTTGCTGTAATTGCCGTAGTTCGTGTTATGAAGATTTTCTGTGAGGTAAGTGATTTATTAAAAGGTACGAGTAATTGTTAGGATTTCATCCAATTTAGAGCCATTCCTTTGTGTTAATTATTTTAAATGAGATTGTCATTTTAGGGTAGTCAGAGTGCGATGCGCTTGTACATTATGGGTAATAAATCAATAGGCTAAGTTGGAGTCGTCCTTGTCAGGGAAAATTCTGTAGGCCAGTGTTGTAACGATAAACAAGTAACGGGATAGTAGGTTCAGTTGCATTCAGCAGTTTCAGTACAAGCAACTCGGTTATTTCAGTGGACACAAACAAAGAAGTTTTCAACCAATATTATTTCACAAGAACAATTAATAAAAAAAGAGACAATTTTTTATTGATACCGAGTATTTTATTGTAAGAAGTGCAGTATTCCCTAACATCGCATTTAGGTCAACTTACTACCCACCATAAATCGTAATGTGGTAATTAGAAAGTGCCGACACGTTATGAATTACGTTTATGTTTCTTAATCTTGTATAGCCACCGCCTCTTCCCTACGCACGGACACAATACAGCTTTCCAGTTGAGTGTGTGTCACGTATTAGGTAAAAGACAAAATAAATATTGAGTTGCAAAAGACGATTAATTGACGTGGAATACGTAACTGAGACAACAATAGGTAAAAATTGAAACAAATCGAAAATTTGTCGTGTAGGTATTTACCTATTTGAAATAGATGAAATCACTGGAAACCAAAGAACAGCAGTACATGCTCTGCTTATGTTGCTAGCGATATGTTCTAGAACTGGACATTGAAGGTGGCAGCAGTACTGACGTGATTAAAGACATAAAAAATAGGTGTTGAGGAACTGTCAACTCTCATCAGAAGCTGTGAGTCAGCTCTATTAATTCTAAATCATACTATAGGGCACTGTTTGTAAGAGGTAATAACGTAAAAATCAGGAACTACATATCGGAAGCTGACTCGAATGAGGCCTTCTGTCAGACTTCTGCCTCTTTGTAAAAATGAATACATTATAATATGAGTTTTATTTGTTGGAAAGAAACCGATGAGACTAAATGTTACATCGGGTCATTTCACACTAGTTGCATAACAACATAAGTCCGTATCGCAACCATCATTGTCAGATTCTAGAAATTGTGAAATTTTGGTTACGGTAGGGTAATTCACCTGTAAATCAACGTTCATGTGTTTCGATAAAATTACCTAAGCCGTCTTACGAAGAATACGCAGATTCTAAACCGGTTACGGTGCTTTTCCAACAAGAAAACCAAAAGTGATCTGTGGCTGGCCGATACTGTATACCATAATGGCCACTCTTCACCAGCAATGTCATAAATTGATAAAACAGCATATGATTTAACGGTTGCTGAATCGTAAGTTCGTAGCCGGGGGCCGAGTGAATATCAATTATTTCCACGAGCATTTCAACATTTTCTGCAGGAAGACAGATAACATTTAACCTTTTCCTGAGACTTGGCTGAGCAATGACTTTCCTAGAACACTCAGGAAATGACGTCTAGGGCACGTATTTAAATGAGCGGAAGCGGAAAACCCCTAACGGAAGCAGGCGCCACATCCACTCAGTTCTCTAGCGAAAGGGAAGGAGGCTACACTTGTAGGCATAGGCTTTCTGAATGAAGTTCTCCGTCGTTTTATACCTGCTGGGTGTCTTCGTCGGGCTGCTGACTTCCACATACGCTCAGGAACATTCTGTCCGTTTGCGTCGCTTCCCTCGTAGAGGAAGATGCAGAGATGGTACGGTGCTGGTCAGAAACAAATGCCGGCGGATACTGAGAGGTAGGTAACCACCTAAACCGATTTATCTGGCATCATTATCCCTGGATAAGTGAGTGCTTGGAAGGATTTGGGTCTGCAGGTTTGTTACACAGACTTGCAGTGTCCCAACGACTCGTGAAACAACTCTCCGGCTGTTTACGTTCCTGTTAGTCAACTTCCTGTCACGTCCAAAGGTAATGGACTCGATTCTCCCTCACCGATCGCACCCAGCTGCAATGTGTCAATGAACTTGCAGCTATTAATGTTCATCTTCCATCTCTTTCCGAATAGTGTAGAAGTAAAGTAGTTTTAATGTCGATTTTAACTCGACCTGTACCATTGTTGTTGTTGTGGTCTTCAGTCCTGAGATTGGTTTGATGCAGCTCTCCATGCTACTCTATCCTGTGAAAGCTTCTTCATCTCCCAGTACTTACTGCAACCTACATCCTTCTGAATCTGATTACTATATTCATCTCTTGGTCTCCCTCTACGATTTTTACCCACCACGCTGCCCTCCAATGCTAAATTTGTGATCCCTTGATTCCTCAGAACATGTCCTACCAACCGGTCCCTTCTTCTTGTCAAGTTGTGCCACAAACTCCTCTTCTCCCCAATTCTATTCAATACCTCCTCATTAGTTATGTGATCTACCCATCTAATCTTCAGCATTCTTCTGTAGCACCACATTTCGAAAGCTTCTATTCTCTTCTTGTCCAAACTATTTATCGTCCATGTTTCACTTCCATACATGACTACACTCCATACAAATACTTTGAGAAACGACTTCCTGACTCTTAAATCTATATTCGATGTTAACAAATTTCTCTTCTTCAGAAACGCTTTCCTTGCCATTCCCAGTCTACATTTTATATCCTCTCTATTTAGACCATCATCAGTTATTTGCTCCCCAAATAGCAAATCTCCTTTATTACTTTAAGTGTCTGTGTTTTCTTATATCATGTGATGTGAATTCATTAATGACGGTTCTAGGGGGCTATGTGGGTTCAGTATGAGTGACTGAAAAGTGATTGAAACAGGATTATAGCATATCTCCGATGCTCTTTAACCTGTGGATTGAAGAAGCAGTAAAGGAAACCAAAGAAAATTTGGAAAGGGAAATAAAATGTGGGTAAGACGTTGGAAAGACATTATAAGATGAATATCAGTTCAACTAAAGCAATGGTAATTGAATGTGGTCTAGTCAGATAAAGCGACGCTGACGAATTAAATAGGAAATTATGCAATAAAATCAGTAAATGTGTTTTGCTATTTCGGCATAAAATAAGTGACAATAGCCTAACTAGATAAATAAAAAATCTAGACTGGTATTAACAAGAAAAACGAGTCTGTATAAGAGAAATCTACTAACATCTAATATAAATTTCTGATTGTATTTGGAGTGCAACTTTTTACCGAAGTGAATCGTGGACGATAAATAGTTCAGACAAGAAGAAAATAGAAGCCTTGGAAATTAGGTGCTGGCCGCGGTGGCCGAGCGGTTCTAGGCGCTTAAGTCTGGAACCACGCGGCTGCTACGGTTGCAGGTTCGAATCCTGCCTCGGGCATTGATATGTGTGATGTCCTTAGGTTAGTTAGGTTTAAGTAGTTCTAAGTCTAGGGGACTGATGACCTCAGATGTTAAGTCCCATAGTGCTTAGAACCAGTTGAACCAGTTGAAATTAGGTAATATACTAGAATGCTGAAGATTGTATGGATATATTGGGTAACAAACGAATAGGTACTGAATGGTATTGGGATATAAGAAAATTATGACACAATTTCGCAGAAGAAGTTGATGGGACAAATCTTGCGGTTTCAGCGAATCGTCACTTTGGTAGTACCTGGAAATGAAGGGGTTAAAAATTGTAAAGACTAATGATTTACCAAGTTAAGCAGGTTCAAATGTATTTAGATAGCAGTAGTTGTCTACAGACAAAGAATCTTTCACAGGATAGGGAGCTGCATCAATTCATTCATGAAATTGAAGCCAAAACAAAGTTTTAGCGTATGTGGTATCGAATCCTCTTACATCAGTTGTACTCATTGGTGGCCAAAGGTTTGTGGAATAAATGCTTATTCTCTTGGGTGGTTTCATTGCTGTAGCACTGGTTATGGTTGATTTTACACGGAGTAATTTGTAAATGTTTCAATATAAGGTGACGCTTAAATTATTTGGGATGCTGTTTCAGTGTTTGAAGCGACCATCGTTTTCTAACTATCTAATTCCCTCAGGATCACCTCATTTAGTTCCATTACTTTCCATTACCCGCATTTTCCTATTACTGACGTTCATTTTGTAGTCTCATTTCTAGACACTGTATATGCATATGAGCACTAAAATTTTTCCAGAGATGTTTCGAATGTATGCGAAAGTGTTAAGTTATACTGGCAGATATTTTGAATGATAATTTGATTATCTGTAGGAAAGACATGTTTTTGTTTCATTATTTTTGTAAAAAACATAATAGGTCATCTTTATACACTGTTACATTTTTAGTTACTGTAATACGGCTTATTGTTGACGATTATAAGCGCACACGTAGGAGGGTTTTAAACTCTAACATACGTTGAAGGAAAATCTATTACAGCAGTACAGGAAAACGGACCACAGGCCGAAATTAGATTTGTGAAACAAATAATTACATTCGTTCACCGTGATTCTTATCTCTTCTTTTCGTATATGGAATAAATGTTAGTCCTTGTATTACCGATTAAACTCCTAGCGGAAAAAAATTGTACGTCAGAGGCAGCACTGCTGCTGCCATCTGTTAAATTCGTTGCGACTTGCTAATCTCGTCCGATTCTGATTAGTACACCAGGCTGCCGCTGCTGGCATCGAAGTCTACTTCTGACAGCAACAGTTTACCTCAGTATGGATAAAAGAAATCAGAACTCCAGAGCATACGTCCTTTCACTGGTACATGAAAAGCAGTTTCAACGTAATAATTGCATGGACTCAGTGGTTGTAGATACATAATCAAAAGACACGACCAACTGTGTCAGGTTTTCACAGCAGAGCGTGATATATACCTGGCCTTATCCTTATCGAGAACTAATTACCTTCCTCTTAGATTAAAACGATTATTTAAACTTTGAAAAATGTTCTTCAGCCAACGGGTTGCAGCCCATTTGAGCATACGTCGGTTTTCTGAAGGATCAGTCAATGTAACACACGGATTTTTTTTATTAACAGTACAACAGCAGTTAGTATTTTCAATGCAGCCTACTGACTGAATCATTACGTGAAATGCTGGAAGAGCTGCTATTCTTGTTGATGAAGTCGTTTAACTAAATGCAGTTAAATCTGTGAATTAATTGAATCGTTTCTACGGTCTCAGTGTTGACGAGTGAGATATGACAATATTCATTTCGAAGTTCGGTTACAGCAATATCGGGTATTTAAAATAATTTTTTTTTAATTGGAACTCGAAACAATGTTATTATTCCTCGCGTTAACTTTGTTGTGCCATATGTGAACTACGTGTGGAACTAAAGTAGTTCCTCCAAGGCTGTAATTTTATCACTAGACACATTTTCGCATTTTGACCAGTTTCGGCCTCGTTTGGTACAGATATTACTAATTCTTTCTTAATAGCTCAAAGCCCTACAATCCTAACAGGAAAAACGGATTTTTTGTCCTGTTTACATATTGTCCTGTTTACATATTCCTAACACAGAGCTCGCTTTAGAATGAGAAAAGTAGTAATTTAAAACGGCATATGTGGGAGTCAAGGCGAGAAGGTTCGCATCATATAAGATACACAAGGATAATTCAGCAAAAACAAAAAGAGTTTTCTGTACGAATCGTTTTATTGTTTTACAAAACATTCTTCAAATTTTGTACACCTATGCATGCGTTCCCATCGTTTGCGCATTGATGTACGTAGTTCTAAATCATGTCTCTGAGTAGAAGCTACGCCACGACGGGAAGAAAATCTCTGTTCACTCACATTTAGTTTAAAATAACGGAACAAAAAGAAGTCGTTAGGAAATAAATTAAGTTAATGAGACATTGAAGTGATGCTGATATGTTATGTGGGAGAGGACAGCGTCACTAAGAAGAATGGAGCTGTTCGGTTGCTTTCCTTATATTATCGATTACTTGGGGCATACAAATGAGTTGTGCATCAGTCAGCATAAACTGTTCCTAGATCTCATCACGAAATGGTAAGGGGATTTCCAGTGTAGCCAAACAAACAAATTATTATTTTCTTTGAAGCCCTCGGAGGTTGAGGTACGTTTTAGTGTTCTGAGCCTCAATCGCTAAAACGGAACCCTTATAGGATCTGTATGTTGTCTTTGTCTGACAGTCTGTCCGTCCGACTGTTAAAAACGCTTTCTCTCAGGAACGGGTAGATATATCAATGTGAAATATATGTCAAATACTGAGGGCTAGAGTCCCTCGGGCGTTTTAAAAACTGAAACTGTAAGTCCTTGCAATCAAAAGGTAAGACCATTTATATCACATACATCGTTGACAAAAAACAGTGTGACCATCTGCTTAAGAGCTTGTTTTTCCGTTTTCGGAATGAAATACACCATCGACTCCGATCAGGAATGCCCCAGTTTGTTTGTAGGTTTGTGTACGTGTGTGCCATTAGTTTTCTACGCACAGGTTGTGTAACTTTCGTAAATAACGGGCCTCTGATTTGCGTACGCGGTGACGACGTCCGATAGCTACACAGATGGGTTCCATAGGATTTACATCAGGTGAATTTGGTCGCCGAGACATCAGCGTGAGTCCACTATAATGCTCTTCAAGCCACTGTAACACGTTTCTGGTTACGAGCTATGAACAGTTAAACTGCTAAGAGATGACATCGCTGTCGGGGAAGACATCAAGCATGAAGGGACGCAGTTGTTTCGTAGCTGTCCATGTGACTTTGGTTACTACTGCAAGCGTAGGAGTATGTCTCCCATAGCATAATATTGCTCCCACCAGCCTGCGTCTGTGGCAAGCTGTGCGTTTCGAGCCGCTGTTCGTCTTGATGACGACCTAGTGTAGCAAAAACGTGCTTCAACCGAAGAGCTGACACGTTTAAATTGATCGACGGTCGAGTCCAGATGGTCCCGTGCCCACTGAAATCGTAATTGACAATGTCGTTGGGTAAAAATGTGAACGCGTAGGGGTGCTCTGCTGTGGATCTATATGTTCAACAAGATAAGATGAACGATGTGTACCGAATCACTTGTGGGTGCACCAGCATTGTATTCTTTCAGTAGAGATGCCACAGATCACCATCTATACTACTACACCTAGCAGAGAAGCCTCCGAACCCTATGATCTGAGAAGAGTCGTGGTCGTCCAACCATTTAGCTACTGGTGATAGTTCCTCTGTCCTACTTCTTTCCGTAGATGCTCACGACAGTAGCACATGTACATTCAAGCAGCTCCGCCGTTTTCGAGATACTCGTTCACAGGTTCTGCGTAATTATAATTTACCATTTGTCAGAGTCGTTTATTCAATGGATTTCTCAATTGGCAGCCCATATCTTCGCTCGGGTGATCCCCCGTCCGTGTCTGCTCCACTTACACATTTTTGCTGCTGCGTCACTTCCCCGCAACGCCCCCAGGCAACGAATGTTGCGATGGGCGGTGGTCATAATGTTTTGGCTGATCGTTCTATTTTGATACGCGAAAACTCATCAAAACATACAGTATATATTACTTCCCACTAGCTTTACCATGAAATTTTGCAAGAAGCAAGGTTTCACAGCAGAACGAAAGGAAAAATCCCAAAAATTGAATTTCCAATCATGTAATATTTTTTTTTTTCATTTGCTAGACATCTGAATGTCTCTCCGTATGTCTATTATGACACTTTTTCCTCAAGAACGGTAAACTTATTAAATTTATGTCACATACTAAGGCAGATACTGCCTTGACATTGTAATAAATGCCAACTTCCGGTTAATGCAATCAAAAGATGCAGCCATTTATGTCACATATTTTGACACTCGCAAAATCATACATCCAAACCTACGAGGTACTCCCCGTTGGCTTAGAATAATGAAATTCGGTAACCAGTAAGAATTAAAAATAAAAGTGAAGGAAAAACCAGAAAATTATTAACTTGTAATAATATGTTGCGAAAAAAAGTCATTTACTATCTTCCAGACTGTCTGTCCATCTGTAGAGAAGGAATGGGCGCATCAAGATGAAATTGATGTCACAAAATAAGGTATATAATTCCATGGCGATGCAATAAATGCACGCTTTTAAATCAACGCAGTCAAAAGATATGGTCATTTACGTCACATGCTTTCAGACTGGAAACTCACTCATTGAAATCAACAGAGTACTTCCCGTTGATCCAGAATAAAGAAATTTGGAAAGAAACATGATTTTACGTTGGAAGCAAAGCAAAGAAAAAAGAAAATTTTTAATTGTAAGTTGTTGTTGTTGTTGTTGTTGTGGTCTTCAGTCCTGAGACTGGTTTGATGCAGCTCTCCATGCTACTCTGTCCTGTGCAAGCTTCTTCATCTCCCAGTACCTACTGCAACCTACATCCTTCTGAATCTGCTTAGTGTATTCATCTCTTGGTCTCCCCCTACGATTTTTACCCTCCACGCTGCCCTCCAATACTAAATTGGTGATCCCTTGATGCCTCAGAACATGTCCTACCAACCGATCCCTTCTTCTGGTCAAGTTGTGCCACAAACTTCTCTTCTCCCCAATCCTATTCAATACTTCCTCATTAGTTATGTGATCTACCCATCTAATCTTCAGCATTCTTCTGTAGCACCACATTTCGAAAGCTTCTATTCTCTTCTTGTCCAAACTATTTACCATCCATGTTTCACTTCCATACATGGCTACACTCCATACAAATACTTTCAGAAATGACTTCCTGACACTTAAATCTATACTCGATGTTAACAAATTTCTCTTCTTCAGAAACGCTTTCCTTGCCATTGCCAGTCTACATTTTATATCCTCTCTACTTCGACCATCATCAGTTATTTTGCTCTCCAAATAGCAAAACTCCTTTACTACTTTAAGTGTCTCATTTCCTAATCTAATTCCCTCAGCATCACCCGACTTAATTCGACTACATTCCATTATCCTTGTTTTGCTTTTGTTGATGTTCATCTTATATCCTCCTTTCAAGACACTGTCCATCCCATTCAACTGTTCTTCCAAGTCCTTTGCTGTCTCTCACAGAATTACAATGTCATCGGCGAACCTCAAAGTTTTTATTTCTTCTCCATGGATTTTAATACCTACTCCGAATTTTTCTTTTGTTTCCTTTACTGCTTGCTCAATATACAGATTGAATAACATCGGGGAGAGGCTACAGCCCTGTCTTACTCCCTTCCCAACCATTGCTTCCGTTTCATGTCCCTCGACTCTTATAACTGCCATCTGGTTTCTGTAAAAATTGTAAATAGCCTTTCGCTCCCTGTATTTTACCCCTGCCACCTTTAGAATTTGAAAGAGAGTATTCCAGTCAACATTGTCAAAAGCTTTCTCTAAGTCTACAAATGCTAGAAACGTAGGTTTGCCTTTCCTTAATCTTTCTTCTAAGATAAGTCGTAAGGTCAGTATTGCCTCACGTGTTCCAGTATTTCTACGGAATCCAAACTGATCTTCCCCGAGATCGACTTCTACTAGTTTTTCCATTCGTCTGTAAAGAATTCGTGTTAGCATTTTGCAACTGTGGCTTATTAAACTGATTGTTCGGTAATTTTCACATCTGTCAACACCTGCTTTCTTTGGGATTGTAATTATTATATTCTTCTTGAAGTCTGAGGGTATTTCGCCTGTTTCATACATCTTGCTCACTAGATGGTAGAGTTTTGTCAGGACTGGCTCTCCCAAGGCCGTCAGTAGTTCCAATGGAATGTTGTCTACTCCGGGGGCCTTGTTTCGACTTACGTCTTTCAGTGCTCTGTCAAACTCTTCACGCAGTATCGTATCTCCCATTTCATCTTCATCTACATTTTCTTCCATTTCCATAATATTGTCCTCAAGTACATCACCCTTGTATAGATCCTCTATATACTCCTTCCACCTTTCTGCTTTCCCTTCTTTGGTTAGAACTGGGTTTTCATCTGAGCTCTTGATGTTTATACAAGTGGTTCTCTTATCTCCAAAAGTCTCTTTAATTTTCCTGTAGGCAGTATCTATCTTCCCCCTAGTGAGATAAGCCTCTACATCCTTACATTTGTCCTCTAGCCATCCCTGCTTAGCCATTTTGCACTTCCTGTCGACCTCATTTTTGAGACGTTTGTATTCCTTTTTGCCTGCTTCATTTACTGCATTTTTATATTTTCTCCTTTCATCAATTAAATTCAATATTTCTTCTGTTACCCAAGAATTTCTAGTAGCCCTCGTCTTTTTACCTACTTGGTCCTCTGCTGCCTTCACTACTTCATCCCTCAACGCTACCCATTCTTCTTCTACTGTATTTCTTTCCCACATTCCTGTCAATTGTTCCCTTATGCTCTCCCTGAAACTCTGTACAACCTCTGGTTCTTTCAGTTTATCCAGGTCCCATCTCCTTAAATTCCCACCTTTTTGCAGTTTCTTCAGTTTTAATCTACAGGTCATAACCAATAGATTGTGGTCAGAGTCCACATCTGCCCCTGGAAATGTCTTACAATTTAGAACCTGGTTCCTAAATCTCTGTCTTACCATTATATAATCTATCTGATACCTTTTAGTATCTCCAGGGTTCTTCCATGTATACAACCTTCTATCATGATTCTTAAACCAAGTGTTAGCTATGATTAAGTTGTGCTCTGTGCAAAATTCTACCAGGCGGCTTCCTCTTTCATTTCTTACCCCCAATCCATATTCACCTACTACGTTTCCTTCTCTCCCTTTTCCTACACTCGAATTCCAGTCACCCATGACTATTAAACTTTCGTCTCCCTTCACTACCTGAATAATTTCTTTTATTTCATCATACATTTCTTCAATTTCTTCGTCATCTGCAGAGCTAGTTGGCATATAAACTTGTACTACTGTAGTAGGTGTGGGCTTCGTATCTATCTTGGCCACAATAATGCGTTCACTATGCTGTTTGTAGTAGCTTACCCGCATTCCTATTTTCCTATTCATTATTAAACCTACTCCTGCATTACCCCTATTTGACTTTGTGTTTATAACCCTGTAGTCACCTGACCAGAAGTCTTGCTCCTCCTGCCACCGAACTTCACTAATTCCTACTATATCTAACTTTAACCTATCCATTTCCATTTTTAAATTTTCTAACCTACCTGCCCGATTAAGGGATCTGACATTCCACGCTCCGATCCGTAGAATGCCAGTTTTCTTTCTCCTGATAACGACGTCCTCTTGAGTAGTCCCCGCCCGGAGATCCGAATGGGGGACTATTTTACCTCCGGAATATTTTACCCAAGAGGACGCCATCATCATTTAATCATACAGTAAAGCTGCATGCCCTCGGGAAAAATTACGGCCGTAGTTTCCCCTTGCTTTCAGCCGTTCGCAGTACCAGCACAGCAAGGCCGTTTTGGTTATTGTTACAAGGCCAGATCAGTCAATCAACCAGACTGTTGCCCTTGCAACTACTGAAAAGGCTGCTGCCCCTCTTCAGGAACCACACGTTTGTCTGGCCTCTCAGCAGATACCCCTCCGTTGTGGTTGTACCTACGGTACGGCTATCTGTATCGCTGAGGCACGCAAGCCTCCCCACCAACGGCAAGGTCCATGGTTCATGGGGGTATTCATTGTAAGTATATCAGACGAAAAAAATTTGCTTTTCACGTTTGTTTTCTTACTTTCAACTCAAAATTAAAACATTCCTGGGGGCAATATCTTGCAATTATCAATATCGATAAGATACAAAAAGTGTCATTCACAGCTCTTCTCATGGATGAACTGTCTATATACGTAAAGATTTTGGTTTCACTTCATCTTGGAACACTTACTGCTTAGTTCCCGTTTCGTAAGCACAGGTACTTGAGTTATGATTAAGTAATTGCTACAATTCTTAACACATTTATCCCACTGTGATACACGAAGGTCAACGTTTTCATGCAAAAATGTTTACGGTTGTCTGCGGAACAATGATTATGTCTAGATGTGCACCTCTTCGTCCGAAGCAAGTCGACGGTCATGAATGTACTTCTTCAGAGCTCGCATGGGGAGAGATCGAGATTGTAGGCGAGCACAGATGTTTCCAATGTAGTTTCGACTAAGTTGAAGAAATTTCTCTGGGAATCCCTTATATTGTTTCGATTACGATGTAGAAATTTCGCTGGAAAGCTATTACATGTCATTCATACAGTCCCGATCCGTCCCCATAACAGTTTCTGTGAAATTATCGTGCAGATAATATACGGTACATGTAAATAACTAAATAACTGTCCATCTGGTATGCAGCATTCTTCTATAGCTCCGCATTTCAAAAAATTCTATTCTTTCCTTGTTTAAACTGCTTGTCGTCCACGTTTTGCAACGCTTCCGTCATACACCTTCAGAAAGGACATCTTAACATTTGGACTGATGTCAGTTGTTAGCAAACTAGTATTTTTCCGAAATGCGTTTTTTGCTATTACCATTCTGCGTTTTATATCCCCTCTACATCGACCATTACTAGTTATTTTGCTGACCGAATGCCAAAAGTCATCTATTACGTTTAGTTCATCTCCCAATCTAATTTTCTCAGCATCCCCCGATTTAAGTCGACTACATTCCATTATGCTTGTTTCATTTTTGCAGCTGTTCATCTTATAATATGTTTTCATCACTCCATCCGGTTGAGCTGTCCTTCCAAGTCCTTTGCCGTCTCTGACAAAATTAGAGCGTCATCAGCAAATCTGTAACTTTTTATTTCCTTTACTGAACTTTAAATCCCTTTTCATATATCTTCTTGGTTTAGTTTTCTGATTGCTCACTGTACGGATTGAAAAACATCAGGGAATCGAATATTCTTATGAATGGAGTTGAAGTGATAGAAAAACCCCAGTAGTGTCACCATGAGACCACAATATGAAAGTATCGTACTCATACAGCAAAAGTTCAGTTGGTTTAATGATCACGTTTTAGTACTCTGTCCTCAAAATCATCCCTAAAAATAATTACCACCAACGAAGAAAGAGGGCTGCCCACGGCGACCCCATGAACCTCCTCAGAAACCTCATGGTCAAATACGAATTAGGTTGAAGAAAGAGACTGCCAAAATCGAGTGGGTGGTGTCCAACTGAAATTTGTTTTGATACCATTTCAAAGCTTATAAAATGGTATCACCCGCTTAGACCAAGACAGGAATAACGCCAGTAATTAGCTGTTTCCATTCGATTGGTTGTCACAAATCACCTAAAAGATTGTACACGGTATTGAAAAAGAAAATGAAAATAAACAAGGAAAAAATAGTAAATAAAATCCTTCATTCAAACATAAATATACGTAGTCTTAGAAAAGTATATAAAGTTCTCATGGCTTCAGTGCTTGTAATAAGGAAGTATGTCAATCAATCAAGAATAATCTTCGTAATTTCAGTATATGAGGCCACTAAGTTCAGATAATAGCGAACTGTTCATCAGAAACTTCTGTTCGAAATTTAATTTTTGTTCACGTCGAAAATAATCTGACAGAATTAACTATCTGATAAAAATCCATTCAATATAACAAGAAATTGTAGAGATCCATTTTTAATAATACGTATTCTGATGCTTCAACAATGATCTGAGATTATACAAGGCAGAACGCCAAGTTTCTGCCGTTACACAATATGCGAAGTGGAGGCGATACTTACAATTTTTCTCATTAAAGGGAAAATGAAACGTTGATTTTAACAATGGAGAGAATGGTTTATTAGTACCACACACATAGACTAGCGGTAGAGCTAGTATAATCTCTCAGAAATTCCCAAAGTAAATGCGATGGTTATCGTTTTACATATGCCCAGCCGAAAGAATAGAGCGCCAGTTTTCAACAATCAATTTGACACTCCTTCCTTTTGACAAAAGACAGAACTACCATTCGTCGCTGGATTCATGTTTTTGTTGTACTGCGAGTCACTAATTTCATTGCTTCCACAGGAGAAGAAGACGAAATATCATTTTGGCTGGGAGCGTTTAGTTTCCTTACGCTTCTTCAAAAATACGTGTGAAGTATTTTGTTATGTGCTTATAGGAAATGACATTCAATTCTATCCATAACGTTGGATTTTTACACAAATTAAGCGTTTATGTTTAATGACCTCTGTCTTTACTGGTAAAGACAGCGCAGCCGTAACAAGATTGCAAGCATAACGTAGTAGAACACATTGCTTATAGAGAAAACATATAATAAGTTAAATATTGATATTAACATTCTGTCGTCTGAAAGTCTTCGTCACTCATCGAGTAATAGATGTTATATTTTTACGCGACGTATAATGACCCTTATCATTCAGCTCGTAATATTTATATGTGAAACGAAATATTACTTTCACGTGTCTTTCGATGTGACCAAACCATTCATAAGAAATAAAGAAGCCTTTACTTAAATTACTGCTCCTAACATAAAGATAAACGGAACAGTATGGCCGAAGTCATCTCAAAATGGATGATGCCACTGGGGGGTCAACAAACGTTACTCACGTATTTCCCGATTAGCTGCAGAGTTCGATACATCAACGACCCTGATCGTACAATTACGTGACATCTGCCTTGCGTGGCGCGAGTATGAGAGATACGTAAGAAATTATGTACTATCAACAACAATAAGCTACGGTTCTCCTTAAAATTTTAAAATCTTGAAGAACTATGAAAGAAATAGGAATAAATCCTACCACTGCACAAACTCCTATTGTGTTTACACAAATTTAAAATACGAATCACAGTGTACCTGTATGTATAGATCTATAAACGCTTATGCTGATTTTTGAATAAAGGTAACAGGCAAAGACGAAAATGTTGTCATCCAAAACATGTTACTTGACTGAACCCAGTGTAATACTTGATCTATATATTAGAAACAGTAATAGTTTACGAAGTATGCTGCAAACGGACAATTCAATCCCTCTTCACATGTGAGAATAATACATAAAAGTAATGTCAGATTTTAATCAGTTTTAAAACATGACGAAAACATTCAGATGAAATAGAATTAAATGTCGAACCACCGAAATACATTGTAATAATGCGACTGTAATGTTTATATGAGAATAAATCACATCGGCAAGACCCCGTATTGAAGATATTACCATCAGACGTCACTAGATCACACAACGAAGTAAACCTCAAGAATTGGACGTAATCATGATTGCAGTCTTTTATATATTTATTAGTTGCCGTTGTTAGCATTACCCTCAGCCTAGAAACATTTCAGTCCGTGTTTCACATTCACCTTTATTATCAAAATACATTAAAAACGCTTAGACAGATCTTTGTGACAGTATCAACGTAAGTCACTACATCACAGGATGATCAAAGGATCTAATACAAGCCAAGATTTCCTGAACTGTGACGTAAACTGTTCGAACAGTTCGATTGGTGTTCACACACAGCCCTTGCTGCCACTAATCGGTTGATAGAGATATTGGTTTCAGAATGATGATGTCATGTACGATCTATATCATGTAAGGTCTAAGGCAAATTGGTGAGCAATTATTCGGTCTGCAAAGAGGGCACGCCTTCTACCATTAATCCGTCTTGCATGAAACGAAAAACCACGTCCGATAATGCTGTGAAAGGTGCTCAATAATTCAACGATACAGCTGCTCGTTGTCCTCAGGTGTAGTAGTGTGGCTACAGCGGCACGCCAAGATATACGCTGGCTCGCTACAAAAGCGCAGGCGTTAAAGGGTGGAGCTATAATGTCATCACAGAGAAATCATAGAGCGAGGCGACAACCAGTCCCCACTGCCGGAGAGAAGGCGCCCACGGTCTTCGCACGCGCGACGCGGGAAAAGCACGGCCGCATCCGGCGGTCCAGCCGGCGCTTCACTAGCGAGCCAGAGTATACAGGGTAGTCCATTGATCGTGACCGGGCCAAAGATCTCACGAAATAAGCGTCAAACGAAAAAACTACAAAGAACGAAACTTGTCTAGCTTGAACGGGAAGACCAGATGGCGCTATAGTTGGCCCGCTAGATGGCGCTGCCATAGGTCAAACGGATATCAACTGCTTTTTTTAAAAATAGGAACCCCCATTTTTATTACATATTCATGTATTACGTAAAGAAATATGAATGTTTTAGTTGGACCACATTTATCGCTTTGTGATAGATTGTTCCAATGTGATACAAGTACCTTTGTGAACTTATCATTTCTGAGAACGCATGCTGTTACAGCGTGACTAACTGTAAATACCACATTAACGCAATAAATGCTCAGAATGATGTCCGTCGACCTCAATGCATTTGGCAATACGTCTAACGACATTCCTCTCAACAGCGAATAGTTCGCCTTCCGTAATGTTCGCACATGCCTTGACAATGCGCTGACGCCTGTTGTCAGGCGTTGTCGGTAGATCACGATAGCAAATATCCATCAACTTTCCTCACAGAAAGAAATCTGAGGACGTCAGATCCGGTGAACGTGCGGGCCAATCCACATGTCATGAAATATGCTATTCAATACCGCTTCAACCGCACGCGAGCTATGTGCCGGACATCCATCATGTTGGAAGTACAACGCCATTCTGTCAAGCAGTGAAACATCTTGTAGTAACATCGGTAGAACATTACTTAGGAAATCAGCATACATTGCACCATCCAGATTGCCATCGATAAAACTGGGGCCAATTACCCTTCCTCCCATAATGCCGCACCATACATTAACCCGCCAAGGGCGCTAATGTTCCACTTGTCGCAGCCATCGCGCATTTTCCATTGCCCAGTAGTGCATAATATGCCGGTTTACGTTACCGCTGTTGGTGAATAACGTTTCATCGTTAAATAGAACGCGTGCTAAAAATCTGTCATCGTCCCGTAATTTCTCTTGTTCCCAGTGGAAGAACTGTATACGACTTTCAAAGTCGTCGCCATGCAATTCCTGGTGCATAGAAATATGGTACGGGTGTAATCGATGTTGATGTAGCATTCTCAACACCGACGTTCTTGAGATTCTCGATTCTCGCACAATTTGTTTGCTACCGATGTGCGGATTAGCCGCGACAGCAGCTAAAACACCTAAGTGGGCATCATCATTTGTTGCAGGCCACGGTTGACGTTTCACATGTGGCTGAACACTTCGTGTTTCCTTAAATAACGTATTTATCCGGCGAACTGTCTGGACACTTCGATGATGTCCATGATACCGAGCAACATACATAGCACACGCCCGTTGGGCATTTTGGTCACAATAGCCATACATCAACACCATATCGACGTTTTCCGAAATTGGTAAACGGTCTATTTCAACATGGGTAATGTATCACCAAGCAAATACCGTCCGCACTGGCGGAATGTTACATGATACCACGTCCTTATACGTTTGTTACTATTACAGCGCCATCTATAACAAAACGAAAAAAGTGGTCCAACTAAAACATTCATATTTCTTTACGAACTACACGAATATGTAATAAAAATGGGGTTTCCTATTTCAAAAACCCAGTTGATATCCGTTTGACCTATGGCAGCGCCATCTAGCGGGCCAACCATAGCGCCATCTGGTTTCCCCCTTCAAGCTAGACGAGTTTCGTTCTTTGTAGTTTTTTCATTTGATGCTTATTTCGTGAGATATTTCCCCGGCCACTATAAGTGGACCACCCTGTATACTGGCGAGTCACTGCAGCAACACGTCAGTAAGCACCTGAGGACAGCGAGCAGCTGTCTCGTTGAATTATTGTGCACCTGAAGATGGCGCTCAGCAGTCTCATTGAAATACAGTGCTAGTTCCACAGTATTACCCGGCGTGACGCCCGTGAACCAATGAAGCACAGTTGCTATATTTAAGTAGCGAACATATAACTATTTCATTACGTAATACACTTGTAAAAATGTGTAAAACATGCATTTAGCAGACTGTTGCGGATAGTGTGTCCCAAATAAGATTGTGACACAGCACACTTGCAACAGAACCATGTTTATTACAGTGTTACGGCTTTCAAATAAATTACTGTATTAAGAACTGATTTTTACCTTTCTACAATAGTTTTAACCACAATCACGGGACATTCCACTCGCTTACAACACTCAGTTTAAGACTGACACAAACTGTGAATTAAAATACACTATTGGCCATTAAAACTGCAACACCACGAAGATGACGCGCTACAGACGCGAAATTTCACCGACAGGAAGAACATGCTGTGAAATTCAAATGATTAGCTTTTCAGAGCATTCACACAAGGTTGGCACTGATGGCACCGAGGAGACATGAGGAAAGTTTCCAACCAATTCCTCATACACAAACAGCAGTTGACCGCCGTTACCTGGTGAAACGTTGTTGTGATGCCTCGTGTAAGGAGGAGAAATGCGTACCATCACGTTTCCGACTTTGATAAAGGTCGGATTGAAGCCTGTCGCGATTGCGGTTTATCGTATCCCGACATTGCTGTTCGCGTTGGTCGAGATCCAATAACTGTTAGCACAATATGGAATCGGTGGGTTCAGGAGGGTAATATGGAACGCCGTGTTGGATCCCAACGGCCTCTTTTCACTAGCAGTCGAGATGGCAGGCATCTTATCCGCATGTCTGTAACGGATCGTGCAGCCACGTCTCGACCCCTGAGTCAACAGATGGGGACGTTTGCAAGACAATAACCATCTGCACGAACAGTTCGACGACGTTTGCAGCAGCATCGACTATCAGCTCGGAGACCATGGCTGCGGTTACCTTTGACGCTGCATCACAGACAGGAGCGCGTACGATGGTGTACTCAACCACGAACCAACGCACATTCGAAGCGTGTATTCGTCATCGCTATACTGGCGTATCACCCTGCGTGATGGTATGGGTTGCCATTGGTTACACGTCTCGGACACCTCTTGTTCGCACTGACGGCACTTTGAGCAGTGGACGTTACAATTCAGGTGTGTTACGACCCGTGGCTCTACCCTTCATTCGATCCCTGCGAAACCCTACATTTCAGCAGGATAATGCACGACCGCATGTTGCGGGTCCTGTACGGGTCTTTCTGGATACAGAAAATGTTCGACTACTGCCCTGGCCAGCACATTCTTCAGATCTCTCACCAATTGAAAACGTCTGGTCAATGGTGGCCGAGCAACTGGCTTGTCACAATACGCCAGTCACTACTGATGATGAACTGTGGTATCGTGTTTAAGCTGCATGGGCAGCTGTACCTGTACACGCCATCCAAGCTCTGTTTGACTCAATGTCGAGGCCTATCAAGGCCGTTAATACGGCCAGAGGCGGTTGTTCTGGGTACTGATTTCTCAGGATCTATGCACCCTAATTGCGTGAAAATGTAATCACATGTCAGTTCTAGTATAATATATATGTGTCCAATGAACACCCGTTTTTCATCCGCATTTCGTCTTGGTGTAGCAATTTTAATGGCCAGTAGTGTAATAAAATTTCAACTTTGGTCATATCCTAGGATAAATTTACGAAAGAAACTAGCAGACATTCCATAACTGAATATTCAGGAAGTTGTGGACAAAATAAAACTGTTGCGTAACATGTTTATAAATATGAAACGGAATGGTTACTTAAGTTAATGAAGAGCACAACTCTGACATCTGGAGACGCTGGAAATGACAAACGATACGTTTACGCAGTTTTGTGCTCTATTTATCGAAACGTGAGATAAGCGTAGTAACTCTGTCAAAGGGATGCAGAAACAGCTCTTTCAGTGTTCGCATCTGTTCGTGTAGTGAGTGGGTATTACTTGAGTATACAACAGACGCTTCAACTTGACTCAGAAGTAACAAATCACTGAGCAACTTAGTGCTTATGCTGCATGTTTGATGAAAGCTGTTGCTCCATTCTGCTACAAAACACACATATCGTTTAAATTATCTTATCACGTAATTCTAAACAAAGTTTTGTGAGCCAGCTCTATTTTATGATGTATAGGCTTACGAATAACACTATACTAATTTTAATTTCTACAGTCTGTTGATAGTAGTGATAACTGATTCCTGTTTCATTCTCTTTTTACAGTTTGATGGCCATGGAGACAACGGGTGAACGAGCGAAAACTGCGTGATGAATGTTTCAGTACTGCACTACTGTTTATGTACGAACGTCTAAAACAACAAGATGTTCAACAAAGAATCAATGTCATAAGGAGACAGTTTCTCATACAATGCGACTTCGTATTATAGTATTGTAATTTAATGAAGCACAATTACATTTAGTCTAAGATGGATTATCATGTTTTTCAACTTCTGGACTATGTTTCCTTGCCCTCTGAGTTTTTCAAACGATATGTTCGATTATTATTCTTGGGAATACAGATTATCAACAAACTTTGTTTTATGAAACGTTGTAGCATAGCACTCGAATTCAGAGTCTCCACTGCACTGCTCTCTACAGCGAGTTATAACCTTTGGAACCAGCCACGGATCATCTAGTAAGATGAAGTGTTATATACGTTACTTTTTGAGATGATGCCAGTCAGGAAAATACGGATGGATTTCCAGAATGCTGGATTAATTGCAGGACAGCAATATGTTGCAGAAACAACCAAAGTTGCAAGATTCACAAAAGTGAATCATTTAACTAATGAGTAGTTCCAGGTTACCTGAACCCATTTTCAAATCATCCTGCGAGATAAAAGGTCAGAATTACAATATGTCCCGTAAACTGTTGCAAAAATTATTGAGTACATGTAAGCAGATACAAAACATATCTTAGCAGAATATATGTATAGACAAACAATACAGTGTTTTTCGAAACTGTATAGGCTATGAACCAGTCAAGAATCATAGGTATATGTATAAAAAAGTTTAACAATGAACAATGGCGTAACAAACATGTAAATAATAGTCCACTCCCTCCACTGCCAGAAGGTAACATCAGGTAGAGGGCATCGTAATAGGATCTAGGAAGTGTCTTTTTACAATATAGAACCATCAAGGATAAAAAAATTAGTAGAATAAAAGTACAACTCAGTATCCGCACTTGAGCCCTTTAAACTTTTTTCAAGAACAGCGCTGCATTTAAAACCAACTAACAGTGATACTTAAATGCATGGTACAGCCTTATTCGACTTTCTCAAAATTCCTCTACCGTTCCACTAATCTGACAGCGCGCCGGAATATGCACACTTCGATCTGTGGCGTCCAAGATTTTGACTCGTGGGCTCCGCCCTGGTCCAAGTGACAAGGCGCTCAGGTTCGTTGCACATGTCCCCTACCGCCACGCCACGTTGTCTGAGCATTTAAATGGCGGTGTAGTCGCGCTACCTACGACCTGGTTTTATATATCACATGTCTTCATGTGGTGTCACCGCCAGACACCACACTTGCTAGGTGGTAGCTTTTAAATCGGCCGCGGTCCGCTAGTATACGACGGACCCGCTTGTCGCCACTGTCAGTAATTGTGTGTGTTGGGGTTTATGGGCGCTCAACATCGAGGTCATCAGCGCCATTGTCAGTAATTGCAGACCGAGCGCCACCACACGGCAGGTCTAGAGAGACGTACTAGCACTCGTCCCAGTTGTACAGCCGACGTTGCTAGCCATGGTTCACTGACAACTACGCTTTCATTTGCCGAGACGATAGTTAGCATAGCCTTCAGCTACTTTTGCTACGACCTAGCAAGGCGCCATTACCAATTGATATTGTGATTATAAAGCCTGTACCGTAACGAGAGATGTTCTACAAATGTGGATTAAAGTTAAGTATTCCAGAAGCTACGTACTTTTCTTTATAGCATTCATTACATATCCTGTTTCAGACCTCACGCCAGCCTGCGTGAGCTTAGCGTGCATTTCGGTCTCCTCAAACAAAACAGTGTTGGCACTTCTGCCGACACTTCACTTCACAGCACAGATCACAACAAAGCAAACTTTCAGTATTATTTAACTTTTTTTGCGCACTTAAGACATGACTTTTATCTGGTACAAACTGCCGGCATGAAGGCAGACGCAGGAAATTTGACAGGCTTTTCTCATTCACGTTGCCACATAATTGCAACTTATTTAGAAAATAAGGTCTTTCACACAAATATATCGATCGAAATAATGTAGCACTTTTCCAACCTCATTATGGAGACGTAGGAACTATACCCAAGGAAAACAATATAGATGTCCTGAACAACTTTAACGCAAAAGAATTTGTCATGACAAAGAGAATTCCCTTGCAGGTCAGTCAGTTAACATCTACACATGCACAGGGGCGCTTTCAGCTGAAGAGGCAAACGATCTCGAATACAGCTCGAAAACAGATGTAGGACTGACAACGTCTTCAAAACGTTTAGCAAACTATCTTTGTAATTCTTTTAAGGCTACAGTGAATTCTTAAAAGTAACTCCCTTCCATAAATACAATTTCTTTTTAAGTGTAACTCTATCAAATCAGAAAGTAGTTGGTCTTCATCTTCCAGTGTCTTACTTTGGTCTGTCTAGAATTAATTCCGCTTAAAATCTGAGGTCTACAATCCACTCAGCATTTTCTGATTTTCGTTCCTGCATTCCTTTTTCCTTTGTAAATTCATAACCAGCGAGATTTAAATCGAGAAATCGTTACAAGCTTCCCCCTTCACTTCAGCAACGTACTTCGCAGTAATATATGAAGTCTGTGTACTTTTCATTCAGTTCCGCCGAAAACAGTTGCAACTGACAGTAGAACGATGCGTGCAACATAGAAATTTTACTATTCATACCATCAATATCTTCACTGCTGCATGCCTGCAAATTTAGCACTAAGTTCTTCTTGATGTATTGAACAATAAATCCTATCTATCAATCGCTGTAATTCTTTGCTCTTTCATTTGCAACTAAATCTTCAAATTCTTCCTACTTGGTGCTGTAACATCGCTCCCTAGCAAATCTTCAGTATTCATTATTTATGCACCAGCATAATATACATTGAGAATTCTCATACCTCTCTTACGTCATTCCCATTTATTTTCAACGCCTTGTGACCATAGATCGCTACATTGCTTATTTAGGGACTGATGACCCTGTGGTTTGATCCCTTTGTACCCCAAACCAACCAACCAACCATCCAACTGTTTCTTATTGTGCAAACATCGACTGGACCTGTATACGTCTTTCACATAGTAAACAAACATCGAAAGGTAAACAGCGCTGACATCACGTTTCTGACAAACTGTAGATAGCTGTACCAACCGAAAGATGCCACGCCGTAATATTAAATTAAATGAACCGAGTACTTCCGTGAAAGAACGGGGAAGAGCAATAGGCGTGGGGCCTTTGCCCGGCCGTTGCCCGCACACTCGACCCGCGTAAAGTTTCGCACGCCGTGGCCTGCTCTGACTTAAATCTGTCTGTGTGAGCTATGATTCTCTTATTTCATTATGAAGATCATTTCTGTCTATGTAGGTGGGTGCCAAGAAAACATTTTCGCATTTGAAGGCGAACATTTGAACTGAAATATCGTGAAAAGACCTTGGTTGAACGAAATATGTCTTTTTTTAATGGTTACCACTTCAATTCGCGTATAACATCCGTGACTCCATCTCCCCTATATGGCGCTAAAACAAGACGAGCTGCTCTTCTCTGGACTTTTTCGATGTCCTCCTTCAGTCCATTTAGCTTCGATATCCAAATTTCAAAGCACTATTCCAGCACTGGAGAGTCAAGTGAAAGAATAGCTAGTCTCTTTAATAGGCTTGTTGATCTTCTAAGTGTTCTATAAATAAGTTTTTGGGCCCTTTCCCACAAACTTATCTACGTGTTCGTTACAGATTAAGTCGTTCGTGACTGTAATTCCTAGCTATTGAATTGAACTGACAGCCTTCATATTTGTGTCATTCAATCGAAATATAACGGAGTGATTCTGGTATTCAGGTGGATGACCTCGCACTTTTCATTATTTAGTTTCAAATGCCAATTTTTAAGCCAGACAGATACATTGTCTAAATCAGTTTGTAATTCGTTTTTGATAAACTTACACGACGGTAAACGGTAGCATCACCTGCAAACAACCTAACAAGGAACTCCTTGAATGCGAGGTCACAATAGGTCAACGATGTTTACGGCATTTAACGCTCTACATATTGTCTACCAAGCAATCACAATACTGGCTGTTAATGGCAATGGAGGGCGAGAATGGTAAGCACAGCTTGAGGCTAAGGGGTGTAATTGAACTGATTAGTCGACGAGTAACTGGCAACACTGCTACATTCCTATTGGTGGTGAAAACGCAGAGCGATGGCAACGAAAAAACAAAGCAAAAATTGCATTATATCTACAACAATTGCCGAAGTTGACATTTCGTCAGAAAGTAATCTAAGGAATTTCACAGAATGAGGAAGAGATGGCAAATGAAATATTAGCGTTTCTGCAAGGTAAGTCAGTCTAATGTGTGATGGGGTATACGCTAGACTACGCAGACGTACGTGAGGAATACAATGATTACAGTACATGCCTGACAAGTGAAAGTAATATTGAATCAGATGTCGAGCCATGTTCTTCATCAACCTTGTCACACAGGAATACACACACCGCGTCTCCAGTACAACGGAGTAAAGAAAAATCGTTATCCAACGAGTGAGTCATTAACATAATTACATACATGGAAGATCATCCGCAGCATAGAGAAAAAGCAAATATGAACGAATTTCGAGTAAGGTTCAAATGGGTCTGAGCACTATGCGACTTAACTTCTGAGGTCATCAGTCGCCTAGAACTTAGAACTAATTAAACCTAACTAACCCAACGACATCAGACACATCCATGGCCGAGGCAGTATTCGAACCTGCGACCGTAGCGGTCGCTCGGTTCCAGACTGTAGCGCCTAGAACCGCACGGCCACTCCGGCCGGCATTCGAGTAAGTCTGCAGTAGTATGACTGTGAATAGTACAAAATATCCTACGGATATTCAATGGTGGATAATGCGCAATCATCACAAAAACTGATGTTTGTGTGTTTCAAGCATGCCCCATACAATTGACAGGATGCGAGTGATATGCTCCTCTACATTATGCACATCAAACTGCGAACGAGATACGATTACAATTATTTAAAGGGAATCAGTGGATGGTTGCATAATTTCAAACAGTGCTACAGAAATGGGAGACGAAAAACAACGAAATTTCAAACAAAGCGCCAACTTGACGACGCACAACAAACCACAGAATCGGCCAGAAAATTTGTAGATGAGGTAAACAAACTTATCCCGTTCTAAGACGTGTATATTTCTATTGTCTATTGTCAAATCATAATTTATGAAAGATGTTTATATTTTATTAATAGGATTAAGTAGGAACAATTAATATTTGTCATGTTGGAAATAATTGTGGTTGCAGGGAATGTCTGCACCAAAGTGTTGTTGACAAAAGAGACCGCAAATTGACATAAATTTAAAAAGGGCGGGAGAGACACGTATGGATACATTTTAAGAAAAGAGCAGGAAAGACCGCACATTGGTACGTTTTGTAATGGTGGCAGGCATTGTCTGCACCAGAAAGCATTGTTGGCAGGAGAGACCGCACTTTAGCGTTCGTAGGAAGTCAGTAGTAAGCGAGATGTGAAGCGAGTTAGTAGCAGGTCTGAAGCGAGAGGTTGAGAGGAGTAGTGTGCCTGCCAGCCACCAGCTATGATTTGCAAGAGATTATAAACGGATGTACAGAGAAATCAACTAACTATTATCATAAGAGGAGCTAATATTATTGAATTATGTTCTTTGCGAAACTCAAGACTACTGAAGGTATGTTTGCGCAATGCTAGTTGTAAGTCCCATTTGAACGTTTGTAAAATCATTTCATTACCAACAGTATATATTTGAAGCGTTTTCAGAATATAATTAACTTTTGCCAGCAATATTGCATTTCTAATTATAACCCATCCCAAAAACCATCAACGTAAAACTTTGCAAAATTTTATTGTTATCAAGAAAAATTTTAACTATGAATTACGTAACTTCAGTCAAATTAATTGAAGAATAACGTCAGCTTTGCTATTAAAGAATAACGTCAGCTTTGGTAATAAATACAGCCACTTATTATGAAAGCCCACCAGCAGTTAATAGAGTATAGTAAACCAGAGTATATATATTCACGTCGCAGTTCGATGTAGCAGTCAGATGGCGATCCAGTAACAGTAAAAAATGTAAGAACAGTTTTGGGTTATTGCAGATAACGATTGAGGGCCACGACGACGACACATTCTATGTTTCGTCGAAATAATCAGAAAATCACTTTTAATTAGCAGCAATTAAATTTGTATGCGAAGATTGAGAAAGAGAATAAAATCCAAAGGGAAGATTTCATTTCTTATTATGAAGCAAGAGATAGAAATCCTAACGGAAGGTTTCATAGGTTATTGTAAAAGGGAAGGTTATCATTAACAAAAGAGTTATAGAGGAGACGGGAAGGTTTCACTTGGCGACATCCAATCAGTAAGTCTCTTTAGTGAATCTACTGTGAAAATGAATATACTGACTCTGACAATTGTATGAATAAGCTAGTGTTAAGTGGCGCAACGCTTATACTACAGTGTATACCTTAAATTCACAGCCCATCGACAATTCTGTTTGCTCTATTGAGTCTGCGTTGAAAAGTGTTTGTTCAGTGTTGAATCCGCTTTGAACAGTGATACATTTTGTTGCGTGTGTTAATTATATACAATGTCCAGCACAATAATTACTCGTTCTCAAAGCGATAAAACTGTAGAAGATAGTGATGAGAAATTCTTTTCAGGAATAGACAGAAATAACACGTGTGAAAAACGCGGTAGTGAAACGTTAGGTGAACAGACATTCGAGAGCAGTAATAATATGGATTCTTTCGACGAACAATCAACTTCAGAAATGCCAACTGATAATGAGACATTAGTGCAAAATAATTTGTTTATAACAGATGCTACACAGTCACAAATTACGCGTAGCAGACATAATAGTTTCAGTAACGAATACACTACACTGCAGTCAAACAGTGTGACGCCATTACGTGCCGAAACAGATTCAAACGGTACACAGCAACACAATCTGCGTAGCAGATACCACAGTCTTATTGACAAAAATTCCTAAACCACAGAAGAGGTGACACGATTACAATCGTCTGAGGATGTTCAAATGAACACGGATGTACAACCTTTAACAACGAATACAAATACACACAGAAGTCAATCCGAAACGGATCCAATAATGGCATTTTTGCTACAAATGAGACAAGACATGAATCTAAACTTCAATCGAAGGGCACAAGACTCAGCAGACCTAAAAAACGAAATCAAGGCAGAACGCACACACACAGATCAGAAATTAGACAAAATGTACCAAAATCTAAAACACGAAATCAAAGTAGAAATTCAAGCAGTCGCTGAAAAATCAAACCAAGAATTACACGCCAAGATTCAAGAAATAAAAGATAAACAAGAAGCATTCGCGGCAAGCATACGAGAAACAATGACAGAGAAATTTTCTAAACAAAACGCTCACATTGATGAACGTTTTAACAATCACACAGAAAACTGTTTGATTCGTCACCGTCAAGTGGTGCGATCGCAGGATAAAGAACGAAAATAACTATCACAAACAATTAATAAACAGCGACAGGACGACAAAAAGAAAGTATTTGCTCAGGGAAAAACTTACGTGGACAAACACATACACTCGATTTCGGAATAAATCGAAACGGTTAAGGAGACAAATATTCAAATACAAGAGAGGCTCACGGAAATCCAATCAGATACAATTGAGGGCGAAAATTTCTACACATGGTGAAATCCAGAATATTAGGAATAAATTAACACAAGAAGTTCTGACACTAACTGACAAAATGGAACACATAGAAATCGATCAAGACTCAGAAAATTTGAAAGCAGATTTTAAGAAAGTAACCAAAAGTAATCGTAAATTAGGAAACGAATTGACAGAAAAGATCAACGAACTCACTACGAAAATAGACCTGTTAGATACTACCAATGACAGTAAATCAGATGACACTACACCAGTCTTAGTTCAACAGATTGCTAATAGTAAAGATACGCAAATTAAAAATGTACAACAAACAATCGCAGACCTAGAATCACGTAATAATTTGTTACATCCGAAAATCAATTCTTTACAGCAAAGGATAGCTAACACACAAGAAACAACTGCAAACAATCAATTCCAACAGAAAACGAACCATTACGACATGCCTCAGATGCGCAATACATATAATGTCGGTAGACTTCAGAGAGTTAGAGATCTTAACCAGGCAGAAAGACACACAAATTCATATTCACAACAATACGAAAATAATTAGACACAAAGATATGACGGTTTCGACCACAAGCATTTCCTTTCAGTGAGAAAGTTTAAAACATTTAAAAACGACAGGACGTTAATACATCCACTGGACAGGATCCAACAATTCCATGCAGCACTCCCAACATCATGGCCAGTTCAACATAAGCTAGAATTTAATATTAGTTTTCTTGAAGGGGAACCAGCAAGAAGAATGCGACCAATTGCTAGACAGTGTTTTTCAGTCGAAGCATTCCAGGAAGCATTTCTAGCAGCATATTGGTCAGATACCAAACAGAGTAGCATTAAAGATCTGCTAATTAGCCTGCCAAATTTCGAGAATTCAGCTTTCCCAACAATCACACAATTTTTCGAGTATATGGTTGAACAGTTCAATACCTCAATGAGCCATACAGTCAATCCGCATTAACACAGCTGTGTATTTCCAAACTCCCCAGAGCATTAAAAGTGTCATTATTAACAGGTCAGCAAAAGGACAGTGTGTACGCATTTAGAGACATCCTGCAATTGCTAGAGGTACATCAGGCAGATTATGCGTTTGTTAATAAGAACTTTTCACGACCTAACGCAAACCAGACAAACAATAATAATTTTGAGCAAACACGATTTGGCAATAACAATCATAATAAACGCTTTCGCAGCGAACATGAAAACTTTAATCGAGAATACACACAGGGATTCAATGAACAGCAGTATAATAACAATGTACATTACAATTCAAGACAACAACAAAGCCATCCAAATAACACGACACATATACGACAGGAAATGCCGAACCGGTCAAACTTTCACATGACTCATCGCAAAGAAAATGCGACAGGTGCAAACAATTATATGGGTCGGCCGCAAAATACACAAAACGAACAAAGACAGCCTTTTCAGAGAAACAGGCGTGCCTCGCCATATAACCACAGTTATGACGACAGAAGGAGAGAAAACGAGCAGCGACCGCAAAGGACATTCTACAATGATAATTTTCATAGAAATTCAAACAGTGCACAACAACCAAGTTATCGTATGAATGTACCAGACACTAGATTTCATCCGCCACCTACCGCTAATAATCAAAACGGTAGAACAGTACAGCTCATAGAAAACACACAACACTCTCCGACAGAAAACGAACTGTCAGAACATTTATGACTAGAGATAGCCTGTGATAAATCTCTAAATGACGACACTATGGATAATGACAGAGAAAAGATAACGATAGAGAATGCCATTACATTCGACGACGTGCGAGACACATTGTTACACGAAAAACCGATCATGCAGAAAACTATATGCCACCCAATAATCCAGATAAATTTAAAGTCAGAAAATATTTTAGCAATAATTGATTCAGGCTCACCAATGTGCGTATTTAACGAAGACACATTTTACAGATGCAACAGCGATAATGATTATCCAGTATTTCCATTACACAAAACTAAAATTATGGGAACATTTCCAGGAAAAATCATTGAAGTCATAAGGTAGACACAATTAACGTTTGTTTTTGCAGGGCAAACTTTCCACAGCAATTGTAGGATAGTTCCACATTTAACAACTGATATAATATAAGGAAAAAATTTTCTCATGCAGTACGACGCAAAGATTGACTTTAAATCGTCATACCTAACATTACAGAAGGTAGACAGTGAAGTGGTAGTGAGATTTTAAAACAAAGTATCCTCAGAAGAACAAAATATGCACAGGATCGAGATTATTGCAGATTCTAAAGATAACGATTGTCATCTCACACTATACCCGAATACACATAATAACGACATGGCAGAGGAACACGAGTATAATGTACTAGAGACAATTACACGCAGAGTTGGAGACAGTATAGCAAAAGACGACACAGAGCGCACAGAATTAGAAAATATTCTTGTGCAACATAAAACAGTTTTTTTTAACAATGTTCCAGGAACGATGACAGGATTTATGTACGAATTTCAGGTGAAACCACACGAGATTTTCAAAGGAAAACACTATCCAATCCCGCATATATACACAGAAGCAGTTAAGAAAGAGTTACGAGCAATGACTGATCAGGGTATAACTGAACCAGCAGCAAGCCAATATATAAATCTATCACACATCGTTCAAAAGCAGGATGGATCACTCCCTTTAGTTTTAGATTCAAGTGAGGTTAATAAAATAAGCATTACAGAAACTGACCGACCACAGACGTTAGAAGAGTTGCAAAAGTTTCATGGCACCTCTATATATACTACCCTCGATCTCAAATCGGGATTTTGGCAAATCCAGTTGCATCCAAATTGCAGAAAGTATACGGCATTCCTTTGCTTTGATAAATGTTACCAATTTTGTAAACTTCCGTTTGGACTAACTATTTCGTCTGCAGCCTTTATACGAGGCATGAATACAATTCTCCCACAGGATCTTAAAAACAAAATTACTACACATGTAGTCCACAGCTCGTGGTCTTGCGGTAGCGTTCTCGCTTCCCGCGCGCGGGGTCCCGGGTTCGATTCCCGGCGGGGCCAGGGGTTTTCTCTGCCTCGTGATGACTGGGTGTTGTGTGTCTTTCATCATCATTTCATCCCCATCGACACGCAAGTCGCCGAAGTGGCGTCAACTCGAAAGACTTGGCACCAGGCGAACGGTCTACCCGACGGGAGGCCCTAGCCACACGGCATTTCCATTTCCACTACATATGTAGATGACATTCTAATCGCAACAGAAAACTGGGAACAGCACAACCACACCCTTCAACAATTACTGAATACATTGGACCAGAACGGTGTAACTATAAACCTCCTTAAATCTGAATTTGGAAAACTCTCAATAAAATTTCTAGGTCATATCATTGCACAAACAGGTATTGCACCAGACTCCGTCAAATTGCAAGCGTCGAAGGATGTCGACGTGCTAACAAATAAGAAGGAACTTAGGAGCTTTTTAGGCCTCATTAATTATTTTAGAAAATTCATTCATTATAAAGCATTAGACACACCCTTGCTATACCAGCTCACAAGTAAAAACACAATTTGGTCATGGAATGAAAACGCTGAAGCTGAATTCGAGAATTTGAAAGAAACGTTACTAAGGGCACCTTTGTTATCGCATCCTGACATAATACAAAACTTTTCCATTGCAACAGATAGTTCAACTACAGCACTAGGAGTACGTATTTTCCAGGAAGTAGAGGAGCACGATAAGACAATCATTAAACATATTGCGTTTGCAAGAAGGATACTTTCTCCAGCAGAGCGCAATTACTCTGTAACAGAATTAGAGACGCTATGCGTAGTATGGGAATTTAAGAGATTCCGTCATTTTCTATATGGAAGACACACCACAGTATATACCGATCACCGAGCAATCCAGTTATAAGCAAAACTTAAGCATGATAGATTAAGCCGTTGGAAATTATATCTACAAGAGTTCGACTTTACTATTATATACATTCCAGGCACGCAGAATATTGTTGCCGACGCACTATCTAGATCTATTCAGCATAAACGACTAGAGAAAGAAAATACCTTCTGCTACAACAACCATAGTATTATGTATATGAAACAAGTAGCTTTCGAAAACTTTATTTAATCAGCATTACAGGACATAGAGTGAGAACAGCAGAAAGATGAAACACTAAAAGAGATTGTAATGCTTTGGCGAGACAAGAGTAACGCAAAAATCAGACATAATTACACTATACATCAAAATATTCAGTTTATTCGCTCGTACCCAGACGGCAACAATTGGCTTTCATGCATTCCAGAAGGGATCAGAAACAAATTGATATGGTATATGCACCTAAGCTATGCACATTACGGAGCTAGGAAATGCTTTCTAATTCTTCGACAAAATTGTCACTTCAACAATATGGAAAAACACATTCGCAAAGTTATAGCATCCTGCAAGATACGTCAGAAAGCTAAATCATCTACAGTATCACATATTCTATCACTGTATCCCATCATACCGGTTAAGTTAAGACACATGGCAGCAGTAGATCTTTTAGATCAAATCCCCAGAACAAGTAAAGGCTATAGTTACATCCTAGTAGCCGTAGAACTGACATCCAAATTTGTAACATTTTTTCCACTAAGGAAAGCAACAGCTAGATCAGTATCAAGAGCATTTGTAAGAGATTTTCTATCAATAGTAGGACATGTACAGAAGGTTATTTCAGATAACGGACGACAGTTTAGGTCAGACATATGGAAACAAATGGTAGAGAGTAAGAACTTTTGGCAATAATCTTACAACTAGCATTGCGCAAACATACCTTCAGTAGTTTTGAGTAATTCAATAATATTAGCTCCTCTTATGATAATAGTTAGATGATGTCTCTGTGCATCCGTTTACAATCTCTTGTAAATCATAGCTGGTGGCTGGCAGGCACACTACTCCTCTCAACCTCTCGCTTCAGACCTGCTGTTAATTGGCTTCACACCTCGCTTACTACTGACTTCCTACGAACGCTAAAGTGCGGTCTCTCTTGCCAACAACGCTTTCTAGTGCAGACAATCCCTGCTACCATTACAAAATCTATCAATGTGCGGTCTTTCGCGCTCTATTATTAAAATGTATCCATACGCGTCTCTCCCGCCCTTTTTAAAATTATATCAATTTGCGGTCTCTCTTGTCAACAATACTTTGGTGCAGACATTCCCTGCTACCACAATTATTTCCAACATGACAAATATTAATTATTCCTACTTAATCCTATTAATAAAATATAAACATCTTTCATAAATTGTGATTTGACAATAGATATAAAGACGTCTTACACCATCGTTCAGTAAGAAATTTGTTTTCAACTCCGACCAATCAGGATTTGAAGACGAAACGCATATGAAAGGAAGCCTGGAATTTAGAGGCACCAATAGAGATGTATCAAGATCAACTAACATTAGTGCCTCAAAGCATTAGTATGCAGTTACGTCGGCTGTTACTCTGGATGGCCGGCCGTAGTGCCAGAGCGGTTCTAGGCGCTACAGTCTTGAACTGCGCGACCTCTACGGTCGCAGGTTCGAATCCTGCCTCGGGCATGGATGTGTGTGATGCCGTTAGGTTAGTTAGGTTGAAGTAGTTCTAAGTTCTGGGGGACTGATGACCACTGCAGCTAAGTCCCATAGTGCTCAGACCCATTTTTGTTAATCTGGATGGTAAATTTGCCCGGAAAGTTATTTATTCTGCTGCGAGATATTGGAGGTGCTCTGACCATTACGGATCTTTCTCGTATGACTTATCTTACAATGGCATAGGGAATATGTATGCCACAGTAAGCGAGAGTGGAAAAATGGATGTGGTATGAGCAACGCTTTTGGCCAATAGCTTGTCAAAGTAACTCCTTTTTTCTTTATTCTTGGTCTGCGTACAAAAATCATATTCCTTTAAAGCAAACTATCCCGCTTGAAAAGTTTGTGAATTGCAGTTCATGCCACCTGTATCCATTGGAAAAATCCAGCATCTAGATGTTTTTTTCCGTGGTTATAGAACATATTACCGTACTATCTGAACTAGGCCTTCAAAAATAGTTTCATGATAAGCTCCACGACAGACTGTTTCGCTTTTAGATGCATGCCATCACATTCCGTCAGTTCTCATCATCCTGTTAAACCAATAGAATTCTCAATGTGTTCTTTAACCTGATCGTCCTGCACGTATTACAACTCCAAAGGAGTTCGCCTTCCATCTTGATGGTGCGAACCTTAGTGATCACTGCGGCGCGCAGTTTCTCATTCGGTGTTCATGGTGCATGTTATGGTTTGTGAATGTCGACGGTGCCCATTTTTTTAAGTATAATGCACACATCAGATAGAAGGTTGATCTCAACACCTTCCGGACACTCATTTTCTGTCGCTCGTTCTCCCCCCCCCCTCCCCCCCCTTTCCCGACGCATATGGTGAGTCAATAGCAACTAATTTTTTTCATGTCTTAACTGTTCACACAACAGATTCAAGTGAGCCTTCTTGAAGATTGAACTTGCAACTTGCACTCTAGGGTTCCTTGTTAATGTTGTACCTTTCCGTAATACTATCAGTTTTCAGCTGCAGTTCATAACCAGTAAACTATGCTCATAATCCTTAGCTTGATCTTGAAATATTTCTCTGTTTAAAATCTGGTTTCTAAAACTCTCTCTCTCTCTCTGCATGTATGTTTGACTATCAGCTGCATTTATTTTAAACCCAAATATCGGCCGGTTACAGTCATGGACCATTTTCACGGATAAGGGTTAAAATGGTTAAAGACACAGCATAACATTTGTCATCTCTTAAACAATGTGTACAGCATGTCATTAATATTTATATACAACACACGACTTTAAGAAGGAAACATGGTGATACCAAGCAGTTATTACATGACCAAGCAAGACCTGTTGAAATGTGTACTTATGGTAGCGTGCTTAGCACTATTTCTGTTAGTTTAAGGTGTTCGTGTTCCCTTTCATCACGTGGCGAAATAATCACATAACTAGAAGTGTGAAGGGCAGTTTTCTATTCCAGCACCTAGAACTCCTCCATGTACCGGCGTGCAGAAGCCCTCCCGGCAGCTGCAGAAAGAAGCCAGACGTGTAAGTAGAACAGGCAAACTTTCACGAGATCGCAGACCCGAATCAGGTGACCACCATGAATAGTACCAATGATAATCCAGCTGCTGTTTTTATTACAGAGTATGGTTCAACTAGAGGTAATTTCGGTTGTTGCAGATAAGGTATGGGTACGAATGGATTGTTTATAAATATTCAGAAGAGTAAATTCTTATTTTGTTTGGCAAACAAGACACTTGTGTGTATTTGCACAACTTACGTGTTTTGTAGAGTCTCATATGAACGCGCTTTATATTTGCGAGCAAATGCCCGAGTTCCTGGATACGATATTTCTATTCCCTCCTCACTACATTGTCGGATGACCGTTTCTTTTCTTTTCTTATTATAGGGTAGATATCAAATTCAGAAAAGTATTTTTACAGGCATCGGGTGATGTGTCTGCTCCATATCGAACAAGATCCAAGGTAAGTCCATTTAAAGGTAATTACTTCGGTCAGGTAGCATAGAAAATAACCAACTTGCATTGTGTCAAAGTAGAGAAACAGGAGGAGGAAAACGTGAAAAGTTATCGAGAAGTTATTCAATTGTTGTTACGGAACAGAAGTGAAACCGACAACGATCTATCGTGAACGCTTAAAGATTCAAGTTACAATTTGTCGGAAATATATACTACCCCCTCTGTAAATCAACTGCCATTTTAATGGTATTTTAGGATCTGTTGATGTTTCCTGAGTATGTGTTATTACAAACTTACTGCCTTGTAGCACGTCAAAGAGTCCGCACTAAGTCTGTGTCGATGTTGGTTCTAAAACAAATAAATTAATTTTATCGCCTGAAACATTCATTCTGTGTCAACTCGAATGCAGTTATGGAGAGCAGGCGGCTTGTTCCTGGACCTGAACTATTTTCATGGAGAGCATAGGGTTTTTCTGAGCTCGATAAATACAGTAATTTGTATCCCGAGACAGAGGTCCGTGCCACACCTCTTTGTTCATGATGTGTTTTTCCTCATGAATTCAATGGAGACCGCCAGAAGGAAATCTCCCTAGTAATAATTAAAGGTGCAATAGAACTAGTACACTCCACTGGAAGGATGTTTAGGTATTCCATGCCATGAGTTAAGCACCCGCTCGCAGGGCTGTGTGTCTTAAGCCACCGCTTCCAAAATGGGTAGGAATGTCAGCCCCAGACTGAAACCAACCGGTGTGCCAGCGAGGCTGTATATGGTTTTTAGGCGTTTTACCACATCCCACTAAGGGAGTACTGGCCTAGTAAGGCCTTAGGTACAAGATTTTCAAACTTTCGCTCACTTTCACAACAATCACAAGAATAACACTAGACACACACAGTTAGTGCACAAAATGGGGTGGGTGGGGAGTCAACGAGAGGTAAAGCCGGCCGGAGTTGCCGTGCGGCTCTAGGCGCTAGTCTGGAACCGAGCGACCGCTACGGTCGCAGGTTCGAATCCTGCCTCGGGCATGGATGTGTGTGATGTCCTTAGGTTAGTTAGGTTTAATTAGTTCTAAGTTCTAGGTGACTGATGACATGAGAAGTTAAGTCGCATAGTGCCCAGAGCCATTTGCACCACTTGAACAAGAGGTAAGGTCGCAAGGTCGCCGTAGTACCGGATTGGCGACAAGAAGGGCATAAACTATACCTGGAAAATACTTTAATAACCTCGCTGATGCGGGCCAAAGGCACAGGAAAAATAATGAAATGGCTGTATGTAATCATTGATTCGACAATTGCAACATTTAACAATGTCTTCTCTTAGTCTGGTCCATGACTGTTTTGTCCACTGACACACTTATTTGATTGTAGGTCGGTTTAAAGCTCCTTTCCGCGTGTAGGGAAGCAGCCTACTCATTGCCGTATAAATTTCATATGCTTCCCATTCTATGCCAGCCTAGTCCGCTGTAACTAGCTATTACATGACGAATGTTGCGCATTACCTTAAAAGTAAAGTAAATTATCTGAAAAGTTAATAGCATGTCAGGAGTGATGCTAAAATGATAATGTGTTAAGTTTCAGTTTAGTAACTACAACAGTTTACGAAAATTCGGACATTTTTCGTGAAAATCATCTTTGCAACACGAAGGAGCTAGAAACTTCGAAATTTATATTCGGATTCCTTTTACATCGTAATTTAGTGGAAACAGCATGGTGGATCTGAAAATAATACACTACTGGCCATTAAAATTTTTACACCAAGAAGAAATGCAGATGATAAACGGGTATTCATTGGACAAATATATTATACTAGAACTGACATGTGATTACATTTTCACGCAGTTTGGATTCATAGACCCGGAGAAATCAGTACCCAGAACAACCACCCCTGGCCGTAATAACGGCCTTTACACGCCTGGGCATTGAGTCAAACGGAGCTTGGATGGCGTGTACTGGTACAGCTGCCCATGCTGCTTCAACACGATACCACAGTTCATCAAGAGTAGTGACTGGCACGTTGTGACAAGCCAGTTCCCCTGCCACCATTGACCAGACGTTTTCAATTGGTGAGAGGTCTGGAGAATGTACTGGCCAGAGCAGCAGTCGAACATTTTCTGTATCCAGAAAGGCCCGTACAGGACTTGCTACTTGAGATCGTGCATTATCCTGCTGAAATGTAGGGTTTCGCAAGGATCGAATGAAGGGTAGAGCCACGGGTCGTAACACATCTGAAATCTAACGTCCACTGTTCAACGTGCCGTCAGTGAAAACAACAGGTGACTGAGACGTGTAACCAATGGCACTCCATACCATCACGTCGGGTAATACGCCAGTATGGCGATGACGATTACACGCTTCCAATGTCCGTTCACCGCGATGTCGCCAAACATGGATACGACCATCATGATGCTGTTAACAAAACCTGGATTTCTCTGAAAAAATGACATTTTGCCATTCGTGCACCCAGGTTCGTCGTTGTGTACACCATCGCAGGCGCTCCTGTCTGTGATGCAGCGTCAAGGGTAACCGCAGCCATGATCTCCGCGCTGATAGTCCATGCTGCTGCAAATGTCGTCGAACTGTTCGTACAGATGGTTGTTGTCCTGCAAACGTCCCCATCTGTTGACTCAGGGATCGAGACGTGGCTGCACGATCCGTTACAACCATGCGGATAAAGATGCCTGTCATCTCGAATGCTAGTGATACGAGGCCGTTGGGATCCAGCACAGTGTTCTTTACTACCCTCCTGAACTCACTGATTCCAAATTCTGCTAACAGTCATTGGATCTCGACCAACGCGAGTAGCAATGTCGCGATGCGATAAACCGCAATCGTGATTGGCTACAATCCGACCTTCATCAAAGTCGGAAACGTGATGGTACGCATTTCTCCTCCTTACACGAGATATCACAACAACGTTTCACCAGGCAACGCCGGTCAACTGCTGTTTGTGTATGAGAAATCGGTTGGAAACTTTCCTCATGTCAGCACGTTGTAGGTGACGCCACCGGCGCCAACCTTGTGTGAATCCTCTGAAAAGCTAATCATTTGCATATCACAGCATCTTCTTCCTGTCGGTTAAATTTCGCGTCTGTAGCACATCTTCGTGGTGTAGCAGTTTTAATGGCCAGTAGTGGATTTTGTTTGAAATTCATAATTTTCTGCTTTTTGCCCTAAAAGTACGGAAGCAAGATAGATTAAGTAAGTGATTAGATAGAGATAGGATGTTTAGAAAAGTTTGTAAGTAGGCTGTTTAGGTTCTTATATGTAGGCTGTTTAGGTTCTTATATTGGTAACGCCGCCGCCACGTAGCGCTCTCTGTATGAAAATCACTGGCTGTGCTGTGTGCAGTCTGTGGCTAGTTTGCATTGTTGTCTGCCATTGTAGCGTTGGGCAGCTGGACGTGAACAGCGCGTAGCTTTGCGCAGTTGGAGGTGAGCCGCCAGCAGTGGTGGATGTGAGGAGAGGGATGGCGGAGTTTTGAAATTTGTAAGACTGGATGTCAATTATGAATATTAAGGTAAATACATTGTTTGTTCTATATTAAAATCTTTCATTTGCTAACTATGCCTATCAGTAGTTAGTGCCTTCCGTAGTTTGAATCTTTTATTTAGCTGGCAGTAGTGGAGCTCGCTGTATTGCAGTAGTTCGAGTAACCAAGATTTTTGTGAGGTAAGCGATTTGTGAAACGCATAGGTTAATGTTAGTCAGGGCCATTCTTTTGTAGGGATTTCTGAAAGTCAGATTGCGTTGCGCTAAAAATATTGTGTGTCAGTTTAAGCACAGTCTTGTATAATTGTTCATAAGGGGACGTTTCAGGTTAGATTGGAGATACGCTATAATAATAAAGATGTGAGAAGTTTCCAAGAGGTGGCTGTAAAACTATAGCTGTAGCGTCTCTCCAAAGGGCAAGTTCAGAGATATCTATTGCGTGCAGTGCTACTAAAATAATTCTCTCTCCAAAAGTATTTAACCTAGCCACATCAGAATGTTATTATAGATACTTACCTGTGTGCTGATTGTACAATTAAATAGAGAGCTTCAGTGGCCTTCAGATAATGAAGCAATTAATTATTTAGTAACTTAAAGTGGTGCTCTACTAGCCCCTGCAGCTAGTCAGGAAGGCAAATTTTGTCGGCTGCGCTTTCGGCGGTCTGCTCCGCGGCTATGTAAATAAGAGCGCTATGAGCTAGAGTCAGGCCCCAGTTTGTCTTCTAGATTCGTATCAGCGCGCACTCCGTGTCGGAAGCAATGTCGTGTCGGTGCATTTGCAAGGAACTGCCTTGGATGCCGTATTACCTAACTCGATATGCACCTAACAATGAGTTCGCATTGTGGTAAAGTGTTAATTGCGGAACGACCTCAGTGATTTATTCTCAGTTTGCGTATGTCGCATTTTCACGTGTGCCATACTGCAGACCTTCTAACTTTACTAGCGTGGCGTTTGATGAGTATTAACATCAAAATTTTGACGAGCATTCACTTTGAACATTTACATGGATAACGATTATTGAACAATTTCGTTATCTAGGGATAACAGGATCCGTGCAATAGACATTGAACAGCTGTGATAGTACAAGAGCTGATAGTAGAATTGCTTGGGTAAACTTTTGTCTGGAAATTTACCGTTTTCAGAATATAGTGAAAATTCTTATAGTAAACTGAATTTTCTATGAATCCCAGACATTATCCTAAATCCTCAACGTAATGAACTTCAGTGATCAAGAACTTTATTTCTCCATCAGAGTGGGTACAGTGAACATTAATTACAGGCATCACGTTTTTGCTAATCACTTTCTGGTTGCCAACATTGTAGTCAGAGAGGTTGTGATGAGAACGGCAACAATAGAAATTTTCCACCAGCCTTCCCACAGGCGTGCATTCATATTAGGTTTCATCCATTCCATTTTCTCCATTCCTCTCTCATATACACTTAAAATTGTTTTATTTGTTGAGGCATCAAGCGGTTGCTATTGTGAAGTAAGTCAACCCAGAATAACAGCAAGCTCCTTATTTCCCTGTCTCAGTTGCCCTTTCATAGCGAGCTTGTGAATCCCTGCAAACTCATTTATATATACATCTACATCATACTCCGAAAGCCACCTAATGGTGTGTGGCGGAGGGTACTTTCGGTACCACTATCTGATCCCTCCAAACCAGTTCCGCTCACGAATAGTACATGGGAAGAATGTTCGTTGCATCGATGCACTTCTGCTGCCAGTTGAAACCACTTTTGCATTATGGAGATAGGTTTCCCGTGACATCGAATATATGTCCATATTTAAGACAACAAGAATTTTATGTCATACACAGAAGAGTCTTATATTAATTTCGAGTATAAGGCGAACTTTATAGTGAACACAGGAAACCGTGTAACAAAGTGTAACAAAACGTGTGCCAGGTCAAAATCAGGCTTGTGTGTTCCGTTCTGTATTGCAAGTTGAATCCTCCAGTTCTGCAGAAAAACTTTGTGCAACTTCAGCATGGCAAAAGAAAATTTGATGCTGTTTTCGAAGCTTATGCTAATACATTTTCACAACAGCTATCAACAATCAAGTTGAAATAAATTCTGAGTCACAAGATAGCACCTACGTGACAAATGCGTTTTTGTTAAAACATGTCTCTGCAAAACAGTACGGAAAATTATCTGAAGCCTTTGGTAGCCTAACGATAAGAGTGGTCACAGCTGTATTTATAACGCTTCTCCTATTAGCTTTTCAGTTCTTAGAAACGTCTTTAATATTTCTCCATTAGTGGTATATATACTATTACACAGAAACAAAGGTTAAATTCGTCAGTACCCAAGACTGAGAACTGGGTGACTACAGAGTGACTGCCATATAGCACACTTTATCCAAGGCCTTGTAATGCACTGTTCATTAACAGGTGATGGACCGCCCTAAAACTTGTAACATCTAGGATATATATACCAATCAGACCTGCGAACAGCCTTAGCACAAGAACTGTATAAATCAAAATAAATGAAAACATAAAAATGCCATGAAGAGTAGTAATGCGCCCATCTAACACTACTCGATATTAGGCACATTCAGTAATATGTATAGACACTGCCCGCAAAGTGTTTTGTCAATAGAGTCAGTAGTGCTGGAGTAATAAATTAAAGCTGCATACGTGATGTTGAAGTTTTACTGCACGTCATTTCAAGCAATCGCTAGTTTTTCACGCATCTAAGTGTTTGTGAATCATATCTCCTGAATTATGAATCATACAGTGTTATAAATTTTGCGGATAGCCTGCAAGCAGTGGTGTATGTGGATTCGGTCTGCAAACTGTGTTACCAATGGAGTTAAACTCAACTCAAATGTAGAGAGTGATAAACATTTTTCCTGTCGTCATTTCGAGAGAGTTACAGCGAGAAGATGTTTCAAAAAGGTTTGGAATTATGGGTAAGATTTGTTGGAAGTAGCTAAGTGCTCTCATTGTCATATACTGGATGAATAATATACTGGCATTTCCGCACCGAATGTTGCGTTACCTCGAGATAAACACACAACTTCTAAGTGTAATTACTGCCTTATTCTGTTAAACTTTAACTCTTAATGAGTGTTTTATCCCCCCCATGAACCATGGACCTTGCCGTTGGTGGGGAGGCTTGCGTGCCTCAGCGATACAGATGGCCGTACCGTAGGTGCAACCACAACGGAGGGGTATCTGTTGAGAGGCCAGACAAACATGTGGTTCCTGAAGAGGGGCAGCAGCCTTTTCAGTAGTTGCAGGGGCAACAGTCTGGATGACTGACTGATCTGGCCTTGTAACATTAACCAAAACGGCCTTGCTGTGCTGGTACTGCGAACGGCTGAAAGCAAGGGGAAACTACAGCCGTAATTTTTCCCGAGGACATGCAGCTCTACTGTATGATTAAATGATGGCGTCCTCTTGGGTAAAATATTCCGGAGGTAAAATATTCCCCCATTCGGATCTCCGGGCGGGGACTACTCAGGAGGACGTCGTTATCAGGAGAAAGAAAACTGGCCTTCTGCGGATCGGAGCGTGGAATGTCAGATCCCTTAATCGGGCAGGTAGGTTAGAAAATTTAAAAAGGGAAATGGATAGGTTAAAGTTAGATATAGTGGGAATTAGTGAAGTTCGGTGGCAGGAGGAGCAAGACTTTTGGTCAGGTGATTACAGGGTTATAAATACAAAATGAAATAGGGGTAATGCAGGAGTAGGTTTAATAATGAATAAAAAAATAGGAGTGCGGGTTAGCTACTACAAACAGAATAGTGAACGCATTATTGTGGCCAAGATAGATACAAAGCCCATGCCTACTACAGTAGTACAAGTTTATATGCCAACTACCTCTGCAGATGATGAAGAAATAGATGAAATGTATGACGAGATAAAAGAAATTATTCAGGTAGTGAAGGGAGACGAAAATTTAATAGTCATGGGTGACTGGAATTCGTCAGTAGGAAAAGGGAGAGAAGGAAACATAGTAGGTGAATATGGATTGGGGGGAAGGAATGAAAGAAGATGCCGCCTTGTAGAATTTTGCACAGAGCATAACTTAATCATAGCCAACACTTGGTTCAAGAATCATAAAAGAAGGTTGTATACCTGGAAGAATCCTGGAGATACTAAAAGGTATCAGATAGATTATATAATGGTCAGACAGAGATTTAGGAACCAGGTTTTAAATTGTAAGACATTTCCTGGGGCAGATGTGGATTCTGACCACAATCTATTGGTTATGAACTGCAGATTGAAACTGAAGAAACTGCAAAAAGGTGGGAATTTAAGGAGATGGGACCTGGATAAACTGAAAGAACCAGAGGTTGTAGAGAGTTTCAGGGAGAGCATAAGGGAACAATTGACAGGAATGGGGGAAAGAAATACAGTAGAAGAAGAATGGGTAGCTCTGAAGGATGAAGTAGTGAAGGCAGCAGAGGATCAAGTAGGTAAAAAGACGAGGGCTAATAGAAATCCTTGGGTAACAGAAGAAATATTGAATTTAATTGATGAAAGGAGGAAATATAAAAATGCAGTAAATGAAGCAGGCAAAAAGGAGTACAAACGTCTCAAAAATGATAACGACAGGAAGTGCAAAATGGCTAAGCAGGGATGGCTAGAGGACAAATGTAAGGATGTAGAGGCTTGTCTCACTAGGGGTAAGATAGATACTGCCTACAGGTAAATTAAAGAGACCTTTGAAGAGAAGAGAACCACTTTTATGTATATCAAGAGCTCAGATGGCAACCCAGTTCTAAGCAAAGAAGGGAAGGCAGAAAGGTGGAAGGAGTATATAGAGGGTTTATAAAAGGGCGATGTACTTGAGGACAATATTATGGAAATGGAAGAGGATGTAGATGAAGACGAAATGGGAGATAAGATACTGCGTGAAGAGTTTGACAGAGCACTGAAAGACCTGAGTCGAAACAAGGCCCCGGGAGTAGACAACATTCCATTTGAACTACTGATGGCCTCGGGAGAGCCAGTCATGACAAAACTCTACCATCTGGTGAGCACGATGTATGAGACAGGCAAAATACCCTCAGACTTCAAAAAGAATATAATAATTCCAATCCCAAAGGAAGCAGGTGTTGACAGGTGTTGTGAAAATTACCGAACTATCAGTTTAATAAGTCACAGCTGCAAAACACTAACACGAATTCTTTACAGACGAATGGAAAAACTGGTAGAAGCCGACATCGGGGAAGATCAGTTTGGATTCCGTAGAAATGTTGGAACACGTGAGGCAATACTGACCTTACGACTTATCTTAGAAGAAAGATTAAGAAAAGGCAAACCTACGTTTATAGCATTTGTAGACTTAGAGAAAGCTTTTGACAATGTTAACTGGGATACTCTCTTTCAAATTCTGAAGGTGGCAGGGGTAAAATACAAGGAGGAAAGGCTATTTACAGTTTGTACAGAAACCAGATGGCAGTTATAAGAGTCGAGGGGCATGAAAGGGAAGCAGTGGTTGGGAAAGGAGTAAGACAGGGTTGTAGCCTCTCCCCGATGTTATTCAATCTGTATATTGAGCAAGCAGTAAAGGAAACAAAAGAAAAATTCGGAGTAGGTATTAAAATTCATGGAGAAGAAGTAAAAACTTTGAGGTTCGCCGATGACATTGTAATTCTGTCAGAGACAGCAAAGGACTTGGAAGAGCAGTTGAACGGAATGGACAGTGTCTTGAAAGGAGGATATAAGATGAACATCAACAAAAGTAAAACGAGGATAATGGAATGTAGTCAAATTAAATCGGGCGATGCTGAGGGTATTAGATTAGGAAATGAGACACTTAAAGTAGTAAAGGAGTTTTGCTATTTAGGGAGTAACAAAACTGATGATGGTCTAAATAGAGAGGATATAAAATGTAGACTGGCAATGGCAAGGAAAGCGTTTCTCAAGAAGAGGAATTTGTTAACATCGAGTATAGATTTAAGTGTCAGGAAGTCGTTTCTGAAAGTATTTGTATGGAGTGTAGCCATGTATGGAAGTGAAACATGGACGATAACTAGTTTGGACAAGAAGAGAATAGAAGCTTTCGAAATGTGGTGCTACAGAAGAATGCTGAAGATAAGGTGGGTATATCACGTAACTAATAAGGAGGTATTGAATAGGATTGGGGAGAAGAGAAGTTTGTGGCACAACTTGACTAGAAGAAGGGATCGGTTGGTAGGACATGTTTTGAGGCAGCAAGGGATCACAAAATTAGCATTGGAGGGCAGTGTGGAGGGTAAAAATCGTAGAGGGAGACCAAGAGATGAATACACTAAGTAGATTCAGAAGGATGTAGGTTGCAGTAAATACTGAGAGATGAAGAAGCTTGCACAGGATAGAGAAGCATGGAGAGCTGCATCAAACCAGTCTCAGGACTGAAGACCACAACAACAACAGGGTGTTTTATGACAGAATTTTAAAATTTTAAGTTTGCTCAATAATCAAGAGCTCCGTCTTAAGGCCACAAATAGCCCATCGGGACCATCCAACCTCCGTGTCATCCACAGTTGAGGAGGCGGATAGGAGGGGCGTGGGGTCAGCACACCGCTCTCCCGGTCGTTATGATGGTTTTCTTTAAGCAGAGCCGCTACTATTCGGTCGAGAAGCTCCTTAATTGGCCTCACGAGGCTGAGGGCACCGCAAAAAGTGGCAACAGTGCAAGGCGGCTGGATGGTCACCCATCATCCAAGCGCCGGCCACGTCCGACAGCACTTAACTTCTGTGATCTCACGGGAACCGGTGTATCCACTACGGCAGGCCGTTGCCCCAATAATTAAGAGTTTCTTGAATAATAATAATAATAATAATAACCACCTCTGGCAGTAATAACGGCCTTGACACGCCTGGGCATTGAGTCAAACAGAGCTTGGATGGCGTGTACAGGTACAGTTGTCCATGTAGCTTCAACACGATACCACAGTTCATCAAGAGTAGTGACTGGCTTATTGTGACGAACCAGTTGCTCGGCCACCATTGACCAGACATTTTCAATTGGTGAGAGATCTGGAGTATCTGCTGGCCAGAGCAGCAGTCGAACTTTTTCTGTATCCAGAAAGGCCCGTACAGGACCTGCAACATGCGGTCGTGCATTGTCCTGCTGAAGTGTAGTGTTTTGCAGGGATCGAATGAAGGGTAGAGTCGCGGGTCGTAACACATCTGAAATGTAACGTTCACTGTTCAAAGTGCCGTCAATGCGAACAAGAGGTGACCGAGACGTGTCACCAATGGCACCCCATACCATCACGCTGGGTGATACGCCAGTATGGCGATGACGAATGCACGCTTCCAATGTCCGTTCACCGCGATGTCGCCAAACACGGATGCGACCACCATGATGCTGTAAACAGAAGCTGGATTCATCAGAAAAAATGACGTTTTGCCATTCGTGCACCCGGGTTCGTCGTCTAGTACACTATCGCAGGCGCTCCTGTCTGTGATGCAGCGTCAAGCGTAACCGCAGCCATGGTCTCCGAGCTGCTAGCCATGCTGCTGCAAACGTCGTCAAACTGTTCGTGCAGATGGTTGTTGTCTTGTAAAGGTCCCCATCTGTTGACTCAGGGATCAAGGCGTGGCTGCACGATCCGCTACAGCCATGCTGATAAGATGCCTGTCATTTAGACTGCTAGTGATACGAGGCCGTTGGGATCCAGCACGGCGTTCCGTAATACCTTCCTGAACCCACCGATTCCATATTGTGCTAACTGTCACTGGATCTCGACCAACGCGAGCAGCAATGTCGCGATACGATAAACCGCAATCGCGATAGGCTACAATCCGACCTTTAGCAAAGTCGAAAACGTGATGGTACGTATTTCTCCTCCTCACACGAGGCATCACAAGAACGTTCCACCAGGCAACGCCGGTCAACTGCTGTTTGTGTATGAGAAAGCGGTTGGAAACTTTCCTCACGTCAGCACGTTGTAGGTGTCGGCACTGGCGCCAACATTGTGTGAATGCTCTGAGAAGCTAATCCTTTGCATATCACAGCATCTTCTTCCTGTCGGTTAAATTTCGCGTCTGTAGCACGTCATCTTCGTGGTGTATCAATTTTGATGGCCAGCAGTGTACTCCTGAATCAGCCTGTATATGAGCAGCTGACGCTCGATGATTGTAGAGGCGATGACGATGAAGCAGCCAAGGCTAATGCCGTGAGGTATCATGGTTTGCAAGTCGTTTAGACATGCTGGGTTGTATGTTTAGGTAAAGGGGCGCTTGTTTCAACATGGCAAATAAATTAACATCCATCTCAACACATCCTATTCTGCACAATGTGTTGCGTATACCCATAAACCTTTGAAAGTTTTAGCACCCTGACTAAAATAAAAGCTTGATTTACACTGATTTGTACATGGTTTAACCTCTATTTTTATGCACATAAAATATAGCGATATACAGTTCGGGTCAATATAACAGGACATAATAAAATGCTGCAAAAACTTCTACTCGCACGTACTTTTCATAGAGATGTAATCCATCGACATTGTTGTATTACAGTATAATGATAATTACAATAGTGAATACACAGTAATAACAATAATACACAGAACGTCACTAAAGAAAATTTATTATCTTAATATTCACACAGGGTAAATTAGAAGTAACAGACAATTACATTAAAAACTCTTTGTCAACATCCATCCATCTCTTTGTCGATGCATATCATTTTCTTTCTTCTTGCAGTTGGAACCGAAGTAGGTGACATGTGTTTTGCATACATGTTCATTCCACTTTTCAGAGAACAAGTTCTTTTTTTTTTGTCATTGTCTGAATGACAGACTTGCAGCGTCAATGTTACGTAGAGTTTCTTTGTTGGGCACACCTGCCACTCCTTCAGGCTCTTGGATGCTCCTGGCCGTTGTCAGAGAATCGTCTGTTCTTGGGAATTTCTTCCTTCACGCAGTGCGCTGTAGCCTACTACCAGTGACTTTCTAAGTTGCTCCAAAAATATTTTCCTTCTAGTCAATTTCCTTGCATTCCAATTAGGGACAAGCGAAGTCCGCAAGACATATGCGTTATAAGCAGCAACACTGATAATATTCTAGAAGTATGGGGGTATCTGTAGGCCTATTGTTTGCGTGTATATATATGTTAGATGATCAAGCGTGTCTACAGTACCTTTGGTTGAATTAAAATTTACAATCATTTTGGCTTATTATCAGTTATGTCAGTGATCTCGCCATCACAGTGGAGACAGCTCAAAAGTACCACGTACTTCTTTCTCTTAGGAATATAACTGACAACCGTAGTGTTATTTGTGAAGTAAAGTGATAAGTGATAAGCTATGAACTTTCTTGTTGGTCATATTTTGTGGGAGCTCCACCTTATTTTTCCATATGGTTCCAAACATTATCAGTTTCCTTTTAGGAGCAGCTGACCCAAATTGCATGATGGAAAGCAGCTGACACTTGCCTCTGACACTGCTCTCACGTCTGATTTGCGAGGTCAGAATTGACCTCGCATATCAGAGGTGAGACGAGCAACTACTCTCATTCTATGAGTTTTCTTTTTTTTCTGGTGCCGCTCCGCTCTCTTTCCCTTGGGAAGCGACCTTCGAGTTTCCTCTGCTACTTTGAGGCGATATGAAAATGAACAATTTGCTGAACTCGGAATTCTATTGCAAATTCCCCAGTGCGATTCTTGTGCCCTTAATGACATCTGACTATGCAATTCCAGCCTCTGTTAAAGAATCGGACTAGGTGAGGTCGCTTGCCTCATATAAAGTAGTTATGTTTGTAAATTATTAACACCAAGTTGAGTCCACCAAAATTTGTGTCTTGGTTTTGGGAAATGGTTGGTGTGTCGATATATGTGCAGTCTGATATATCGGGAAAGATAGTCAAATTCATCCTATTTGATAATTACATATACTAACAAAGTGAGTGTCGACAGATTGATATCTTAATGAATTTATACCTATAAAACCTAGCAATTCGGATTGACACTTCACCTTAACTGAATATCAGGCGCTCAGTCCGGAACCGCGTGACTGCTACTGTCGCAGGTTCGAATCCTGCCTCGGGCATGGATGTGTGTGATGTCCTTAGGTTAGTTAGGTTTAAGTAGTTCTAAGTTCTAGGGGACTGATGACCACAGATGTTAAGTCCCATAGTGCTCAGAACCATTTGAACCATTGAACCGTAACTGAATAAGAGCACAAGATTCTTGGTCACTTTCAGTCCATCAGTAACTAAATCACAGAAATAAGGCGAGAATGTGCTGCGATGCTCAATGGGTCAACAGCCACCCGTTTAACGTCTATGATCTGCTAGGCTGACCGTGCTACGGCCGGAGCTCCAGGTATTACGTATTCTGCTCCATGACCGGGTCCCCAGCTGGCTGTTCTTCGTCGTGCTGTTATGCCGATTAGGTGTGATGCAACTGGAACCACAGCGGCGCGCGTATACGACGTAATACCGCTAAATTTCTTGTGGATTTCTTATCAAATCGCAAGACGAAATATTTTACAGAATTTTTCGAGGGATATGACTGGTTTGAAATATGTTCCACCCAGGATCTTGATCCCACAAACTTTTTGACGATTCCCATGTGATCGATATACATAAGGAAGGAATAAGAAACCTAAGTGAGCATGAAAAACAGAAACATCTATTCTTTTCCTTTGTTGACCACAAACTCGTTGTCCCTCAGTGTTCGAAATCTCTTATTTTATTCTGAAGCGATGTACAAAATACTACTTCAGATGACCTTTTTAAATCACTTATTCTGTTGGTCGCATATCTGGTAGCTCCTGCGGCAAGCTTTATGACGTTTGAGTTAGCCGTCGTGTTGTGTTAGTGGTTGCGACTGCCATTATGTGTTCGCTATTTTACAAATAGAAGTCTGTGCTGTGCTTCAGACAGGCTATGGACTGTCATTACCGAAAAAACACTCGATTTCAGATGCATTACTGGCACGAACTTCGAACTTGAAAAGCGATTCTTCGTCTATTGAGGTATATGTTAATTCTTCCAATCCAGGATCAGACGACGATGTAACCGCCATGATGTTGTAATTGAGACTGATCACAAACGCCGGCCGGTGTGGCTGAGCGGTTCTAGGCGCTTCAGTCTGGAACCACGCGACCGCTACGGTCGCAGGTTCGAATCCTGCCTCGGGCATTGATGTGTGTGATGTCCTTAGGTTAGTTAGGTTTAAGTAGTTCTAAGTTCCAGGGTACTGATGACCTCAGATGTTAAGTCCCATAGTGCTCAGAACCATTTGAACCATTTTTTGATCACAAACGATAGAGAATTCAGTGTCACAATTGAAACTGAACAGAAACAGTAGATAATTCGAACAGCTGACAAGTGTTAATGACAAGTGCATTGTTGTAAATGCAGAGTCCTTGTTAATTTGTTCAGTGCTGAGACTAACTATGAACAATGGAAGTTATTGATACTAAAAATATATAAGAAAACGAGAAAGTATTTGACGTTAGAATAATCATCTTAATGTCGGGTCTCTGTGGACCAAAAGTTACATATATGGTTATGAAGCTTACGACCAAATGTCGTATAACATTTTAAAACTCTTTTAAACACGGGCTGCCCTTGCATTTACAGGCAAAGGTACAAAATTTTATAAGTTTACATCGATATTTAAATGATAAGGATGGAAGTTTACAACCATTTCCGGCCATATGAACCTGAACAGAGCAGCAGGGTAAAACGTATCAGCTACATGATAGAAATAACTGTTTTCTGTACAAAAAAAAACTGTCATTCGCAGGTGTATCTCTATCGAAAATTAAATGAACTATGTACATAACTCTGCAGAAAAAGTAATGTTTATTAGTGTATATACATGAACAGTCATTCGTTTTACTTATTGTTTTGTAAGTTACATATAAGAATGTATTATCTGAGGCACCATGTGTAACATACACTACGACATAACTTTATGCAGAGTTGATTAAGTACTGTTCCAGTCGTTTTTCATAAAGGTGTTTCATGCATACACCAAGTAATAAATTACTCCAAAAGTTCAGATTGTCGTTTTTAACATGTAACATCTGGGGAGCAGATCTTTCATTTTTCCTACGAGGAAGAGACCAGAATTATATCACATTATCTAGAGATTGTTACTTCTTATTCAAAAGATTTAGCGTTTTATTAATTTTATTTTACTGAACGATGTAAGTAATTAGTCTTGACGACTTTTCTACGCAACGCCAAGAGTTTGTGAAAAGCATTTAATAATAAAAAGTAAGGTATCTTGACGATACTTGGTTGTCATACGAGGAAACCAACGAAAATGTGGAAAAATCCTCAAGACTTTTTGTCTTGCAGCATAATACTAAATTTACACATGAATCAGAGGAAATCAATAGAATAAACTTCGTAAATATTACTTTGGCAAATGCAGTCAGATACCTCATGTTTGCCATTTACAGGAATCTTACTACTACGGACTACATTCTAGAAGCCTCCACCAATGTCAAGAATCATTGTACTGGAATGTTATCTGGCTGTGTATGTACTGTATGTGTTTTGGCCGGAGGCAGTTCGCTCCGCGTTCTTGTATGTGCAAGTGCTGAATAAACCTTCGTTAAACGAAGTTAGTCATTCATCTGATAACATCTTCTCCTACGTGACATTATTCTGGGGGAGGCGTATAAGAACTTGTGATAGCACACATTATCGACGACACAGTGCCTCACATCAGGCCATGACAGAGCCGCCGTTTACGTGGCGAGAAACCCGAGTTCGAGCCATATTCAACAGATTGCGATCTATCGGAGACAGAAGAATAAGAGGACGTTACGTTGACAGCAACTGTATGCCACCGCATGAGACATCCTTCCAGGTACTCTGGTGACTATGGCCAAGGTCCAAAAAAGTGGCTGAACGTATATGAGCGTATATCCAAATTTAACAAATAGGATGACGCCGTGTGTTTGGCTAACGTATTTTTCTACTTGCAGGGCACTGACAAGCAATGGTACGAGAACAACGAGGAGAAGTTCACAACCTGGAAAGTATTCCAGGCGGAACTGCGCAAGTATTTCCGCGACACACAACGACAGAAGTGCAAGGCTGAAGATAAAGTGCAGGGCACAGCGTCCAGGAGAAACTACAGCGCCCTAGATTCACGACGTCTTGGAGCTGTATAAAATAGTGGATACGAGAATGAAGGAGGAAGATAAGGCTGCACATCTCATGAAGGGTGTTGCTGAGGACGTGTATCAATCCCTACTCCTGAAGGAGGTTTCGACAGCAGACGATTTCATGAAATGGTGGCAGCATATGGAGACAATGCATCAAAAAATAATTGCACGCAAGAAGTTTGAACGGCTTCCAAAGGTCGTATCAATGTCTGTGATGGAGGAAGCAACTGATTTCTCAAGTGTTCTTCGTCAGATAGTGAGAGATGAATTTCAGAAGGCACTTGGATTTCACGGCGAGAAAAAAAAAAAACTGAGGCACTTCAAAATGTCATAAGGAAGGAAGTGGAACAGACCTTGAACGCAATCTCTTGTCCTTCATTTCCCTTTAATACGGTGAAAAAGTCGAGACCCAGGTGGAGTTACGTTCCTACAATGCCGCATAAGGAACCTGTTTGGGCACCAAGGAAGACTGACGTCTGGAGGACCCAGCATAACGAACCTGTATGTTTCCACTGTGGACGGCCGGGACATGTGGTGCGCCATTGTCGAGAATGGCGGCAGATATTTGATGACGCCCGCGCCAGAAGATAGCAGAATGATCTTAGCCGACGCCAACTCCGGGACGACGAAGATGAACAAGAAGATGTGGGTGCAAGAGGACGCAGGTCACCATCGCCGCAAGCTAGCCGCTGCAGAGTACGCTTCCCAACACGCCGATCAAGATCTCCATCGCGGTTTAGAAGTTCCAGCCGAACACCTAGCCGCCGCAACTTAGAAAACCAAGGGGTGTGACCTTCCTTGGAGGTGTGGACGCCGGAGAGAAAAGTCCGTTACCGTCGATCACTACAAAAATTATAGGAAACTACATCGATAATCAATATCCTCATGGACGGTCGACAAGCCCAAGCTCTTGTGGATTCTGGAGCATCATATTCAGTCTTTTCGGAGAAGTACCGTCGCCAGCTGCAGAAAACCGTATTCGTCGAGAACAAAACATCTTCAGGAAGATGAACCATTCGTGTAGGTATAAGTGGCCATACATCGTCTTACAAGACTGTAGTCATGATATCATTCTCGGATTTGACTTTTTGAAAGCTTCTCAGGCAGTTATAGATTGTGGTCGCTCGAAGATTATGCTAGACGAGACGAGATACTGTGGACAGGAAGATTCGCATCCGAGTGTGGTGTGGAAGCTATGTGTGCTGGATGAAGTGATCATTCTTGCAGTCAGCGCTAGAAAGGTAACTGTCAAGTGTCATGTCATGCATCAACCCATGGATCTTGTAGTGGAATGTAAGAGAAGCATACCACTGTAGAATAAGTTGATCATGCCAAGCCTCTGTCGTCTCGTTTAAGAATGGATTTGGTGAATCGTGGATAGTTAACTGTCGCCAAGAACCGCAGATCCTTCCAAGACGCATGTGCATAGCAAACGCTGAACCGTTAACTGAAGAACAGCTGCGCGTCATAGAAACCTCCCATGCCGAGCCTGTGGGAAAAATTAGCGCTATTTCTACAAGATCTTATAGCTCGACTATCACCATCTCACTAAGGAACAACAGAAGAAGCTACTTGCCATTCTTCATGAGTTCCTTGAATGCATCACTCTACAGGTGAAGAGCAAATCAGACAAATCGACGGTGAAGCGCTGGATTAGCACTGGAAACCGTCAACCAATAAGCCAGAGAGCATACTGTGTGTCATCAGTGGAATGTCGAATAATTCGCGACGAGTTAGAGAAAATGACGAAGAAAGACATCATTGAGCCATCGCAGAGCCCATGGCCGTCACCAGTGGTCCTCGCCAGGAAGAAGGATGGCTGTTGGCACTCTTGTGTTGATTACAGGAAGCTTAATAAGATAACTAAACAGGACGTTTACCCTCTTCCACGACTTGACAATACACTAGATTGTCTGAAAGAGGCTAAGTTTTTCTCAGACATGGACATATACTCGGGATACTGGCCAATCTAAGCAGATTAAGCTGGTCGTGAGAAAACTGCATTCATCACCCCAGAGGGCCTGTATGAGTTTAAGGCAATGCCGTTTGGTTTGTGTAATCCAACTCTGGAATGGATGATGGATAATGTAAGTCACCTGAAGTGGACGATGTGTCTTTGTTATTTAGATGACAGTGTTCTCAGAGACATTTGATTTCAATATAAAAAGACTGAGGGCCGTTCTTAAGTGTCTCCAACAATGTGGACTGAAACTTAAACCAAGACAGCGTCTCTTTGCGCAACAGAAATCAAAATACTTGGACACTTTGTGTCAAACAAAGGTGCGCGGCCAGACCCAGAAAAGGTGGCACCTGTAACGGAATTTCCTATTCCTAAAAGTATTAGAGATTTGAGAATCTTAGTTTGATTATATTCTTATTACACTCGTTTTATCAAAGAGTTTTGTATCATAGGCAGGCCATGCCAAGAATTGTTAAAAGCTGATGGTAAATTTATCTGGGGTGGTGCTAAACAACGTCCTTTCGATCTGCTGCGAAAATCTCTGACAACTGACCCTGTACTTGGTCTGTATGATGGGAGAACACCTACAGAACTACACGCAGATGCCAGTGGGTAGTGGGATCGCTGCTGTTCTGGTGTACTTACAAAAGCCGAGAGAAACTACTCAACTATAGAAAGAGAATGTCTTGCTGTGATTTGGGCTATGTATAAGTTTCGACAGTATCTCTATGGAAGGCCATTTACAGTTGTTACAGACCATCATTCACTTTCTTGGTTGATAGGTCTTAAAGATCCAACAGGACGGCTCGCCAGGTGGGCCGTACATCTTCTAGAGTATGACATTACCATAGTGTACAAATGTGGAAGAAAAGACCAAGATGCCGACTGTTTCTCAAGAATCCCTGTGCAAGACCATCAAGGCTTTGAGGAAGATAGTGACTGTCTCACTGTACTCCAGGATCTCTCTGCTGATCAGAAGAAGGACACCAAGATATCTCAAATTATGATGGCCTTAAATCGGTCAGAGGATGTGTAAGGACTGTTTAAGATAGTTAATGGATTACTCTGCAAGAAAATCTTTGATCCGCTTGGAAAGAGGTGGCTGCCAGTGATTCCTAAATACATGCCCTTAGACGTTGTATAGTAATTCTATGACACACCTGAAGCCGGACATTTAGGATTTATTAAGACATACGATAGAATCAGTAAGAGATTTTTCTGGCCAGGTATATTTAGGAGTGCCCGTCACTACGTGCCGCAATGTCGAGAGTGCCAGAGGAGAAAGGCAGTTCCTCAGAAACCACCTGGCCGACTCATACCAATTGCACCAGCCGAAAAGATTTTCCAGCATGCTGGGATTGACCTCCTAGGACGGTTTCCAAGGTCTGCTAGTGGCAATAGATAGATTATTGTTTGCACATTATCTGACACGCTGTGCCATTACAAAAGCTGTGAAAACAGCGGAAGCATCCGAGGTAGCCAAATTCATAGTGGAAGACATCGTATAAAAACACGGTGCTCCAAGGTCATTAATTACGGATCAAACCGTCGGTGCAACATTACTCGTCACATGACGACTGCCTATCATACGCAGACTAACGGACCTACTGCACGCCTTATTAAGACCGTTGCCGATATGCTATCGATGTTCGTCAATGGTGAGCAGAGCAACTGGGATGAGGTGCTACCTTTCGTGATGTTTGCCTACAACACCGCCAAACAAGACACCACAATACAGGGCTATTACAAATGATTGAAGCGATATCATAAATTCACTGTAGCTCCATTCATTGACATATGGTCACGACACACTACAGATACGTAGAAAAACTCATAGTTTTGTTCGGCTGAAGCCGAACTTCAGGTTTCTGCCGCCAGAGCACTCGAGAGCGCAGTGCGACAAAATGGCGACAGGAGCCGAGAAAGCGTATGTCGTGCTTGAAATGCACTCACATCAGTCAGTCATAACAGTGCAATGACACTTCAGGACGAAGTTCAACAAAGATCCACTAACTGCTAACTCCATTCGGCGATGGTATGCGCAGTTTAAAGCTTCTGGATGCTTCTGTAAGGGGAAATCAACGGGTCGGCCTGCAGTGAGCGAAGAAATGGTTGAACACGTGCGGGCAAGTTTCACGCGTAGCCCGCAGAAAATTGGATCATGCCACAACTGGAGACCGACAGGGCCAACTTCATCTTTCAACAGGATGGTGCTCCACCGCACTTCCATCATGATGTTCAGCATTTCTTAAATAGGAGATTGGAAAACAGATGGATCGGTCGTGGTGGAGATCATGATCAGCAATTCATGTCATGGCCTCCACGCTCTCCCGACTTAACCCCATTCGATTTCTTTCTGTAGGGTTATGTGAAAGATTCAGTGTTTAAACCTCCTCTACCAAGAAACGTGCCAGAACTGCGAGCTCGCATCAACGATGCTTTCGAACTCATTGATGGGGACACGCTGCGCCGAGTGTGGGAGGAACTTGATTGTCGGCTTGATGTCTGCCGAATCGCTACAGGAGCACATATCGAACATTTGTGAATGCCTAAAAAAACTTTTTGAGTTTTTGTATGTGTGTGCAAAGCATTGTGAAAATATCTCAAATAATAAAGTTATTGTAAAGCTGTGAAATCGCTTCAATCATTTGTAATAACCCTGTATTTACGCCTTTTTTCCTGGTGAATGGGCGTGAGGCGTCTACGACGATGGACACTTGTGTTTCCGCTACATCCTGATGACGTGGTCGACGACTACATCGGCCAGGTGTTAACCAGAGCTGTGGAAGCTCGGCAGTTAGCTTGGCTGGCCGCTGTGGTCGAGCGGTTCTAGGCGCTTCAGTCTGGAACCACGCGGCTGCTACAGTCGCAGGTTCGAATCCTGCCTCCAGCATAAAGCTATGTGATGTCCTAAGGTTAGTTAGCTTTGTTAAGCAGTTGGTATCACGAGTCTGAATGCACGTTCCAATACTCCCGCTAAGGAAGACTCCATGATAATACCGAGTATCGAACCCGGGTCCTTCACATGGCCGTCAGCCGCGCTGACCTCTCAGCTAGGTAGGCGGACGCATGTCGAGTAGTATGGGAATGCAGTTATTATGCTTCTACACTGAAGTGCCAAAGAAACTGGTAAGGGCATGCGTATTCAAATACAGAGATATGTAAACAGGCACAATACAGCGCTGCGGTCGGCAACGCCTATTTGAGACAACAATTGTCTGGCACAGTTGTTAGATCGGTTTCTGCTGCTACAATGGTAGGTTATTAAGATTTACGAGCGATGGGACACAGCATCTCCGAGGTAGCGATGAAGTGAGGATTTTCCCGATCAACAATTTCACGAGTGTACCGTGAATATCGGGAGTCCGGTAAAATATTAAATCTCCGACATCACTGCGGCTGGAAAAAGATCCTGCAAGAATGGGACCGACGACGACTGAAGGGAATTGTTCAATGTGACGGAAGTGCAATCCTTCCGCAAATTTTTGCAAATTTCAATACTGGGCCATCAAAGAATGTCAGCTTGTGAATCATTCAATGAAACATCATCGATGTGGGCTATTGGAGCCACTCGTGTACCCTTTGCGACTGCACGACATAGAACTTTACCCTCGTCAAGGCCCGTCAACACCAACATTGGAGTGTTGATCACTGGAAACTTGTAGCCTGGTCGGAAAAGTTTCGTTTCAATTTGTATCGAGCGGATGGATGTATACGGATATAGAGACAACCACATGAACCCATGGCCCCTTCATGTCAGCAGGGGACTTTTCAAGCTGGTGGAGGCTCTGTAATGGTGTGGGACGTGTGCAGTTGGAGTGATATGGGACCCCCTGATACGTCTAGATACAGCGATGTCAGGTGACACGTAAGCATATTGTCTGATCAACTGCGTCCATTCATATCCATTGTGCATTCCGACGGACTTGGGCAATCCTAGCAGGACAATGCGACACCCCACACGTCCAGAATTGCCACAGAATGGCTCCAGGAACACTTTCTGAGTTTAAACACATCCGCTGTCCACCGAAATACCTGGGCATGCACATTATTGAGTATATTTGGAATGTCTTGCAACGTGCAGTTCAGAAGAGATCTCCACCCCCTTGTACTCTTACGGACTATTACACAGCCCTACAGGATTCATGGTGTCAATTCCCTCCAGCACTACATCAGACATTATTTGAATCCACGCCACGTTGTTTTTCGGAGCTTCTACGTGCTCGATATTAGGCAAGCGTTCCAATTTCTTTGGCTCTTCAGTGTCGACCATACAGATCCGGTAATACCCAAACGTTCATCTCCTGAAATACAGGGAGGGGTATTTTTAACGACCTTCGACTAAAACAGGGTTGGCCGCACATTTTCCAGAATCTTTTCTTGAAATGCTTGAGTGTTACTTTATAACTTTATTAAAAGTAATAATACATCATCTAATTTTTTTACTATCATTCATGCCACAAGACGGTTTCGGTTAGGTAAGAGGGTGATGAAATTTTAAGGGTTTTTCTTATTAAATGTGTATGCAACGTCCGCGAAAGATGCAACAAGACGGGTACATATGAGTGAAATAGACTGATACCATAAATTAGAATTACAAAGCCTCTAAACGATACGGAATGAGAGAAGACTTGAACAAATTGTAGGGAAACATCGCTCAACACGGTTTGAGCCCCAAACTACAAAGCTTGAATAGTATCTGCTGGAAGTTCATTATTCCGCCCAACTACACTCAAGACGTGTTAAACGGGCAACATTTCAACTGAAATTATAGCAGGGGGAAGCACATAACCGTAGCATCGTTATAAGTCTAGGGGACTGATGATCTCAGATGATAAGTCCCATAGTGCTTAGAGCCATGTTCACAGTATTCTCACTTCTTGCAAGCTCCAATATTTCTAATATGGTCCAAGTAGGCATTCCCACTTAGTTATAGTTATTCATGTTTAATACGGTGATGCAAGGATGCTTTTAGTCATATTCATTCCAAGTCCGTGCTCTGGACTAATATTTGGAAATAAATCCTTAACCTTTATTTAAAAAACGTTGAAGCGACGTCGTACGTCTCTTTACGCATATACACGTAACTTTGCATACCATTTTTGTAACTCTTGATAGCAGTAATCACTTTGACCTCTGTCGGTCAATAGATAATAAGGGCGATGAAAGCGACGTTGTACGTCCTTTTACGCATGTATATTAAGCCCAATTACATTATTTGACCTTTCACGTCAACAGCTAATAAACATAAAGGTAGTTTGTCTGTTCCACGCTATATGCGTTCACAGACCTCACTTGATTAAGCTTCATGGTTCAGTAGCTCAAGTACCTGACTTTAAGAAACTAGTTCAGCTTCAGGCCTTTTTACACTGTTTTGGTATATATCCGATAGCACTATTCAAAATGACCTCTGTCGTTCATTAGATATTAAGGGCGATGAAGGCGACGTTGTACGTCCTTTCACGCAAAAACATTGAGCCTATCATACTAATTTGAGCCTTTTCAGGTAAAAAAAAAATATGGCTCTGAGTACTATGCGACTTAACTTCTAAGGTCATCAGTCGCCTAGAACTTAGAACTAATTAAACCCAACTAACCTAAGGACATCACACATATCCATGCCAGAGGCAGGATTCGAACCTGCGACCGTAGCGGCCGCTCAGCTCCAGACTGTAGCGCCTAGAACCGCACGGCCACTCCGGCCGGCCAAGTAACTGAAAAATGGGTTTTAATCCCCCATATTTTTAGCCTGCTTCTAGCTTATGGTATTTTGTCTATCCTGCGTGCATGTGTTTTGACCAGCCGTGGAATCTACTACCCCACATACATAGTTTCAGCCTATCCACGTTCTATAGTTCTATAAAATCGTCCTCGAGCTAGGACTTTATACTATTTTTTTTCGTTGTCTTCACATTTTTCCTGCAGCCATTTCGTCTTAGCCTCCCTGCACTTCCTATTTATTTCATTCCTCAGCGACATGTATTTCTGTATTCCTGGTTTTCCCGGAACATGTTTGTACTTCCTCCTTTCATCAATCAACTGAAGTATTTCTTCTGTTACCCATGGTTTCTTCGCAGCTACCTTCTTTGTACCTATGTTTTCCTTCCCAAAAGATATGATTGTCGGAAGGACAGACTCAGCATACAGGAAAGTCAAAACAACCTTTGGTGACATTAAAAGCAACGGTGGTAACATTAAGAGTGCAACGGGAATTCCACTGTTAACTGCGGAGGAGAGAGCAAATAGATGAAAGAATACATTGAAAGCCTCTATGAGGGTGAAGATTTGTCTGATGTGATAGAAGAAGAAACAGGAGTCGATTTAGAAGAGATAGGGGATCCAGTATTAGAATCGGAATTTAAATGAGCTTTGGAGGATTTACGGTCAAATAAGGCAGTAGGGATAGATAACGTTCCATCAGAATTTCTAAAATCATTAGGGGACGTGGCAACAAAACGACTATTCTCGTTGGTGTGTAGAATATATGCTATCGATGTTCGTCAACATAGTACAACATCGAATGATCCTGACATGCTTCTCTTCTTTGAACGAGGGATCAGTGGGGGACTTTGCCAATGTGTCCATAGCCATTCCAATGCAAATAACCCATGGATGGTGACAGGTTCAATGCATCCCTTGATTCGAGGTACATCATGTACCTGGGTGTGATAACTAATACGGGCATGCTATGCACTTTTTTTTTTTTTTTTTTGGTCATCAATCTACTGACTGGTTTGATGCGGCCCGCCACGAATTCCTTTCCTGTGCTAACCTCTTCATCTCAGAGTAGCACTTGCAACCTACGTCCTAAATTATTTGCTTGACGTATTCCAAGCTCTGTCTTCCTCTACAGTTTTTGCCCTCTACAGCTCCCTCTAGTACCATGGAAGTCATTCCCTCATGTCTTAGCAGATGTCCTATCATCCTGTCCCTTCTCCGTATCAGTGTTTTCCACATATTCCTTTCCTCTCCGATTCTGCGTAGAACCTCCTCATCCCTTACCTTATCAGTCCACCTAATTTTCAACATTCGTCTATAGCACCACATCTCAAATGCTTCGATTCTCTTCTGCTCTAGTTTTCTCACAGTCCATGTTTCACTAGCATACAATGCTGTACTCCAGGCGTACATCTTCAGAAATTTCTTTCTCAAAATAAGGCCGGTATTTGATATTAGTAGACTTCTCTTGCCCAGAAATGCCTTTTTTGCCATAGTGGGTCTACTTTTGATGTCCTCCTTGCTCCGTCCGTCATTCGTTATTTTACTACCTAGGTAGCAGAATTCCTTAACTTCATTGACTTCGTGACCATCAATCCTGATGTTAAGTTTCTCGCTGTTCTCATTTCTACTACTTCTCATTACCTTCGTCTTTCTCCGATTTACTCTCAAACCATACTGTGTACTCATTAGACTGTTCAGCAGATCATTTAATTCTTCTTCACTTTCACTCAGGATAGCAATGTCATCAGCGAATCGTATCATTGATATCCTTTCACCTTGTATTTTAATTCCACTCCTGAACCTTTCTTTTATTTCCATCAATGCTTCCTCGATGTACAGATTGAAGAGTAGGGGCGAAAGGCTACAGCCTTGTCTTACACCCTTCTTAATACGAACACTTCGTTGTTGATCGTCCACTCTTATTATTCCCTCTTGGTTGTTGTACATATTGTATATGGCCCGTCTCTCCCTATAGCTTACCCCTACTTTTTTCAGAATCTCGAACGGCTTGCACCATTTTATATTGTCGAACGCTTTTTCCAGGTCGACAAATCCTATGAAAGTGCCTTGATTTTTCTTTAACCTTGCTTCCATTATTAGCCGTAACGTCAGAATTGCCTCTATCGTCCCTTTACTTTTCCTAAAGTCAAACTGATCGTCACCTAGCGCATTCTCAATTTTCTTTTCCATTCTTCTGTATATTATTCTTGTAAGCAGCTTCGATGCATGAGCTGTTAAGCTAATTGTGCATATCTCTCGCACTTGTCAGCTCTTGCCGTCTTCGGAATTGTGTGGATGATGCTTTTCCGAAAGTCAGATGGTATATCGCCAGACTCATATATTCTACACACCAACGAGAATAGTCGTTTTGTTGCCACGTCCCCTAATGATTTTAAAAATTCTGATGGAATGTTATCTATCCTTACTGCCTTATTTGACCGTAAGTCCTCCAAAGCTCATTTAAATTCCGATTCTAATACTGGATCCCCTATCTCTTCTAAATCGACTCCTGTTTCTTCTTCTATCACGTCAGACAAATCTTCACCCTCAAAGAGGGTTTCAATGTATTCTTTCCACCTATCTGCTCTCTCCTCCGCAGTCAACAGTGGAATTCCCGTTGCACTCTTAATGTTACCACCGTTGCTTTTAATGTCACCAAAGGTTGTTTTGACTTTCCTGTGTGCTGAGTCTGTCCTTCCGACAATCATATCTTTTTCGTTGTCTTCACATGTTTCCTGCAGCCATTTCGTCTTAGCCTCCCTGCACTTCCTATTTATTTCATTCCTCAGCGACATGTATGTCTGTATTCCTGATTTTCCCAGAACTTGTTTGTACTTCCTCCTTTCATCAATCAACTGACGAATTTCTTATGTTACCCATGGTTTCTTCAAAGCTACCTTCTTTGTACCTATGTTTTCCTTCCCAACTTCTGTGATAGCCCTTTTTAGAGATGTCCATTCCTCTTCAACTGTACTGCCTACTGCACTATTCCTTATTGCTGTATCAATAGCGTTATAGAACTTCAAACGCATCTCGTCATGCCTTAGTACTACCGTATCCCACTTCTTTGCGTATTGATTCTTCCTGACTAATGTCTTGAACTTCAGCCTACTCTTCATCACTACTATATTGTGATCTGAGTCTATATCTGCTCCTGTGTACGCCTTACAATCCAGTATCCGATTTCGGAACCATGATGTAATCTAATTGAAATCTTCCCGTATCTCCCGGCCTTTTCCAAGTATACCTCCTCGTCTTGTGATTAATGAACAGGATATTCGCTATTACTAGCTGAAACTTGATACAGAACTCAATTAGTCTTTCTCCTCTTTTCATTCCTTGTCCCAAGCCCATATTCTCCTGCAACCTTTTCTTCAACTCCTTCCCCTACAACTGCATTCCAGTCGCCCATGACTATTAGGTTTTCGTCCCCCTTTACATACTGCATTACCCTTTCAATATCCTCATACATTTTCTCAATATGTTCATCTTCAGCTTGCGACGTCGGCATGTATATCTGAACTATCGTTGTCGGTGTTGGTCTGCTGTCGATTGTGATTAGAACAACCCGGTCACTGAACTGTTCACAGTAACACACCCTCTGCCCTACCTTCCTATTCATAACTAATCCTACACCTGTTATACCATTTTCTGCTGCTGTTAATATTACCCGATACTCATCTGACCAGAAATCCTTGTTTTTCTTCCACCTCACTTCACTGACCTCTGCTATATCCAGATTGAGCCTTTGGATTTCCCTTTTCAGATTTTCTAGTTTCCCTACCACGTTCAAGCTTCTGACATTCCACGCCCCGACCCGTAGAACGTTATCCTTTCGTTGATTATTCAATCTTTTTCTCATGGTAACCTCCCCCTTGGCAGTCCCCTCCTGGAGATCCGAATGGGGGACATTATACATACACACTCGTTAACTTCCAGCGCCTCTGACCCGGTCATAGTATCACTTTCGCAACACATTGTATGCCAATCACATGGAAGAAGACGATTTCTCAGTTTTCGCATGCGTGTTCCTTACTTACATTCTCACAGCCTAGCTGCCGGCGCCACCTCAGTTTACCGGAGAGCCCGCGGCCCACCGAACGTTGGCTGGGGTGAGGAAGCACGCTTCCGGCGTTTGAGCTGAGTACAGCTACTGACACGGTACACACGTACCGTTTATTTTAAATTTTATGCGAGTCTTTTGACGTTTTGGGCGTTCTGTATTAATATTGGACCATGCTTCTTTAGGCAGTTTGTAGTTTTAGTGAGTCTGAAGAAGGCGTGGTTATCCGCGCCGAAACCTTGGTCAACATCCGGTTTCTATTTGCAATCGAGTCTGATTCTTTATAATCAATAATTAGAAGGAGAGATTACAGTAGATTATGGGCTTAGTGTTCGGAATGAGAGAGGAGAAACACTAATTGAGCTGCGGAATACATTTCAGCTAGTAACAACGACTACTCTGTTCAAGAATCACAAGAGGTGTGGTACACGTGGAAAAGGCCAGGTAACACGGGAACATTTCGGATAGCTTGGTCACACAGAGATTCCGAAATCAGATACTGGATTCTAAGGAGTCTCCGGAAGCAGATAAAGACTCAGATCAAAATGTAGTAGAGATGAAGAGTAGGTTAAAGTTTAAGAGATCTGACAGGAAGAATCAATATGCAGAGAAGTGGTATATGGATGTACTAAGGAATGACGAGGTAAGCTTGAAGTTCTATTAGACTATAGACACAGCAATAAGGCATAGCTCTGTAGGAAGAACAGTTGAAAGTTCATAGCCATCTCTAAAAACTGCTATCACAGAAAATGGAAAGAGAAACGTAGGTGCTAAGTAGGTAACTGCGAAGAAACCACTGTTAACAGAAGAAATACTTCAGTTGAACCACGAAAGATGGAAGCACAAAAACGTCGAGGGAAACACAGGAATACATAAATACAAGTCGCTGAGGAATAAAATAAACAGGAAGTTCAGGGAAGCTAAGACGAAATGGCTCCATGAAAAATCTGAAGAAATCGAAAAACATACGATTATCGGAAGGACTGACTCACCATATAGATAAGTCAAAATAACTTTCGGGGAATTTATAAGTAAGGGTGATAACAATAAAAATGAAACAGCTAATCCACTGCTAAGGGCAGAAAAGAGAGCAGATAGAGGGAAAGAACATACTGAAAGCCTATAGAAGGGGGAAGATTGCTATGATGTGATAGAACAAGAATAAGGAGTGAATACAGAAGAGAAAGGGATCCCGTATTTGAATCAGAACTGAGGAGACATTTGTAAGATTTAAATTCAAATAAGGCAGAAGTTTTAGAGAATATTCCATCAGAATTATTATTACGTTGTTGTATAGGATGTATGAGTCTGTCGACGTATCATCTGACTTTCGGAAAAATGTCATACACCCAATACCCAAGACTACAAGAGCTGACAACTGCGAGAATTATCGCACAATCAGCTTAACGACTCATGCATCAAATTAGCTAACAAGAATAGTATATAGAAGAATGCAAACGTAAATTTAGGATGTGTTAGTGAAGATCAGTTTGGCATCAGGAAACGTAAAGGCACAGAGAGGCAATTCTGACGCTGCGGTTGGTAAGAGATCTTGCATCATATGACACTGTCAAAAGCTTTTCCCAATTCACTAAAGTCTATAAACGGTTCTTGATTTTTCTTTAGTCTTGCTTCCTTAGCAAGACTAAAAAAAATCAAAAACCGTTCATAGACTTTAGTGAACTGGAAAAATCGTTCGACAGTGTCATATGATGCAAGATGTTCGAAATTCAGAGGGAAACATTGCTATCCTGATTGGAGGTGAAGAAGAATTATACGATCTGTTAAATAAAATGAAAGGTCTAATAAGTGTAGAATATGGACTGAGAATAGATCGAAGAAACACGAATGTAATGAGATGCAGCAGAAATGAAAACAGCGAGATATTTAACATCAGGATTAATGGTCACTAAGTAGATGATGTTGAGGAATTCTACTACTTAGGCTGTAAAATAACCAATGACGGACGGAGCAAAGAGGGCATTCCTGGCCAAGAGAAGTCTACCAGTGTCAAACATAGGCCTTAATTTGAGGAAGAAAATTCTGAGAATTTTTGGAGCACAGAATTGTATGGTTGTAAAACACAGTTGGGAAAACCGGAAAGGAAGAGAATCGAAGCATTTGTTTGTGGTGCTACAGACGAATATTGAAAATTAATGGACAGTTAATGTAAGGACCGAGGAGGTTCTACGCACAATCTGAGAGGAAAGGAATATGTCGAAAACACTGACAAGGGACAGGATGATAGGAAATCTGTGAATACATCAGGGAATGACTTCCATAATATTAGAGGAGGTTGTAGAGGGTAAAAACTGAAGAGGAAGACAGAGGTTGGAATACATGCAGTAAGTAATTGAAGACGTAAGTTGCAATTGGTACTGTGAGATGGAAAGGTTGGCATTGGCGTGGAATTCGTGGCGTGCCACATCGAACCAGTCAGTAGACAGATGTCTCAAAAAATACTGATATTTATATATATATATATATATATATATATATATATGTGTGTCCTACACAATGTGATCAAATGTATCTGGACACCTGGCTGAAAATGACATACAAGTTTGTGGCGCCCTCCATCGGTAATGCTGGAATTCAGTACGTTTCTTGGCCCACCCTTAGCCTTGATGACAGCTTACAGTATCGCAGGCAAACGTTTCAATCACGTGGTGGAAGGTTTCTTGGGAAATGGCAGCTCTTCTTTACTGAGTGCTGCACTGAGGAGAGGTATCGATGGCGGTCGGTGAGGCCTGGCACAAAGTCGGCGTTCCAAAGCATCCCAAAGGTGTTCTACAGGATTCAGATCAGGACTCTGTGCACGCCAGTCCATTACAGGGATGTTATTGTCGTGTAAGCACTCGGCCACAGGTCGTGCATTATGAACAGGTGTCGATCGTGTTGAAAGATGCAATCGCCGTCCCCAGATTGCTCTTCGACATTGGGATGCAATACAGTGCTTAAAACATCAACGTAGGCCTGTAATGTTGTAATGCCACGCAAAACAACAAGGGGTGCAGGCCCCCTCTATGAAAAACATAACCACACCATAACACCACCGCCCCTAATATTACTGTTGGCGCTACAAAAGTGGGCAGATGACGTTCACCGGGCATTCGCCATACCTACAGCCTGCCATACGGTCGTCACATTGTGTACCGTGACTCGTCCCTCCACACAACGTTTTTCCACTGTTCAATCGTCGAATATTTACGCTCCTTATACCAAGCGAGGCGACGTTTGGCATTTACCGGCGTTCAAAAATGGTTCAAATGGCTCTGAGCACTATGGGAATCAACTGCTGAGGTCATTAGTCCCCTAGAACGTAGAACTAGTTAAACCTAACTAACCTAAGGACATCACACACATCCATGCCCGAGGTAGGATTCGAACCTGCGACCGTAGCGGTCTCGCGGTTCCAGACTGCTTTACCGGCGTGATGTGTGGCTTATGAGAAGCCGCTCGACCATGAAATACAAGTTTTCTCACCTCCCGCCTAACTGTCATAGTACTTGCAGTTGATCCTGATGCAGTTAGGAATTCCTGGGTGATGGTCTGAATAGATGTCTGCCTATTACACATTACAACCCTCTTCAACTGTCGGCGGTCTCTGACAGTCAACAGGGAAGGTAGGCATGTACGCTTTTGTGCTGTACGTGTCCCTTCACTTTTCCACTTCTCTATCAGATCGAAGACAGTGGACCTAGGGTGTTTAGGATTGTGTAAATCTCGCGTACAATCGTATGACACGAGTGACACCCAATCACATGATCATGTTCGTGAGTTCCGTGGAGCGCCCCATTCTGCTCTCTCAAGATGTGTAATGACTAATGAGTCGCTGATACGGATTACCTGGCAGTAGGTGGCAGCACAATGCACCTAATATTACTCGTAAAACGTATGAATTTGGGGGTGTCTGGATACTTTTAATCGTATAGTGTAGCTCTAGTGAATATTTACCAAACTGTGTTCCCAGGCTTGCTACATTTAACGAGAGTTCTGAAATGTGGTTTGTGATATTTACTGTTACCTCATCGAACTTCGTGATCATTTCAGCAGACGCCATCATAGCAGATACAGGTTCGGTCTCATCTTTGAACGAGATGGTATTAGTTTTAGTAGTCATATTACTTTCAAGAGTGGACATTATGTTATTCATTTCCTTTTTTATTGTTGTCATATCGTCCTTAGTAGTCATATTCGTTAAAATCTTTTGCAACGTTTCTTCCATATTTATTCCGCTAAAGGCGTTCATGCAAGATGGGTTGAAGGCCGAAAAATTGTGTTTGCGATCTGTTAATTACTATTGGATGTTTGCACATTTGGTTGCTGTGTGACGTTTCCCAGATGCAAATTGCTTTCACCCACAGCAGCGTTAATATCTCACATATTTACTTTCAGTTCGCCCTTGTTACTTTCTTCTTTGTGTGAAGAAGAGGCACCAAGTTGCTGACATATTCTGTTTTTTGCCTATTTAGGACATAATATCATAAGACTGACGAATCGCAATAAGGCGTTTTTTGAATAAGTGACATTAACTGACAATAAAACTATGAGCACTGCTGCTGAACAGCCACAATTTTTCTCAGTAACGGGATATTCCACTAGGCGTGAAAAGAAAGGTCTTTCATCTTGTGTCTGCTGAATATACACCACTGGCCATTAAAATTCCTACACCACGAAGAAGACGTGCTACAGACGCGAAATTTAACCGGCAGGAAGAAGATGCTGTGATATGCAAATTATTAGCTTTTCAGAGCATTCACACAAGGATGGTGCGCGGTGGTGACACCTACAACGTGCTGACACGAGGAATGTTTCCAACCGATTTCTCATACACAAACAGCAGTTGACAGGCGTTGCCTGGTGAAACGTTGTGATGCCTCGTGTAAGGAGAAGAAATCCGTAACATCTCGTTTTTGACTTTGGTAAAGGTCGGATTGTAGCCTATCGCGATTGCGGTTTATATTATCGCGACATTGCTGCTCGCGTTGGTCGAGATCCAATGACTGTTAGCAGAATATGGAATCGGTGGGTTCAGGAGGGTAATACGGAACGCCGTGCTGGATCCCAACGGCCTAGTATCACTAGCAGTCGAGGTGACAGGCATCTTATCCGCATGGCTGTAACGGATCGTGCAGCCTCGTCTCGATCTCTGTGTCAACCGATGGGGACGTTTGCAAGAGAACAACCATCTGCACGAACAGTTCGACGACGTTAGCAGCAGTATGGACTATCAGCTCGGACACCATGGCTGTGGTTACCCTTGACGCTGCATGACAGATAGGAGCGCCTGCGATGGTGTACTCAACGACGAACCTGGGTGCACGAAAGGCAAAACGTCATTTTTTCTGATGAATCCAGGTTCTGTTTACAGCATCATGATGGTCGCATCCGTGTTTGGCTACATCGCGGTGAACGCACATTGGAAGCGTGTATTCGCCATCGCCATACTGGCGTATCAATCAGCGTGATGGTATGGGGAGCCATTGGTTACACATCTCGGTCACCTCTAGTTCGCATTAACGGCACTTTGAACAGTGGACGCTACATTTCAGATGTGTTGCGACCCGTGGCTGTACCCTTCATTCGATACCTGTGAAACCAATTTAAAACGTCTGGTCAATGGTGGCCGAGCAACTGGCTCGTCACGATACGCCAGTCACTACTCTTGAGGAACTGTGGTATCGTGTTGAAACTGCATGGGCAGCTGTATCTGTACACGCCATCCAAGCTCTGTTTGACTCAATGCCGAGATGTATCAAGGCCGTTATTACGGCCAGAGGTGGTTGTTCTCTAGTACAAGATCCAAGCAAATGGCCCGCCAACATGGTGTAAGCCAAAGTACGATTACGTGTATACTACATGACAACCGCTTCTATGCCTACCATCTGTAACACACAAGGAACATACAGAATGTGGTCAGACAGACCGTCATTCGTCAGCGCCGTCTCCCGTGACAACGATGCATTTCCGGGCATTTTTTCCGTATGTCTATTCAGGAAGCCACCCCTGCAGATTGTCAGTTTTATCAATGTTCACCCTGTACATGAGGAGGTATATTGGTACGCTGATCAAAGACAAACATTTTTTGTGGTATTTCGGGGAATCAACGACACACCTAAGGACATCCATGATGCTCTCACACTTACCAACAAACCCATAATAGAACGAGCCACTTTTCATAGGTTATCTCTCTTGATTTTCTTAAACTTACATCGTAAGAATCCACAGATGACGTGTAATACAGAAGACGTAGTCATACCGGTGTTTGGTAAGCTATATCTTTCGAGGATGAACTACATTTTCTTGCAATTATTCCCCTATTTCTAGCACTGCACTCAGAATTTCGTATGACTTGTTATACGTTAAACATTCCCCTTTAAGACGACGCTACTCCAACTATTATACATCGCTTACTGTTTCCAGTCACTTTTTGACAGAAGTACAGTAGTTTATATACGCTTACGTACGCGTGATATGTTAGCTTTGATATCAATCATGGTAGACTTCCAGTCCTTACATCAATCGTGGACGTACAGTGCCCGTCTGGCGTTGAAACCGGTCTACAGACAACAGCAACGCTTGTGTTGAGTTCTGTTTGCTATGAAGTACTGAATCCCGTCACAAATGTGGTCTGATTTTCAGTAGTAAGCTAGTATTTTGTTTACCAAACTTCGGTGGGGAACTTTAGCGCACGCCAGCCGGAAGTCATGCAACACGGTATCAACATTGTTGCCGTGGGTTACAACGCTCTGGATCTCAAAGAGCTGAGTTTCACAAGCTGTCTGTTAACGGAAATCATATTCTGTCCTACAGAGGATTTCTCATACTCTGCATCGGCGTTCGTAATTCTTGTTTCATAACTCTACAACAGACTGATGTCAGCGATATTCACTAAAGAGCCAAAGAAACATGTACACCTGCCTAATATCCCCGAGCACGCAGAAGCGCCGAAACACGACGTGGCATGGACACGACTAACGTCTGAAGTAGTGCTGGAGGGAACTGACTCCATGAATCCTGCAGGGCAGTTCCATAAATCTATAAGAGTGCGAGAGGGGGAGATCTCTTCCGAACAGCACCTTGCAAAGCATCGCAGATATGCTCAGTAATGCTCATGTCTGAGGAGTCTGGTGGCGATCGAAAGTATTAAAACGCTGGAGAATGTTCCTGCAGCCGCTATGTAGCAATTATGGACGTATGGGGTGTCGCATTGTCCTGCTAGAATTGCTCGAGTCCGTCGGAATGCACCATCGACATGAGTGGATGCAGGGAATCAAACAGGATGCTTACGTACGTATCATCTGTCAGAGTCGTATCTAGACGTATCAGGGGCCCCATATGACACCAACTGCACACGCCCCACATCATTACGCAGCCTCCACCAGCTTGAACAGTCCCCTACTGACATGCAGGGTCCATGGATTTATGATATTGCCTCCATGCCCGTACACATCCATCCACTCGATATTATCTTACATGAGACTCGTTCGACCAGAAAACATGATTCCACTCATCGACAGTCCAATGTCCGAAAGCCCATATCGATAGAATTTCGTTTGATGGTTCGAACGCCGAAACTTGTTGGAGGCCCAGCATTGAAATCTGCAGAAGTTTGCGGAGGGGTTGCAATTCTGTAACGTTGAACGATTCTCTTCAGTCGTCATTGGTCCAGTTCATGCAGGATCTTTATCAAGCTGCAGCGATGTAGGAGATTTGATGTTTAACCGGATTCCTGATATTCACGGTACAATCGTGACATGGTCGTACGGGAATGTCCCCAGTTCATCGCTGCCTCGGAGATGCCGTGTCCCATTGCTCGTGCGCCGACTATAAAACCATGTTCATACGCACTTAAATCTTGATAAACTGCCATTGAAGCAGCAGTAACCGATCTAAAAACTGCGCGAGACGGTTGTTGTCTTATATTGGCGTTGCGGACCTCAGCGCCGTGTATTTGAATATGCATAGTTATACCAATTTCTTTGGCGCTTGAGTGTATGACTGAAAACATCTGCAACTGTCCGACGACAGTTTTTGAAAACGCGAATTCCTTCTTTTCGCTTGGTGCTCAAAGTTGCTGCAGTGACCGATGACATATACACTATGTGATCAACAGTATTCGGACACCTGGCTGAAAATGACTTACAAGTTCGTGGCGCCCTCCATCGGTAATGCTGGAATTCAGTATGGTGTTGGCCCATCCTTACCTTCATGACAGCTTCCACTCTCGCAGGCATACGTTCAGTCGGGTCCTGGAATGTTTCATGGGGAATGGCAGCCCATTCTTCACGGAGTGCTGCACTGAGGAGAGGTATCGATGGCGGTCGGTGAGGCCTGGCACGAAGTCGAAGAGATCCCAAAGGTGTTCTATACGATTCAAGTCAGCACTCTGTACAGACCAGTCCATTACAGTGATGTTATTGTCGTGTAACCAATCCGCCGCAGGACGTGCATTATGAACAGGTGCTCGATCGTATTGAGAGATGCAATCCCCATCCCTGAATTGCGCTTCAAAAGTGGGAAGCAAGAAGATGCTTAAAACATGAACATAGGCCCGTGCTGTGATAGTGTCACGCAAAAAAACAAGGGTTGCAATCCCCCTCCATGAAAAATACGACCACACCGGAACACCACCGCCTCCGAATTTTAATGTCGGCGCTATGTGCGCTGGCAAATGACGTTCAACGAGCATTCGCCACACCCACACCCTGCCTTCGGATCGCCATATCATGTACCGTGATTCGTCACTCCACAAAACGGTTTTTCATTGTTCAATCGTCCAATGTTTACGATTCTTACATCAAGCGAAGCATCGTTTGGCATTTGCCGGCGTGATGTGTGGCTTTTGAGAGCACCTCGACATCGAAATCCAAGTTTTCTCATCTCCCGCCAAACTCTCATAGTACTTACAGGGGACCCTGATGCAGTTTGGAATTTCTGTATGATTGTGTGGATAGATGTCTGCGTGTTACACATTATAACGCTCTTCAAATATCGGCGGTGTCTGTCAGTCAACAGACGAGGTCGGCCTGTATCCTTTTGTGTTGTACCTGTCCCTTCACGTTTCCACTTCATTATCACATCGGAAACAGTGAACCTGCGGATGTTTAGGAGTGTGGAAATCTCGTGTACAGACGTGATACCCGATCTCCTGACCAAGTTCGAAGTCCATGAGTTCCGCGGAGCCCCCCATTCTGCTCTCTCACGATGTGTAATGACTCCTGAGGTCTATGATATGGAGTAACTGGCCGAAGGCAGCACAATGCACCTAATAAGAAATACGTATATTTTTGGGGTGTCCGGATACTTTTGATGACATAGTGTAGCTGCTAGGAGGGGATCAAATTCTTTCGCACAATCTGTGAATGCAGAACTGTACCAGCCTGATGTCGTTCCTGTGTTGAGTGATTTAGTTTATTTTCTGTTCCGCGATCGCCATTTCAGAGTTCTTGTGGTGGTTAAGAAGATGAACCGTATAGTGATCCTCCGCCATGAATTAAATTCGGAACACTCAAATCAGTTTTTTATCCTTGCTTGCCATCTTCTTTCTCGGTGTCAGTACGGTCGGGAGCCACAGAGAAATTTATTTTGATCTGTTTACTGACTGCCGGCCGGTGTGGCCGTGCGGTTAAAGGCGCTTCAGTCTGGAACCGCGTGACCGCAACGGTCGCAGGTTCAAATCCTGCCTCGGGCATGGATGTGTGTGATGTCCTTAGGTTAGTTAGGTTTAAGTAGTTGTAAGTTCTAGGGGACTTATGACCACAGATGTTGAGTCCTATAGTGCTCAGAGCCATTTGAACCATTTTTTGTTTACTGTCTTAACATACATGAGAGAAACATATCTTTGGATTTTTGGCAAGATCCGCTGAAGTCTTATCGCATTATTCTCCTTACACTCCTTCGATCATACATCGCTTGATAAGAAGATATCGATTCCAAAGTGTGATGAAACTATCTTTCGTAGCACCGTCTAAGACAGCTTTTGGAGGCAGGTGGAAAATTTCTAAGGCATATTGCACAATACTTTTAAATTTTTGATACACGCCTTCGTCACTAGACCTGAATGTTTAATACTGACTGGTCAGATACTCAGCAATTTGCTTCCTGTGAAGCAAAAAATTTTCCGTATCGTTCGTAACATCAGTTTTAACTCCTAGTCGTTGATGTGTTAGTGTGTGTTAATTCCTATGGGGCGAAACTGTTGAGGTTATCGGTTCCTAGACTTACACTCTACTTAAACTAACTTATGCTAAGAACAACAGACATACCCATGCCCGAGGGAGGACTCGAACCTCCGTCGGGAGGGGTCGCGCATTCCGTGACATAGCGCCCAGACCGCGCGGTTAGTCATTGATGCTGTGCTTGTTTATTGTCATGTAGGAGTAGGACAAACTGCAGGGACGGATTCCTGCCTAGAAATGGAGGAAGAAAGGTCCTATGAACACGTGTCCGGAAACGCATCGTTGCCACGGTAGACTGCGCTGTCGAATAACAGTTCCTCTGATTATGTGCCGCGCGTTCCTTGAGTATTGCAGGGTTTGTGATTGACGCAGAGTACTGTAAGCAGAGGAATGATTCCGTAGCCATCATTGCTGCAGACATGAGAGAGGACTTACAGCCATTCGCACCCCAGTAGCCTCCGTCAGAGCCTCTTCCACATTTCGGATGATACATCCATCCAGTACAGCAAATTCATTCCGTATTATCCTCATATTTCCGCGGGGCACTAGTAGCTCGCCCATTGTTGTACCTGGAGACTTCAATAAATAATGTAACAACTTTTTTCTCGCTCAATTTCGGTTGAAAAATGCGGAATTTTTTTGTGGAACATCGTGGAATATTCCCGCTTCAACCCCTATAGTTTTATGAAATTCTGATAGATGGCAGCGCGGTACGTAGGCTTCAAAATGCCGTCTATAACGGAGGTGCGTGCCAAGCAGAGAACTCTCATAGAGATCCTTTGGACGGAAAAACAGACAATCGCAGATATTCATAGACACTTTCAGTATGTTTACGGAAAGCTGGCAATGAACGAAAGCACGGAGAGACGTTGGGCGAGGCGTCTGTCATCATCGCAACAAGGTCGCGCAAACCTGTCCGATTTCCCACGTATCGGCTGGCCGCACAGTGCCTCAGGAAGCGGAAGAAACGGCATCAGCGTGTTCGTCGCTACAAAAATGCAAATGAACTTGCCCTCACACAAGCCTGTGCACCCGATAGGAGCTCACAAAACTTCACTGGGCTTTTCTTCCTCACACACCCTGCACCCTGGATATCGTAACTTCCAACTTCCATCTGTTTGCCCCAATGGAGGAAGCACTCCTCAGGATGCGGTTTAGTACGTGGATTAGGATAGGTTATCGATGCAGCAAGAAGCTGGGTCCGACGTTGGTGGTGGTGAGTGTTTAACGTCCCGTCGACAACGAGGTCATTAGAGACGGAGCGCAAGCTCGGGTTAGGGAAGGATTGGGAAGGAAATCGGCCGTGCCCTTTCAAAGGAACCATCCCGGCATTTGCCTGAAACGATTTAGGGAAATCACGGAAAACCTAAATCAGGATGGCCGGAGACGGGATTGAACCGTCGTCCTCCCGAATGCGAGTCCAGTATGCTAACCACTGCGCCACCTCGCTCGGTGGGTCCGACGTTGACCAGTAGAGTGGTGTCATGCGGATATACCGGCTCTACAAGTGAGGTAGCGTAAGGCCGTCGCATTTGACGGAGATTGGGTTGAAAAATAGGACACTGTAGCAAAAAGAGTGGGGAAAAGTATGGTGTACTGGAATCCCAAATACAATACTGGCCATTAAAATTGCTACACCAAGAAGAAATGCAGATGATAAACGGGTATTCATTGAACAAATTTATTGTACTAGAACTGACATGTGATTACATTTTCACGCAATTTGGGAGCATATATCAAAGGGAAATCAGTAACCAGAACAACCACCTCTGGCCATAACAACGGCCTTGATAAGCCTGCGCATTGAGTCAAACAGAGCTTGGATGGCGTGTACAGGTACAGCTGCCCATGCAGCTTGCACTCGATACCACAGTTCATCAAGGGTAGCGACTGGAGTATTGTGACGAGCCAGTTGCTCGACCACCATTGACCAGACGTTTTCAATTGGTGAGACATCTGAAGAATGTGCTGGCCAGCGCAGCAGTCGAACATTTTCCGTATCCTGAAAGGCCCGTACAGGACCTGCAAACATGCTGAAATGTAGTGTTTCTCAGGGATCGAATGAAGGGTACAGCCACGGCTCGTAACACATCTGAAATGTAGCGTCCGCTGTTCAAAGTGCCGTCAATGCGATCAAGAGGTGACCGACAGGTGTGACCAATGGCACCCCATACCATCACGCCGGGTGATACGTCAGTATGGCGATGACGAATACACGCTTCCAATGTGCGTTCACTGCGATGTCACCAACCACGGATGCGACCATAATGATGCTGTAAACAGAACCTGAATTCATCCGAAAAAATGACGTTTTGCCATTCGTGCACCCAGGTTCGTCGTTGAGTACACCATCGAGCTTTTCGTGCAAATGGTTGTTGTCTTGCAAACGTCCCCATCTGTTGACTCAAGTATCGAGACGTGGCTGCACGATCCGTTACAGCCATGCGGATAAGATGCCTGTCACCTCGACTGCTAGTGATACGAGGCCATTGGGATCCAGCACGGCGTTCCGTATTACCCTCCTGAACCCACCGATTCCATATTCTGCTAACAGTCATTGGATCTCGACCAACGCGAGCAGAAATGTCGCGATACGATTTACCGCAATCGCTATAGGCTACAATCCGACCTTTATCAAAGTCGGAAACGTGATGGTACGCATTTCTCCTCCCTACACGAGGCATGACAATAACGTTTCACGAGGCAACGCCGGTCAACTGCTGTTTGTGTATGAGAAAACGTTTGGAAACTTTCCTCATGTCAGCACGTTGTAGGAATCGCCACCGGCGCCAACCTTGTGTGAATGCTCTGAAAAGCTAATCATTTGCATATCACAGCTTCTTCTTCCTGTCGGTTAAATTTCGCGTCTGTAGCACTTCTTCTTCGTGGTGTAGCAATTTTAATGACCAGTAGTGTAAAACCAATCCGCGTTCAGAAGAAAAATAGCGTTGCGTTACTCATTGAATGCCTCTCGTAGTTTCAATGACCAAAGTACACACCCCTGTGCACGTACGGACTTTGCAAGAAAAATACCGGTCCAGAAAGTTCCCATCTATTGCTGGCACTGAGTTAGCCAGCTTATGGTACAGTGTGTGCTTCCACATTTTTATGTGCTGTAAACCGTACTGTATAAAATTCTTTAACAATACCACCTTGTCTCAAACTTTGGCAGTTGCCGCAGTCTGAAGGATGAGGCTCCACAACGGAGATAAACCTAATACTGGCACGTTGTACGATTTACGTGGGTGATTTGAAAATGGACATAAAATGTCCGATACTAGGTATCAGTTAATAAAGGCAAACCTCTGTGTATCTATGATGGCTTTTCACAATTTTGTTTCATATAGAGAAACTTGCTCATCAAGTTATAAAAAAGTGTCGTGGTACAAGGATATTTACGAAATAAGCGAAAATTTGTGAAATAAGGAAATTAATAAACATGTAATTGAGAAACTTACTAATTGCGACTAATGCGAGAGGCAGATTGTTCGAGTCGACAACTACTAAATAGAATCAGCATTAAGAGTAACAGTGGCCAGTGCACTCAAGGCAGCAAACGCTATTTCAGTTGGTTGAAACGTAGATATATTCCTTTGGGACTAGCAATGTTTTTCACACGTATATGTAATGTGAACTTCAAGTTCGAGATTATGTAATTAAACTATACTCGATAAGTGTAAACGTACCAAAAACACTTTTAAAATTACAAAATATAACCTAAAAACCATGGAATTACTGAATATTGCTAAACTTTTCGGCAGTTAAGACATAATCTTTGTCAAATATGGTAACTGTCAGTTGAGTAATGTTGAAGTGTGAAAGTACTGATAAATAGCGAAATTAAACCACCGACGCATCAACCTCAAACTTGCCTAAGGCTAGTCAGGGATAGGGGATTGGGGGATATTCGGCTTTTTTCCTAGCAGAATTTGGATTTCACAAAACTACGTGATTGCAAATTGAGCTGAATCCATCATTATTATTATTTCTGCCATAAGTGTGTAACACGCATTGACAGTTTCAACATTTGGATTTTTTTTTCCGCTATACATCTGGAAGTTCTGCAAGAGCAGAGGTAAATCAGACAAGTCTTGAACCAGCTGATTTAGGAAAAGGGCCTATGTTTAATATTTCATAATTGGCTGATGTGATCAGCAAGAGCTGTTCCCTAAGCTGCTTCAAATATTATGTTACATTATGTTCTTGGGTCGTCCCACAACCAGCACCTTCTCTCCCTGTTCCACTCCCAAACAGAAAGAGGGAAAAGCAACGTTATCAGTTAAAGCACAATACAGCCGATCCATTAGTTCAGATATAGTCATCGATTATCAATTCGGTCGCTATCGCATTAGCAGTATCTGTGGTGTACACTGGCATCACAAAAGGGGCAGTCGAATGAAAACGAGACAGACTATACACTGATCGGCCACAGCATTATGACCACCGACCTACTGTCGATATAAACCCGCCCAGGCGATAGCAGCGTCACCTGGCGACAAGTGACTGCTGATCAGACACATGCACGGGGCATGTTGTTGTGTCAGTGAGGGTGCTGTCGGAGTGCAGGTGGTGTAGGCACGTGATCTTCCTTAGATTGACCGACAGCAGATTGTGATGGATCAGAGGCTCGGAACAAGCATTTCGGAAACTGTTTGACTTGTCTGGTGTTCAAGGAGTGCTATGGTGTCTGTCTTCAGCATGTGGCGAAACCAAGGTGAAACCACGTCCAGACGTTTGGAGGTTGGGCGGCCACTCCTCACTGCAGATGTCGGACGTCGTGGGCTGGGCAGACTGGTAAAACAGAGCAGGCGGCAAATTGTGGCGGAACGAACATCAGACTTTAATGTTTGGCTGAGTAAAGTATGAACACTCAGTGCACCTGATACTCCTAACGATGAGCCTCCACAGCCGACGATCTATGCATGTGCCAATTTTAAAGCCACTACATCGGTGCTACAGAAGAATGCTGAAGATTAGATGGGTAGATCACATAGCTAATGAGGAGGTATGCAATAGAATTGGGAAGAAGAGGAGTTTGTGGCACAACTTGACAAGAAGAAGGGACCGGTTGGTAGGACAGGACATGTTCTGAGGCATCAAGGGACCACAAATTTAGCATTGGAGGGCAGCGTGGAGGGTAAATACCGTAGAGGGAGACCAAGAGATGAATACACTTAGCAGATTCAGAAGGATGTAGGTTGCAGTACGTACTGCGAGATGAAGAATCTTGCACAGGATAAAGTAGCATGGAGAACTGCATCAAACCAGTCTCAGGACTGAAGACCACAACAAAAGCAACAAATCGTCAACTACGTTTGAAAAGGGCACGGGGGACGTGACTATCAGCACTGGCCGTTGGCGCAGTGACAGAGCATTGCACAGGCTGATGAATGCCGATGTCTTCTTCATCACGCCCATAGGAGGGCAGAAATCCGTCGTCCGCCATGACGACAGCTCCTTGACACCTGTACGGCGGGAGGGAGACAAGCTGGCGGCGATTCTGTTATGTTCTGGGAAACATTCACGTGTGTACCCATGGGTCCTGTGGAGCTCGTACAAGTCACTCTGACGGCCAAGGAGTATCCTATACTGGTTGTAAACCACGATCATGAAGATCATGTTTCCCGACGGTAGTCCCACTTTCCAATAAGATAATGCGCCACATTACAAGGCCAGGAGTGTGATGGAGTGGTTGTAGGAACACCGTGGCGATTTACAGTTAATGTTCTGGCCGGGGCGTCAGTGCTTCTGGTCCCTCTCCCAGGAATTTACGGGTCTTAGGTGGCTTCTACATCTATATACATACTCCGCACTCCACCATACGGTGCGTGACGGAGTCGTCCCACAACCAGCACCTTCTCTCCCTGTTCCACTCCCAAACAGAAAGAGGGAAAAATGACTGCCTATATGCCTCTGTTCGAGCCCTAATCTCTCTTATCTTATCTTTGTGGTCTTTCCGCGAAATGTAAGTTGGCGGCAGTAAAATTGTACTGCAGTCAGCCTCAAATGCTGGTTCTCTAAATTTCCACAGTAGCGATTCACGAAAAGAACGCCTCCTTTCCTCTAGAGACTCCCTCCCGAGTTCCTGAAGCTTTTCCGTAACACGCGTGATGATCAAACCTACCAGCCCGCCTCTGAATTGCTTCTATGTCCTCTCTCAATCCGACCCGATAGGGATCCCAAAAGCTCGAGCAGTACTCAAGTATAGGTCGTATTAGTGTTTTATAAACGGTCTCCTTTACAGATGAACCACATCTTCCCAAAATTCTACCAGTGAACCGAAGACGACTATCCGCCTTCCCCACAACTGCCATTATATGCTTGTCCCACTTCATATCGCTCTGCAATGTTACGCCCAAATATTTCATCGACGTGACTGTGTCAAGCGCTACACTACTAATGGAGTATTCAAACATTACAGGATTCTTTTTCCTATTCATCTGCATTAATTTACCTTTATCTATATTTAGAGTTAGCTACCATTCTTTACACCAATCACAAATCCTGTCCAAGTCATCTTGTATCCTCCTACAGTCACTCAACGACGACACCTTCCCGTACACCACAGCATCATCAGCAAACAGCCGCACATTGCTATCCACCCTATCCAAAAGATCATTATTGTAGATAGAAAGCAATAGCGGACCTACCACACTTCCTTGGGGCACTCCAGATGATATCCTCACCTCCGATGAACACTCACCATCGAGGACAACGTACTGTGTTCTTGGTGTGGTGTGCAGATGTGGTGCCCACTCTAGCGACATACCAAGGCCTCATTGCTTCCACGTCACAACGCGTTGCCGCTGTCATTCGTGGTCATAATATTCTGGCTGTTCAGTGTATAATAAGCATGGTGAGAACGTTGATAACACAGGTATATGAGTGAAAAGAAGTGCCCCCTGTTCGGAATCACGAACGTACAGAACGGGCATTACGGCTGTGCCATTTGTTTGTTAGAGGTACCCGGCGTGAGGTCAGAGAGTCGTTTGTTCGTTCGACTTCACGACGAAGGCCGGAAAAGATCAGCGAGATGTAACATCGTTTTTGAATTCGGAAAGCGTGTTAAGAAGTGAACTTCATTTCTCGTATGTATGCTGTGTAGAATGTGCTGTTTGGAGAAAGTCTGGTGTCATTGAAAGACAACAGTCTACCAGGACAAACTTATCCTATCATTGCTCCGGTGGGTGCTGCTATCACAAATGACCGGAGGTGCACGGCATAAGATATTCGACTCATGTTGGACATCAGCCACAGTAGCGCTCATGCCATCTGGACAGAGCGTTTGAAGTTTCGGAAATTCTATGCGTAGTGGGTTCCCCATAGCCTGGCGGAAAGGCGGAAGTTTAACAGAAAATCGACATCACTGCAGCACCTGGAACGGTATCACAATGAAGAATATCGTTTCCTGTCCTGCACTGTCTTGGAAGATGATACATAGTGGTCTATTGAGTCCCAAAGCTGGCGTCAGAGCCAACAATGAAAACACATCGACTCACCCCCAGAAAAAAATTAAAGCCCAAAGCCACACACGGCAACGGTCATTATGAGCGTTATTTTTGACTGCTAGGGCGTGCTGCTCATTGTCTTTCTCGAACACGGCGCCATAAGTATAGTTCAGTGGAGCGTGGACGCTTTGCAAAAATTGAATCGCGCCATGAACTCCTAACGTCCAGGAATGCTGACAGACGGCATCAGTCTGTTGCAGGATAATGCCAGCCCACATGTTGTCAAGGTTGTTACGACTTCGCTGCAGACGTTTCGCTGGGAAGCCCTTACACATCCTCCCCATGCGATTTCCATATTTTTGGAGTCCGGAGTCAATACATGGCGATTTCTTTTCAAATAATGAACAGTTTACATACTTCTTACATCTTTCTCGTTTTTATTTGACTGTCCCTTATAAATGCAATACGGATATGTTACAATTGTACTTGAGAACACCGTCCCTTCACCGCGAGTATTTATCGCCCATAGCTTTTCTATGGAGGTTGAAATAAGTGTTTCTCACATTCTGTTGCTTCTTCTCCTTTTGTTTATTTTCTAGACGACGTTCAGACGTTCTTCTGTACCGAATTGAGAACTATTCCTGTGAAACATATTGAGAATGTTGAGTTTCTGTGTTTCTCCGAACTGTAGCTTGTAATGCTATTGTAAATATAATACTGCCATTAATCTGTATATTTTAAAATTTTTTGCTCTGTAATAATTTTGAAAAATTAATCAAATACTCTAACGACAGTAAGCTTTTGTTAAGTGTAGTTTATCTGTTTAAAATAACCTCTTTGACGTAGGTGGAATAAATGTATTAAAACATATTTTCTAAATAATTATGTAATATTTCAAGTACTACTGTAATTAACTATTTCTTCCCACGCCCGGGTTCCCGGGTTCGATTCCCGGCGCGGTCAGGGATTTTCTCTGCCTCGTGATGACTGGATGTTGCGAGATGTCCTTAGGTTAGTTACCTTTAACTAGTTCTAAGTTCTAGGGGACTGATGATAGATGTTAAGTCCCATAGAGCTCAGAGCCATTTGAACCATTTTTGGAATTAATAATGTTAATTTTGTATGTACACGCTGTCATGTAATTTTAGGTGGTTCATACTTAGGGTCTTTGTAAGTAGAAGTGTAAACTGAAAAGGTGTAGGGATCATAAGAAGAACGTAACTCCGTTCTATGGTGGAATGGAAAAGGTGGTTGGGCGCGCGAGTGGGATTTGGTGCGCAAGTGGCTCAGACAGTCGGTAGCTGCCCTGTAAGTGGTGAATATGCATTACGTTGGTCAAGCACTAGAGGCCCCGAATTTACCTGCAAGACTGGGTTTTGGCCTCGGACGTGTTCTACATGATTGGCGCAGTACGGCAATAAATTAATAACTCAGAAATTTGCAATTTTATAGTCGCCACCAAGAGGAAGACAGAGCTATGTACATCAAGAGCCGTACCTGCGCAATGTTACTACGCAGCACCACCTCACGCCACCTTCGACATCAGTAACAGGCAAAGTACTTTATTTAGAAGAGTATCGCAGTATGAACCATCCATCTTGAATCAGTGGAATATAAGTGTTAAATGTACCTTTGTGTTTAACCGTAATTTTCAGAAATGGTTCAAATGGCTCTGAGCACTATGGGACTTAACATCTGAGGTCATCAGTCCCCTAGAACTTAGAACTACTTAAACCTAACTAACCTAAGGACATCGCACACATCCATGCCCGAGGCAGGATTCGAACACTGAAGAGCCTAGAACCGCTCGGCCACCCCGGCCCGTCGTAATTTTCCTATTTCATTTACCTCAGTAGGCTCCTTACCTAAACGAATTTATTCCGAGTATCCTGATATTTATTGAAGCTTGAATAATAGTAAATTACTGGCAATAGTACTGTTTTGGTAGTAAATTCTGAAAATCATTATTAAATACTAAAGTTTGCACGTATCAGTTTAAGGGCCACCGCTTTGCGTGACCATGAGGATAAGTTTTCAATAGCATTTCTGAAAATAAAGTAACATAATTGTTTAACAGTAATTGTGCGTGTTGCTTCTCCATGTCAAAGAAAGCCAGACAGATATTTGTGTTAGTAAAATGTTAACAAATAACAGTCCTAAGGAAATGAAATTTAGTCGTATTAAATTATAGTTTTGGTCATATGAATGATAGCTATAAGTTTAATATTTTTTTCGTATCCTTGTTGAAACATATGTGTGTCTTCTTTAAATAATTACTGAAGTATAGTGATAAAATCCATAAGTAACAGAAAGTGGGATTAATAGTACTTACTGCCAAGTGACCGTAGTAAATGGAAATTAAGTGGTTGTGTTTTAATTACGTAGTAAGTGAAAGTAGTTATTTATTCAGTGTCGAAAATTGACTTCATCTTTTTGTGTAGACATTTATCCCGATTTGGGCTGGCGGCCGTTTTATTAAGCGAAACAGTTTATTGTTGTAACAGGCTTTGTCTCGTAAAAGGTTTCCAAAAGTAATTATTCTCACTGCTTTTCCCACAAACTTTATGATTCGGAGAAAAATAGTTCGATACTTTACCATTAGGTTGAATACGGTCAAAATCTCTTTCCGAGAGTTGAAGGTTTGGAGTATTAGTGCTGCGTAATTTTGTGGTGGTGTTCCTGCCGCTACTTACTACACAGTTCTGACATTCCGAATCGCGGATCTTCCGTTTTTACAGTGGTAGAACTTAAACGTTCTGATACCATATTGACCAGAACGCGGAAGTACCGTAGCAATATGTCGATATGTTTACCAAAAGGTAGCTGTCAACTATATTGCATTCCGTTTTCTGTTGTTTCCTTTTTGCTTGCATTTGAAAATTTAGCCCAATGTGTGTAAAGGAAACGAGATCGCCGAATGTACGTATTATAACATACTATGTTACAACAAGAAATCATTTATGTATAATATTAGGAGCACATACAAACGATTCCGACGAATAACCGTATGATATCGTTTATCTTCAGCCACAGCTGGTGTATTATCTCCCGCTTCTGCGAAAATAAGTACACAATTTTTCCGTGAGGGATAACCTCTGCCCCAAAGCTTTCAGGAGCGCTATAAGAAGAAGCCTAAAGTCAATACTCACTGGCACTATGTCTGCAGAACAGATCAAGCTGAAATGTGCGTTTCTGACTGGTGCGCTTCTGGTTGTGGTGCTACTGCAAGCCGTGGCGTATGGGACCGCTGCTGGCGTGTTTCTAAGTTATGTACCGGACCCCGCTACAAATGTAGTTCCTAATGAGCCTCCAAAAACATACTTTCATTATGTGGTAGATATCGACAGCAGTACACAGCCAACACTGATCCGCATCAAGCAAGGACCGTACGTGGTGGTGAAGGTATCTAACTTGGAGTTCTGTACGGTAATATGGAGCAACAAGCATTTATTGAGGCGTGTACCAGCAAGACGGGCAATAAAAGACTTTTGCAGATCGATACGCCAGTCAGGTAAGTAATTTCTGCATAACATTTCTCTGATAACTAAAGTAAACTGCAAGACTGTGTGGAAAGAATGAATATGACGTTGACAGGAAGAGGAATCCCCAGAGACGTTCGAGCGTTCGAATGTCGTGTCCTAACAATGTTCCTCAGAACAGCAAGACTCAATTTTTTTCCCGATATAAGCTTTTACTTTCATTATATTGTTATGAAAATATCTGGTTTCTTGATTAAACTGGACCCTGGACTGAGACTCAACAATTTAAGTTTTGATAGGTCACAGTCGCTTGCAGTTTCGGAACTTAGTCTTCATCCGTCAGTAATGTTTTTTTTAGATGGATATCTGCTGAACATACTCTCTATATGGCACCTTCAAAGTGGGATACTGTGCTGACTGTGAAGCTGCTTGTTGTTTTGTCGCCATAGTCTTGAAATACAGTTTATGTCAGCTGTTGGGGTTTTGTGGGTCCTGTATCTTAGTAGGAAACAGGGAACAGCCCAGAGCAGGAGTGACTCTGAGAAAGTATCCCAGTCTTCCGACACACGACCCAATCCCACGATAGGATTCCAGCCCATTACCTTCCACGCAAGGCAATGGCAGTATTACTAGAAACACGCCATACAACAGGGGCTAAATCCTAAATCATTTACCATCAGGATACAACTATTGTGAACATTCACTGGTAGCAAACGAAGTGCTAAAAATTCCACTAATTACTTGCTACGATAAAGGCATATTATCGTAGAAACAATACACTCTTCGTCTCCTAAGATTGTTTACTGTATGCGGCTCACCATTTATGAATCATAAACGACTACTCCCTGTATTATAAAAGTTCACTCTAGCTGAAAGCAGTAGTAAATTTTGTAGCATTCTGGACCTTCTTTCCCACAAGTTTATTGAAAATTTCGTGTCTCCTACTGTTTTAGATACCTGCTATATTAATACGGTACTCAAGTGATTGAGCTTTTTCGTGTTTCATTGCTTCCGTATATTACATTTCATTGTGTGTTTCTAGAAGCAGAATGTACCATTGTAATATTAAAATTATACAGTACACATATCGGCCACGTTACACGGGAATGTATGGCACCGTGATCGTTGTCACCTCCAATAAAACTTAGGTGGATACGAAACAATAGCCTGAGAAACTTCACTAACAGCAGTGGCCGAAACGTTAATCTTTACAACATTTCGGCAGGGTTATATACCAGGGACAGGTTACACAAAGTGTACAATGTCCGTTTGAGGCAGTCATGTTTCTAAAGTGGACTAACGTTTCAGTAGCACATGAGAATGCAGACTTTCTCGGCGAATCTTGATGATAAAATCTTCTCGGATTGACAGCCGAGTCAATGCGTTGTTCTGCAGCAACGTTCCAGCCAGTTTCTCACTTGCCATCTTCAGGCGAAGTGTCCGCGGTAGTGAAGCACTGCCTAAGTGAAGAACACACGTTTCAATTTGAAGAAACCAAGAGACAGTCTAGAGCGAAAGGTTTCTCGGACTCTAAGAGGCAGTGGAGATACGGATCAGTGGTAACCTGATCAATCGGGATAGTGGCTTCAACTCAGCACCGCGTGGAACACAACATTGTTGTTGTTGTTGTGGTCTTCAGTCCTGTGACTGGTTTGATGCAGCTCTCCATGCTACTCTATCCTGTGCAAGCTTCTTCATCTCCCAGTACCTACTGCAACCTACATCCTTCTGAATCTGCTTGGTGTATTCATCTCTTGGTCTCCCTCTACGATTTTTATTGTCCACGCTGCCCTCCAATACTAAATTGGTGATCCCTTGATGCCTCAGAACATGTCCTACCAACCGATCCCTTCTTCTAGTCAAGTTGTGCCACAAACTTCTCTTCTCTCCAATCCTGTTCAATACCTCCTCATTAGTTATGTGACCAACCCATCTAATCTTCAGCATTCTTCTGCAGCACCACATTTCGAAAGCTTCCATTCTCTTCTTGTCTAAACTATTTATCGTCCATGTTTCACTTCCATACAAATACTTTCAGAAACGACTTCCTGGCACTTAAATCTATACTCGATGTTAAAAAATTTCTCTTCTTCAGAAATGCTTTCCTTCCCATTGTCATTCTACATTTTATATCCTCTCTACTTCGACCATCATCAGTTATTTTGCTCCCCAAATAGCAAAACTCCTTTACTACTTTAAGTGTCTCATTTCCTAATCTAATACCCTCAGCATCACCCGACTTAATTCGACTACATTCCATTATCCTCATTTTGCTTTTGTTGATGTTCATCTTATATCCTCCTTTCAAGACACTATCCATTCCGTTCAACTGCTCTTCCAAGTCCTTTGCCGTCTCTGACAGAATTACAACGTCATCGGCGAACCTCAAAGTTTATATTTCTTCTCCACGGACTTTAATATCTACTCCGAATATTTCTTTTGATTTCTTCACTGCTTGCTCTTATAGAGATTGAATAACATCGGGGAGAGGCTACAACCCTGCCTCACTCCCTTCCCAACCACTGCTTCCCTTTCATGCCCCTCAACTCTTATAACTGCCATTTGGTTTCTATACAAATTGTAAATAGCCTTTCGCTCCCTATATTATACCCCTGCCACCTTCAGAATTTGGAAGAGAGTATAAAAGTCAACATTGTCAAAAGCTTTCTCTAAGTCTAGAAATGCTTGAAACGTAGGTTTGCCTTTCCTTAATGTAGCTTCTAAGATAAGTCGTAGGGTCAGTATTGCCTCATGTGTTCCAATATTTCTACGGAATCCAAACTGATCTTCCCCGAGGTCGGTTTCTACTAGTCTTTCCATTCGTCTGTAAAGAATTCGCGTTAGTATTTTGCAGCCGTGACTTATTAAACTGACGGTTCGGTAATTTTCACATCTGTCAACACCTGATTTCTTTGGGATTGGAATTATTATACCCTTCTTGAAGTCTGAGGGTATTTCGCCTGTCTCATACATCTTGCTCACCAGATGGTAGAGTTTTGTCAGGACTGGCTCTCCCAAGGCCGTCAGTAGTTCTAATGGAATGTTGTCTACTCCTGGGGCCTTGTTTCGACTCAGGCCTTTCAGTGCTCTGTCAAACTTTTCACGCAGTATCGTATCTCCCATTTCATATTCATCTATATCCTCTTCCATTTCCATAACATTGTCCTCACGTACATCGCCCTTGTATAGACCCTCTATATACTCCTTCCACCTTTCTGCTTTCCCTTCTTCGCTTGGAACTGGGTTTCTATCTGAGCTCTTGATATTCATACAAGTGGTTCTCCTTTCTCCAAAGGTCTCTTTAATTTTCCTGTAGGCAGTATCTATCTTACCCCTAGTGAGATAAGCCTCTACATCCTTACATTAATCCTCTAGCCATCCCTGCTTAGCCATTTTCCACTTCCTGTCGATCTCCTTTTTGAGATGTTGGTATTCCTATTTGCCTGCTTCTTTTACTGCATTTTTATATTTTCTCCGTTCATCAATTGAATTCAATATTTCTTCTGTTACCCAAGGATTTTTACTAGGCCTCGTCTTTTTACCTACTTGTGTAAGAAGGCTGTTTATGTTTTCTTTATGTAAGTAGGCTGTTTAGATTTTTATATTGGTAATGCCACGTAGCGCTCTGCAGTCTGTGGCTAGTTTGCATTGTTGTCTGCCATTATAGTGTTGGGCAGCGGCAGCTGGACGTGAACAGCGCGTAGCGTTGCGCAGTTGGAGGTGAGCCGCCAGCAGTGGTGGATGTGGGGAGAGAGATGGCGGAAGTTTTGAAATTGAACTGCTATATATATTATGATTATTAAGGTAAATACAGTGTTTGTTCTCTATTAAAATCTTTCATTTGCTAACTATCCCTATCAGTAGTTAGTGACTTCCGTAGTTTGAATCTTTTATTTAGCTGGCAGTAGTGGCGCTCGCTGTATTGCAGTAGTTCGAGTAATGAAGATTTTTGTGAGGTAAGTTATTTGTGAAAGGTATAGTTTAATCTTTGATAGTCAGATTGCGTTGCGCTAAAAATATTGTGTGTCAGTTTAAGCATAGTCTTGTACAATTGTTTTAAGGGGACGTTTCACTTGATCCTCTACTGCCTTCACTACTTAATCCGTCAAAGCTACCCATTCTTCTTCTACTGTATTTCTTTCCCCCATTCCTGCCATTTGTTCCCTTACTCTCTCCTTGAAACTCCGTACAACCTCTGGTTTAGTCAGTTTATCCAGGTCCCATCTCCTTATATTCCCACTTTTTTGCAGTTTCTTCAGTTTTAATCTACAGTTCATTAGCAATAGAATTTGGTCTCAGTCCACATCTGCCCCTGGAAATGTCTTACAATTTAAATCCTGGTGACTAAATCTCTGTCTTACCATTATATAATCTATCTGAAATCTGTCAGTATCTTCAGGCTTCTTCCATGTTTACAACCTTCTTTTATGATTCTTGAACCCAGTGTTAGCTATGATTAAGATGTGTTCTGTGCAAAATCCTACCAGGCTGCTTCGTCTTTCATTTCTTAGCCCCAATCCATATTCACCTACTACGTTTCCTTCTCTCTATTTTCCTACTACGGAATTCCAGTCACACACACACTCCAATCACCCATGACAATTAAATTTTCGTCTCCTTTCACTATCTCAATAATTTCTTTTATTTCATCATACATTTCTTCAATTTCTTCGTCATCTGCAGAGCTAGTCGGCCTATAAACTTTTACTACTGTAGTAGGCGTGGGCTTCGTGTCTATCTTGGCCACAATAATGCGTTCCCTATGCTGTTTCTAGTAGCTTACCCGCATTCCAATTTTTTTTATTCATTATTAAACCTACTCCTGCATTACTCCTATTTGACTTTGTATTTATAACCCTGTATTCGCCTGACCAAAAGTCTTGTTCCTCCTGCCACCGAACATCACTAATTCCCACTATATCTAACTTTAACCTATCCATTTCCCTTTTTAGATTTTCTAAACTACCTGCCCGATTAAGGGATCTGACATTCCACGCTCCGATCTGTAGAACGCCAGTTTTCTTTCTCCTGATAACGACGTCCTCCTGAGTAGTCCCCGCCCGGAGATCCGAATGGGGGAATATTTTACCTCCGGAATATTTTACCCAAGAGGACGCCATCATTTAATCATACAGTAGAGCTGCATGTCCTCGGGAAAAATTACGGCTGTAGTTTCCCCTTGCTTTCAGCCGTTCGCAGTACCAGCACAGCAAGGCCGTTTTGGTTTGTGTTACAGGGCCAGATCAGTAAAAAAAACAGACTGTTGCCCCTGCAACTACTGAAAACGCTGCTGCCCCTCTTCAGGAACCACGCATTTGTCTGGCCTCTCAACAGATACCCCTCTGTTGTCGTTGCACCTACGGTACGGCTATCTGTATCGCTGAGGCACGCAAGCCTCCCCACCAACGGCAAGGTCAATGGTTCATGGGGGACACAGTACATTATCGAGAATAAAACGAGAGCACACCGATGGAGACAGGTTGGTGGCGGCGGATAGAATAAACAGGCCGCACAGAGACGCGACGCCAGGGCCCGGCGCCCACGGCTCTTGGTCAAAAGTAATAAATTTCGCTTCACTCTGACTTTATTTAGCAAAAGAATTAATAAAACCGGAAAATTGAAAGTTAATTTAGTGACTGAAATGAATAGTGAACTTTGTTTCTGAAGCACTACGAAATTCAATAAAATAAGGCTGGGCTTGGGCTACCTCAACAATCATTTCAAAAGCTAGTTGAATATACGCAATTTAGAAATAAGAGATTTAACTTTGAACTTGAATTAAATGATTCTGAACGATTAACAATAGTAAAATTTAGTACGTACTAAGCTGAGCTGCAGTCACAGGGAAGGTAAAATATGATAACAAAAATCGCACTCTTAATTTGTGCTTGTGTAATCTAAATATTGTAGCCAGCTATGAATACTTTAACTGAACTTTGAAATTAAAGCAGTGCAATGGAATGATATTACTTTAATGCTGGCGTTCGATTTTCAACTACACTCAGGTTCATTCCGGAAAAGGAAGGGACCCTACTTGGTAATGCAATTGGGACAATGGGCAACAAAGGTTCTTGCTATGTTGCTGTAATTTAGTGAGAAAAATTTAACAGTTTGAAAAGCTGAGGTCTGCCATACAGGTCTAAAAGTTTACGTGCTTCCAGTCTTTCTTGTTTTTTGATTGAAGGTTTGAAGTCGTCGATCGAGGAGGTGGCGACAGTCACTCATTGTCGGCCGTCGCTGTTGCAGAAGCTGGATGTTGGTGCGCCTTCTTCTCGACACGGCCACCAGGCGAAACGGGCTACTGATGCGCGCCAGCTAATGCTTCCCGTCCGCGACACCGTATCAGAAACTATCATAGCAATTCGATCGCAATTAAATGCTGCCGAACCCCGAAAGCGCAGCAACTCGCGGGAGCGTCACTCAGCACACCTGCTCCACCGCCCTACTCCAGCCAGACTCTCTCTGCCCGCGGTCCATGCGGCAGAGTTAACCCTGCCTAAGATCCTACACACTTTGGTTCTTCACACGACCTATCGATGTAACCGTTCGATAAGAAAGTTTTCCTAGGCAAGACCCAGCTTAAAATACAAATAGTATTCACAAAACAAACCAATTATACATCGACATAAATGCATATATATATATATATATATATATATATATATATATATATATATATATATATATATATATATATATATATGACACAGAGATGTCATATCTTTAGGTAATAAAATAAGGAAAAAAAATTTATGGTACAATAGATGGAAGTAGAACAATATGCATTTCTGGCTTTACACGTGCCCCACATTGTCTGAGGATGTTTGTGTAACTTAAACAGACTCAGAAAATGTCCAAAAAAAAAAGAAAAAGACCAGCGGAAATGCATATGTTCAAAACATCAAGAAAATTTAGCATTAGGCTAATTAACCATAAACCAATTTTTAGACCATAACAGTTGAGTGGAGACGCTCCTAACCTTATTCCACTCTGTCATCTTAAACAAACGAAAACAGGTTGACAATATATTGAAATTCATAGAAAATATAGAAAATGATTTAGCTATTCTAAAATCAGCAACTTCCTAACAGTATCAAGAAATGGAATACTATTTAGAAAATTAATCAGAGTACATGGTCATAAAAACAGGTAGATCAAAATACGCAAATTAATAATTAATTACATAGAATACACATTTTTATATAACCTTTAGTAATTAATATTCTTCTCATGAGAGTCCACTTAAAGCTAAACAAGAGAATAATATACAGCAGATCGAAAAAAAATATTGACAGTAGAATTCTTTCACATCAGCTGTCCAGGAAGAAACACAACTCCGCCTTTTGTACCCGCAAGAACAAAGAATGCCGAGAGCTGCTCAAGAGCCGACAGCGGCTCCGCCTCGCCAGTATTGCTGCGCCCGCCTGTGCGGCACGCTTGATCTCACTCGCCTGTGTAACGGCATTTCCAGAACGTCCGTTTCACTAAATTCTTTCGGAAAAAACTCACTCCCGAGTAATCTCAAGGAGTCCATTAATACTATCACAGTGAATAACTCAACACTGTCCATCATCACACGCATGTACTAGCCTGAAACTTAAAACATCGTCTAAGTACATCGGCAATGACTAGTAAATCCCATATTTATGAAATCTGACAGCTAGTTACAAAATCATATTCACATTCCTTAATCTACTGTGACTCAGCTGAAAACTTAAACTAGCAGCTTGGACTTTTCAAGTGATTAATAATCAGTTACTCTTAAATCATTTAGTCAAAATTAATTACAATCTCTTTAATGACCTCTTGGTCAGGCAAAAACATGGCAATCTAGCAAATCGTTAAATCTTACACTCTATATTTACATACTGTACAAATTACCCATTCTGTGGTATTAATCAAAACTAGGTTGGTACAATTTCAAGTCTCAATGTTCCGTATACCTAATAGCTTTCCAGACCTTGGATACTCTAAGCAATAAGCATTTGTGTGAGGTATACTAATGACTTCATATGGTCTATTATAAACAAATTTAAATTTAGAGATTTCATTTTCTATCTCGCTCGATTTCTCATGAGCTCTTACAAGTACTAAGTCTCCGATTGTAAACTTAGCAAAATGCGCTTTAGCGTCATGATGACGTATGCGAGCATCGGCTTTTAGCTACATTATTTCTCGCAAACACCAATGCTAATGTCAATCCGTGGAGGGAATTTGATTATCTCTTCCATAAGTCCCGGTTTGTCTGAAAACACACTCTTATTCCTCATTATTACTTCATACAGGCCTCTTCTTTGTTCGTGTGTTACGTTTGACACACCGTCTACAATACTTCTCAATTCACTTTCTACACTATTGTCAATGCCGAGATTCCTCACGTTACAGTAGTTCAAATTCATACCTACGTCAATGGCGTCCGGGCAGTTAACAATGTGTATAGGCTGGTATTGCCTATGCACACCATCTCATGCCCGTCAAAACTAACTACTACTGTTTTATCTTGTGACGTACATGCCAAAGTATTGCTTTCACAATTAATCACTGCACGGCCAATCTAACCCGATAATTACTTCCATAGTTAAGTCTGGCACGACGACGAATTCTTGTTCAAATCGTGCCCCACATATCTCGAGGTTGACAACAATCTGTTTTGTGACCGGTTTACTGGCCTTCCCAGTAGCACCGATTTCACTCCTGTTACTGGCATAACTACGATACCAGGTTTGTCTTTCAGTAACTCAAATATTTTGCCAGATACAGCACTCAATTCTGCACCAGTGTCAATCAACACGTGTAGGCCTTGCATATTAACAGACACTACTATCTGCCTACACTTATCCTCGAATGTTTCTTTATTTCCCACAATAAATCCTCGTCTATATCCAGGTCATTCCAGAAAAAACCATCCGGCTTTGATCCTAAATCCAGCTTATCTGGCGGCTTTTTCAGCCTCTGTTCACATACAGTTTTAATTTCAACACGTTTGTCCTGAGGTTTAGTCTGTAGCTTCGCCTCCAATACCGAAACCTTTTCCTGTAACTCGTCAACTAGTGAGTGTTGCTTTGCTATCAATTCACTAATTGTCACCTTCGTTGATTCCTCTTTGGCCAGATTGATCTGATCTGCCAATCTACATGGAGGAATGTGCCCAGTAGTATCTGAAATTACTTCCTCTGGATCTGCGCAACCCACACTGCTACCGTCCAACCGTATAACGTCCGCTCTAACCTCATACACGCTGTAATCTACGTGCTTTTCTACCAATCGTGTCCGGCTGTCACTAAAATTCTCATAATGATTCTCCCTAATACTTTCGCAATGTTTCAACTGGAGTTTTGCGTCGGATGGGTCGGCTACTGCTACCACTATAACTTTCGGTAAAGTCTGCCGGTCAGGGCCAGAACTTTCCGTTACTACCTCAACATCCAACTCCTGCGGGACGAAACACTACGAATCTTGCTCGTGCTCCCCATTAACATCAACTATTTCTGGTAATGTCTGCCGGTTAGGGCCAAAACTTTCCATCACTTCACAAACACTATCTTCCTGCGGGACGAGACGCGGCAAATCCTGCCCGCGTTCCCCATAAATACTTCTCCCGTAGAGACCCTTATAATCTCTTAGTTCGTCGTAAAAGCGACCGAACTGCTTTAACCAGACCTCATCCCTCTCTGCATCCCCTCGCTCGATGACGGACGTGTTATCCGACATCTGGTCTTCTCTCAACACTTGCGAATCATTCTTAAAACCAATCTCCAGTTCCGCTGTGGGTGTTACAGCTAGCACTTTGTAACCGATTTCCGGAACACTACTTAAATTGTTCTCACTGACAGTGAATGTATTTTCTACTGCCGTGTCTACAGCTAATCTACCACTTGTGGGCGCACTACTTTCTCCTAACACTGGCGCACTCTCCCGCCGTTGATTATTCCACACGGAATTTTCATAACGACGACACCTCGGTTTTCTCCTGTTATTGGGCCGCCAAAATTTCCCCACGCCCGGTCGGCCCCTCACCGGCGCGGCTAATTGTTTCCCTGTCTCGTCCCAGCAGATCCGCTCCCCGGATGCTGCTGAGGCGGCTGATCACACCCTCTGGCGTTATTACTATTCTGCGAAGCCCGTATCACGTTAGTATGATACTAGTTTCTGTCATTCCTGTTATTATTTGCTTTGTACCGATTGTTATTACGGTCCGAACCATTATTGTTATTGCCGCCATGGTTGCGGTATGCATTATTCCCATGGTTATCGTTGTTGTGGTTGTGGTTCCCGTTGTTGTTACCACGGCCTCTACCACTGTCGCGATTATTGCGCCAATTGTCCTCGTCCTCAACTCTTTACAGGAAATCATTGATTGTCTTGTAATTGCTTCCTACGTAGCGTTATGTATCATCTGGAAGCTTCTTGTAGAGTTCCCAGACTATTTCGGATACCGTGCGGCGACCACGCAAATATTCCAACTTGCGGATCGAGCCCTCACAAAACTCCTTCATCGAGCCACGCGAATTCGCATCGAAAGGCCTCGATACGGCAAATTCGCGCCAGACACTTTGTGTTTTTGCTCTAACCAGTATTGTGCCAGAAAAAATTTTTTGAGCTCGTCGAAAGTCAGATTCGTGATGTTGAGGTATAAGCCCCAACGCTTGGCATCACCAGCCAACACGTCAATAGCCGCATTAATTTTTCTCTCATTAGTCCATGATCTGGGTAAAACTCTTTCACAATTTTTAATGAAATCCGTCTTGTGAATACCGCCCTTTTTCAAGGGGTCTAACCGCTCCTCTTTCCTCAACAATTCCGAACTATGTGCACAGATTGGCACATAGCTCTGTTTTTCATCAAGTTTCTTTTCTATTTCCGACACTCTCGTAATTACGTGGCAAGTGGTTGTCGCAAGCGTTTCCACTTCCCTCTTTTTCTCTTCGCAGGTATTAGCCTGCTTCCTCACTTTAGTATCTACTTCGGACACTAAAGCCTTTAAAGTTTCCACCTTTTGTTGATGCTCTTTTTTCACTAATTGAATTTGTTCCGTCACCTTATTCTCGATGATCGGAGCAACTGCTTCTCCTACACTTTTCTCGATTCTGCTAATTTCGGAATCCAAACGAGTATTTATGCTCGCAATTTCCGCCTGAACGCCTATCATTTCCATTAGCCATTTCGGTATTAATTGCAACAATATCTCCTTTGATTTTATCAACTTTTGTTAACAACTCCAACATTGTTGTCCACAACATTAATAGCTTTGTTCTGAGTGTCTAGCTTCCTGTCAATTTTTTCAGAATAAGCTTCTTGCTTGGCAGACAGAGCTTTAATTTCTGCCGATTGACTCTTGATTTCGTTAATCAAAACAATCAATAAATCAGTTAAATTCCCAGAAACTACCGGTTTCACTTCCGTACCGGCTTCCTCTTTAATTGTCCCCCCGTATTCGTCATCAAGGGGTTCAGATTTGATTTTCACTTCCGATTCCGAAACATTTTCTAAAGTTTGGAATTCCATTTCTGCTCTTTGTTGCGTTTCGGCGGTCGCGTCTTTCATGCTAGCCGCCTGCCCCTGAACAATGGGATCCGCGGTGCGCGTTTCCCACTGTTCGACCGATTGTTCCGTACCCAAGTCTACCAAATTCTGGTAATTGTTGCCTTCACTCATTTTACCAATTTTCACTATGAATGCCAAATCTCAACTCTAATTAGGATTCCTCACACTACTTATTCTTGCTGACATATCGACCATTTCGTAACCAGTACTTTGTTACGAGATTTACGCAATGCAAAATTCGTCTCCAGAACGACCTCAAATCCGAAGCTTGTCCTGACACCAGGTCGCCACGTGTAACCTCCCCCTCACTTATCGACCTTAATGACAGTGAGAAATCAAACCGCGTGTACCTATTGGAAATTTGGGAAAAGCAATCGTCACCGAAGTTAATCTGTTGGTAAAGGGGGAGGAAAGGGTTACATCTAAATGAAAGGAAAAATGCAAATGAAATTAGTGGAAATTTATTTTGAAAAGGGGTAAAGTTAATAAAGAAAGTAAATGTGCGGTTGTTACGTTAACAATAAATTGGCGTTAATTAGATATTTGAGGTTTGGGGAAAATTACGGTCGCCAGTCCCATGGATAACTAGTATAATAACTGAAAATGAAAGATTAATGCACATATGTTTAGCACTAAAAGCGTGGCAACTGAAGGACGACGCGTGTTGTTTGAAAACTGAATGTTTGTCAGAAGTAATAAATTACGCTTCACTCTGACTTAATTTAGCAAAAGAATTAATAAAACCGAATAACTGAAAGTTAATTTAGTGACTGAATTTAATAGTGAACTTTGTTTCTGAAGCACTACGAAATTCAATAACATAAGGTTAGTATTGGGCTACCTCAACAATCATTTCAAAAGCTACTTGAAAATACGCAATTTAGAAATAAGAGATTTAACTTTGAACTTGAATTAAATGATTCTGAACGATTAACAATAGTAAAATTTGGTATGTACCAAGCTGAGCTGCAGTCACAGGGAAGGTAAAATATGATAACAAAAATCGCACTCTTCATTTGTGCTTGTGTAATCTAAATATTGTAGGCAGCTATGAATACTTTAACTGAACTTTGAAATTAAAGCAGTGCAATGGAGTGATATTACTTTAATGCTGGCGTTTGAATTTCAACTACACTCGAGTTCATTCCGGAAAAGGAAGGGACCCTACTTGGTAATGCAATTGGGACAATGGGCAACAAAGGTTCTTGCTATGTTGCTGTAATTTAGTGAGAAAAATTTAACAGTTTGAAAAGCTGTGGTCAGCCATACAGTTCTAAAAGTTTACGTGCTTCCAGTCTTTCTTGTTGGTTGATTGAAGGTTTGAAGTCGTCGATCGAGGAGGTGGCGACCGTCACTCATTGTCGGCCGTCGCTGTTGCAGAAGCTGGATGTTGGCGCGCCTTCTTCTCGACACGGTCACCAGGCGAAACGGGCTATTGACGTGCGCCAGCTAAAGCTTCCCGTCAGCGACACCGTATCAGAAACTATCATAGCAATTCGATCGCAATTACATGCTGCCGAACACCGAAAGCGCAGAAACTCGCGGGAGCGTCACTCAACACACCTGCTCCACCGCCCTACTCCAGCCAGATTCTCTCTGCCCGCGGTCCATGTGGCAGAGTTAACCCTACCAAAGACCCTACACACTTTGATTCTTCACACGACCTATCGATGTAATCGTTCGATAGTCCAGTTTTCCCTAGGCAAGACCCCGTGTAAAAATACAAATAGTATTTACAAAACAAAAGAATTAAACATCGATATATATATTGCTCCGTGCTAATCCATACATAAATAGGCATCTGCCAACTCCGCATTTGTAAACATTGCACTGACTGCAAAACCAAGTTCGTGATGAACACTAACCAGTTGATGCTACATACTGATGTGCTTGATGACAGTACTGTAGAGCAATGAGTCGCATGTCAACACAAGCAGCGAAGTCAACATTACCTTCCTTCAATTGGGCCAACTGGCGGTGAATCGAGGAAGTACAGTACATACTGACGAAACTAAAATGAGCTCTAACATGGAAATTAAGCGTTTCAGGACACATGTCCACATAACATCTTTTCTTTATATATATACCTTTTTGTAACACCCGATATATATATATATATATATATATATATATATATATATATATATATATATATGGTGTTTCAAAAAGGTACGGCCAAACTTTCAGGAAACATTCCTCACACACAATCAACATGTGTGGGCTGACGAGAATACGCACGCAGTTGTGCAATCATGTCATCAACACAGATATTCTGTGAACGTTTGGGCAGACATTGTTGGTGATGTCTTGATTGGGCCCCATGTTCTTCCACCTACGTTCAATGGAGCACGTTATCATGATTTCATACGGGATACTCTACCTGTGCTGCTAGAACATGTGACTTTACAAGTACGACACAACATGTGGTTCACGCACGATGGAGCTCCTGCACATTTCAGTCGAAGTGTTCGTACGCTTCTCAACAACAGATTCAGTGACCGAGGGATTGGTAGAGGCGAACCAATTCCATGGCCTCTACGCTCTCCTGCCCTCAACCCTCTTGACTTTCATTTATATGGGCATCTGAAAGCTCTTGTCTACGCAACCCCGGTACCAAATATAGAGACTCTTCGTGCTCGTATTGTGGACGGCTGTGATACAATACGCCATCCTCCAGGGCTGCATCAGCGCATCAGGGATTCCATGCGACGAAGGGTGGATGCATGTAACCTCGCTAACGGAGGATATTTTGAACATTTCCTGTAACAAAGTGTTTGAAGTCACGCAGGTACGTTCTGTTGCTGTGTGTTTCCATTCCATGGTTAACGTGGATTGAAGAGAAGTAATAAAATGAGCTCTAACATGGAAAGTAAGCGTTTGCGGACACATGTCCACATAACATATTTTCTTTCTTTGTGTGTAAGGAATGTTTCCTGAAAGTTTGGCCGTACCTTTTTGAAACACCCTATATACAGGGTGAGTCACCTAACTTTATCGCTGGATATATTTCGTAAACCACAACAACTGACGGATCGATTCCACAGACCGAACGTGAGGAGAGGGGCTAATGTAATTGGTTAATACAAACCGTACAAAAATGGACGGAAGTATGTTTTTTAACACAAACCTACGTTTTTTTAAATAGAACCCCCTTATTTTTGTTAGCACATCTGAACATATAAACAAATACGTAATCAGTGCCGTTTGTTGCATTGCAAAATGTTAATTACATCCGGAGATATTGTAACTTAAAGTTGACGCTTGAGTACCACTCCTCCGCTGTTCGATCGTATGTATTGGAGAGCACCTAATTACGAAGGGATCCAAAGGGAACGGTGATGGACCTTAGGTACAGAAGAGACTGGAACAGCACATTACGTCCACATGCTAACACCTTTTTATTGGTCTTTTTCACTGACGCACATGTACATTACCATGAGGGGTGAGGTACACGTACATACGTGGTTTCCGTTTTCAATTACGGAGTGGAATAGAGTGTGTCCCGACATGTCCGGCCAATACATATTCAATGTGGTGGCCATTATTTGCTGCACACAATTGCAATCTCCGGCGTAATGAATGTCGTACACGCCGCAGTACATCTGGTGTAATGTCGCCGCAGGCTGCCACAATACGTTGTTTCATATCCTCTGGGGTTGTAGGCACATCAAGGTATACATTCTCCTTTAGCGTACCCTACAGGAAGAAGAACAGAGGTGTAAGATCAGGAGAACGGGCTGGCCAATTTATACGTCCTCCACGTCCTATGAAACGCCCGTCGAACATCCTGTCGAGGGTGAGCCTAGTGTTAATTGCGGAATGTGCAGGTGCACCATCATGCTGATACCACATACGTCGACGCGTTTCCAGTGGGACATTTTCGAGCAACGTTGGCAGATCATTGTGTAGACACGCGATGTGTGTTGCAGCTGTTTGGGCCCCTGCAATGAAGTGAGGACCAATGAGGTGGTCGCAAATGATTCCGCACCATATACAGGGCTATTGCAAATGATTGAAGCGATTTAATAAATTCACTGTAGCTCCATTCATTGACATATGGTCACGACACACTACAGATACGTAGAAAAACTCATAAAGTTTTGTTCGGCTGAAGCCGCACTTTAGGTTTCTGCCGACACAGCGCTCGAGAGCGCAGTGAGACAAAATGGCGACAGGAGCCGAGAAAGCGTATGTCGTGCTTGAAATGCACTCACATCAGTCAGTCATAACAGTGCAACGATACTTCAGGACGAAGTTCAACAAAGATCCACCAACTGCTAACTCCATTCGGCGATGGTATGCGCAGTTTAAAGCTTCTGGATGCCTCTGTAAGAGAAAATCAACGAGTCGGCCTGCAGTGAGCGAAGAAACGGTTGAACGCGTGCGGGCAAGTTTCACGCTTAGCCCGCGGAAAATTGGCTCATGCCACAACTGGAGACCGACAGCGGCGACTTCATCTTTCAACAGGATGGTGCTCCACCGCACTACCATCATGATGTTCGGCATTTCTTAAACAGGAGATTGGAAAACCGATGGATCGGTCGTGGTGGAGATGACGATCAGCAATTCATGTCATGGCCTCCACGCTCTCCCGACTTAACCCCATACGATTTCTTTCTGTGGGGTTATGTGAAAGATTCACCTCCTCTACCAAGAAACGTGCCAGAACTGCGAGCTCGCATCAACGATGCTTTCGAACTCATGGTTGGGGACATGCTGCGCCGAGTGTGAGAGGAACTTGATTATCGGCTTGATGTCTGCCGAATCACTGAAGGGGCACATATCGAACATTTGTGAATGCCTAAAAAACCTTTTTGAGTTTTTGTATGTGTGTGCAAAGCATTTTGAAAATATCTCAAATAATAAAGTTATTGTAGAGCTGTGAAATCGCTTCAATCATTTGTAATAACCCTGTATTTACAGTCCACGGTCGCTGTCGCTCTACCTGTCTGAGCCAGCGAGGATTGTCCACGTACCAGTAAAGCATGTTCTGTAGATTCACTGCCCCGTGGTTTGTGAAACCCGGTCCATCGGTAAACAGGTAGAACTGCAACGCATTCTCTGTTAATGCCCATTGACAGAATTACACTCGATGATTAAAGTCATCAGCATGTAATTGCTGATGTAGCGACACATGAAACGGGTGAAAGCGGTGACGATGCAGTATGCGCATGACACAACTTTGACTCAGTCAACCGGCTCTCGCAATGTCCCGTGTACTCATGTGTGGGTTCATGGCAACAGCAGCTGACACACCAACTGCACCCGCTTCTCCTGTGACGGGCCTGTTACGGACCCGTTTGTGTGCTACGACCATACCTGTTGCATACAGTTGGCGGTAGATGTTTTGCAGTGTGCGGCACGTTGGATGCTCTCTGTTCGGGTACCGTTCTGCATACACCCTGCAGGCTTCAGCTGCATTTCGTCGACACTCGCCATAGATAAGTATCATCTCCGCCTTTTCAGAGTTCGAATACACCATGGTCACAGTTCCTACAACACTACACTATCACAGACGTCTGGTAACACGGTGTACTACAGTTGGTCTGCGTGCGGAGACGAATGCAGAATAACAATAGCAGCAAGCGCTACATGCGGACACTGCGACAGCTAGACCAAACCACAACAGTGCCTTACAGCCACACTGGCAAACACGGTCGTCATCGTTAACATGTCCCTGCAGATGCTGCTCGCCGACAGTGGCCCGTATTTGTTACAACACGCAACTGAACGTCGGAGGTTTCAAGCGTCAACTTTAGGTTACAATATCTCCGGATGTAATTAACATCTAACAATGCAACAAACGGCCTGATTACGTATTTGTTTATATGTTCAGATGTGCTAGCAAAACTGACGAGGTTCCATTAAAAAAAAAACGTAGGTTTGTGTTAAAAAACATACTTCCGTGCATTTTTGTATGGTTTGTATTAAACAATTACACTAGCCCCTCTCCTCACGTTCGGTCTGTGGAATCGGTTCGTCAGTATTTGACGTGGTTTACGAAATATATCCAGCGGTAATGTTAGGTGACTCACCCTGTATATATATATATATATATATATATATATATATATGTGTGTGTGTGTGTGTGTGTGTGTGTGTGTGTGTGTAACAAAGATATATGTATATATATAAAGACACAGAGATGTCATATCTTCAGGTAACAAAATAAGGAAAAAAAATTATAGTACAATAGATGGAAATTGGAGGATATACATTTCCGGCGTTACAAACACACAATATGTTCCACGTATTGGAACTGAGTCCCCGCATGTCATAATCATGACGAGAACCTCGCAATTTGTGTGTGGGGTGTGGTGGTCCTGGCCGTAGTACCTGAAAGGAAATTCGAAAGATTATTTTAACACCTATCACTGAAGTAATTGATACTCATTCCATGATACATGTGATCTCTTTGCTTACTCAAAGCCTTTGGAAGTAATACACAGGTTTGATTGATTTCTGCGATTGTACTTGAAGCAGCAATCTTTATAACAGCAAGTGGAATGTAAGCTTGTTTTCCACACCTTTTATGGTCTTCATCGTAAAGGACAACAAAAAAAATCATATAAATAAGTAAATGCTTATTTTTTACATATATCACATTTACAGATTCAGTTTAAGTCTAGTATATAGCCTGCGCATTTAGTTTTAGTGGCGGTTAAGTTGTACCTCTCACAGACTTCTTTCTATACGCAAAGTAACAATGTTATTATTGTTAAAACAGTGTGATGTACAAATCTCTGTAGAGGTTTATACCATCTATATTAAGAATTGTGGTTTAGTTTCAAATATCGCTAAAAGACTAATAATGGCCACTGATGTTATGTATCCTTGTTCACAAAAATTTTCAGTCGGTGAATATGATGAGCTGCCAAAAATCTGAGTTTCGTGGTGTGAACTATTCTTTAGTGATAATCTTACTCTGCGTTTCTTCTAGCTTGCACAATTATATTGTAGAATGTTCGCGTGCTCGTATTCGCTCCCTCGAAATTGCATCCTTGTGTTACGAAGAGTTCTAGCAAAGGGTGAAGAATCGTCAATAGACTCCCTTATAATAACGCATGTGTAGAGCATAAACAGTGCGCCCAAGTTAAAGGTGTAGCGTCATTGATCAGTAATCAAAATGTCGACGGTCCCGGCTTCGTTAGCCTCATTCTGCCAACGACCTCGTCAAAGGGGGCACAGGAGCGGACAGACGTTCTGGGCACTCTCTTGCCTTTCGGGTGGGAAACTGGCCCTAACGGCGGAAGAATCAGCAATGTTAAACGGATGAGGATGCAGAAAGCAACGGAAACCACCGCATTAACGGCACATAAAATGTATCCCCAGGACATATGGCTTGTAAATGAAAAGGTGTCATCATGATCTCTCCATCGGCAAAAGATTCCAGAATAGTTCCACATTTGAATCTTTGGGAGGGAACTGTCAAGGAGGAGGTGAAAATGAGAAAAATATTGAATAACCAAAGAAAGGGTAACGTCCTACGAGTTGGGGCATGAAATGTCAGAAGTTTGAACATGGTAGGGAAGCTAGAAAACCTGAAAAAGGGACATGCAAATGCTCAGTCTAACTATAGTAGGGCGTCAGTGAGGTGAAATGGAAAGAAGATAACGATATCTGGTCAGATGAGTATAGGGTAACATCAACAGCAGCGGAAAATGATATAATGGGAGTAGGATTCGTAACGAACAGGAAGGTGGGCCTCAGAGTGTGGTACTTTGAACAGTTCGGAGATATGTTTGTTCTTACCAGAATCAACAGCCAACCGACACCGACAACAACAGTGCACGCATACATGCCGACGTCGCAAGCTGAAGATGAAGAGATAAAGAAAGTATATGAGGATAGTGAAAGGGGAATACAGTACGGAAGGAGGGATGGAAATCTAGTAGTCATGGGGAACTGGAACGCAGTTGTAGGGAAGGAGTAAAGGAAAAGGTTACGGGAGAATAAGGGCTTGGCACAGGGGATGAGAGTGGTGACAGACTAACTGAGTTCTGTAACAAATTTCAGCCAGTAACAGCGAATACTCAAGTCAGGAATCACAAGAGGAGGAGGTACACTTGGTAAAGGCCGGGTGATACGGGAATATTTTTGTTAGATTACATCACGGTGAGGCAAACATTCCGAAATCAATTGCTGAATTGTAAGGCCTACGCAGGAGCAGATATGGATTCAGATCGCAATGAAGTAGTAATGAAGAATAGGCTGAAGTTTAAAAGATTAGTGAGGAAGAACCATTATCGAAAGAAGTGGAATACAGTAGTACTAAGGGATGACGAGATACGCTTGAAGATCTCTAAGCCTGTAGATACAGCAATAAAGAATACCTCAGTAGGGAGTACAAATGAAGATGAATGGACATCTCTAAAAAGGGAAATCGCAAAAATTCGAAAGAAACGTAGGCACAAAGAAAGTGACTGCCATGAAGCCATGGGTAACAGAATAAATACTTGAGTTGATCGACGAAAGAAAGTATAAAATTATTCAGGGAAATTCAGGAATACAGAAACACAAGTCGCTGAGGAATGAATAAATAGGAAGCACAGGGAAGCCAAGACGAAATGGCTGCATGAAAACTGTGAAGAAACTGAAAAAGAAATGATTGTTTGAAAGACTGTCTCAGCGTATAGGAGAGCCAAAACAACCTTCGGTGAAATGAAATTAAAACCAAAGGTGGTAACATTAAGAGTGGAACGGGAATTCCACTGTTGAATACAGAGGAGAGAGTGGATCGGTGGAATAGTACACTGAAGGCCTTTATGAGGGGGAAGATTTGTCTCATGTAATATAAGAAGAATTAAGAGACGACATAGAAGATATAGTGCATCCAGTATTAGAATCACAATTTAAGAGGGCTTTGGAAGAGTTAAAGTCGAGTAAGACAGAAGGGATGGATAACATTCCATCAGAATTTCTAAAATCATTAATGGAACTGACAACAAAACGACTGTTCACGTTGGTGTGTGAAATTTATGAATCTGGAGACATACCATCTGAATTTCGGAACAATATCATGCGCACAATTCCAACGACTGCATCAGCCGATATGTGCGACAGTCATCGCACAATCACCTTAACTGCTCATACATACAAATTGCTTGCAGAAAAAATAAACAGAAGAATGGAAAAGAAAATTGAGGGTGTATTAGACGATGATCAGTTTGGCTTAAGGACGATATTGGCATCAGACAGGCAGTTCTGACGTTGCGGGTGATTATGGAAGCAAGACTTAAGAAAAATCAAGACACGTTAATAGGATTTGTCGACCTGAAAAAGGCGTTCGACAATATAAAATGGTGCAAGATGTTCGAAATTCTGAGAATAATAGAGGTAAGCCATAGAAAGAGACGGGTGATATTCAATATGTACAAGAGCCAAGAGGGGATAATAAGAGTGGACGACCGAGACCGAAGTGCTCGGATTGCTAAGGGTGTAAGACGGGGATGTAGTCTTTCACCCCAGCAGTTCAATCTGTTCATCGAAGAAACAATGATGGATATAAAGGAATGGTTCAAGAGTGGTATTAAAATTCAAGCTGTAAGGATCCCAGTGATACCAGTGAAATGATTCGCTGGTGACACTGCTATCCTGAGCGAAAGTGAAGAAGACTTACAAGATCGACGGCATGGAAGGAACAATCTAATAAGGACAGATTATGGATTAAGACTAAATCGAAGAAAGACGGAAGTAATGAAAAGTAGCAGAAATGAGAACAGTGGGAAACTTAAAATCTGGATTGATGGTCCCGAGGTAGACGTAGTTAAGGAATTCTACCACCTAGGCAGCAGAATAACCAGTTACGGACGGAGAAAGGAGGACTTGAAAAGCTACCACTGGCAAAAAGTGTATTCCTGGCCAAGTGAAGTCTACTAGTTTCAAACATAGTCCTTAATCTGAAGAAGACATATCTGATAACGTACGTTTGGAGAGCAGCATAGCACGGTAGTGAAATATTGACTGTTGGAACAAATGAGAACCGAAGTATTTGAAATGTGGTGCTACAGACAAATTTTGAAAACTAGGTGGACTGATAACGTGAGGAAATAGGAGATTGTGTACGGAATCGGAGAAGGAAGGACTATGTGGAAAATACTGACAAGGAGAAGGGACAGGATGATAGGACACCTGTTAAGACGACAGGTTCAAATGGCTCTGAGCACTATGGGACTTAGCATCTGAGGTCATCAGTCCCCTAGAACTTAGAACTACTTAAACCTAACTAACCTAAGGACATCACATACATCCATGCCCGATGCAGGATTCGAACCTGCAACCGTATCGGTCGCGCGGCTCCAGACAAGACATCAGAGAATGACTTCCAAGGGACTGGAGGGAGCTGTAGAGGGCAAAAACTGTAGAGGACGACAGAGATTGGAATACATCTAGAAAATAACTGAGGACTCCAGAAAGAAAATGAATTTGACCATACAGGATTTTGGTGTTTGGTTTTGTAACAATTGTGATACTAAATGTGACACTTCTGTCTCTAAATGTAACTGGGTTTTCTCTTTTGATGCTGTCAATTGTCAGGATGAGCATTCTAAAGCATTCTGTCAGGGTGAAAATATTAAATAAATTAACTTTTCTCTCTTAACAACATGTGGGCAGGGTGGGTTCTTCCTTGGCTCGGGTATGAGGTCGAATGAAACATCATTTTTACATAAGATAACTTTTATTGAAGATTTGTACAACTGTATCTTACGGAATGTTCTGGTTCGGAGAGCGGCAGCTGTGTCGTTTGTGAAGTCTTCTGCTGCGGCAGCGGCGGCGGCGGCGGCGGCGTCTGATTACGCGAAGCGGTGTGTATCTCGTGTCGCCGTCTCGCCCAGTTGACTGGAGACGCGCAGCGCGAGGTGGCCCGTTTAATTATTGCGAGCGAAATCGTGCATCGGATGATACCTTGGGTGTGGCGTCCCAGTGTTTCTTTTCTCTAAGTGGCCGCGTGTGTTCTGCGTCGGCCAGCGGAGCGGCGCGGCGGGGGAAGGCCAGTGTGGCGGACTCGAACCACAGACTCCCGCTTGCCAGTCTTCGGCTATCAGGTCTTCATCCCAGCTCACAGGTGACTGCTGAGGTGAGGCCGTCTCCTTCCCGTCCTCACGAGTCACCCGGGTACGTCAAAATCAGACTTCAAATACCTTTTAACTTCTGTCTTCTGGCGCCGCGGCTGCTGCTTGCTATTCCATTACAGCGGCGAACTTGGTGCGTCTGTGCATGATGCAGTCTCTTCTTGCATGACGGTCTTCAGCACCGAAACTGACTGAAAACTTCTTCGTCTTCTTCGTCTCTCCTCTCCATCTCCGTCTCCGTCTTCGTCTCCGTCTGCGTCTTCGTCTTCGTCTCCCTCTGGCCTCCTGCGTCTCGCGTATTTATTCACTTCAATTTACTGGAGGTGAACGACTTTACGGTCATTGTCTCTTCTGTCACGTTGAGAAGCTCCTCGAAGAATCTTCTTAACGTCGGTCATTGGCTCTTGGGATGTAGGCGAAGGCCTTTGCTCACATACGACAACTGAGAAACACGTGAGCCGGTCAGGCGATGCCCTGACGGCTGAATCGACAGCGCCCGCTTATGTGGAACTTGCTGACTTCACGGTCATTGTCTCTTCTGTTCTGCTGTTGTGCCCGCTGTGTGCCAATTGTAACTCTCTAAACTAAACCAAGTTTTTCATTTATATTCTAATTTCTAGTTCACATTGATTTCACTAATTTATTTACTTAAGTACCACTCAACATTCCTCCACCCTTCGGAGAAATTCGCCCTAGAATTTACCACTCAACATTCCTCCACTCTTCACACGGCAAAAGCACAAGCAATGAAAACTCTCGACTTAGAATATTGCACACGCTTCACATTAAGTATGTTGAAAATACTTTATCATTTTACTAAAGCACTGTACGGTCATAAATCACATAGTTCACACATAAATCATTGTAATAAGTGTAACAAATCTTGGTGAAAATGAATAAACAAAAAATAGATTTTTCACTTGGAAAATTACATAGCAACACCTGTTTAATGTACCCTATACTAATGCAAGAATATCTATTCTACAGTATTGTTTATTTTAACAAGAGACTGTTTAATAAAGAACGAAGTACAATAAACAAAATTAATACATTAATGCTCAAAAGTAACTACTGAAGTACACCAGTTAAGAGTGTGGTATCCAGTTAACAGGGATTTGATGAAGTGGTATATTATTATTTGGCTTATTTTTTCGTCTTAAATAAAACTGTACAAAGCAGAAACACCAGCACAAAGGTTCCAGATATACCCATTCCTAGCATTATAATTTTAGTTTTGTGTTCACCTATTAATTTTAAGACACATTGGCATCAATTTTGCGTTGCTACGTGTTTATGAACATATCTACTGACTTTAGAAGGGAACTGTCAAGGGAGTCATTGAGGTAGGTTAGGTTTGGTGTAGGAAATGCTTTGCATGGCGTTTTCTGAAAAGAGCAAACAACATGGTTTTGAACCTACCAACCTAGTAAAAAAGAAACAAAGAAAAGAAGGAATACATTGTTAACTACAAGATCTACATGTTTCTACGTTCAACTTTTCTTTCTTAAAAAATAAACCTTGATCATTTATTAATTATTTACATTTGTATATTATCCACAGTCTACTAAGATTCCACTAGGACATTCGCACCCTTGATCGAAGATTGTATGGTGCCATGTCTGTGTGTTGTGCTGGCGTGGCCACTCTTTTTCCTTTACGGGAACTTCCTCCACCCTTCGGAAAAGCAGACACTATTGTTGAAGGAATTACATCTGGAGCGCCCTTAAAAGGTTTTAAACGACTTGCATGCACAATGGTAGTTCGGGTGGGCAGTTGCAATTTAACGTTGACTGCTGACGTGATCGCAATAATTTGGTAAGGACCTCTGTAGTTTGTTACAAATTTCTTCGTTTTTCCTCTCGCAATATATGGAGTGGAAAGCATCACCCACTGACCGATTTTGTAATTTGGATATTTAGCTTGGGCATTACCTAATCGTTCCTGTCGTTCCAAAGCCTTTGTATTATATTTTTGAACCTTTTCCCATACATCCTTCATCATTCGACTGAAATCTCTTACTGTTTCTCCGTCTTTTCCGTTTTTCTACCTGATTACATCAAAAGGGGACGGCATTTTTCTCCCATAGACCACTTCATAAGGTGACATGCCAGTTGCTTCATGCGTTTTGGCGTTGTATACCGACACGATTATTGGTAAATACGTATCCCAATTAGAATGTTGTTCGTTAATATAATAACTAAGCATCTTGTCAATTGTCCGATGAACTCTTTCTGTGCGCCCGTTGCACTGAGGGTGTAACGGAGTTGTGCGTAATTTACGTATTTTTAGTAAGTGGCATACCTGTTTCATTAATTCAGACATAAAATTAGATCCCTGATCTGTGATAATAGCTTCAGGTACGCCAAATTTAAGTATGCAGTTGTTAACTAAAGCTTGGGCAACTGTATTTGCTTGCTGATCTGGGAGAATCACCATAGCTAGGTAGCGTGAAAAGTGATCTATAATTGTAAGAACATACTTATTACCAGCAGGTGTTCTATGATATGGCCCGTAGAGATCCAGTCCACAGATTTGAAATGGACATGAAGCCTCGGGGAGCCTCTGTAAGGGTATTTTTGAACGAGAAAGTTCAGCTCGTTGTGCGCACGCAATGCAATTACGAACGTACTGCGCAACATCCTGCTTTCTGGTTTGCCACCAAAATCGCTCTGCTACACGTCTTTCGGTTGTCCGCTGTCCACCGTGTCCTGCAAGGATATGATCGTGGGCCTCTGCCATTATTTCTTGTCTAAGGTGTAGGGGAACAACAATTCGCGGTCCAAGTTTTGTTTTACGGCATAATACACCATCTTCAAAGCAAATTTGTTTTTGAGTTGCGTATTTTTTGCATTCTGTATCCTCATCTTGTGCCTTTCTCCAATCCTCAGTATCTCGGCCTGTTGCTTCCAAAAGTGCTATTTTCCGACATAGACAATCTGCATTCGTGTGTTTTTTGCCTGGTTTATGGATAACTTCGAAATCCATTTCGGAAAGACATAGGGCCCAACGCGTGAGATGACTAGATGGATCCTTTAATCCAAGCAACCATTTTAAAGCTGCGTGGTCTGTAATAACCTTGAATTTCCTACCATACAAGTAGCATTTAAAGTATTTGATACCATAAATAACACTTAACAATTCTTTCTCCGTTGTGGAATAATTTCTTTCTGCCGTTGTTAGTTGTCTCGAAGCGTAGGCTATGGGGTGTTCCGCGCCATTAGTATTCTGACTCAAAACAACTCCTACTGAATGACCACTTGCGTCACAGGATAAAATAAATTCTTTGTTATAATCTGGGTAGGCTAATACTGGACTGTGTGTTAACTTATCTTTAAGGGTTTGAAATGCTGATTCACAACCTTCAGACCAATGAAATTTTGCACCCTTTTTCAATAATTGGGTTAAGGGTTGGGCAATTTCAGCGAAATTTTGAACATATTTCCGGTAGTACGATGTGAGACCAATGGAACTTTGTACTTCCTTAACGCGTTGTGGTGTTGGAAAGTCCTTAACTGCCGAAATTAATCGAGGATCTGTTTTAATTCCTTTTTCACTAATGACATGCCCTAGGTATGTAACCTCTGTCAATGCAAAACAACATTTTTCCATATTTAATGTTAATTTAGCTTTTCTAAGTCTCTGAAAAACGTTACGCAGACGCACAGCATGTTCATTAATGTCTTTGGAGAATACAATAATATCGTCTAGATATACACAACATTGCTGAGTTTTGAGTCCTCGCAATACTCCATCGAGTAGTCTTTGAAAAGTTGCTGGTGCATTTTTCAAACCAAAAGGCATTCTTTTAAATTGCCAGTGGCCTCCAGGGGTAGAAAATGCTGTTTTATGCCTATCTTCAGGAGCAACTTCCAATTGATGATATCCGCTACGTAGATCGATTGTTGAAAAGTATTTACTGTTACCCAAACTGTCAATGATATCTGTAATGTTTGGAAGAGGATAAACATCTGAGATAGTTTGTTTGTTAAGGTGTCTGTAGTCACAACAACATCTATATCGTTTCGTACCGTCGGGAGACTTCTTTGGAATAATTACGATATTTGAATTATAAGGTGAATCAGAATATTCTATAATTCCATCTTTTAGATGCTGTTCTAAAAATTCATCCAGTACTGGCTGTAAGTGATGCGCAACTCTATAAGGCTTCCTATAAACTGGGGGGCTATTTCCTGTTGGGATCCTATGCTGTGTGATATCTGTTGCTGGCAATGGACCTTCTGCATTAAATAAATCTTGAAACTCAACTAAAACTGCTTATATCATTTCCTTTCAAATGCTCAATCTTCTGGCGTAATGCGGTTTTATAGGCGTCTAGTTTCTGACCATCGTGAATATCTGACCAAATGAAATCTTCTTCTTCAAAAGTACTGACTGTAGCTACTAATATTCCCTTATGCAACTCTTTGTCCTCCACTCCGAAATTGTCAATATGTACCGGTACTTTTCTTTCTCCCTCAACGTCTTGAACCCGTACAACACTCCTGCGTGCAAAACAATGTGATACATCTAATTCCTCATTTTCCTCTAAAGGCTCTATTAGACACACTGTATCTGTAGGTTGGGTTGGGTTGTTTTGGGGAAGGAGACCAGACAGCGAGGTCATCGGTCTCATCGGATTAGGGAAGGATGGGGAAGGAAGTCGGCCGTGCCCTTTCAAAGGAACCATCCCGGCATTTGCCTGGAGCGATTTAGGGAAATCACGGAAAACCTAAATCAGGATGGTCGGACGCGGGATTGAACCGTCGTCCTCCCGAATGCGAGTCCAGTGTCTAACCACTGCGCCACCTCGCTCGGTGTATCTGTAGGTACTTCGGGGTCAACGGTCATCCAGAAAAGTTTTCCTGAGCCAGATGGTATCTGATCCCGCGAATCAACCTTCAAGGACGTTGCACGCAGTGTAGTTGATTTCGCCTTCCGGTTAGGGAAATCTTGCGGCAGAGGGCCCTTTGCAGCGGTGTCACCTAGCTGAAACACTATTCCGCTAAGTTCTACAGTTTGCTGTCTGAGGTCGATTTTAGCGTGATGTTTATTCAGGAAATCCAACCCTAGGATCGCGTCGTACCCGTCAGTTACCTTTGTTACCACTTCTACATCTTCTTGAAATTGTACACCGTGAATATAGAAAATCAGTGATGTACATCCTAATGACTTCACCGTACCTCCTCCTACTCCACTCAATCTATACCTTGGAGGATCATATTTCTTTTCTCCAATACATTCATTACTTACTATTGATACGTTTGCGCCTGTATCCACTAGTATCCTTGCCTCTTTATCCTGCATGGTAGCAGACAACCAGCATTCCGCCTTCACATTCGCCTTAATGGCATGAAATTTTATTGGGAACGCCTGGCGGCGGCTCCGACATTCCCGTTTGAGTTTAACTGATTTCTATTTCCAAAAACTTTCTTAGACCTGTATTCCTTGAAGGTGTGACAATTAGTGCATTGAGGTTGTCTGCAGTTTTTTGCTATATGTCCCTGTCGATCGCACCTAAAACATCGTACTCCTGCTGAAAATATATTTCGCTTCTCCTTGTATCTGGTGGCAATATCAATTTCTTCAAAAGCTGTCGCCACAGATACAGCTTCTGCTAAATTTTTAGGAAACTCTGCCCTGACACGACGAGACGTTTCAGGAGGTAACCCACGTAAAAATGTATCCAGAGCTCTATCTTCTGCCTCTTGTAAAATAACTTTATTTGCTTCATCACTAGTTGTCAACTGATAGGTGTTAATATTAACTTTTCTAATCCTATCTATAAAGCTTTCTAACGACTCGTTTTGCCTCTGAGTGATAGTGTTTAATTGTTCCCTACAAAATCTACAGCTGTTCTGTTTTTGAAAACGTTTAAGTAATCCTTTTGTAGTGTTGGCAGATGAGCCAACACTGTTGCAAGAGGAGGCCGAAATGCCGGCGTCAACTCACGCAGGTGGCGCTAGGTCTGAAACAGGATACGTAATGAATGCTATAAAGAAAAGTACGTAGCTGCGGGAATACTTAACTTTAATCCATCATTTGTATACAGCATTCTTGATGATACAAGTGAGACTCTCTCTAGAAATGGTTAATGGCGCCTTGCTAGGTCGTAGCCATGGACTTAGCTGAAGGCTATTCTAACTGTCTCTCGGCAAATGAGAGGAAGGCTTCGTCAGTGTAGTCGCTAGCAAAGTCGTCGTACAACTGGGCCGAGTGCTAGTACGTCTCTCTAGACCTGCCGTGTGGTGGCGCTCGGTCTGCAATTACTGACAGTGGCGACACGCGGGTCCGACATGTACTAATGGACCGCGGCCGATTTTAAAGCTACCACCTAGCAAGTGTGGTGTCTGGCGGTGACACCACATTCCTCCCCCGCAAATCGGCGATCGGTCGTGTTATAAGGCTTCCGCCCGCCGAGGGGAGGGCCCCATGATGACGTATTCGATGAGGTGGGGAGCCTAACAACAGGCGAGGCTGTGCCACCCGCACCCGGCCATTCGGTCCGAGGGGAGTTAGGAAACGCCTGGAAACCTAGGCCAGGGTGCACGTCAACATGCGGTGTATGCGCCCGTAATGAGACAGGAGGGGCCGAAGGGTCGACCTCCATTGCGTCGGGGTATCCGACGCGCGACGACGCCATGTGGTCCGGAGCGGGCAAGAGTTCCATGGCGGAGGACAGCTGGTCACGGGAAGCGATCGGCGGCGCGTGACCCAGGGAGGCGCTTGGCGGCTGCAGCGAAGCGTCCACTGCGGGCGGCGCCGGCGGGAGAACAGGCGGCGGCGGCGGCGGCGGCGGCGGCGGCGGCGGCGCGTCGCCATGGGGCAAAATGGAAGGCATCGTCGGTAACACCTGGGGACGAGGCGAGCCAGTAGATGGGTCCCCAGGGCGCTGACCGGACGGCACCGTCGCTGAAAGCAGACGGGGAGCGGCAGAACCCAGGCGACGACAGAGGCGCAGCTGATTGAGATGCCGACGCACCTCACCAGAGGCCCCCAAAACCAAATACATCGCGCGGCTGAGGCAGCGAAGAATGCGCCCTGCGAGCCAACGCCGTGAACCGCGATATTTGCGATAGAATACAACGGCTCCAGGAGCAAAAGCAGGACCCTGCCGCTGCACAGGAACCTGATGCGGCGGATGCAGCAAAGACATCAAGGTTCGATGAGGACGACCATGGAGTAACTCAGCCGGCGAGCGACCATCTCGGGGCTGAGAGCGATACGAAGACAAAAAGAGCAACAATGCGTCCTCCCGAGAAAGCGACTCTTTCAACTTCAACATCTGTGACTTGAAAGTCCGGACCAATCATTCAGCGGCACCGTTTGACTGAGGCGAAAACGCCGCGGATGTCAGATGTTGAATACCATTGGCCTTGCAGAATGACTGAAATTCTGCGGACATGAATTGTGGGCCATTGTCGGAAACAATAGTCTGTGGAAGACCTTCAATGCAAAAGATAGCAGACAACGCTTGGATGATGGCTGATGACGTCGTGGAAGAGATCGGACAACAAATGGAAAATTACTGAAGGAATCGACAACAACCAACCATCGAGCATTCCAGAATGGACCAGCAAAATCGATATGTAAGCGTTGCCAAGGGGAAGTGGCTTTCGGCCATGCAAAGAATTTCCGCGGTGGTGCGGATTGTTGTTCGGCACACGCCATGCAAGAAGAGCACATATTCGTAATCGCAGCATCGATTCCGAACCAAGTACAGTGCTGACGAGCAAGTTGTTTCATTCGCACTATACCCCAATGTCCTTGGTGGAGAAGCTTTAAGACAGAGGACTGTAACGAACGTGGGACCACTACCCTAGAATGATAATTATCAGAACGCAACAACAAAACACCACGTCGTACAAAAAGTCTCTCCTTGTGAGCAAAAAATCGGCGAACCAACGGATCCTCGATCCGAGACTTTGACAAGGGCCATTGCGTAGCAACAAAACGCAAAACGGTAGCAAGGACAGGGTCAGCAGCTGTGGCTGTAGCTACACGACGAAAATCAATCGGAAACGATTCGACCACGTCATCGGTTTCCGAATCAATGAACATGCAAGCAAGTTCGGAAGAATCGAATGCTTTATCCTCAGCAACAGGCAAACGGGACAACGCATCGGCGTTTCCGTGCTGAGCAGTGGACCGATATCGTAGAGTTACTGCGAGAGGAAAAGGGACCAGCGAATGAATTTCAGCGCTGTACGTGGAGGTACAGGCTTGTTCGGATGAAAAAGCGATGTCAAAGGTTTGTGGTCTGTGATGATGGTAAAGTGACGACCATACAAGAAATCATGAAACTTGGTAACACCAAACACGAGAGCCAAAGCTTCTTTCTCTATCTGGGAATAATTTCCTTGCGCAGACGACAGCAATTTGGACGCAAAGGCAATAGGGCGATCATGCGAGCCATCTTTGTGCGCAAGCACAGCTCCGATCCCGAAATCTGATGCATCTACCATCAACAAAAGGGGTTTCTGGGGATCGAATGGCGTAAGGCAAGTGTTTGAAAGCAACGCCGATTTCAAGTGGCGAAAGGCGCGTTCGCATTCCGTCGACCAGACGAACGGAACACCTTTACGGCGCAAGCGATGAAGCGGAGCTGAAATGGAAGAGGCATGGGGGATGTAGCGATGATAATAATTTATTTTACCCAGTACACTCTGTAGCTGCTTCAAATTCTGCGGCGAAGGCAAGTCTTGTATGGCAGAGAGGTGCTGTGGACTCGGATGTATGCCTTGGGCATTGATTACATGTCCCAAATATGGTAAGTCACGAGCAACAAACACACATTTGTCCTTCCGCAAGCGAAGACCATTTTGTCGCAATACCTGAAAATATTCATTTTCTAAATGTTCGGCTGCTGTCCTTCCGGAGATCACAATATCGGCCAGATAGTTCGCAGCAGTAGGGACCGACGCACAAACAGTTTGTAAATATTGCTGAAACAATGCAGGGGTGGATGCACACCCGAATGGCAGTCTTTTGAATCGGTACAATCCAAGATGCGTGTTAACCACCAATACGCGCTGGGATTCTTCGTCCACCGGTATTTGCAAGTACGCATCTGCTAGGTCCAACTTTGAAAAATAATTTCCCGGGCACAGTTTGTCAAAAAGATCTTCCGGGCGGGGCAAAGGAAAAGTTGCAGTCACAAGTTGTGGATTCACAGTTGCCTTGAAGTTCACGCAAAGTCTCAATTTTCTGGAAGGTTTTTTGCAAAATTACTAAGGGTGAGGCGCAGAGAGAAGCCTGCACACGTTCAATTACACCTTGTGATTCTAAATCGTTGAATGTTCTTAGGACCTCATCACGCAATGCGTGGGGAACATTGCGCGCTCTGAAAAATTTCGGTTGCGCGTTGACTTTCAGTTCCAAATGTGCTTCATAGTTGTTAGCGCAACCAAGGCCCGGTGCAAAAATGTCTGCAAACTCTTCAAATAGATGAGAAACACTGGCTGAAGGCACAGTCTGGTTCACTAATAGGACCTGATTTACGATAGACAAGTTAAACAACTGAAATAAATCTAAACCAAACAAGTTCACTGCAGAAGAAGAACGAAGAACGCAAAATGACATAAGTTTTGTTTGTCCCTTGTATGTTGCAAGAAGGCTGCACAGTCCTAACACAGGGATATGCTGTCCGGAATAACTATGTAACTTAACATTTGCGGCACGCAAAGGAGGTGCGCCCAGTTGTTTGTACGTGACGTGATTGAGTAGTGAAACTGCAGCTCTGGTATCGAGCTGGAACGGGATCATGTTGCCATTAATTTCCAAGTCGACAAAAAGTTTATTGTCCTGCCGACGACAAGAACGACTGTCTCGTGCAATTTGAACTGATACAGGTACAGAAGCACTTGCGACCTGACGAGATTTCCGGCGACGTCGACGCACACTATGTGTGGGATGAACACATTCACTGTTAGAGAGAGTAGCACTGGGCGGAGTGGCATTAACTACTTGAATGTCCATGGGCGAAGGTTCACGAGCCTGAGTATTCGTGGTTCGATTCCGGCGCGAAGCAAAGGGCCTGGAATGGTTGTGAGTGTCCGATCTAAGCTTTTTCTGGCAAACACTTTGAACATGTCCTTTTTTATTACAGAAAAAGCAAATAGCTTGGCGTGATGGGCAATTCTCACACGAATGTCTAGTTGCACACCGCGGGCAGGATTTCAGCACTGCATTTGCTTGCTTGCGCGGGACACGGGGCTGCGCGGATGTGCGCGAGGGCTGTTTACAGTTCCGTGCAGCTCGCCCGGCGGGCCGGTTAATGTGACACACAGCTGGTGAAGTTTCAAATGATTCCTGAGCAAAGTCAAGTGTGTCTTGCCTATCCAATATGTCTATCACTTGTTGAAGGGAGGGACTGACTAGTTTCAAAATCTGTTCCCGTATGCGAACATCAGAAACGTCCTGTGCCATTGCATCACGCACCGTAGTATCTGAATAAGGGAGTCCACATTCACACTCAAAAGCACAATCCCTTGTAAGGCCTTGCAATGTGGCAACCCATTCCCGATTAGTCTGACCGGCCGTACGTTTTGTACCAAAGGACGTATACCTTTTTGCAACGACATTGACTGTTTCCTTGAAATAGGCATCTAAAGCAGACAAAATTTCTTCGTAAGACAGAGTTGCTACGTCGCGTCGGGGAAACAATTTCACTATCACACGGTAGGTGGACACACCTACACACGAAAGCAAAAACGGCTGCCGCTCATTACCTTGAATTCTGTAGGCGGCGAGATGGAATCCAAATTGGCGGGACCACTCCGTCCATGATATCTGGTCTGAATCAAAAGGCCGAAACTGGGGTGCAACTGCATGTTGTGGCTGCGGTAGCGGTGAAGCGGCGGCGGCCGCATCGTTTTGCAGTGCATGTTGACCCTGGACGAGCTGTCCAAGGGCATCCAATAACGCCTGCGTCTGCTGATTCTGCAAACTTTTGACTTCCCAAATAATGGTTAAAATGGCTCTGAGCACTATGGGACTTAACAGCTGAGGTCATCAGTCCCCTAGAAGTTAGAACTACTTAAACCTAACCAATCTAAGGACATCTGGAGAATGTGGCGAAGCCATGACACAAGTAATTTAAGCAAGTAGAAAGAACACTTTTAGACTCGTCGCCAATGTAGTGTTGGCAGATGAGCCAACACTGTTGCAAGAGGAGGCCGAAATGCCCACGTTAACTCACGCAGGTTGCGCTAGATCTGAAACAGGATACGTAATGAATGCTATAAAGAAAAGTACGTAGCTGCGGGAATACTTAACTTTAATCCATCATTTGTATACAGCATTCTTGATGATACAAGTGAGACTCTCTCTAGAAATGGTTAATGGCGCCTTGCTAGGTCGTAGCCATGGACTTAGCTGAAGGCTATTCTAACTGTCTCTCGGCAAATGAGAGGAAGGCTTCGTCAGTGTAGTCGCTAGCAAAGTCGTCGTACAACTGGGCCGAGTGCTAGTACGTCTCTCTAGACCTGCCATGTGGTGGCGCTCGGTCTGCAATTACTGACAGTGGCGACACGCGGGTCCGACATGTACTAATGGACCGCGGCCGATTTTAAAGCTACCACCTAGCAAGTGTGGTGTCTGGCGGTGACACCACACCTTTCTTCAATTCCTAAAATGTTGGAGCATTCCGTAATTCTTCATGGTATAAGACGTGTGCTTTAGCCTCTCCTGTCAATCTTCACTTTGTCATCTGTAAGACCTGTTCATCTGACCATGATCCTAACTTTGCAGCTGCTACTAAATCATCAAAAAAGGCTGTTATGTCCTCGCCAGGTTTACCTGAAAAAGGAGTTACTAAGGCTGCTACTGAGCAATCTAGGGAGTGAGGAATTGAACTGGTTTGATTAACGTCACTCAACTGTTTAAATAATGCATTATTATCATTTTTCAGCTGTGCTATCTGATTAACTAAGCTCTGAATAGCTTCATCAGTAGAAACCGCTTGTGGTGCTGGCTCTGACTTTGTACGATTTCGTGTCATCATTTTATAAACTGTTAGTTACACAATCTTACCACACTGAAAAATAAAGATGTTTAAATATTTTCGACAAACTCTTAAAATTATGATAGAAAATACACTTCTAAATAAAGAAAATTTTAAGACTGCTATGCGTACCCCTATCCTTTCACACATTAAACAATACTAATTGTGGACCTTCAGTGACGTCATTCACACCTCATATTGAGCCAAGGGTTTTTCTCTGACACCAAATGTAACAGTTGTGATACTAAATGATACTAAATGTGACACTTCTGTCTCTAAATGTAACTGGGTTTTCTCTTTTGATGCTGTCAATTGTCAGGATGAGCATTCTAAAGCATTGTGTCAGGGTGAAAATATTAAATAAATTAACTTTTCTCTCTTAACAACATGTGGGCAGGGTGGGTTCTTGCTTGGCTCGGGTATGAGGTCGAATGAAACATCATTTTTACATAAGATAACTTTTATTGAAGATTTGTACAACTGTATCTTACGGAATGTTCTGGTTCGGAGAGCGGCAGCTGTGTCGTTTGTGAAGTCTTCTGCTGCGGCAGCGGCGGCGGCGGCGGCGGCGGCGTCTGATTACGCGTAGCGGTGTGTATCTCGTGTCGCCGTCTCGCCCAGTTGACTGGAGACGCGCAGCGCGAGGTGGCCCGTTTAATTATTGCGAGCGAAATCGTGCATCGGATGATACCTTGGGTGTGGCGTCCCAGTGTTTCTTTTCTCTAAGTGGCCGCGTGTGTTCTGCGTCGGCCAGCGGAGCGGCGCGGCGGGGGAAGGCCAGTGTGGCGGACTCGAACCACAGACTCCCGCTTGCCAGTCTTCGGCTATCAGGTCTTCATCCCAGCTCACAGGTGACTGCTGAGGTGAGGCCGTCTCCTTCCCGTCCTCACGAGTCACCCGGGTACGTCAAAATCAGACTTCAAATACCTTTTAACTTCTGTCTTCTGGCGCCGCGGCTGCTGCTTGCTATTCCATTACAGCGGCGGACTTGGTGCGTCTGTGCATGATGCAGTCTCTTCTTGCATGACGGTCTTCAGCACCGAAACTGACTGAAAACTTCTTCGTCTTCTTCGTCTCTCCTCTCCGTCTCCGTCTCCGTCGTCGGCTTCGTCTCCCTCTGGCCCCCTGCGTTTTGCGTATTTATTCACTTCAATTTACTGGAGGTGAACGACTTTACGGTCATTGCCTCTTCTGTCACGTTGAGAAGCTCCTCGAAGAACCTTCTTAACGTCGGTCATTGGCTCTTGGAATGTAGGCGAGGGCCTTTGATCCCATGTGACGACTGAGAAACACGTGAGCCGGGTATTGCCTCTTCTGTCACGTTGAAAATCTTCTCGAAGAATCTTCTTAACGTCGGTCATTGGCTCTTGGGATGTAGGCGAGGGCCTTTGCTCACATACGACAAATGAGAAACACGTGAGCCGGTCGGGCGATGCCCTGACGGCTGAATCGACAGCGCCCGCTTATGTGGAACTTGCTGACTTCACGGTCATTGTCTCTTCTGTTCTGCTGTTGTGCCCGCTGTGTGCCAGTATGTAACTCTCTAAACTAAACCAAGTTTTTCATTTATATTCTAATTTTTAGTTCACTTTGATTTCACTAATTTATTTACTTAAGTACCACTCAACAGTTTTTGTAGTCCTCCCAGCAGTTCCATTAAAAGTGCTTCAGATCAGTCCGCTTGTTCATGACACCGGCATTAGACGCATTATTTGGAAATAAGTTCGTAGGTTCCCAGTTCGAAGAGGAAGCCGTTGTCTCACAAGTAGGGTCACTAGTTGTTGTATAGGTTATGATTGGTAGTGCCACAATTTTTTTTAATTGAGTCATCAGTGTTCTGACTGGTTTCATGTGGCTCTCCACGAATTCCTTTTTTTTTTGTCAACCTCTGCAACTCAGAGTGGCACGTGCGACCTACGTCCTAAATTATTTACTGGATGTATTACAATCTCTGTCTTCCTGTACGCTTTTTATCCTCTACAGCTCGCTCTAGTACCACGGAATTTATTCCCTGGTGTCTGAACAGATGCCGTATCATTGTGTCCCTTCTTCTCAGTGTTTTCTAAATATTCCTCTCCTCTCTGTTTCTGCACAGAAGCTCGCCACCTTATCAGTCCACATCATTTTCAACATTAGTCTGTAACACCACAGTTCAAAATTATTGATTACTTTCTGCTCTGGTTTTCTCACAACCCATGTTTCACTATCATAAAATGCTGTGCTCCAAACATACATTCTCAGAAATTTCTTTCTCAAATTAAGGGCTATTTAAGGGCTATATTTGATACCAGTAGACCCCTCTTGACCAGGAATGCCGTTTTTGCCCGTGCTGGCCTGATTATGAAGTCCTCCTTTCTCTGGCTGTCGTGGGTTATTTTGCTGCCAATGTAGCACAATTCCTTAACTTCATCTGCTTTGTGACCATCAATCCTGATGTTGAGTTTCTCGCTGGTCTCATTTCTGCTATTTCTCTTTTTTCACCGACTGATGTGGCGCAATGGTTAGCACACTGGTGTCGCATTGGGGAGGGCGACAGTTCAAAAGTGCGTCCGACCATCCGGAAATGTTTTCCTGATTTCCCGAAGCAGTTCCAAGCAAATGCCGGGATGGTTTCTTTTAAAGGGCACAGCCGATCTCCTTCCCCGTCCTTGACGTAATCCGAACTTACGTTCCGTCTCAAATGACCTCACTGTCGACGAGACGTTAAACCCAATCTTCCTTTTTTTTCCTATTTGTTCTTCAATCACATCAGACAAGTCTTTCCCCTCATGGAGGCCTTCAGCTTACTCTTCACACCTATTCACTCTCTCCTTTGTATTCAACAGCGGTATTACCATTGCCCTCTTAATGTTACCACCCTTGCTTTAAATTTCAACGAAAGTTTTCTTTACTTTCCTGTATGCTGAGTCAGTCCTTCCAACAATCATTTCTTTCCCGATTACTTCGCATTCTTCATGCTGCCATTTCGTCTTTGCTTCCCTGCACTTCCTATTTATTTTACTCCTCAGCGACTTGTATTTCTGTGTTCCTGAATTTCCCCGAACTTCTTTTGTGCTTCCTTCTTGCATCGGTCAACTGATGTATTTATTCTGTTACCTATGGTTTCTCCGCAGTTACCTTTGCCCTTTTTTGAGATATCCAATTCCGCTTCAGCTGAGGTGCCTCAGAGCTATTCCTTATCGCAGTATCTACAGCCTTAGGGAACTTCAAGCGTATCTCTACGTCCCTTAGTACTTCCGTGTCTCACTTCATCAGCACTAAACTTGGATTTGAGTCTACATCTGCTCCTCGATATGCCTTAAATCCAGTATCTAATTTCGGAATCTTTGCCTCACCATGATGTAATCTAGCTGAAATCTTTTCGTACCTCCTGGCCTTTGCCAAGTCTACCTCATTTTCTTGCGACTCTTGAACAGAACTCAATTAGTCTTTCTCCTCTCTCATTCCTTGTACCATGTCCGTATTCTCCCGTAACACTTTCTTCTGCTCCTTCCCCTATAACCTTATTCCAATCCCCTGTGACTATTAGATTTGCAACTCTCTTTATGTACTGAATTACTCGTCCAGTATTCTCATATACTTCCCCCCCCTCTCTCTCTCTTCATTCTCAGCTTGCGTTGTCGTCATATATATCTGAACTTTCGTTGTTAGTATTGGTTTGCTGTCGGTTCTGATAACAACAACCCTATCAGTGACCTGTTCACAGTAATACTTTTTCTGCGGTACCTTCTTACCCATAACGAATCCAACTCTCGTTATACCATTTTCTGTTGGTGTTGGTATTACCTTATACTAATCTTTCACTTTTACTGATCCCGCTGTATTTATATTGAGTCTTAGCATTGCCCTTTTGCTACCTCGTTCAAACTTTTGACTTTCCAAATAATGGTTAAAATGGCTCTGAGCACTATGGGACTTAACAGCTGAGGTCATCAGTCCCCTAGAAGTTAGAACTACTTAAACCTAACCAATCTAAGGACATCACACACATCCGAGCCCGAGGCAGGATTCAAACCTGTGACGATAGCGGTCGCGTGGTTCCAGACTTAAGCGCCTAGAACCGCTCGGCCACACCGGCCGGCTTTTGACTTTCCACTCATCGACGCGTAGAATGTTATCGTTTCGTTGGTCATTCAATCTTTTTCTGATGATCACCTCCCACTTTACAGTGGCGAGTGGGGCACTGTTCCGGAATCTTTTGCCAATGGAGAGATCATCATGACACTTCTTCGATTACAGCACGACCACTACTGGTTCATCAGGCCTTAGGGTCAGTTTCTCATTCAAAAGGCAAGAAAGAGCCCTGAAACTCTTCCCACTCCTCCGCCCAGTCTAACAAGGACGTTGGCAGAATGAGAATGAATTTTTATGCCCTATGTCATCGGTCGGCAATGCCGATGATTTTCATTAAAAATTTAAGCTTTAGTGGGGTTAGGGTCCTTTACTGTACAGTTGGGCACTCGGTTTCTACCACGTTACGAGGAACTGAACGTCAAAGGTTTGTGTAAAGATCTTTACTTACTAATTACAGACGCTACCCCTTCCATGTTTTTTAAGACACTACCCTTTCTTTCTCGTGAATCTATTTTCTCATCCAAGTTTAGTCTCCAATAATAAAATAAACAAAAATCAGATATCCCATACTTGGAACCGTCACTCCTTAATACTCCCAAAAATTCTCCAAAGGAATAGGTTCCACATGTCCAATATTTGTTTTCTTATGTATTTATTATTGTAATTAGTTGATTATAATTAGTAAATGTGTACAAATGAAAATGCTATAAAACAAAATGTTACAATGAAAAGTGATTCAAATATAAAGTAAAATAGCTTTGTATATCGCTTGCTCTAAATCAGGGAAAAGAATCTTTCTTCAAAATATGGTGCTACAGGAGTTTCTTATTCACTGCCACAAGCGTTTTCCGTGTCCATGAATCCCGTCTAAAACACCTACAACAAAAGCAAGCTGCATTGTTAATCCCTCAATGAGTGCATCGTTCCGGGAATCAGATAAGCTCTTTCCTTTGTCACTGTTTGCAATTCAGGTCATTGTGCTTCATATGTTACACTGTCCCTGGCTCCCACTCCCCTCCTCCCCCACATAGCGGGGTGTTTACGAAAACGCTGCATAAATAATTTTCAAATAGCCTACGGTACCTTGGTGTAAGCCCGAGAGTGGTGTGAGCATTTTGTGGGTACCACCAGTAACCAAGTTCCACTTTTTCCCCTTCGCCGAAAATGTAATCCATTGTCATCCCTTTGAGCCACGTAAGCGTATGGTGTTTGGCCAGCGTATATTAATAGTCATCTAGATCGAGGCTCAATCGCGTCAAGTGAAACACATAGGTAACATGCCAAGATCTTCCGTGTCAGTCGCCAAACGATGGACGACGACACACACGTAACGCGATGTTGGTGACTGTCCAGGAGGCGACAGTCGAGGCAAAGTATGTCCGATAGCGCAGAGCCGGTGTTTCGTCGCATATCTTTTATTGCTGACTTGACACCACATCGCAAGCATGGTGGTTGGCGGACAGTGGTGGTATATCGTTTACCATAATCGTGACCACCTGACAGTTGGGCACTTGGTTTCTACCACGTTACGCGGAACTGAACGCTGAGGGGTCGTGTAAAAGTCTTTCGCAATGGGCGGGCACGTTGTCGGGAGATCCGAGGCCACATAGCTCTATTCCAGAATGAATGTCGATAGATGGGAGAGCTGTGCCGCGACATGCAGGACGTGAGAGACCTCCATCAGGACCTCCAATAGAGGACCCGTGAGTGAGGCGTGTTGACTGATCCATTGTTTCCACATACTGCCAATATAAAGGGCAGCTGACCATGCCAGGATATTAACCAGTCTCATAAAAATCCAGCCTTCAGCGAGACTGTAACCATGACCCAAAGCAGTCTTTGCTTCAGAAGCAAACACACGACTTCATGACACATCAGTAGAACATAGGTAAATCATCATGTAATACAAGCTGCAAATCGGAGAAAATATTAACTACCATAACAGAATAATACATAAATGCAGAAAGGAGAAAAGAAAACGAGAACATAGCTGACAGATCACCACCAAGCTCTAATGATATATATTGACAATTGTTTTTATATAGTTTTTTATATTTTAGTAATTTTTTAAATTTTTTATTTCATGTATATATATTTTAGTTTTTATGTAGAATCTAAAAGCATAAGGACAACTAAATCAGAAAAATCCCAATTTGGTTGCATGGATTGTATACGCCCATGTGCATATACACTTAATCTATACACATTTTCAATAGGACCGGAGAGTTGCTGAGTCAAAACACAAAACAAAACGAACAGAGAAACTAGTAGAGAACAAGCGGAAGTAAATAAAACGGGAACATACATGAGAAAGAAAAACACCTATCATAAGAAAAATGAAATTAACCAAAACCTTGCCGACTGAAAACAAGAAGCAACATGTTGGCAAAGAGGTCTCGAAATCGAGGCATTCGCAAGCATGTCCAATAGGCAGTGATCATGTTCTACATGAAGTTCATGTGATCTCCCCTTCGCCTTGTACAAGAAAATAAACGAACTGTCCCATCAACAACATAACGGTATGGGTTTCCGACCGTCGACAGAAGGAAGAATCTGGGTGCAATTTGATGTCCTTAGTGTATACAGTCTCAGAAGATCGAGTAAGGAAGGTCATTTGTGTCCTAATGCAAGGCCAATTTGCCACATCACCTACCTCCACAAGTAAAGCGATTTCGTATCGTACCTGTAGACATACAACGACTACATAAATTCGTGTCGCTAAGTTCAATACGGAAAAGTCGCTCATTCGTCGGAATCAAGTTATTTAGTACCTTATACCACGAGGACGCATCGGCATAATCGGAAGACTGATACTGGACCAAGCTGTCGTGCAGGTTGTTTGCGGCGATTGTACTTCAACGAGGTCCTGGCAAGGGACTGCTTCCCAACGAATCTTTAGGAATTTCATGGTGAGGACGGGTCTCCATAAAATAAATAGCTCAACGCAACACAGAATTCACGAATTTGTATTAACCTATAATTTATGCGACCAACATCAATAGGGGGTTCCAGACTAGCAGGATGGACACAGAGAAATAAAAGAGACGTGAATGTGTGTGTTTCTTGGGTCATCGTCATAACAGTACGACGCACATATAGCATCTGCGTCTTCCTTCGTATATCAGTCAGGCCCAACCCCCCCAACTGAACGAGTCTTCGTGATCACCTCATGCCTTAAGCGAAATATGTATCCGTTCGATAAGAAACGACCAGACGATTGTTATAGTTCCTTCGCTATCATCGAGGGAAGCGGATAAAAGTGGGTCACGTAATAAACTTTGCATAAGAGTAATCGGACTTTCTGGAGCAGAGTAAGAGATCGCCTTTCATGCTTTAGTGTAGCTCCCTGAATTTTTTCCGTAAGATACTTCCAGTTTAGCGTCGCCATTTTGAGTGAACAACGCTCAATGATGATACCGAGAGTCGTATTCCGATCCTCTGCAGTAGCCCATGGATAAAGTAAATCATCAAAACCTGGCAAGGTAAGAGACCTACATTTACCTTCATTAAGTAGTGCTCCTGAACTCTGACTTCAGTCGAGGTATCTCCGCAGGACAGCGAAGTAGAAGCATCATGTATGCACGATCATCTGTAGTCCCGCCAGAAAGCGTCCAACCTGAAAGCTGGGTAGGAAGCATGCGAAGTTGGGGCACCAGAGACAACACAAAAAAGTCATTGATAGCGGGCTTCCTTGAGGCACTCCTCTATGGATATTTATCGGGGGCGTCAGTTGGGCATTAACAGCCACCGAAGCCAAATATACCCGTAAACGGATTTGAGAGCACTCGCCTTGTGTCAACAGTAAAACCAACTGACTGCAGAATCCGAAGCAAAAAGTCATGATTAACACTATCAAATTCCTTATCGTAGTCCAGAAAAGCAAGGGCACAAGAGACGGACGTTACAGCAGCAACCGAAACCACGTCACGACACTCGACTATAGGGGTGAGAATGGTAAGACCAGGTACACAGTTTTGATGTTTTGCAATCGTCTCTATCAGAGCCGACATCTTACTATTAACTGCCGCCGACACTGTCTTGCAATCAAAGTTTGACAAAGTAACTGGAAATGAGCGTTTGGCGTCATTGGCCGGGAGGCCCCTCGCGGGGCAGGTCCGGCCGCCTTGGCGCAGGTCTTATTACAGTCGGCGCCACATTGGGCGACCTGCACGCCGGATGGGGATGAAATGATGATGAACACAACACAACACCCAGTCCCTGAGCGGAGAAAATCTCCGACCCTGCCGGGAATCGAACCCGGGCCCGGAGGACGGCAATCCGTCACGCTGACCACTCAGCTACTGGGGCGGACGACAAAGTAACTGGATGAAAGCTATAAGGGGCAGTCGGTCCAGGGCGTTTCGGGATTAAAACAATTTTTCCTAATTTGAATGAGGTCGGCACTACTCTATCCTGTAGCACTTCATTAAAAGGGTCGTAAAGGTAGCACCCAACAACGGCCCAAAGCGCACGTAAAATTCCTTGGGAAGTCCACCAAGGCCCGGGAACTGTTGAGAAGGAGGTCTCACAATGAGTTTGTAGACTTCCTTAGACTGAGAGGCAGCTAAGAGCGTTGCATTATGGTCAGATGTAACTATCGTATCCAAGAAGGTCGTAAAAGGTTTCATAGGACTCATCGATGTCGTAGATGTCTACGTAGTACTGGTGTAAGTTACGCACTATATCAGCTTGCGCTATTACGGTACGTCTATTATTTGTCGGAAGAGAATGAACACAAGAGCTTCGGCGACGGGTATGATACCGAAGAAAATGATATACGGGAGCCAGTTCTTCCATCACCAATGAACGCGGCTTGGATCTAATTTTTAAACTTTCCATTTGTATTCCCTTCAGGGTCAACAATTTTGCCTCTACACGCCTGACATCCGCAATTCGCAGAGGGGCATGATCCGAAGCAGCACTAAGTTCTCGCGGGGTGGAATAGTAATAATCATAAGTTTCAGTGGACCGTAGAGTACGCTCCCACACGGCTCGCATCACCCCATCGGGAGAGGGGACAGCAAGGTGAGCGACGTTCAACATCTACAGAGGGTGCTGTAGTCACAGCACAGAGATCCATAAAGGAAGCTGGGATGACTTCAACATTAAGGCAGTCTGACAATTGAAACCTATGTAACCTGCTCGTACAAGTCACAGTAAATTGGTAACTTCAACTGAATTCGGGTATTTACATATCCAGACGTTTTTCAGACGCAAGAAGCGGCCCAATTCATGTAATTCAAGAGAGAAATTAAAATTTCGACACTGATCGACAGGAAACAACACACAGTTAAAATAACCACTGGACGGAATAACCGGAGAACTCTTACGCAACGGATAAGCAACAAAAAATGGTTCAAACGGCTCTGAGCACTATGGGACTGAACCTCTGTGGTCATCAGTCCCCTAGAACTTAGAACTACTTAAACCTAACTAACCTAAGGACATCACACACATCCATGCCCGAGGCAGGATTCGAACCTGCGACCGTAGCGGTCGCGCGGTTCCAGACTGAAGCGCCTTTAACCGCACGGCCACACCGGCCGGCGATAAGCAACATCCTCGTTGTAAAAAAGCGAACGATCTACTGTGCGAGCAGTGCCAGAAGGGACATATAAAAGAACCAAGGCAAAATTAAAAAGTTGACAACCTATGCCCATGTCAGAAAACAAACATTTCCACCCCAGCAATAGGAATGCGTTCGCGAAAGAATAAGGCGGTCCCCGTAGAATATTCGGTTGCTATACTAAAAATCATACGACAACCAGGTAAGCAGAAATTCCTAAATCATAAATGCACTGACACAGTGAAGCCTGTTGGAATTCTGATTCCATACGATTAACATCTAAGGAAAGGAACGTGAAGGCGTGGGTCATTGATCACAGCTATACAGGGACGTACGGAACGTATCAAGCAGAATTAGGTACACAGATGAGCGTCAAGGTCCATTGCGGAGTCTAGAGATGAATTAGACATCATAGGACCAGAACCCCCACCACTATTACATTGTTTCTTAGATTTCTTACGTGGTACTACACAGTCAGGTTGTTTAAGCTGTTTCTATCGGCTACATGGCATGGCGGCCTCTGCAGACATGTGAGGGGACATAGGCACAGCTTCCTGCCCCTCAGAACAAGGGACATGTAACGCGAGTCTAGTCACCAAGGCGGAAGCATTCTGTGGAACCACCAGTGCAGCAGGTGATACTTGGCAGTTAATTTTATTTCCCTCGGGTCTCGTTGTAAGAGGCAAAATTGGGAAACCGTCGGCGGCTGAAAGCGAAGGGCGGGAGAATATTGCATTGTCTCTTACTGTTACGGAGGTCACAAAGACGGAGGGAGGGACTCCGCTCCGTCTCCACACAGGCAGGCAGCTGAGAAGGAGCCACTTCGCGAACAGGAGGGATTATTGAGATAACTTCCTCGCCACTCACCGTACCACAGACGAAAGGTACCGTAGCATCGAGAGAAGCGGGGGGCACAATCGATGTGGTGGAAGTTGGGGCCGAGGGTACAGCCAAATCCTGACCCTCACCATCTTGAGTGCGACGTCGCTTGTTTGTCACAGTTACAGGTTCCATCCTGGGGTCAATTGGATTAAGCAGAGTGGAGTGGAAGGAACAGGATCAGCAACTGTCAATTTGCGACGCTGCACTAATGAAGGATTCAATTCAAAAATACTCTGCGAGAAAGTAGACCGAACGGTCCTCTTTCATTGCACAGAAAGCAGACTCCATCTTGACCAGTATACATGACACGCACGCGGTAACCACACACTTGTAAATGTGATGGAATATTGCGTTTGACATGCACTTCCACGGAACGAATTCCACTGTTACACTGTAATCCCTGTTGTGTAAACCAACGTTCGCGACGGACTTTTTTCACGTTACCATAAGGAGTCAATACATCCTTTAGAAAGTTGTCATCAGCCTGCGGCGGGCGGTTGAACGTCCGAACTTTGGTATAGTCACTTTCAGCATCTGCGAGTGGCACCATATTCACGGAATTATCGGGATGCTTGAACGGAACTTGAGAACCATGTCGTGACAGCAATCTTTCAACGTGATGGGAATCCGTAAATATCACGACACTGAAGCGCTGCTCCCTAGACCAAACAGCCCCACTTCCGTTCTGTCCGTTAGTGATTCATCAAAGATCGATTGAGCAACGTTCGTAGGCTACAACTCTATTTCACTGCCTTCGCAATTGCTGCTTTCCTTTCATGTACTTCGATCTGTGAAAAGTAGAATATTAAACTTTGCCTGCATTCCAGCACTAGACGTGCCAGTTATGTGGCATACTTCTAGTTCGTGCCTTCCCTGTGGACACATCACGTTCTAAGTTACCAGTGAACGAAAAGAACAGTGTGAATGTGTGCATGTGAAATTGTGAGAATACCCTAAAATTTCCAGACGCACGACGGGATAGCAATATGAGTGCTTTTCTTTGTCACAGTTAGTTATGTTATCAGTCGAAGCAACACCAAAACTTATTTTACATTCCGCTGTATTGGATATATTGTGGGAAAACGGAAAGAGGGGAAAATAGTAGGCAGTCATGGTCTTGGAAAGAGAAATGATAGAGGTGAATGGCTAATTGACTTATGCAGGGAAAGGCAGCTGATAGCGGCAAACACATGGTTCAAGAACCACAGAGGAGGCTCTACACTTGGAAATCACCAGGGGATAAATACAGAAACCAAATCGATTTTATACTGGTAGAAGAAAGATACAGGAATGGAATCAAGAAGGTGCACAGTTTACCAGGTGCAGATATTAATAGTGACCACAACTTACTTATGGCAGAAATATAAATAAGAATGAAAAAACTTAAGAAGGCGACCATGGTGAAGAAGTGGAATCTAGAGAAGATACGTTCCAACAATGAACAAATTACAGAGATGCTGTCTCGGGAATTTCTAAACACATTACGAGACAAAGAACCACCTGATAATGCCAACGAGTACTGGAATATGCTGAAAGAAGGAATCATTAAAGCACGATAGCAAAATATAGGATATGTAAAAGGGAAAAGGTCAAAAATAAGCATGGCTCACACAAGAAATGATTTGCAAGATGGAGGAGAGAAGAAAATTGAAAAACAAGAGCACTGAAGATGCAAGGAAGATATACCGAAGGTTAAATAATGAACTGCGAAGAGAAACAGAGCAGGCTAGGAAAAAATGGCTAAAAGAGGAATGTGATGAAATTGAAGAACTGGACGGGGAGGGAAGATCCGACTTACTGTACAACAATGTAAAGATTATGACATGGGAACAAGAAAGAGCAGGAAGTGCTACAATGGAAATTTTGAGTAAAGACGAAGAGGTAGTGTACAAAGATCGTGACGATGTCGTCCATCGATGGGAAGAATATCTAAAAGAGCTATATGACACAAAAAACAAACCAGAAACTCTGGAACTTGAATCACACGACAGTGTAAGTGGTGACGAGAAAGGACCAACCATCATAATGGAAGGAGTAAACTCTGCCGTAGCTGCAATGAAAAATGGGAAAGCGATAGGTACAGATACGATACCGGGAGAAATATTAAAATGCTTGAACCAAGATGGGATAAGAGAAATATTGTGATTATGTAATAAAATATATGACAGTGGTGAATGGCCTGAGGACTTTTTGACGACAGTAATGATTCCATTACCGAAAAAACAAGGAACCAACAAATGCAGCGAGCGCAGGACAATCAGACTCATTTCACATGCAGCCAGAGTGGTGTTAAGAATAATTTATAAAAGACTTGAAAAAGTAATGGAGGAGAATCTAGGCAAGGAGCAGTTTGGCTTTAGACGGAATACGGGCACCAGATATGCAATAGGGCTCCTACGAATCTTGGGAGAAATGTATACTGAAAAAGAAAGAGACCTATATATTTGCTTCATCGACCTAGAAAATGAATTTGACAATGTGGTTTGGGACAAGCAGGCGACAATAATGAAGGAAAAGAGAGTGACTTGGGCGCCAGATATGCAATAAGGCTCCTGCGAATCTTGGGAGAAATGTATACTGAAAAAGAAAGAGACCTATATATGTGCTTCATCGACCTAGAAAATGAATTTGACAATGTGGTTTGGGACAAGCAGGCGACAATAGTGAGGGAAAAGAGAGTGGACTGGAAACCCGAAGACTTGTAAACTCATTATATCTTAATCAAAAAGTTTCAGTTAAAGTGAGAAGAGAAAGTGCAAACTGGATCGGACTAGGAAAAGGAGTAAGACAAGGATGCTGTCTATCACCTACTCTTTTCAACCTCTACTTGGAAAACATGATTGACTAATTCTCATTAGATGACAAAGGCGTAGAAATTGGAGGAAGAAGGTTAGGGTGTTTGAGGTTTGCTGATGACATGGTCCTTCTAGCCACAGGGGAAAAAAGAATTACAGGATTTGGTGGACACCGTTGAAACTAACGGAAAAAAATATGGAGTGAAAATTAACAAAAGTATTGGCACTAGGCGGAAATAAGGAAATCAAAATTATTCTGAATGGAAAAATAGCAGAACAGGTGCAAAATTTTAAGTATCTTGGAAGCAGGATAGACACTTACTGGAAGTGCACCACAGAAATTGAAACCAGGATAGCAATGGCAAAAGAGGCGTTTTATACGAAAAGGAGAATTTTCTGCAGCGGTCTGGACAGAAAGCCCAGGAAGAGACTCATAAAATGTCTTGTATGGAGTGTTCTACATGGCGCTGAAACATGGACTATGACGAAGAAAGACAGAGAAAGGCTGGAGGCTTTTGAGACATGGACATGGCGGAGGATGGAAAGAATAAGTTGGATGGACAGAGTAAAAAATGAAGCGGTACTGAGAAGAGTGGGAGAGAAAAGACAGTTACGAGATGTGATAAAGAGAAGAAAAAGAAATTGGATTGGGCATATATTAAGAAAGAATGACGGACTGATAAAAACAGCGAGGAAGGAAGAGATTCCAGATACTGGATGACATGATGAACGGTACAACATACAGCAGCCTTAAGAAGGAAGCAATGGATCACAGAAAATGGAGAGGCAAAGGACCTGCTAATATAGCAGATAACTGATGATGATGATATTGGATATCACACTCCGTCACGCTAAATAAGTAATGACCGCCCACCCTCCCCTCGCCCTCTGGGTAATCCAGTTGCTATTATTACCCAACTTCTTCTTCTTTTTGCTCATTCTTTGCCTTAGCGCTCATCTTAATACCAACATACCCAAGACCGTCAGTGCCAATACCTGTTGTTGCTCCTTTTTCAGCCCGAACACAAGTTAATGCAGCTCTTCAAGCTAGTGCATCGTGAACATGCCTCAGTAATGCATAAAAAACTAAAACCTACTTACCATAGCCTTGGTCTCCCTCTACAATTTTTACGCTCTCATTTTTCTCATAACTCTATTGACGAGTCCTTAAAACCTCACGATGTGTCCTATCAAGTAGTTATACTATCTGCCAAAGTACTTTTCAACGTTCTTCTGTAGCACCACATTTCAAAAGCTTTTATTCTCTTCATTTCAGCACTGATTATCGCTTTTGTTTCACTTCTGTAAAAAACCACATTCCACAATAATACCTTAAAAAAGACTCTTTTTAACACTCAAGTTTCATTACATGTCGATATATTTCACTTAATCGGAATAGCATCTTTCGCGATTGCCATTCTGCATTGTTCATTGCCTTGTGGACAATTATTCCTCTGCCAAAGCAATGAAACTTATCTATTTTTAACAGTGTCTCATTTCCTAATATAATTTCCTGAGCATTGCCAAATTTTATTCGAGTACTATTTATTTTGTTTTACTTTTGATGATATTTGTTTTGTTACCTCTTTTGAATACACTCCCTATTCTGTTAAACAGAACTTCTTATTCCCTTGCGTCTAGGATAGAATTATAAAGACATCGCTCAACGTGATTGTTTTTGTTTTCGATGAAGTGTAATTGATATTCGGGACCCCTCCTTAGAATCGTTTACTGTTTCGTCAACATACAGATTTAGCAACAACCTTATTTCACTCCTTTCGCAATTACTGATGCCCATTCATTTTCTTCGAGTCTAATAATTGTAACATGTTTTCTGTAGAAGTCACAGAAAACCTTTCGATCTCTCTATTATACCTCTGATATATTCAGAAGTTCATAAAGTGTACTCCAGTCTACGTTGTCGAAGGCTTTTTGTTTAAACAACAAACCTACTAACTACGATTTAAGTAGAGACAGCCTTATAGTTACTACCTGTAACTATGTACTTTTGCCCCAACCGGTCGTAAACTCTAGTTTGTAAAAACCTTGTCTTCAACATGTTCTTGCAGCTCGTTAACTATGGTATTTGAATATGTCGTAAATGAAGTACCCGATACGCGTATACAGTCTGCTAAAGTTGGACTCTTGTATGGTTGCAGGAAAAGAGATGGCAACTGCCACGGAAGTGACGTCCGTACTTGACGTCACCGCTACTGGCGAGTCTGGTAAAGCATTGCGTGCCGAAGAGAGACTGGCGGAACGACAGCACCCCTCTGCTGAAGCACTGAACCTGAAGAAACTCACAGAATGGTGCAAGCATCGGATGCATATAGACAACAAACTGGTTCGAGTATATTTATCAGATATCTGCAGCAACTTGAGTAAAACAGGTACGCAGATTGCATACGAGTTTAATCCTTCTACATCTTCATCTATTCCCCGGAAGGCATTGTACAGGGCATGGAGAACGGTGCATCCTAACAGAAATATTTGTTTTTTTTTCCATTTCTACTTAATTCGAGTATTGATTGGGGGAAAATGTGCACGTGCTTCTGTACGTGGCCCAATCTCTTATATTCGCCCAAACGGTCCACCCCGGATTCGCACAGGTGCCACTAATGAGGGAAACTCCCCATCACATTCCTCTCAGATTTAGTGATAAGATGACCCAGTGGAAAGCCCGTCAAAAATTGAACACTGATCAAGTATGGAAACAGGAAGACGGTGTACTGGACTATGAAAATGAAGCAAAACAGAAACAGTGAACGGTTGGAACAAGAAGTGCTGCAAAGAGCATCTTGAAACAACAACAACAGCGTCGTGGGTATGTGGTCATGGTGTGGGACTGCCAAGCGGGTGAGCCGTGTTAAAAACTCCCTTGCCTCATTTTTTTCGCCGCATTATTAACTGTCCGTCCAGTCATTGAACTGCTTTTTCTCTTTCTTTAGTCCTGGCAGGTGTAATACACTACTGGCCGTTAAAATTGCTACACCAAGAAGAAATGCAGATGATAAACGGGTATTCATTGGACAAATGTAGTATACTAGAACTGACATGTGATTTCATTTTCACGCAATTTGTGTGCATAGATCCTGAGAAATCAGTACCCAGAACAACCACCTCTGGCCGTAATAACAGCCTTGATACGCCTGGGCATTGAGTCAAACAGAGCTTCGATGGTGTGTGCAGGTACAGCTGCACACGCAGCTTCAACACAATACCACAGTTCATCAAGAGTAGTGACTGGCGTATTGTGAAGAGCCAGTTGCCCAGCCACCATTGACTAGACGTTTTCAATTGGTGAGAGGTCTGGAGAATATGCTGGCCAGGGCAGCCGTCGAACATTTTTTGTATCCACAAAGGCCCGTACACGACCTACAACTTGCAGTCGTACATTATCCTGCTGAAATGTAGGGTTTCGCAGGGATCGAATGAAGGGTAGAGCCACGTGTCGGTACAAATCTAAAATGTAACGTCCACTGTTCAAAGTGCCGTCAATGCGAACAAGAGGTGACCGAGACGTGTAACCAATGGCACCCCATACCATTACGCCGTGTGATACGTCAGTATGTCGATGACGAATACACGCTTCCAATGTGCGTTCACCACGATGTCGCCAAACACGGATGCGACCATCATGATACAGAACCTGGATTCATGAGAAAAAATGACGTTTTGCCATTCGTGCACCCAGGTTCGTAGTTGAGTACACCATCGTAGGCGCTCCTGTCTGTGATGCAGCGTCAAGGCGTCAAGGGTAACCGCAGCGATGGTCTCCGAGCTGATAGTCCATGCTGCTGCAGACGTCGTCGAAATGTTCGTGCAGATATCTGTTGTCTTGCAAATGTCCCCATCTGTTGACTCAGGGATCGAGACGTGGCTGCACGATCCGTTACAGCCTTGCGGATAAGATGCCTGTCATCTCGACTGTTAGTGGTACGAGGCCGTTGGGATCCAGCATGGCGTTCCATATTACCCTCCTGAGCTCACCAATTCCATATTCTGCTAACAATCATTGGATCTCGACCAACGCGAGCAGCAATGTCGCGATATGATAAACCGCAATCGCGATAGGCTACAATCCGAACTTTATCAAAGTCGGAAACGTAATGGTACACATTTCTCCTCCTTACACGGGGCATCACAACAACGTTTTACCACGCAACGCCAGTCAACTACCGTTTGTGTATGAGAAATCAGTTGGAAACTTTCCTCAAGTCAGCACGTTGTAGGTGTCGCCACCGGCGCCAACCTTGTGTGAATGCTCTGAAAAGCTGATCATTTGCATATCACAGCATCTTCCTCCTGTCGGTTACATTTCGCATCTGTTACACATCATCTTCGTGGTGTAGTAATTTTAATGACCAGTAGAATCATTCATTGGTTATAGAATATGAGTCATGTGTTAACAATACGTTACATGGAAATGTGGAAAATAGTGAGAGCAGACAAGATACCACATAGACGTGTCACAGAAATGAAAACAATATATATACGTATGTGAACTACAACGTATGTTATAACAAAGGAAATCAAGAGTTAAAACTTCCAGAACGGAACGCAATTTCAAACCCGTTAATACATGTATTTTCGACAGCACAGAAAACCATGTGATTGTGAAACTGTTGCATTCATTTGTTGCAGTTTGTGTTACAAATGGTTTGTTATTGTCATTTCCTTGGGAGTGATCACATTAACATTGATACGAACACCTATATTGGGCACGGAGGTATATCTCACTCATTTACCGTACGCAAAATTAAGTGCGTCGATAAGAGATTCCTGTTATGTGACATACGTACTGACATTAACACTGTGTAAGACACAACTGACGTGTTTTTTGGTGGAGGATTCCGTTGACTTCTCTCCTTGTCATCAAAAGTTTTGTGGTTCGCACTCGAAAACCTCTTCCTTTCGCTGCCAATAGAGTAGTAGTGCAGAATCAAGTCATTACAGCTTCCTACCCTGCAACCTGTTGTTCCAAACGGACGTTACACCACGACACAGACACAAATTTGAATGAAGCAGACAGCGAAATAAAAGAAAAAGAAATTGGCACAGCTCATCCGTACCGCGCTCCACCACTGTAACCCTTTAACCACGGCACCATTTCTTTTACCGACTACTCTACATTGTATTTCTTATTGTTGGACCTTTCACTGTTTCTATTTCGCTTTCTTTTTCACATTCCAGTAGATATGTTTTGATTGAGTTCTTGACGGTCTGTCCACTGGGCCCTCTTACCACAAAATGTGAGAGGAGTGCGATAGGGAATTTCCCTTGTGGAAATATACGGTGATGCGACGTGTCTACGTAGCCGTAATATTGTTTACGGGGCACTGTGTAGAGTTATAATTGAAAATCAGAAAACAGCGTCAAGTAACAGAATATCATCAAATTCAGATAAATTAAACTGTTTAAGCAGCACACACTACTTTCTGGCTGGGACTGACCGAATGCAAAATCCTAAAAATGTTACCCGTGCATCATAGGCGCTGCGCTTCGTGGCTGCTCATTTGTCGGCGCGGCGTTCGCGTTTGTTTGTCGCGAGTTTCAAAATCCTTAAACCTCCCTCGTGAATGAGAGTACTTATTAGTTAAAATTTTATCTAAACCTCTACAATGGTTCCTGAGTTTAACAGAAGAAAGATGTGATGGACTTTAACTTATAAATGCAGCAGAACTCCTATAAGTCGAACCCCGTTGTTGAGGTTCTGTGTAATTCAAGTTGGTCGTAAGAAAGTTAAGATTTTAGGTAAAACTTGAGTAAAAATTCGTTTTTATACACACATCAAAAAAAAAATTTGCATCAGCCCGGTTCCCAGAACTCCTGAAGATAGACGTTTACTGTGGATATTGTATCACAGACACAGTCCCTTTGACGGTTCAGAGACGTCACTAAACCCGACCAAAGATGAGCACCGCCTACTAGACGGAGAGGGTCCAACAGCCCATCAGTTCCAGTCATTCCACCAGGAAGGAGGTACACGCCTCGTGTTGTCTGTAGTTCAACCATGCCTACACGGTCAATACAGCGGTTCGATCGCGTCTGCATTGTCACTTTGTGCCAGGAAGGGCTCTCAACAAGGGAAGTGTCCAGGCGTCTCGGAGTGTACCACAGTGATGCCGTTCGGACTTGGAGGAGATACAGAGAGACAGGAAAGGCAGGAACTGTCGATGACATGCCTCGATCAGGCTGCCCAAGGGCTACTACTACAGTGGATTACAGTTACCTACGGATTATGGCTCGGAGGAACGCCACCATGTTGTATAATGCTTTTCATCCAGCCTCAGGAGTGCATGCAGCAATGTGGATATTCCCTGCTGTTTTGGGGTGGCATTACGTGGGGCCGACGTACGCCGCTGGTGGTCAACGAAGGCGCCGTAACGGCTGTACGATACGGGAATGCCATTGTCCGATCGATAGTGCAACCACATCGGCAGCATATTGGCGACGCATTCGTCTTTATTGACGACAACTCGCACCCTCATCGCACACATCTTGTGGATGACCTCTTTCACGATAATAACATCGCTCGACTAGAGTGGCCAGTATATTCTCCAGACATGGACCCTATCGAACATGCCTGGGATAGACTGAAAAGGGCTGTACATGAACGACGTAACCTACCAACCTCTCTGAGGAATCTACACCGAATCGCCGTTGAGGAATGGGACAATCCGGACTATCAGCGCCTTGATGAACTTATGGATAGTATGCCATGACGAATACAGGAATGCATCAGTGCAAGAGGACGTGCTACTGGGTATTAGTGGTACCGGCGTGTACAGCAGTCTGGACCACCAGCCCTGAAGGTCTCGCTGTATGGTGGTACAACATGCAATGTGTGGTTGCCATGAGGAATAAGGGCGGAAATGATGTTTACCTTGATCTCTATTCCAATTCTCTGTACAGGTTCCAGAACTCTCGGAACCGACATGATGCAAAGCTTTTTTTTATGTGTGTGTACGTTATCTGCGTGTTCGTTTTACGCACTTTCGAACTTGTTACATTTTGAACTTAATTACAAATTTTCCATGTGCGATACAGGTAAAACTGTCCCAGTTAGGCTTTTCGTTCAAAATGCACAGAAATAACCATGGTCTCAGACTGTTAATGGATTCCCATTACGGAACCACAGATATATTAACTTTCGAGGAGTGCTCTTGCTCTTTCTTTGTCGACCCTTGACTAATTGGGAGGGCCTGACAATCAGTTACACCGTTCTCATTGTAACTCCTATTGCTGTGCGTACTGAGCAACAGTGGTCGTTAGAATGCGGTACGCCTAAGTAACAAAACGGAACGCATTTTACAACATTGGATGACGATTGTTGTTTGCTCTGTAGTTGGTTGCCTAGTAACAAGTGTACGATAAAAGACGTAATTTACTGGATAACTGATTGATTCATGGTCTGAAATAAAGGAGGAGACACTAAACGTGTGCTCATATATGTACGGATAACGCAGGTATGTAATATACTATTCTTTTTTAAATTTTTTAATCATTATTGTGCTCATTATACATTTATTCGCTGTTTACCCATTGATTTAGTGATTTTCCATATTATCTGAATTTTTTGTAATTCGGGGTAGCCTCAGCCCCAATTAGCTTGAATTACAGGACCTTTACTGCACATAGGCGGAGAATGTGTGTATGTGGACTCCGGTAACAATAACTGAGAGTGGCTCATCATCCCGGTGCACATCATTCTATTGGACGTCACTTGGCGACTTGCATCTGACAAACCAGTTTCCTAAGTAGGAAAAGGAGACCTAGACAATAATGCGGAAACCGAAACACGTTTTGTATCTGGGGAATATCCACATTGTTCAGAGGTGGTTCCTATGTTTAAAAAAAAAAAAAGTCAGATAAAAATCAATCGTCCGCCCAGGATTTGCTCCCGCAACCTTTCGGTTAGCTAAGTCTGCACTTCACCACAGCCTGCATGTAAACGCTCGTAGTTTTATAGCGTTATTACACGCATGGGGTATTTCGTACCCTGGTTATAAAATGAAAACATTTTAATGAAACCATTTATTTAATTGGAATGAATCTGCGTACTTTCACGATATATTTAATGATTTTTTTACGTAGAAGCACCCACTTCTCATAATGCTAAAAATTAAATCTAAGACATTGTATTCTGCAGATAATTCTTTATATCCAATGAGAATTATTGCCGATACATTCTTGGCAAACGGAAAATTAATAGTCCATAAATATTAACCTGAAGCAAGTCTCGCACGGTGTTTTGGTTTTCCGCTTCATTTTTCAAAGACATACCTCATACATCCGAGAAGACAATCCAGCTTTCTTTTGTCTTGTCTCTTCCAAAAAAATGTTCAAATGTGTGTGAAATCTTATGGTACTTAATTGCTAAGGTCATCAGTCCCTAAGCTTACACACTAGTTAACCTAACAAACACACACACCCACGCCCGAGGGAGGACTCGAACCTCCGCCGGGACCAGCCGCACAGTCCATGACTGCAGCGCCCGAGACCGCTCGGCTAATCCCGCGCGGCTGTCTCTTCCCCTCCAATGATGGCCTACACACCAGATTTGATAAATGAGAGCCAATTTTTCTTTTTGATGCAGTTCCTTTTCCACAGAGTGCTTGTTTGAGATACTAGAGTCCCATCTTCTGTACCTCTTGCTCAGAACTCAAATCTCAGAAAAGTGGCCATTTTCTTTGTAATACCCGTTAGTTTTTTCTCTTATACTCGTTTGCACCATGTTCTACATAGGACGCTAGGTCCTTATCATGTTCCAATTTTCAGTGTATTCCCGAAGTTCAGTAGCTACGTGCGGGGTATTTTTTAGGCAAGCACTTGAAAACGCGCTCCTACTCAACAAGACAATGGGTGAAACTGAGGAACTTACACATCGTTACAAGAGAGGCAGTTAGCTGGAAGCTATATGGAAGAACATCAAATTTATCTAACAACGCTACCAATGTATCAAAGCTGCAGCGCGGTATTTTTTAACCCAAGTGTGTGCTTACGGGCCAGACCATCAAACATATCTTCGATAGTGTTCTGCATAAATGAAACCTACAGTTTAACCTGGAATCCGAGCCACGTTTCGCTGAGAGGTGAATACGAGGTTAAAAATTAGAGATCCGTGTAACGACCCTCGTTAAATCCCGCGGCCTTTTGGTCTTCAGGCCCGATCTAGATCAAGAGACACGTCTCGGATTCTGCTCAAGCTTCGCTGCTGTCTGGAGATGAGACGGCTGTAGCACTAGAGCGCAATGTCGTCGTTTCCTCGCGATAGTTTTTCTCGTTTTAATTCAGCCAGTTTCCACAAAATGATTAGAAGTTATATAACGGCACCTTTCTCGTGACTCAGTCTATCTTTTAGTCAAAACGAGATCAAAATCCCTTTGCCTGAACCAGAGAGCCATTTTGGAGGCAACAGGGTTGGCCAGCACGTGTTGTTGTTGTGATCTTCAGTCCTGAGACTGGTTTGATGCAGCTCTCCATGCTAATCTATCCTGTTAAATACTCTTGAGTAGTCTCCGCCCGGAGATCCGAATGGGGGACTATTTTACCTCTGGAATATTTTACCCAAGAGGACGCCATCATCATTTAACCATACAGTAAAGCTGCATGCCCTCGGGAAAAATTACGGCCGTGGTTTCCCCTTGCTTTCAGCCGTTCGCAGTACCAGCACAGGAAGGCCGTTTTGGTTAGTGTTACAAGGCCAGATCAGTCAATCACCCAGACTGTTGCCCTGGCAACTACTGAAAAGGCTGCTGCCCCTCTTCAGGAACCACACATTTGTCTGGCCTCTCAACAGATACCCTTCCGTTGTGGTTGCACCTATGGTACGGCTATCTGACACATTCTATCATTTCTTGTTTTTCTTCTCAAAGATCTTCCCATAGGTCCAGAAATATCTCGAAATTGATGTACCGTTTTCTGAATGTCTTTTTTAAGTTAAAACTATGTCCTAGGTAACTGAAGAGGCGTACTTGTTCAAAAACCTTCTCATTTATTGTTTTCTTCGCTCTGACTGGATTCTTTCTTTTTAAATTTTTAACTTTTTCTTAATTGTAGTTATAGTTAAACTATTGTATATTTCGTTTTGGATCAATCTGTATACTGTTCTTTGCAAGTACCTTCCGTTTCCTTTATTATTATCTGTTTGTCAGCATATAATGGAGTATTTAATGGTATCATAGATACTATTTTAATTAAATCCTGTTTTAACTAACAATATGGGTGGTAATTGATTGAACCCTTCTTAAGTTCATAGGTTTATTACAGTTTCATACTACATTTTCGAAGCTAATCTTATAATTTGTTTTGTATTTACATGTAGTGTATTTATGTAATTAATAAGATGTTTCTGAAATCGTCACATTGCTAATGTTTTGGACAGAAGGCGATTTGTTTTTAATGCAGTGCATTCTCATAAGCATTAAATGACAAATTCGTTTCTATTCTAAAGTTCCAACGTATTGTCGTTACACAAACATCTTTTTTGAAGCCCTTTACTTCTTCTGAAATTACTGCCCCAGCAATTGTCTACAGTTGTGGCTAATCACCTTGCAATAAAGTTTATGTCAAGTGTTTGATAAAATTATTCCTCTATGATTTCCTGTTTCTCTTCCTTCTCCTGTCTTAATTGCAGAAATAACATCAACTATGTGTTAAAAGCGATTGGTTTTTATTTAATTTTATTGCCGTTTTCAGGTTGATAATTTGATTTTCCGTTATTAGCGACATTCAAAGTGGCTATTATTTTTACATATTGTCTTCAATTTCGATTATTTTCAGTTCTGGTGGCAATCTTTATTGACAAAAATTCCTTATGCTTTGCTTTCCTGAAAGATCAATGTCAGTTTCGATTTTTTTCCTCTGTGTTACCCATATTTCAAACTTTGAACGGAATCAGAAGTGCTAATAGCTTATGTCATTACCTCTATATGCATGATTGTCTCCAATTGGGAATTTATTTTGTTATTAAATATTAATTTATAAATTATTGAATGGGAACCTCTTGTGTTTCTGATATATTTCTATATGTCTTCCTTTCTAAAGAAGATAAAAGTAAGTTTTAACTGATAAAATGCAGGAAAATCTCTAAATGTCTAACCACTTTCTATTAGATTCTTTCACCAAATTTGTCTGCTGTATATGCTACTGGCTCTTTCGCATTGATAAATTTACGTCGCCAAATATTAATTATTGATTAATTTCATTATATTAATAACTTGGTCTTGCGGTTTTTCGCAGTTATTTTAGACTCTTCGCTTTTTCCTTCTTCAGGTCCATAGACTCCTTTGATGTATAGTGGTCTTCTACCAATTTTATATCTATTAGTTACAAAACTTTCATTTATAGTCATAAAAATCTACCTTTCATTCCCATTCCTCACCTATAAGAATAAATAGTCCACTAATTGATAGTTGCCTTTGTTTGGCTTCACTGTAAGCTAGTGTGTAATTGTTTAAGTCATTTGCTCCTCTCAGTTTCTTCTTTGTTTCTGTTTCATGTCATAGTTTATATATATTTTCAAATAAAGATAACAATAAAGTGGTTTGTTACTCACAACTAGTTTCATCAAATTCTAGTCACGTCATCATTTAACAGACCATTGACTTGAAGAAGATATTAAAATTTGTAATCGAACTATCGTAATACGTGAACTACCAAAGCAATGTAATTGTGATTAGCAAATGAGGTATATGGAATCCTCATTACGTAATATCGTTAAGATGTCTGTAAAGGTAAATAACGGGAGTAATCCATCCTAGTGCACAAAACTGGCTTCACAAAGTACGTAACCGTCATGAATAATGTAAGACACGAGTATTAGAGAACTTCGTAGATCTAAAAACACAAATTGCTTAATAAGAACTGGCATTATAAAATGCGAAAAATACGCTAAAAGAGCTTACTGGATATATGTGTTACGTCACCTCTCGTATAGTGGCCAGAAACACTGGTACAACATAGAACGAATAAACAGGGTCCGCCCTTTGAAGAAACTCAGCAGCACATGTGCAAAACGTAGGGCAGTTATGTAACGGACCAGAGGCCACAAAAATCTCGATAAGGAATGGCATAACTACACCGACATATAGGTACAGGTAAGCGCTGGAAGATAGGGAAAGGCCTGTACACACAACAAAACTAGATATCAGGTCATAAAGCATAACAGTTAAGAAGCAGACATTACAGTAACTGAAGTCAGCATCACAGTAGCAGGCAAACGTCACTGATAATTCTACCTGCCCATAAGGGTAAGCTCAAGAGTAGTTCTAAGTCATCTCATTATTTCTACCTCTTCTAAAATAGTAAGCAAATGTTCCTTAATTTCCTTTATGTAAATGTTTATTATTTTTTGAAATTTTAGTAAATAGTATCCTTCCCCGAGTGTAGGTGTGCGCTGATTGCCGTTCTCGACTTTGTCTTATCAGAATGGGACAGTCAACAAGTACTATAAGCACCAGAACCATTGAAGGTTCTGTTTCCGATGTTTATGTGTCCAATGTCTATGGAAAACGTGGGTAAAACATTCTTTTCTCTCAATACTTTGCCATTTTCATCAGATATTTTACTCAGATAATGCATTGGAGGTAACTTCTGTGATCAAGAAACTGTTCAAGATTTACAGTGATAAACTGATCCGAGTTGGTCGTAGCAGACCACTACCTGAGTTACTCATTCTTTTTCTAATAATTACTCTGTGGGTATTGTTAAACAACTTCACACTGTAACCAGCGGTATAGGCAATGTACGGAATGACTCTCATTTCTCTGTTGAACGCTTCATGACTATAAGGTACACTGTACAACCTATGGAGTTGTTGTTGTGGTCTTCAGTCCTGAGACTGGTTTGATGCAACTCTCCATGCTACTCTATCATGTGCAAGCTGCTTCATCTCCCAGTACCTACTGCAACCTACATCCTTCTGAATCTGCTTAGTGTATTCATCTCTTGGTCTCCCCCTACGATTTTTATCCTCCACGCTGCCCTCCAATACTAAATTGGTGATCCCTTGATGCCTCAGAACATGTCCTACCAACCGATCCTTTCTTCTGGTCAAGTTGTGCCACAAACTTCTCTTCTCCCCAATCCTATTCAATACTTCCTCATTAGTTATGTGATCTACCCATCTAATCTTCAGCGTTCTTCTGTAGCACCACATTTCGAAAGATACTATTCTCTTCTTGTCCAAACTATTTACCGTCCATGTTTCACTTCCATACATGGCTACACTCCATACAAATACTTTCAGAAATGACTTCATGACACTTAAATCTATACTCGACGTTAACAAATTCCTCTTCTTCAGAAACTCTTTCCTTGCCATTGCCAGTCTACATTTTATATCCTCTCTACTTCGACCATCATCAGTTATTTTGCTCCCCAAATAGCAAAACTCCTTTACTACTTTGTCTCATTTCCTAATCTAATACCCTCAACATCACCCGACTTAATTCGACTACATTCCATTATCCTCGTTTTGCTTTTGTTGATGTTCATCTTATATCCTCCCTTCAAGACACCATCCATTCCATTCAACTGCTCTTCCAAGTCCTTTGCTGTCTCTGACAGCATTACAATGTCATCGGCGAACCTCAAAGTTTTTATTTCTTTTCCATGGATATTAAAACCTACTCCGAAGTTTTCTTTTGTTTCCTTTACTGCTTGCTCAATATACAGATTGAATAACATCGGGGAGAGGCTACAACCCTGCCTTACTCCCTTCCCAACCACTGCTTCCCTTTCATGTCCCTCGACTCTTATACCTGCCATCTGGTTTCTGTACAAATTGTAAATAGCCTTTCGCTCCCTATATTTTACCCCTGCCACCTTTAGAATTTGAAAGAGAGTATTCCAATGAACATTGTCAAAAGCTTTCTCTAAGTTTACTAACGCTAGAAACGTAGGTTTGCCTTTCCTTAATCTTTCTTTTAAGATAAGTCGTAAGGTCAGTATTGCCTCACGTGTTCCAGTATTTCTACGGAATCCAAACTGATCTTCCACGAGGTCGGCTTCTACTAATTTTTCCATTCGTCAGTAAAGAATTCGTGTTAGTATTTTGCAGCTGTGGCTTATTAAACTGATTGTTCGGTAATTTTTACATCTGTCATCACCTGCTTTCTTTGGGATTGGAATTATTATATTCTTCTTGAAGTCTGAGGGTATTTCGCCTGTCTCGTACATCTTGCTCACCAGATGGTAGAGTTTTGTCAGGACTGGCTCTCCCAAGGCCGTCAGTAGTTCCAGTATGGAGTAACAACCTGAAAGTACCCATCTTATAAGAGCAGATGCGGCTCGAATAATCGTGGATGACCAAGGCAGTGTGGTCCGTCTTCTGTACTGATCGTATTTGAATTGTGTCCCGAGCAATGTATCAAGCAAACATAGACAAGCGATTTTCCCTCAATTACCATTCTGCATTTACTCTCTATCTCTCTGTCCCTCCTTCATTATCCCCCCCCCCCTCTCTCTCTAACGTATACACACACAAACAAACATGTATCCGTCAAAACTGATGCGTAAAACATAGCAGCAGAGCCTGAAACTAAGTGCCTGCCATGTTATTCACGTTTCTAAATAGTTAAAAATGCATGTGGCTAAAAAATACCATCGCAAGCAAATAGCTGACATTCCATTTTTTAGCCGAAATCAGTGGATGTACCACATCGAGCCTGACGACGTCTACAACCGCGGAAAACTCATGTCGGCTAAACTACTATGCTAAGCAGACAACAACACCAAGAAATAGGCAGTCTGAATTACTGCTTCATTGATTACGGGCATCACGTCAAATTATGTTATGCAAGCCTCACAACATTTCACGTATACAAATAGAAATACACTCCTGGAAATGGAAAAAAGAACACATTGACACCGGTGTGTCAGACCCACCATACTTGCTCCGGACACTGCGAGAGGGCTGTACACGCACGGCACAGCGGACACACCACGAACCGCGGTGTTGGCCGTCGAATGGCGCTAGCTGCGCAGCATTTGTGCACCGCCGCCGTCAGTGTCAGCCAGTTTGCCGTGGCATACGGAGCTCCATCGCAGTCTTTAACACTGGTAGCATGCCGCGACAGCGTGGACGTGAACCGTATGTGCAGTTGACGGACTTTGAGCGAGGGCGTATAGTGGGCATGCGGGAGGCCGGGTGGACGTACCGCCGAATTGCTCAACACGTGGGGCGTGAGGTCTCCACAGTACATCGATGTTGTCGCCAGTGGTCGGCGGAAGGTGCACGTGCCCGTCGACCTGGGACCGGACCGCAGCGACGCACGGATGCACGCCAAGACAGTAGGATCCTACGCAGTGCCGTAGGGGACGGCACCGCCACTTCCCAGCAAATTAGGGACACTGTTGCTCCTGGGGTATCGGCGAGGACCATTCGCAACCGTCTCCATGAAGCTGGGCTACGGTCCCGCACGTCGTTAGGCCGTCTTCCGCTCACGCCCCAACATCGTGCAGCCCGCCTCCAGTGGTGTCGCGACAGGCGTGAATGGAGGGACGAATGGAGACGTGTCGTCTTCAGCGATGAGAGTCGCTTCTGCCTTGGTGCCAATGATGTTCGTATGCGTGTTTGGCGCCGTGCAGGTGAGCGCCACAATCAGGACTGCATACGACCGAGGCACACAGGGCCAACACCCGGCATCATGGTGTGGGGAGCGATCTCCTACACTGGCCGTACACCACTGGTGATCGTCGAGGGGACACTGAATAGTGCACGGTACATCCAAACCGTCATCGAACCCATCGTTCTACCATTCCTAGACCGGAAAGGTAACTTGCTGTTCCAACAGGACAATGCACGTCCGCATGTATCCTGTGCCACCCAACGTGCTCTAGAAGGTGTAAGCCAACTACCCTGGCCAGCAAGATCTCCGGATCTGTCCCCCATTGAGCATGTTTGGGACTGGATGAAGCGTCGTCTCACGCGGTCTGCACGTCCAGCACGAACGCTGGTCCAACTGAGGCGCCAGGTGGAAATGGCATGGCAAGCCGTTCCACAGGACTACATCCAGCATCTCTACGATCGTCTCCATGGGAGAATAGCAGCCTGCATTGCTGCGAAAGGTGGATATACACTGTACTAGTGCCGACATTGTGCATGCTCTGTTGCCTGTGTCTATGTGCCTGTGGTTCTGTCAGTGTGATCATGTGATGTATCTGACCCCAGGAATGTGTCAATAAAGTTTCCCCTTCCTGGGACAATGAATTCACGGTGTTCTTATTTCAATTTCCAGGAGTGTATATTATATGGTGAGCCACTGCAGCAGCACTTTAGTAATCACCTGATGATTATGAGCGTATGTCTCGTTAAAATATTGTGCAGCTTCCACAACATTATCCGACGAGAAGCCCGTGAACTAATGAAGCAGTCATTACGTCGGGAATGTCTCAATCATCACAGCCTGAACTACAGTCTAGCAGAAGCACCATCAGGCAGACTACCACGCTGATCTTTCGCTACTACAATGTTGCTCTTGTACTTCACTATAGGCCATCGAGAATTGGAGAGCGTCAAAGCGGTTGCCGGTCTGCAAGGGCCTAAGACGCCGTCGAAGGTTCTGTTAGTTATAGAGACATTTTTGAAATTCTCAATAAAGCTGGGAGAGTGCTAACGAGTGCTTCGCCAAACTCGAGGTCTGAGAGAGAGAGTTCGCCGTTTTAATCAGGCATCCCACCACGTCAACACCACAGGTGGACACAAAACAGAAGTTCTGAAACAGCATAAGCATACTTACAAGGAGATGGCACGACCGTGGGGTCGGGGATTTGTCCGCAATTTTGTGTGGTGAAAGAGGACCCCTAACACCTCACGTGGTTAAAATATTTGGACGCACTACTCGGAAAATCCCGAGAAAAATCGATCCAAAGTTTCTTAAGTGCCTTATGAGCATAAAATGTTAATCAATTTTCGTGCCGCCGTCTGGCCCACATGGTGAGCGCTCGGACCCTTACGCCAGAGATCTCGGGCTCGATTCCTCCTCCAGCACTTTTTGTTTCCTCTGTTGCTTGCAAAATTGCAGCGCATTGTTACAGGAGAATCGTGAAATTAATTCCCGGGAAGATAGTATAAAAATTCGTTTTATAATTCACCATCAATTATCGTCACCAAAATTCCGAGATATGATTTAATATGCCTGGTTTGCCCCTCATAATTGGCAGAAACTCGAAACATTTTCGTAAACGTTAATGAGGCATGTTTTTGTACAGATTTATTGCAAACGCCCTGTGATTCTAAAAAATCCGCTTTTATAAGTTGCGCAAGATGTCGCTAAAATTATTGCTTTGTTTGTTTTTACGATAATTACCACTGTGGTTCTTGTTTATAATTATTATATGTATAAAAATTGAATGTTTCCCAATCGACTTTGTTATTATGATTAAAAAGGCAATGTTTCTCCTCATATACTTTGCAATGAAAAATGGAAAACCCACCGCCATGAATTGTGTTGTTGGACAAAAAGAAAATAATTTTTATTCAATAATGTAACTAATTTGTTAAAGATAGTGTAGGTTTGGGAAACTTTCTGAATAATTGGTGGAATAACCAAAGAAAATGAAACAGAAGAAAAAAAAGTGGCACAGGAGGAGTCGAACACGAGACCTCTGGCATAAGAATCCGAGCCCTAAACACCGAGGCCAGACGGCGGCTCGGCAGATTACTTACATTTTATACTTCTAAAGCACCTAAGAAACTTTGGATCGATTTTTCCCGGGATTTTCCGGGTAGTGCGTCCTAATATTTTACCCACGTGAGGTGTTAATGGTCCTCTTTCACCCCACAAAATTGCGGACAAATCCCCGATCCCACGGTCGTGCCGTATCCTTGTTAGCTGCTTCGGATCACCTTCGGATCTCGTGAAATGGTTTTAAACGGTCCCTAGTGGTTCCACCTGTACACGAGGGCAAACGCGAAAGTCACGCTGCGTGAGCACGTTCGATGGTGATGCAGCCAAACACTGTCCTTAGGGAAGGGTTGAGACTCCCCAGAGTGTCAGTGCTGTGAAAGATTGTGAAGAACGGCTTCCTGTTGCTCATAGCACTGCGAACTGCCATTGCTGAAGGCGAAATGTGTGGGAATCAACGCCACAGGGAAAGTGGTGGTTACATTGACGCCCTTTGACCTAGCACACTGCGGCCTTTTCGAGCCGTTTCTTAGCGGCAACATGTCTGCAATGTTTACCTCGGTCGTTAATAAGAAAAGCACATGTTTTCAATTTTTCCTACCGAGGTGGTGACCTCAATGGCAGAGGCGTCAAGACAAGGGTAGAAATATGGGTAGAACGGGTTTGACGACCTTCCGATCGTGTGACATGTCCACGGTGTCTTTGGGCGGAATTGTGGTGCAACATGGTGATAATGTGACATCATTAATCAACCCTACACATCACACGAAATTCCGAGGTCTGGCCTTTTTTCCCGCATTTGTTGATACCTGGCTGTTTTAAGTGTCGGCGAGCCAGAGGTTGTCGCCGCAAAGCACCGTGCTTTTGCAGCATTACAGAGCAAGATTGTCCGTAAAGCCAAATTTCAGTCTTAACCGTCGCAATGGGTGAGAATTACGGGGTTTCGGAAAAGTGACCCTATAATTTTGTTGCTTAGTGTAGCTAGTTGGAATTATAGTAGCGCTAGTTTCGTAACTGTGTTAACATATTGCCATTTTTATGCAAAGCGTGTATAAATATATTATAAACAAAGTAGATGCGGCTTATGATGTCATGCATGGTGTGGATGATTTTGTGTATCATCAACATCGACAAGTGCAATGAATATGGATGATACGATACTCTATGGTATTCTGCGGTTTGAATTCACTCTGTTTTTTTTTTTTTTTGTTTTTTTTTTTAGCAGTTGCATTGATTTGATTTTTGTAAGTGATACTGACAATATTATACACATGTATAATGCATTACTCAAACTACAACTTCTCCCGGATAATTATTTTGTTCAAATGGCACAAGAATTCCACCTGACGTAGTGTAATAATGTTGACTGTAAGCTGTGTTCATATCACTAAAATTACAGATCGTACATCAGAGCTTTTACAGTTTTTGTCTTCGATGGATTTAATTATTCTTAGCAAATTGATCATGAAAGGGAACCACAGAATACCACGCGCACACAACACTGACGTATGGTACCAGAAATATTTTTCTCCGTGATTCGTGCCTAGTTTAATTTTGGCCACATACATCAGCAATGAAATCTTGTTCAACAATAAATACCATCAGCACTGTTCTTAGAAAATGCTGTCTGATTCGATTATTTTTTTCTTTTATAAATAGATTTCGGTACCACCGGTGCACATTTATTTCTTACACATCGGAATATTGAAAGTTTGCAGTTTCAAGTAATTTAAATTTGCCGCTGTAATAAAAGTTAAGAGGGCGGCCAACAAAAGATAGAGGATTTCTTTTTTAATTAAGATTTTCCTTTTCCCAGTAAATCATTTAAATCATTTAAATTGATGCCACCAATAAAAAATTATTAAATTGTTTTTAAAATTAGATTAACACAAACCCATGCTATTTTCAACCGGAAGTACAGACGAATTTGCTATATAATCGCAACTAACAATGGCTGCGCTTCTTGCAGCTATGATAAAACAATTAATACAAAATTATAATTAAAACAGGAAGCGAATTTTCAATAATTAATCATAAATAGTTTTAACGCATTTGGCTCTATTTGTTTTTACCAGCAAATGAATATAAAAGTACAATAATTTTACATTAAATGTTTTTCATTTAACAGACCTCAAATCGATTCGCGTCTTGAATCGGCGATGTACATCAGAAGAAGACGACAAAAGGGTACAAAACAAAAGAAAAGAATGACATAGATTAACAAAGAATGTGAGACAAATATTGTCTCTGTTTTACATAATTATCATCTTTTTAAGAAATAATTACATAATTGAATGAATATTATCAATACGTTCATATTCCACTCGTAATAAAAGAAATATATATATCGTGGATGTTATAATGGGCGACACGTGACAGGTTTGTGATTCTCTACACCAGGCAGTTCAAGGTCATGGTAAGCTGGAGTTGCTATTTATAGATAGCATTTACATTTTACGTATGTCTGAGACGTTCATTTCAAATGTTTCCAGCTGTACTTTGTTCTCATTGGCACACTTAATTTCCGCACATTTCTCTGGAGCGCCCACAACTCTACCTGCCAAATCATTTGGACCCGTCACGGCAGTACCCGTAACGACAGATACTACAACTGATCCCACAACTGAAGGAGAAACGGACGTAACGTCGAAAGGAGCCTACGCTTCACAGCCAGCAGTAAGCGGCGTGGAGCCAAAGATGGGCGGGGCGTCCAATTATTCTCACATAGACCTTACCATAGAAATATGCCAGAACTTGCACATATTAGATATTCCACAGCCAGCAAGACGTGTGACGGGTATCTTCCGCAGACTTCAGGATCGTACAGGTAAGTAAGTGCTTTCTGTGTTGCATGTTAACCGAAGAATGACGCCAAGCATACAAGACTCTGCAAAACCATAGTTTCTGTAGACAGAGCCAATTAATCTTAGAGTTGTGTGTGTGTGTGGAGGTACGTCCCGTTACAAAATAACTGGTTCTAGATGAATGAAAGGAACATTTCAGTAATGGTTGTTGTCTCCTATGTTTTGGTCGCTACTGCAACCTTGTCTGAAACACTTGTACCGTTCGACCAATTCTACGACATCAAGTGGCTTCAAAATGACTCAAGTTGTGTGTTAAGCGACTCTTTATTTGGTGTGGAATCATATCGAAAGGAACATTTAAGAAAATTCGTGAACTGATTACTTACTGGCTGATTAAAACGAAAGTCGTAATATCCTCTCTTTACTTATAAAGGTACAGTTTCTTTTCTACATGTTTATTTTATTTGGTGGTCAAGTGAAGGTGGAGAGAGTTACACCCAGAAATGTAGTGATCTGGAATTATGTATTCAATGATACATCATTAACATCTGACAATTAAACATCAAAATTTGGTTTAGCAATTATTATTATTCTCTTGTCAGAAAAATACATAAAACGCAGTTTATACAATTGTTTAGAGATAAACACGGCTTATATAACCTTTGCCTGAATTTGGCCACTTCCAGGTTTGCACTGCTAGAAACATTTGTGCTACTGGTTTAGCTGTCGTGGAGGGCACTGAGTTTACAATCCAGTAAATCGCTAGAATACGCTCGTACTAGAATGCCTAATCTCTATAACAGAGATTTTTAGTTAAATAGGAGTATCCGCATATTTCATTTTCGCGCCAGTCGTGTTTTATCCTGCTTTTTCACCAGCGTGGTGTACGTTAATATTCAGAGAAACTTGATTGTCATGCGTGTCTGCGAGAATTGTGAGAGATTAATTGTCTTTTCCTTCTAATCCTAACGATTGACTCCGCAAATAAAGGCAATTCCTATATCTTTACTGAGTCAGTGGGCCTGTTGCATGATGTATAATATTACTCATTGATTTTGAGTTTGGTCTCAGCCTTCCAAAAGTAATATCGGTGAGGTGGTTGTTCTTGTTGTCTTCAGCCCTGAGACTGGTTTGATGCAGCTCTCCATGCCACTCTATGTTGTGCAAGCTTCTTCATCTCCCAGTACATACTGCAACCTACATCCTTCTGAATCTGTTTAGGGTATTCATCTCTTGGTCTCCCTCTACAATTTTTACCTTCCACGCTGCCCTCCAATACTATATTGGTGATCTCTTGATGCCTCAGAATGTGCCCCACCAACTGATCCCGTCTCCTAAGCAGGTTGTGCCACAAACTCCTCCCCAGTCCTATTCAGTACCTCCTCATTAGTTACGTGATCTACCCATCTAATCTTCAGCATTCTTCTGTAGCACCGCATTTCGAAAGCCTCTATTCTCTTCTTGTCTAAACTATTTATCGTCCACGTTTCACTTCCAAACATGGCTACACTCCATATAAATACTTTCAGAAACGACTTCCTGACACTTAAATCTATACTCGATGTTAACAAATTCCTCTTCTTCAGAAACGCTTTCTTTGCCATTGACCGTCTAAATTTTATATCCTTTCTACTTCGACCGTCATCAGTTATTTTGCTCCCCAAATAGCAGAACACATTTACTACTTTCCGCCTCTCATTTCCTAATCTAATTCCCACAACACCACCCGATTTAATTCGACTACATTCCATTATTCTCGTTTTGCTTCTGTTGACGTTCATCTTAGATCCTCCTTTGAAGAGACCGTCCGTTCCGTTCAACTGCTCTTCCTGGTCCTTTGATGTCTCTGACAGCATTACAATGTCATCGGCGAACCTCAAAGTCTTTACTTCTTCTCCATGGATTTTAATTCCTACTCCAAACTTTTCTTTTGTTTCCATTACTGGATGCTCAATATACAGATTGAATAACATCGGGGACAGGTTACATCCCTGTGTCACTCCCTTCCCAACCACTGCTTCCGTTTCATGTCCCTCGACTCTTATACCTGCCATCTGGTTTCTGTGCAAATTGTAAGTAGCCTATCGCTCCCTGTATTTTACCCCTGCCACCTTCAGAGTTGGAAAGAGAGTATTCCAGTCAACATTGTCAAAAGCTTTCTCTAAGTTTACAAATGCTAGAAACGTAGGTTTGCCTTTCCTTAATCTTTCTTCGAAGGTAAGTCGTAGGGTCAGTATTGCCTCACGTGTTCCAATAGTTCTACGGAATCCAAACTGATCTTCCCCGAGGTCGGCTTCTACCAGTTTTTCCATTCTTCTGTAAAGAATTCGTGTGAGTATTTTGAAGCCGTGGCTTAATAAACTGATAGTTCGTTAATTTTCCCATCTGTCAACACCTGCTTTGTTTGGGATTGGAATTATTATATTCTTGTTGAAGTCTGAGGGTATTTCGTATGTCTCATACATCTTGCTCACTAGATGGTAGATCTTTGTTAGGCCTGGCTCTCCCAAGGCTGTCAGTAGTTCTAATGGAATGTTGTCTACTACCGGGCCCTTGTTCCGACTTAGGTCTTTCAATGCTGTGTCGAGCTCTTCACGCAGTATCATATTTCCATTTCATCTTCATCTCCATCCTCTTCCATTTCCATAATATTGTCCTCAATAACATCGCCCTTGTATAGATCCTCTATATACTCCTTCCACCTTTCTGCTTTTCGTTCTTTGCTTAGAACTGGGTTTCCATCTGACCTCTTGATATTCATGCAACTGCAAGTGGTTCTCTTTTCTTCAAAGGTCTCTTTAATTTTCCTGTAGGCAGTATCTATGTTACCCCTAGTGAGATAAGCCTCTACATCCTTACATTTGTCTTCTAGCCATCCCTGCTTAGTTATTTTGCATTTCCTGCCAATCTCATTTATGAGACGTTTGTGTTCATTTTTGCCTGCTTCATTGCTTCATTTACTGCATTTTTATATTTTCGCCTTTCATCAATTAAACATCTCTTCTGTTACCCAAGCATTTCTAGTAGTCCTCGTCTTTTTACCTACTTGATCCTCTGCTACCTTCACTATTTCATCTCTCAAAGCTACCCATTCTTCTTGTAATGTACTTGTTTCCCCTGCATTTGTCAATCGTTCCCTAATGCTCTCCCTGAAGCTCTCTACAACCTTTGGTTCTTTCAGTTTATCCAGGTCCCATCTCCTCAAATTTCCACTTTTTTGCTGTTTCTTCAGTTTTAATCTACAGTTCATAACCAATAGATTGTGGTCAGAGTCCACATCTACCCCTGGAAATATCTTACAGTTTAAGACCTGGTTCCTGAATCTCTGTCTTACCATTATACTCCTGAATTACCCCTATTTTATTTTGTGTTTATAACCCTGTAGTAACCTGACCAGAAGTCTTGTTCCTCCTGCCACCGAACTTCACTAATTCCCACTATAACTAACATTAACCTATTCATTTCCCTTTTTTAATTTTCTAACCTACCTGCCCGATTAAGGGATCTGGCATTCCACGCTCCAATCCGTAGAACGTCAGTTTTCTTTCTCCTGATAACAACGTCCTCGCCCGGAGATGCGAATGGGGGACTATTTTACCTCCGGAAAATATTACCCAAGAGGACGCCATCATCATTTAACCATACAGTAAAGCTGCATGCCCCCGGGAAAAATTACGGCTGTAGTTTCCCCTTGCTTTCAGCCGTTTGCAGTACTAGCACAGCAGGGCCGTTTTGGTTAGTGTAACAAGGCCACACCAGTCAATCATCCAGACCGTTGCCCCTGCAGCTACTGAAAAGGCTGCTGCCCCCCTTCAGGAACCTCACGTTTGTCTGGCCTTTCAACAGATACCCCTCCGTTGTGGTTGCACCTCCGGTACGGCTATCTGTATCGCTGAGACACGCAAGCGTCCCTACCAACGGGAAGGTCCATGGTTCATGGGAAGGTCAGTGAGGTTACAGTGTCATAATAAGTAAAGAGTTACACTGTGGTTCCTTTTTATATGTTTAGGATAGTAGTCACAATTATTGGTACTGAAAAAAGGCATTGTGTAGTGAAATGTAAGGAATCGAAATAATAATTCTTTGCGCTGAATTCAGACAGCAAAGTCTGTAAAATTCTGTTGTGTTTCACGTCTTTCGTAGGCGTCTCTTCTTTCGTTTCTACAGTATTAGATGCAAACAAAATCTTGTACAAAGGCAGTTGTTCATTCAGTTTCCACTCTAATGCAAAATTTTTTCTCTAGCAAATGCTTAACGTGAAGAAACTTGGCTAAGTTCTAGGGCACGCGAGATGACACAACCCGCGAGATGACACAACTTGCGTAGCATCCATATTCGTCAAACATTTATCTTTCTTCAGCACCGACGTTCCAGAACCGCAGTCTGTGATAATCTGGTTCTCCTACCACTGTCACATTTCCTTCAGAAGTATTGCAGGAAACGAAGCGGTTAGTTGAAGAAAATCTGTAATGACAGCCACTTAGTTTCTTTCCCATTACATTTACAATCTTCTTCAAAACTCTTAAATGTGCAGTTCACAGCCAAGTTAGAAAGTTGAGCATGCAATGCAAAAATATCTTCATATTCTTTCGGGCCAGAAATAATTAGTCGAGCGCTAGTGTATTCTATTAGCGCGAATACTCTTTTCGATGGCAGAAAGGAGTGCCGCGGGACATCAGTTCAATATACTTCACATTTGGAGGACTAAGTTGTGACGGAAAAATAGCAGAACATCATTACGACTGTAAAGTTTCTACTCGGTCCTCCGAAGCCATCTATGCAAAGTCGCGAAGTTCAGTAGCTAGACAAATCATTATTACATCAGAGAAGATAAACTAGTTGGCCAAGATCGATAATACTAAACGTTTTTCTTGATAGCCAATTTCGGTAATCAGTGTTACCATCTTCAGATAACTGAAACAAGTTATCGAGAATAAATATTATTATTGGGATATTACCAAAGAAGTTTATCTTTAATGCACTGTCACGGATCGTCCCTTGCGGCTCAAAATGAGTAAACTGAAGGAAATCGTACCATGACTGTCTGTCAAATATTGCTGAGGATATCTCATCTGATCAGTTTTTGTACTCATGTCCCATTCTAATGTACGTGAAAACATTTTCTGTTGTCAGCTTTGTCTGTGAATGAGCCATCACATCTGTAAAATTGCAGGTGTACATTTGTCGTCTGTAGTAGACGATTTGATCTGGTGTTTAAGAATAACCAGACTTCAGGTTTGGACTTGTGCATTGCAATCTGCATCATTACTTAATTCTCAGGTGACTTATCCTTAGGCAAGTATATGTAATAAATAGTCCTGTCTATCTTTCGTCCTGCATAGTCACTGCACCTTGAAGCCTGTTCCTGCAGCTCGATAACGAAGGATCTTAAAAATAGAGAAAAGGGCCATGGAAGGTACATCAAACACGACGCAGCCTTCGGATCTCAAGGCTCAGCATAGGAGATTTTTCAAACTTAGAGTTTGTCCTCATCTGGAACAAGCAAAGGAACTAAAATTTTTATCAAGCAACTTGCTGAGTTACTGCAAAGATTTAGCTAATGAGGGTAAGCACACTGAGCTAAAAGTTAAACACTTCGATGCCAGTGATGTGTGCCATGTATTTCTCATCTAAACAGGAATACCTTAGGTAAATTGATTCTATTGAAAACTGACAGAGACTTCTTAAACAAATCTTAGTAATGATTTATGCATCCTTATTAAGAGTGCCGTCATGCTGAAAGTGCCCATAAAATAAAGATATTTATGAGACACTATCTGGGAATAATAGATGGATGACTGCTCAAAAAAATGGTTCAAATGGCTCTGAGCACTATGGGACTTAACTTCTTAGGTCATCAGTCCCCTAGAACTTAAAACTACTTAAACCTAACTAACCTAAGGACATCACAAAGATCCATGCCCGAGGCAGGATTCAAACCTGCGACCGCAGCGGTCGCGCGGTTCCAGACTGAAGCGCATAGAACAGCTCGGCCAGTCCGGCCGGCTGAATGCTCACGGATGAGTCGAAATGTGACACTTTCACAGACTGACAGGTAAATGATAGTATTCAATGGAGATATGACGTCTCCCTTCGAAAGTTATCAGTAGGGAAACGATCTTGTCTTCTTAGGACTGTTATGTTAAGAAGGAATCCGATCTGAATTGAGATAAATGTGCGCATATCTGTCACGTGGTTTACCTCTGCTCAAGATGTCAAAGTGTTCGGACCGTGCGGGGTACGGCCGATATTTCAGCATGGATAAAAGAATGTTGGAAGTATTCGACTGGGGGGGGGGGGGGGGTGGGGGGACACAGGCAAAGTCTACAGGCTATAGGGCAGCCACAGTAACTTGTGTGATGGCACCTTGCCACACGGTGTTCAGCTCATTGCATACTAACAATTAAATTAGAAACGTAACTGCTTCTACTACCTTTAAGTAAGTATAACGCAAAACTTAAGGACGGAATAGGTTAACCACTCAGTGGGAATGAATAGAATTGTGGGATCACGTTTTCATAGGAAAAGTGTTCTCTGAAGTCTTTACGTCAAATGGCGTGATGTCGGCGTGACTATAGCGACAAATTTGGCTGGCCTTACGACACGAAGCAATTTACGTGCCGGGAGAAGACGATGTATGTTAATCAACGAGCGTTACGGTGCAGTGTGGTGGTGTATTTCATTACGTCGTGGCCCGGAGATAGCATCTGGATGCCCTTAGGTGGGGAAGAATCATGGGGAAACTGGAGGACGGACAAAGTGTGATTAGCCCAGGAGTTTGCTGTTGCTGACAGCAGTGTTTCACATGCATTGGGAGCATTCCTGACTACAGTCACTGCTGCTCGAAGGATAGCAGGTTTAGAGCACGGCCAGCTCAGTAGCAGATGACCGCTACATTGTGCAACAGACAAGAAGAGACGTGTGTGTAATAGCGGGTACAGTGGCAACCACATTTAACGCGACTGACAGGCACAGGTCTCATGATCGGCAGTGACGGGCGAGCGCAAGGGGTGTTCTCTTTGATCAGTTCGCTGTGTTCTTCAGATAACTGCACATCGGCGTCACCGTTCGTGACGCTGTGAATATATAAGAACTGGACTAACGAGGACTCTGGTGGCGGATTATTATTGTGTGAGATCAGATTCAGTTTAACTAATGATTGTCGACGTACCCTCAGACGGCGAGAGGTCAGATAACGTGATGCACCCAGGAATATTGCCGAACATGATCGTTTTTATGATCGAGGATACACAGTGTGAGGAATGAAAATGTTGCATGGAAGTACTAACCTCCAAATCTTTGGACATGGTACCTTCACCGATCAATGTGAACTGCACTCCTTTCGGATGTATGTCCCATGAAGAACTATATCCTGCTTCATTTGACGAACAGGGAATCATCGTAAATCGCAGTGGCTTCTATGTAGCTACTGCCTTTGAAGAAAAGACTAATTAATTTTCGTCTTATTGCATATTCCCTTTAGTTACCTAAATTGCGAAAGAGTTAAGTGATAACAAGTGAAATGTATTGGTTATAATAAGAAGTGTGGTAGAAAACAAAGACTACGTAGAACTAAAATGTCTTGTGTAGACTAAATTGTCTACAGAAAATTTCACAGATACTGAAGGAATTTTTCACTCCAGAGAAATACGTGTTTAGTAGATATATGAAAATGTGAAAAACTTTCAAGTTCATACAAATTGTGCTCAAACTCTGATTAGGAGGTTATTAGACTGTATTGTAGGGTAAGTAAACGGAAGACTGCCATACACTGATCAGAAAATGACTTAGAAAATGCAATAGGTCTACTAAAGAGACGGCTTACAATAGGCTTGTCCGACCTGTACTAGGTTACTTCTGTGTGGTGTGTGGTCAACATCGGATAGGAATGAAGGGGACATCGAAAAAGTCCAGAGAAGGGCAGTTCCTTTCGTATTATTGCGAAGTAGGGGAGATAGTACCACGTATATAACACACGAATTAGGCCGGCAATCATTAAATCAAAGGCCATTCACGTTGCAGCCTCATCTTTCTCATACAGTTTCAATCATCAGCTTTCTCTTCAGAGTGTGAAAATATTTTTTTTGCCACCTACCTTCATACGAAGAAATGATGATCATAATTAAATAAGAGAAATCAGACCAGCCACGTAAAAAATTAACTATTCGTTTTTCCCGCAATCAGTTCGAGGATATAAGGATAGAGAAATAGCTTGAATGTGGTTCGATGAACAATCTGCCAAGCACATAATTGTAAACTGCAGAGTAATCATGTGGATGCAGATGAATGCTTCTACGAATTTTCTAAGAGCCTCACAAATGACAGCAAATAAACCGCAGTAATTTAATACAAATGTACGACAACTACGAAAGTACAGATTCTTTAGTAAGACACATACTTCACTCTTACTGCCCTGTCACCCACAGATCTGTGTTTCTATACTTTACATAACTGAATATTACTCTACCAGATATGAGAATAGTGTTGTGACATTGAAATTCGATATCTTCAGAAGTTAAAAATGGAAGATCGAGCATTCAGGCACACATATGTCGGTGTCTTCGCTAAAAATTTGGAAATTTGCGGGTAAGTTCCTATGGGACCAAACTGCTCAGGTCATCGGTCCCTAGGTTTACACACTATTTAATCTATCTTAATCTAACATACGCTAAGGACAACACACACACACCCATGGACGCGGGAGGACTGGAACCTCCGACGGAGGAATGTCGTAACTAAACTGGAATCAAAGTCTGTACTACAGCTAGAGGGCCTCGGCCCAGTTTTTAGAGCTTTTGTACGTACCATACCGTGCTTGGCACCGCACCCATGTCACATGCACGGGATGCCTAAATGAGGCAGTAGCAGAGAGGCGAAATTCTTTGTCAAACCGACTCGGTTCCTACAGCAAAAATTATGCCTCCCCGTTACATTTCCTCTCTCTCTCTCTCTCTCCCTCTCTCTGTCTCTCTCTGTCTCTCTCTGTCTCTCTCTCTCTCTATCTCTCTATCACACACACACACACACATAGACTTTTATAACTGCTACAAGTTAAGAATATTGTCAGTCATCTTCAAGGAAAAGACAGTATTCAAGACATAGTACGAAATGACGGTTTTTAACATCGAAAGTAGTAGGAATGACAATGGTTTCCGAAGTTGAAGATTTCCGAGATAACACAGAATATATTTACTTCTTTTGTTCGATGATACTTGACAATCAGAAGCGATCATATTAATAAATGTTTTCCTGTACGTGATGGTGGTACAATGAGAGTCCGTTGGCACGAAAATACATCCAAAAGCTTCTCTGTACACTAATCAGAGATAGTGTACCGACAGTCTGACTTGTGAATGTATTTTAGTGGCAGTGGCCCATTGTTCCCATGTAAGGCTCTGAGCACTATGCGACTTAACGTCTGAGGTCATCAGTCGCCTAGAACTTAGAACTAATTAAACCTAACTAACCTAAGGACATCACACACATCCATGCCCGAGGCAGGATTCGAACCTGCGACCGTAGCGTCCCATGTAAGCAATGTATTATAACATTGATTTATAACGATGTATGTGAAGGACGTTAACATTGTTAATACTTCACGTAATCTACCCCATTTTACGAAATACAGAGCTTCCCACTCGAGTGATGTTACTATATTTCTACAGTGACATGGTTTGTTTTTGACGACGACATGCAAACGTGCAGGAGGAGTTTTAAATATGACATGCGCTGAAGCAAAATGTAAGTGATGTTCTCGTGTCCTAACATAGGATAGAAGGAACACAGGTGGTTTGAGGTCAGACTGCAGCTTCTGAGCGGTGAGGAGCAAATGCAGAAAGACGAATTCCAGTGAAGGCAGGCTGAAATTCATCTATTTCAGTAGAAATGCTTTAACCTATTGACATGAACCGTTAAAAATTTGTTTTTTTGTAAACCAATGACAACATTGGGGCTCTTTCTCCTTCTACGCCGCGCGATTAGCCGAGCGGTCTGAGGCGCTGCAGTCGTGGACTGCGCGGCTGGTCCCGGCGGAGGTTCGAGTTCTCCATCGGCCATGGGTGTGTGTGTTTGTCCTTAGGATAATTTAGGTTAAGTAGTGTGTAAGCTTAGGGACTGATGACCTTAGCAGTTAAGTCCCCCAAGATTTCACACACATTTGAACATTTCTCCTTCTACAGTGTGCGGGCCACGCCGCTGCGTGCCGAGATTGCAGCTTCCGCCACTCCTAACGCTTTGATTGTACAATGAGATTTGATAACTTGTTTTAAAATCTTTCGGATTTTGGTATCTATCATAGCACTGCTTGTTCTTCTTCTTACACTGTGTCTTATAATCTCTGGCATATTGGTACATCTATCTCATTTTCTCTTTCAATTTGAGTACATGATCATTGTAATAGGAAGTAACACCAACGGAAATTCAATGCAAAATACCTGGTGTGTTACATGCCATACCGAGAAATAACTCATGTGGGCTATAGTACATAGCACTAAGGGTCGTTGCATTGTACAGGAATAACGCAAAGGGAGCCACTCGAACCGATTTGATTGAGCCCCATTGATACAGAGTCTCAAGAATTCTGTTATAGTTCGGTTTAATGATTCCAAGGCTACCTTTGACTGGAAATGGCCACAAGAGTCATAAGAGTCTTCATGCTCACTGTAGTGTGTCGCCGGCCAGGATGGCTGAGCGGTTCTAGACGCTACAGTCTGGAACCGCGCGACTGCTACGGTCGCAGGTTCGAATCCTGCCTCGGGCATGGATGTGTGTGATGTCCTTAGGTCAGTTAGGTTTAAGTAGTTCTAAGTTCTAGGGGACTGATGACCTCACAAGTTAAGTCCCATAGTGCTCAGAGCCATTTGAACCATTTTTGTAGCATGTCACTCAAAAACCCTGCTGCCAGACAGGGTGGCCGAGAGTTCTAGGCGCTACATTCTGGAACCACACGACCGCGACGGTCGCAAGTTCGAATCCTGCCTCGGGCACATGTGTGTGTAATGTCCTTGGGTTAGTTAGCTTTAAGTAGTTCTAAGTTCTAGGGGACTGATGACCTCAGAAGTTAAGTCCCATAGTGCTCAGAATCATTTTAAACATTTTTTGAAAAAACTGCTACCATTGTCACTGAGAATTACGGAGGGTTTCCGAAATCTCAGAATTATTCTTTCCATCAGGACAGGAGCTGCTGTATTCGTATCCTCCTTTTCTATCAGTTCTACTAGAAGGAAGTTTGTTAGAGCATCCTGGAATGAGAGTATACTTCTTTTTTTGTGTACATAGTTCCGCGTAGTCAGCACGTACATAACTTTCCCACTAGAGCGAGCCCCGCTAAGCACTACAGCGCAGGCGCAGCGCACCTCTGTCTCCGCACTACGAGATGGCGCTGCCATAGAGACGGACCAAATTCTGCTTCCGCCGATCCGCGTATTAATATGTAACGCAGCCAATGAAATTGCTGCTAACGTAAAACCTTTTCTCCTCGCAGATCACACTCGTGCAGTGATACATGAAAGCGCGAGGTATTATAACAAGTGTACAGACCTCCGATTGGTCAGTCTGCATTTGTCTGCACCAGTGTGTACCGGTCTGCATTAGTCTGTACCAGTTGGTACGACTTCTACATTTGTCTGTACCAGTCTATAGTCGAGTTTCAGTCTGCGCCTAATAAGATTACCATATTCCTGTACATAGCCATGAAGATAAATGTATAAACACTTATGTCAAGTATGTGAGAATAAGATTAACGTACCAATACCAAAGGAACTTCAGATTGTCAATTGTAAATAGCATCCAGAACCAATTTAAGTAATGTTTATGCTTGTTATTATTTTAATAAATGTATGTGAAAATTAATCAAGTTTTGTTTAAAGTTGGTCACCATCAATCTGCTACTCTAAGCATGCAAGTGGCATTTCTATCGTCTGACATAACGGCAGAAGATAAACACGCCACGATAAGACCACGAGACATATTGCTGACACTCGCCTACTTCGTTAGAGCGACAAGTCAAATAACCTGATGGTGTGTGTGTACTGAAGGTCTTACAGTACGCACACCACACTGTTCGTCAGTAGCCCGACGATGTTAGTATCAAACCTATCAAGCGCTCCTTCTGGTCGTGGTGGTATAACCAACGGGATTTTTGTCTTATTTTGCGTTACTTTGTTAGACTTATAACCAGGATGTTTTCTGATGTAGTCTTTAATATCCTTCTCCTTCTTCATACCAGACCGTTTCGTGTTTAATAATTATTAGCAATTATTACCACATGTGGGTGCATCATGGAATTCCCGCAAGATTTCTGGCTTTTCTTTGTCTGTTATCTCCTGCTATTCGTCTTGCACTTCTTCACTTTCAGTTGCCAGTGTTTCAGTATCAACTGATTATGCATCCCTTACCCTGGGCAATGCATCTGCTATAAAGTTTTTCTCGATTCTTTTTATTATTACAATTTCTTAGTCATACTCCTCTCATTTCAATGTGAACTTCATTAAGCGCGAGGACGTATCTCCTACATTACTAATTCACTACCCACCATCCATAGGGCTCCCTTGGAGTAATCAATAATAAGTAAACTGGCGTAGGGAATATCTAGTTCCAGTCCTACTAGGTGAATCTCATGGTTCATTGTTGATTTCTGATATATTCCAGGATCTAAATCTGCCATCCCATATATACAGGGTAGTCCATTGATAGTGGCCGGGCCAAATATCTGAAGAAAAAACTACAAGGAACGAAACTCGTCTATCTTGGAGGGGGAAACCCTGCTAGATGGCGCTGCCATAGGTCAAAGGGATATCAACTGCGTTTTTTAAAATAGGAAACCCCATTTTTATTACATATTCGTGTAGTACGTAAAAAAATATGAATGTTTTAGTTGGACCAACTTTTTCTCTTTGTAATAGATGGCGCTGTAATAGTCACTAACGTATAAGTACGTGGTATCACGTAACATTCCGCCAGTGCGGACGGTATTTGCTTCGTGTAAAAATGGACCGTTTACCAATTGCGGAAAAGATCGATATCGTGATGATGTATGGCTATTGTGATCAAAATGCCCAACAGGCGTGTGCTATGTATACTGCTCGGTATCCTAGACGACATCATCCAAGTGTCCGGACCGCGCAGTGTATGCTGATTTCCTACGTAACGTTCAACCGATGTTGCTACAAGATGTTTCACTGCATGACAGAATGGCGATGTACTTCCAACATGATGGATGTCCGGCACATAGGTCGCTTGCGGTTGACGCGGTATTGAATAGCGTAGTTCATGACAGGTGGATTGATCGTCGATGCACGATATGATGGCCCACACGGTCACCGGATTTCTTTCTGTGGGGAAAGTTGAAGGATATTTGGTATCGTGATCCACCTAAAACGCCTGACAACATGCGTCAGCGCATTGTCAATGCATGTGCGAACATTACGGAAGACGAACTACTCGCTGTTGAGAGGAGTGTCACACGTATTGGCAAATGCATTGAGGTTGACGGACATCATTTTGAGCATTTATTGCATTAATGTGGTATTTACTGGTTATCACGCTGTAACAGCATGCGTTCTCAGAAATGATAGGTTCACAAGGGTACATGTATCACATTGGAACAACCGAAATATAATGTTCAAACGTACCTACACACTGTATTTTAATTTATAAAACCTACGTGTTACCAACTGTTCGTCTAAAATTGTGAGCCATATGTTTGTGACTATTACAGCGCCATCTGTCACAAAGCGAATAATGTGGTCCAACTGAAACATTCATATTTCTGTACGTACTACACGAATATATAATAAAAATGGGGTTTCCTATTAAAAAAAAAACAGTTGATATCCGTTTGACCTATGGCAGCTCTATCTAGTGGACCAAGCATAGCGCCAATCTAGACAAGTTTCGTTCTTTGTAGTTTTTTCGTTTGACGCTTATTTCGTGAGGTATTTGGCCCGGTCACGATCAATGGACCACCCTATATATATATATATATATATATAACTGGATTTTGATACCTTTGTCTTTGTATTTCCGAACTGACTTCGCAGATATTTCAGACTGAACAAACTAATTTGCTCTCCATTACCTAGAAGCAATTTTAATGGACTTTCTGTACTCGGTGGGCAATTCAGCTCTACAATCTCATTTTTAATTTCACAGTCGAATTTGAATACATTCCCAGTTCAGCATGAGGCGACTGTAATCTTATGCCATTCTTTCGTTTCCATGTTTATTTTTCACAGAAAGCCCTGCATGCTCGGTACAGTCTTTAGCCATGTGCTGTGGCCTTGACATTCAAAACACACAGCTGGTTTCGCTTACTTATAAGGACCGCAGTGTCTCAAGAAATGGAAACTTCGACAGCTGACTGTCTTAGGCGTCTCTGACTCTCGACATGCTTGAGCTGAGTCTACATTGAGAATTAATGTCTCAAGCTGGATGTCTTGGTTCAAGCCCCCTGATTCAAAATAGCATTTACACTTAACACTACTTCTGCAATCCTTACACATATGCTCTACAGGTCCACAAGAGAACTGCTTAAGGGAGACCTTCCTCATCTTGCCCTGATGAATTTTATAAGAAAATCCTTTTTCCTTAGTGGACAAAACTGCTGTCTCTTCCGTTATAGGCACTTCAACAGCGTCAGTGAGGGAGATGTATTAGCCTCTTGCACAAATGAGTGCCTGTATGTGCTCATTAGAGATGCTCTGAATGATTACTACTCTGCTTAATTTTCGTACGAATGACAAAGATCTCGCCAGTACTATGCTGGCGCCGGCCAGGGTGGACGAGCGGTTCTAAGCGCTACAGTCTGGAACTGCGCGACCGCTGCGGTCACAGGTTCGAATCCTGCCTCGGGCATGGATGTGTGTGATGTCATTAGGTTAGTTAGGTTTAAGTAGTTCTAAGTTCTAGGGGACTGATGACCTAAGAAGTTAAGTCCCATACTGCTCAGAGCCACTATGCTGGCATTGCAGCAAGAATACTTCCACAAAACTGATGCTGAAATGTATCTACTTTATTGGCCCAATTTCAATCGATTATCCTTTTAATTTCCTATTTTTTTTTTGGTCATCAGTCTACTGACTGGTTTGATGTGGCCCTCCACGAATTCTTTTCCTGTGCTAACCTCTTCATTCAGAGTAGCACTTGCAACCTATGTCCTCAACTAAACTCCTGGAAATGGAAAAAAGAACACATTGACACCGGTGTGTCAGACCCACCATACTTGCTCCGGACACTGCGAGAGGGCTGTACAAGCAATGATCACACGCACGGCACAGCGGACACACCAGGAACCGCGGTGTTGGCCGTCGAATGGCGCTAGCTGCGCAGCATTTGTGCACCGCCGCCGTCAGTGTCAGCCAGTTTGCCGTGGCATACGGAGCTCCATCGCAGTCTTTAACACTGGTAGCATGCCGCGACAGCGTGGACGTGAACCGTATGTGCAGTTGACGGACTTTGAGCGAGGGCGTATAGTGGGCATGCGGGAGGCCGGGTGGACGTACCGCAGAATTGCTCAACACGTGGGGCGTGAGGTCTCCACAGTACATCGATGTTGTCGCCAGTGGTCGGCGGAAGGTGCACGTGCCCGTCGACCTGGGACCGGACCGCAGCGACGCACGGATGCACGCCAAGACCGTAGGATCCTACGCAGTGCCGTAGGGGACCGCACTGCCACTTCCCAGCAAATTAGGGACACTGTTGCTCCTGGGGTATCGGCGAGGACCATTCGCAACCGTCTCCATGAAGCTGGGCTACGGTCCCACACACCGTTAGGCCGTCTTCCGCTCACGCCCCAACATCGTGCAGCCCGCCTCCAGTGGTGTCTCAACAGGCGTGAATGGAGGGACGAATGGAGACCTGTCATCTTCAGCGATGAGAGTCGCTTCTGCCTTGGTGCCAATGATGGTCGTATGCGTGATTGGCGCCGTGCAGGTGAGCGCCACAATCAGGACTGCATACGACCGAGGCACACAGGGCCAACACCCGGCATCATGGTGTGGGGAGCGATCTCCTACACTGGCCGTACACCACTGGTGATCGTCGAGGGGACACTGAATAGTGCACGATACATCCAAACCGTCATCGAACCCATCGTTCTACCATTCCTAGACCAGCAAGGGAACTTGCTGTTCCAACAGGACAATGCACGTCCGCATGTATCCCGTGTCACCCAACGTGCTCTAGAAGGTGTAAGTCTGGCCAGAAAGATCTCCGGATGTGTCCCCCATTGAGCATGTTTGGGACTGGATGAAGCGTCTTCTCACGCGGTCTGCACGTCCAGCACGGACGCTGGTCCAACTGAGGCGCCAGGTGGAAATGGCATGGCAAGCCGTTCCACAGGACTACATCCAGCATCTCTACGATCGTCTCCATGGGAGAATAGCAGCCTGCATTGCTGCGAAAGGTGGATATACACTGTACTAGTGCCGACATTGTGCATGCTCTGTTGCCTGTGTCTATGTGCCTGTGGTTCTTTCAGTGTGATCATGTGATGTATCTGACCCCAGGAATGTGTCAATAAAGTTTCCCCTTCCAGGGAAAATGAATTCACGGTGTTCTTATTTCAATTTCCAGGAGTGTATTTGCTTGACGTATTCCAATCTCTGTCTTCTTCTACAGTTTTTGCCCTCTACAGCTCCCTCTAGTACCATGGAAGTCATTTCCTCATGTCTTAGCAGATGTCCTATCATCCTGTCCCTTCTCCTTATCAGTGTTTTCCACATATTACTTTCCTCTCCGATTCTGCATAGAACCTCCTCATTCCTTACCTTATCAGTCCACCTAATTTACAACATTCGTCTATAGCAACACATCTCAAATGCTTCGATTCTCTTCTGTTCCGGTTTTCCCACATTCCATGTTTCACTAACATACAATGCTGTACTCCAGACGTACATCCTCAGAAATTTCTTCCTCAAATTAAGGCCGGTATTTGACATTAATAGACTTCTCTTGGCCAGAAATGCCTTTTTTGCCATAGCGAGTCTGCTTTTGATGTCCTCCTTGCTCCGTCCGTCATTGGTTATTTTACTGCCTAGGTAGCAGAATTCCTTAACTTCATTGACTTCGTAACCATCAATCCTCATGTTAAGTTTCTCGCTGTTCTCATTTCTACTACTGCTCATTACCTTCGTCTTTCTCCGATTTACTCTCAAACCATACTGTGTACTCATTAGACTGTTCATTCCGTTCAGCAGATCATTTAATTCTTCTTCACTTTCACTCAGGATAGCAATGTCATCAGCGAATCGTGTCATTGATATCCTTTCACCTTGTTTTTCAATTACACTCCTGAACCTTTCTTTTATTTCCATCATTGCTTCCTCGATGTACAGATTGAAGAGTAGGGGCGAAAGGCTACAGCCTTGTCATACACCCTTCTTAATACGAGCACTTCGTTCTTGATCATCCACTCTTATTATTCCCTCTTGGTTGTTGCACAAATTGTATATGACCCGTCTCTCCCTACAGCTTACCTCTACTTTTTTCAGAATCTCGAACAACTTGCACCATTTTATATTGTCGAACGCTTCTTCCAGGTCGACAAATCCTATGAAAGTATCTTAATTTTTCTTCAGCCTTGCTTCTATTACTAGCCGTAACGTCAGAATTGCCTCTCTCGTCCCTTTACTTTTCCTAAAGCCAAACTGATCGTCACCTAGCGCATTCTCAATTTTCTTTTCCATTCTTCTGTATATTATTCTTGTAAGCAGCTTCGATGCATGTGCTGTTAAGCTGATTGTGCGATAATTCTCGAACTTGTCAGCTCTTGCCGTCTTCGGAATTGTGTGGATGACGCTTTTCCGAAAGTCAGATGGTATATCGCCAGACTCATATATACTACACACCAACGCGAATAGTCGTTTTGTTGCCACTTCCCCCAACGATTTCAGAAATTCTCATGGAATGTTATCTATCCCATCTGCCTTATTTGTCAGTAAGTCCTCCAAAGCTCTTTTAAATTCCTATTCTAATACTGGATCCCCTATCTCTTCTAAATCGACTCCTGTTTCTTCTTCTGTCACATCACACAAATCTTCACCCTCATAGAGGCTTTCAATGTATTCTTTCCACCTATCTGCTCTCTCCTCTGCATTTAACAGTGGAATTCCCGTTGCACTCTTAATGTTACCACCGTTGCTTTTAATGTGACCAAAGGTTGTTTTGACTTTCCTGTATGCTGAGTCTGTCCTTTCGACAATCATATCTTTTTCGATGTCTTCACATTTTTCCTGCAGCCATTTCGTCTTAGCTTCCCTGCACTTCCTATTTATTTCATTCCTCAGCGACTTGTATTTCTGTATTCCTGATTTTCCCGGAACATGTTTGTACTTCCTCCTTTCATCAATCAACTAAAGTATTTCTTCTGTTACCCATGGTTTCTTCGCAGCTACCTTCTTTGAACCTATGTTTTCCTTCCCAACTTTTGTGATGGCCCTTTTTTCAACTGTACTGCCTACTGCGCTATTCCTTATTGCTGTATCTATAGCGTTAGAGAACTTCAAACGTATCTCGTCATTCCTTAGTACTTCCGTATCCCACTTCTTTGCGTATTGATTCTTCCTGACTAATGTCTTGAACTTCAGCCTACTCTTCGTCAGTACTATATTGTGATCTGAGTCTATATCTGCTCCTGGGTACGCCTTACAATCCAGTATCTGATTTCGGAATCTCTGTCTGACAATGAAGTAATCTAATTGAAATTTTCCCGTATCTCCCGGCCTTTTCCAAGTATACCTTCTCCTCTTGTGATTCTTGAACAGGGTATTCGCTATTAATAGCTGAAACTTGGTACAGAACTCAATTAGTCTTTCTCCTCTTTCATTCCTTGTCGCAAGCCCTTATTCTCCTGTAACCTTTTCTTCTACTCCTTCCCCTACAACTGCATTCCAGTCGTCCATGACTACTAGATTTTCGTCCCCCTTTACATTCTGCATTACCCTTTCAATATCCTCATACATTTTCTCTATCTGCTCATCTTCAGCTTGCGACGTCGGCATGTATACCTGAACTATCGTTGTCGGTGTTGGTCTGCTGTCAATTCTGATTAGAACAACCCGGTCACTGAACTGTTCACAGTAACACACCCTCTGCCCTACGTTCCTATTCATAACGAATCCTACACCTGTTATACGATTTTCTGCTGCTGTTGATATTACCCGATACTCATCTGACCAGAAATCCTTGCCTTCCTTCCACTTCACTTCACTGGCCCTTACTATATCTAGATTGAGCCTTTGCATTTCCCTTTTCAGATTTTCTAGTTTCCCTACCACGTTCAAGCTTCTGACATTCCACGCTCCGACCCGTAGAACGCTATCCTTTCGTTGTTTATTCAATCTTTTTCTCATGGTAACCTCCCCCTTGGCAGTCCCCTCCCGGAGATCCGAATGGGGGACTATTCCGGAATCTTTTGCTAATGGAGAGATCATCATAACAATTCTTCAATTACAGGCAACATGTCCTGTGGATACACGTTACGTGTCTTTAATGCAGTGGTTTCCATTGCCTTCTGCATCCTCATGTCGTTGAGAATTGCTGATTCTTCCGCCTTTAGGGGCAATTTCTCTCCCCTAGGACAAGAGAGAGCTCTGAACCTCTATCCGCTCCTCAGCCCTCTTTGACAAGGCCGTTGGCAGAATGAGGCTGACTTCTTATGCCGGAAGTCTTCGGGGGCCAATGCTGATTATTTATCAAAATTTGGGCAATGGCGGGGATCGAACCCAGGACCGAAGAGGTTTTGATTATGAATCAAAGACGCTACTCCTAGACCACGGGTACCCTGCCAATTTCCTACTAGAAAACGTATTTCGAGCTTATTAATCCAATGTACGCTTACATGCGTACTTTTTAACAACATATTTCTTACTTCTTCACATGCACTAGCAGTTTCCTTTATGCAGGACCCTGAATACAACTTTTAGGGATTTTAACGATATTGGATGGTCAGATCACGCGCTAATTGGAAAGTTTTGTCCACATTATTAATAAATTCATTTAATGCAGATTTTTACCGTCAAAATCCTGGGAAATGTGTTTAGCGGCATCAGTGATACAAACTGTAGGTACTAATGCTCCATCATCAACAACTGCATCGTAGTAGAAAACCATAACTTACTTCCACTTGCTGACGCGTTGAGCAGAGGCGAGACGAGACAGTGTCGCTGCTGAAGGCGCAGCGCTCTGCCCAGGAGGTCAGTGAGCACCAGCTATCTTCTATTTGGCTCACACTGAAAACTGAGATGCCCAATTTTCCTGTGGTAGAGACACTTGTCTAGGACTCACCATTGAAGCAACTTTCATCGTTACCATCATTCCCTTTCACATATTAGGTGTCACAGTCACCTGTTCTAATCTGTCATCCATGTCATCCATGCACCTCTTATAAGGTTTATCTAGATCTCTCTTTCCAGTTGCCAGTAGTTCATTAAATTTTTGGCAATCTATTTTCTCTCCTTCAAAAAACCTCATCCCTCCATTTAATCCCATTGTGTTAAATCATGTCAGTAACTGAAAAGATTTTTGAATCCACTCAAACTGTCCCATTCCTTATTTTCTGCAATTCATTACAGCCTCTTGCACATTATATGAGCTTCATCACTGCTGCCTGTATACGTGATTTTTCTTCGTTTGTCATCGCCCATTATTCGGAATCATAGACAAAAGAAAGTGCTGCCACACATTCACGCAATTTACTATTGTATCATTTCTAGTTTTACTTCTCAAAGATCTTCCCATTGCCCCAGAAATATCTTGAAATTTATGTACCGTCTTCAGAATGTCTTTGTTAAATTGAAACTAGATAACTGAAGTGGCGTATTTGTTCAAAACCCTTTTCATTTATTGTTATTTTCGATCTGACTAGAGTCTTTCTTTTTAAATTTTTGTCTTTGTCTTAGTTGTAGTTTTACTTAAAATGTTGTATATTTCGTTTTGGTTCAACCAGTATACTGTCCATTGTAAGTACCTTCCGTTTCCTTTATTATTATCTGTTTGTCAGTATATAACGGAGTATTTAATGGTATATTACATATTGCTTTAATTAAATCCTATTTTAATTAATAATATGTGGGCTGATTGATAGAATCCTTCTCAAGCTCATAGGGTTATTATAATTTCATCCTACATTTTCGAAGCTAAACTTATAATTATTTTTGTATCTACATCTAGAGTCTTTACAAAATTAATAAGGTGTTTACGAAGCCCTTATGTTGCTAACGTTTCGAACAGAAGGTGATTTTTTTAAAATTCAGTGCATTTTCATAAACATTAAATGACAAATTCGATTCTCTTCTAAAGTCTCAACGTATTATCGTTACACAAACATCTTTTCCTAAAGCACTGTAGTTCTTCTGAAATTATTGCCCCAACAGTTGTCTGCAACTGTTACCATCTTTTTGCAATAAATTTTATGTCAAGTATTTAATATAATTATTTCTCTATGATTTCCTCCCCCCATGAACCATGGACCTTGAAGTTGGTGAGGAGGCTTGCGTGCCTCAACGATACAGATAGCCGTACTGTAGGTGCAACCACAACGGAGGGGTATCTGTTGAGAGGCCAGACAAACGTGTCGTTCCTTAAGAGGGGCAGGAGCCTTTTCAGCCTTTTGACTGCTCTAGCCTTGTAACACTAACCAAAACGGCCTTGCTGTTCTGGTACTTCGAACGGCTGAAAGCAAGGGGAAGCTATAGCTGTAATTTTCCCGAGGGCATGCACCTTTACTGTATGGTTAAATGACGATGGCGTCCTCTTGGATAAAATAATCCGGAGGTAAAATAGTCCCCCATTCGGATCTCCAGACGGTGACTACTCAAGAGGACGTCGATATCAGGAGAAAGAAAACCGGCGTTCTACCGATCGGAGCGTGGAATGTCAGATCCCTTAATCGGGCAGGTAGGTTGGAAAATTTAAATAGGGAAATGGATAGGTTAAAGTTAGATATAGTGGAAATTAGTGAAGTTCGGTGGCAGGAGGAACAAGACTATTGGTCAGGTGAATACAGGGTTATAAATACAAAATCAAATAGGGCTAATGCATTAGTAGGCTTAATACTGAATAAAAAAAATAGTAATGCGGGTAAGCTACTACAAACAGCATAGTGAACGCACTATTGTGACCAAGATAGACACGAAGCCCACGCCTTCTACAGTAGTACAAGTTTATATGCCAACTACCTCTGCAGATGACGAAGTAATTGATGAAATATATGATGAGATAAAAGAAATAATTGAGATAGTGAATGGAGACGAAAATTTAAAAGTCATGGGTGACTGGATTCGAGAGTAGGAAAAGGGAGAGACGGAAACATAGTAGGAGAATATGGATTGGGGCTAAGAAATTAAAGAATTTTGCCCAGAGCATAATTTAATCATAGCTAACACTTGGTTTAAGAATCATGAAAGAAGGATGTAAACATGGAAGAACCATGGAGGTACTAATAGGTATCAGATAGATTATATAACGGTGAGACAGAGATTTAGGAACCAGGTTTTAAATTGTAAGACATTTCCAGAGGCAGATGTGGACTCTGACCACAATCTATTGGCTATGAACTGTAGATTAAAACTGAAGAAACTGCAAAACGGTGGGAATTTAAGGTGATGGGACCTGGATATACTGAAAGAACCAGAGGTTGTACAGAGTTTCAGGGAGAGCATAAGGGAACAATTGAAAGGAATGGGGGAAAGAAATACAGTAGAAGAAGAAAGGGTTGCTCTGAGGGATGAAATAGTGAAGGCAGCAGAGGATCAAATAGGTAAAAAGACGAGGGCTAGTAGAAAACCTTGGGTAACAGAAGAAATATTCAATTTAACTGTTGAATGGAGAGAATATTAAAATGCAGTAAATGAAGCAGGCAAAAAGGAATACAAACGTCTCAAAAGTGATATCGACAGGAAGTGCAAAATGGCTTAGCATGGATGGCTAGAGGACAAATGTAAGGATGTAGAGGCTTATCTCACCAGGGGTAAGTTAGATACTGCCTACAGGAAAATTAAAGAGAGCTTTGGAGAAAGGAGAACCACTTGCATGAATATCAAGAGCTTTGGTGGAAACCCAGTTCTAAGCAAAGAATGGAAAGCAGACAGTTGGAAGGAGTATATAGAGGGTCTATACAAGGGTGATGTACTTGAGGACAATATTATGGAAATGGAAAGGGATATAGATGAAGATAAAATGGGAGATATGATACTGCGTGAAGAGTTTGATAGAGCAGTGAAAGACCTGAGTCGATACAAGGCCCCCAGAGTAGAAAACATTCCATTAGAACTACTGACAGCCTTGGGAGAGCCAGTCCTGACAAAACTCTACCATCTGGTGAGCAAGATGTATGAGACAGGCGAAATACCCTCAGACTTCAAGAAGAATATAATAATTCCAACCCCAAAGAAAGCAGGTGTTGACAGATGTGAAAATTACCGAACAATCAGTTTAATAAGTCATAGCTGCAAAATACTAACGCGAATTCTTTACAGACGAATGGAAAAACTGACAGAAGCCGACCTCGGGGAAGATCAGTTTGGATTCCGTAGAAATATTGGAACACGGGAGGCAATACTGACCTTAGGACTTATCTTAGAAGAAAGATTAAGGAAAGGCAAACCTACGTTTCTAGCATTTGTAGACTTAGAGAAAGCTTTCGACAATGTTGATTGGAATACTCTCAAATTCTGAAGTTGGCAGGGGTAAAATACAGGAAGCGACAGGTTATTTACAATTTGTACAGAAAGCAGATGGCAGTCATACGAGTCGAGGGATATGAAAGGGAAGCAGTGGTTGGGAAGGGAGTGAGACAGGGTTGTAGCCTATCCCCGATGTTATTCAACCTGTATATTGAGCAAGCAATAAAGGAAACAAAAGAAAAGTTCAGAGTAGGTACTAAAATCCATGGAGAAGAAATAAAAACTTTGAGGTTTGCCAATGTCATTGTAATTCTGTCAGAGACAGCAAAGGACTTGGAAGAGCAGTTGAAAGGAATGGGCAGTGTCTTGAAAGAAGGGTATAAGATGAACATCAACAAAAGCAAAACGAGGGTAATGGAATGTAGTCGAATTAAGTCTGGTGATGCTGAGGGAATTAGATTAGGAAATGAGACACTTAAAGTAGTAAAGGAGTTTTGCTATTTGGGGAGCAAAATAACTGATGACGGTCGAAGTAGAGAGGATGTAAAATGTAGACTGGCAATGGCAAGGAAAGCGTTTCTGAAGAAGAAAACTTTGTTAACATCGAGTATAGATTTAAATGTCAGGAAGTCGTTTCTGAAATTATTTTTATGGAGTGTAGCCATGTATGGAAGTGAAATGTGGACGAAAAATAGTTTAGACAAGAAGAGAATAGAAGCTTTCGAAATATGGTGCTACAGAACAATGCTGAAGATTAGATGGGTAGATCACATAACTAATGAGGAGGTATTGAATAGAATTGGGGAGAAGGTTGTGGCACAGTTTGACCCGAAGAAGGGATCGGTTGGTAGGACATGTTCTGAGACATTGCGGGATCACCAATTTAGTATTGGAGGGCAGCGTGGAAGAGATGAATACACTAAGCAGAATCAGAAGGATGTTGGCTGCAGTAGGTTCTGGGAGATGAAGCAGCTGGCACAGGGTAGAGTAGCATGGAGAGCTGCATCATACCAGTCTCAGGACTGAAAACCACAACAACAACAACAACATGATTTCCTGTTTCTTTTCTTTGCGTCTGTTAGTTGTAGAAATAACGTCAGCTATGTGTTATTAACCATTGGTCTATGTTTAATTTTATTGCCGTTTTCAGATTGATATTTTAATTTTCCTTTATTAGCTATATTCAAAGTGGCTTATTTCAATCGTTCCCATTATTCTTAGTTATTGTCTTCAATTTCAGTTAACTGCATTTCTATTGGCAATCTTCGTGACAAAAGTTCCTTATGCTTCACATCCCTGGAAGATGAATTTCAGTTTTGATTTCTTTCTCTGTATTATTCATATTTAAATCTTTGAACGGAATCACAAGTGCTAAGTGCTTATGTCATTACCTCTTTATGCATGATTGTCTCGAATTGGGAGTTTATTTTGTTATTAGCTATTACACAATAAAACACTGAATTGAAATTTCTTGTGTTCCTGATATATTTATTTATGTCATCCTTTCTAATGAAGATAACATTAAGCTTTAACTGATTAAATGCAGGAAAATCTTTAAATGTCTAATCACTTTCTTCTAGATTCTTTAACCAAATGTGTCTACTGTATCTACTACTGGCACTTTCCCACTGATACATTTACGTCGCCAAATATTAATAAATGGTCAGTTTCATTATATTAATAACTTGTTTTTGCGGCTCTTCATATTTTATTTCAGAATCTTCGCATTTTTCTTCTTCAGGTCCAGATACTTCTATGATGCATAAAGGTCTTTTACCAGTTTTATATCTATTAGTTACAAAACTTTCATTTAGAGTCATAAAAATCTACCTTGATTTTTTTATAGTCTTGCTTCCATTATCAATCGCAACGTCAGAGTTGCTTCTCTGGCGTATTTACCTTTCCTGAAGCCAAACTGATCGTCATCTTTTCCATTCTTCAGTATGTTGTTCTTGTCAGCAGCTTGGATGGATGAGCTGTTAAGCAGATTGTGCGATAGTTCTCCCACTTGTCAGCTTCTTTAGTGTTCGGTATTGTGTGGATGATATTTTTCTGAAAGTCAGCTGCTATGTCGCCCGACTCATACACTCCACACACCAACGTGAGTAGTCGTTTTGTTGCCACCTCACCCAATGATTTTAGAAATTTTGATGGGCTATTATGTATCCCTTCTGCCGTATTTGATCTTAAGTCCTCCAAAGCTACCTTAAATTCTGATTCTAATAGTGGGTTCCCCACCTCTTCTAAATCGACTTCTGTTTCTCTTCCTATCATATCACACAAATCTTCCCTCTCATAGAGGCCTACAATGTACTCTTTCCACCTATCCGCTCTCTACCCTGCATTTAACAGTGGAATTCCCGTTGCACTCCTAATTTTATCACCCTCGCTTCGCTTTCACAAAAGTTTAATTTGACTTTCCTATATGCTGAATCAGTTCTTCCGACAATCATTTCTTCCTCGTATTCGTCATATTTTTCGTGCAGCCATTTCTCTTAGTTTTCCTACACTTGTTATTCATATCATTCCTCAGCGACTTGTATGTCTTTATTCCTGAATTTCCCTGAACATTTTCATACTTTCTTCTTTCATCGATCAACTGAAGTATTTTGGCTATTACCCATGGTTTCTTCGCAGTTAGGCTTTGGTACCTATACTTTTCTTTCCAACCTCTGTGATTGCCCTTTCTAGAGATGTCCGTTCCTGTTCAACTGTACTGCCTACCGAGCTATTTCTTATTGCAATATCTATAACCTTAGAGAACTTCTAGCATATCTCATATTTCCTTTGTACTTTCGTATCGCACTTTTTTTCTGTATTGATTCCTCATGACTAATCTCTTAACCTTCAGCCAACTCTTCGTCACTGCTACATTGTGAACACACAGCCGTCGTCAATCGCACTGGAGAAATGGAACGCCTCACAACAAGAATTCTTGATCAACCTTGTGGCCAGTATGTGAGTACGTTTCAAAACATCCACTTCTATGCGTGGTGACAAGACACCCCGTGAAGAACCATTTCCGACATTTTAGCGCCCAAGGGTTCATCATAAATTGCGGTAACTTCTGTGTAGCTTCTGTCCTTGAATAAATGTGTCATTTAACTCCGTCTCATTGCGTTTTTCTTTCAGTTACCTTGTGTACTACTTTGGGGGCTCAGAAAAAGGGAAAATAGTTATGTAATAACTAATGAAATGTATTAATCTGTATTGGAAGTGTGGCGGAAAACACAGACCACATGAAGTTAAAATGAGGTATTATGTACAGTACGCTATGTTCAGAGAAACAGAAGCAATTCCAGAGATATTGACTGAATCTTTGATTTCAGAATAATTTGTAGTTCAAAGATGTATGAAACCACAAAAATTTTCACGATCATGCACCCTGCTCACATTCTGATAAGAAGATCGAGGAAACTAACAAATGACGGCGAATATAACTGTAAGAGCTGACGCAGGAATTTGATACAAAAGAACATAAAAAATTAAAGGAATTATCGTTCGTAAGAAAAGTCCTTAACGGGAGCTGGTCTGTCTGTCTCGGATGAGGGTGGTATGACAAATATATTATTTTTTTAAATTTGAACATAGCTGCAAACAGCAAATTATCAATATAACCCTCAGTGAGAAAGATTGAATATTACGGACGAAATGACATACTTCGTACGCTAAACAAACTTCCAGAGGAGAAGAACATATCGCCCCTTAACATATTTTTGCATAATTGAACAAATAGAAATTAAACTAAAAAACCGATCGAAAAATGGTATTTGCTTTAATAAATACACTACTGGCCATCAAAATTGGCACATCAAGAAGAAATGAAGATGATAAACGGGTATTCATTGGAAAAATATATTATACTAGAACTGACATGTGATTACATTTTCAGCTGATTTGGGTGCGTAAATCCTGAGAAATCAGTACCCAGAACAACCATCTCTGGCCGTAATAACGACCTTGATACGCCTGGGCATTGAGTCAAATACAGCTTGGATGGCGTGTACAGGTACAGCCGCCCATGCAGCTTCTACACGATACCACAGTTCATAAAAAGTAGTGACTGGCATATTGTGATGAGCCAGTTGCTGGGCCACCATTGACCAGACGTTTTCAGTTGTTGAGAGATCTGGAGAATGTGCTGGCCAGGGCAGCAGTCGAACATTTTCTCTACCCAGAAAGGCCCGTACAGGACCTACAACTTGCAGTCGTGCATTATCCTGCTGAAATGTAGGGTTTCGCAGGGATCGAATGAAGGGTAGAGCCACGAGTCGCAACACATCTGAAATGTAACGTCCACTGTCCAAAGTGCCGTCAATGCGAACAAGAGGTGACCGAGACGCGTAACCAGTGGCACCCCATACCATCACGCCGGGTGATACGCCAATATGGCGATGAGGAATACACGCTTCTAAGTTACATTCACCGCGATGTCGCCAAACACGGATGATGCTGTAAACAGAACCTGGATTCATCCGAAACAATGACGTTTTGCCATTCGTGCACCCAGGTTCGTCATTGAGTAAACCACGGCAGCCGCTCCTGTCTGTGATGCAGCATCAAGGGTCACAGCAGCCATGGTCTCCGAGCTGATAGTCCATGCTGCTGCAAACGTCGTCGAACTGTTCGTGCAGATGGTTGTTGTCTTGCAAACGTCCCAATCTGTTGACTCAGGGATCGAGAAGTGGATGCACGATCCGTTACATTCATGCGGATAAGATGCATGTCATCTCGACTGCTAGTGATACGAGGCCGTTGGGATCCAGCATGGCGTTCCGTATTACCCTCCTGAACCCACCGATTCCATATTCTGCCAACAGTCATTGGATCTCGACCAACGCGAGAAACTACGTCGCGATACGATAAACCGCAATCGCGATAGGCTACAAGCCGACCTTATCAAAGTCGGAAACGTGATGATACGCATTTCTCCTCCTTACACGAGGCATCACAGCAACTTTTTACAAGCAACGCCGGTCAACTGCTGTTTGTGTATGAGAAATCGGTTGGAGATTTTCCTCATGTCAGCACGTTGTAGATGTCGCCTCCGGCACCAACCTTGTGTGAATGCTCTGAAAAGCTAATCATTTGCATATCACAGCATCTTATCTGTCGTATAAACTTCGCGTCTGTAACACGTCATCTTCGTGGTGTAGCAATTTTAATCGCCAGTGGTGTAATAGTATACCGCATCAGTCAGTACAACAACGGCTCAGATATATTCCAGCAATATTTTTTTTCGTTTTGTCAGTTTATATATCTGAAGCTTATTCTACCAATTCTGGGGACGTTTTGTGACATGGAACTTCGATTTCATTGACATATTCCCACCATAGGTATGCGGTGTAATTGAAAATGTAGCATTCAAGTACACATTCCTTGGTGTACTAGCTAAGATGGAACCAACGTCAGTAGCATAGCTACACGGATGTTATGTACTTTTTGGTGCTTACATCCGTACCGTCCTGTAATTGGTACCGTACCCATGACGTTACAGGCGCTCTTTGCTGGCATGAAGCAGCATAAGAGAGGTGAAATTCCTTTTTCAGCAACAATATGACACAGTTTCTAAACCAAAAATTCTATTTCCTGAGTCCATCACGTCTTTCCATGCCTCTCTCTCTATTCATCACTCCCTCCGTCTCTCCCTCCCTCCCTCTCTCTCTCTCTCTCTCTCTCTCTCTCTCTCTCTGTCTCTCTCATAAACATAAACACACACACACATACACACACATACACACACACACACACACACACACACACACACACTCACACACACACACAAGCTTTTGTTATGTTTACAAGTTACGATTGTTGTCAATCATCATCAAGGAAATTGCTCTTTTCATAATGCAGTCAGTACCTAACGACACTTTTTAACATCGATACTAGTAGCAATAATAAATGTTCCCCAAGTCAATGTTTTCATGTTCTCCAAGATAGTACAGAATAAATACCCTTCTTCTGTTCGCTGATAAGAATCAATCAAAACTCATTACATTAATAAATAATTTCTCTGTAGATAATGACAGGTACAATGTGAGTTTCGATAGAAACGAATGTGTTTTCGAGTTCACAAGAGAGGTGACACACATAAAACTGTGAACACAGAAAAACTGCAGATCTACATCCTTTCCTTCTGTGATTAGCACGACATTTGCAAAAACTATCTTCACCTTAGACGAAGGAAAATTATATTTCCTGAAAGTAGCGGAACTAGCAGGATTTAGATTTAGCCATTGTACAGTTGATGACAGAGATGTCCTTTGCTGACGGGGCAGGGGAGGGTGGGGGCTGATATTTCTTGTACCAGTTGTGATATTAATTTCAACCACTGCCTGTTTCAAAGTTCAGATTACAGTAAGACGTGGAAATAACATTGTGACTCTTGACATAAGCATTGTGTGCATGTTGCTGCAAAGCTTCTACATTGTTGACAAATAATGGAGAAATTTTGCACGCAGATATACAATAGGTTACACCAGTATTATCAACATCTTTACGTAGTTTTGATAAATGATAAAGATATTTTAATTGTATAAATGATAGTATGACATTTTTGTATGCGCAGTTGTGTGTCTGAGTTGCTCAAGAGGCTTATGTATTTTCGAGAAATGATAGAGCTATTTTAGGGGTGGAAATACATTAAGTTTGACAGGTATTGTCTATAACTTTACATACAATTTATGCTGAGTGCAAACACACACCGTGTGTTTGTGATTACGTGTATGTGTGTGTGTGTGTGTGTGTTTGTATACGTGTTGAATGTGAAAGAGAGAGACAGAGAGACAGACAGACCGACAGAGGTGAGGGGAGGAGTAGGAGAGGGACAGCTTGTGGGGAAAAGAGGTGAAAATTACTGATGGGACAGAATATTTTCTGTCAAAACTGTTAGGTTAGCGTTTCACAAATGGTAACACTAGGCAACCAGTTCACGTAATGACGTGGGTACAGTACTCAGCACGGACCATCCCCTTTACACGCACCGAAGAGTATGCCGGAAGTATTGTAATCGTACTATTAACGTCTTGGCGCTAAAGGGGTCTTACCAATCTGTCAAAATTTACAGTGTATCTGACTCCAATTCAAAATAAGTTTTCATACTCATTCGCGGGATGCGATTAATCGCCTGTGCTTTTCGCACATCTAACTGTTCCCTTGACTTCACAAAACCAAATTTTCCTTCTATGAAGTTGGAGATAATTTTAACAAATGTCGTGAAAAGTACCGGAGGAAAGGATGCACAACTGAATCTGTCCCGAGTTCACCGTTTCGTGTGATCTCTCGTATCAAATGGAGTAATTGTTCCAAAGTTTCAAATTTGGAAATTCGAGAATACATTGGTTTGTATTGAAACACACCTTATGCCTCGAAAATCTACAGCAAAAAAGGTTATTAATGTTATCAGTTATGTTTGTTACTTGGTGTGAAACTCAAGTAAGTTATTTTCTGTAGTATCTAGCAAAACTTTAACCATTATTGTTGCCACTAGTTTCGATGTTATCAATTATCGTTAGCCACTGCCAAAAAAAACAAAAAAAAAATGGCTCTGAGCACCATAGGACTTAACATCTGAGGTCATCAGTCCCCTAGAACTTAGAACTACTTAAACCTAACTAACCTAACGACATCAAACACGTCCATGCCCGAGGCAGGATTCGAACCTGCGACCGTAGCAGTCTCGCGGTTCCGGACTGAAGCACCAATAGCCACTACATCTTGAAGACCATTACTTTCTTGATGATGATTGAGACAATCGTAACTTGCGGCCATAATAAGTGTTTCCACAGCAGCTGATGGTGATTACTACGATCTTCGGTAAACATCGATCAGCAGTGTAACACCAAGGAAAATAACTGACACAATTCTAATAACAGGCAAAGGCATACTCACACAGGAGCGTTACTTCTTAAATTTTAATGTGTATCTGGACGACTGTCTGTATATCTTACATATACGACGTCTTAACTGCTGTTCGGTGCCTCCTCATATCTTTCGATGTCTCTTGATTAATGCTGCAGAAATACATCTGTTTCTTAGATTCCCAAACCTCCTTTTCTCCATCTTTTTTTCCTCAAGAGATACTTTCAGCACCAGTACTGCTATTCTTCTGTACTGTGGATTCATGCTCTCATCCTGTCACCTAGTAAAAGTGTTCCTTGGGCGTTTTCACTAACCTAGTATGTCTAGTACGTAAACCATTTCGTACTTTAATTGTAGAAGTAACATTTTATATGTCATTGCAGCACAATGCTTTGAACTTCTGCTTCACTTCGTTGCTCTATATAAATTCCTCATTTTACTCTGCTACAGGCACAGATATGTCAACGGAATCGTATGGGACCGTCACTTTTGCCCAAGTGACTAAAGATGCGGATCCCATGACTGAAGCTGTGACCTTGAAGACAGCCTACACTTACAGTGCACAGTCAGCAGTAACCAGCCTGAAGCCAGAGATGGGTGCGGCATACAATATTTCTGACACGGAGCTTGGCCTATTACTGTGTCAGAACTTTCATTTAATAGATAATTCCGTGTCCTTTATAGCAAGACGGACTCTAGGACTGTACTGTAAAGTTATGAATTTTACAGGTAAGTACATTCCAGATGCTAGCTGTGTTAAAGGCAAAATTTCGTGAAATATATGGTTCTTTTTACATACGTTGGGTTTAGCGCCTGCGTCGATTCACATTAAGGTTTTCACCCTGTTAAGCAGCGTCATGCTATAAAATGATTTCTATCAGATGAATGAGACTACCATTTCGATCACTCGTGGTGTTACCTTTCTGTGGATCTCCCCTGGAACAGTGTTCGAAACTTCTTCTACCAGTGACAGTCAGTACATGACAGTACAGGAAGCGACATGACAACAGGAGATGTTGTGTCAAATATTCATTTGGCATGGAATAGTAAATAAAAAAATATCTAACACCATTCTAATATATATTACTTATGGTGCTACCTTCAAAATCAAGTACATTATTTCTTTCTTTATGTTTAATTATTGAGTTTTCTTACATTATACTGACAGTGTCTGGAGTGCAGCCTGAAATGAATGCGTGCAAGCGAGTAGATTTCGGTAGTTCGAGCCACAAAATACGGGACACCGTTAATTTTCAGCACCTTATTCTAAGTCATACAAACTGGTGTTATCGAGTGAAATACAACTGTATACGAGACTGCTTTATCTATTTCCCTTATTATATATTTTACATATGCAATTTCTGCCTGTTACAGGGTCATAATTTTTGAACTATATGAAAACAATACGAAAAAAAACGTAAATTAGTTACAAACTATGGGGTGAATACACTTTCTTCGACATGTAAACGTCACTAAAGACTTTCTAATTTAGGTTATCACATGCTCGAAACGCCTACCATTGACGATGATGTGGCCCAGACGAATAGCAAAACTCTGCTTGACCCGCTGAAGCGTCGGAACATTGATGATATAGATGACCTCCTGAATGGCTGTTTTAGGCCCTTCAGTCGTTTCGAGGCTATTTCTGTACGCCTTGTCTTTAATATAGCCCAACAAAAAGGAGTTGAATGTGTTTAGATCCGGAGAATACAGCAGCCAACCCGGGCAAATACCAGTGTTATCTGAGTACCTCAGAGAAAGAATTTGGTTCCCAAAGTCCTTCTCCTCGGACATCAAACACTCTCCTGCTTCGATGGGCTCCAGTTCCGTCTTAAATGAACCACATTTTGTCGCAATAAGGGTACTTTGGTTAATGGGAATGAAATAATCTTCCAAAACCTCCACGTGACGTTCGGTAGTTACCACGCCATCAGGGAATAACGCACCGATTCCTCCGTGAATGGATATTGTACACCACACAGTCTCCTGTTGAGAGCGAAGAGAGTTGTCGACAGCGAAATTGTCACTCCACCAAATGCGTCAATTTTGCTTATTGACGAACCCATTCAAATGAAAGTGGGCAGCGTCGCTAAACCAAACCACACATGCTCATACTATTTCCCATCAAGCCCCCGCCCCCACCCCACCCCCGCCGCCAACCGTGCTGCCGTGCAGTCTGAACGACCTGATGCAAACCGATCAGAAGTCATGACGATTCCATTTTATATAGTTTAGTAATTGTCACCTTGCTATAAAAGATCAACGATCGTGCTTTCTATTTGTAAGCTCGTGGCAGTTGGTAATGTTCATAAAGCACATATCATTTTTCCAGAGGTCCTTCTGAAAACCTAACCGCCACAATCTCCCTTTATTTATAATGTCATGGTAGAATAATCTTCGCGTGTGTGTGTGTGTGTAAAACTGTAGAGGAACAACATAGTGGTTACAACTTACTGAAATTCCATACATGTGTCGTTAACATGACGACCCCTTTGTAGTCAGGTAATGAATATGGTGATGCTCACATGTGCTACTATATGGATGTAATTTCGAAAGGACTAAAGCTTTTATGTTATCTATTAACAGTAAATTTATACGAACATTTATGGTGCAAATTGTGGTGTTTTAATAACACATCAATTGTGAAACTTGTATGACATTTTCGGAATCACTTGAAAATGTCTACAGTTCGAAAATAGCAATAATCCATACAGAAGGAATGAAAATAAGTTTCAAGACATACTTAGCGTTCTACATAGCTGTCACTGCCAGTAATAAAATCTTGGAGTATTGAGCAATGAGGATAGTTTTAAATACTTTAAGGATCTGAAACACATATTGCGATAGTGCATACTACAGCAGTTTGTTTCTTTAAGGAGCAATATGTATCGTTATTAAGGGGTATCACAATGTTCCGTAGGCAAATCTAGGATGTAGAAAGCTAAGTACAAAAATTTTTCGATACTACAAGGTATAATACAGGTGTACGTAGACAGGAAGAGATAAAAAAATTCAGGAAAAGACGGGTGTAGTGTAGTACCAGTCATTTACGAATGAATCAGTATTATTTTCAAGAAACCTAAGGATAAATGGACGTAGGAAAAATTTGATATGAAAATGCACGCTTGTCAGAAGGATAAAACGGACACTTGAGATAGAAGGCATGAACCTGAAGAGTGTAACGGGAATTTGGCTGTTATGGTTCATAACGGAAGGAATACCAAATAAAAATCATGATACTGTAAAGGAAGCAGGTGACCTAGAAAAAGTTCGGCAACGGTTCAAAATGCTCCAAAAATTAAATAATAAAACGTTAGTTATTATCTCGAAGGAAAAGCAGACGCTATACATTACTTATAAAACCTAGTGGGAGGATTACGATTGGAAAAGAGATGATGAAAAGGTCACGATGCAGGGATAAAATATTTCCTCTGTTACGTTCAATCTGTATCTTACAGATGCAAATAAGGAAAGGACTCAAAGGTAAATGATTCATAGGTTCGAAGAGAGAATTCAAAATAAGGGTGAAATCTATGAGTGGAAATTTCGCTATTATATCGCTATACTCAGTTTTTTTTAATTAGTTGAAAAAAATGGCTCTGAGCACTATGGGACTTAACTGCTACGGTCATCAGTCCCCTAGAACTTAGAACTACTTAAACCTAACTAACCTAAGGACAACACAGAACACCCAGCCATCACGAGGCAGAGAAAATCCCTGACCCCGCCGGGAATCGAACCCGGGAACCCGGGCGTGGGAAGCGAGAACGCTACCGCACGACCACGAGATGCGGGAAATTAGTTGAATGTCTTCAAGTAAGAATAAAACCCAGCACACGTGTTCCATCCGTATCAATATTTATAGTGAAAGGTTTTTTTTTCATCATGACTAAATTATGTACATCAGTAAGTGACTTTGTGTCCTAGGTACAGTGGTCGATACGGAAGAGACTCTAGGAGGGGGCGATAAAAATATCTTGGGCTACTTTTACTTCTACTGTAATAAAAAATAATCAAGTCACATTCAAAGTTTAAGAAAGTTTTATTTAAACTGATTATACACATATACAAGACAATGCCATCTTACACTACAGAAGAGTACAATTGTGGTTCTCTTTCTTAAATGATTAATTCTTTGCGCCTATTCTTCATGTCAAGTTGGTCAATTACCTCGCCAATAGGACAATCAATGTCAGGGTGATTGTTCAACAGAGCTAAGCCATTAAGTCGATCTTCCTTCATTGTCGACCTCAGCCATGCCTTTGTACGTCGCAGTGATGAAAAACCTCTTTCTATTGTAGCAATAAATGCAGGTAGACAAGCAAATATCTTGTTCAGTTTGTGCAAACTGGGATAGTCAGATCTAGGACAGACAGACAACGCTTGCATAACAGAATCCCGATCATTAAGAGCGTTTATGCTCGTTTGCTTGTATTGAAGAATCTCTCCCATTAGTCTCTTTTTTATCACCAAGAGTGATTGTTGTTCAGAAAACGGTATTTAGGTTAAGCACTGGTTCAAGTTATGTACCAGATCATACCGTTGTGTTTCAGTAGTTGTGATGGGAAAAATATGTTGAATCTTAAATGATAATGCTACATAGGAAAGTACAACCACTCGATAACTAGATCCGGTCGAGTCGCATAACGAAATAAATAAATTAATAGCGTGCGGTCTGACTGGCGGGGACCGCCGTGGGTGGCAGTGCGATCGTCCGCGCATGGGTGTTGGGGCGGACCTCGCGCACCAGCCATATGTATCCGCCACTGCCTAGGGAGAACCGTTTTCATTCCGTCCTGTATGGTCACTTCAATTTACTGTGTTCTTCCAACATAACATTAAAAATATGGTAATGCATGTTCTTCGAGACAAATGCCCAGAAATTTGAACCTGGATTTGTTGATAGATACAGGAACGAGTACGGCCGCCACCACGGAAGTGACGTCTGCACGCAAGCTTACCACAACAGCGGCCGCAGGCACATCTGAAGGACCTTTCGACACAAGTCGTGTCCCTGATGCTGAGCAAGCTGCGACGAGCTTGACGCAACAAGAGGAACCCTCTTCACACATCTCGTCCTTGACCAAACTCAGAGAAGTGTGCAGACATCTGAATCAAGTAAAGAATAAAATGTTTGGACCATTTTTACAGGGGCTCTGCAAGCACGTCGGTGAACCAGGTAGAAACGTTGCCCTACGAGATTAATGTTAATAGTAACAGAGATGCATACTTCTCAATGAATTTTTAGGATGGAACATTAGTTTGTAGCGTTATTGTTTCGCTTGTTGGATTATAGTTGTAATGTTTTTATTAATCGATTGTTATTTCTTATTTGTAGTTCACTGTTACTACTGAGTTTACATATTGTCATTTTGTCATTTGGAAATTTTGAATGGCGTCGTAGTGGCCCCTTTTCAGATAGAGGGCCCGCACAATAGACATGCATGGTGGGCAGTCGACCTCCCTTCAGTAGTTCATATCAAAGCATCGCCAGTGAATGTAAACGTCAACCGACCTTCCGCATAAACAGGGCAGTACTTCATGAAAGCCTTGTGACAGAGATCCACCTATTGGAACTAATGTGACTAAGTGTAAGACTCCGCCATATCGGTGTTATAAGCATCCCAGCAAAGTCAGACCAGCAATGTGTACCTATAGCTAGACAGCTCTGGCCAATACCTACAAGAGCAGCGGCGAACTGGAAACGCGCCGTAGTCTTCTGTAGAAATTTGTATCTTCTTGGGTGTGAAGCCACTTTGGAATTGTGAACCGTAGTATTTTGCTTGCATTATTTCTTTTTATTTTCTTGTAACTTTTATCTGTGTTTGCACTACAAGAATTATTGTGTTTCTTGTTGTTCTTGAGTTTGGAAATTAGTGCACACCAAGAAGGGGTTTTAGTAAAGTAAAATGTCTTCAAACGTGATCGTTAGTTATTTCCTGCCGACGGTAGGACAGTAGAATCGGAGTTGTGGACTCAAGAAAAGAAGCGCCAAGTAGAAAAATCGGAACATTGTCGGCATATCGTTTGTTTCAGTTCAACAGAGGGGATACAGCAGCGGTGGCCGACAGTAACATTTCCACCGATAGTACCAGCCCGCAGAGCATGGCAAGAAAATAATTTTCTCGTTTTAAGGAGTATCATTCCGACCTTCATGACGCCGTAGGTTCAGGATCATCTTATTGTTTTAATGAATATCACTGAAACTCATTAATCCCTTAATGTTCTTAGGAGACATAATAGGTTATCGAAATTGTCTAAGAAAAACATTAACTAGTTGACAGGATGAGAGCATGGGTCAGCAGCAACCGAGGAACAGTTATCTTGCCGCTGGAATCAGCTCTTGACATAAAAAATGGCGAGGCCCACTATGAATCTGAGAAAGAAACCCATTTTTTATCTGCAGTATTTATGAAGAGACGTGAAAAGATATGTGTTGACGCAGGACAGCAATTATGACTTTGCACATGTAACATCTTCAGACTGTCATCCAGTTACAGAAGAAAATTCAAGAACTCAGCTCAAATGAAGGAATGATATTGACTGTCATTAGAAGCGTGTTAATTATTTAAGGTAGTTGTTATTGATATTTATGGAAGATCATAGTAATATCTTATCAGCTGCTATGAAAATTTCTATTACGGCTAAAGGTTACGGTTGTTGTCAGTCATCATCATAATGATGTGACTGTTTTCAAGATAAAGTGGGTAATGATGATTTGTGACATAGAAATAGCAATAATAATGCTTTTCAATGTTTATGAATCCAAGATATTACAGAAAATCTCTTAGTTGTGATTTACTGTAAGTAATAATCAAAACTGATAACATTAACTAACAATTTCGTTGTAAATGATGGTCGTACAACTAGATTATCCATGCAAACAAATGAATTTCAGATTTCGCAAAGTTGAAATTTTGGAATTATCATTCCATTTTATAAGAGAGATGACACAGATGAAACTGAGGACTCAGAAAAGCTTCGTTCTACATCGTTTCCTCCGGTAGTTCGTACGACATGCATTACAATTATCTCCAACTTCGTATAAAGCAATTAGATTTCACGAAATCAAGAGTTCATGAAACATTTAGCTGTGACCATAACTCAAATGATTAATTGCAATCCGTGACTGAAAATGAAACATTGTTTTGAATGGGAATCAGATGTACGGAAAATTCTGGCAGATTCACAAGTAAGAGCCTTTTATAACGAAGATCTTAGTAGTAGAATTTCAATACATCCGGAACACTGTTGGGTGCGTATTATCCTAATATTTGGTGCTTAGCATTGTACTCACGACATCACATGAATAGGCTGCCTCGGGCAGAGGGTCATGCAATTTGGGAGATGCTTCGTCAGCAGTTATCTGACACAGTTAAGTCAAAAAATTTTCTCTAATTTCAGTAAATTTCATCGCAGTTTCTCAGAACTTCTCATTCTGTCTCCCTCTCTTTCCCCTCTCCCTCTTACAAGTGCATGAACACAGAATCATAAATTAATAAAGATGTTGACGGTTAGCTTACCTTTCAGTATTCCCAATGCTGAAATCCCTGTATTATTTATCAAACTTATTAATCTTTGTCACCAACACTCACAAAAATCAACAATGTTATTTCCATAGTTATCTAAACTGACTGTATTATTTGTGAAAATTAGGTAAGGGTATTTTCAATACTGGTGATCATTTACGGTATTTGTACAATTAAAATGTTAGCATTATATGTAAAAACTGCACAATTTTCATCAGTAACTCACATACACAATATTTATGTCAAATGTTACAATGTTAACTCCACATCTAAACTATCTGTATTATTTATCAAAATGGCATTAAGACATTGACCACACTGGAGTAATGTACAAAATTTGCTCATCTAATATGATGTGTTACTTTTCAAAAGTACGTAAGATGCATCAACAGTACACACACAATGTTAAGTGTCACAATTTCATTTTCACGTCTAAAGATTAACTTGAACTTCGCAGCAAGCGATGTTATGTCTTTGAAACATGGTAGAGGGCACATTGGTTTCCCCAACATAAATATTTCCACATCGAAATCACTCTTATTTTTGTTCTACAGCTGCACAAAACACGTTATCCAAAATAATATGCTAAGGAAACAAATCTTTGTTTAGGCCTAAGAGAACCTTTCAACTACTTCTGCATTGCTTGATTAGCATATTATTTTAGCCGCATATGTTTTGTACTGTTGTAGAACAAAAAGACAGGCAATTTAGACGCGTAAGTAACATTGTGGACCTTAAGTTGGGAGTCTACGACCATATTTCAAGCATCAATCCACCGCATTGTCAGGTTGTGGGACACTCACACTCACACACACACACACACACACATACTGTCAGCCTCTGACCGGAATATTAATTGAGTTGAGTTCTGAATGCGTGTTTATTTAATTATTTAGTTAGTTTTCACAAGAGAGGTGACACACAAAAAAATGTGATCACAGAAAAACTGCAGATCTGTATTCGTTGCTAGTGTCATTTGCACGACGTTTTTAAAAATTATCTTCACCTTAGAAGACGGAAAATTATATTCATGCAAATAGGGGAACAAGCAGGATTTAGATGTAGACATTGCACCGTTGATGGCAGAGAAGTCCTTTGTTACGGTGTGAGGTGCTCTTACTTCTTGTACCAGATGTGATGCTAACTTCAACCATTGCCTGTTTCCAAGTGCAGATTACAGTTAGATGTGGGAATAACATTGTGTCTCTTGACATAAGCGTTGTGTGCATGTTGCTGCACAGCTTAATGAAGTCATTTTGGATGCGAAAATACCATACGTTCCACCAGCATTATCAAAAACGTTACGCCGTTTTGGTAAATGATACAGATATGTTAAATGTAGAAATGATATTAGAACATTTTTGTCTGGGCAGGTGTGTGTCTGAGTTACTCTTGAGGTTTATGTTTTTTTGAAAAACGATACAACTTTTTAGGGGTGGTAATACATTAAGTACAACAATTATTGTCTATATCTTTACATACTATGGGGTGTTCAAAAAGTCTCTCCGCAGTGCCGTATGATTGTTAGCCGTGCGTGCCGTATGATTGTTGGCCTCCCTGGGTTACTTACCTTCAAGTGGACTCTGCCAACATTCCACTGTTTCGTTTATCCTAGCGAGCGTCAGTAGTACCGATGGTGTGTGTCGTCACGTGTAGTCGTGAACGTTTAAGTTTAGCTCCTCCATTCGTTTGTTTCGTTTGTGTCACTGGTAAAATGAATAACGTGTGTTTTTAGTCGAACAAGTGTTCAAAGCTAGCGGTAAATACTCAGTTTCAGTTCTTCAAACATTCAATTCAGTTTACCCGGAGACATCACTGCCACATCGCGATACTGTGCGAGATTTGATTAACAAATTTCGAAGTATGGGTTCAGTGACATATGCACCGAGATGTGGTCGTCCTAGGGTTTTTCTGAGGATAAACTGCTCGATATTTCCGATAAAATATCCATGACTCCGAACAAGTCAGTAAGAAAACTCGCCCACACAGCTGCAAGGAAAAATTAGAACTTTTCCCATATAAAGTCCAAGAACTGTAAAATACTCATCATTGGAAGAGACTGCATTATTGTCAACGGTTCAAAAATTTCGTTTAACGAAATGGGAGGAATATTCTTAATGAAACATTTTTTAACTGATGAGGCGTGGTTTCATTTACTCTGGTACATGAACTCTCAAAATTCTCGAATGTGTAGTACTGCAAATCCAATGTGTATTAATGAGGAACCACTTCATTCTGGGAAAATAGCAGATTGTACTGCAATTTCTAGACGTGGGATTGTGGGTCCCATACTTTTCAACGAAACAATAAACGCTCAACGATACTGCAGTGATATTCTGTACCCATTCATAGGAGAACTTGCTTTAAGTGAAATACTGAACGGCTATTTTCAACAAGATTGTTGCAACCGCGTAAACAGCTCGCGTTTAAATGTCACTGCTGGCTGAAGTCTTTGGTGATCGCATAATTTCACAGGGAGTTTAGCCTCCACGATCGTCCGACCTAACACCAACTGACTTTTTCTTCTGGGGTGCAGCGAAAGCAACTGTCTATAAAAACCGTCCAAAATCCATCGATGAATTGAAAACTGCAATATCCACGTTTACAGCCTCTGTTACAAAAGAAATGTTACAGTTTGTGTTTGGAAACATGATTAGTCGAATTGAATTGTGTATTCAATAACAGGGGGGACACTTTCCACATTGACCGTGAAAATTTGTAAGTAAAAATGAATATTAAATAAATTAATAAATTGTATTTTACTAATATTCATTTCGGTATATTGACTGAGGCATACGGCACACATGGCTAACAATCATCAGGCACTGCGGAGAGACTTTTTGAACACCCCGTATTTATGCTAAGTGCAAACACATACCGTGTGTTTGTGTGTATCTGTATGTGTGTGTGTGTGTGTGTGTGTGTGTGTGTGTGTGAAAGAAAGGGTGAGAGAGAGAGAGGCAGTGGTAGGGGAGGAGGGGGTAAGGTTGTGAGGAAAGGAGGTGGAACTTACTGATGGGGCAGAATTTTTCCTCGAAAAACTATCAGGTTTCTACCAAAAAACATCTCGCAAATCGTAACACAAGGCAACCAGTTCACATGATGTCGTGGGTACAATACTGAGCACCGTCCACCTCCTTTACACGCACAGAAGAGTGTGCCAGAGGTATAGTTGTCGTACACGTACTACTAACGTCTTGGCTCTACAGGGGTCTTACTTAAGATTCTGTCAAATTTTATTGTGTATCTGACGCCAATACTAAATAGGATTTCATTCAACGTCGCGGTATGCCATTAATCACCTGAACTATTCGCACATCTAACTATTCCCTTGACTTCACAAAACCAAATTTTCCTACTATATAGTTGGAGATAATTTTTGGAGATGATTTTAACGAATATCGTGGAAACTACCGGAGGAAACGATGCAGAACTGCAGCTGTCCAGAGTTCACCGTTGTTTTCATGTGATCTCTCTTATCAGACGGAATAATAATTCAAAAGCTCCAAATTCGGGAATTCGAGAATATATTGGTTTGTACTGAAACTCACATTGTGCTACGAACAACTACAGCAAAAACATTTATTAATGTTATCAGTTATGTTTGTTACATAGCGTAAAACGCAAGTAAGACATTTACTGTAGTATCTACCAAAACTTTATCTTTGAAAACCATTATTATTGCCACTAGTTTCGATGTTATCAATTATCGTTAGCCACGGCATCTTGAAGACCATCGTTTTCTTAAATATGATTGACGCAATCGTAGATTGGGGATATAATTGATGTTTTCATAGCAGCTTATGGTGATTACTAAGATCTTCGATAAAAATCGATAAGCACTGTAATACCAACGAAAATAACCGACGCACTTCTAATAACACGCAATAACATACTCACATAGGAGCGTTAGTTCTTAAATTATCATGTCACTGGACGACTGTCTGAAAATCTTAGATACACGACGTCTTAACTACTGTTCGGTCCCTTCTCATATCTTTCGATGTCTCTTGATTAATGTTGCAGAGATACATCTGTTTCAAAGATTCACGATGCTCCTTTTCCACATTTTTTTCCCTCAAGAGCTGCTTCCAGCTACAATGCAGCTATTCGTCGGTGATATGGATTCATGCTCTCATCCTCTCAACTAGTGAAACTGTTCCTCGGACATTTTCGCTAACCTAGTACATCTAGTAAGAAATCATGTCATAGATTAACTGTAGACGTAAAATTTTAAATTTCATTGCACCACAATGCGTTTGTCTTCTGCTTCACTCCGATGACTTATTGACATTGATCACTTTTATCTGCTGCAGACACAGATCTGTCGGCGGAATCGATTGGGACCGTCACTGCTACCCTAGTGACTAAAGATGCCGATGCCATTACTGAAGCTGTAACTGCTGTGACCTTGAACACAGCCAACACTTACGGTGCACAGTCAGCAGTAACCAGCGTGGAACCAGAGACGGGAGTGACATACAATATTTCTGACACGGAGCTTGGCCTATTAGTGTGTCAGAACTTTCATTTAATAGATAATTCCGTGTCCTTTATAGCAAGACGGACTCTTGGACTCTATTGTAAAATTATGAATCCTACAGGTATGTACTTTCCTTGTTACACATAGATGCTGATTGTGTTGATGGCAAAATTACGTGAAATAAGGTTCTTCGTAGGTGTATAGGCTTTAGCGCCTGTATAAGTTAACATTATGGTTTTCAGACATGCCGCATCTTGCTATAAAATAACTGTTGCCGGCTCAATGAGACTGACGTTTCGATCACGTTTTTTTAAATGGAACCCCGTTAGTTTTGTTAGCACATCTGAACATATAAACAAATACGTAATCAGTGCCGTGTGTTGCATTGTAAAATGTTAATAACATCCGGAGATATTGTAACCTAAAGTTGACGCTTGAGTACCACTCCTCCGCTGTTCGATCGTGTGTATCGGAGAGCACCGAATTACGTAGAGATCCAAAGGGAATGGTGATGGACCTTAGGTACAGAAAAGACTGGAACAGCACATTACGTCCACGTGCTAACACCTTTTTATTGGTCTTTTTCACTGACGCACATGTACATTACCACGACCGGTGAGGTACACCTACAAACGTGGTTTCCATTTTCAGTTATGGAGTGGAACAGAGTGTGTCCTGACATGTCAGACCAATAGATGTTCAATGTGGTGGCGATCATTTGCTGTACACAATTGCAATCTCTGGCGTAATGAATGTCGTATACGCCGCAGTACATCTGGTGTAATGTCGCCGCAGGCTGGCACAATGCGTTGTTTCATATCCTCTGGGGTTGTAGGCACATAACGGTACACATTCACGTTTAACGTACCCCACAGAAAGAAGTCCAGAGGTGTAAGATCAGGAGAACGGGCTGGCCAATTTATGCGTCCTCCACGTCCTATGAAACGCCCGTCGAACATCCTGTCAAGGGTCAGCCTAGTGTTAATTGCGGAATGGGCAGGTGCACCATCATGCTGATACCACATACGTCGACGCGTTTCCAGTGGGACATTTTCGAGCGACGTTGGCAGATCATTCTGTAGAAAAAATGGCTCTGAGCACTATGGGACTTAACTTCTAAGGTCATCAGTTCCCTAGAACTTAGAACTACTTAAACCTAACTAATCTAAGGACATCACACACATCCGTGCCCAAGGCAGGATTCGAACATGCGACCGTAGCAGTCGCGCGGTTCCAGACTGTAGCGCCTTTAACCGCACATTGTGTAGAAACGCGATGTATGTTGCAGCTGTTTGGGCCGCTGCAATGAAGTGAGGACCAATGAGGTGGTCGCCAATGATTCCGCACCATACATTTACAGGCCACGGTCGCTGTCGCTCTACCTGCCTGAGCCAGTGAGGAATGTCCACGGACCCACTTCATCGGTAAACAGGTAGAACTGCAACGTATTCTCTGTTAATGCCCAGTGACAGAATTGCACTCGATGATTAAAGTCATCACCATGTAATTGCTGATGTAGCGACACTTGAAACGAGTGAAAGCGGTGACGATGCAGTATGCGCATCACACTACTTTGACTCAGTCCACCGGCTCTCGCAATGTCCCCTGTATTCATGTGTGGGTTCATGGCAACAGCAGCTAACACACCAACTGCACCCGCTTCTCCTGTGACGGGCCTGTTAGGAACCCGTTTGCGTGCTACGACCATACCTGTTGCATACAGTTGGCGGTAGATGTTTTGCAATGTGCGGCACGTTGGATGCTCTCTGTCCGGGTACCCTTCTGCATACACCCTGCAGGCTTCAGCTGCATTTCGTCGACACTCGCCATAGATGAGTATGATCTCCGCCTTTTCAGAGTTCGAATACACCATGGTCACAGTTCCTACAACACTTCACTATCACAGACGTCTGGTAACACGGTGTACTACAGTTGGTCTGCGTGCGGAGGCGAATGCAGAATAACAATAACAGCAAGCGCTACATGCGGACACTACGACAGCAAGACCAAACCACAACAGTGCACTACAGCCACACTCGTAAACATGGTCGTCATCGTAGACATATCCCTGCAGATGCTGCTCGCCGACCGTGGCCCGTGTTTGTTACAACACACAACTGAACCTTGGAGGTTTCAAGCGTCAACTTTAGGTTACAATATCTCCGGATATAATTAACATTTTATAATGTAACAAACGGCATTGATTACGTATTTGTTTATATGTTCAGATGTGCTAACAAAACTAACGTTGTTCCATTTAAAAAAACGTAGGGAGCGGTAAAGCAGTAGCGTGTACAACTGTATTTCACTTGATACCTAACATTGCCGCTGGATATATTTCGTAAACCACATCAAATACTGACGAATCGATTCCACAGACCGAACGCGAGGAGAGGGGCTAGTGTAATTAGTTAATACAAACCATAAGAAATGCACGGAAGTATGTTTTTTAACATAAACCTACGTTTTTTTTAAATCGAACCACGTTAGTTTTGTTAGCATATCTGAACATATAAACAAATACGTAATCAGTGCCGTTTGTCGCATTGTAAAATGTTAATTACATCCGGAGATATTGTAACCTAAAGTTGACGCTTGAGTACCACTCCTCCGCTGTTTGATTGCGTCTATCGGAGAGCATAGAATTACGTAGGGATCCAAAGGGAACTGTGTTGGACCTTAGGTACAGAAAGGACTGGAACAGCACATTACGTCCACATGCTAACACCTTTTTATTGGTCGTTTTCACTGACGCACATGTACATTGCCATGAGGGGTGAGGTACACGTTCGACGGGTGTTTCATAGGACGTGGAGGACGCATAAATTGGCCAGCCCGTTCTCCTGATCTTCCACGTTTGGATTTCCTTCTGTGGGGTACGTTAAAGGAGAATGAGTACCGTTATGTGCCTACGACCTCAGAGGAGATGAAACAACATATTGTGGCAGCCTGCGGCGACATTACAGCAGACGTACTGCGGCGTGTATGGCATTCATTACGCCAGAGATTGCAATTGTGTGCAGCAAATGATGGCCACCACATTGAACATCTATTGGCCTGACATGTCGGGACACACTCTATTCCAATCCGTAGTTGAAAACGGAAACCACGTGCGTACGTGTACCTCACCCCTCACGGTAATGTACATGTGCGTCAGTGAAAAAAATTTATACACTCCTGGAAAGGGAAAATAGAACACATTGACACCGGTGTATCAGACCCTCCATACTTGCTCCGGACACTGCGAGAGGGCTGTACAAGCAATGATCACACGCACGGCACAGCGGACACACCAGGAACCGCGGTGTTGGCCGTCGAATGGCGCTAGCTGCACAGCATTTGTGCACCGCCGCCGTCAGTGTCAGCCAGTTTGCCGTGGCATACGGAGCTCCATCGCAGTCTTTAACACTGGTAGCATGCCGCGACAGCGTGGACGTGAACCGTATGTGCAGTTGACGGACTTTGAGTGAGGGCGTATAGTGGGCATGCGGGAGGCCGGGTGGACGTACCGCCGAATTGCTCAGCACGTGGGGCGTGTGGTCTCCACAGTACATCGATGTTGTCGCCAGTGGTCGGCGGAAGGTGCACGTGCCCGTCGACCTGGGACCGGACCGCAGCGACGCACGGATGCACGCCAAGACCGTAGGATCCTACGCAGTGCCGTAGGGGACTGCACCGCCACTTCCCAGCAAATTAGGGACACTGTTGCTCCTGGGGTATCGGCGAGAACCATTCGCAACCGTCTCCATGACGCTGGGCTACGGTCCCGCACACCGTTAGGCCGTCTTCCGCTCACGCCCCAACATCGTGCAGCCCGCCTCCAGTGGTGTCGCGACAGGCGTGAATGGAGGGACGAATGGAGACGTGTCGTCTTCAGCGATGAGAGTCGCTTCTGCCTTGGTGCCAATGATGGTCGTATGCGTGTTTGGCGCCGTGCAGGTGAGCGCCACAATCAGGACTGCATACGACTGAGGCACACAGGGCCAACACCCGGCATCATGGTGTGGGGAGCGATCTCCTACACTGGCCGTACACCACTGGTGATCGTCGAGGGGACACTGAATAGTGCACGGTACATCCAAACCGTCATCGAACCCATCGTTCTACCATTCCAAGGGCAAGGGAACTTGCTGTTCCGTCAGGACAATGCACGTCCGCATCTATCCCGTGCCACCCAACGTGCTCTAGAAGGTGTAAGTCAACTACCCTGGCCAGCAAGATCTCCGGATCTGTCCCCCATTGAGCATGTTTGGGACTGGATGAAGCGTCGTCTCACGCGGTCTGCACGTCCAGCACGAACGCTGGTGCAACTGAGGCGCTAGTGGAAATGGCATGGCAAGCCGTTCCACAGGACTACATCCAGCATCTCTACGATCGTCTCCATGGGAGAATAGCAGCCTGCATTGCTGCGAAAGGTGGATATACACTGTACTAGTGCCGACATTGTGCATGCTCTGTTGCCTGTGTCTATGTGCCTGTGGTTCTGTCAGTGTGATCATGTGATGTATCTGACCCTAGGAATGTGTCAATAAAGTTTCCCCTTCCTGGGACAATGAATTAACGGTGTTCTTATTTCAATTTCCAGGAGTGTATATTACAGCTGCTGTTTCTGCCATTTAAAGGGAGACAATTATTGAAGTGTATGAAAACAGTACGGAAAAGAAAAACGTAAATTAGTGACAAACTACGGCGTGTACAGTCTTTCTTCAACATGCAAACAACACTATGATTTTCTGATTTTGGTTCTGATATACTCGATATGCCTGCCACAATTGGACATGTTGTGGTGCAGATGAATAGCGGAACACTGCACGACCCGCAGAACTGTCGGATAATAGACACTGTCGATGACCTCCTGAATGGCTTTTTTCAACCCATTAATGGTTTTTAGGTTATTGCTGCACACCTTGTCTTTAATATAGCCCCACAACGAGGAGTTGCATATGTTCAGATCCGGAGAATTTGGCAGCCAATCGGGGCCGATGCGAGTCTCCTCGCGGTACCCCAGGTCCGCAAAGTGCTCCTCCAGGACATCAAACATTCTCCTGCTTGCATGGGCTAACTTCCGTCTTGCATGACCCACATTTTGTCGAAATAAGCATAAGAGGGGGGGAATAAATCATCTTCAGTATCGCCACGTACCGTTTGGTAGTCACCGTGTCATTAAGGAATATCGCACCGATTACTCTGTGAATGGACAAAACACACCGCACCCATTGAGGGTGATGAAACTTCTCGGTCGCGAAATGCGGATTCTCAGTCTTCCAAATGCGCCAATTTCGCTTATTGACGAACCCGTCGAAATGAAAGTGGGTCGCGTCGCTAGAGGAAGCCACAAACACGTACTACTTCCCATCGTGCCCCGCCTCCCCCCCCCCCCCCCCCGCCGGTGACTGTGTAGTCTGAACATCCTGACGCAAACCGTTCAGAAGTCATGACAATTTTATTTTATATAGTTCAGTGTCACCCTGCACTAAAAGAACAACGATCGTGTATCCTATATGTAAACTCGTGGCAGTTAGTAATGTCCACATAGCACATATCTCTTCGCCAGTAGCGCTTCTGAAAACCTAACCGCCATAGTCGTCCTTTATTTATAATGTCATAGATGATTAATCTTGGTGTGTGTGTGTAAAACTGTAGAGGACCTACATGGTGGTTACAACTTACTGAAATTCCGTACATGCGACGTTAACATGACGATTCCTTTGTAATCAGGTAATGAATATGGTGATGCTCATATGTGTTCCATATGCATATAACTTCGAAAGGACTAAAACTTCAATGTTATCTGTTAACAGTAAATTTATACGAACTTTTATGGTGCAAATTGCGATGTTTTAATAATATATCAATTGCGAAATCTGCATGTCATTTGCCGATACAGTTCCAAAATAGCATAGTTCATACTGAAGGAATGAAAATAAGTGTCTAGACACATATAGAATTCTACATAACTGTCACTGCCAGTAATAAAATATTGGAGTATTGAGCAATGAGGATATTTTTAAGTACACTCCTGGAAATGGAAAAATGAACACATTGACACAGGTGTATCAGACCCACCATACTTGCTCCGGACACTGCGAGAGGGCTGTACAAGCAATGATCACACGCACGGCACAGCGGACACATCAGGAACCGCGGTGTTGGCCGTCGAATGGCGCTAGCTGCGCAGCATTTGTGCACCGCCGCCGTCAGTGTCAGCCAGTTTGCCGTGGCATACGGAGCTCCATCGCAGTCTTTAACACTGGTAGCATGCCGCGACAGCGTGGACGTGAACCGTATGTGCAGTTGACGGACTTTGAGTGAGGGCGTATAGTGGGCATGCGGGAGGCCGGGTGGACGTACCGCCGAATTGCTCAGCACGTGGGGCGTGTGGTCTCCACAGTACATCGATGTTGTCGCCAGTGGTCGGCGGAAGGTGCACGTGCCCGTCGACCTGGGACCGGACCGCAGCGACGCACGGATGCACGCCAAGACCGTAGGATCCTACGCAGTGCCGTAGGGGACTGCACCGCCACTTCCCAGCAAATTAGGGACACTGTTGCTCCTGGGGTATCGGCGAGAACCATTCGCAACCGTCTCCATGACGCTGGGCTACGGTCCCGCACACCGTTAGGCCGTCTTCCGCTCACGCCCCAACATCGTGCAGCCCGCCTCCAGTGGTGTCGCGACAGGCGTGAATGGAGGGACGAATGGAGACGTGTCGTCTTCAGCGATGAGAGTCGCTTCTGCCTTGGTGCCAATGATGGTCGTATGCGTGTTTGGTGCCGTGCAGGTGAGCGCCACAATCAGGACTGCATACGACCGAGGCACACAGGGCCAACACCCGGCATCATGGTGTGGGGAGCGATCTCCTACACTGGCCGTACACCACTGGTGATCGTCGAGGGGACACTGAATAGTGCACGGTACATCCAAACCGTCATCGAACCCATCGTTCTACCATTCCTAGGCCGGCAAGGGAACTTGCTGTTCCAACAGGACAATGCACGTCCGCATGTATCCCGTGCCACCCAACGTGCTCTAGAAGGTGTAAGTCAACTACCCTGGCCAGCAAGATCTCCGGATCTGTCCCCCATTGAGTATGTTTGGGACTGGATGAGGCGTCGTCTCACGCGGTCTGCACGTCCAGCACGAACGCTGGTCCAACTGAGGCGCCAGGTGGAAATGGCATGGCAAGCCGTTCCACAGGACTACATCCAGCATCTCTACGATCGTCTCCATGGGAGAATAGCAGCCTGCATTGCTGCGAAAGGTGGATATACACTGTACTAGTGCCGACATTGTGCATGCTCTGTTGCCTGTGTCTATGTGCCTGTGGTTCTGTCAGTGTGATCATGTGATGTATCTGACCCTAGGAATGTGTCAATAAAGTTTCCCCTTCCTGGGACAATGAATTCACGGTGTTCTTATTTTAATTTCCAGGAGTGTATTTTAAGGCTTGAAATACATATTGCGATAGTGCATACCACAGCAGTTGGTTTCTTTAAGGAGCAATATGTATGCTTATTAAGGGGTATCACAACGTTGCGTAGGCAAATCTAGGATGTAGAAAGCTAAGTACGAAAAATTTTCGATACTACAAGGTATAATACAGGTGTACGTAGAGAGGGAGAGATAAAAAAAAAAACAGGAAAAGACGGGTGTAGTGTAGCACCTGTCATATACGAATGAATCAGTATCATTTTCAAGAAATCTATGGCTAATTATACGTAGCAAAAATGTGATATGAAAATGCACGCTTGTCAGTAGGATAAAACGAACAATAGAGATTGAAGGGCTGAACCTTAAGAGTGTAGCGGGAATTTGGCTGTTATGGTTCATAACGGAAGGAACACCGAATAAAAATCATGATACTGTAAAGGAAGCAGGTGACCTAGAAAAAGTTTGGCAACGGTTCAAGATGCTCCAAAAATTAAATAATAAAACGTTAGTTATTAGATTGAAGGAAAAGCAGACGCTATACAATACTTATAAAACCTAGTGGGAGGATTACGATTGGAAAAGAGATGATGAAAAGGTCACGTCGCAGGGATAAAATATTTCCTCTGTTACGTTCAATCTGTATCTTACAGATGCAAATAAGGAAAGGAATCAGAGGTAAATGATTCGTAGGTTCGAATGGAGAATTCAAAATAAGGGTGAAATCTATGAGTGGAAATTCAGCTATTATATTACTATACTCAGTTTTTTTAATTAGTTGATATCTTCAAGTAAGAATAAAAGCCAGCACACGTGTTCCATCCATATCAATATTTATAGTGAAAGGTTTTTTCATCACGACCAAATTATGTACATCAGTAAGTGACTTTGTGTCCTAGGTACAGTGGTCGATACGGAAAAGACTCTAGGAGGGGGCGACAAAAATATCTTGGGCTACTTTTACTTATACTGTAATAAAAAATAATCAAGTCACATTCAAAGTTTAAGAAAGTTTTATTTTAACTGATTATACACATATACAAGACAATGCTATTTTACACTACTGAAGCGTTAGTCGTGCGGTAGCGTTCTCGCTTACCACGCCCGGGTTCCCGGGTTCGAATCCCGGCGGGGTCAGGGATTTTCTCTGCCTCGTCATGACTGGGTGTTGTGTGCTGGCCTTAGGTTAGTTCGGTTTAAGTAGTTCTAAGTTCTAGGGGACTGATGACCATAGATGTTAAGTCCCATAGTGCTCAGAGCCATTTTGAAGAGTTACAATTTTGGTTCTCTTTCTTAAATGATTAATTCATTGCGCCTATTCTTCATGTCAAGTTGGTCAATTACCTCGCCAATAGGACAATCAATGTCAGGGTGAGAGTTCAACAGAGCTAACCCATTAAGTCGATCTTCCTTCATTGGCTACCTCAGCCATGACTTTGTACGTCGCAGTGATGAAAAACCTCTTTCCATTGTAGCGATAAATGCAGGTAGACAAGCAAATATCTTGTTCAGTTTGTGCAAACTGCGATAGTCAGGTCTAGGACAGACAGACAACGCTTGAATAACAGAATCTCGATCATTAAGAGCGTTTATGGACGTTTGCTTGTATTGAAGAATCTCTCCCATTAGTTTTTTTTTTCACCTTGAGTGATTGTTCTTCAGAGAACGGTATTTAAGTTAAGCACTGGTTCAAGTTGTGTACCAGATCATTACCGTTGTGTTTCAGTAGTTGTGATGGGAAAAATATGTTGAATCTTAAATGATAATGCTACATTTGAAAGTACAACCACTCGGTAACTCGATTCGGTCGAGTCGAATAACGAAATAAATAAATTAATAGCGTGCGGTCTGACTGGCGGGGACGGCCGTGGGTGGCAGTGCGATCGTGCCCGCATGGGGATTGGGGGGGACCTCTCGCACCAGCCATATGTATCCCCCACTGCCTAGGTAGAACGGTTTTCATTCCGTCCTGTATGGTCACTTCAATTTACTGTGTTCTTCCAACATAACATTAAAAATATTGTAATGCATGTTCTTCGAGACAAATGCCCAGAAATTTGAACCTGGATTTGTTGATAGATACAGAAACGAGTACGGCCGCCACCACGGAAGTGATGTCTGCACGCAAGCTTACCACAACAGCGGCCGCAGGCACATCTGAAGGACCTTTCGACACAAGTCGTGTCCCTGATGCTGAGCAAGCTGCGACGAGCTTGACGCAACAAGAGGAACCCTCTTCACACATCTCGTCCTTGACCAAACTCAGAGAAGTGTGCAGACATCTGAATCATGTAAAGAATAAAATGTTTGGACCATATTTACCGGGGCTCTGCAAGCACGTCGATGAACCAGGTAGAAACGTTGCCCTACGAGATTAATGTTAATAGTAACAGAGATGCATACTTCTTATTGAATTATTAGGATGGAACATTAGTTTGAAGCGTTATTGTTTCGCTTGTTGGATTATAGTTGTAATGTTTATATTAATTGATTGTTATTTCTTATTTGTAGTTCACTGTTGCTACTGAGTTTAAACATTGTCATTTTGTCATTTGGAGATTGTGAATCGAGTCGTAGTGGCCCCTTATCAGTCAGAGGGCCCGCATAATAGACATGCAAGGTGGGCTGCCGCCCTCCCTTCAATAGCTCATATCAAAGCATCGCCAGTGAATGTAAACATCAACAGACCTTCTGCATCCAAAAGCTACTACTTCATGAAAGCCTTGTGACCTAGATCCACCAATTGGAACTAATGTGACTACGTGTAGCACTCCACCAAATCAGCGTTATAAGCATGCCAGCAAAGTTAGACCAGCAATGTGTACCTATAGCTAGGACAGCTCTGGCCAATACCAACGCCAGCTCCAGCCCAGTGGAAACTCGCCGTAGTCTTCTGTAGAAATTTGTGTCTTCTTGGGTATGACTCCACTATGGATTAGTGTAGCGTAATATTTTGCTTGTTATTATTTCTTCTCATTGTCTGGTAACTTTTAAGTGGTTTTCCACTACAAGAATTATTGTGTTTCTTGTTGTTCTTGAAATTGGAAATTAGTGCATGCCAAGTAGACGTTTTAATTAAATTAAGTGTGTTCAAACTTGATCGTTAGTTCTTTCATGCCGACAGTATGACACAACAAACGGAGTTATGGCCGCTAGAAAAGAAGTGCGAAGTAGAAAAATCGGAACATTTTCGGCATGAAGCATTAAGATGTTGCACATGTAAGAACTTCAGAATGTCATCCAGTTATAGAAGAAAATTTAAGACCTAAGGTGCAATGAGGGTATGATATTGATTGTCTTTAGAAGCGTGTGATTTATTTAAGGTAGTTGTTACTGATATTTATGGAAGATCTTAGTAATCTCCTATCAGCTGCCATTGAAACTTCTAATACGGCTAAAGGTTACGGTTGTTGTCAGTCATCATCTTTATCAAGATAAAGTTGCTAATGATGATTTGTGACATAGAAACTAATAGCAATAATAACTCTTTCCAAAGATTATGATTCCAAGATATTACAGAAAATCTCTTACTTGTGGTTGACTGTAAGCAATAATCAAAACTGATAACATTAATTAACAATTTTGCTGTAAATGATTGTTGTACAACGAGATTTTCCATGGAAACAAATGTATTTCCGATTTCTCGAAGTTGGAATTTTGGAGTTATCATTCCATTTGATAAATGAGATGACACAGAAACAACCGACGACTCAGAAAAGCTTCGTTCTACATCGTGTCCTCCTATAGATCTTACGACATACATTATAGTTAGCTCCAACTGCGTATAAAAACAATTAGATTTCACGAAATGAAGAGTTCATGCAACATTTAGCTGTGGTCATAGCACAAATGATAACTGCAACCCGTGACATAAAATGAACCATTGTTTTGAATGGGAATCAGATGCTCAGAAAATTCTATCAGATCCTCAAGTAAGAGAATTTTATAGCTAAGATGCTGGTAGTACAATTTCAATACTTCCGGGATACTTCTGGGTGCGTGTTAACCTAATGTTGGTGCGTAGCACTGTACCCACGACATGACATGAATTGGCTGCCTTGTACAGAGAGTCGTGCGAGTTGGGAGATAATTTCTCAGCAGCCATCTGAAACAGTTGAGTCAAAAAATGTTCTACCATGTCAGTAAATTTCATCACAGTTTCTCACAACCTGTCATTCTGTCTCTCTCTCTTTCCTCCCTCCCTCTTACATGTTCATGAACACTGAATCTGAAATTAATAAAGATGTTGACAGTTAGCGTATCTTACAGTATTCCCAGTCCTTAAATGTCTGTATTATTTATCAAACATATTAAATTTGCCAGCAACACTCACAAGCACAAAAATGTTATTTCCATAGTTATCTAAACTGTCTGTATATTTGTGAACATTAGCTAAGGGTATTTTCAATACTGGTGTTCATTTAAGGTATTAGCACAATTAAAATGTTAGCATTACATTTGAAAACTCCAGAATTTTCATCAGTAACTCACATACACAATCTTTATTTCAAGAGTTCAAATGTTAACTCCACATCTAAGCTATCTGTATTATTTATCAAAATTACGTTAAGACAATGACCATACTGGAGTAATGTACAAAATTTTGCTCATCTAATTTAATGTGTATTTTTCAAAACTACTTGAGCTACATGAACAGTACACACACACAATGTTAAGTGTCACAATATTATTTTCACGTGTAAAGATTAACTTGGACTTCGCAGCAAGCGATGTTGGATATTTCAGACATGGTAGAGCCCACATTGGTTTCCCCAACATAAATATTTCCATATCGAAATCGCTTTTAATTTAGTTCAGTAACTGCACAAAACACCTTATCCAAAATAATATGCTAAGAAAACAAACCTTTCAGCTACTTCTGCACTGCTTGATTAGCATGTTATTTTAGTCGCATATCTTTTGTATTCTTATAGAAAAATAAGAAAGGCCATTTAGAAGCGTAAATAACATTGTGGACCTTAAGTTGGAAGTCAACCATCATATTTAAAGCCTCAACTCTACCTTAATCTGTGACTTGCACGATGATTGCACTCATCCACTAGCTGACGCCCAATGTCAGGTTATGGGACACCCACACCCACACACATTTAACACCCACCCACAGACACACACACCCACACCCACACAATCTGTCAGCTTCTGAATGGGTGTTTATTTAGTTACTTAGTTAGTTTTCACAAGAGAGGTGGCACACCAAAAACTGTGATCACAGAAAAATTACTGATCTGTATCCTTTGCTACTGTCATTTGCACATTTTATAAATTATTTTCAACTTAAGAGGAGGAAAATTATATTTCATGAAAGTAGGGGAACAAACAGTATTTAGATGTACCCATTGCACAGTTGATGGCAGACATGTCCTTTATTGCCGGGGGGGGGGGGGTCAGTTATTTCTTGAACCAGTAGTGATGCTAGCTTCAACCATTCAACCATTGCCTAGTTCCAAGTGCAGATTACATTTAGATGTGGAAATAACATTGTGACTCTTGACACAAGCGTTAGTGCATGTTCCTTCAATGCTGATACATTTTTGATAAATAATGAAGATATTTTGGATGCGGAAATACCATATGTTACACCAGTATCGTCAAAAAATTTACGTAGGTCTGGTAAATGATACAGATATTTTAAATGTATAAACGATGATATAACATTTTTGTCTCCGCAGGTGTGTGTCTGAGTTGCTCTAGAGGTTTATGTATTTTTGAAAAATGATACAGCTTTTTAGGGGTGGAAATACATCAAGTTCAACAATTATTATGTATATATCTTTACATACTATGGGGTGTTCAAAAAGTCTCTCCGCAGTGCCGTATGATTGTTAGCCGTGCGTGCCGTATGATTGTTGGCCTCCCTGGGTTACTTACCTTCAAGTGGACTCTGCCAACATTCCACTGTTTCGTTTATCCTAGCGAGCGTCAGTAGTACCGATGGTGTGTGTCGTCACGTGTAGTCTTGAACGTTTAAGTTTAGTTCCTTCATTCGTTTCTTTCGTTTGTGTCACTGGTAAAATGAAGAACGTGTGTTTTTAGTCGAACAAGTGTTCAAAGCTAGCGGCAAATACACAGTTTCAGTTCGTCGAACATTTATTTCAGTTATCCCGGAGATAACACTCCCACATCGTGATACTGTGCGAGATGTGATTAACAAATTACGAGGTACGTGTTCCGTGACACATGCACCAAGATGTGGTCGTCCTAGGGTTTTTCTGAGTATAAACTGCTCGATATTTCCGATAAAATATCCATGACTCCGAACAAGTCAGTAAGAAAACTCGCCCACACAGCTGTAAGGAAAAATTAGAACTTTTCCCATATAAAGTGAAGGTCGTCCAAGAACTGTAAAATACTCATCATTGGAAGAGACTGCATTATTGTCAATGGTTCAAAAATTTCGTTCAACAAAATGGGAGGAATAAACTTAATGAGACCTTTTTTAACTGATGACGCGTGGTTTCATTTACCCTGGTACATGAACTCTCAAAATTCTTGTATGTGTAGTACTGCAAATCCATTGTGAATTAATGAGGAACCACTTCATTCTGGGAAAATAGGAGTTTGGATTGCAGTTTCTAGACCTGGGATTCTGGGCCCCATTTTTTTCAATGAAACAATAAACCGTCAACGGTACTGCAGTGATACTCTGTACCTATTTACAGGAGAACTTGTTGTAAGTGAAATACTAAACGGCTATTATCAACAAGATGGTTCAACTTCGCAAACAACTCGCGTATAAGTGCCACTCCGTGCTGATCCTTTGGTGATCGCATAAATTCACAGGGACTTTGGCCTCCACGATCGTCCGACCTAACACCACCTGACTTTTTCTTCTGGGGTGCAGCGAAAGCAACTGTCTATAAAAACCGTCCAAAATCCATCGATGAATTGAAAACTGCAATATCCACGTTTACAGCCTCTGTTACAAAAGAAATGTTACAGCTTGTGTTTGGAAACATGATTAGTCGAATTGAAATGTGTACTCAATAACAGGGGGCACATTTTCCACATTGACCGTGAAAATTTGTAAGTAAAAATGAATATTAAAGAAATTAATAAATTGTTTTTTTACTAATAATAATTTCGGTATATTGACAGAGGCATACGGCACGCACGGCTAACAATCATCCGGCACTGCGGAGAGACTTTTTGAACACCCCGTATTTATGCTAAGTGCAAACACATACCGTGTGTTTGTGTGTATCTGTGTGTGTGTGTGTCTGTATGTGTGTGTGTGTGTGTATGCGAAAGAAAGGGTGAGAGAGAGAGAGAGAGAGAGAGGGAGAGAGAGAGAGGGAGAGAGAGAGATAGAGTGAGAGAGAGAGAGAGAGAGGGAGAGAGAGAGAGAGAGAGGCAGGGGTAAGGGAGGAGAGGGAAAGGTTGTGAGGAAAGGAGGTGGAAATTACTGATGGGGAGGAATTTTTCCTGGCAAAACTATCAGGTTGCTACCAAAAAACATCTCGCAAATCGTAACACAAGGCAACCAGTTCACGTGATGTCGTGGGTACAATACTGAGCACCGTCCACCTCCTTTACACAAACAGAAGAGTGTGCCAGAGGTATAGTTGTCGTACACGTACTACTAACGTCTTGGCTCTACTGGGGTCTTACTTAAGATTCTGTCAAATTTTACTGTGTATCTGACGCCAATACAAAATAGGTTTTCATTCACCGTCGCGGTATGCCATTAATCACCTGAACTATTCGCACATCTAACTATTCCCTTGACTTCACAAAACCAAATTTTCCTACTATATAGTTGAGATAATTTTTGGAGATGATTTTAACGAATATCGTGGAAACTACCGGAGGAAACGATGCAGAACTGCAGCTGTCCAGAGTTCACCGTTGTTTTCATGTGATCTCTCTTATCAGACGGAATAATAATTCAAAAGCTCCAAATTCGGGAATTCGAGAATATATTGGTTTGTACTGAAACTCACATTGTGCTACGAACAACTACAGCAAAAACATTTATTAATGTTATCAGTTATGTTTGTTACATAGCGTAAAACGCAAGTAAGACATTTACTGTAGTATCTACCAAAACTTTGACTTTGAGAACCATTATTATTGCCACTAGTTTCGATGTTATGAATTATCGTTAGCCACGGCATCTTGAAGACCATCATTTTCTTAAATATGATTGACACAATCGTAGATTGGGGATATAATTGATGTTGTCATAGCAGCTTATGGTGATTACTAAGATCTTCGATAAAAATCGATAAGCACTGTAATACCAACGAAAATAACCGACGCACTTCTAATAACACGCAATAACATACTCACATAGGAGCGTTAGTTCTTAAATTATCATGTCACTGGACGACTGTCTGAAAATCTTAGATACACGACGTCTTAACTACTGTTCGGTCCCTTCTCATATCTTTCGATGTCTCTTGATTAATGTTGCAGAGATACATCTGTTTCAAAGATTTACGATGCTCCTTTTCACATTTTTTTCCTGAAGAGCTGCTTTCAGCTACAATGCAGCTATTCGTCGGTGATGTGGATTCATGCTCTCATCCTCTCAACTAGTGAAACTGTTCCTCGGACATTTTCGCTAACCTAGTATATCTAGTAAGAAATCATGTCATAGATTAACTGTAGACGTAAAATTTTAAATTTCATTGCACCACAATGCGTTCGTCTTCTGCTTCACTCCGATGACTTATTGACATTGCTCACTTTTATCTGCTGCAGACACAGATCTGTCGGCGGAATCGATTGGAACCGTCACTGCTACCCTAGTGATTAAAGACGCCGATGCCATTACTGAAGCTGTAACTGCTGTGACCTTGAACACAGCCAACACTTACGGTGCACAGTCAGCAGTAACCAGCGTGGAACCAGAGACGGGAGTGACATACAATATTTCTGACACGGAGCTTGGCCTATTAGTGTGTCAGAACTTTCATTTAATAGATAATTCCGTGTCCTTTATAGCAAGACGGACTCTTGGACTCTATTGTAAAATTATGAATCCTACAGGTATGTACTTTCCTTGTTACACATAGATGCTGATTGTGTTGATGGCAAAATTACGTGAAAAAAGGTTCTTCGTAGGTGTATAGGCTTTAGCGCCTGTATAAGTTAACATTATGGTTTTCAGACAAGCCGCATCTTGCTATAAAATAACTGTTGCCGGCTCAATGAGACTGACGTTTCGATCACGTTTTTTTAAAGGGAACCCCGTTAGTTTTGTTAGCACATCTGAACATATAAGCAAATACGTAATCAGTGCCGTGTGTTGCATTGTAAAATGTTAATAACATCCGGAGATATTGTAACCTAAAGTTGACGCTTGAGTACCACTCCTCCGCTGTTCGATCGTGTGTATCGGAGAGCACCGAATTACGTAGAGATCCAAAGGGAATGGTGATGGACCTTAGGTACAGAAAAGACTGGAACAGCACATTACGTCCACGTGCTAACACCTTTTTATTGGTCTTTTTCACTGACGCACATGTACATTACCACGACCGGTGAGGTACACCTACAAACGTGGTTTCCGTTTTCAGTTATGGAGTGGAACAGAGTGTGTCCCGACATATCAAGCCAATAGACGTTCAGTGTGGTGGCCATCATTTGCTGCACACAACTGCAATCTCTGGCGTAATGAATGTCGTATACGCCGCAGTACATCTGGTGTAATGTCGCCGCAGGCTGCCATAATACGTTGTTTCATATCCTCTGGGGTTTTAGGCACTTCACGGTACACATTCTCCTTTAACGTACCCCACGGAAAGAAGTCCAGAGGTGTAAGATCAGGAGAACGGGCTGCCCAATTTATGCGTTCTCCACGCCCTATGAAACGCCCGTCGAACATCCTGACAAGCGCCAGCCTAGTATTAATTGCGGAATGGGCAGGTGCACCATCATGCTGATACCACATACGTCGAAGCGTTTCCAGTGGGACATATTCGAGCAACGTTGGCAGATCATTCTGTAGAAACGCGATGTATGTTGCAGCTGTTTGGGCCCCTGCAATGAAGTGAGGACCAATAAGGTGGTCGCCAATGATTCCGCACCATACATATACAGTCCGCGGTCGCTGTCACTCTACCTGTCATAGCCAGCGAGGATTGTCCACGGACCAGTAATGCATGTTCCGTAGATTCACTCCCCTGTGGTTTGTGAAACCCGCTTCATCGGTAAACAGGTAGAACTGCAACGCATTTTCTGTTAATGCCCAGTGACAGAATTGCACTCGATGATTAAAGTCATCACCATGTAATTGCTGATGTAGCGACACTTGAAACGAGTGAAAGCGTTGACGATGCAGTATGCGCATCACACTACTTTGACTCAGTCCACCGGCTCTCGCAATGTCCCGTGTACTCATGTGTGGGTTCATGGCAACAGCAGCTAACACACCAACTGCACCCGCTTCTCCTATGACGGGCCTGTTACGGACCCGTTTGCGTGCTACGACCATACCTGTTTCATACAGTTGGTGGTAGATGTTTTGCAATGTGCGGCACGTTGGATGCTCTCTGTCTGGGTACCGTTCTGCATTCACCCTGCAGGCTTCAGCTGCCCTTCATCGACACTCGCCATAGATGAGTATGATCTCCGCCTTTTCGTTCGAATACACAATGGTCACTGTTCCTACAACACTTCACTGTCACAGACGTCTGGTAACACGGTGTACTACAGTTGGTCTGCGTGCAGAGACGAATGCAGAATAACAATAACAGCAAGCGCTACATGCGGACACTGCGACAGCTAGACCAAACCACAACAGTGCACTACCGCCACACTCGTAAACACGGTCGTCATCGTAAACATGTCCCTGCAGATGCTGCTCGCCGACCGCGACCCGTGTTTGTTACAACACGCAACTAAACGTCCGGGGTTTCAAGCGTCAAATTTAGGTTACAATATCTCCGGATGTAATTAACATTGTACAATGTAACAAACGGCACTGATTACGTATTTGTTTATATGTTCAGATGTGCTAACAAAACAAACGTGGTCCCATTTAAAAAAAACGTACGTTTGAGTTAAAAAACATACTTCCGTGCATTTTTGTATGGTTTGTATTAAACAATTACACTAGCCCCACTCCTCACGTTCGCTCTGTGGAATCGGTTCGTCAGTATTTCATGTGGTTTACGAAATATATCCAGCGGTAACGTTAGGTGACTCACCCTGTATACCTAACATTACCGCTGAATATTTCGTAAACCACATCAAATACTGACGAATCGATTCCACAGACCGAACGTGAGGAGAGGGGCTGGTGTAATTGGTGATTACAAACCATAAAAGAATGCACGGAAGTATGTTTTTTAACACAAAACTACGTTTTTTAAAATGGAACAACGTTAGTTTTGTTAGCACATCTCAACATATAAACAAGTACGTAATCAGTGCCGCTTGTTGCATTGTAAAATGTTAAATACATCCGGAGATACTGTAACCTAAAGTTGACGCTTGAGTACCACTCCTCCGCTGTTCGATCGTGTGTATCGGAGAGCACCGAATTACGTAGGGATCCAAAGGGAACTGTGATGGACCTTAGGTACAGAAGAGACTGGAACAGCACAATACTTCCACATGCTAACACCTTTTAATTGGTCTTTTTCACTGACGCACATGTACATTGCCATGAGGGGTGAGGTACACGCTCGACGGGCGTTTCATAGGACGTGGAGGACGCATAAATTGGCCAGCCCGTTCTCCTGATCTTACACCTCTGGACTTCCTTCTGTGGGGTACGTTAAAGGAGAATGTGTACCGTGATGTGCCTACAACCCCATAGGATATGAAACAGCGTATTGTGGCAGCCTGCGGTGACATTACACCAGACGTACGGCGCCGTATACGACATTCATTACGCCAGAGATTGCAATTGTGTGCAGCAAATGATGGCCACCACATAGAACATCTATTGGCCTGACATGTCGGAACACACTGTATTCCACTTCGTAATTGAAAACGGAAACCACGTGCGTACGTGTACCTCACGCCTCACGGTAATGTACATGTGCGTCAGTGAAAAAAATATACATATTACAGCTGCTGTTTCTGCCATTTAAAGGGAGACAATTATTGAAGTTTATGAAAACAGTACGAAAAAGAAAAACGTAAATTAGTGACAAACTACGGCGTGTACAGTCTTTCTTCAACATGCAAACAACACTATGATTTTCTGATTTTGGTTCAGATATACTCAATATGCCTGCCACAATTGAACATGTTGTGGTGCAGACGAATAGCGGAACACTGCACGACCCGCAGAACTGTCGGATAATAGACACTGTCGATGACCTCCTGAATGGCTTTTTTCAACCCATTAATGGTTTTTAGGTTATTGCTGCACACCTTGTTTTTAATATAGCCCCACAACGAGGAGTTGCATATGTTCAGATCCGGAGAATTTGGCAGCCAATCGGGGCCGATGCGAGTCTCCTCGCGGTACCCCAGGTCCGCAAAGTGCTCCGCCAGGACATCAATCATTCTCCTGCTTGCATGGGCTAACTTTTGTCTTGCATGACCCACATTTTGTCGAAATAAGCATAAGAGGGGGGGAATAAATCATCTTCAGTATCGCCACGTACCGTTTAGTAGTCACCGTGTCATTAAGGAATATCGCACCGATTACTCTGTGAATGGACAAAACACACCGCACCCATTGAGGGTGATGAAACTTCTCGGTCGCGAAATGCGGATTCTCAGTCTTCCAAATGCGCCAATTTCGCTTATTGACGAACCCATCGAAATGAAAGTGGGTCGCATCGCTAAAGCAAACCACCAGCACGTACTACTTCCCATCGGTGCCCCCGCCCCCCCCCCCCCCCCCCCCCCGGTCAACCGTGTAGTCTGAACATCCTAACGCAAACCGTTCAGAAGTCATGACAATTTTATTTTATATAGTTCAGTGTCACCCTGCACTAAAAGAACAACGATCGTGTTTTCTATTTGTAAACTCGTGGCAGTTAGTAATGTCCATAAAGCACATATCTCTTCACCATTAGCGCTTCTGAAAACCTAAACGCCACAGTCGTCCTTTATTTATAATGTCATAGATGATTAATCTTGGTGTGTGTGTGTAAAGCTGTAGAGGACCTACATGGTGGTTACAACTTACTGAAATTCCGTACATGCGACGTTAACATGACGATTCCTTTGTAATCAGGTAATGAATATGGTGATGCTCATTTGTGCTACCATATGCATATAACTTCGAAAGGACTAAAACTTCAATGTTATTTGTTAACAGTAAATTTATACGTACATTTATGGTGAAAATTGCGATGTTTTAATAATACACTCGTGGAAATGGAAAACAGAACACATTGACACCGGTGTGTCAGACCCACCATACTTGCTCCGGACACTGCGAGAGGGCTGTACAAGCAATGACCACACGCACGGCACAGCGGACTCACCAGGAACCGCGGTGTTGGCCGTCGAATGGCGCTAGCTGCGCAGCATTTGTGCACCGCCGCCGTCAGTGTCAGCCAGTTTGCCGTGGCATACGGAGCTCCATCGCAGTCTTTAACACTGGTAGCATGCCGCGACAGCGTGGACGTGAACCGTATGTGCAGTTGACGGACTTTGAGCGAGGGCGTATAGTGGGCATGCGGGAGGCCGGGTGGACGTACCGCCGAATTGCTCAACACGTGGGGCGTGTGGTCTCCACAGTACATCGATGTTGTCGCCAGTGGTCGGCGGAAGGTGCACGTGTCCGTCGACCTGGGACCGGACCGCAGCGACGCACGGATGCACGCCAAGACCGTAGGATCCTATGCAGTGCCGTAGGGGACCGCACCGCCACTTCCCAGCAAATTAGGGACACTGTTGCTCCTGGGGTATCGGCGAGGACCATTCGCAACCGTCTCCATGAAGCTGGGCTACGGTCCCGCACACCGTTAGGCCGTCTTCCGCTCACGCCCCAACATCGTGCAGCTCGCCTCCAGTGGTGACGCGACAGGCGTGAATGGAGGGACGAATGGAGACGTGTCGTCTTCAGCGATGAGAGTCGCTTCTGCCTTGGTGCCAATGATGGTCGTATGCGTGTTTGGCGCCGTGCAGGTGAGCGCCACAATCAGGACTGCATACGACCGAGGCACACAGGGCCAACACCCGGCATCATGGTGTGGGGAGCGATCTCCTACACTGGCCGTACACCACTGGTGATCGTCGAGGGGACACTGAATAGTGCACGGTACATCCAAACCGTCATCGAACCCATCGTTCTACCATTCCTAGGCCGGCAAGGGAACTTGCTGTTCCAACAGGACAATGCACGTCCGCATGTATCCCGTGCCACCCAACGTGCTCTAGAAGGTGTAAGTCAACTACCCTGGCCAGCAAGATCTCCGGATCTGTCCCCCATTGAGCATGTTTGGGACTGGATGAAGCGTCGTCTCACGCGGTCTGTACGTCCAGCACGAACGCTGGTCCAACTGAGGCACCAGGTGGAAATGACATGGCAAGCCGTTCCACAGGACTACATCCAGCATCTCTACGATCGTCTCAATGGGAGAATAGCAGCCGGCATTGCTGCGAAAGGTGGATATACACTGTACTAGTGCCGACATTGTGCATGCTCTGTTGCCTGTGTCTATGTGCCTGTGGTTCTGTCAGTGTGATCATGTGATGTATCTGACCCCAGGAATGTGTCAATAAAGTTTCCCCTTCCTGGGACAATGAATTCACGGTGTTCTTATTTTAATTTCCAGGAGTGTATATATTGTGAAATCTCCATGTCATATGCCGATACAGTTCCAAAATAGCATAGTTCATACTGAAGGAATGAAAATAAGTGTCTAGACACACATAGAATTCTACTTAACTGTCACTGCCAGTAATAAAATATTGCAGTATTGAGCAATGAGGATATTTTTAAGTATTTTAAGGCTCTGAAATACATATTGCGGTAGTGCATACCACAGCAGTTTGTTTCTTTAAGGAGCAATATGTATCCTTATTAAGGGGTATCACAATGTTGCGTAGGCAAATCTAGGAAGTAGAAAGCTAAGTACGAAAAATTTTCGATACTACAAGGTATAATACAGGTGCACGTAGAAAGGAAGAGATAAAAAAAAGACGTAAAGACGGGTGTAGTGTAGCACCAGTCATTTACGAATGAATCATTATTATTTTCAAGAAAGCTAAGGCTAAATTTACGTAGGAAAAATTTGATATGAAAATGCACGCTTGTCAGAAGGATAAAACGAACAATTGAGATTGAAGGCATGAACCTGAAGAGTGTAAGGGGAATTTGGCTGTTATGGTTCAAAACGGAAGGAACACCAAATAAAAATCATGATAAGGACGCAGGCGACCTATAAAAAGTTTGGCAACGTTTCAAGATGCTCCAAAAATTAAATAATAAAACGTTAGTTATTAGATTGAAGGAAAGCAGACGCTATACAATACTTATATAACCTAGTGAGAGGATTACGATTGGAAAAGATATGATGAAAAGGTCACGTCGCAGGGATAAAATATTTCCTCTGTTACGTTCAATCTGTATCTTACAGATGCAAATAAGGAAAGGAATCAAAGGTAAATGATTCGTAGGTTCGAATGGAGAATTCAAAATAAGGGTGAAATCTATGAGTGGAAATTCAGCTATTATATTACTATACTCAGTTTTTTTTAATTAGTTGATGTCTTCAAGTAAGAATAAAAGCCAGCACAAGTGTTCCATCCATATCAATATTTATAGTGAAAGGTTTTTTTCATCACGACCAAATTATGTACATCAGTAAGTGACTTTGTGTCCTAGGTACAGTGGTCGATACGGAAAAGACTCTAGGAGGAGGCGACAAAAATATCTTGGGCTACTTTTACATATACTGTAATAAAAAATAATCAAGTCACATTCAAAGTTTAAGAAAGTTTTATTTTAACTGATTATACACATATACAAGACAATGCTATTTTACACTACTGAAGCGTTAGTCGTGCGGTAGCGTTCTCTCTTCCCACGCCCGGGTTCCCGGGTTCGAATCCCGGCGGGGTCAGGGATTTTCTCTGCCTCGTCATGACTGGGTGTTGTGTGCTGGCCTTAGGTTAGTTCGGTTTAAGTAGTTCTAAGTTCTAGGGGACTGATGACCATAGATGTTAAGTCCCATAGTGCTCAGAGCCATTTTGAAGAGTTACAATTTTGGTTCTCTTTCTTAAATGATTAATTCATTGCGCCTATTCTTCATGTCAAGTTGGTCAATTACCTCGCCAATAGGACAATCAATGTCAGGGTGAGAGTACAACAGAGCTAACCCATTAAGTCGATCTTCCTTCATTGGCGACCTCAGCCATGACTTTGTACGTCGCAGTGATGAAAAACCTCTTTCCATTGTAGCGATAAATGCAGGTAAACAAGCAAATATTTGGTTCAGTTTGTGCAAACTGGGATAGTCAGGTCTAGGACAGACAACGCTTGCATAACAGAATCTGGATCATTAAGAGCCATTATGCTCGTTTGCTTTGAAGAATCTCTCCCATTAGGCTCTTTTTAATCACCAAGAGCGATTGTTCTTCTAAAAACGGTATTTAGGTTACGCACTGGTTCAAATTATGTGCCAGATCATTACCGTTATGTTTCAGTAATTGTGATGGGAAAAGTATGTTGAATCTTAAATGATAATGCTACATAGGAAAGTACAACTACTCGATAACTAGAACCGGTCGAGTCGAATAACGAAATAAATAAATTAATAGCGTGCGGTCTGACTGGCGGGGACGGCCGTGGGTGGCAGTGCGATCGTCCCCGCATGGGGGTTGGGGGGGACCTCTCGCACCAGCCATATGTATCCGCCGCTGCCTAGTTAGAAAGGTTTTCATTCCGTCCTGTATGGTCACTTCAATTTACTGTGTTCTTCCTACATAACATTAAAAATATGGTAATGCATGTTCTTCGAGACAAATGCCCAGAAATTTGAACCTGGATTTGTTGATAGATACAGGAACGAGTACGGCCGCCACCACGGAAGTGATGTCTGCACGCAAGCTTACCACAACGGCGGCCGCAGGCACACCTGAAGGACCTTTCGACACAAGTCGTGTCCCTGATGCTGAGCAAGCTGCGACGAGCTTGTCGCAACAAGAGGAAACCTCTTCACCTATCTCGTCCTTGACCAAACTCAGAGAAGTGTGCAGACATCTGAATCAAGTAAAGAGTAAAATGTTTGGACCATTTTTACAGGGGCTCTGCAAGCACGTCGATGAACCAGGTAGAAACGATGTCCTACGAGATTAATGTTAATAGTAACAGAGATGCATACTTCTTATTGAATTATTAGGATGGAACAAAAGTTTGTAGCGTTATTGTTTCTGTTGTTGGATTATAGTTGTAATGTTTTTATTAATCGATTGTTATTTCTTATATGTAGTTCACTGTTGCTACTGAATTTACACAATGTCATTTTGTCTTTGGAGATTTTGATTGGTGTCGTAGTGGCCCCTTTGCAGCTAGAGGGCCCGCACAATAGACAAGCATGGTGGGCAGTCGACCGCCCTACAATAGCTCATATCAAAGCATGGCCAGTGAATGTAACCATCAACCGACCTTCCGCATAAACAGGACAATACTTCATGAAAGCCTTGTGACAGAGATCCACCCAATCGAACCAATGTGACTATGTGTAGCACTCCGCCAAGTCGGTGTTATAAGCATCCCAGCAAAGTCAGACCAGCAATGTGTACCTATAGCTAGACAGCTCTGGCCAATACCTACGAGAGCACAGGCCAACTGGAAACTCACCGTAGTCTTCTGTAGAAATTTGTATCTTCTTGGGTGTGAAGTCACTTTGGAATTGTGAAGCGTAGTATTTTTCTTGCATTATTTCTTTTCATTTTCTTGTAACTTTTATCTGGTTTTCCACTACAAGAATTATTGTGTTTCTTGTTGTTCTTGAGTTTGGAAATTAGTGCACACCAAGAAGGGGTTTTAGTAAAATAAAATGTCTTCAAACGTGATCGTTAGTTATTTCCTGCCGACGGTAGGACAGTAGAAACGGAGTTGTGGACTCTAGAAAAGAAGCGCCAAGTAGAAAAATCGGAACATTGTCGGCATATCGTTTGTTGACAGGATGCAACCGAGGAACAGCTATCTTGCCGCTGGAATCAGCTCTTGACAGAAACAGATGTCGAGGCCCACTATGAATCTTACAAAGAAACCCATTTTTTATCTGCAGTATTTATGAAGAGACGTGAAAAGATATGTGTTGACGCAGGACAGCAATTATGACTTTGCACATGTAACATCTTCAGACTGTCATCCAGTTACAGAAGAAAATTCAAGAACTCAGATCCAATGAAGGAATGATATTGACTGTCATTAGAAGCGTGTTAATTATTTAAGGTAGTTGTTATTGATATTTATGGAAGATCTTAGTAATATCTTATCAGCTGCCATGAAAACTTCTATTACGGCTAAAGATTACGGTTGTTGTCAGTCATCATCATAACGATGTGACAGTTTTCAAGATAAAGTGAATAATGATGATTTGTGTGATAGAAATAGCAATAACAATGCTTTTCAATGTTTATGTATCCAAGATATTACAGAAAATCTCTTAGTTGTGATTTACTGTAAGTAATAATCAAAACTGATAACATTAATTAAAAATTTCGCTATAAATGATGGTCGTACAACTAGATTATCCATGCAAACAAATGAATTTCAGATTTCGCAGAGTTGGAATTTTGGAATTATCATTCCATTTTATAAGAGAGATGACACAGAAGAAACTGAGGACTCAGAAAGGCTTCGTTCTTCATCGTTTCCTCCGGTAGTTCGTACGACATGCATTACAATTATCTCCAACTTCGTATAAAGCAATTAGATTTCACGAAATCAAGAGTTCATGAAACATTTAGCTGTGACCATAACTCAAATGATTAATTGCAATCCGAGACTGAAAATGAAACATTGTTTTGAATGGGAATCAGATCTACGGAAAATTCTGGCAGATTCACAAGTAAGAGCCTTTTATAGCGAAGATGTTAGTAGTAGAATTTCAATACATCCGGAACACTGTTGGGTGCGTATTATCCTAATGTTTGGTGCTTAGCATTGTGCTCACGACATCACATGAATAGGCTGCCTCGGGCAGAGGGTCATGCAATTTGGGAGATGCTTCGTCAGCAGTTATCTGACACAGTCAAGTCAAAAAATGTTCTCTAATTTCAGTAAATTTCATCGCAGTTTCTCACAACTTCTCATTCTGTCTCCCTCTCTTTCCCCTCTCCCTCTTACAAGTGCATGAACACAGAATCAGAAACTAATAAAGATGTTGACGGTTAGCTTACCTTACAGTATTCCCAATTCTGAAATCCCTGTATTATTTATCAAACTTATTAATCTTTGTCACCAACACTCACAAAAGTCAACAATGTTATTTCCATAGTTATCTAAACTGACTGTATTATTTGTGAAAATTAGGTAAGGGTATTTTCAATACTGCGGATCATTTATGGTATTTGCACAATTAAAATGTTAGCATCATATGTGAAAACTGCACAATTTTTATCAGTAACTCACATACACAATATTTATGTCAAATGTTACAATGTTAACTCCACATCTAAACTATCTGTATTATTTATCAAAATGGCATTAAGACATTGACCACACTGGAGTAATGCACAAAATTTGCTCATCTAATATGATGTGTTACTCTTCAAAAGTACGTAAGATGCATCAACAGTACACACACAATGTTAAGTGTCACAATTTTATTTTCACGTCTAAAGATTAACTTGAACTTCGCAGCAAGCGATGTTATGTCTTTGAAACGTGGTAGAGGGCACATTGGTTTCCCCAACATAAATATTTCCACATCGAAATCACTCTTATTTTTGTTCTACAGCTGTACAAAACACGTTATCCAAAATAATATGCTAAGGAAACAAATCTTTGCTTAGGCCTAAGAGAAACTTTCAGCTACTTCTGCATTGCTTGATTAGCATATTATTTTAGCCGCATATGTTTTGTACTGTTGTAGAACAAAAAGACAGGCAATTTAGACGCGTAAGTAACATTGAGGACCTTAAGTTGGGAGTCTACGACCATATTTCAAGCATCAGCTCTACCTTAACCTGTGACTTGCACTCATCCACTGGCTGACGCCCATTGTCAGGTTGTGGGACACTCACACTCACACACACACACACACACACACACACACACACACACACACACACATACACACATACTAAGTTCCAGGCGACTAATGACCTCAGAAGTTGAGTCGCATAGTGCTCAGAGCCATTTTGACATTATACTGAGTGCACTATCCGAAAATTACCTCGAGCAATTAAACAGATAACCGACTCGTGGAGAAAACATCTTGGACCTACTGATAACAAACAGACCCGAACTTTTCGACTCTGTAAGTGCAGAACAGGGAATCCGTGATCATAAGGCCGTTGTAGCATCCCTGAATGTGGAAGTTAATAGGAATATAAAAAAAGGGAGGAAGGTTTATCTGTTTAGCAAGAGTAATAGAAGGCAGATTTCAGACTACCTAACAGATCAAAACGACAATTTCTGTTCCGACACTGACAATGTTGAGTGTTTATGGAAAAAGTTTAAGGCAATCGTAAGATGCGTTTTAGACAGGTACGTGCCGAGTAAAACTGTGAGGGACGGGAAAAACCCACCGTGGTACAACAACAAAGTTAGGAAACTACTGCGAAAGCAAAGAGAGCTTCACTGCAAGTTTAAACGCAGCCAAAACCTCTCAGACAAACAGAAGCTAAACGATGTCAAAGTTAGCGTAAGGAGGGCTATGCGTGAAGCGTTCAGTGAATTCGAAAGTAAAATTCTATGTACCGACTTGTCAGAAAATCCTAGGAAGTTCTGGTCTTACGTTAAATCAGTAAGTGGCTCGAAACAGCATATCCAGACACTCCGGGATGATGATGGCATGGAAACAGAGGATGACAAGCGTAAAGCTAAAATACTAAACACCTTTTTCCAAAGCTGTTTCACAGAGGAAGACCGCACTGCAGTTCCTTCTCTAAATCCTCGCACAAACGAAAAAATGGCTGACATCGAAATAAGTGTCCAAGGAATAGAAAAGCAACTGGAATCACTCAACAGAGGAAAGTCCACTGGACCTGACGGGATACCAATTCGATTATACACAGAGTACGCGAAAGAACTTGCCCCCCTTCTAACAGCCGTGTACCGCAAGTCTCTAGAGGAACGGAAGGTTCCAAATGATTGGAAAAGAGCACAGGTAGTCGCAGTCTTCAAGAAGGGTCGTCGAGCAGATGAGCAAAACTATAGACCTATATCTCTGACGTCGATCTGTTGTAGAATTTTAGAACATGTTTTTTGCTCGAATATCATGTCGTTTTTGGAAACTCAGAATCTACTATGTAGGAATCAACATGGATTCCGGAAACAGCGATCGTGTGAGACACAACTCGCTTTATTAGTTCATGAGACCCAGAAAATATTAGATACAGGCTCCCAGGTAGATGCTATTTTTCTTGACTTCCGGAAGGCGTTCGATACAGTTCCGCACTGTCGCCTGATAAACAAAGTAAGAGCCTACGGAGTATCAGACCAGCTGTGTGGCTGGATTGAAGAGTTTTTAGCAAACAGAACACAGCATGTTGTTATCAACGGAGAGACGTCTACAGACGTTAAAGTAACCTCTGGTGTGCCACAGGGGAGTGTTATGGGACCATTGCTTTTCACAATATATATAAATGACCTAGTTGATAGTGTCGAAAGTTCCATGCGGATTTTCGCGGATGATGCTGTAGTATACAGAGAAGTTGCAGCATTAGTAAATTGTTGCGAAATGCAGGAAGATCTGCAGCGGATAGGCACTTGGTGCAGGGAGTGGCAACTGACCCTTAACATAGACAAATGTAATGTATTGCGAATACATAGAAAGAAGGATCCTTTATTGTATGATTATATGATAGCGGAACAAACACTGGTAGCAGTTACTTCTGTAAAATATCTGGGAGTATGTGTGCGGAACGATTTGAAGTGGAATGATCATATAAAATTAATTGTTGGTAAGGCGGGTACCAGGTTGGGATTCATTGGGAGAGTCCTTAGAAAATGTAGTCCATCAACAAAGGAGGTGGCTTACAAAACACTCGTTCGACCTATACTTGAGTATTGCTCATCAGTATGGGATCCGTACCAGATGGGGTTGACGGAGGAGATAGAGAAGATTCAAAGAAGAGCGGCGCGTTTCGTCACAGGGTTATTTGGTAACCGTGATAGCGTTACGGAGATGTTTAACAAACTCAAGTGGCAGACTCTGCAAGAGAGGCGCTCTGCATCGCGGTGTAGCTTGCTCGCCAGGTTTCGAGAGGGTGCGTTTCTGGATGAGGTATCGAATATATTGCTTCCCCCTACTTATACCTCCCGAGGAGATCACGAATGTAAAATTAGAGAGATTAGAGCGCGCACAGAGGCCTTCAGACAGTGGTTCTTCCTGCGAACCATACGCGACTGGAACAGGAAAGGGAGGTAATGACAGTGGCACGTAAAGTGCCCTCCGCCACTCACCGTTGGGTGGCTTGCGGAGTATAAATGTAGATGTAGATGTAGATAGTTGTCGTACATGTACTACTAACGTCTTGGCTCTACAGAGGTGTTACTTAAGATTATGTCAAATTTTACTGTGTATCTGACGCCAATACAAAATAGGTTTTCATTCACCGTCGCGGTATGCCATTAATCACCTGAACTATTCGCACATCTAACTGTTCCCTTGACTTCACAAAACCAAATTTTCCTTCTATATAGTTGGAGATAATTTTAACGAATATCGTGAAAATCTACCGGAGGAAACGATGCAGAACTGCAGCTGTCCAGAGTTCACCGTTCTTTTCATGTGATCTCTCTTATCAAACGGAAAAATAATTCAAAAGTTCCAAATTCGGGAATTCGAGAATATATTGGTTTGTACTGAAACACACATTGTGCTACGAACAACTACAGCAAAAACATTTATTAATGTTATCAGTTATGTTTGTTACATAGCGTAAAACGCAAGTAAGACATATTCTGTAGTATCTACCAATACTTTAACTTTGAAAACCATTATTACTGCCACTAGTTTCTATGTTATCAATTACCGTTAGCCACGGCATCTTGAAGACCATCATTTTCTTTAATATGATTGACACAATCGTAGATTGGGTTCAAATGGTTCAAATGGCTCTGAGCACTATGGGACTCAACATCTTAGTTCATAAGTCCCCTAGAACTTAGAACTACTTAAACCTAACTAACCTAAGGACATCACACACACCCATGTCCGAGGCAGGATTCGAACCTGCGACCGTAGCAGTCCCGCGGTTCCGGACTGCAGCGTCAGAACCGCTAGACCACCGCGGCCGGCAATTGATTGGGGATACAATCGATGTTTTCATAGCAGCTTATGGTGATTACTAAGATCTTCGATAAAAATCGATAAGCACTGTAATACCAACGAAAATAAACGACGCATTTCTAATAACAGGCAATAACATACTCACATGGGAGCGTTAGTTCTTAAATTTTCATGTCACTGGACGACTGTCTGAAAATCTTAGATATACGACGTGTTAGCCACTGATTGGTCCCTTCTCATATCTTTCGATGTATCTTGATTAATGTTGCAGAGATACATCTGTTTCCAAGCTTCACAATGCTCCTTTTGCACATTTTTTTTCCTGAAGAGCTGCTTCCAGCTACAATGCAGCTATTCGTCGGTGATGTGGATTCATGCTCTCATCCTCTCAACTAGTGAAACTGTTCCTCGGACATTTTCGCTAACCTAGTATATCTAGTAAGAAATCATGTCATAGATTAACTGTAGACGTAAAATTTTAAATTTCATTGCACCACAATGCGTTCGTCTTCTGCTTCACTCCGATGACTTATTGAAATTGCTCACTCTTCTCTGCTGCAGACACAGATCTGTCGGCAGAATCGATTGGGACCGTCACTGCTACCCTAGTGACTAAAGACGCCGATGCCATTACTGAAGCTGTAACTGCTGTGACCTTGAACACAGCCAACACTTACGGTGCACAGTCAGCAGTAACCAGCGTGGAACCAGAGACGGGAGTGACATACAATATTTCTGACACGGAGCTTGGCCTATTTGTGTGTCAGAACTTTCATTTAATAGATAATTCCGTGTCCTTTATAGCAAGACGGACTCTTGGACTCTATTGTAAAATTATGAATCCTACAGGTATGTATATTCCTTGTTACACACAGATGCTGACTGTGTTGATGGCAAAATTACGTGAAATAAAGTTCTTCGTAGGTGTCTAGGCTTTAGCGCCTGCGTAAGTTAACATTAAGGTTTTCAGACAAGCCGCATCTTGCTATAAAATCACTGTTTCCGGGTCAATGAGACTGACGTTTCGATCACGTGTGGTGTTACCTTTCCCTGGATATGCACTGATACCGCATTCGAAACGTCTGTCTTATTCAAGCAGTGACAGTACATAGCAGTACAGGAAGCTACACGACAATGGGTTTTATGTGTTAAATATTCATTTGGCATATGTTGATCAATAAAAACAATCGAACATCATTCGAATATTTATTACCTAAAGTGCTACCCTGAATATCAGGTACATTATTTCTTTATTTAGGTTTAATTGTTCAGTTTTCTTCCATTGTACTGAATGATGTTGACAAAATACTGGATGTCGTTAATTGTCAACACCTGATGCGGAGTCATACAAAATGGTGGTATCAAGTGAAATACAGCTGTACACGCTACTATACATATATATATATATATATATATATATACAGGGTGAGTCACCTAACATTACCGCTGGATGTATTTCGTAAACCACATCAAATACTGATGAATCGATTCCACAGACCGAACGTGAGGAGAGCGGCTAGTGTAATTGGTTAATACAAACCATAAAAAAATGCACAGAAGTATGTTATTTAACACACCCTTCGTTTTTTTAAATGGAACCCCGTTAGTTTTGTTGGCACAGCTGAACATATAAACAAATACGTAATCAGTGCCGTTTGTTGCATTGTAAAATGTTAATTACGTCCGGAGATATTGTAACCTAAAGTTGACGCTTGAGTACCACTCCTCCGCTGTTCGATCGTGTGTATCGTAGAGCACCGAATTACGTAGAGATCCAAAGGGAACGGTGATGGACCTTAGGTACAGAAAAGACTGGAACAGCACATTACGTCCACATGCTAGCACCATTTTATTGGTCTTTTTCACTGACGCACATGTACATTACCACGACCGGTGAGGTACACCTACAAACGTGGTTTCCGTTTTCAGTTATGGAGTGGAACAGAGTGTGTCCCGACATATCAGGCCAATAGATGTTCAGTGTGGTGGCCATCATTTGCTGCACACAATTGCAATCTCTGGCGTTATGAACGTCGTACACGCCGCAGTACATCTGGTGTAATATCTCCGCAGGCTGCCACAATACGTTGTTTCATTTCCTCTGGGGTTGTAGGCACTTCACGGTACATATTCTCCTTTAACGTACCCTACAGAAAGAAGTCCAGAGGTGTAAGATCAGGAGAACTGGCTGGCCAATTTATGCGTCCTCCACGTCCTATGAAACGCCCGTCGAACATCCTGTCAAGCGTCAGCCTAGTATTAATTGCGGAATGGGCAGGTGCACCATCATGCTGATACCAAATATATCGACGCGTTTCCAGTGGGACATTTTCGGAGCAACGTTGGCAGATCATTCTGTAGAAACGCGATGTATGTTGCAGCTGTTTGGGCCCCTGCAATGAAGTGAGGACCAATGAGGTGGTCGCCAATGATTCCGCACCATGCATTTACAGTCCACGGTCGCTGTCGCTCTACCTGTCTGGGACAGCGATGATTATCCACGGACCAGTAATGCATGTTCATTAGTTCCACTGCCCTGTGGTTTGTGAAACCCTCTTTATCGGTAAACAGGTAGAACTGCAACGCATTCTCTGTTAATGCCCATTGACAGAATTGCACTCAATGATTAAAGTCATCACCATGTAACTGCTGATGTAGCGACACATGAAACGGGAAAAAGCGGTGACGATGCAGTATGCAGGTCATTACCGTTGTGTTTCAGTAGTTGTGATGGGAAAAATATGTTGAATCTTAAATGATAATATACATAGGAAAGTACAACTACTCGATAACTAGAACCGGTCGAGTCGAATAACGAAATAAATAAATTAATAGCGTGCGGTCTGACTAGCGGGGACGGCCGTGGGTGGCAGTGCGATCGTCCCCGCATGGGGGTTGGAGGGGGGGGGACCTCTCGCACCAGCCATATGTATCCGCCACTGCCTAGGTAGAACGGTTTTCATTCCGTCCTGTATGGTCACTTCAATTTACTGTGTTCTTCCAACATAACATTAAAAATATGGTAATGCATGTTCTTCGAGACAAATGCCCAGAAATTTGAACCTGGATTTGTTGATAGATACAGGAACGAGTACGGCCGCCACCACGGAAGTGATGTCTGCACGCAAGCTTACCACAACAGCGGCCGCAGGCACATCTGAAGGACCTTTCGACACAAGTCGTGTCCCTGATGCTGAGCAAGCTGCGACGAGCTTGTCGCAACAAGAGGAACCCTCTTCACACATCTCGTCCTTGACCAAACTCAGAGAAGTGTGCAGACATCTGAATCAAGTAAAGAATAAAATGTTTGGACCATTTTTACCGGGGCTCTGCAAGCACGTCGATGAACCAGGTAGAAAAGTTGCCCTACGAGATTAATGTTAATAGTAACAGAGATGCATACTTCTTATTGAATTATTAGGATGGAACATTAGTTTGTAGCGTTATTGTTTCGGTTGTTGGATTATCGTTGTAATGCTTTTATTAATCTATTGTTATTTCTAATTTGTAGTTCACTGTTCCTTATGAGTTTACACATTGTCATTTTGTCATCTGCAGATTGTGAATCGTGTCGTAGTGGCCCCTTATCAGTCAGAGGGCCCGCACAATAGATATGCAAGGTGGGCTGCCGACCTCACTTCAGTAGTTCATATCAAAGCATCGCCAGTGAATCTAAACTACAACAGACCTTCCGCATAAACAGGGCAGTACTTCATGAAAGCCAGAGATCCACCAATTGGAACTAATGTGACTAAGTGTAGCACTCCACCCAATCAGTGTTATAAGCATGCCAGCAAAGTCTGACCGGCAATGTGTATCTACACCAGCTCCCGCCCACTGGAAATTCGCCCTCATCTTCTGTAGAAATTAGTATCTTCTTGGGTGTAAGCCACTTTGGAATTGTGTAGCGTAGTAATTTGCTTGTTATTACTTCTTTTCGTTGTCTTGTAACTTTTATCTGGTTTTGCACTACAAGAATTATTGTGTTTCTTGTTGTTCTTGAGTTTGAAAATTTGTGCACGCCAAGAAGGCGTTTTAGTTAAATAAAGTCTGTTCAAACTTGATTGTTAGTTCTTTCCTGCCGAGAGTGGGACACTACAAACGGAGTTGTGGACGCTAGGAAAGAAGCGGCAACTAGAAAAATGGGAACATTTCCTGCATAGTCTTTGTTTCAGATCAACAGAGGGACTACAGCAGCGGTGGCAAACAGAAACATTTGCACCTTTAATACCAGCCCGCAGAGAATGGCAAGAAAATAGTTTTCTCCTTTTAAGAGGATCGTTCTGACCTAGGTGACTCTATAGGGTCTGGATCATTTTATTGTTTTAATGAACATCACTGAAACTCATTAATCCCCAATGATCTTACCAGAGATAATAGGTTCTGGAAATTGTCTAAGAAAAACTTTAACTAGTTGACAGGGTGAGAGCATGGGTCAGCAGCATTTAGGAATAGCTGTTTTGCACCTGGAAGCAGCTCTTGATATGAATAGATGTCGAGGCCCACTACGATTCTGAGAAACAGATGCATTTTTTATCTGCAGTATTTATGAAGAGACGTGAAAAGATATGTGGTGACGCAGGACAGCAATTAAGACGTTGCACATGTAAGATCTTCAGACTGTCATCCAGTTACAGAAGAAAATTTAAGAACTAAGATCCAATGAGGGTATGATATTGGCTGTCATTAGAAGCGTGTCAATTGTTTAAATTAGTTGTGTCTGATATTTATGGACGATCTTAGTAATGACCCATCAGAAGACCGCACAGGCTCTGCACCAAACCAACTTTAAAATAAATGACCGATGGAAAGAGGAATGGGAGAGCAGAACAGCAGTAAACTGCCACAATATGCCATGCATCTTTAGTAAACCAAAAGGATTTGATAGCCTTCGCAAAGTTTGGTCAACTCTTAATCGCATCAGAACCAACTGTGGGATATGTGCCGACTCCTTACACAGATGGGGTAAACTTCCTTCGGCCGCTTGCGTCTGTGGCGCTGAGAGACAGACGGTCAAACACATCGTGAAGGAATGCCCACTAAGGGCATACAAGGGTGACCCACAAGATTTCCTAATGGCGACCCAAGAGGCAATCGACTATTTACTATCTAAGCTGGACGTCTGCTTGTGACTGCTCTTCTGTGAGTGTAAATTTACAATTGGCAGTGTCCTTATATACAAACTGTTATTTATTGCTCTGTTTATACATATGTGATTTTTTTAATCGTGTTGTTTCTGTAATTTTTACTGTGATGTTATGAGCCATACGCTAAATAAATAAATAAATAAGCAGCTATGAAAACTTCTATTACAGCTAAAGGTTACAAGTTGTAGTCAGTCATCACCATAACGATGTGAGTGTATACAAGATAAAGTGGCTTATGATGATTTGTGACATAAAAACTTATGGCAACAATAACGCTTTATGATTCAAAGATATTACAGAAAATCTCTTACTTGTCATTGACGGAAAGTAATAATCAAAACTGATAACATTAAAAAATAGTTTCACTGTAAATGATGGTCGTAAAATGAGATTTCCCATGCAAACAAATGTATTTCCGATTTCCCAACGTTGGAATTTTGGAGTTATCACTCCATTTGATAACAGAGATGACACATAAATAACTGAGGACTCAGAAAAGCTTCTTCTACATCGTTTGCTCCGGTAGTTTTTACGACATGCATTACAATTATCTCCAACTTCGTACAAAAACAATTAGATTTCACGAAATCAAGATTTCATGCAACATTTAGTTGTGGCCATAGCACAACTGAGTAATTGCAACCCGTGACTGAAAATGAACCATTGTTTTGAATGGGAGTCAGATGTACAGAAAATTCTGGATGATTCTCAAGTAAGAGCCCTTTATAGCGAAGATGCTGGTAGTACAGTTTCAATACTTCCGGGATACTTCTGAGTGCGTATTAACCTAATGTTGGTGCGTAGCACTGTACCCACGACATCACATGAATTGGCTGCCTTGTACAGAGAGTCGTGCGAGTTGGGAGATAATTTCTCAGCAGCCATCTGATACAGTTGAGTCAAAAAATGTTCTACCATGTCAGTAAATTTAACCACAGTTTCTCACAACCTGTCAATCTGTCTCTCTCTCTTTCCCCCCTCCCTCTTACAAGTGCATGAACAGAGATCAGAAATTAATAAAGATGTTGACGATTAGCGTATTTCACAGTATTCCCAATTCTGAAATATCTATATTATTTATCAAACATATTAATCTTTGTCAGCAACACTCACAAGCACAACAATGTTATTTCCATAGTCATCTAAACTGTCTGCATTATTTGTGAAAATTAGGTGAGGGTATTTTCAGTAGTGGTGTTCATTTACGGTATTAGCACAATTAAAATGTTAGCATTATATGTGAGAACTGCATAATTTTCATCAGTAAATCACGTACACAATATTTATGTCAAGTGTTACAATGTTAACTCCACACCTAAGCTATCTGTATTATTTATCAAAATTACATTAAGACATTGACGATACTGGAGTTATGTAGAAAATTTGCTCATCTGATATGATGTGTTATTTTTCAAAAGTACGTGAGCTACATCAACAGTACACACACACAATGTTAAGAGTCACAATATTATTTTCACGTGTAAAGATTAACTTCAACTTCGCAGCAAGCGATGTTGGATCTTTGAAACATGGAAGAGGGCACATTGGTTTCCCCAACATAAATATTTCCACATCGAAATCGCTTTTATTATTGTTCTATAGCTGCACAAAACACGTTATCCAAAATAAGTAAAGAAATGTTCTGCCATGTCAGTAAATTTAACCACAGTTACTCACAACCTGTCATTCTGTCTCTCTCTCTTTCCCCCCTCCCTCTTACAAGTGCATGAACACAGATCAGAAATTAATAAATAAATAATAATAAATTAATAAATTTAGGCGTAAGAGGACCTTTCAGCTACTTCTGCATTTCTTGATTAGCATGTAATTTTAGACGCATTTGTTTTGTACTGTTATAGAACAATAAGACAGGCAATTTCGACGCGTGAATAACATAGTGGACCTTAAGATGGGAGTCTATCATCATATTTCAAGCATCAACTCTACCTCAACCTGTGACTTGCACGATAATTGCACTCATCCACTGGCTGACGCCCATTGCAAGGTTTGGGACACTCTCTCTCTCTCTCTCTCTCTCTCTCACACACACACACACACACACACACACACACACACACACACACTGTCAGCTTATGACCGGTATACTAATCGAGTTGAGTTCTGAAAGCGTGTTTATTTAGTTATTTACTTAGTTTTCACAAGGGAGGTGTCACACAAAACACTGTGATCACAGAAAAACTGCAGATCTGTATCCTTTGCTACTGTCATTTGCACATTTTTGAAAATTGTTTTCAACTTAGATAAAGGAAAATTATATTTCATGAAATCAGGTGAACAAGCAGGCTTTAGATGTAGACATTGCACAGTTGATGGGAGAGATGTCCTTTGCTGACGTTAGGGGTGGGGGGGGGGTTATTTCGTGTACCAGTTGTGATGCTAACTTCAACCACAGCCTGTTTCCAAGTGCAGATTCCAGTTAGATGTGGAAATAACGTTGTGTCTCTTGACATAAGCGTTGTATGCATGTTGCTGCAAAGCTTATAGATTTTTGATAAATAATGAAGACATTTTGGATGCGGAAATACCATACGTTACACCACTATTATCGAAAACATTATGTAATTTGGTAAATGATATAGATATTTTGAATGTATAAACGATATTATGACATTTTTGTCTGCGCAGGTGTGTGTCTGAGTTGCTCTAGAGGTTTATGTATTTCTGAAAAATGATACAACTTTTTAGGGGTGGAAAAACATTAAGTTCAACAAGTATTGTCTATATCTTTACATACTATGGGGTTTTCAAAAATTCAGTCAGCTTCTGATTGGAATACTAATTGAGTTGAGTTCTGAATACGCGTTTATTTAGTGGTAACTGAAAATTATCATTGCCTTTCCTGCTTAGCGTATTATTTTAGGCAATTTGCCTTTTTGTAGTAATAGATCAGAAATAAACACCACTTAGTGATACTTTTATCTACTTTGGGGGAGGGGGATGGAGGGTCGTTGTGTTCTGCACTAATTCTTGTACAAAGACCAACCATTGTTTTTTCCAAATGCGTATTAAAGTTAGACGTGAAGATAACGTCGTGACACTTGACAAAATCATTGTGTGCATGTTTCTGACAAAGCTCATATATATATATATATATATATATATATATATATATATATATATATATATAATAAAGACGTTTGGAAAAGGGAATATCGTAATTTACACTACAATTGTCAACATCCTTATGTATTTTTAATAAATAAATACTGAAATATTTAAATAAAATTGTGACACTTAATTCTATCTGCACATGTGTGTGTATGTTTCTGAACAGCCTTTCTATATCTGAGCATAATACTAGTATTTTAGACGAGAAACTCTTTAAGTTCGGCAACTTTTGTCCATATTTTTCCATAATAGTTATAGTGCGTGCACAAACGTGTGTGTGTGTGTGTGTGTGTGTGTGTGTGTGTGTGTGTGTGTGTGTGTGTGTATGTTTGAGTGAGTGAGAGAGAGAGACAGAGAGAGAGAGAGAGAAACAAGTTGTGATAAAAAGTGGTGAAATTTACTGAATTACGATGCAAAGTTCATTTCGACAGACATGCATGTTCAAAGCAACACATCACCGTAATTCAGAATAATACAAGCGACCGCTCGCCATAAGCGGGAAATCCAGGTTGGAGTCTCAGTCCGGCACATATGTCGATTGGCGTCATTCCTTTCTCCAGCTGACGGTTGTCCATGTTCGCAACTGCGAATACATTTAATTGGTTACGTAGGTGTATTACGGTCCTGTTCTGTTCTACTTTCTTCCAAGATATTCTGTGTGTAGCGTCTTTCTGACTTCTGTAAATGTACCTTCGAAGTCCAATAATCAAAGGGATTTTGGCTTCCGTGCTTTTAGCCCCCATTCCACTTACTACAGGATGCTTAACTAATTGTTCTCCGCCGCGCGGGGTGGTCGCGATGTTAGAGGCGGCATGTCACGGATTTCGCCCCCCCCCTCCCCGCACTCTGGCATGTGTGAGTGCGTGTTGTTCTTAGCATATGTTAGCTTAAATAGTGTGTAAGTCTAGGGACCGATGACCTCAGCAGTTTGGTCCCCTATGAATTCACACATTTGAACACATTTCAATTGTCCTCCCCCTCCCACTCCCTCCCTCCCCATATTCAGTTGGAGGCTATGTTTGTATAGACCCAGCTGCAGCAACAGATAGAGCTTCTTCTCTACATTGCTGTTAAGCAAGCCCTGGGCATGGCGCAGCCACACCTGCACACGTCTACATGTACATACATACTCCGCAAGCCACCTGACGGAGTGTGGCCGAGGGTACCTTGAGTACCTCTATCGGTTCTCCCTTCTATTCCAGTCTCGTATTGTTCGTGGAAAGATGGATTGTCGGTATGCTTCTGTGTGGGCTCTAATCTCTCTGATTTTATCCTCATCATCTCTTCGCGAGATATACGTAGGAGGGAGCAATATATTGCTTGACTTTTCGTTGAAGGTATGTTCTCGAAACTTCAACGAAAACCCGTACCGAGCTACTGAGCGTCTCTCCTGCATAGTCTTCCACTGGAGTTTATCTATCATATCCGTAACGCTTTCGCGATTACCAAACGATACTGTAACGAAGCGCGCTGCTATCCGTTGGATCTTCTCTATCTCTTCAATCAACCCTATCTGGTACGGATCCCACACTGCTGAGCAGTATTGAAGCAGTGGGCGAACAAGCGTACTGTAACTTACTTCCTTTGTTTTCGGATTGCATTTCCTTAGGCTTCTTCCAGTGAATCTCAGTCTGGCATCTGCTTTACCGACGATCAACTTTATATGATCATTCCATTTTAAATCACTCCTAACGCGTACTCCCAGATAATTTATGGAATTAACTGCTTCCAGTTACTGACCTGCTATTTTGTAGCTAAATGTTAAGAGGTCTATCTTTCTATGTATTCGCAGCACATTACACTTATCTACATTGAGATTCAATTGCCATTCCCTGCACCATGCGTCAATTCGCTGCAGATACTCCTGCATTTCAGTACAATTTTCCATTGTTACAACCTCTCGATACACCACAGCATCATCTGCAAAAAGTTTCAGTGATTTTCCGATGTCATCCACAAGGTGATTTATGTATATTGTGAATAGCAACGGTCCTATAAAACTCCCCTGCGGCACACCTGAAATCACTCTTACTTCGGAAGACTTCTCTCCATTGAGAATGACATGATGCGTTCTGTTATCTAGGAACTCTTCAATCCCATCACACAATTGGTCTGATAGTCCACATGAGTGTGTGCTGTTGCTGCCCCATTTCCTCCATATTACATTTGACGCTATAAGTAGCTATCCAGGTAGTTTCATGCTCCTCCGTCTATAAGCAGACGATCTTCGTCATTAAATTCTCTGGAGAATACCCCTACGTCCTCTGTCTCTGCCTAAGGTTTTTACGACACTTGTGACCTGGTATTCTACACCTCGTAGAATTTAGCCTACGTACTGTACCCTATCGGCACTGGTGCCGTCTATTTTCTGACTTTCTCTTTCTTTAAGGGTGCATTTCATGGTCTGTGCTTCTAAATGGCTCGACGAGATCACGTGGCACAGGCTACCGCTAGAAGGCGCGGTGGTGGGTGGGGCTGGGAGTGACGGCTGGGACGAAGGTGGACAGTTGCGATATAAGAGCGAACTTCGGCGGACCGTGGATTGTGCAGTGTGCAAGTACTGGTCTTACGTGCCCTAGCTGTCTCAGTCCTGGTGGTTTGGCGAAACAGCTCGGAGAACTGTGTATGAACTGTATTGTTGTTGTTGTTGTGGTCTTCAGTCCTGAGACTGGTTTGATGCAGCTCTCCATGCTACTCTATCCTGTGCAAGCTTCTTCATCTCCCAGTATCTACTGCACCCTACATCCTTCTGAATCTGCTTAGTGTATTCATCTCTTGGTCTCCCCCTACGATTTTTACCCTCCACGCTGCCCTCCAATATTAAATTGGTGATCCCTTGATGCCTCAGAACATGTCCTACCAACCGATCCCTTCTTCTGGTCAAGTTATGCCACAAACTTCTCTTCTCCCCAATCCTATTCAATACTTCCTCATTAGTTATGTGATCTACCCATCTAATCTTCAGCATTCTTCTGTAGCACCACATTTCGAAAGCTTCTATTCTCTTCTTGTCCAAACTATTTACCGTCCATGTTTCACTTCCATACATGGCTACACTCCATACAAATACTTTCAGAAATGACTTCCTGACACTTAAATCTATACTCGATGTTAACAAATTTCTCTTCTTCAGAAACGCTTTCCTTGCTATTGCCAGTCTACATTTTATATCCTCTCTACTTCGACCATCATCAGTTACTTTGCTCCCCAAATAGCAAAACTCCTTTACTACTTTAAGTGTCTCATTTCCTAATCTAATTCCCTCAGCATCACACGACTTAATTCGGCTACATTCCATTATCCTCGTTTTGCTTTTGTTGATGTTCATCTTATATCCTCCTTTCAAGACACTGTCCATTCCGTTCAACTGCTCTTCCAGGTCCTTTGCTGACTCTGACAGAATTACAATGTCATCGGCAAACCTCAAGGTTTTTATTTCTTCTCCACGGATTTTAATACCTACTCCGAATTTTTCTTTTGTTTCCTTCACTGCTTGCTCAATATACAGATTGAATAACATCGGGGAGAGGCTACAACCCTGTCTCACTCCCTTCCCAACCACTGCTTCCCTTTCATGTCCCTCGACTCTTATAACTGCCATCTGGTTTCTGTACAAATTGTAAATAGCCTTCCGCTCCCTGTATTTTACCCCTGCCACCTTTAGAATTTGAAAGAGAGTATTCCAGTCAACATTGTCAAAAGCTTTCTCTAAGTCTACAAATGCTAGAAACGTAGGTTTGCCTTTCCTTAATCTTTCTTCTAAGATAAGTCGTAAGGTCAGTATTGCCTCACGTGTTCCAGTATTTCTACGGAATCCAAACTGATCTTCCCAGAGGTCGGCTTCTACTAGTTCTTCCATTCGTCCGCAAAGAATTCGTGTTAGTATTTTGCAACTGTGGCTTATTAAACTGATTGTTCGGTAATTTTCACATCTGTCAACACCTGCTTTCTTTGGGATTGGAATTATTATATTCTTCTTGAAGTCTGAGGGTATTTCGCCTGTTTCATACATCTTGCTCACCAGATGGTAGAGTTTTGTCAGGACTGGCTCTCCCAAGGCCGTCAGTAGTTCCAATGGAATGTTGTCTACTCCGGGGGCCTTGTTTCGACTCAGGTCCTTCAGTGCTCTGTCAAACTCTTCATGCAGTATCGTACCTCCCATTTCATCTTCATCTACATCCTCTTCCATTTCCATAATATTGTCCTCAAGTACATCGCCCTTGTATAGACCCTCTATATACTCCTTCCACCTTTCTGCTTTCCCTTCTTTGCTTAGAACTGGGTTTCCATCTGAGCTCTTGATGTTCTTACAAGTGGTTCTCTTATCTCCAAAGGTCTCTTTAATTTTCCTGTAGGCAGTATCTATCTTACCCCTAGTGAGATAAGCCTCTACATCCTTACATTTGTCCTCTAGCCATCCCTGCTTAGCCATTTTGCACTTCCTGTCGATCTCATTTTTGAGACGTTTGTATTCCTTTTTGCCTGCTTCATTAACTGCATTTTTATATTTTCTCCTTTCATCAATTAAATTCAATATTTCTTCTGTTACCCAAGGATTTCTAAGAGCCCTGGTGTTTTTACCTACTTGATCCTCCGCTGCCTTCACTACTTCATCCCTCAAAGCTACCCATTCTTCTTCTGCTGTATTTCTTTCCCCCATTCCTGTCAATTGTTACCTTATGCTCTCCCTAAAACTCTGTACAACCTTTGGTTCTTTCAGTTTATCCAGGTCCCATCTCCTTAAATTCCCACCTTTTTGCAGTTTCTTCAGTTTTAATCTACAGGTCATAACCAATAGATTGTGGTCAGAGTCCACATCTGCCCCTGGAAATGTCTTACAATTTAAAACCTGGTTCCTAAATCTCTGTCTTACCATTATATAATCTATCTGATACCTTTTAGTATCTCCAGGGTTCTTCCATGTATACAACCTTCTATCATGATTCTTAAACCAAGTGTTAGCTATAATTAAGTTGTGCTCTGTGCAAAATTCTACCAGGCGGCTTCCTCTTTCATTTCTTAGCCCCAATCCATATTCACTTACTACGTTTCCTTCTCTCCCTTTTCCTACACTCGAATTCCAGTCACCCATGACTATTAAATTTTCGTCTCCCTTCACTATCTGAATAATATCTTTTATCTCATCATACATTTCTTCAATTTCTTCGTCATCTGCAGAGCTAGTTGGCATATAAACTTGTACTACTGTAGTAGTCGTGGGCTTCGTGTCTATCTTGGCCACAATAATGCGTTCACTATGCTGTTTGTAGTAGCTTACCAGCATTCCTATTTTCCTATTCATTATTAAACCTACTCCTGCATTACCCCTATTTGACTTTGTGTTTATAACCCTGTAGTCACCTGACCAGAAGTCTTGTTCCTCCTGCCACCGAACTTCACTAATTCCCACTATATCTAACTTTAACCTATCCATTTCCTTTTTAAATTTTCTAACCTACCTGCCCCATTAAGGGATCTGACATTCCACGCTCCGATCCGTAGGACGCCAGTTTTCTTTCTTCTGATAACGACATCCTCTTGAGTAGTCCCCGCCCGGAGATCCGAATGGGGGACTATTTTGCCTCCGGAATATTTTACCCAAGAGGACGCCATCATCATTTAATCATACAGTAAAGCTGCATGCCCTCGGGAAAAATTACGGCCGTAGTTTCCCCTTGCTTTCAGCCGTTCGCAGTACCAGCACAGCAATGCCGTTTTGGTTATTGTTACAAGGCCAGATCAGTCAATCATCCAGACTGTTGCCCTTGCAACTACTGAAAAGGCTGCTGCCCCTCTTCTGTATTACCACTAGCTTAATACAGTGTGTTAACTGTAAGACGGCAGAGTTGTGCGGGGAGAGGAGGAAGCAAGCATTGGCTGGCGAGGGGCGAGGAGCCGTTGGGGGGTGGGGGGACAAGCACGCCTAACTTGCTTACACGAAAGCAGACGAAAGGCTTGGAAGTAAAACTCGCTTTAAATGTTGTTCGTAAACGAAACTGAAATCGTCATGTACATTGAAATCTATACAGGGTGCTACAAAAAAGTACGGCCAAACTTTCAGGAAACATTCCTCACACACAAAGAAAGGAAATATGTTATGTGGACATGTGTCCGGAAACGCTTACTTTCCATGTTAGAGCTCATTTTATTACTTCTCTTCAAACCACATTAATCATGGAATGGAAACACACAGCAACAGAACGTACCAGCGTGACTTCAAACACTTTGTTACGGGAAATGTTCAAAATGTCCTCAGTTAGCGAGGATACATGCACCCACCCTCCGTCGCATGGAATCCCTGATGCACTGATGCAGCCCTGCAGAATGGCGTATTGTATCACAGCCGTCCACAATACGAGCACGAAGAGTCTCTACATTTGGTACCGGGGTTGCGTAGACAAGAGCTTTCATATGCCCCCATAAATGAAAGTCAAGAGGGTTGAGGTCAGGAGAGCGTGGAGGCCATGGAATTGGTCCGCCTCTACCAATCCATCGGCCACCGAATCTGTTGTTGAGAAGCGTACGAACACTTCGACTGAAATGTGCAGGAGCTCCATCGTGCATAAACCACATGTTGTGTCGTACTTGTAAAGGCACATGTTCTAGCAGCACAGGTAGAGTAACCCGTATTAAATCATGATAACGTGCTCCATTGAGCGTAGGTGGAAGAACGAAACTAAAATGAGCTCTAACATGGAAATGAAGCGTTTCCGGACACATGTCCACATAACATCTTTTCTTTATCTGTGTGCGAGGAATGTTTCCTGAAAGTTTGGCTATACCTTTCTGTAACACACTGTATATAAAAATGAATTTATGTATGTTTGTCTACTATGCGCTCACAAACCATTCATCTGATTGCAATGAAACTTTGATGAGTTGTTCTCCGAACGCCCGAAAAGAGAAATAGACAATCTTTCAACAGTAAGGTTACTGTTGCATGCGTAGCCCAAGTGATTAGGTAAAGGCTTGTCATGCAGCGGACCCGGGTTTGATTCCCACTGCTCGCATTTTTTATATCATTCCCCGCATTGTTAAACTATTAATTATGAAATTTAAATGTACTTAAACAGGTCATATAGTATAACGTAACTGTCAATCTCTACATATACAAATTAATGTATGTATGTCTGCCCCCTGTACGTTTTGAATTTGGAAATGTACTGTAATATGAATGTGTTTCGAAATAATAATTTAACCAGTCGTGTTTCCATACAAAGCAATACGGTAGCAAGGAAAAATGAAATATAAGGTAATTCGGACGAAATAGGGGGCTCCTTCAAAGTGATCACGAACAAAATATCTGAAATGTAAACTCACCTTTTCTTGCTAGGCGTTTGTGGTGATACGCCAGGATGATTCTTGAAAAACTGTTTGAATCTTCCAATGCTACGCATGCTTTGTCCTGTGTATGTAGCAAAAAAAAAAAAAAAAAAAAAAAAAAAAAAATGCTTCAAATGGCTCTGAGCACTATGGGACATAACTGCTGTGGTCGTCAGTCCCCTAGAACTTAGAACTACTTAAAACTAACTAATCTAAGGACATCACACACATCCATGCCCGAGGCAGGTTTCGAACCTGCGACCGTAACGGTCACGCGGTTCCAGACTATAGCGCCTAGAACCGTACGGCCACACCGTGTATATAGCAGCTCTCAGTGAAGATTTGTAAATGGGGTGAAGCAATTTTTTCTGCTCCCTTTCCCTTTCGCAGCATTCAATCACACGCAATACAATTTTGCGAGCATCGATACGTAGTACTGGTTTCCTTCTAACCGTAGGCCTACCGGTAGGTGTTGTTGGCGACTCCCGAGATGGGCCAGCAACTGCCTCTTCACTCATTTTGATAATGTTTAGCACAACTGCACAATAAAAACAAGCAGAACAGTACAGCGCAAAACAATAACGAAGCAGACGACAATGGCTACCTTGTACAACACAGTCAGCTACGTAATGTTGGCACCAGTCGAAACTGCGTGCCTACCGAAGCCTCCCGACGTTTACCGACTTCTACCGATTCAGGACTAGGGAGAGGTCTGCCATCTAAAAGTTTACACACTGTAGTTATGACTTATCCGGTGGGGCACTCTACTGCCCTTCAGACCTGTAGGTGGTGGATGCACAACGTGATGAAAAAGTAAATTATGGCGGAAGTGATGTAACTTTCGTGAAACACAGCTGGAGCGGATCTGTTGTGACTGTTAGAGGAACATGGCGTCTTGTGACCTAGCAGAGAACAAGGGAAGATATGTTTCGAGTTTTAAACTTCAAGGTACTGTTTCAGTATATACTTATTCCGCAAAGGCTAATTCCTGAAGTACTCAAGGTGACGATGCATTTGACGGGATCATTTTAATGCAGTCATGTTACTTGCCTGTCAAGGATTCTTGAAGGCTGCACGTTTCAAAGAGTTGGACGTATTATTCAGAATAGTTGGCTAAGAGTGGCTTAATGAGTGCTTCACATAATGATTTTCCAAACTGTTATTCTAACGCACTGATGTTAATTATTAGTTTCCCATTTTGAATATTGGTACATTTCAAAGGTTTCGTTAAATCCTTTCGCATGCTTTGAAATTAACGCTGTTATGAGAAGCGGGTAATTTTGCTGCCTGATGGCTAGTATTTCTGTTAATGTCAGTTAATGATTTATTTTCTGCAGCATATGTGTTTTCCAGTTATTTTTGGAATTCTAAAAAAAATATGATTGATACGTCTTTGGATCTGCCATATCAGTGGTTATTAGTTTACACGTTTTAACATCGGCTTGGGTATTGACTGTGATTCACAGTCTGTTCAAGTCTAGTCTCTTTTTACAGTATGCGGCAGTTTACTACTGTTTTTTTTTAAGATTGTCTGTACTTGGTATGTCTTAATAAATGTTGTTGTTGTGCTCTTCAGTCCTGAGACTGGTCTGATGCAGCTCTCCATGCTACTCTATCCTGTGCAAGCTTCTTCATCTCCCAGTAACTACTCCAACCTACATCTTTCTGGATCTGCTTAGTGCATTCATCTGTTGGTCTCCCTCTACGATTTTTATCCTCCACGCTGCCCTCCAGTACTAAATTGGTGATCCCTTGATGCCTCAGAACATGTCCCACCAACCGATCATTTCTTCTTGTCAAGTTGTGCCACAAATTTCTCTTCTCCCCAATCCTATTCAATACCTCCTCATTAGTTATGTGGTCTACCCATCTAACCTTCCTTATTCTTCTGTAGTACCACATTTCAAAAGCTTCTATTCGCTCCTTGTCCAAACGGTTTATCGTTCATGTTTCACTTCCATACATGGCTACACTTCATACAACTACTTCCAGAAGCGACTTCCTGACACTTAAATCTATACTCGAAGTTAACACATTTCTCTTCTCTCTACTTCGACCATCATCAGTTATTTTGCTCCCCAAATAGCAAAACTCCTTTACTACTTTAATTGTCTCATTTCCTAATCTAATTCCCTCAGCATCACCAGAGTTAATTCGACTACATTCCATTATCCTCGTTTTGCTTTTGTTGATGTTCATCTTACATCCTCCTTTCAAGACACTATCCATTCCGTTCAACTGCTCTTCCAAGTCCTTTGATGTCTCTGACAGAATTACAATCTCATCGGCGAATCTCAAAGTTTTTATTTCTTCTCCACGGATTTTAATACCTACTCCGAATTTTTCTTTTGTTTCCTTCACTGCTTGCTCAATATTCAGATTGAATAACATCGGGGAGAGGCTACAACCCTGTATAACTGCCTTCCCAACCACTGCTTCCCTTTCGTGTCCCTCGACTCTTAAAGCTCCCATCTGGTTTCTGTACAAATCGTAAATAGCCTTCCGCTCCCTGTATTTTACCCCTGCCACCTTCAGAAATTGAAAGGGAGTATTCCAGTCAACATTGTCAAAAGCTTATTTTAATAAACATGTTTCGAAATTATACCCTAATTCACTTCATGTCAGTCGCGCTACGTCTTTACTTCCCTCTTCCTGTTACGATACCTTCTGTGACAGCTAGCGACTGGCTGTTTCATAAGACCTTATCGCAGTCGACAACGGCACCCTGGATCGAGATGTTGTCAATACTCCTCCGGTGGCAGCGCTGGTGGATCTTCGCCTTCTGTCGTGTTGTGTCATCCTTTTCGCTACGACGAACACCGAAGCTAGGCCCCTCCTCTCTAAGCTTTTGCTTGAACGAGATATCCTCATCGCCGACCTGCTTCATACAGAGGACAAAAAATGGTTCAAATGGCTCTGAGCACTATGAGACTTACATCTGTGGTCATAAATGCCCTAGAACTTAGAACTACTTAAACCTAACTAACCTAAGGACATCACACACATCCATTCCCGAGGCAGGATTCGAACCTGCGACCGTAGCGGTCACGCGGTTCCAGACTGTAGCGCCTAGAACCCCTCGGTCACACCGGCCAGCACACGGAGGACATGGATGACGTCTCTGCACTTATGTCTTCTTGATGAAATCGTTGTCCTCTACTTCGTACGAGAATCCGACGAGCGACGAAGGGTACGATACGGCCAAATGTTGCGCTTTTTTAACTTGTCCGACATTTCCACTTACTCCACCCTTGTAACAATCCATATCATGTCTCACGGGATGTATCTCGGTAGCCGTTGTCTGCCGTTATAGCTTTCTCGATCTTTCTCCTGTGCGTCATGGTAAATACTGAAAGACAAGTAATTATCGATGGTCGGCTTTGAACTGACGTTTCGCTGCGCGACAGCGAGCGCCACTAGCCGTTGCGCCCCACTACAAACAGCCCAGCTCGCGTTAGTGTTTCTGCAGTTGTTACTGGTCGGACAAAAGTATTGGAGGCTCTCTTCTACAAGTTCACTGGAAACTTATTAATCATCATACGAGCTAAATTTTGTGGACGTTGCTTAAGACAGCCCTATCATTGATGGGAGTTCTTCCGTTCGGTTAGCTTTCCCTCTAGGTCTCTCGTTACACTATGAGGCTCAGCCTTACACATTTCAGTATTGTCCTTCTCACTTCGTTATTTCGTTCATTCGTCCGCCAATAGGCCTTTCACCTTTGCTTAGCAAGAGAAATTCAGTACAGCAGCTCATTAGTCCATCTCTCATCGTTCTGTCTCGCCATATACCCAGTCCAGCTCCATTTCAATTTTGTAACGTTCACTACCGCATTATCAACAGCCGTCTTTCCCCTTATCAATTTTCCTATTTTCCGTTCTTCTCATTCTCCTTTTCCTTATCCTTCACCTTCTTCTTCTTCCCAGCTTTCTCTACGGTATAGTTTTCCAAACATAATAAACACAATGCGGGTACGCATGGCAGGAATCCAGAGAAGATTTTAGTGCAAGTTTGCTAAGTCTTTTTGGTAATGTGAAAGGGCGAGGATACTAAACAACTGAGACTGAATTTGTGAATGCTATAAAATGGTAGGTACTTGAATTGCGGTGCTAAGTATTGAGTTACATGCATACTGAGCAGCACCTAAAATAGACCAAGAAGAATTTCAAACTCATAGGCAAATTATATCTGAAAATATTCCATGATTTATACACTACTGGCCATTAAAATTGCTACACCACGAAGATGACGTGCTACAGACGCGAAATTTAACCGCTGTGGTACGCAAATGATTAGCTTTTCAGAGCCTTCACACAAGGTGGCGACACCTACAACGTGCCGACATGAGGAAAGTTTCCAACCGATTTCTCATACACAAACAGCAGTTGACCGGCGTTGCCTGGTGAAACGTTGTTTTGATGCCTCGTGTAAGTAAGAGAAATGCGTACCATCATGTTTCCGACTTTGATGAAGGTCGGATTGTAACCTATCGCGCTTGCGGTTTATCGTATCGCGACAATGCTGCTCGCGTTGGTCGAGATCCAATGACTGTTAGCAGAATATGGAGTCGATGTGTTCAGGAGGGTAATACGGAACGCCGTGCTGGATCCAAACGGCCTCGTATCACTAGCAGTCGAGATGACAGGCATCTTATCCGCATGGCTGTTACGGATCGTGCAGCCACGTCTCGATCCCTGAGTCAACAGATGGGGACGTTTGCAAGACAACAACCATCTGCATGAACAGCTCGACGACGTTTGCAGCAGCATGGACTATCAGCTAGGAGACCATGGCTGCGGTTATCCTTGACGCTGCATCACAGACAGGAGCGCCTGCGATGGTGTACTTGACGACGAAGCTGGGTCCACGAATGGCAAAACGTCATTTATTCAGATCAATCCAGGTTCTGTTTACAGCATCATGATGGTCGCATCCGTGTTTAGCGACATCGCGGTGAACGCACATTGGAAGCGTGTACACGCCATCGCTATACTGGCGTGTCAACCGGCGTGATGGTATGGGGCGCCATTGGTTACACATCTCGGTCACCTCTTGTTCGCATTGACGGCACTTCGAACAGTGGACGTTACATTTCAGATGTGTTACGTCCCGTGGCTCTACCCTTCATTCGATCCATGCGAAACCCTACATTTCAGCAGAATAATGCACGTACGGGCCTTTCTAAATATAGAAAATGTTCTACTGCTGCCCAGGTCAGCACATTTTCCAGATCTCTCACCAATTGAAAACGTCTGGTCAATGGTGACCGAGCAACTGACTCGTCACAAAACGCCAGTCACTTCTCTTGATGAACTGTGGTATCGTGTTAAAGCTGCATGGGCAGCTGTATCTGTACGCGCCATCCAAGCTCTGTTTGACTCAAGACCCAGGCGTATCAAGGCCGTTATTACAGCTAGAGGCGGTTGTTCTGGGTACTGATTTCTCAGGATCTATGCCCCCAAATTACGTGAAAATGTAATCACATGTCAGTTCTAGTATAATATATTTGTCCAATGAATACCCGTTTATCATCTGCCTTTCTTCTTGGTGTAGCAGATTTAACGGCCAGTAGTGTAAAATCTAGGCACATCCGTTTAACTCAACTTATCCTTTAAGTCTGATTTTTACTGGAACTCAGTTAACTCCATTGAAAATTGCTGAAGCAGTTGTTTCATAAAGTGAATGTCAAGAAGATAAAATAAAATATCTTCTAAAATTTTTTGAAGTCTGCTTACCCTGTTTCGCATTCAGTTTCTCTTATAGCATAAAGTGTAAGTTTAATCTTGGATTAATGTCTTTTTCTTAATTTTGCAATAATGTCACACAACTCTGTTTATTGCTGAAGGACCAGTACTTCTATACATTAGGAGATGTATCCGTGTACAAAATATCCACACGATTTATGATCGCGTGGTTGGGCAACAGAAACCCTTAACCGGAGGGGTGGGGGCGAGGCTGACACCAAAGGGGAAGTGATCTAACAAGCCGGGCCTTAAACAGCCAAACTTGTCGCACGAAGTGTTGGCTAACAGGTGGATGTGGCTACTCATCACTGATTTCATCTAAGCACAGGGTGAGTCAGGAGGAAAGATAAGTGTTTTGACGAATGGCAGTATTAGTAATTCTGAACAGAAAACTTCATAGGATCATATGACTTATTCCGAATGGTTTACGAGATAGTACGCATTTCAGACAAGTTTTGTACGTTTCTCTTGAATAAAACAAAACCCACACTCTACAAGGAATACGTATCACAATACAAGATTATACTACATTAAATTTCCTACAAAACAAAGTCGTATCCATTTTTTTTGTTCTAGGAGTAATATTTTGCGGGAAGAGTGCGCGACAATATTTAAGCTCTCGCAAGATGCGCATGCGCTGTAGCTTAGGTAGATTTGATAGGCGAATTTGAGGTAGTTTCCCTTCATGATAGACCACAAGTTTCCTGTATCAAATTGCTCTCCTTAACTTCCTCTACACTCATGTGGTGTATCGTAAACAATGACAATGTCTGAATTATACAGAAAATAATAAAGTACATTAAATATTCTATCGTGAAAACCATTAGGAATAGGGAATTTGCTATACGAAGTTTATATTCCGATCACTAATACTGACGTCCCTCAATGCATGCACCTTTCTTCCTGACTCACACGGAGTCTTGCCAAAAAATTAGTCACAGAAAGTGGAGCTCCAAACCGCCAAGCATTTAGAAAAAAAAAAAAACAAAAAAAACAGCCGTATTGCTGCGTGCTGGATGAGGTATGTCATTTATGCTGGTGTAGGTTCCAGGTAGCGGTTGGAGATGTGGAAAGGGCAGAAGGGTAATCTAATGGTCGTGGTTCGTGTTCCTATTCGGAAGCTTTACTTTAATTTTTTTTATTTTTAGTTTACTTACACCACAAATGAAACGAGACAGTGCTCACTATATTGTATTTGACATTATTAAGCCCTATGTCAGGAGAACTAATCATTTATGTTAATTGACTAGAGGGGAGAACAAGAGATCCACAGTTACACGGCGGGATTTCTCAAGATGAAGAAAGATTCCCATCGTGTACTATTAAAGTGATTTCTCTCCTCCCCCCCCCCCCCCGTAATTCACACCCCTAGTGCCACCTGGGAATGTCTACGTTTACCATCAGCTAAGAAGATTGGCCAGAAAGTTTTTAAAACTGGTTCTATCTTTCGAGAGAGGAAAAGATATCATGTTCGTAGAAGACTTGATTGAAGTACATTCCATTGTTAGTCACGAGCTACCCTCACCAATTTTTGACGAAATGATTCGTTACGCATGATTTTGTTGTCAAACTATGCGAAAAGAGACAACCTTTTGGAAACGTAAACGAAGTTTGTTTTCAATTAGAAACTTTCAAAAAAACATACCGGGTGATGAAAAAGTCAGAATAAATTTGAAAACTGAGTAAATCACGGAATAATGTAGATAGAGAGGTACAACTTGGCACACATGCTTGGAATGACATGGGGTTTTATTAGAACCAAAAAAATACAAACGTTCAAAAAATGTCCGACAGATGGCGCTTCATCTGATCAAAATAACAATAATTAGCATAACAAAGTAAGACAAAGCAAAGATGATGTTCTCTACAGGAAATGCTCAATCTGTCCACCATAATTCCTCAACAATAGCTGCAGTCGAGGAATAATGTTGTGAACAGCACTGTAAAGCATGCCCGGAGTTATGGTGCGGCATTGGCGTCGGATGTTGTCTTTCAGCATCCCTAAAGGTGTCGGTCGATCACGATACACTTGCGACTTCAGGTAACCCCAAAGCCAATAATCGCACGGACTGAGGTCTGGGGACCTGGGAGGCCAAGCATGACGAAAGTGGCGGCTGAGCACACGATCATCACCAAACGACGCACGCAAGAGATCTTTCACCCGTCTAGCAATATGGGGTGGAGCGCCATCCTGCATAAACATCGTACGTCCCAGCAGGTGTTTATCAGCCAGGCTGGGGATCATGCGATTCTGTAACATTTCGGCTTACCTCTCACCCGTCACGGTAGCAGTTTTGCTATCCAGCACCATCTGTCGGACATTTTGTGAACTTGTTTTCTTTTTGTTATAATAAAATCCCATGTCATTCCAAGCACGTGTGTCAATATTTACCTCTCTATCTACATTATTCCGTGGTTTATTGAGTTTTCAAATTTATACTGACTTTCTGATCACCCTGTATGACAGCAAAAATGAGGATATTACAACGCGCGCAAAATGCAATAAACTACAGCTTCCCTTATTTTTATGATAAATATTACCCCTTTGCGTGGAAATTATCAGTTGTAAAATAATAAAATTATTTACTTTTGTATACGAAGTTCTCGTGTACGACTTATAATCCCTTCGTCGAAATTTATTTCCAATCCTAAATTTGTCTTTCCTTTTCATGCCTTTTGTGAAAATATTAGTAGACGCAATATACTGAGCATTGTTTCGGTTTATTTGAAAAGCAAGTAAGGTAAAAACTGAAAATAAAATTAAAAGAGTTTCTGCAAAATGTGTAAGTAGGCTGTTTATGTTTTCTTAATGGCAACGTTACGTAGCGCTCTGTATGAAAATCACTGGCTGTGCTGTGTGCAGCCTGTGGCTAGTTTGCATTGTTGTCTGCCATTGTAGTGTTAGGCAGCGGCAGCTGGATGTCAACAGCGCGTAGCGTTGCGCAGTTGGAGGTGAGCAGCCAGCAGTGGTGGATGTGGGGAGAGAGATGGCAGAGATTTGTAATTTGTCATGAACTGCTATATATATTATGACTATTAAGGTAAATACATTGTTTGTTCTCTATTAATATCTTTCATTTGCTAACTATCCCTATCAGTAGTTAGTGCCTTCTGTAGTTTGAATCTTTTATTTAGCTGGCAATAGTGGCGCTCGCTGTATAGCAGTAGTTCCAGTAACGAAGATTTTTGTGATAAGTGATTTGTGAAAGGTATAGGTTAATGTTAGTCAGGGCCATTCTTTTGTAGGGATTTTTGAAAGTCAGATTGCGTTGCGCTAAAAACATTGTGTGTCAGTTTAAGCACAGTCATGTACAATTGTTCTAAGGGGACGTTTCAAATGTTACGATCTCCTCCCCCTGCATCACCTTTCTCTAGGCCTTCCTAGGAGCCAACCTCAGCAAGGAATCGACGCTTACATAAATGGCTAATGTCTTGGCCGATCCGGGCAAAAAACGCTCCTTTTTTTCTTTTAACCTTGACCATCGGGAGTTCCTATTTCCGTCAGTTTCATTTCAGGTGAAGGCGTTAAGAATACAATAAATTTGGAAAAAAAAATTGATAACGAGTAGGATCGGTCCCTTTGACAGTCAAATAGAAACGGAGAGTTCTGAGCCTCTATGACTGTCAGTTTTCAGATGCATCTTCAGCCTTTTGTACAGTGTCGTTGTCGTAGTCTTCAGGTGGAAGATCGGTTTTATGCAGAACTCCACGCCATTCTACCCCGTGCAGGCCTCTTTATCTCCGAATAACTACTGCAACTTACATCCTTCTGAACCTGGTAACTGTATTCATCTCTCGGTCTTCCTCTATGATTTTTACCTCCCACACTTGCCTCCAGCACTAAGCTGGGGGTTTCTTGACGTCGCAGAACGTCTACAATCAACCGATCCCTTCTTCTAGTCTGGTGGTGACACAAATCTCCCCCCCCCCCCCCCAGTTCTATTCAGTACCTCCTCAATAGTTATCTGATCTACCCATCTAATCTTCAGCATTCTTCTGTAACACCACATTTTAAAAGCTACTATTTTCTTTTCGTCTGAACCGTTTATAGCCCATCTTCACTTACATATATGACAACATCCAATACCAATAGTTTCAGAAAAGAAATACACTGTTTCTCTTCTGCAGTAGAACAAAAACAGTGTCCTAAATACGGAATTGTTCTACCAAGAAGTAATGGACGAATCCACAAAATAAGGCTTATTAACTCTTAAATTTACATTCGAGTTAACGAATTTCTCTTCCTCAGAAACGATTTCCTTGCCATTGCCAGTCCACACTTTATAACACCCTACTTCGGCCGTCATCAATCATTCCACTGCCCAAATACCAAAACCCATCTACTACTCTGTCTCATTTCCTAATCTAATTCGTTCAGCATCAACCGGTTTAATTCGGCCATATTCCATTATTCTTTCTTTTGCTTCTGTTGATGTTCATCTCATATCGGCCTTTCAAGACACTGCCCATTCCGTTCTACTGCTCTTCCAAATCCTTTCCCGTCCCTGACAGAATTATATGTCATCGGCAAATCTCAAAGTTTTTATTTATGCTCCGTGTACTTTAATTCTGTCTAAAATTTTTTCTTCGCTTTCCTTTGCTGGTTTCTCAATGTACACATGCAATAACATCGGGGATAGGCTACAACCCTGTCTCACTCCCTTCTCAATCACTGCTTTCTTTTTCATTCTTATCGACTCATATAACTGCCGTCTTGTTTCTGTACATGTTGCAAATAGCCTTTCGGTCTGTGTATTTTACCCCTCTAACCTCTCTGAATTTCAAAGAAAGTATTCCAGTTGTCGCTGTGGAAAGCTTTCCCTAAGTCTACAAATCTTATAAATATAAGTTTGGTGTCCTTAACCTATCTTGTAACATAAGTCGTAGGGTCAGTATTGCTTCATGTGTTCCTGCATTTCTCGGAGATCCATACTGATTTTCCCCAGTGTTGGCTTCTAGCAGTTTTTCCATTGTTGTGTAAAGAATTCGCGTTATTATTTTGCCACCATGACTCATTATACTGATTTGCAATAATATTCATACTTTTTGAATTATATCCATAATTTTGAATTGTTTGAGATAAACTTAGTATTCTGAGGAAGTGATCACTGGGCTGGGCTAAATAAATATACATACGGTAGCTTATTAAAATAGGAATTGAACCTAATAAAGAAGGAAATGATCTACAAGTAGAACTTAATCTAGTTAATCTACGAGGTATAGGTCATCAATCCACAATTCATGTAGCGGAAAGGACAGATACGAAACAGAGTTGCATCTGATCATGAAAAATGAGAAGAAATGTTCTCAAAAGATAATGTGGAGAACATAAGTGATCTGATGCATGTTGCTGTTATTTTATGTATTTACGACTCTCTGCCACGCATCTTCCACTCTGTGATGTTTATTGTTTTATCTCCACACGTGATAAAATGTCAACATAAACCAATGAACATTCTTCCTCTATGCAAAAATCGATGGAGGCATTGGCATAGAACACGGGAAAATTTCCTTTATTACTGTGAATTGTTTCAAATAAAATGAAAGGTTAAACCGTATTAAGGGACCATGTTTGAAACTGGGAAGTTTATTAAGTAATGTATTTTAGTTGTTATTAACTATTGCAGGAAAACAGTACAGATCGAGTAGGAAACGGTGAGTTTCCTAGTGGGCGATAAAAAGGGGGGCTAAGACAATCTTGTAAGTAGGGCAAACACAGCTGTCAGTAGTCATCTTGGGAATTAGCGAAGCGTTTTAGCGGTAATTAGTCCTTTATTATTAGATCAGTACCGGCTGTTTTATTCGATGACATACCCCCTTTTAGAGGTGTTTTCTTCTGACGGACAACGAATTCTGGGGAAAAAAGGTTTCGAGCTATTTCGCTCTAACGTTTTAGTTATATTTTCACTTGAACATGTAGCTTTAGTGCCACAAAAGCGGTGGTGACTTAATTATGACTGTAATGTAAATGAAATGTATGTGGGCAGAATGTGTAGACGAACGAAATAAATTCTTTGCTGAATTCCAACGAATAAGAGAAGACTGAGACACCGACCTACTGTAACATGGAAACGAGAGACCGGAAACTGTTGGGAGCAGCAGGGCGGTTTTATTCAGTAGTGGTACTAAAATGGCCACTGATGATGATAATGTTTACAATGGGGTTAAAACAGTGACACTGTGATGCTTTTATGAGTTTACTTTACTTGTTTTCACTATACTGTCTGTGGAAGTAAGCATTATTCATTTAACCGATATGATATTTATGTTGTCAACAGGTTCGACTCCACAGCCATGTAAGCTGATGACAAGCTCACCTAGTGGCGAACCTATTAAAGAATCTAATGACGAATCTGTTGACGAAGCCGGTGATGAGTCTACTGATGAAGCCGCACAACCAACCACGCTGTTGACAGATACTCGTCGTCATGAATCTATCGATGAATCTATTAATAAATCGTATGAAGAATGTGGTCTTGAATTATATGATGATATTGTCACTTATTAAAATATAGTTTATATATTCAGATACTTGGCTTCTCATTTCTGTAATCACACTGATTAAATATGTCAACAAAAAACAAATTAGTGGTCATTGCGAACAGAAATAGTTAATTACCAGTAAAACAACTTGCAGGATTATCGTCAATTCATGACACTAATTACGTATTAAGCAACGACACTTCATTTATAGAACTGATGATTTATGAAATACTGTTGAAAGTTATTCTAATAGTCAACTATGTTTTTAATATTCAACATACATTTTAAGAAAATAATTTAGTTATTAGCAATTTCTGACACCCTTTTCCAGCTGTTGCCTGTTATTCAATCACAGCTATTTTGGTGACGTTTAGAGAGTGTGAGACAATCAACTTTCAGTCTTTCTAATTCTATGTTACAATTAGACCATCATTTAAGTACATGGGTGACTCATTTCTCTAGTTTAAACCAAGAACTCACCATCTGTATATCACTTGGCGAACTAGACCAGTCTATTGTCCAGATAAAACTTCCGATTGCGGACAGTTCCATTCAGAAATAATTAGTTCCGACGACTGTACCAGACGTGGCATCAAAGGATCGTTCCTGTCGTTTCGTTAGACAGAGCAATTTTGCTTACGGAAATGTTACAGTACTCCGAAGCATTATATAAACTACTTAATTTAATTCGCCACGTACTTCGTTCATTTTATCCCATTTGGGCTCACCATGACAATAATCGTGATTTATCAATAGTCACAACCGTGATGATGAGCATCATAGAAAATTCAATGCTCGGACAAATTTCCTGAGAGCAGTTTGTGGAATGTAACGCCTAGTCTAGACTATCTGACGCAGAGATCGCCTACTTATTATATCACCTTCTCGTCCGCCCACGCCTCATCTTCTCTTCCGTCCTCACCCCCAGGGAAGGATGGAGATTCAGAATAGTACACATGTGTGACCTCTCATCACGCAGGCAGTAGCGTATGATCGGTTCTGAACTTGAGTTATGACACTAATATCATTATAATTTTGTTTTACTTCCTTCATATTTTCTGACTGCATCTCATGCCGTGAGTGGGAATTCCAATGTCATTAGTTTGTAGCAAATTTCGCCGATCTCTGAATTTGTACTTCTGCTTGGCGCCATTGAGCCCCAGATCTCGAACTGAGTCCGCAGAAAAAAGATTTATTTTCTTTCAGAATTGGCTGCTAAGATTGCTGCCCCAAGATATCGAGGGATCTAGTACTGATCCCGTGTTTCGTACCAAGAGATCGGAGCAACAGTCCTGACATCGAGAACTCTATGCTCTATACTTTTCATTGAGACAAGGTTGCCGGTTCTTTTTTTTTCCCGAAGTGTCATACCATCTCAATGTATAGGGACTCTACACCGTATCGCGGTTTTGAACCTTGGAGACGGTTGTTCCAAGTACAGCGCACTATCCTCTGATACGTAATGCAGTGTTGAACATACACCATCAGGCCTAAAAGATCCTGGACTTATTTTATTCCTTGAGTGTACAACACGCAGAGCAGTAACTACAGCGGTAGCTTGAAGTAACAGCTGTAAACAACAGTGTGCATTCGACGAATAAGTTGAGTTCAGGCTGTACTAAGTGTCACAAAAGGCATTGGAGCAATGTACAGAACATCTCTAAATCAATGGTTCAAGCATTCTCCACACTTTTTTGAAGAAGAGAGAATGTGTGCAAAGTTTGGCCCCCGAACAAACAGAACGACTCGTGGACGCCTGCCGTAACTTGACTAAAATGAAAACGCGGACAGTTCTCTTCGGGAAAATATCACTATGGGTGACGAGATTTGATGTTAACAATACGAACAATACAGTGATGAATGGGTCTCCCATGGTTCGCCATTACTGAACAAGATGCAACAACATCACAAAAGAGGACCTTCCTGACAATTTCACTTGGCTGAATGAACGTTACGTGCGTTGTGTCAGAGGGAAGAAAAGACAATGTAGAAAACCTAAAGCTTTTAAGCCACCGTCTTAACTTTTCTCTACTTTTCATTACAAAAATCTCAAAATTTTTCGACTGAAAAGATAGAAGTCAGTTATTAATGTGACAGCTGCTGCACCACAGATAGGGCACTGAAGTATTTTAACAATACAATAACAGTATAATCGTCATCGTCCCGCTTCCACAACAAAATCAGTGACAAATAACTTTGAGAGCCATGGCTTCCGCTGTTTATTAACACTTTCCTTGCATTGTACAATCAAGACTTGCACAAGTTCAATGACCATTTGCGTATTCCAAAAATGCTGTTAAGCGGATTACACCGTGGTTCAGGTTGAAAAAGTCGACTTTCGGTTTTCATCGTATTTCGATAGATTAAGGTTTTACTTAAGTAATCTGAAAAGTATTTTGCTGAAAAAATTTTTTTCGAGCATTTTCCTACCACGTGTGTTTATGTGCCATGCCCACTTTTCTGTCACGCACATTTCTGCATATATTTTAGATCTTTATATCCCCTACGTTGCACGTTTCGGATTTTTTTTCTACTCCCGAGTGTGTTGGCTATCCTTGGATTGCAACGGTCGGTATTCTTTTGTTTTTGCTCTTTGTAATCAACACACTTTCAAACACGCGCTTAGTTTTGTTCAAGTGTGATTTGAAGTAGTTGTTATACTTACTTATGCAGTGATTGTTTACGTGTGTTTTGTTGTGTTTATTGAAGATGACGAAACATAAAGGCATTTTCAAGAAACGACAATTTAGAGGAAAGAAGTTTAGAAAGCTTTCTGTACAAGAGGTTATGTCGCCTAGCAACGATGTTTGTAATTGTAATTCTTCAACAACTGCATCATCAAAAAAGCTCTCACCATTTCAAGAGAGCTACAACGAATTTACTGTAAGTGACAGGGGGTGCAGTAACATTATTATGAATTTGAGAATATTATCAAATGTATTTTCTAAATTTGTACAATGTAGAGAGTATGGTGAATCACAGAGTATGAAAATTTGTGAGAGTGCCAGTGGGAGAAAAGGCCTAGCAATTGCTTTGGATTTAATTTGCATTAAATGCCCAGCTGTGTTCATTTATGAGTCCTTCAAAACCAGATGCAAGTGGCACTTATGAAATCAATACTAGATTAGTCTATGCCTTACGATCCATTGGCAAGGGCACGGCTGCAGGGAGAACATTTTGTTCAGTGATGAACATACATCGACCACCAAATAAATTTGAAAAACTGACTGCAATATTAGAAAAAGCTGTATGTGAGGTCAGTGAGGAAAGCATGAAACTGGCTGCTAGGGAAGCAGTGGAAGAAAATGTTGGAAGTTCGGATATTGCAGTTGCACGTGATGGAAGTTGGCAGAAAAAAGGACATACTTCTCTGAATGGAGTAGTGACTGCCACGAGTGTAGACACCGGTAAATTGTTAGATATGGAGATAATGTGTAAATATTGCAAATGTTGTAAACACAATGAACCTAAAGAACACAACTGTGTGGCTAATTTTAGAGGAACAAGTGGTAGTATGGAAGTTCATGGAGAACAACAAATATTTCATCGTTCCATATAAACAAGAGGCGTACGGTACATCAAATATTTGGGCGATGGTGACAGTAAGGCATACAACAATGTGGTGATCTCTAAGCCATATGAAGATGCCATTATTAGCAAAATAGAATGTGTAGGCCGTGTTCAAAAACGTTTGGAAACAAGACCGAGAAAACTAACTTGATATGAGAGGGAAAAATTAGAAGATGGATAATTGTTGACCAGGCAGGGTCGGTTAATTGAAACTGAAATAGAAAACTTGCAGTTGTACTATGGGCAGGCAATTAGGAGAAATATAGAAAATCAGGAGGCAATGAAGAGAGGTGTTTGGACCATATTCTTCCATAAGCCATGATAAGCCATGTCATGGATTGTGTCTACCAGGAGAAAATTCGTGGTGCAAATACAATAGGGCTCAGGCAACTGGAGAATCTTATTCTCACCTGCCTTCTCTTCCTGCTGCTGTTATTGCAGCAATTAAACCTATTTTCAGAGATCTGGCCCATCCTGACCTTCTAAGGAAATGTCTGCATGGGCAGACACAGAAGCCAAATGAATGTTTCAACAGGATAATGTGGAACCGCCTTCCTAAAACTGTATTTGTAGGTATGCATACAATGAAACTAGGAGTTCATGTTGCTGTTATTACATTCAATTGTCGTAATATTGGAAGGTGTTGGGTACTGAAAAAGCTGGGAATGATCACTGCGCTGCAACAATGCGATAAAATGAGGATAGCCGATGCAGACAGGTCTGCATCTAATATGGCCACGAAAGCAAGACAAACATCCAGGAAGGTGAAAAAGAAGCTGGAAGACCTGCTAGAGGCCAAAGAAGGGCCATAATATGCAGCAGGACAGTTTTAATTAACTGTAACTAACAAATTTCAAAAGTTTTTTCTTTAAAGTCAATTTCCCACAAACTAAAATTTTCAGTACATATGCCCCATTATATCAGAAACTATCGCAGATAAACGAATGAAATTTTCAGAGACTCTGCATAACATAAAAAGCCACTTCTGGTACTACATTAATTAATATTTCCCCATTAGGAAGTTCACAACAAAATATTTTCTGCATAAAACACTTATTTTCTGTTGATAAATTTAAGAAAGTATTTCTTAAAAAAACTATAAAATGGATACAGTAAATTTTAGTACAGTTGACTCTATTTGCATCATGTAACATACAGTAAAAATATTAAGGTCCTGCATCAAATAATTTTTTTCAGAAATTGGTCAAATATTTGCCTAAATTAACATGGATTAGATAGGCAGGGTGTGGTCTCCTCAACCCTCATGACTACTGCAACAGAAGCTAACTGCAACGCAACATATTTAGTTCCACAGGGAGTGTTAACATCAGAAAGTTAATCCAAACTAGGTCAACATACGGCTGAATCCTATTGCACCTAGATTGTATGGCTTACCTAAATTACATAAAGTACACCCAGTACTACATTGCTTTCTGTTCCTCGTTACTTACTAGCGAAGGGGCTAGACTGTGTCATTAAAACTAAAAGTAATTTTAAATCTAAACTTAATGTCAAACATTCCTACGGCTCTTGCTGATAACATTAATAATATACAAAGCCCTCCCAGTTCTAAACTAGTATCGTGAATGCCACCAGCTTATTTACATATGTTACTACTGACGGATGTATAATTAATAGATATTTTGCACACTTCCATAGTAAATGCTGTAGAAATACATGGCATAATCGCTGATAATCAAATTTGTGTAAAGGTAAGAGCACAATGAGCGGAAGTGCAGTGCAGGAGAACGCTGCGGCGCAACGCCACCTAATATTGTTTATACGAAGTGGTATGAGACCAGCAACAACAGTGTCAGTGGCACAGAGCAGCAGTGTGAAGCAAAGCTGGCCAACTGGCGAGCTATAAAGCGCAGTGCGGCGTCGCGCAGTTTCGCTGTTGTCGCCAGTGAGGTACAGCAAGTGTCGCGACGATACACGTCATCCAAACCACAGCTCTTTTGACGCGTGAAACGGAATTTTGTTTACTAAAATGGTGCTAGGCGAGGAAAAGTTAACTGTGTGTAACTGAATATCCAGGGTTACAAGACCTTCAAGATGAACATTATATAAATAGTACCAGGAAAAGCAACATTTGGAAAAAAAACTGCCAAGGAAATAGGAGTAAACAAGATAGGAATACCTACAAATAAGTTTTTTTAGAAAAACAGTTAGGTCTTTATTTTTATGCGTATGTGCTTATTACTTTAGTTTTTATTTTCTCCTCGACGACATCGTCTTTTCGGTGTCGTTTTGCCATACCAAAATATCTTACTAGGAATTGATCTAATCTTTGAATTCATGTCTTAAATGGATAACATTATTTACAAAATTATTTCCTATATGGGTAATGAGTAAGATTTCATAATTGTATCTCTTGAGACTCTTCACTGTCAAACAACATTGTACATACAAAGTATGCTTCGTATTGTCACACCGCTGCAGTTCAAATTCGATGCCCTACATACAGCCGCGTCGTGCGGCGGCTCTCTACTGCATTGTTCTGCTCACCGCCTTCTTACCTTAAAAGAGAGTTACTTCCAGTTTCAAAATAAGCAGTATAGTGAATCAGATGCCCTACCTATGGGTTCAACTGTTAGTCCTATACCTAAAATTTTCGCGGTAAATGATAGCAGCCAAACAGTTGCAGGATAAAGATTTATTGAAATCCTTGACCACGGTTTCGGTATATCTAAATATACCTTCATCTGAAGCAAAAGTATACTAAAATGTCATCCTGCAGTGGAGATGCATGAAACAGTCGTGCCAAAGGTGTCACCAGCAGTTAAAATATCGCCTCCATCTGTACAGCATAACTACACTCCTGGAAATTGAAATAAGAACACCGTGAATTCATTGTCCCAGGAAGGGGAAACTTTATTGACACATTCCTGGGGTCAGATACATCACATGATCACACTGACAGAACCACAGGCACTTAGACACAGGCAACAGAGCATGCACAATGTCGGCACTAGTACAGTGTATATCCACCTTTCGCAGCAATGCAGGCTGCTATTCTCCCATGGAGACGATCGTAGAGATGCTGGATGTAGTCCTGTGGAACGGCTTGCCATGCCATTTCCACCTGGCGCCTCAGTTGGACCAGCGTTCGTGCTGGACGTGCAGACCGCGTGAGACGACGCTTCATCCAGTCCCAAACATGCTCAATGGGGGACAGATCCGGAGATCTTGCTGGCCAGGGTAGTTGACTTACACCTTCTAGAGCACGTTGGGTGGCACGGGATACATGCGGACGTGCATTGTCCTGTTGGAACAGCAAGTTCCCTTGCCGGTCTAGGAATGGTAGAACGATGGGTTCGATGACGGTTTGGATGTACCGTGCACTATTCAGTGTCCCCTCGACGATCACCAGTGGTGTACGGCCAGTGTAGGAGATCGCTCCCCACATCATGATGCCGGGTGTTGGCCCTGTGTGCCTCGGTCGTATGCAGTCCTGATTGTGGCGCTCACCTGCACGGCGCCAAACACGCATACGACCATCATTGGCACCAAGGCAGAAGCGACTCTCATCGCTGAAGACGACACGTCTCCATTCGTCCCTCCATTCACGCCTGTCGCCACACCACTGGAGGCGGGCTGCACGATGTTGGGGCGTGAGCGGAAGACGGCCTAACGGTGTGCGGGACCGTAGCCCAGCTTCATGGAGACGGTTGCGAATGGTCCTCGCCGATACCCCAGGAGCAACAGTGTCCCTAATTTGCTGGGAAGTGGCGGTGCGGTCCCCTACGGCACTGCGTAGGATCCTACGGTCTTGGCGTGCATCCGTGCGTCGCTGCGGTCCGGTCCCAGGTCGACGGGCACGTGCACCTTCCGCCGACCACTGGCGACAACATCGATGTACTGTGGAGACCTCATGCCCCACGTGTTGAGCAATTCGGCGGTACGTCCACCCGGCCTCCCGCATGCCCACTATACGCCCTCGCTCAAAGTCCGTCAACTGCACATACGGTTCACGTCCACGCTGTCGCGGCATGCTACCAGTGTTAAAGACTGCGATGGAGCTCCGTATGCCACGGCAAACTGGCTGACACTGACGGCGGCGGTGCACAAATGCTGCGCAGCTAGCGCCATTCGACGGCCAACACCGCGGTTCCTGGTGTGTCCGCTGTGCCGTGCGTGTGATCATTGCTTGTACAGCCCTCTCGCAGTGTCCGGAGCAAGTATGGTGGGTCTGACACACCGGTGTCAATGTGTTCTTTTTTCCATTTCCAGGAGTGTATAAAGAGATGATCGATGCGAACGCGGCATACTATCAGTACCAGCGTGAAGAGGGTGTGGAAGAACTAGGGAAGACAGTTTCACCGAGAGAGGGTTTCACACCAACCTGAAGCGCCAAACTCATTGTCTGTTTTAGGTTCATTGATGATATCTCTCATCCACTTCACTGGGTCCTCCAGAACCCAGTGTGCCACCTTCTTAGACATCGACCTCGTCCTCTCTGACGGCTCAATCTGCTCCTCTGTTCACATTAAACCCACAAACACCATCATATCCTGCATTTCGACGATTGCCATCACTTTCGCAAAAAAGCATCCCTCCCACAATACCTGGCCGTCTCAGGATGTTGTATAAGCAGTGACAAGAACTCCCTTGCCCAGTATGCTGAGGGTCTCACCAAGGCTTTCAAAGACATGCTCCATAGCCCAGACAGAATGCGAACAGATATCCTACCATTTCCCAATACATTTCCAATCCTCCCACCACCCATATGGACCAGCCACGAAGGGGTGGCCCCTTCGTCACCCAGTACCACCCAAGAACAACTGAGTCACACCCTTCAGCAGGACTTCGATTACCTGTTATCATTCCCTGAAATGACACCCTACGCAAGATCCTTCTCACCCCCCCCCCCAAAAAAAAAAGAGGAGTTCCATCGTCAAGCAAACCTCGGAAACATCCTTGTGTGTCCCTAGGCAAGATGTACTTGCTATTGCAGTGCTGCCAGAGGTTAATCCCACACAACAAGGGTCTGAGCCACCTGTGAAAGCAGCCTTTTCGTTTACCAACTCGGCTGCAATGATTTCACAGCTTTTTATATTGGTATGACTGCTAACCTACTGTCCACGACGATGGATGGCCACTCCATAACTGTGGAAAGGAGTAATATAGATCACTCTCTGACGTAACATGCAACTAAACATAATAAGGGTGATTTCAATGGCTACTTCACAACCCATTCGATCTGGATCTCTCTCACCACAACCAGCTTTCTGAACAATGCAGATGAGAGGTACCTTCACACCACATTTGCGATCCCATAATTATTCTGGCCTGAACGTGCTTCCACAGTTGTCTGCAACTCCTTACACCTTGCCTCTTGAATTATACCTAATCTCAAAATTCTGTGCAAGACGGACTGAAAATTTGTGGGTGCTTCAATGACATGAACTTCATTAATTATAAGATCAGGTCAAGTGGGTTAACGAAATACCCCAAACACAAGATTATTACCTTTACTAGTAATAGAAGGATGTAAATAATTTAATGAATTGTTCACCTCAATTCATTAATTATAAGATCAGGTCAAGTGGGTTAACGAAATACCCCAAACACAAGATTATTACCTTTACTAGTAATAGAAGGATGTAAATAATTTAATGAATTGTTCACCTCAACTAAACTTCAAAAAAGAATTTAATGATAGGATGCATGGAGCTGAAGTAGGCATCTGATTTAGAAATGTCCTCATCACATTCTTGATAAAACGTGATGTCAACATTGTAGGGAAAAAAGGATTGCCACTTACTGTAAAGATAACAAGTTAGTTTGCATTTACTGAAAGGTCTCAGCCACAGCTTTCATCAGCAAAAGATAGACACACTCCAGTCTTACACACAAGCAAGCATCCTCATATACACATGACCACCAGCTTCAGCCACTCAGGCCAAAATGTGGTCAGAAAGATCCAGATGGAATGAGTTGTGAAGCAGCTATTGAAATCAAGCTTATTATGTTTGGTTGCATGTTATGTCAAAAAGTGTTGTAGTTCACTCTTGGCCACAGTTTAGCAGTGGCCATCCATCATGGTGGACAGTTGGTTGGCAGTCATACCGATATAAAAGGCTGTGCAATCCTTGCAGACGAGGTTGAAAATAAAAAGGCTGCTTTCACAGGTGGCTGACCCTTATGGTGTAGGATAAGCCGGTGACAGGATTGGAATAGCAAGCACATCTTGCATCTGGAATGGGAGAGGTCTAGAGACATACGATGTTTCTGAGGTTTGGTGGACAATGGAACACCCCTTTAGTGTAGGGTGCCATATCAAGAAATGATAATAGGTAATCGAAGCCCTGCTGAAGGGTGTGGCTCAGTTGTTCTTGGGTAGTACTGGGTGACAAAGGGGACAATACTTTGTGGCTGGTTCATACGGGTGGTGGGAGGATTGGAAATGTGATGGGAAATGGTAGGATATCAGTTCGCATTTTATCTGGGGAATGGAGCCTATCTTTGAAGGCCTTGGTGAGACCCTCAGCATACTGGGAAAAGGCAGTTCTTTTCACTGCATATACGACATCCTCAAGTGGCCAGGCTTTGTGGGAGGGACGCTATTTTGGGGAAGGGATGACAACGATATAAATGCAGGATCTGCTGGTGTTGGTGGGTTTAATGTGAACAGAGGATCAGATGGAGCCGTCAGAGAGGACGAGGTAAACGTCTAGAAAGGTGGCACACTGAGTTCAGGAGGACCAGGTGAAGTGGATGAGAGATATCATCAATGAACCTAAACCAGACAAGGAGTTTGGCGCTTCAGGTGGCTAGCCTCATAAGCAGGTTGGCATAGGAGGGTGCCGTGTGGGTTCCCACGTAAGTGCTGTGGTTTTGTTTGTATAGCTTTCCTTGAAAGAGGAATCATTTGTGGGTTATGATAAAATTAGTAATGTGTTTGACGAATGAGGCGCCAGCCGGAGTGGACGAGCTGTTCTAGGTGCTTCAGTCTGGAACCGCGCGACCACTATGTTCGCAGGTTCGAATCCTGCCTCGGTCAAGGATGTGTGTGATGTCCTTACATTAGTTAGGTTTAAGTAGTTTTAAGTTCCAGGGGACAGATGACCCAAGATGTTAAGTGCCATAGTACTCAGAGAGAGCCACTTGAACCAGTTGAGGAATGAGGCAGTGGGTTTTGAGTCTGAAGGACATTGGGGAAGGTAACTTTCAGTAGTGTAAGACAGTGGGTGGCGTCAACAGTGATGTCTAAGTGCCCATGAGGTAAGGGGGATCGAGATGATGAAGAGTCTGTGATGGAGGTGGTTGATATATTTGATGTGGGAGACTAGGCGATTGGTTGATTGCTTGAAAGTGTTGGTCAGTGAGCATCGTAATTCTTTTAGTAATGGCATAATAACCAAACACAATAAGGTGTTCATGTTTGTTGCGTTTGTGGATTTTTGGGGGGGAATTTGTCTTTTTTAACCCAGTGTGTCACCTTCTGAGATGATGACCTCCTCCCATCTGATGGCTCCATCCACACCTCTGGCCACATTAAACACAACAACTACTAACAGCAAATGGAGACCGTCATTCCATTCACAACTCATATCCCTCATATACAGCTTTGCCACTGACAGATGGTGTAACTGCAGTGACAAGAACACTCTTTCCCAGTATGTTAAGGGTCACACCAAGGTCTTCATAGACTGCCACTGTCCACTAGACCTAGTCCACACATACATCTCCCATGCCATTTGTCCTCACACTCCCAATCGTCCCGACACCCCAAGAACCAGCCGCAAAGGAGCGCCATCGTTGTCTCCCTGTACCATACTTGACTGTAACAGCTTAATCACATCTTTTTCCAAGGCACTGATTACCTACCATCATGCTCTGAAATGAGGCACACCTCTCCAAACACCATCCCACCCTTCCTTCATGCAACCAGCTTCAAATACATCCTGGTCTATATCTATGCCACTCCCACACCCAAACCCCTGCCACAAGGATAGTACCACTGTGGAAGATCCTGGTGCAAGATCTGCCAAATCCACCCTCCTAGCACTTCCTATTCTAGTCCAGTCACAGGTTTATCCTATTCCATCAGGGATTGGGCCGCCTGTGAAAGCAGCTATGACATTTACAATCTCTGCTGCAATCATTGCACAGCCATTTATATTGGTATGACTACCAACCAGCGGCCTACAACAAAGAATGACTACAGGCAAGCTGGGCCAAGAGCAAAGTAGACCATCGTGTGGAACAACATGGAGCTGAACATAACATGCTTGATTTCAATGGCTGCTTCAATATCCCAGTAATCTGAATCATGTCCTCTACCACTAGGTTTTCTGAACTGCACAGGTGGGAGTTATCTTTACAACACTTTCCCCACTAACATATTCATCCTGTCCTCAACCTACAGTGACAACTGTCCCCATACCCTCCACCATACAGATTGCATCCCTTCTGTACCATTAGCTCTTCCCTATTCTCATCTCCCCCTCCGCTCATTGTTTGTCACCCTCTGCCAGTGCAACCCACCCACTCCTTTTAGATTCTTTTTTTCCTACCCCCTGCCCCACAACTTTCTGATGCTGCAACTGTTGCATTCTAGTCCCTGCACACTCTGCTAGACAGCATACTCCCCCCTCCCCCCGTGACACCACTGATACACTATCATACTTTTCCCTTCCTCACACCCTCCAGATTGTTGCTTCCAGCTCAGGCGATATCTGCATTTTGACTCGAGCTGCTGGAATTGGTGGTCGTGTGTCTGTGACGTATGCTTGCTCGTGTGTATGAATGATATGTCTCTTTTGCTGATGAGGGATGTGGCTGAAATTTTTGTTCAAGTATCTTTTAATTGTACCAGGAATGAGATTTTCACTCTGCAGTGGAGTGTGCGCTGATATGAAACTTCCTGACAGATTAAAACTGCGTGCCGGACCGACACTCGAACTCGGGACCTCTGACTTTCGCGGACAAATGCTCTACCAACTGAGCTACCCAAGCACGACTCACGACTCGTCGCCACACCTTCAATTCTGTCTGTACCTCGTCTCCTACCTTCCAAACTTCACAGAAGCTCTTCTGCGAAATTTAATTATACCTGTCTGCAACTTAATGTGTTATGTCTATGGTAAGTAGCAATCTATCTTTCAATACATTGCTGATATGCCTACCGCTAGTTTCCATTGTTTGGTAACAGTATGTCATCTACATAAAGCTGATCTGATTTAATTTTTGGCATGAAAAATAAAAATGCGCATTCCAAATAATAGGTAAAATTTCTGCCAGGATACCAGCAAGTGTGTTACCCATAAATAAAATATTTGGCTGTCAGTGGAAATCGTCATTAAATGTAAAGGCGTTTGTGTTATTACTACAGTCTGAAACTACACAATTACGCTTTTTAAGAAATTAAGAACTACTGTTAATTGTATTATTACCTTACTATTTATTTCAAGTTGGTGCCACTAATGTAGGATTATCGAAATGATTCTATAGTATATCAGTTATTATCTCTACGACTTGTAGTACAACGACATTTGGTGGTACTTACGTAACTTTTTATAATGTGATGGTTGTACATTTATTCTTTCACAACTTATATTTTATTTTGTGGTCTATATCTTTTTTATGTTTACATTGTGCTACACCAGTTAATGGCTGCAAATATATCTTCTATTTTTATTACTGACTTTCGTGACTTTTTACCAGAAGTTTGACTAAATACGATATTAATTGAAAATTCTATATGTATGGACCACTAATGTAAGATGCATACTTACATTAATATAGACATATTTGTTAACATTAATTTCTTAGTGCACTTTATTCCACGGCTTCAATCTGATGAGGAAACTTTGAAACGTGTAAAGCTTAATAAAGAATTGTGCAATGAAGACATTTCTGTATTTCCAAGTTGTGCCAGATTTATTACTGGTAGATTAGGTCATCATTACGGATATATTTCCTGAATTTAATCTGCTATCCCTGGAAGGAAGCTGATGGTCTTTTTGCGGAACACTATTGAGAAAATTTATGTAAACATAACGTGAACCAGACTGCAGCCAACTGCTGCCACCATACATTCGACGTAAGGGCCACGAAGATCACACAAATTAGGTCGCACACGGAGGCATATAGACGGTGGTTTACCTTCATTACATTTGGGGTTGTAGTAGGAAGGGAAATAACTAGCAGTGCAGTCACCGTTCACTGTGCACAATACCATAGCTTATGGGGTATGTACGTTAATGCAAATGTAGACATCGACATCTTTTGCAGCAACAAAGCATCCACTGTCAAAATGACCGAGGATGATATGATGAAGTTAACGTCAAAAGACCCAACACAGTGAACATATTTAAAGCGACCACTTGTTGTCAACCCGTTAAGCTTGAATGTTGCAATACAGATCGCTGTGGATAGATCAGTATATGGAGAGCACATGTTACACCGTCTTCGAATTCGAAGTTAAAGTTCACAGTGAGGAGGGGAGTGTCGGCTCTTCAGGTGAATCACATCTTTGCTATACCAGGTCTATCGTCGTCTTCAAAAAACGCTGCCATCGAGGTGAACGGCAGCTCGAAACGTGCAGCGAGCCACGGATGCAGTATAATTCTATGGGAGACATTCTCCTGCACTTGAATGGGACCTGAAGTAGTAATAGAGAACACGCTAACAGCTACGAACCACGTGCATCCCTTCATGCTTCGTGTTTTCACCGACAGCGATGTCATCTTTCACCAGTATAATTATCCGTGTCTCGGAGCCAGTACCGGGAAACAATGGTTTGAGGAGCACTATAGGGAACTCAAGTTTATCTCTCGGTGATCAAATTCGCCTGATGTAAATCCCAGGGAACCCATCTGGGTTGCTGTTAGGCGACATCATTGTTTGCTGTATTTAGCGGCCTGTTATTTACGCGAATTGCACGACTTGTGCGTGGACTTGTAATCCCACATACTTCCACAAACCTATCAACATGCTGTCGCATCTATGATTCAAAGAATTAGTGATATAATCAGTTCCAAAGAAGGACAGACAAGCTCTTAAGCACGCTGTTACAATGTTTTCGCTTATCAGTGTATACTACTGATGACTAAAGTCCCTGTTACGTGTATATGCGTAAACGTGACGAACTTAGGAAATATTAATAGATGGAAACAGTCTGCAGATACAGTTTCAGAGTTGTAGAGTGGGACGGAAAGACAAACGCTTATCTTTCGATTACACTGGTGTTCTCCTTGACTGCAGCAGCTGTGATTGAAGCTGTCTAGCATGTGAGGTTGAATCCGAATCTCGCCACTATCAGAGAGGTTGTTCGACCCCCTGAGAAGTCGGAAACAAACTGTCAGTCAGCCGGAGGTATAGTTCCCATTAATCTAATATAAGCACCATGTACCTATATCGTAATATCTTAAATAGACTATTATCAATCATGTCGAAAGAACCCAGGAAAAATGTAACGTATCTTAAATGGAGTTATTGTGATAGGTGCACTGACGAAATCAGTCTTTAGGTACACAACTTTGTAACAATCTCAACGGCTGCCCCACGCTTCATACAAAGCTTAAACACTATTAGCTGACCCTACAGCGTGGATATGCAATTAGAGTTTTGTATAAATTCCATAGCCCGCATCTCGTGGTCGTGCGGTAGCGTTCTCGCTTCCCACGCCCGGGTTCCCGGGTTCGATTCCCGGCGGGGTCAGGGATTTTCTCTGCCTCGTGATGGCTGGGTGTTGTGTGCTGTCCTTAGGTTAGTTAGGTTTAAGTAGTTCTAAGTTCTAGGGGACTTATGACCACAGCAGTTGAGTCCCATAGTGCTCAGAGCCATTTGAACCATTTATAAATTCCATAAACGCTGGTAACTTGGCTTCGGTCGTGTATAACACACAATTAATGTATAAAGGAAGAAATCAATGACCACGTTCCTTCTGACAGTTTTCAATAGTCACCACCACATATCAGATTACTCAACTGAAGACACTGTTTGTTTTTTTGCGTGATCTACTCGATCTTATTTTTGACCCAGATGTACACATCAAAGGCTTATAATAAGTTACTAATCGGCATTTGGCTGCAAGGAACACTAATGTCCACTTTGCTGCTCACTGAAGAAAGTCGTCACAGGTGCAGCACGTTTATGCAAATAGCCAGACGAACGCTTGAACAAGTAGGAAACTACACTGGCGAACAATGTATACAATAGAAGGCTGAGCATTGAACCTTGCGGCTCTCCCACTAGGAACTGGATCTCTAAGGGCAGGTCGTTCTGTGGAAGACTGTAGCCTGAAAGCAAGATCTGACTATAAGCAAATTAGTTTCTGGGAAGCGTACAAACGGTTTATATAGGAGACCTTTATTTCACATGGAGCTTAACGTACAGGAGACGTCTTGCGACATTTAAAAGCAATTTCGTCTTTCACTTGCCTCCGTCACTTACATAAGTTTCAGAAGCTGAAGAGAAGCGGAACATCCTTTTATGAAACCAAATTGCTCTTAAAGGAGGAGGAGAATAGTGCCGCATTGGAAATGGCGTACCTAGTCCGTCGACTGTTCGCAACATTTCAGTTATGTAGATGAAGTGTAATACTAGCAACTTTCTGTTTAACGTTACTGACGGAATCCGTGCCTTCTGTGAAGTAGCAACTACGTGACGTGCGTGTCAGTTCGTGCGCGTCACTGCCACGTGTTTACCTCACCCTGTAGACCAGTGTAAGTTGTCACTGTGCGTTAAGCTCGCCGATAGATGAATAGTGTTTCAAGTGTTCAGTAGTTTCTTTCAAACAGATGATTACTCAGTTAAAGTTTGTTACTAGGTAGGCTAACTGTGGTGTCACCGCCAGACACCACACTTGCTAGGTGGTAGCCTTTTAAATCGGCCGCGGTCCGCTAGTATACGTCGGACCCGCGTGTCGCCACTGTCAGTGATAGCAGACCGAGCGCCGCCACACGGCAGGTCTAGAGAGACGTCCTAGCACTCGCCCCAGTTGTACAGCCGACTTTGCTAGCGATGCTACACTGACGAATACGCTCTCATTTGCCGAGACGATAGTTAGCATAGCCTTCAGCTACGTCATTTGCTACGACCTAGCAAGGCGCCATTACCAGTTTATATTGAGATATTAAAACCTGTACGGTCAAGAGCGATGTACACCAATTATGGATTAAAGTTAAGTATTACTTCAACTACGTACTTTATTTGCTACTATAATTTCCGTTAACTGTTCCAGCCCTCACGCCAATCTGCGTGAGCTTGCACGCGTGCATTTCGGCCTCCTCTAGCTACAAGGTGTTGGCTCTTCTGCCAACACTTCACTAACAATCAGAAAAAATTTTTCCTTGCTGTGCATATTTTTGTCCCTTTGTGCTTTTGGGGATTGTGCATAGCTGCGACAGCGACTGCTTATGTGGTTTACATTTCTCGTTCTATAACTGAGGAAGGCAGCTATAGATACTCTTATAGAGATTTCATGTTTGTAGTACCTAAAGTAGATACATCACTGATATACTGTGTCGTAGTTTCTGTATATGAAGTTTCCCGCTGTTTCGATGCGCTTATTTAAGGATACAGTAGAATAAGTTTCTAGCACAACTGAAACAAAAAGTGTGTGATGAACGAAAAGTCTTCAAAGTTAAGTTGAAAGAGTCTATGCAGAAATTCCTCGCATTAGGTGAAAACTTTTCTACGTATTGTGCATAGAATCTAGTATTTCTTTTTCTTTTGATACAACGTTCATAGTCATCGTTCCGCATAGAACGTGACGGCTCTGGTTCCACAAGTAAATGATCTTGATCATCTTGAGCTGCACAGCTGATTCTTGTTAGTATTAAAAATTAAGTACCACATCTCTATTGACACACATTTATTACGTCACGACCGGTTTCGTTCGGAAGGACATCGTTAGGTTACCATGCCAACAGCCTTCATATGAAATCCTCACAGTGTTGTGCCATTATCACGTTTTAAGGATTCACGTAAAGTTAAAGGCAAATGTAGGAAAGCGATGATTATATAACATACCGTCGATCGCTTGGCACTATATGTCATGAGACTAAGAAATAGTTCAACAATATAAAAGTTACAGCTCTGAGTCTTACTCCACTGTGGCCGTCGTGGGCACAGCAGTAGACCATACTTAGATGTGTGAGAGTTCTGAGCATAAACTATTGCTTTCTAGTACGTTATAATCACATAAGAGTTTATTGCAAATACACTCTTGGAAATTGAAATAAGAACACCGTGAATTCATTGTCCCAGGAAGGGGAAACTTTATTGACACATTCCTGGGGTCAGATACATCACATGATCACACTGACAGAACCACAGGCACATAGACACAGGCAACAGAGCATGCACAATGTCGGCACTAGTACAGTGTATATCCACCTTTCGCAGCAATGCAGGCTGCTATTCTCCCATGGAGACGATCGTAGAGATGCTGGATGTAGTCCTGTGGAACGGCTTGCCATGCCATTTCCACCTGGCGCCTCAGTTGGACCAGCGTTCGTGCTGGACGTGCAGACCGCGTGAGACGACGCTTCATCCAGTCCCAAACATGCTCAATGGGGGACAGATCCGGAGATCTTGCTGGCCAGGGTAGTTGACTTACACCTTCTAGAGCACGTTGGGTGGCACGGGATACATGCGGACGTGCATTGTCCTGTTGGAACAGCAAGTTCCCTTGCCGGTCTAGGAATGGTAGAACGATGGGTTCGATGACGGTTTGGATGTACCGTGCACTATTCAGTGTCCCCTCGACGATCACCAGTGGTGTACGGCCAGTGTAGGAGATCGCTCCCCACACCATGATGCCGGGTGTTGGCCCTGTGTGCCTCGGTCGTATGCAGTCCTGATTGTGGCGCTCACCTGCACGGCGCCAAACACGCATACGACCATCATTGGCACCAAGGCAGAAGCGACTCTCATCGCTGAAGACGACACGTCTCCATTCGTCCCTCCATTCACGCCTGTCGCCACACCACTGGAGGCGGGCTGCACGATGTTGGGGCGTGAGCGGAAGACGGCCTAACGGTGTGCGGGACCGTAGCCCAGCTTCATGGAGACGGTTGCGAATGGTCCTCGCCGATACCCCAGGAGCAACAGTGTCCCTAATTTGCTGGGAAGTGGCGGTGCGGTCCCCTACGGCACTGCGTAGGATCCTACGGTCTTGGCGTGCATCCGTGCGTCGCTGCGGTCCGGTCCCAGGTCGACGGGCACGTGCACCTTCCGCCGACCACTGGCGACAACATCGATGTACTGTGGAGACCTCACGCCCCACGTGTTGAGCAATTCGGCGGTACGTCCACCCGGCCTCCCGCATGCCCACTATACGCCCTCGCTCAAAGTCCGTCAACTGCACATACGGTTCACGTCCACGCTGTCGCGGCATGCTACCAGTGTTAAAGACTGCGATGGAGCTCCGTATGCCACGGCAAACTGGCTGACACTGACGGCGGCGGTGCACAAATGCTGCGCAGCTAGCGCCATTCGGCGGCCAACACCGCGGTTCCTGGTGTGTCCGCTGTGCCGTGCGTGTGATCATTGCTTGTACAGCCCTCTCGCAGTGTCCGGAGCAAGTATGGTGGGTCTGACACACCGGTGTCAATGTGTTCTTTTTTCCATTTCCAGGAGTGTAACTAGTCCAACGATGACATGTTCCTATCCAACTCGTTTATGAGGTACTATCTACGTACAGCTGTTTCTGTGCTAGGAACATTTTTTTTTTCTCACGCTCATCACATTTCATTGTCAGTAGTCGATGCCATAAAACAATGATTTGTGAAGCAAGATTAACTTTGATACTCTACCTCTCTAATACTCAGATTTAAAAATCTCATAGGCCGGGCAGGACCATTATTTGACAATGTAATTGACAGATAGCAAAAGGGGCAGCAGTCAGTATATGAGGAAAAGCTTTAATAGAAAGAATGACATACGACGTTGGGTGAACTTCGTCCTGCCGCCTGCATTGAACAGAGCTATACTACTTTATGGAATGTTATTAGAGAGTATTAATGTCCAAATTTCTGTTCTAGTGTTGTAGGGACAATTCTGTGACTTTTCGGAGGGACGTGCTTTAGTTTTCCATCGCATTTTGTACACTAAATGTGTACACCATTCGCGCATTAAATGGTGCTTCCTGTCAGTCCTCCTTTACCGAGATAGTTGGTTTTTCTACAAGGTACGTTAGAATAAGACGGATTATAGAATCTCTTAGTGTTCATAGACTACATCTGACGCAACTGGCGTGTGATATCCTTCAGAAGCTCCCTCGTCTCTTCATATCTGTTGGGAGATGTAAAGTCAGGAACTTCTGACTCTATGTGTAAAATTGTACTCTCAAAATGATCAAATGAAGAGAAAATTGCAAAATAAGGCAAATACGACATGTAAGAGGACGCGTCACAATGTTCGTAATCTTGATACGTATGACAGAGAGAAATGGCCCAGTGCTACTAAACAGAACTCGCATTCGGGAAGAACATGTTTCAGATCCCTCCCATCCATATTTAGGCCAAGAAGGGCGTAGGAACAGAATTTCTTGTAGGTGTGTTTCTGGATCAAATCATTATCAGAAAATGAAAGGTGAGTCACTGAAAATATGGATAGGATCAAATGGACAGTAAACGAAGCTCGACATTAAAAAATAACTTAACAGATGAAGTAAGGTAGGCAAGAGCACTCGGTAAAAATGATCAGACGAAACACTGTACTTGTCATGTACGGTGTTTGTCAGTTTCGTGAAACCACGTGGATTTGAATTTGTAGATCTTTAGAAAGTTGAAGAGCTGATCGTTTGGTCTGTTACTATCCGTTCAATATATGTGGCCATTAAACGGTGGTCTTTTCCTGCCGCGCGGGATTAGCCGAGCAGTATGGGGCGCTGCAGCCATGCACTGTGCGGCTGGCTGGTCCCGGCGGAGGTTCGAGTCCTCCCTCGGGCATGCGTTTGTGCGCGTTTGTCCTTAGGATAATTTAGGTTAAGTGGTGTGTAAGCTTAGGGACTGATGACCTTAGCAGTGAAGTCCCATAAGATTTCACACACATTTGATCATTTGATTCTTCTTTTCCTTATTATCACAGCTATGTTTTTCATTTTCAAATAGGGCTCTCTGTTTGATCTTAATTTGAATTCGACATTACAATTACTTCAAGGTCCCAGTCCCAGAATTTTTCTTACGGTTCTTCTTTCAACTTATCCGGCTTTTCAGGAACCCCAAATCTTGTTAGTTTATTAGTTTATCGGTTGCATACAGTGTTTCAAGCCTTACATTTATAAGAGACAGAAACTTAATGATTAAAGCCATTTGTAGCTTGAGATCCCCGTCGAATATCAGTCCCAGTCTGGCCACCCTCGTTTACGTTCTACCTGGTAATGAGGAGTGTCGGGTTAGTTTCTTCAAAAAGACAGAGTCAATGGCTGTACGAAATGCATTCTCAGCTACAAATGTGAACAACCATCAGCGGTGTAACGGAATGATGAAAATGAAAATTTCTGCCGGACCGGAGCTCGAACCCCAGCCGGCACGATAGCTCTGCGTGTTCGGTCAGCCCTCTGAAATAAGAAAACTGAGAAAAGGAACCAACGATCAACTTGAACGGATGTCTTGTGACGTCCGCCCAGACCAAACACAACGAACGATATCGAACAAAATGAAGAAGGAAAAAAAAAAAAAAGGACGATTACCCGCTTACCGCAAGCGATCACCTTATCACTTTAATCTCATTTTTTCATAGGAAGCAGGTTGAACAAAACATCTTTATTGGTTCAAGATTAGGCCAGCTTGAGTGGCCGAGCGGTTCTAGGCGCTACAGTCTGGAGCCGCGCGACCGCTACAGTCGCAGGTTCGAATCCTGCCTCGGGCATGGATGTGTGTGATGTCCTTAGGTTAGTTAGGTTTAACTAGTTCTAAGTTCTATGGGACTGATGACCACAGCAGTTAAGTCCCATAGTGCTCAGAGTCATTTGAACCACTTGGTTCAAGATTAAATAAAACGGAAATGCCGCCCTTCCGGTGGAACCAACATTAGGTACGTAACTAGCGAAATGAGTCCGCAGACCTTTCTACCGATTTTGCTATTTTGCGGCGGAAGGGGCGGTGGGGGACAAGGCATACAAAAGTCTTTCGTCACAAGGTGTGGGGGCAATGAAAATACCGGCAGCCTTAAAGACGGTAAACTGAAAGTAAGCTAAGAGGTGTGACGTCGTAGACAGAGAGGTAGATAGACGTGGCTGTAAGAATGTCGAGCAAGTTGTGCGTAAGGGAGGAGCCTCGATTTCACTGCTTGTCCATGGTGGCCATATTCGAAGACGCTGCTCGAGTCAGGGGGGTGGGGTGGGGTGGGGGGTGGGGGTTGAGATTTCCGTTGCGAACCGCAAAGAATGTATCGGCTGTAAGAAAGTAGCCGAATTTGGTTCCGTTCAAAAGTTGATGGCAATGGAACATCGGCATGATGTGGCCGATCCTGGACAAGTTGACTGACGTATTTCACATATTGTAATGAATCGAGTCGGCAGAGGACATTTTGTCATACTATCATGCGGGTGACTTGAAGGGCACGACGAAAATCGATGGCATCAAAGCAATTGGCAGTGGAGGTGAAAATAACACCAAGGAATCGAAGGTCCTGCGTACACAGGAGACGTGTTAAGTTGTCCTGTAAGATGTCGCGTCCAACGGGCATCGCCGAGATTTTAGCCACGTTGGTGATGCTACACCCTGCAGTTACGTACGTTGATATCAGATCGAGTACATTTCGTCTTTCGGCCCACGTGCATACTAAGAGGAGGTCATCCGCATATGCACGACAACGAAAAGTGTGCTGGTGCCAAGTGAGACCAGAAAGGTGGGTCATCAGGGTCCCTATGAGTGGCTCCTGGATTATGAGAAGAGTAATGTCGAAATTGGCAAGTCGCCTCATGGAGCGGCAAATGGTCACTAGTCCTGCCACACAGCCACTGACCGCCATCAGGAATTCGACGTTGCACTAAAGGAGTTAGTTGATAACAATAAATATGGGTGGAAACCACATTCGGACCATGAGGGAGAATAGAAAACTATGCCGTCCTTTTTGAATGCGTAGTCAAAGTCAATGGCAACCACCATGGTGCGGAGTGTGCACACTGCTCCCAGTGCGATTAAATCGCAACATCCCCCTGTAGACATTTGTATATTAAATGGGTCACCCAGAGTTGTCAATTGGCTTCAAATGGCTCTGAGCACTATGGGACTTAATATCTGAGGTCATCAGTCCCCTAGAACTTAGAACTACTTAAACCTAACTAACCTAAGGACATCACACACATCCATGCCCGAGGCAGGATTCGAACCTGCGACCGTAGCGGTCGCGCGGTTCCAGACTGTAGCGCCTAGAACCGCTCGGCCACCAAGGCCGGCAGAGTTGTCAAATACGGGGATAGAACGCAAGGAAGTTTCTTGCGGCAACAGGTCTCAAGGAGTCATGAAAAAAATTTTGTCTGTATGAATCAGAGTTAGGGGATGGTAACGGGCAGCCGTCATTCCACTTGTCGGTTTGTCAGTGGGTATAATGGTTACCGTGACAAAGTATGATGGTAAAGCGTTGTCAACAGTTTATTAAACACTCGTCCACAGCTACGCCATTAGCGCAAGGAAGGCGCTAAGTAATTCCATCGCCAGGCGATTTATTCAAAGCACTTGCATTGCAAGTAACCAGCTTTGTTAGCTCGTCCGTCCAGTAGCCGGTGAGGGTGATAACACAACCCCGTGAACACGGGTGGTGGTAGGCGCCCCCTGATAGAGAAAACTATAATACCAGGTGTAGACCTCGGTAACCAGTCCTTGTCGTCGTCGTTTCACATCGGAGGTGGTACTATCCATGGTGGGGTGTTCCTGTTCCGCCGAAACTTGGTGTCTGCTCCTTACCGCAGCCTCTGCTTCCTACGGCGTGCCAGTGTTACGATTTACGCCTTAATCTTGCTGTGTTCGCTCTGGGTTTCAGAGGTAGGCGGCTGAGTGTCTACGCTGCGGACAAAGGCGTAGTAATAGCCGGTACTGTTCTGGCACCACGCAGCTACTTCCTTGCCATTACGAATCAAGGTTCATCTGATTGCATGTTTGGCACATTCTAACCACCAAGTCGAGGTTTTGTGATACGTCGGCAAGGGACATTCACTGATGGGTCATGTATTCGGTACCGTGTTGAAGGCATTTGCTATTGTGAAGGTGGGAGGTGTTTAACTTCCATGGCGCACGACTGCGCCAGACCACTTGTTGGAGGAAGAAAATATTACAGATGTAGGCACAGTGGTCCGAAACGACCACGGGCCGAGGTTCTACACATTGGAGTACAGATGTTAGTTCTCAAGAGACGTAAATCCTCTGACTCGCAGAGTGACCTGTTTGTTAAACATGTTCAGGTCCGTCATCATGCCCAACTTCCCAACTATCACGGAGCAACATAGCACTGAGGACAAGGTGGAGTTTTTGACAGGTGTTGGAATGGAGTATTTGATCCGTAGGGTGCAGGACACCATTAAAACCACCCTCCCAGCATACAATGGTCACAGTGACCAAGAAGTAAAGAGGCGAATTCTTCTGAGTAGAAATATGCTCTGTCGTGTCCGTGGGTGAAGTGTTGAAGATACATGTCCCCACGACGGTGATCGCCACGCTTCTGGTATTTGACATCAGCTACCGGGATGCCGTCGAGGGCATAGATGTCTACGTCACGCACAAGGTCGTCATCAGGTGAGGGATAAGTGGTACAGTCAGCGACATCCGAAAGTGTAGTCTAGTGCACTTCTTGTAGCAATGTGATGTTGACGTCCGATTCCCATATTGTCTCTTGCTGCAGCTACACATATATATATATATATATATATATATATATATATATATATATATATATATATATATATATATATATATTTTACGGGAGTTTATAGTTAATCGCTGCAGTATGGTACGTCTGGAGCGGCATTCCTTCAGAGAGACCGAAATGGCACGAGGTAGCCTCGAGCCGTACTATAAGCCTTCTGACGGCGTTGGCATCGTAACGAGGTTTCCCTCTGGGGTAAACCCGTCCCCAGCGGGTCGTCGTCGGTGTCACTCCACGCCGTCGAGAGTGCTGCCTTTGTGGCATCCATATGTTCCACCTCCTCTGTTGGAGTGGATAACATCTCAGCGGCAGTCGCTCCTGTTTGGGATGGAGGGCGTCGTGTGGACGATGAACGGCGCGACGCTCATATCATGGGTCGCGAGGGGATCGGCAGTCGCTGTTGGTCGTGGCGCCTAAGACGCATCAGGTTGTGAGGGTGACATATCGATTCCAGCGTTATCCGTAGCACCTCTAAGGGGTACTAATACATGGTCAGGATGACGACGGTCGGCAAAAGGCGAAGAGAGAGCGGGTGCGTAGGTGATCCGTATGACCGTCGTCAGAGTAGGAAGTGCCCCAGTAGCAGCAGGCAATTTGGTAATGAGCCGCTGAAGACTCTCAGATCCGAGGTGGCCTTCTTTGCCACACCGAGAACACGCCGTCGTAAATAAAGGCTGCGCTGCACGCGCTGACCTGTGTACGAGACGGCAGGTGGCAACGGAGATCGATGGTGATCTGTCACACACAGTTAAGAACCGGATACGTTTGGAACTGCGCTGAGCGATCGGCAGTAGGACCAAGTACAGTGTCACAGCGGCGGAAAGCCGCAGTAACATCTTCATCCGGGAGCTCGAATAATAATTCTAAGACTATTATGGTACCCAAGCCTGCGTGATCGACAGTAACAGCGTCGACAGTACCGTCGGCGTGGCAAAAGCGTAGTCCGTGTTTGGTGTCACGAACTATTCGTTCCCTCGCCGCATAGTTGATGACTTCGACGTACAACGTGCTGCTTAAGATGGACAAATGGATTCCCAGAAGGTAGGAAGCGTTCTACTTGCAAAGCTTTCAGTCGGGTATCATCATTATAGAAAACGAAACGTAGTGTGGATTTTTGAAACAGTTTAGTCATGGCTCTAGTACACTTGAGCGACACGTAAGTGAAAGCTGCTGACAGCGAACACAGCAAATACAGCAAATGCGGACGCTCCACAGACGGAATCACGTTGCACCTCCGCACTGCACGGATGCGGAAGCCGGACGGGAAACGTATTCATTTATTAAGGAATATTGCGTCGTAATACGTAGAAACACAGGCACTGCAATATGGTAAATATCATAAGGGTCGATTGTTTTCCCGTCCTTCTCCGATTTGAGTTAATGACCTCATAATCTAAGGTACGTTCAACACTATTTTTCTTCAATTGAATACCAATATTGCACTATACATAAATATTTTTTGTACCTGCCACAGTATGTTACATACATGACAAAGTATTCAAATAATACATTTCAATGAAATGCTTCCTAACTATTAACTATAACCAGTACAGGATTAAAATCCCAATTTACAGTTATTGGAGTAAGACTAACATTCTTCCCTCAACACTTCCTAGATGGTTCAGATGGCTCTAAGCACTACCGGACTTAACCTCTGAGGTCATCAGTCCGCTAGACTTAGAACTACTCAAACCTAACTTACCTAACATCACACACATCTATGCCCGAGGCAGGATTCGAACCTGCGACCGTAGCAGCAGCGCGGTTCCGGATTGAAGCCCCTAGAACGGCTCGGCCACAGTGACCTGCAACACTTCCTAGGACTAGCAGGACTACCACTATGTATGCTGCCAAATATAAACAGAAAAACTGAATATAGTTTGTTAGTAAGCATTTTGCATCTCGAACGGATCGCAGCATTAACAGCGCTGTGTGAAGATGGCGCACAAGTAGAATGCGTCTAATGTAAATAACTGAAAAAATACTAATACTATAGCACATTATCGTTTCGGCCGTAAAGCAAGGAGAAAGGCGCAAGAAATGATTACGACAGTGGAGCTGCTGCGGTCTTCCCGGAACCCCTGTTTTGCAACACTTCCGCCACATAATTGGAAGCTGGGTGTCTGCAGCCGCAGAACGCACAGAGTAATTCAGTGGTGTCACATGCTTATTCTCAACGTTCCAAGATGAAGCTGAAGTATGTGTTCTGTTTGTTAGTACTTTTACTAACGCTTATATCTTCGGCGTCAACGCAGCGTTTTGGGTTAAATAGTCTCAGTACAGGTGCTGCCATCATGCTTAGGAACAGATGCAGGAACGGCTACACTCGTGTTGGTAACGGATGTCGGAGAAGATATAGAGGTACGTAGGCGGTCTGCTGTAAGCCTAAGAAACTGGCCCTTGAGTTCTCACATGCAACCTCTAATTGCAGTTTACCTCTTTCCTTCTTTCTTGTTTAATAACGGACAACAATGTCAAGAGAACAAATAAAAATAGATGCGATCACTAATTCCTGTGCAAGATTTTCTGGGGTTTTTCTTGGTTGTAAGGTAGACTCCTGAACTAGCAGTCCCCTCTCGCTTACTCCCAACTCAAAAGCTCACTGCTTCACTTCCCGCACGCCTCGTAATTTGCTGAAAGAAATAGCGACTCATAAAGAGGGGTATCCGTCCTAGTCCTTGGAGTATAGGAAGTACTGTGTAAGAGTCAGTGTTAGTTTCTGGCATGCTTGTTAGATGTATTTTGTACCACACGGCTTACGAAGAGATGTGCTTATGTCCAACTTGTCATTCGTGGAATGTAGACACCAAAAATATTCACACTGCATAAACCAGAACAGTATGGCATAGAAGCAAAAAATGGAGAAAACTTAGACTATTAAAATCACTTAGATTAAAATCGCTACCTGCTTCTGGATGATCAGCTACAGTTGAGCATATATCCACTGTTAAGCTTCTCATGATCCAATCAGCCAGTAACACACTTTGAGACCTCAGTCCAAGTGATAACATTCATATCCACAAACTAACATGATAGTGGACTTGTCATATCAGTGCCATGAATAGTTTTCCTCACAACCTTCATTACTATATGTTTACGAATTATATAGTTCAATGTTGTGGGTTTTCTTTATGTACTGAGTTTAATAATATATCATAAATTGTCGTTTTATATTGTAATTTAACTTACTAGCTGCATAACGTGAGTGATGATTGCTTGATCTCACATTTCTCAAGTAACGTTACGACCAAAGATTCTGTGTGTGTTGACAGTATCTCTCATCTTAACTATGGGTTCTCTACACAGAGGTGTCTCTTGTTGGCCCCAATCAGTTGCCTCCTGATAATGGCCCAATAAGCCAGAAACCGGTACAAAATAAATAAATATTAGCAGAACAGAACGTAGTTTGTTTTTGAGCTTAAAATATGGTTGTAAAAACCCTTTAATTCGAGGATGGATTTCGGGCCTTGTGCACCTTCTTGCTTCTTCTCGGAGCAGCTTAATCCGTTCTCAAAATTAGATTGTATTTTCACCGAGCAGTTAATCTGAATAGCGTGACTGTAGGATGCCTGAGCCTCTGTCTCGTCTCTTCTGTATTTTATTCCGCAGGCGGCCCTCCTATATTGAATATGTACGAGCGATCAGCCAAAGCGAAGAAAACGCGTCATGTCCTGCAATCTACCTCCATACTGTGAATATGACTCAATGATAACGCGATTTGATCTTTTAACTAATGGCAGGAGAAAGGAAACTAACAGAAATCATAGCGAAAAGGGGTAATGTTATTCTGAAGCAACACAACTAAATATTGAACAAGTACGTAATACTGTTAAACACATACTAAAAAATTACAAGTGTAATAAACTAACCGTACAGATGCGATTTGTGGAAGGATAGACATATTTGTCGTAAGTCACCTACTCTCCCTAGTCACTTGTGAACATGCAGTTATTAGCGTTTACGTAGTTTGAGTAGCGCGAAATCTCAGACCAATTGCATCGGCACCAACTTACCATGTGTACTGATCATTTTTTTACTAAATAAGAAATTCTAATGGGGAACACACGTGCAGTGTAGTCCTGAATCAAGTGCAATACAAATGCAAGAGGCATACCATCCCACGAAAGTACAGGAGGATTCTGACACGGATGGAAATGTACGTGCCTGCAAATTCTGATATCAGGTAAAGGTATAAATTAATGAATTTGCGAAATTTGAATGCAATAGATAAACAACAATTTACCAATAAATTAGTTACAGCTTTGGCATCTTGGCAGTGAATGAACATCGAAGTGAATTATCTTGCGTTGCTTCCGAACTTCTTAGAATCAGGAGAGAAATAATATTACAAATCTCCTGAATATCTGAATCAGAAAGGCTGCATGGAAATAACTTCACTTTACAGATGCTTAGCACAAAGACAAATTCAGAACTACATGTGTTCTGAATCGATAGAAATGTCCACAAAGATCCGATAACTTGCACGTAGTACACTGAAGCCGGCATAGGCATACGTATTCACATACAGAGGTATGTAAACAGACAGAATACGATTCTGCGGTCGGCAACTCCTATATCAGCCAACAAATGTCTGGCACAGTTGTTAGATCAGTAGCTGCTGCTACAATGGCAGTTTTATCAAGATTTAAGAGAGTCTGAACATGGTGTTAGAGTCGGCGCACGAGCGACGGGACACAGCATCTCCGAGGTGGTGATGAAGTGGGAATTTTCCCGTACGACCATTTTACGAGTGTACAGTGAATATCAGGAATCCGGTGAAACATTAATGCTCCGTGAGCTCTGCGGCCGGAAAAATATTCTGCAAGAAAGGGACCAACGACGACTGAAGATAATCGTTCAACATGACAGAAGCGCAACCCTTGCGCAGATTGCAATAGATATCAAAGTTGAGCTATCAGCAAGTGTCGACGTAAGAACCATTCAACGAAACACCACCGATGTGGGCTTTCGCAGCCGAAGGACCACTCGTGTACCCTTGATAACTGCACGACACAAAACTTTACGCGTCACCTGGGCCCGTCAATACCGACATTGGACTGTTGATGACTGGAAACATGTTGCAGGGTCGAACAAGTCTCGTTTCAAATTGAATCGAGCGGAAGGACGTGTATGGGTATGGCGACAACCTCACGTATCCATGGACCCAGCATGTCAGAAGGGGATTGTTCAAGCTAGTGGAGGTTCTATAATGCTGTGGGGTGTGTGCAGTTGGAATGATATGGGACCCCTGATACGTCTAGATACGACTCTCATAGGTGACACGTCCTTGAGAATCCTGTCTGATCACGTGCATCCATTCATGTCCATTGTGTATTCCGACGGGATTGGGCAATTCCTGCAGGACAATGCGACATCTCACACGTCGAGAACTGCTACAGAACCGCTCCAGGAACACTCTTCTGAGATTAAACATTTCCGCTCGCCATCAAACTCTTCGGATATGAACATTATGGAGCATATCTGGTATGCCTTGCAATGAGCTGTTTATAAGAGATCTCCATCCCCTTTAACGGATTTATGATCAGCCCTGCAGAATTCATGGCGTTAGTTCAAATGGTTCAAATGGCTCTGAGCACTATGGGACTTGACATCTGAGGTCATCAGTCCCCAAGAACTTAGAACTACTTAAACCTAACTAACCTAAGGACATCACACACATCCATGCCCGAGGCAGGATTCGAACCTGCGACCGGACTGCGCGCCTAGAACCGCTAGACCACCGCGGCCGGCCATGGTGTTAGTTCCGTCCAGTACTAATTGAGACATTAGTCGTGTCTATGCCCCATCGTGTTACGACAATTCCAGGTGCTCGCGGGGGCCCTAAACGATATTAGGCAGGTGTACCAGTTTCTTCGGCTCTTCAGTGTTTTATAGCGATGTTTACTGGTCGATTGCATCCATACTCACACTTTATAAATGTAAGCCGAACTATTTACTACTGCTTGCTGCTCCGGAAATTAATAATGACGATTTGCCTCTGTTGGGCAGTAAGTGGTGGTACAGAACCGAATTCTGCCGCTAAGCAGAACGGGCCAAAGCATTCCACTCGCGTTATGAAAAGGCTCGTTATTTCTCGTTTCGGCAAAGATACCTATGGCAGACAGAGGCGCGCGTGATTGAATATCTGTGACTAAATAAGTGACTTACGCCGTATGTGTAACAATTGTGCAATTCATGAGAGGTGTCCGCTCCAAAATGGTCGTCTTTCACTTCTCTCCCCTCACCATGATATGCACTATAATACATGATGGAGAAGAATATACGATATTGTTTTAAGAGCTCAGGTTTCTTCATTATTATGATCATTATTAAAATGGCACATGTTAGTGGAAGAGCAGAGTGGTGACTTTAAGGAGTGACGGTTTATTAATCACTTTACAAAACATATCGTACCACTTGTTTCATTCTCTTCAGTTATCACATCTCGAATTTATACCTTCAGCCTTATCACATTGTTCTTCATTTCAATTTATTATAATATCAGTTTAACATTGTTGCGTGTCGTATTTCGTCCTCAGCCGCATACCTTTTATATCTATACGTACAAAGTATACGTATAAATAAGACTCTTCTGACGGTGGTAATTGAGTTTCATCTGTTCTTTAGTGTGTACCTAATAAACGTTGTTAAACTGTAAGGGGTTAGTTCAGGTTGATGACCCTTATGTCACTAATGGTACTTAGTTCCTGATTCCACGTGACGTAGTAAGCGAGAAAAGGCGGATATCTCAGGCATAGACTTCGGTATCACTATAATATGGCTCGAAAACACCAGTCGCCTTTACGGGTAAGAACTTGAATTCAAACAGCACATTCCTCTTGAAGTCCAAATTTTCGAAGTACCGGAATGAAAGCGTCGGTGAGGTGGACGTGCGTCAGGCATGCAGCTGTTTTTGGGAGGCTTTTGGGCGTATCCGATGAAATGACCAAAGCAATTTAACTGTGTCGTAATATACGATGGTTGGAGTGACGTGATATGTCTTGCTCATGTCTGCTTTTATTCGGAGTGTGGAGAGAAACAACGGTGAAAAGGCATTAGCTGGAACGAATTTCAGATTGAAATTACAAAACATTCCTTCGAAATCAGCGGCACGGCCTTATAGCCGAAGAAAAATTAAAGAAGAGAGTCCTACTCTGTATAGGGACGGCAAAGTAATAAATACATATAAAGTGTTTAGGTGCTGTGTCACTCGCTGAATACAAGTACGACGGAAGCCGACAAAGTGCAACCCCAAATAAGAAACGAGGCAGGTGATATCTATCAGGCGTTTCTTTTGAAGGACGCAACCACATTAGAGCCTTTCATCAAGCGACGCCAGAACACAGATGCTATGCTCCATGGAGTAATGCGCCGAATTACGTTCAATAAATTACCGTTTCCAGTACTGGTGACGGTCATGGAAAACCATCAGGACCTCGCAATGTGCCATATGCACAAATCAAAAAAAAGTTTTGCATCACCCCACTTCCCAGAACTCTTGAAGATAGACGTTGACTGTGGATATTGTATCACAGACACAGTCCGTCTGACTGATCAGAGATGTCACTAAACCCGCCCAAAGATGTAAACAACCATGCATGAGCAGCGCATATTAGACGGGCGAGGACCCACAGCCGACCAGTTCCAGTCATTCCACCAGGAAGGAGGTACCCGGATCATGTTGTCTGTAGTTCAACCATGCCTAGACGGTCAATACCGCGGTCTTATCGAGTCCGCATTTTACTTTGTGCCAGGAAGGGCTCTCAACAAGGGAAGTGTCCAAGCGTCTCGGAGTGTACCACAGTGATGCTGTTCGGACATGGAGGAGATACAGAGAGACAGGAACTGTCGATGACATGCCTCACTCAGGCCGCCCAAGGCCTACTACTGCAGTGGATGACCGCTACCTACGGACTATGGCTCGGAGGAACGCTGACAGCAACGCCACCATGTTGAATAATGCTTTTCGTGCAGCCACAGGACGTCGTGTTACGACTCAAACTGTGCGCAATAGGCTAAATGATGCGCAACTTCAATCCCGACGTCCATTGCGAGGTCCATCTTTGCAATCACGGCTCCATGACGCGCGGTACAGATGAGCCCAACAACATGCCGAGTGGACCGCTCCGGATTGGTAGCACGTTTTCTTTACCGATGAGTGTCGCATATGCCTTCAACCAGACAGTTGTCGGAGACGTGTTCCGAGGCAACCCGGCCAGGCTGAGCGCCTTAGACACACTGCCCAGCGAGTGCAGAAAGGTCGAGGTTCCCTACTATTTTGGGGCTGCATTATGTGGGGCCGAAGTACGCCGCTAGTGGTCATGGAAGGCGCCGTAACGGCAGTACGATACGTGAATGCCATCTTCCGACCGATAGTGCAACCAAATCGGCAGCTTATTGGCTAGGCATTCGTCTTCATGGACAACAATTCGCGCTTCCATCGTGCACATCTTGTGAATGACTTCCTTAACGATAATGACATCGCTCGACTAGAGTTGCCAGCGTGTTCTCCAGACATGAGCCCAATCGAACATGCCCGGAATAGATTGAAAACGGCTGCTTACGGACGACGTGATCCACCAACCACTCTGAGGGATCTATGCCGAATCGCCGTTGAGGAGTGGGACAATCTAGACCAACAGAGCCTTGATGAACTTGTGGAAACTATCCCACGACGAATACGGGCATGCACCAATGCAAGAGGACGTGCTACTGGGTATTACAGGTGCCGGTGTGTACAGCTATCTGGACCACCACCTCTGAAAGTCTCGCTGTATGGTGGCACAACATGCAATGTGTGGTTTTAATGAGCAATAAAAAGGGCGGAAGTGATTTTTATGTTGATTTCTATTCCAATTTTCTGTACAGGTTCCGGAACTCTTGGAAGCGAGGTGATGCAAAACTTTTTTTGATGTATGTAGTAACAGGAAATACACTCCTGGAAATGGAAAAAAGAACACATTGACACCGGTGTGTAGGACCCACCATACTTGCTCCGAACACTTCGAGAGGGCTGTACAAGCAATGATCACACGCACGGCACAGCGGACACACCAGGAACAGCGGTGTTGGCCGTCGAAAGGCGCTAGCTGCGCAGCATTTGTGCACCGCCACCGTCAGTGTCAGCCAGTTTGCCGTGGCATACGGAGCTCCATCGCAGTCTTTAACACTGGTAGCATGCCGCGACAGCGTGGACGTGAACCGTATGTGCAGTTGACGGACTTTGAGCGAGGGCGTATAGTGGGCATGCGGGAGGCCGGGTGGACGTACCGCCGAATTGCTCAACACGTGGGGCGTGAGGTCTCCACAGTACATCGATGTTGTCGCCAGTGGTCGGCGGAAGGTGCACGTGCCCGTCGACCTGGGACCGGACCGCAGCGACGCACGGATGCACGCCAAGACCGTAGGATCCTACGCAGTGCCGTAGGAGACCGCACCGCCACTTCCCAGCAAATTAGGGACACTGTTGCTCCTGGGGTATCGGCGTGGACCATTCGCAACCGTCTCCAAGAAGCTGGGCTACGGTCCCGCACACCGTTAGGCCGTCTTCCGCTCACGCCCCAACATCGTGCAGCCCGCCTCCAGTGGTGTCGCGACAGGCGTGAATGGAGGGACGAATGGAGACGTGTCGTCTTCAGCGATGAGAGTCGCTTCTGCCTTGGTGCCAATGATGGTCGTATGCGTGTTTGGCGCGTCTTCCGCGTCTTCCGCTCACGCCCCAACATCGTGCAGCCCGCCTCCAGTGGTGTCGCGACAGGCGTGAATGGAGGGACGAATGGAGACGTGTCGTCTTCAGCGATGAGAGTCGCTTCTGCCTTGGTGCCAATGATGGTCGTATGCGTGTTTGGCGCCGTGCAGGTGAGCGCCACAATCAGGACTGCATACGACCGAGGCACACAGGGCCAACACCCGGCATCATGGTGTGGGGAGCGATCTCCTACACTGGCCGTACACCACTGGTGATCGTCGAGGGGAGACTGAATAGTGCACGGTACATCCAAACCGTCATCGAACCCATCGTTCTACCATTCCTAGACCGGCAAGGGAACTTGCTGTTCCAACAGGACAATGCACGTCCGCATGTATCCCGTGCCACCCAACGTTCTCTAGAAGGTGTAAGTCAACTACCCTGGCCAGCAAGATCTCCGGATCTGTCCCCCATTGAGCATGTTTGGGACTGGATGAAGCGTCGTCCCACGCGGTCTGCACGACCAGCACGAACGCTGGTCCAACTGAGGCGCCAGGTGGAAATGGCATGGCAAGCCGTTCCACAGGACTACATCTAGCATCTCTACGATCGTCTCCATGGGAGAATAGCAGCCTGCATTGCTGCGAAAGGTGGATATACACTGTACTAGTGTCGACATTGTGCATGCTCTGTTGCCTGTGTCTATGTGCCTGTGGTTCTGTCAGTGTGATCATGTGATGTATCTGACCCCAGGAATGTGTCAATAAAGTTTCCCCTTCCTGGGACAATGAATTCACGGTGTTCTTATTTCAATTTCCAGGAGTGTATGTAACTCACCGCAAGATGTAGCAGCGTTTACTGTCCAATCAAGCCAGTGGGAGGATGTATAGTTATTTCAGGAAGAGGTTCGTCGACCATTAGAGTCGACCTCGACAAGAAAACTAACATTTAGAAATGGAGTCGGAAACCCCGAGGTAACGGAATCGTCGCACCAGACACAAAGATCAGGACACTAAAATCCATCTGGTGCCTCACCTATTCAATCACAGTGAAGGAAAACAGTCGCTTCGAGAAAAGAAATCAACATAACTATGTGGTCGATGACCAGATCGTACCTAGGAGTTTTTCCGGTAAGACTGGTGGAAGGGGGGAAGGAGAAGTGGCAGGAATTCCTGCTAGTTGAGCATTCTACGATGAGTTTTATTTGAGAGTTCACAGCTCTGGATATCCGTATTAGTTGTCATAGCCTTCACAGGTCTGCCACGCTTCAAAACGATACTGTCTTGTGGAGCAAGATACGAGTTAGGTTTGGAAAGATTTTTTTTTTTACAGCAGTCCTATGCACATCTAGATAATGGCAACTGACTAAAGCCGACGACCATGCACCCAAATCAGGAAAAACTAAACGAGGTGAAGCCACCGCAAATGAATTCCTTCGTGGACGACACTTGCTACGACGTCGGAAATTCACATTGACGTCATTATTGACGAACAACTTGTAAAGTTACCAGTAGATTCTGGGGCTGGGAAATTGGATGTTTATTCGCTGCAGCTACATGCGATTATGATCCGAGATTCCAGGGCTGTGGGGCTGAAGGCTGCAAAACCAAAATGCATCTAACCGGTAGGAATCAGTGTTGTGCAAATAACTGCACAGCACACAGTCATTGTTATTTGTCATTTTACAACAAAGCAATCAGATATTATCCCTAGTTGTAACTTCGCAGAGCCATCAAAAGCAGCCATAGACTGAAAGAAAGAGGAGAGCTCCAGACTGACGCAGCTACTCCAACAAGTTCACCCAAGAACAATTGCCCTGGGCGACTGTCTGCCACTGAACACACACTTACCGCACCGTCTGCAACGAGACCAGTTCTAGTCAACTGTCTGGACGCTCAGACAAACTGTGATACTCTAGTCATTTCGGAAAGATACTCATTTTCACAGGTGAAATTTATACACTGTCGACGATCATAATCATTGCTAATGGACAAGAAGGGCTAAAGCTCATGAATCGTAATGAATCTACGCAACTCGTTTCTAAGTCATGTGCAAAGCTTTAGCTGAACCTAGATTCGTTGATCAACGGAGAAAAAAGAAACATTATTATTACCCAAAGGATGAATGTTATGTCCGTCTACAAATAGGAGAGAGGAAAGACCTTCGGGAGTCTTAGCCTTTCTGTGTCAATTTTCAGACGCATTGTAAATCCGTAGAGAAGAGAAGACAATCCGACCAATCAATGCGAAATAACAAATCAACCATTGTGGGTTTTATCCCCCTTACTAATGGTCATATACGGTGTTTCAATGCCCCATTAATGAGAAGGAATGAGAGAAAATGCTACACAAGGACATCTTTCAGTCATCAGAAAATGGTATGCCCTTCCCTGCGGTTCTAATGAAGAAGGAAGTTGGTATATGCAGTTGAAACTTCCGGGCTGAGAGGCCGTGGTCGTTCTATAAAATTTCCACCTACTGCTGCAGTAGCCGGACGACCTGAGAAGATGTCTCCCGCAGATGGATACGAAACGTTAGGTGGAAATTTTATACATCAACCACGGCCTCTCAGCCCGGAAGTTTCAACTGAAGACAACACCGGCCGTGAAAGCCTACATTGTATGATTGGTATATGCAGTTTCCGTGCCGGCTACCAAATTCTGCATTTGAGTAAACGTTGTATGCTTATCTCAGAAACGAGAGACATCTCGTCGACCAACAGCGTTATTCATAAAGAAATATTCTCAGAATCATCACCATCCGTCCAGGATTTCATGAGCAACACATTCACTTGCTTAAACTGCCTACGTCACACATCACCATGAGACCAATATTACACATAAGCTAATATCATTGACCTTGGGTATTAATAATCCACTTCAGCTGTATTTAGTCTTTTCTTATTGCATCATTACCGGTTTCGTTTCGCTAAAAGCCGCAGCTTCTGGTGAACATATAACTAAAAATATGTTCTAAAATTTAAAAAGCTCGGAACCCTTGCAACCAAAATCCGTTGTCCGTCACAACACGGCTAAAAGGCGGTATATCGAGATGGTTTAGTTATATGTCAATATTAGGCTTTTAGCGACACGAAATCGGTAGTGATGTAATAATATACGACTAAATACAACTGAAGTGGTTTATTAATATCCAAGATGACTACTCATAGCTGTGATTGCCCTATCTGCAAGGCCTCGAATTTATGGAAAGGGGAACTAGAACGTCGAATAAATCAAGAGATAATGTTCGATAAATTGTCTTTTTACATGTAATATGTAGGAGCTGCAGAATGAATACAAACACCAATCGGGTATACAGGCAAAGGAAACGGGCCACGGCAACAAAAGTAATTAGATATGCAAATTACTTTATGCACTCTTCATTCCTTCATCATTTGTTCACGGTGTAGTCAAGCTGATATCTTGGCTAAAATACCGTTCAGCGTGTGCTTGCGCATTCAGTTCTTTCCTTATTTGTATGTTATCTGAGATATATTATTTTTGACATTCTTTAGCCGTTTAACGCCTGTCGCCTGCACTTAAAAGTCAGCTTCATCTTTTCGGAGTTTTAATGTACCGATAGGGTACTCAGAGTTCTAAAATTAAAATTTTGTTTCCTTCATGGTTGCCCGCCAACCGCCCCCCCCCCTCCCAAAGAACCATGGACCTTGCCGTTGGTGGGGAGGCTTGCGTGCCTCAGTGATACTGAAGGCGGCTGAAAGAAAGTGGAGACTACAGCCGTAATTCTTCCCGAGGGCATGCAGCTTTACTGTATGGTTAAATGATGATGGCGTCCTCTTGGGTAAAATATTCCGGAGGTAAAATAGTCCCACAATCGGATCTCCGGGTGGGGACTACTCACTAGGACGTTGTTATCAGGAGAAAGAAAACTGGCGTTCTACGGATCGGAGTGTGGAATGTCAGATCCCTTAATCGGGCAGGTAGGTCAGAAAATTTAAAAAGCGAAATGGATAGGTTAAAGTTAGATACAGGGGAATTAGTGAAGTTCGGTGACAGGAGGAATAAGACTTTTGGTCAGGTGAATACAGGGATATAAACACAAAATCAAATAGGGTAATGCAGGAGTAGGTTTAATAATGTATTAAAAAATAGGAGTGCGGGTAAACTACTACAAATAGCATAGTGAACGCTTTATTGTGGCCAAAATAGACACGAATCCCACGCCTACTACGGTGGTAAAAGTTTACATGCCAACTAGCTCAGTAGACGACGAAGTAATTGATGAAATGCATGATGAATAAAATAAATTATTAAGATAGTGAAAGGAGACAAATATTTAATAGTAATGGGCGACTGGAATTCGATAGTAGGAAAAGGGAGAAAAGGAAACGTAGTAGGCGAATATGGAATTGGAGTAAGGAATGAAAGAGGAAGCCGCCTGGTGCAATTTTGCACAGAACATAACTTAATCATAGCTAACACATTTTTAAAGAATCATGAAAGAAGGTTGTATACATGGAAGAAACCTGGAGACACTAGAAGGTTTAAGATAGATTATATAATGGTAAGACAGAGAGTTAGGAACCAGGTTTTAAATTGTAAGACATTTCCAGGCGCAGATGTGGACTCTGACCACAATCTATTGGTTATGAACTGTACATTAAAACTGAAGAAACTGCAAAAAGGTAGGAATTTAAGGAGATGGGACCTGGATAAACTGACTAAACCAGAGGTTGTACACAGTTTCAAGAACAGCATCAGGGAACGATTTGATAGGAATGGGGGAAAGAAATACAGTAGAAGAAGAATGGGTACCTTTGAGGGACGAAATAGTGAAGGTAGCAGAGGATCAAATAGGTAAAAAGACAAGGGCTAAAAGAAATCCTTGGTTAAAAGAAGAAATATTGAATTTAATTGATGAAAGGAGAAAATATAAAGATTCAGTAAGTGAATCAGGCAAAAAGGAATACAAACGTCTCAAAAATGAGATCGACAGGAAGTGCAAAATAGCTAAGCTGGGATGGCTAGAGGACAAATGCAAGGATGTAGAGGCTTATATCACTAGGGATAAGATAGATACTGCCTACAGGAAAACTGAAGAGACCTTTGGAGAAAAGAGAACCACTTGTACGACTATCAAGAGCTCAGATGGAAACCCGGTTCTAAGCAAAGAAGAGAAAGCAGAAAGGTGGTAGGAGTATATGGAGGATCTATAAAAGGGCGATGTACTTGAGGACGATATTATGGAAATGGAAGAGGATGTAGATGAAATTGAATTGGGAGATATGATACTGTGTGAAGAGTTTGACAGAGCACTGGGCCCGGGAGTAGACAACGTTCCATTAGAACTTCTGACAGCCTTGGAAGAGCGAGTCCTGACAGAACTCTACCATCTGGTGATCAAGATGTATGAGACAGGCGGAATACCCTCAGACTTCAAGAAGAATCTAATAATTCCAATCCCAAAGAAAGCAGGTGTTGACAGATGTGAAAATTACCGAACTATCAGTTTAATAAGTGACGGCTACAAAATTCTAACACGAATTCTTTACAGACTAATGGAAAAACTGGTAGAAGTCGACCACGTGGAAGATAAATTTAGGTTCCGTAGAAATGTTGGAACACGTGAGGCAATATAGACCCTACGACTTATCTTAGAAACTAGATTAAGGAAAGGCAATCCTACGTTTCTAGCATTTTGGCAATGTCGACTGGAATACTCTCTTTCAAATTCTGAAGTTGGCACGGGTAAAATACCGGGAGCGAAAGGCTGTTTACAACTTGTACAGAAACCAGATGGCAGCTAAAAAAGTCGATGGGCATGAAAGGGAAGCAGTGATTGGGAAGGGAGTGAGACAGGGTTGTAGCCTCTCCCCGATGTTATTCAATTTATACACAGAGAAATCAGTAAAGGAAACAAAAGAAAAATTCGGAGTAGGTATTAAAATCCACGGAGAAGAAATAAAAGTTTTGAGGTTCGCCGATGACATTGTAATTCCGTCGGAGACAGCAAAGGACGTGGAAGAGCAGTTGAACGGAATGGACAGTGTCTTGAAACGAGGATATAAGATGAACATCAACAAAAGCAAAACGAGGATAATGAAATGTACTCGAATTAAGTCGCGTGATGCTGTGGGAATTAGATTAAGAAATGAGACACTTAAAGTAGCAAAGGAGTTTTGTTGTTTGGGGAGCAAAATAACTGATGATGGTGGAAGTAGAGAGGATATAAAATGTAGACCGGCAGTGGCAAGGGAAGCGTTTCTGAAGAAGAGAAGTTTGTGTACATCGAGTATAGATTTAAGTGTCAGGAAGTGGTTTCTGAAAGTATTTCTATGGTGTGTAGCCATCCATGTATGGAAGTGAAACATGGACGATAAATAGTTTAGACAAGAAGAGAATAGAAGCTTTCGAAATGTGATGTTACAGAAGAATGCTGAAGATTAGATGGGTAGATCACATAACTAATGAGGAGTTATTGAATAGAATTGGGGAGAAGAGGAGTTTGAGGCACAACTTGACTAGAAGAAGGGATCGGTTGGTAGGACATGTTCTGAGGCGTCAAGGGATCACCAATTTAGTATTGGAGGGCAGCGTGGAGGGTAAAAATCGTAGAGGGAGACCAAGAGATGAATACACTAAGCAGATTCAGAAGGATGTAGTTTGCAGTAAGTACTGGGAGAAGAAGAAGTTTGCACAGGATAGAGTAGCATGGAGAGCTGCGTCAAACCAATCTCAGGACTGAAGACCACAAAAAGTACACCATTGCTTTTTTATATTTAAATTTTTCGTTGTTGGTTAACAGACTTTTCCCCCATCACTGCCATTTTACATGACTATGGTCACTTTGTATACTTCAGATATATGAGGTAACAAAACCAACTTCATTACCGGGGGTGTGAAGCAAAATACGTTCTGTGTCCTAAGGTCCTTAGCCAACATCCCTTCAAAACTTTGATTATATCATTTGATTATTAATTAGTAACTCTCCTTCCATATTACACTCTCACAAGACTCATACTGATCACCGACAGCATATTAATTAGCGTTACATGCTCAAATTATATCACTGTCTTTCAGTAACAGCACTCTAATAAGTACACTCCTGGAAATTGAAATAAGAACACCGTGAATTCATTGTCCCAGGAAGGGGAAACTTTATTGACACATTCCTGGGGTCAGATACATCACATGATCACACTGACAGAAACACAGGCACATAGACACAGGCAACAGAGCATGCACAATGTCGGCACTAGTACAGTGTATATCCACCTTTCGCAGCAATGCAGGCTGCTATTCTCCCATGGAGACGATCGTAGAGATGCTGGATGTAGTCCTGTGGAACGGCTTGCCATGCCATTTCCACCTGGCGCCTCAGTTGGACCAGCGTTCGTGCTGGATGTGCAGACCGCGTGAGACGACGCTTCATCCAGTCCCAAACATGCTCAATGGGGGACAGATCCGGAGATCTTGCTGGCCAGGGTAGTTGACTTACACCTTCTAGAGCACGTTGGGTGGCACAGGATACATGTGGACGTGCATTGTCCTGTTGGAACAGCAAGTTTCCTTGCCGGTCTAGGAATGGTAGAACGATGGGTTCGATGACGGTTTGGATGTACCGAGCACTATTCAGTGTCCCCTCGACGATCACCAGTGGTGTACGGTCAGTGTAGGAGATCGCTCCCCACACCATGATGCCGGGTGTGGGCCCTGTGTGCCTCGGTCGTATGCAGTCCTGATTGTGGCGCTCACCTGCACGGCGCCAAACACGCATACGACCATCATTGGCGCCAAGGCAGAAGCGACTCTCATCGCTGAAGACGACACGTCTCCATTCGTCCCTCCATTCACGCCTGTCGCGACACCACTGGAGGCGGGCTGCACGATGTTGGGGCGTGAGCGGAAGACGGCCTAACGGTGTGCGGGACCCGTAGCCCAGCTTCATGGAGACGGTTGCGAATGGTCCTCGCCGATACCCCAGGAGCAACAGTGTCCCTAATTTGCTGGGAGGTGGCGGTGCGGTCCCCTACGGCACTGCGTAGGATCCTACGGTCTTGGCGTGCATCCGTGCGTCGCTGCGGTCCGGTCCCAGGTCGACGGGCACGTGCACCTTCCGCCGACCACTGGCGACAACATCGATGTACTGTGGAGACCTCACGCCCCACGTGTTGAGCAATTCGGCGGTACGTCCACCCGGCCTCCCGCATGCCCACTATACGCCCTCGCTCAAAGTCCGTCAACTGCACATACGGTTCACGTCCACGCTGTCGTGGCATGCTACCAGTGTTAAAGACTGCGATGGAGCTCCGTATGCCACGGCAAACTGGCTGACACTGACGGCGGCGGTGCACAAATGCTGCGCAGCTAGCGCCATTCGACGGCCAACACCGCGGTTCCTGGTGTGTCCGCTGTGCCGTGCGTGTGATCATTGCTTGTACAGCCCTCTCGCAGTGTCCGGAGCAAGTATGGTGCGTCTGACACACCGGTGTCAATGTGTTCTTTTTTCCATTTCCAGGAGTGTATTATAGGCACGATTTACGAAATTTAAAAATAAATTTGGCACCTATTTTTTAGGTTTTTAACCAGAGAAAGGAATTTTAGGACTGGATGCTTCATACGTCATGTTACATATTGCTCTAGTGGTATATGTTGAAGAAATATACGTGTGACTGGAAGAGAGAAATGAAACGTTAACTTCACCAATCCGTAAATTTTCGATGTAAATTCCACTGTGTTAATGTGGTTAAGCTATTTAAGAAATGTTTTCTTTTCTGTTGCAGGCTGAACGGTTCACCAGCTGCGCAACATGTCAACGATGCTTAACATAACCTCTTTAGTGCATGAAAGACGTTTCTTGATATGCTTCGTGAACAGTCAAAAATATGAAGAAATAATCTAATTTTTAGTCAGTAGAATAAAACGGAGTGTTTCATTTTTATTTATCTATGAAACTGTCACATCAGAGCCTATTTAAAGGTCACATCCATCTTTCTACATTGATGTCAAGTATATACATATGATAAACCACAAATATCTATATCAATCGTCAGTTGATAAACCATAAATCTCTACATCAATCTTCAGTCTGCATCCATTTTCTTTAGCTTTTGCATTTGCTTCACATTTCCATTTGGTTTGTCAACGACATACATGATCCCAAATGTATAATCTATATAGAAAGCTGTATTAATGTAAGAAAAGCAGTTTTCAACTACTCTGTTGTAGAGTTCGTGAGACATTGTTCTCATTTACCATTTTTGAATGAACTAGACATGTTAGTCACATGTAGAATTTGTCGAAAGATAACAGAAGAGCATATGAGAAGATGGACCAAAAAATAGAACGTGTCTGGAATGTATGAGAACACAGATCGGAGGTATCTTCATGTCTACAATGACTTCATATACAGAACGGAACATATGCATTACTCCCAAGTTTCAATAATACCTCGTTTTTAGGACGTTTATAAACGTCCACCTTGGCCTCATCGCTCTTATAAGAAAATGCTAAGGAGGCAGCATTTCATATCAGTGACAAATGTCTAAACATTTGAGACTCTCAGCGGCTGGTAGTGAATTTTCTGTAAATATAAACTGAATAACCAATTATATGTCGTATTTTCGTAAGTGTCATAACAAACGAATAGTCTCTACATTTGTTTTTATGTATAAGTTAGTCAATCTACGAGTAATTAGTAGAATCGACTTTATACCTCAAGGTAAAGCGATAGAAAGGCTAGAACCATCTCTGCTCGTAACAAGTGTAGTCACTCATCTGACTCTGTGCTACTCAAAAGTTACGGTGTCAAATCTACTTCCTGAATTGCTTATTAAGCGCTATTCCAACCTCTGTACTTATCGTTTGTCCCTTAGTACGTCCCTCCAGAGAACAGCATTTCTGTGAACAGTTCTTATTAGTTGTTGGTAAATAATGTAGAAGTCAATCGTGACTGGTTTGACGGTCTAACAATATCAAGGATACCATTAATTAAACTTATGTCGGTGACATCGTCATCGTACTAGTTGCAGTACATTGCTTGTAATTGTGACATATAGTCACGCAGAATAATGTGACCATACTGCAATCTATATCAGTACGGCACAATTGCTGTATTGGCCATTAAATAAGAACCCACCAGCTGACGAACTAATAACTTTATACGATGCGTTTCGGGTAGAGCGCACCCTCACATTGTGATGACCATCTTGTTGATTAGATGTGCAAAGACAGTATGTAAAAATAAAGTATCCCATGACAGCTTCGTTTGTTACTTACGGTCATTGTTGGCGGAAATGACAGAAATCATGTACTAGCCATATGTGCATGCCGAACAATGATGGCCGTAGTATTGCGTACATAAGGTATAACAGGGCAGCGCGTTGGCAAAACTGTAATTTGTACTTAGGAGTCTCACGTGAAAAGGTTCTGGACGTGATTATGGCCGCACGACGGGAATTAGCAGTCTTGAAGGCGGAGCTAAACGCATAGGCATTCCATTTCGGAAATCGTTAGGGAATTCAATATTCCGAGCTCCACAGTGTCAAGAATGTGCCGTGAACAACAGACTTCAGGCATTACCTCTTACCACAGTAAACGACTGGCAGATGGCCCTCACTTAACGACTAAGAGTAGCAGCGTTAGCCCAGAGTTTTCAGTGCGAAGAGACAAGCAACAAGACGTGAAGTGACAGGAGAAATCAATATGGGACGTACGGCGAATGTATCTTTTAGGACAGTTCGGCGAAATTTGACGTTAATGGGTTATGGCAGCGTCGACACGAGTGTCTTTACTAAAAGCACGACATTGCCTACAGCGCCTATCTGGGCTCATGACCTTATAAGTTGGACGCTAAACTACTGGAAAACTGTTGCCTGGTCGGATGAGTCCCGATTTTAGTTGGTAAGAGCTGATTGTAGGATTCGAGTGCGGCATAGACCCCACGAAGCCATGGACCCAAATAGACAACAAGGCACTGTGCAAGCAGTTGGTGGTTCCATAATTGCATGGGCTGTGTTTACATGCAATAGACTAGGTCCACATGTCCAGCTGAACCGATCATTTACTGGTATGATTATGTTCGGCTACATGGAGACCATTTGCCATCATTCATTAATTCCCCCCCCCCCCCGACATGAATCCCACCAAAAATGTATGAGACGTAGTGCAGTGGTGAGTTCGTGCACAATTTTTTGCACGGGCAATATTTTCGCATTTACAAACGGCTATAAAGGATGCATGGCTCAATATTTCTGCATTGAACTTCAGACGAATTGTTAAGTCTACACCACATCGAGTTGCAGCACTATGACAGGCTGAAGGAGGTCCGACAGGATATTGGGAGGTATCACGAGACATTTATCACCTCATTGCACATCTGATCAGTAGGTTGTTCGTGGCAGTCTAAGGATGGGTTCTCACCGAAACCCGTCAAATAAAGTCATTGGTTTATCAGCTGTTGGCTTCTTATTTACTGACTAATACAGCAATACTCGTATTGACTTACAGTACTTTGGTACGATCGTTGAGATACACTTTAATAAAAAGTATTAGAATTTTCCCATTTCCTTTCCAAGTACAGTAACAAACACTGAAGTTAGTGATTACCCTACGGCACATGTCTTCGTAATTTCACTGCAAGCTTGCAGAATAAGTCTTCTGAACTCCATTAAATCACGTGAACGTTTCGCGAACATTTATTCCTTTAGGTACCCCCAAAGAAAAAAGTTACATGGATTGAGGTCTTGACTATTGGGGGGCCAATTTTGTCCGTCATTGAAGCAACCTGGAAACCTGAGTGAAATGATCCTCATGTCGAAATCTCGTGTAAAAACTCCGCCACAGTGTTTGCAGTATGTGGCCTTGCTCCATCTGGCATGAACCACTGCGTGTTGAAGGGCAAGGCAGTAACAAGAAGCTGTGGAATGAAGCTATTGCGAAGCATGCTCCAATAACGCTCGCTGTTCACAGTTTCTTCAAAGAAAAAGGGTCCAATAAGTCCGTGACTGGAAATTTGCTGCCCATGCCGTAATCCTCAGAGCATAATGTTGTCGTTCATGAAGCACTTGTGGGTTTTCAGTGGCCCAAAAGCGTACATTTTGTTTGTTAACCACACCGTCTAAATGGAAATGCGCCTCGTCTGAAAACCAAACGTTGTTGAGAGTTTCCTCCCTATCCTCCGCCCACTGAACAAACAGTAATCTCTGCTGCTTGTGTTCTTCAGTGAGCTTCTGCGCACAGGTCATCTTGTATAGGTACATATGGAGGTCACTTTTAAGAATGCGTTGAACGGAGATTCTGGATATTCCCAGTTGCACTGCTGCCTTTCTACACGATTTCTCGGGACTTCTCTGTACAGAAACTCGTACCTCATCAATATTCTCCGGCAAACAAACAGGCTTAGGCCGAGGTCACTTCGCTTCCAATACTGTTCCTTCCTGTACAAATTTATAGCACAACCTGTGGATGGTCTTCTTGCAAGGGGCCCATCGTGTGTTAAACAGTTGTCGAAAACACCTCTGAGTCACAATAAGGCTTTTCGTTACATGAAAAAGTAACACAATTGCCAGTCGTTGCAGTGTCGTCAGTCTTCCATTGTCAGCCATTGCTGCTTACTAGGCTCCTAGCTGCAGTATCGTGAATTACACGTCATTTCGTAACTCATTTCTTTTTCCAAGCTTTGCTGGTACTGCTGTAGAGGTCCCAGCGGGATATCTAAAGTGCGTCGTAAATTGTGAAAAAAACAATTGGTAACACATTTCGTGCGCCAACCTGTATTTTCCACAGTTTATTATACGATAACTTATAGTGGCTGCATCGGTGGAATATTGTCGTACAGCATTTACACGTTTATTTTAGTAATTAAAAACTTAATACTTGTACCCAAGTTGTACTGAGTTGACGTTATATCCGTAACGCTGCAGTGCTTCACGAAAAATGCCCTGGACAAAACAGTTCCAGTTAATCGGCCCCTCGGGTCAGGGATTTTCTCTGCCTCGTGATGGCTGGGTGTTGTGTGCTGTCCTTGGGTTAGTTAGGTTTAAGTAGTTCTAAGTTCTAGGGGAATGATGACCATAGATGTTAAGTCCCATAATCCCATAGTGCTCAGAGCCATTTTTTTAATCGGCCCCTCGTTATCGCGAGCCACTGAAGACCGACAGGCGATGTACAGGTAACGGGCTTTGCTACGCTCGAGGGACTGCCTGATAGCTGAGGTACGCAACTACTTTCTATAGAACCTGGGACACATGACATAAGATCTTACATCAGAGGAATGCTTCCTATTCCTCTGGATTTACGACGCTTGAGCGGGATACTTATTCCCGTCACAAACAAACGGATTACCCGCTAAGCTGAAGCGTTCCTGGCAGCTCAAGAATGTAGGGGATGGACGCATAGACGCAATCACAGGCTTTTCTTAACAAAATCTGCCATGTAAGTCGGTAAGGAGCTCGCTGTGTGTCAACAGGCTGGCTACCACGACTCTAAACAACATGAGACAGGTCGTAGGCAACGCCGGCGAGCTACCACCTGCGGAGGAGAGTAGAGTTACAATGTGAGGGACGAAGACGAATTATGGGCACAGTTGATACGGATTGCCAATCACCGTCTGCAGAAAAATGGGCCGAGTAAGTGGATTAAGGATAGGAAAAATTCCACCGTGCCTAATAAAGATAAATCGTAGAACGCTAGGGAAGCAAAGACTGTTGTAGTCTTGGTCCAAAAAAGAACTAGGAAATGACCATATGCCAAAGTTAGCAGAAATTCGGGCTTCTGTGAACAGATCAGTGCGAAACCATACAAATACCGCCGTCATAACGTAGCAAAATATTTTGGAAAGAACACAAGAAAATGTTTGTCCTACAGCAAATAACTAATCCGATCGATGGCTCCTATCTAGTCAATCGCTGACTAGTCTGGCGTGTCAATGGAAGACAGCAAGAGGAAAGCTGAAGTTTTAAGAAATAATTCACGCTGGAGGATTGTACAAACATACCATCGCACAGACACCCGCTAGGAGAAAACAGTAACTGGCGTCCCTGGTGTAGAGAAACAATTGATAGAGTTGGAAACAAAACAGTCGCCAGGTCTAGATGGAATTCCACTTCGGCTTTATAGTGATTACTCGACTGCTTAAATGCCTTATTTAGCTTACATTTATCGCAAATCTCTCGCCCAGCACATAGTCCTGAGTGACTAGGAAAATGCGAGGGTGTTTTCTGTCCAAAAGAAGAGTAGAGGAATGAAAGTACCAAATTATAGACCACTATCCATAACTTCTATTTGCTGCACAATTCTTCAACATATTCTCATTATTAACATGATAAATTTTTTTTCAGACGGAGGATCTTCTTTCAAAAAATCAACACGAATTTAGAAAGTAGCCGGCCGAGGTGGCCGGGCAGTTCTATGCTCTACAGTCTAGAACCGCGCGACCGCTACGGTCGCAGGTTCCAATCCGGCCTCGGCCATGGATGTGTGTGACGTCCTTAGGTTAGTTAGGTTTAAGTAGTTCTAAGTTCTAGGGGACTGATGACCTCAGAAGTTAAGTCCCATAGTGCTCAGAGCCATTTGAACCATTTTTTTAGAAAGTAGCGCTTGTACGAAACTCAGTTTGCGCTTTTCGCACGTGATATCGTGTGAAACATGGATCCAGGGAAACAGGCAGATTCCATACTCCTAGATTTCCGGAAATCGTTTGACACAGCGCCCCACTGCCCACTCTTGACGAAGGTATGAGCATATGGAATAGGTCCCAAGATATGTGAGTGGCACGAAGACGTCCTGAGTGATAGACTCCATTACATTATTCCCGACGGAGAATCTTCATCACAAGGAAGAATATCGTCAGGAGTACCTTGGGAAGTGTGACAGGACCGCTCTTATTCATCATCTGACGGATAGAGTGAGCAGCTCTGTACGACTGTCTGTTGATGATGCTGTGGTATACGGGTAGCTGTCACAATTGAGTGTATGCAGGAGGATACAAGATTACTTAGACAAAATTAGTGGTGTGTGATGAATGAAAGCCTGTTTTCAATGTAGAAAAATATAGGTTAATGTAGTTGAGTAGGAAAAATAATCGAATAATGTTCTAATACAGCGTTGGTAGCGTGGTATTTGACACAGTCACGTCGACTAAATGTCTAAAGTGAAAAGACGTATGAAGTAGAACAAGCACATAATGACAGTTGTAGAGAAGGGATATGGTCGAATTCGATTTAATGGAAGAATTTTGGAAAGTAGGGATCACCTAACAAGGCGTTCACGTGTACAAAACTAGTGCGGCGCCACTGATGAGTACTGCTTGAGTGGTTGGGATCCCTACTACGTCGGGTCATAGGAAAACATTGAAGTAATTCAGGTGCGTGCTACCAGATGTTTTATCACTAAATACGACTATCATCCGAGTGACATAGAGATTCTTCTTGACTCAAATGTGTATTCTTCGAAAGAAGACAACTGTCATTTTGTAGAACACTATTGAGAAAATTTAGGGACTCAGGATATGAAGTTGACTGCAGAACAACTCTACTGCCGCCGACATAAATTTCGCTTAAGGACCACGATGATAAGAGAAATTAGGGCTTGTACAGAGACATATAAGTAATTCCTCCCTCGCTAGCGGATAGAACGGGAAGGAAATGACCAGTAATCGAACAAGGCACTCTCTACTCTGCACAATACCGTGTCTTGTGGGGTATCTATATAGATGGAGACGAACACATCGATAACTTTTGCAGCAGCATTGCATCCATTGTCAACATGACTGAAGGTGATACGATAAAGCTGACATCACAAGACCAAAGACGGTGCATACATTTAAAGCGGCCATTTGTTTTCAACATGTGCGGCTTGAACACTGCAATACAGATCGCCATGGACCTACTCGATATGTGGAGAGCAGATGCTACACCACTCTTTGATGATGCTGGCACAAACGAGTTAGAAGTTAAAGTTCATAATGAGGAGAAGGACTTAGACAAGTGTATAAGTGGATGTATGTTTGCTATATGTAAGTCTGCTGGTGTTACTAATATAAACAGAAATTCCATACCAGCTAAACATAGGAAATATTTCGATAAAAGATGAGGAAATGGTATTACATTTGCTGGCTGTGCCTGGTGAAGTGAAGTTCCCATAACATTGTATTAACATGGCAGTAGATACAGAAAACAACGATCTGAGAAGTCATATTTTATCATTACCTACCTTTCTTTCTGAGAACTTTACTTAAAGGTTTAATCGCTCTAGATTCTGGGCTATGGAGGTAGCGCTGCACTTTCACATAGCAGATATGCCCAGCAGATTACGTCTCTGCACCACACCACACAGGTACAACACCCCCCCCCCCCCCCTCCTCCCACCAAGGCTACCTGGAGCTAGTGTGGGAGCTGACAAAGGAGTACACTAGGCAGGGCCACAAGACACATGTCTTCAGGTTGTGTTTACAAAACGGAAGACACGCTGTGGTGAATCGCTGGACCTGTGGTTGCGCTGTGCACGGCTGTGTTCTGCATACATGCAAGAGGTGGCGCTGGAGTCTTACTCATAGCACTGTTGACAATTTATATGCAGAAATACTGCAAGCGTCCACATTGCAAACTGTTAACCTCGTAAGATCACTTTACTTCTGCGTTCTTTTTTATTTTCTTTTACAGTTATGAGCTACTTTTCACATCATTTGACTTTACTCTTACGAGGATATAAATGAGTTTTGTCCTGTGCGGTTCATAAATTTTATGGTGTGTTGGCGTTGTTTTGAAGGAGGAGACCAGACAACGAGGTCATCGGTCTCAGCGGATTGGGGAAGGACGGGGAAGGAAGTCGGCCGTGCCCTTTCCCCCCTGATCACAGCTCCTGGTACTCTGTTAGGCCTCTACCACCAAGGTAACCCACTGCTACACGTCCATACTCTCCACATCCTTCTCGATTAAAACTTAAATCAGCTTCCCTTACGCAACGAGTAAATCCGCACTTACATACATCCTACCAGAACTAACACAATGCATCCCACATTCACCAGTCAGGGCTCCCATCCTCTCCTCTCCATCCACATCCTAAGGCTTGATCCACATGGAATATCTCTCTTCACTCTCCAGAATTACTCGTCCAAGCATCCTCCCACACAAGCAGCCTCTTTTGTACCACCCCAACTTCTGAATTCCCATGATATCCCTCTTCCTGGCATTGGAGGCCAACTCATCACCTTACTCATCGATGTCTCTATCTTAATCACTCAGCATATCGGTTTTTACCTTCTAACTTATGCAAATGTTCACCTATCTTTTATGTTTTGTGAAACATTCATTTGTCATTTTGTCTGTCTCAATCCATTAATTGATCACCGGATCCACCTTTTACGTTTTAAGCTATACAGCTGAACATATGCCTTTTAATTATGTCAGACATTCATTTTTTCAACTGCCACGTACATTTTAAAACTTTTTTTAAAACGTTTTACTTATATATTGTTGTAGAACGACGACATGTATCAGCTGACAGCCCCTATATAGGTTAGAGAGCTGGATGAAATAACAGTAGAGAAAAGAAGTTTATTGACAGATTTGAGTTGGGTATGAATAACGTAGATTATTAATCAAAATATCCACGGGTGTGCTGCCGGTCTATAGTGTCCAACGGGCACAATATTTCGGCGATCATACATGTCGCCATCATCACGTGAACTGAGGGACTGAGCTCCTGTGAACGTGCCGGCACGGAGATCCGTACGCTATGGCTGCTCAGAGGGAACTGGGTTCGGTCGCGGCGGCGGCCACGTTTAAATACCCTCCGCCCGCGGCGCGCTTCCTCCGCCGTCCGCGCCCCGCGCCACGGTCGCGCGGTGGAACAGATTGCGACGGCGTCTGAGATGACGTCGGTGTGATGGCTCTGTCCGCCGTGGTCGTCACAACTATACGTTTGCTCGATTTACTCTTGATTTCAAAGCCATAAATTTTTGTGGATTTTTTAAAAAAAAAACCGTAAGACCTCATTTTTGTATTCTGAGCAACTATATATGTTCTCTGAGAAGATAAACATACTTGAACTTTTTTATATTTCTGAGGAAAGAGTCGCTGAGCTGTCATTTTAATCATTTTAAATTTCGGAAAAATTTGAATTTCCTAAGATTTTTCAACATGTGACTCTTGTAGGTTCAAGGTTTCCACCGCTATTTTAACTTGGATCACTTGGTGCGTGGCATCAGAGGGGTGATGGAAATGACTGCAGCGTCATCACGAACAGTATGCTAGTGCAGGATGTCGGAATGACTGTTTCTGATTTTTTAATCACCCATCAATATATACTTCACTTAGATGGGATCTTGTATTCTAAATTTGGGACTCGGTGTCCATTGTCTTTGGGGGTGACTGAAAGTGCTGGACTTCGCTCTGCTCCATGGATTGAGGTGGTTGCTGGACCAGCTCCATACAGCCCATATGTCAGGTGTAGCCAGAGAGAGCCACATGTAGAGAAACGCCCAATGAATTGAGCCTCTAGCCACTTAAGTGCACCAAGCTGAGTTACACTCCACAGACCACGTGAACTGAGTCTAGCCCATCCTGGCCCTGCCCCTAGCCGCATCGCCTTAAATTCTGACCACTAAGGGCTTGGGAATATTTCACAAACATGCAGCGTGGCCTAGTATCCCACGTTCTGCCATGGGATGGGGTAGCACTCATACATTTGAATACACCATCAGAGCAAACTTAGCAGCTAGCATGAGATCACTCACCAGTGTGGTATTTATTTAAATAAAGACATAAACATTACTTTAGTATACTATTAGTGGCCTCAGCGGTTTAAACGTTAAATATGAGAATAGCACAAGTGGTCTTAAACTTAGCACAAATGGAAATGAGTGACGTCAGAGGTGTGTGGAAAATTTCTTAGACGTTACATTATGACGCAGTTATTCACATCGTATCTTAAAGTAAATTTTCAAACAGCACTTAATTTTAAACTTCAGGTTAATGGGCACTGAAATGTAACATCATGGGAGATCGACGATTTTTTAGCTTACAACCATTTTAAATTTAAGATATGTAATGTGACATATGTGCAGGATGTCACAATATACCTAGGTACATCATCTTGGTTTCTCACTTCAAAGGACCGGAGAATATGTGGAAACTCTATTATCTGGTTCAGTATCCCCAGGTATGCCATCTTGGATTTTGACTTCCTAGTGTAGGGGAAAATCGGTTAACTATGCAGGCGGACTCAGTAACCCATAATCAGCCAACGAGTATTTACAACCAACAGCGCAATTCGCAACCTAGGAGATTTGGATTTCCCGCCAATTAACACTAAGAGGAAAGGGCAAAGAAAGTCTACGCAGTAAAATACAAATATGCAGTTCACTTGTCCACACAAACATCTGAAAACAAAAACCAAAGTAAATCCAGTGTATAAAATAGTAACTTAGGCTGGTTGATAGGGCAGGTTCTGAGGCACCAAGAAACACTAAATTTTTTTTTCAAATTCTAGCTGTAGCCAGATGTCAGTAGCAATGAAATTCTAAACTACAAATGGAATGTGTATGATATAGAAAGATTGAACGCTGATGGTGGAGAGGTATTTACAGCAATGAAAAATACGGTAACATCTAGTGACATTGGCCCCGATTCAGAGAGTAAAATAATTTGGGTGAATATAAGAGTTGAAAGTGGATCAAACTTGATCATCGGATGCTGTTGTAAGCAACTTGCCTCAGTAACAGTAGTGTCACAACATCTGAAAGGAAAATTTGGAGTAAACTTCCTGGTCATGTTATTGTTAGGTAGAAATTTCAACTTACCATCTGTAGACCAGCTGTGGACAGGTAGGCTCGAGTCATTGTATAGGGTAGTAGGAACAAAGAATCAGGCACAAGTCATTCCCATTTTCGAGAAGGGTTGTTGAAAAGACGCACAAAGCTACGCATCTATAGCTCTGTGGTCGGTCTGTTCTAGACTTCTGGAACACGTTTTTTGTTCGCGCATTAGACATTTCTGGAGAGCGAAAATGTCCTTTGTAGGAGAACGAAACAACGATCGAGTGAAATCCAGATCGCTCTACTCGTCCTCGAGACACAGAAAGCACTAGAGATAGGCCCCCTATGTAGATGTGCTCCTTGACTTCCGGAAGCCGGTCGATACAGCTCCGCTTTGTTGTCTAATGAACAACATACGAACGTACGAAATATAAAATCAAGTGTGTTGTTAGATTGAAAATTTTCCAGCAAAACAAAATGCAGCATTTCATTCTCAACGAAGAGAAGTCTTCAGACGTAGAAGTAACCTCGGATGTGATCCAGAAGACTGTTATAAGACCATTACTTTTCACAGTATCTATATATGACATAACAGATAACGTCGGAAGTCCCAGAAGGCTTTCTGCGGATGACGCTGTAGTAACCAGAGAAGTCGCAAACCTAGGAAATTGTAGTGAAATGGAATAAGAGCTACAGAGGTTCGACGTTTGTTGCAGGGAGTGTCAAGTGACCCTCAACATAAACAAATGGCACGTATTGCGAATACATGGACAGAAAGACCCTTTACTCTATGATTACACAATTACAGAACAATCACAGAAATCTCTAACATCCATAAATTATCTAGCAGTATGAATACGGAGTGATATGAAATGGAAACCACATAAAATTAACTGCAAGTATGGCAGATGGCAGTTTGAGATTCATTTGAAAAATCATCAAGAAATGCAGTCTATCACCAAAAAAGTAGCTTAGAAAACACTCGTTCGATCAGTACATGACTACTGATCGTCAGTCAGCGATCAGTATCAGATAGGACACATAGAAGAAATACAGTGCATACAAACAAGAGCAGGTCGTCAGTCATGGATTCGTATCAGATAGGGTAGATAGAGGAATTAGAGACGATACAATTAAGAGCAAAATAACTGATGATGGTCGAAGTAGATAGGATATGAAATGTAGACTGGTAATAGCAAGGAAAGCGTTTCTGAAGAAGAGAAATTTGTTAACATCGAGTATAGATTTAAGTGTCAGGAAGTCATTTCTGGAAGTATATGTATGCGGTGTAGCCATGTATGGAAGTGAAACATGGACGATAAATAGTTAGGACAAGAAGAGAATAGAATCTTTTGAAATGTGGTGCTACAGAAGAATGCTCAAGATTACGTCGGTAGATCACATAACTAATGAGGAAGTATTGCATAGGCTTGGGGAGAAGAGAAGTTTGTGGCACAACTTGACCAGAAGAAGGGATCGGTTGGTAGGACATGTTCTGAGGCATCAAGGGATCACCAATTTAGTATTGGAGGGCAGCGTGGAGGGTAAAATTCATAGAGGGAAACCAAGAGATAAATACACTAAGCAGATTCTGAAGGATGTAGGTTGCGGTAGGTACTGGGAGATGAAGAAGCTTGCACAGGATAGAGTAGCATGGAGAGCTGCATCACACCAATCTCAGGACTGAAGACCACAACAACAACAACAACAACAATTAAGAGCAGCAAGCTTCGTTACATGTTCACTTAGTAAGAGTGAAAGCGTCGCGGAAGTACTCCGTCAACCCCAGTCCCATACCGTGCAAGAGAGGCGTTGTGCATGAGGGTGTGATATACTGCTGAAGTTCCGGAAGCGTATATTCCTTGAAGAGTCAACCAGTATTTGCTTTATATCGGAAAAAGCCCATGAAGATAAAATGAGAGAAATCCGAGCTCCACAGAAGCTTACGAGGAATCAGAAATCCCGCGAACCATCGGAGACTGGATCAGGAATAAGGGAAGCTGCAGAGGTTCATTCACATCGCTCCGTCTGCCACACACCTTAAGGTCGCTTGTACACTAGAGACGTAGATGTAGATGAGATGGAGGGACGTTTGGATGGTAAGAATTGTAGAGGAGGACGAATGTTTACTACAGTAAGCAAAGTAGGTGTAGGTTGCAGAAGTCATTAAAAGACGAAGAAGCCTGTACACGATAAACTAACTTGAAGAGCTTCAATCTGAATTCCATAAACAGCACAGCACGAGACTACAGACGCCCGAAGACAGAAGAATGGGTATGTTCATGTGGAGACAAGTGTTTAGTGTATCATTTTCAACAGTTTATTTGGAGAAGTTGATGCTAAAGTAGCAGTAAAATTAAGTTAAATAGCTAATGCTTATCTAAACGCGTGATATCATTAAGCTATCGTCACACCGATCTATCTGTTAACACCTTGTGGGTCAATTATAAAAAGACGGATACAGCCTGCAAAGACAGTTAAAAATTGATTGTAGAGTGGGAAGGACGGAAAAAAAGCTATTGTCATGACCACACTGGTGTCCTACCTGGCTGCAGCAACTGTCGATGGATCTACCTCCAGCGTGAAGCTAAATCCTAATCTCACCGCTACGGGAGTGATCTATCCCATGAGAGGTCGGAAACAATCCTTTAGTCAACCGGAGGTACTATAACCCTCAATGTAATATACGGATCGTATGTTGTTGTTGTTGTTGCGGTCTTCAGTCCTGAGACTGGTTTGATACAGCTCTCCATGCTACTCCATCCTGAGCAAACTTCTTCATCTCCCAGTACCTACTACAGAGAACATCCTTCTGAATCTGCTTCGTGTATTCATCTCTTGGTCTCCCATTAGGATTTTTACCCTCCACGCTGCCCTCCAGTACTAAATTGGTGATCCCTTGATGCCTCAGAACATGACCTACAAAACGATCCCTTCTTCTGGTTAAGTTGTGCCCCAAACTCCTCTTCTCCCCAATTCTATTCAATACCTCCTCATTAGTTATGTGATCTACCCATCTAATCTTCAGCATTCATCTGTAACACCACGTTTCGAAAGCTTCTATTCTCTTCTTGTCTAAACTATTTATCGTCCATGTTTCGCTTCCATACATGGCCACACTCCATACAAATACTTTCAGAAACGACTTCCTTACGCTTAAATCAATACTCGATGTTAACAGATTTCTCATCTTCAGAAACGCTTTCCTTGCCATTGCCAGTCTACATTATATATCATATCTACTTCGACCATCATCAGTTATTTTTCTCCCCAAATAGCAAAACTCCTTTACTACTTTAAGTGTCTCATTTCCTAATCTAATTCCCTCAGCATCACCCGACTTAATTCGACTACCTTCCATTATCCTCGTTTTGATTTTGTTGATGTTCATCTTATACGCTCCTTTCAAGACACGGTCCATTCCGTTCAACTGCGCTTTCAAGTTCTTTGCTGTCTCTGACAGAATTACAATGTCATCGGCGAACCTCAAAGTTTTTATTTCTTCTCCATGGATTATAATACCTACTCCGAACTTTTCTTTTGTTTCCTTTACTGCTTGCTCAATATACAGATTGAATAGCATCGGGGAGAGGCTACAACCCTGTCTCTCTCCTTTCCTAACCACTGCTTCCCTTTCCTGTCCCTCGACTCATATAACTGCCATCTGCTTTCTGTAAAAATTGTAAATAGCCTTTCACTCCCTGTATTTTACCCCTGCCACCTTCAGAATTTGAAAGAGAGTATTCCAGTCGACATTGTCAAAAACTTTCTCTAAGTGTACAAATGCTAGAAACGTAGGTTTGCCTTTCCTTAATCTTTCTTCTAAGATAAGTCGTAGGGTCAGTATTGCCTCACGTGTTCCAACATTTCTACGGAATCCAAACTGATATTCCCTGAGGACGGCTTCTACCAGTTTTTCCAGTCGTCTGTAAAGAATTCGCGTTAGTATTTTGCAGATTTGACTTATTAAACTGATAGTTCGGTAATTTTCACATCTGTCAATACCTGCTTTCTTTGGGATTGGAATTATTATATTCTTCTTGAAGTCTGAGGGAATTTCGCCAGTCTCATACATCTTGCTCACCAGATGGTAGCGTTTTGTCAGGACTGGCCCTCTCAAGGCTGTCAGTAGCTCTAACTGAATGTTGTCTACTCCCGGGACCGTATACCTACATAGTAATATTTCAAATACAGTATTGTTAAGAATTGCAAAATAATCTAGGAAATCTTAGTGTGGATGTTGTAGCCCATGCACCGTATAACCCGATCGTTAACCACAAAATTTATAATGATTTTAGTGGCTGTGTCACTTTCTGTAGAGAGCTTAGGTTCTCCTAGTTACCCCAAAAACGTGAATATGTAACCAAATCTCCGTGAAATTTCCACGAGCCGTGGAAGCTTAACTTGGGCTGTGAATGATTACGCTCCTTCTGGTAGTTTTCAATAATCGCTACCATGCGTTTGAGTACTCAGCTGATGATACTGTCTTACTTGATCTGCTCGATGTTGTGCTTGATTTAGAAGTGCACATCATAAGTTTACTCATATAATTAGTTTCCAATAGGCACTTGGCTGCGAGGAACGCCGACGTCCCTTTTGCTGCTAATTAAGAAAGTGTGCTCTGCGTAGCGTCACCTAATGTTTCACGATTCCACTGATCACCTAAAACATTACGACCACCCAGCCGGTATGTCCACCTCTGGCACGGATAACAGTGGCGACGCTTCGCGGCATGGAAGCAATGAGGCCCTGCTAGTCGCAGTAGGGAGTAGACTCAACGTCTGTACACACAAGTCACCTAATCCCGTAAATTCCGACGAAGCGGAAGAAAGATTGTCTCATTGATGCGGCAGAACTTGCCTCACGTACGTTAGCAGGTTTCAAGAAATCCGCCTTTTCAAACAGTACCACGACGTCTAAGTGTTATGGCCGACGATGTGCACAGGCAGTTAATAAATAAGGCTAAGGTCTTTGTTGCTTTCTCTGTTGCGTTGTATGCAGAACAGATCGTACCTAAAGACTGGAAAATAGCTCAAGTCACACCAATACCCAAAAAGGAAAGTAGGAGTAATCCGATGAATTACAGGCCTATATCATTCAAGTCGATTTGCTGTAGGGTTTTGGAACATATATTGTATTAGAACATTATGAAGCATCACGAAGAAAACGATTTATTGACACATAGTCAGCACGGATTCAGAAAATATCGTTCTTGTGAAACACATCTAGCTCTTTATACTCATGAAGGAATGAGTACTACCGACAGGGGATATCAAATTGATTCCATATTTTTAGATTTTCAGAAGGCTTTCGCACCGTTCCTCACAAGCGTCTTCTAACCAAACTGCGTGCTTACGGAATATCGCATCAGTTGTACGACCAGATTCGTGATTTCCTGTGAGGAAGGTCACAGCTCGTAGCAATAGACGAAAAGTCATCGGGTAAAACAAAATCAATATCCGGCGTTCCCCAAGATAGTGTTATAGGCCCTCTATTGTTCCTGATTTGAATTAATGACATAAGAGACAATCTGAGTAGCCATCTTAGATTGTTAGCAGATGATGCTGTCATTTACGGTCATGTAAAGTCATCAGATGACAAAAACGAATTGCAAAATGATTTGGATACGATTGTATCGTGCTAAAAGTGTCAATTGACCCTGAATAAAGAAAAGTGTGAAGTTATTCACATGAGTACTAAAAGAAATCAGCTAAATTTCGATTACGCGGTAAGTCACATAAATCTGAAGGCTGTAAATTCAGCTAAATACTTAGGGATTGCAATTACAAATAACCTAAATTGGAACGATCACATAGATAATACTGTGGGTAGAGCAAACCAAAGACTGCGATTCATTGGCAGAACACTTAGAAGGTGCAACAGGTCTGTCAAAGAGACTGCTTACACTACTCTTGTCCGCCCTATTCTGGAGTATTGCTTTGCGGTGCGGGATCCGCATCAGGTGGAACTGACGGATGACATCGAAAAAGTACAAAGAAGGGCGGCTCGTTTTGTGTTATCGCGAAATAGGGGAGATAGTGTCACAGACATGATATGTGAATTGGAGTGGCAATCATTAAAACAAAGGCACTTTTCATTGCAACGGGATCTTCTCATGAAATTTCAATCACCAGTTTTCTCCTCCGATTGCGAAAACATTCTGTTGCCACCGACCTACATAGGAAGAAATGATCACCACGATAAAATAAGAGAAATCATGGCTCGCACAGAAAAAATTAAGTGCTCGTTTTTCCAGCGTGCCCTTAGAGAGTGGAACGGTAGAGAGACAGCTTGAAGGTGTTTCATTGAACCCTCTGCCCGGCACTTTATTGTGAATAGGAAAGTAAACACGTAGATGTAGATGTAGATGTAGATATACAGCTCAGGCAATGATATACATATGAGGTGTCGATAAGGCTCTGTGTGTAACAGAGGACGTTTTGGACTTAGTGCCTTTGAATGGAATTATGACAGGTGTAGGCATACTTCAAGCTGTGGAGCAAGCGATTGATGGTGCCGGTATGAGCTGGAATCTGTTAACCTTAGTGACTACCGTTGAAGCACAGGCAATGCGAGGCCATCAAAGAGGACTCATAGCACTGATGGGCAAAATGATAGGACGCACAGAAGAGATGTTGTATGGAATTCACTGCATTCTGCAGCGAGAGGCGCTTTGTGCAAAATCGCCAACTTTAGTAATCGTCATGCAAATTTTTGTTATAGTGTAAACTATCTGAAAACACATTGGCTTACGCATAGCCACTTTCAGCAGTTCTTTGATGAATAAGGAGAAGAGTGCCGCGACATACCTTGCTATACAGAAGTGCACTGGCGCAGTCGAAGTAATATAGTGAAAAGATTTTTGGATTAGCGTTTGGCCGTAGTACACTTCTTACATGAGAAGGGAAAGAGTGAACCTAAATTTGAAGACCCTTGCTGGATATCAGATTTTGCATTTCTCGTGGACATTGTGTCCCACATGAACAGACTGAACGTCAGTTTGCTAGGTGAAAATAATTTAATTTCTGCTTTTGAGAAAAAGTTTCCTCTTTGGTAGAGCCAACCATTGCCCGAGAACTTTGCACATTTCCCTAGCCTTGTCTGGATCCACAAAAGTGCTGGACTTCAAGGACAAGTGTCAATAACAGCAAAAATTAAGGAGTCATTTAGAGCACGATTTGCAGATGTTACGAGTATGCCTCCTGCCATTCGTTGCTTTGCACGACCGTTCTAAGCATCAGTTGAGGGTGCTCCGAATCATGTATAGATGGAACTGATGGACCTGCACTGCAGCACAGAGCTGACGGACAAGTTCCTTGCATAATGAAGTACAAAAGAATTCTACGAAAACTTCCCACAGTAAGAATTTCCACGCCTGCATCACTAAGCTGCGCGAATGTCGATGTTCTGACCTACTTACGTGTGTGTGAAAGATTTTTCTCCATAATGAAAATCAGTAAATCAAAGTTTAGATCGCATACTAGTGACTAAAATCTTCCCAACTGTTTGAGTTTATAAATGTGGTCTATTCTTGTGCCCGAGCTCAAGTTTATCGTTAATGATCACCAATGATAAACATGTTTCGGATTCCTTTCTTTTTCTAACTTAAAATTGTTATTTACTAAATGTGCGTCATCGTGTTTTATGTTATGGAAAATTTGGTATTAAACCGGTTGTTCAAGGATATACTTACATGCTTAAAAAGTATACTTTTATTATTGACATACACGTTTAATACCCATACCATGACGGGTATTTTGGTACCTCATGTGGGCGTAAAGCCAACCTGGCATAATTATAGTTAATTTGTTTTCATGTTTTGTTTTAAAGCTGTGAGGTTTGTTGTTAGGGTGATGTAATAACACAATAGCTTCCCATGATTATATTGCACACTGTGAAAAGAGCACAAAATTGCCCCGGTACAGTGTATCCCAGTTAATGGGTAAGGCGAAGCGTTGACAGCTTAGAGACATAGACTAAACGAAGGGTAACGGTTTCGTTTCCCTGGTTACTGTGACCAGTAGTTGTACATGGGCAGCAGCGCCGCGCGTGTGCAGAATTTGTGGCCGGTCCTAATCTGGGCGATATACTCCATGCACCTAAACGAGAGAAAGCCTGTAAACACATCAAGGCGCTGACCACGGGACTACGTCGAGGGGTCAACAATACAGGGAACGCTCGCTCTGTGTGGCCGAGTCCATTGCGAGGCTGTCATTAGTGTGAGTTGCTACACGCGGTGATCTTTGAACTTGTAAAGCTCACACGTTTAAAAGACCAGTTCTGTATTACTGTGGTTTGTAATCAGATTCAGCATTCGTTAATTCTGTGTCCAACCAACAGTTATTGTTTTTCCTTTCATTTTCAAGAACTTCTACCTTGGATTCAGGAAAACGCAGTTACTGTTTTTAGTAACTCGACGTGCCATTCTCACTGAGAAGAAAAAGTTCCTAATGCTAATTCCAATAAGCAAGATATATCAGAATGCCTAAAATTGATAAATATCTCTTTTGAAGACGGTATGTTAAAGAAAGGACAGAAATCGTTAAAAAATACAGAGTACCACACAACGAATACGCAGTAGAGGAAATGGCTAAAGATGCAGCGAAAACTGTCATTTGAATTCCTCCGTACGTCTCCGGATTAAATGCCATCGAGTTAGTTTGGCCTAGAATCAGGGGTTATGTTGCAGCAAAAAACGGAAGATACAAAATGTCGGAAGTTAAAGAACAGCGACTGCAGAAGAATGGAACAAATATATCCTCCATGAGGTGAAAACAGTTGAAACTCGAATGTAGAAATCAGGCTGCTCTATAAAGGAGGCAGAAACGCGTTTTGTTATGAACCTGAATGAAAGTAGTTTCAAGTTCGACGGAATGAACTTAATTTTTTCCATCCTATAACATTACTGGAGCTGGCATTGTTATTAAAATCTGTGGTGTTTGAATCTGTACACCACCTGCCAGTTTTCTACACCTTCTTTCATTACATTGTAGACCAGATTCATAATCAGTGTTTCACTATGACTTCAACCCGGTGACCAATTGCCCACCGTGTGCGAAGGATTTTCGACACCACTGCTTACACTGGAACAGCTGGTGACCGATCACGTGAAACTGTTTCTTTTTCGTACCAGCTCTCGGTGAACAGGCGATAAATAGCATTTAAAAACTATTAACCTATTAACCTATCAGCCTCCTCTCGACAATGTGCTAGATACTGACTAATATAGCTATTCAGTCAAAAACAACAGAGTTGCGCAGACCAAGGAACAAGGTGGCTTTAAACATGGGTACAGAGCAATGGGTCACTTGTAAAGTGTAACGGAAAGGACAACACCCAGACAACACCGCCCCAATAAAGCGATTCAACAGAAGTCTCTGCTTCAGTACCGCTGCTTCTGCATGCCAAAGACCGGGGAATTTAAGCAGCCTACAGGATGTTTCTCAAGTCTGACACACTGCCACTTGACAACAGACTGACGTCTGTTACCGACCCTGTTTATTACATTTCCGCGGTGAGAAAGAAACGCTATCTCTTCTGCATTTAACCCCAGCAGGTTACGATAGACACGGGTTCCAGTTCACACTTTAGCTACACTGAAGCACCAAAGTACAATGGTAGTTTATCAAGATTTAAGTAAGTTTGAACGTGGTCTTATAGTCGGCACACGATCGACGGGACACAGCATCTCCAAGGTAGCAAAAGTGGGGCTGTGAATGTCAGGAATCAGGTAAAACATCAAATCTCTGACATCGTTGCAGCCGGAAAAAGATCCTGCAACTACTGGACCCAACCAGTACACAAGGAACTCCAATGCCAAGATGTAAAAGGCGTAGCTGCCCACCACCAAGTATGCATAAGCTGTGAAAACTACACACACGTGTTGGACAGTGACAACACGGTGATGAAAGGCCACCGCCTGAATTGTAAGTCAGTGGCCGGGGCAGGTAACCGGAACGCTAGCGGCCACATGGCAGAAACTTCCGCTGGTGCACTTGGACTTCACACAACAAAAATACAGTTAAACTCCACAGGATGGTGACCAAACTTTCACCAACTCGAATACTCGCTGTTGCTCACGTGAATACCCCGAACAGCAAACCATGAAAACCAACGGCACATCGTGAACAGACTGGTTTCGGTAATTCCTGGCTGATGCACACCAACCGACCGACTGCCGCACACCGGCTATCCGGAAACTGTAAGCACCAGACCAAAGATAGTACAAGGTGCGAATATCGATACACACCGCTGCTGCCACACGTAGAAAGGGGAAGAACCACGGCATAACCGCAATAACAGCGGGAAACCAAACGCAGAGTAACAGTCATGGCTTAAACCAACGCATAAGCCGGGACCAGCACGGCCCAAGCACTTTACTCGCACTGAAAAATACGACACTAGTACACTTTGCACTAAAACACACTCCACATATTTGCCGGCCGGGGAGGCCGAGCGGTTCTAGGCGCTACAGTCTCGAACCGCGCGACCACTACGGTCGCAGGTTCGAATCCTGCCTCGGGCATGGTTCAAATAGCTTTGAGCACTATGGGACTTAATCTCTGAGGTCATCAGTCTCCTAGAACTTAGAACTACTTAAACCTAACTAACTTAAGGACATCACACACACACATGCCCGAGCCAGGATTCGAACCTGCGACCGTAGCGGTCGCTTTGTTCCAGACTGTAGCGCCTAGCACCGCTTGGCCACCGCGGCCGGCTACCTTGGGCATGGTTGTGTGTGATGTCCTTAGGTTAGTTAGGTTTAATTAGTTCTAAGTTCTAGGGGACTGATGACCTCAGATGTTAAGTCCCATAGTGCTCAGAGCCATTTGAACCATTTCCACGTATATCTAATATCACTAAGCAAAACACTGACTGAAGTCCGTAGTAAAGCCAATAATCGCAGTTGTTCACTTTTTATCACTCCGAAGTTATAGCGACGACTTAAACTGACTACCTGGCAGTGGTTCTGCTTCTCTTATATATGTGGTTCGGTTGTTTCGAGAGTGAGACAGTTTACCGAATGCTGTTGGCAAGCAGGATGTACTCAGCCCTTGTGAGGCAAACTGAGGAGCTACTTGATTGAGAAGTAGTGGCTCCGGTCTCGTAAACTGACACACGCCCAGGAGAGCGGTGTGCTGACCACATGCCCCTCCATATCGACATTTAGTGACGCCTGTGAGTTGATGATGACATAGCAGCCGGTCGGTACTGTTGGGCCTTCCAAGGCCGGTTCGGGCGGAGTTTAGTATAGTAGTCAATTTAATGATGACATCAATGTCATTGGCAGAGAAAAAGAAATTGTTCAGTAGTTTATGGTTGAATAGAAGTTGCTATTGTGGCCTTGGTTTATTGCCCTGTCTCTGTGGTCGTTCTGGGCGAAACTAGCTTATGATAGCCAACCATACTTGGGAGTGTGAAAGCTATGAGCTCAAAGTATGAATTTCTTCTGAATTATTGGGAGTTACAGAAGTTATTGTGGGAAACTGTTTCAGTGATAACAAGTTTATATTCCCATTGTGACTGAATACAGAGATAAGACGTTTACAAAACCATCTTGTAAACATGGTTCCTCGTCCATACACCTATGTGTATGCTGCGTAAACTTAGTTGTTACAAATGATTACGTTTCGGGCACAAAATCCATTTTCCACCGTGGATTTCATAAAATAATTGTTACAGAACAACGTTATCTTGATCACCTTACCTCGCCAGTACGTAGATTTTAAAAAAATCTTATTGTACACAGAGGATCCTTATTCGTCAGTATAATTAACAGGTGTCAAAAGGAACTGCAAGTCAACTCACGAGGCAAAGATTTCATAGAATCAACGTCACAGTTCCTGCCAGCTACGCAGATCAAATGTAACGTACTTCAAATAATTTTACGGGTAATTTTAATGTCGAGATTTACCTTCATGTTTTGTAGGGATAATCCCATGGAGACAAAAGAAATGGTTCTCGAGGCTGTTGATTCAAATCAATGGGAAAGGTGGAAAATTTGTGCCAGATTGGGGTTCAAACCCAGGTCTCCTGTTTACTGGGCTGATGCGCCGTCTGGACACAGTGCTCATTGTAACTGCACCGATTACACTAGCACGGCTCAATCTAGTGATTCTACCTGTTCAGCTGCCACTAATGAACAGCATTACAGCGTGTGTTTTCCAAAGTGATAACGCTCGCCCACATGCCGCTGTTGTAAACCAACATGCTTCACAGTGTCGATATGTTTGCTTGGTCTGCTCGATCACCAGATCTGTCTCCAAAAGAGTACTTATGGGATATCATCGGACGACAGCTCCAGCATTATCCATGAAAGGCATTAACTGTCCCTCTATTGACTGACCAAGTGTAACAGGCATGAAACTCCACTGCACAAACTGACATCCAGAAAGTATACAACAAAATGGTTCAAATGGCTCTGAACACTATGGGACTTAACATCTTAGGTCATCAGTCCCCTAGAACTTAGAACTACCTAAACCTAATTAAGCTAAGGTCATCACACACATCTAAGCCCGAGGCTGGATTCGAGCCTGCAACCGTAGCGGTCGCTTGGTTCCAAACTGAAGCGCCTAGAACCACTCGGCCACACTGGCCGGCAGTATACAATATAATGCATGTGATGTGTTGGCAAATGTGCCAACACCTTGTAGATAGAGGAGGCCGAAAAATCTAACGCAGACGGGCGTGAGGTCTGAAACAGGATACGTTATGAATGCTATACAGAAAAGTACGTAGCTGCGGTTATATGATTTGTATACAGCATTCTTGATGATACAAGTGAGACTCTCTATAGAAATGGTTAATGGCGCCTTGCTAGGTCGTAGCCATGGACTTTGCTGAAGGCTACTCTAACTATCTCTCGGCAAATGAGAGAGAGGCTTCTTCAGTGTAGTCGCTAGCAAAGTCGTCGTACAACTGGGGCGAGTGCTAGTACGTCTCTCTAGACCTGCCGTGTGGTGGCGCTCGGTCTGCAATTACTGGCAGTGGCGACACGCGGGTCCAACATGTACTAATGGACCGCGGCCGATTTAAAGCTACCACCTTGCAAGTGTGGTGTCTGGCGGTGACACCACAGCATGCATGTTAACATGCTTGATTCGACACCGGTTATTAATGTACCAGCATTTCACACAAGCTGAGATTTTGCAATGTTAATCAGTTTTTAAAGCATTTTGAAAACATATAAAACGCAATGATATAGTACCCGCAAAAGTTAAATAATAATTTTAAGTACAGTACGTCTTTTACGTACGTACAATAGCATCTCCTATGGAGGCCATGAATGCACGTAATTTATATCACACAACATACGTATAACAGAGAATGTTGGAAATAGAACACGCAGATGAAAATAATAACAAGTGCCAGGAAGACACCTGGAGCGCCAAAAATTAGCCAAATGAATTACTAGTTTCATTGAGAAAGACAAATGTATTTTCTTTTTGACTCGATGTTGTACATTCGCCAATCGGAACATTTTTATTAATCAACTGATAAACTGACACTTGTCAGTTTGTCTTTTGATTAATCAAAATGTTCCGACGGCTAGTATATGAAATACAATATTTCATTCTTGGCTACACGTTTAGTGGCTTAGTTAGATTCCGAGGAACTATTTATGGCGAACATTCTGAATGTTTGTGTTCTTCGTAACTGATATCATAATTGCTCATTATGTTTACATGAAATAAAAGATAGAAGTATAAAATCAATTGTAGCTTGAAGGTGTCAATGGAGAATCAAATAACCAGATTTAGATGTTACCTGGTCTCCATAAAATTGTCGTGAATGTCGGTTTAGTTTCTTCGGAAATGGCACAGTTCATTGATTTTCCATTCACCTCCAATGCGAGGTTGTGCTCTAACGACATCGTCTTCGCAGGGATCTTAAAATGCAAATCCCGTCAGTAGATGCTAAAGCTGCAAAGATTTTTTAAAAAATACCTATACCTGCCCGCTTATGTTCTATACACGATAAAAATATTTAAATAATACATTTATATGGAATTCTGGCAAACGTAAAGTTAAAAAACTGAAATAATTTTACATTTCCGACAGAGCGAAGTATTAAAGCGTTGTGTGAAGATATCACCCAGGTAGTTAAGAGTTAATGTTAGTAACTGAAAAAAAACACACCAATACCACCACATATTATCGTTTCCCCCATTCGTTTTGAAAGCGTAACTTTATACAGATATTTATGTTTAAATTACATCTATATTAATTGTACGTAATCATCTAGAAAACTGTCCGCAGAGATGATCAATGACGCAGTGGACTTTGAAAAACCGTCTTACGCGTAATACTACGAGATAGGAGACAGAACTGATTACGACACTCGAGATGTTTGCTGTCTTCCCGGAAACGCAGGAAATGTTGCCGAAACCTCTGTCTTCGACACTTCCGCCGGGGACTTGTGAGCTTGGTGGCGACAGACGAAGAGTGCACAGCTACGTGTCGCATGCTTATTCTCAACGGTTCTCGATGAAGCTCAATTTTTTGCTGTGTTCCTTAGTGATATTATTAACACTTATAACTATGGCGTCAACGCAGCGTTTCCAGTTAATAAATATCAAAAATCATGCAGTCATCATACCTAGACACAGGTGTAGGGACGGCCGCATCCGTGTTGGAAACAGATGTCGGAGATTATTTAGAGGTACGTTGGTGCTCTGCTGTAAACCTATTAACCTGGCTCTTAAATTCTCACACGGAACGTTAAATTCCAGTTTTATTTCCATGTGCCTCAGTGGACAAAAATTAAAAGAAAGAAAGACAAAATAGTACCCAGGGTCTAACAATATATTTCGGAAGGTTTCTCTTTATTGTAAGGGGAGAGGCCGCCCCTGGTGTGGTAATTAGAGTGTAGAAAGTATTCTGTAAGTGACAGTTTCTGGCACTTTCATTGCGTAATTGATTTCCGATTGGGAATATTTTTGTTTTCAGCGTTTCACAAACCACTTGTGGTCAGTCGACACGATTAAACCATTATTGTATGCGTTGTAACTGTGACGAAATGCTCTGCACGTTTTGGGTTAGAAAGAGGTGTGCTGCTGACCATCTTGTCATTTGTGAATCATAGAAAAAAAAGTATTAATAACCTATATTGAAAGCTGCAAAATGCACAAAACTACCAAATACGATCAACAAACGGAAAAATCTTAACCTGTTACAAGTGTTTGTCGTAAATAGTATTTAGCTCAAAACGGCCACCTGGCTCTGAATGATCAGCTACAGATGAGCACATATGCACTCTAGAGTAAACCACCCACACTCTCCTAGGCGTCAGTCCCAACGATCACATTCATATCCACAAACATGCACCACAACAGACTTGTCATACAACTTACTTCGGTTTCCTCTCAACTTCTAGTATTCAATTCATACGACTTGAACATTTTCATGATGTGTGCATTCGTTACCTAATATGTTTGATATTATCAGTATTATAAATTTTAATTTAATACTGTAATTTAACTTACATGGTGCATAATATGAGTGATTACCATTCGATATTATATTTCCCATGTAATTTCACGAGCAAAGGCTCTCATTGTGTTGAAGGTATCTTTGATTCTAATGATTGGTTTTGTACACGCAGTGTCTTTTGAACGCTAAATAGTTGATTCCCTACGATGGCCAAATAATTAGAAAACCGCTTCGAAATAAATAAATGTAACTACCACTAAACGTAGTTTGTTTGTTTTTTAAACTTAAATAGGAAATTTTTCTACCAAAAATGACGCAAAAATCTATAAATTTTCAAGGATGGAATTCTTCTTTCGCTAAGTCTTCTTGCAGCGTTTAGGAGGCGCTACAGTCGTTCGCAAAGTTCTCTTTAATTCTCACCTCACCAAGTTATGATAAGGACTATCACACATGATCGGAAAGAATGTAGTATGTTTATTTCAAACTGATCATGTTTCTTCATTATTATGGTCGTAATTAAAATGACACCTTTTATTTGAAGACCAAAGTTGCGATTTTAAAGCATAACATTCATTAGTCGCTTTAGAAAACTTATCACTTGTTTCGATACTCTTGAAACCTTACACCTTGGAATTAATACCACTGGTTTTTCAATATTATTCTTCGACGTTTAAATTTCTTTTACGCTGGCAATTGAATACCGTCGCCTGCTGTGTTTCTTCCGCCAACGCTAAACGTTTACAGGTCACTGACGACGTGAAGTCACCCGGTCGAATCACGCCTGCTGTAATTATAATTTAAGATTGGCAATATCTGGAATGTGCTGGGACATAATTGTATCTGGAGGAATAGCATTTAGTAGAGTTTTGCTTGCCTGTACAAAACACTGCCTGACAAAAAAGATAAACTCCAAGAGCAAGAGGAAGTAAGATTAAACTTCACGGATAAAGAGGGTATGTGATGTTTTTTCGGTGATTACAAAATGGAGTCAAATTTACAAAGAACATGACTGTAAGAGCACAAGTAAGACGTTTCTCCAAGTGATGTCCGTCAACCTCAGTGCATTTGGCAACACGTGTAACGACATTCCTCTCAACAGCGAGTAGTTCGCCTTCCGTAACGTTCGTACATGCATTGACAATGCGCTGACGCATGTTGTCAGGCTTTGTCTGTGTATCACGATAGCAAATATCCTTCAACTTTCCCCACAGAAAGAAATCCGGGCCGGGAACGTCAGATTGTGTATGAGAAATCGGCTGGAAACTTTCCTCATGTCAGCACGTTGTAGGTGTCACCACCGGCGCCAACCTTGTGTGGATGCTCTGAAAAGCTAATCATTTGCGTATCACAGCATCTTCTTCCCGTCGGTTAAATTTGGCGTCTGTAGCACGTCATCTTCGTGCTGTAGAAATTTTTTGGCCAGTAGTGTAGACTGCCATCGATAAAATGGGGGCCAATTATCCTTCCTCCCATAATGCCGCACCATACATTAACCCGCCAAGGTCGCTGATATTCCAGTTGTCGCAGCCATCGTGGATTTTGAGTTGCCCAGTAGTGCATCATATGGCGGTTTACGTTACCGCTGTTGGTGAATGACGCTTCGTCGCTAAATAGAACGAGTGCAAAAACTCTGTCCTCGTCACGTAATTTCTCTTGTGCCCAGTGGCAGAACTGTACACGACGTTCAAAGTCGTCGCCATGCAATTCCTGGTACATAGAAATATGGTACGGGCGCAGTCGATGTTGATGTAGCATTCTCAACACCATCGTTTTTGAGATCCCCGATTCAAGCGCAATTTGTCTGCTACTGATGTGCGGATTAGCCGCGACAGCAGCTAAAACACCTACTTGGGCATCATCATTTGATACAGGTCGTGGTTGACGTTTCACAAGTGGCAGAACACTTCCTGTTTCCTTAAATAACGTAACTGTCTGGCGAACGCTCCGGACACTTGGATGATGTCGTGCAGGATACCGAGCAGCATACATAGCACACGCCCGTTGGGCATTTTGATCACAACAGCCATACATCATCACGATATCGATATTTTCCGCAATTGGTAAACGGTCCATTTTTACACGAAGCAAATACCGTCCGCACTGGCGGAATGTTACGTGATACCACGTACTTATATGTTTGTGACTATTACAGGGCCATCTATCACAAAGCGAAAAAAAGTGGTCCAACTAAAACCACACGAATATGTAATAAAAAATGAGGTTCCTATTTTTAAACAAACGCAGTTGATATCCGTTTGGCCTATGGCAGCGCCATCTAGCCGGCCAACTACACCGCCATCTGATTTCCACCTTCAAGCTAGACGAGATTCGTTCTTTGTAGTTTTTTCGTTTGATGCTTATTTCGTGAGATATTTGGCTCGGTCACTATCAATGGACCACACTGTACATACTCGCCGATAGTATGTACATGTACAAAGTTACAATGACATACGGATACGTCTTCTGCGTGATTGACTCGGGCGGTATAAATTCACCCTCTGCTGAGGCTGATAGTTGAGCTCCGTCTGTATGCTTAATAAACGAGCATTCAGTGTAAAGGGTTAGTTCCAGCTGACGACCCTGTTATCGCAACTGATATTTGGGTTTACGTTTTGTATGACATAGTTTGTCGGAAAACCCAACTTGTCTCTAAAAGCCTCTTCGAAAGCTGGAACCTTCGCCGACGGAAACTTGAACACAAATGATACATTCCACCTACACTTTAATTTTCACTTTGCCTATAACACAGCTTCCTAGCTGCTAGTCGATTTCCTTTGTACGTATGTTCACAGAAGAAGTCGGAGTCTTTGGATTATGTTCGAACCTTGGAATTGTAGTCTACACACAGGATGAATCTGCTATCCTTCTGTCAATAGTGGCAAGTTTTAGTCTGTCTGCTTCAATATTCAGGTGCATTTAACCTCTTACAGAACAGAAAACAGACTAGAAAAACCCATATCATCAATGGAGTTCGTAGAAGTCTGATCTCCAGCGACCTACAGAGAAAGGAATCACGCCATACGATCAGGCAAATTAATTTAAAGGAAATGGTAGCGTCTCGAAAATGGAAGCGTCTGACTGGATGATAAGTAGCAGGGGCCGTGAAGATACGAGTACAACACCAAGCACATGGACTTATTAATGAAGGGATAGATCATCTGTCAATAACAGAAACAAGTGGCCACTACAGGGCTATTACAAATGATTGAAGCGATTTCATAAATTCATTGTAGCTCCATTCATTGACATATGGTCACGACACACTACAGATACGTAGAAAAACTCATAAAGTTTCGTTCGGCTGAAGCCGCACTTCAGGTTTCTGCCGCCAGAGCGCTCGAGAGCGCAGTGAGACGAAATGGCGACAGGAGCCGAGAACGCGTATGTCGTGCTTGAAATGCACTCACATCAGTCGGTCATAACAGTGCAACGACACTTCAGGACGAGGTTCAACAAAGATCCACCAACTCCTAACTCCATTCGGCGATGGTATGCGCAGTTTAAAGCTTCTGGATGCCTCCGTAAGGGGAAATCAACGGGTCGGCCTGCAGTGAGCGAAGAAACGGTTGAACGCGTGCGGGCAAGTTTCACGCGTAGCCAGCGGAAGTCGACGAATAAAGCAAGCAGGGAGCTAAACGTACCACAGCCGACGGTTTGGAAAATCTTACGGAAAAGGCTAAAGCAGAAGCCTTACCGTTTACAATTGCTACAAGCCCTGACACCCGATGACAAAGTCAAAAACTTTGAATTTTCGGCGCGGTTGCAACAGCTCATGGAAGAGGATGCGTTCAGTGCGAAACTTGTTTTCAGTGATAAAGCAACATTTTTTCTTAATGGTGAACAGACACAATGTGCGAATCTGGGCGGTAGAGAATCCTCACGCATTCGTGCAGAAAATTCGCAATTCACCAAAAGTTAACGCGTTTTGTGCAATCTCACGGTTTAAAGTTTACGGCCCCTTTTTCTTCTGCGAAAAAAACGTTACAGGACACGTGTATCTGGACATGCTGGAAAATTGGCTCATACCTCAAATGGAGACCGACAGCGCCGACTTCATCTTTCAACAGGATGGTGCTCCACCGCACTTCCATCGTGATGTTCGGCATTTCTTAAACAGGAGATTGGAAAACCGATGGATCGGTCGTGGTGGAGATCATGATCAGCAATTCATGTCATGGCCTCCACGCTCTCCCGTTTTACCCCATGCGATTTCTCTCTGTGGGGTTATGTGAAAGATTCAGTGTTTAAACCTCCTCTACCAAGAAACGTGCCAGAACTGCGAGCTCGCATCAACGATGCTTTCGAACTCATTGATGGGGACATGCTGCGCCGAGTATGGGAGGAACTTGATTATCGGCTTGATGTCTGCCGAATCACTAAAGCGGCACATATCGAACATTTACGAATGCCTAAAAAACCTTTTTGAGTTTTTATATGTGTGGGCAAAGCATTGTGGAAATATCTCAAATAATAAAGTTATTGTAGACCTGTGAAATCGCTTCAATCATTTGTAATAACCCTGTATAATATTCAGGTTCATAGTTGTAGAACATTAACATACGAGCTACCCAGAGATATAACTGAATGAACATTTTATAACTGGAGAAGGGATTAAAATTGTAAAATGTAAACTTGACACCGGTGGGTAGGCACAATAAAGGCATAGTTAGGTGGGCAGGCACAATAAAGGCACAGTTACGAGAATAATTCACACATTCGACCAAATATTGTAAGTACGGTCCGCAAATTACAGGAAGAACACGGAAAAATGGATATGAACATCATTAACATCGCCAGAGTGCATAATGAAAGAACTATCTGGCTGCGATATGTTAAGACTGTGCAGTTGGCTCCTGATGACAGTTAACTAACATCGCGTCCCCACCACATCAGAGTTTGCAATGCTAGCCCATTCTTACCAAACTCTTGTAGCGTGAATGCAGACGGCAGCAACTGTAGCGGCTACAGATTGTGAGTTCAGTTCACCCTCTATACTCAGCGCTAAGGAGGAAATTTCCTTCTATACGACAGCAAGGCTCGCTCACCTAATCGTCTTTATTCTTCTGTTGTTGGCCAGTAAGTGTTCTCTCACCTATCTCTCTCAAACCTAGCAGTTTCTGCCAAAGAAGGAATCTCGCTGGTCAATAGTGGCAGATTTTGAGTTAAATATAGTAAAAGTTTAGTAATGGGGTTGGACAAACTCCTACTCTTACGGATTTCGTTATTATTAACCAAAAGTACAGTGGCGCGAAGAGGAAGCTAGGACATTTACCCACACCATGATGTGATTGTACAGGAGACCTACTGAAAGGCTCACATGTAAAATGAGAAAGCGCACACTCAATGGCAAATAATACTATGAAACAATAGGAGCGCTTGTTTCTAGAAGTTTTAATGGAACGTTCTGTCGTAACCTGGCTGCTGACTCAATGGCGTTTCTCATGCTAGCCTATGAAAAGAGACAGATGGATAAATATTTATCTTTCTAAGAAGATTCTTCCAAAAACACTGCTCTTTTCACAGATAGACATCTCCGTGAACCATCCGGATTGTGGACGATGGGTTATGGAAATGCTATGTCGGTTACCTGGGCTGAAACTCAGCTCCGGGTTTCACAAGTTTGTGGTGCAGCCAGTTCCTTTTTAAGAAAACTTGTATCTCTTCACAGACAGCTTGGAGGCTTTATTCTCAGCAGTTCGTCACCGTCATAGAAGATCAACGAAAAACTAGCAGTATACTGGACAGTCACTCGTCATTCTTACTGTTGTCTGCAGTTGTGAGGCAGCGAAACATAATGACCACACGGATCAGAAGAATAAGCATATAATATTCAGAAATACGTTGAATAGGCATTTTCGAAAAAACTTGGCGTTTAACAACGTCGCAGACCGTAAATGCTGTTATGGGGTGTCCCAAGCCAAATATCGTATAATTTAGAAGGAAATGGAGAAGATACTACAGGGGGAAGTCACTTCGTCATCAAATGGCTTTGGCGTTCCTCTGTAGTTCTCGTGAACTTGTAAATTGGAACATGACAGTTCCGTGCCAGTTACCGACAGTTGATTTTTGGTAAACATTGTATGCTGTTTACAAAACAACAGATATCTCGACGATTAACGGCGTAGTTCATTTAATACGTTCTCATTATCGTCAGAACACCGTGAATCACTCATTCAGTTGCTTTAACTGAATGCAACTCATTTTCCCATGAGGTCATTATTATACGAGCGGTACTGTACCAGTGAGCTCACGAAAATTCGAAATGAAACCATGAGTGAATCAAGAGAAAAAGTGTGATTAAACCTGTTTTGGGTGTAATATATAAGAAGCACTGGAAACATAATAATTGCAAATGGGTTTATAGGCAGAGGCAACAGGGCTATAAGAACCGCATTAAACTAAATATAATTTACTTTATGCTGTCTACATTCCTTTAGCTTCTGTTCACACTGAAGCCAATTTGAGTTCCTTGTTCAAATTTGGTTTAGCGTCTGGTTTCGCATTCAGTTCTACCCTTAGCTGTTATGGCCGCGCGGGATTAGCCGAGCGGTCTCAGGCGCCACAGTCATGGACTGTGCGGCTGGTCCCGGCGGAGGTTCGAGTCCTCCCTCGGGCATGGGTGTGTGTTTTTGTCCTTAGGATTATTAGGGTTAAGTAGCGGGTAAGCATAGGGACTGATGACCTTAGCAGTTAAATCCCATAATATTTCACACACATTTGAACATTAGCTGTTATGTCATCGGAGATTCAGTACCTTTTGAACTTCGTTAGAAGGGCAGGTAGTGCTACACTATTAAAATTTTATTTCTTTCGTTGTTTTACTATTTAAAGATTTCATTATTATTTCAGAAATATTTTCCACCACATCTCCTCTTTATGTGGCTAAATGTTCAACATATGAGTTATCTGTATTATTTAAGATCGTATGAAGCAACGAAACGAAGCTAAATGGGGGTCTCTGAAACAAAATAAGTTCCCCGTCGTCAGATCGCTTACCACAGATACTTTCAACTCTTCAATTGTTCCCTTCAGCCAATAATTACTCTTTCCCCTTCTATGGAGTATAACACTGTACTATGATTGAAATCCGTCACTGATGGTTTATCAATTTTCTTTATATGCCCAATTGGCTTCAATATCTGAAATTAAAAACAGCCTAATCAATTTTACAATAGCGACTTTGCACATCTAAAAATAAATTTATCTCATATATCTATATATTCCGTCAAGGAGAACAAATTTTTCAAACTGGATGCTTCGAGCTTTGTGTTTTACCTGTTTCAAGTCATACAACAATAAAATTATCAAACTATATTTTTAAAGTTCCTGCTGCTATTTAGAACTTCGTTAAACTGTCTAATAATCTATTCTCTTTTCTGTTGTAGGCTGAATATTTCACCAACAGCATAATGCATCATCTAATCTTGGCACCACGTCTGCAGTACATGAAGATTTCTATACCGGTATGAAACCTGAACATTCACAATGTCCTGACAAAATAAACAAAATAAAAAGCCAGTGGAATAAAAGGGAATGTTTTATTTTCTGAGTGGCCTTCAATGTGTCACATCAGAACATATCAGATGACCAGGTTCTAGTTTCTGCACTGATGCCAAGTATAAAAATCAATCCTCTTACTTCCAGTAGGCACTCCATTTCCTGTTTCAGTTGAACAAATTGAACGCAGATAATTCACTGTAGCAATCAAGGTCTGCATCCATGATCACAATCTTCACTTAGTTCCGATATTCAACGGATTTGTGAATAAAGGACAGATATCCAATAACAGAAAGTAGAGTGTGGCTAGGAAGTTGTGTTAGCAAAAGGATACTCGTAGTAGTTTGCTCATATTCACTTGTAGAGTTCGTGTGTTATGATCCTTACTTGTTACTGTTATTCAGCTGGAGATCTCATTCACATGCAGAATTTATTAAATAATAGCACAAGAAAATGAGGGATGAAATGACAAAAAGTGGCTCGAAAGTATGGGAACAGAAATCTGGAGGAATCATAACGGATACAGCGACTTCATGTACGGCATCGAACATTTAAAATCCCCTTTAGTCTAAAAAATAACGTGTCATTCAGGCGTTTATAAAAATTCACATTGGCCTCTTCGCCTTGACACCTATTGATGAGGCCAATAAGATTTCCCGAACGGTCTGTTTGATTCACGGAGCCATTTTCATGTGAAGAGACAGCACTACTCGGCGTTTTAATTATGGCGCAATTTCAACTGAAATTAGTGACATTGCCAACAATTTCGCAAAGGCTTAAACTAAGAAGTTAGCTTTCTGTTGATATTTTTGTTATCTTTTGAAGTAAATGACCAATTACACGTTCCATTGATGAGTGTGTGATAACCAATGAGGATTCTCTAGACGTGTTATTGTTTAACTGCTAAAGAAATATTAAAAGTCAATTATTCTTTTCAATATTTTAGCCGAATGAGGGAGTCAGCATAAATTCAACATGAACTGAGGCCACCGAGGGAGTGTTCCCACCACAGCAATGGATAAACTACGGCCGTCTCTGCTTAGCACATGTGTCAGTCTCTCACGTGAATTTATACACTATGTGATCAAAAGTATACAGACACTCCCAAAAACATACGTTTTTCATATTAGGTGCATTGTGCTGCCATCTACTGCCAGGTACTCCATATCAGCGACATCAGTAGTCGTTAGACATCGTGAGAGAGAGAGGAATAGGGCGACCTGTGGAACTCGCGGACTTTGAACGTGGTCAGGTGATAGGGTGTAACTTGTGTCATTCGTCTATATGGGAGATTTCCACACTCCTAAACATCCCTAGGTCCACAGCTATCGATGTGATAGTGAAGTGGAAACGTGAAGGGACACGCACAGCACCAAAGCGTACGGGCCGACCTCGTCTGCTGACTAAGACCGCTGACAATTGAAGAGGGTGAAATTGTGTAATAGGCAGACATCTATCCAGACCATTACAATGGAATTCCAAATTGCACCAGGATCCACTGCAAGTTCTATGACAGTTAGGTGGGAGGTGAGAGAACTTGAATTTCATCTGCGAGCGGCTGCACATAACCCACACATCACTCCTGTAAATGCCAAATGACGCCTCACTTGGTGTAAGGAGCGTAAACACTGGACGCTTGAACAGTGGAAAAACGTTCTGTGGAGTGACGAATCACGATACACAATGTGGTAATCCGATGGCAGGGTGTGGGTATGGTGAATTTCCGGTGAACGTCATCTGCCTGCGTGTGTAGTAGCAACAATAAAATTCGGAGGCTGTGGTGTTATGGTGTGGTCGTGTTTTTCGGAGGGGGCTTGCACCCCTTGTTGTTTTGCGTGGCACTATCATACCACAGGCCTACACTGATGTTTCAAGCACCCCCTTGCTTCCCACTGTTCAAGAGCAAATCGGGGAAGACGACTGTACCTTTCAACACGGTCGAGCACCTGCTCATAATGACGGCCTGTGGCGGAGGGGTTACACGACAATAAGATCCCTGTTGGTGACTGGCCTGCACAGATTTCTGACCTGATTCGTATAGAACACCTTTGGGATGTTTTGGAACGCCGACTTCGTGCCAGGCCTCACCGACCGACAGCGATACCTCTCCTCAGCGCAGCACTCCGTGAAGAATGGGCTGCCATTCCCCATCTTATTGAACGTGTGCCTGCAATAGTAGAAGCTGTCATCAAGGCTAAGGGTGGACCAACACTATACTGAATTCCAGGATTACCGATGAAGGGCGCCCCGAACTTGTAAGTCATTTTCAGCCAGGTGTCTAGATACTTTTGATCACATAGTGCACTTCAGGGGAGTTAAGCTGAGATATTTACTTCTCGTATAATTCCCCTGAGTCCCTCCTCAGCTTCCGTCTGTCCTCCGTCCTGATCGTTTGTCCATTAGTAATTTTTCCAAAGAAAAAGTTGATCGTATATGATGTAGAAACCAATCGTAACTAGTTTCATTCACTAATAGAGTCAAAGATGCCATTAATTACACTCTCGTAACATTGCTCTGAAAATAAACTGCCTGCTAATAAGGGAAGCATGTAGAAGGGAAGTAGGAACGGAATGAAACTTCAGAGGTTGCGAGAGTGTCTGATGTTATTTCAGCAATAACAGTATCGAGTCAAATCTGTGATTCCACCCTGGCCTGGATGCATGCTATAATTCGGTTGAGACGGGCGTCAAACAGCCGTTCTTCGTTTCCCGTACACGTTGGCCCACAACTGATGTAACTAGCCTCTGTATCCTGGATGCCGATGAGATGATGTTCAAAATGGTCACACACCTGTTCTACTGGACACAAATTTGGGGATCTCGGTGGTCACGGGAGTACCTCAGAGTCAGGAAGACAATTGACATAGAAGCGGGCAATGTGTGGACGAGCATTTTCCTGAAGAAAAATGGTACAATGTAACTGTAGTACGAGAGGTAACACAAAAGGGCGCAGGATGTTCGTGACGAATCATTGTGTCATCTGTGTTCCCACCATCGGTATTAGCCATGGCCTGAAGTCTAATCTATGATTTCCTGCACTGTGATGTCAAGAGTAACACCTTTGTCCCTCTGCAAAAGGGTGGAAGTGGGGATCTGGCCACGTTGCCGCCGTATTCGCCAACGATGGTCATCTGGGATAGTGAAGAACTGTGATCTATAACGGAATACAGTGACATCATTTATCAGTAGTCCACGATTCCCGATTACGGCACTATCCCACAAGCGGTTGGGTTCTGGTGTTAGAGGCAGCCATAAGATGTTTAGGTAATTCCCATGTCTGACTCCTGTTATTCTTGGACCCAAAGTGTGGCATGACACAGAATGTTCCAGGGAGCTGATCACTTATGCCCGGCGGGCGAAGATTTGGAGGGTTTTCCGAAGTGCTTGTTACAGAAAAAGGCAATCCCCCTTTTGGTGGCAAGGCATAGTTGACCAGAATCATGAATAGGAGTACGCTTGTCCTCCAGTTCCCATGAAGCCTAACATCCGACCCCCTTCACATCTAAATACACTACCACGACTCTTGATATCGGACGATTCGACTAGTCAGCAAACCTGAGACAAAAAATAAGACGCTGAAACTCTGTCAGGTGATCATAACGTTGTCTCATACGAGTAACAAGCATCTCCATCTCCCTCCGTGATTACTCAACAACTGACGTCGTTGACAACCTTTATAGACCCCAACAGGTCTGGTAACAACAGCAGTGCATGCTACCTGTTGTAACCACGACCAGAACGGTTGCAGGATTGCCGAGAACGAAAGCGCTGTGGGACCCAACGGGAGCGGCCCACGAACAAACAAAACGAATGGGGAAGGCGGACACTAAGGACGACCGAGCAAGACCTAAAGAACAACAACACGCAAATAGCAACGGGATCACAAGCGAAACCTCACGAATACACAACGTCCACTCGTACACGGAAACCAAGTAAACACGCTGTCTGTAGGCGAGATTTCGATAAACTAACGGATATCAGACTACCTGCTGAGCGAGAGGCAGCGCTTAGATACCTGATACAGTACATTCCTACTGGACACTGGGACCACGTGCTCCACCGTGGCGCCCTCACATTATACGTGGGCCGGTAGCATTCGCATAGCCATGGCTTATGGCCCAACGGCTGGAGAGACCTCTAGTGGTAATTGAGGTCCATGCCGTCTGGCGAGGATTCGAAACCCACGGCTCTCGTAACCAGATCCCTCACCCCCGAAACTTGCACATAGGCCTGGAAACGCCCCGCATGGTGCCAAGGTGCCGAAGCGGTCAGCAGATGGGAGAAGACCTGGGCTCATCAACCGCCAGTGGCCGGGAGGAAAGGATGTCAAGGTGTCAATGACAGCCGACCAAGAGGCCAGGGCGACAGAGGGAACCGCCGATCCACTGAGGGTGGGGAGGGACGGCGGTAGGCCCACAGGGAGGCAGCAACTGTGGGCAGTGGTGGCGACTCGAGGACCACGTCTGAACCTGAAGGAGGTAGTGGTGGTGGAGGCGGCGGCAGGAGTCCCGTGGGGGCATTCAGGCAGAGCTGGTTATGATGGCGGCACTCCAACCCTTTAGACGTCTGCACCGACGTCACACACCGCCCATGGGCCACGACGACCGTGGTGGGCGTCCAACTCACCTTGCTTCAGTACATGCAGGCCCACATGGCCGCGCTGAGGGTGTAATGGTGAGAGGGCTGGGAATGGGGGCAGGAGCGAGATCGCATCAGCAAATGGAGCAAGGTCCCTGACTGAAACCCGTGGAGGAGCCCCACCGGACTCCGTCCATCAATTGGCGTAGTGTGGTTTTCTCTCTCTCTCTCTCTCTCTCTCTCTCTCTCTCTCTCTCTCTCTCTCTCTTTTTTTTTTATTTGTCATCAGTTTACTGACTGGTTTGATGCGGCCCGCCACGAATTCCTTTCCTGTGCTAACCTCTTCATCTCAGAGTAGCACTTGCAACCTACGTACTCAATTATTTGCTTGACGTATTCCAATCTCTGTCTTCCTCTACAGTTTTTGCCCTCTACAGCTCCCGCTAGTACCATGGAAGTCATTGCCTCCTGTCTTTGCAGATGTCCTATCATCCTGTCCCTTCTCCTTATCAGTGTTTTCCACATATTCCTTTCCTCTCCGATTCTGCGTAGAACCTCCTCATTCCTTACCTTATCAGTCCACCTAATTTTCAACATTCGTCTGTAGCACCACATCTCAAATGCTTCGATTCTTTTCTGTTCCGGTTTTCCCACAGTCCATGTTTCACTACCATACAATGCTGTACTCCAGACGTACATCCTCAGAAATTTCTTCCTCAAATTAAGGCCGGTATTTGATATTAGTAGACTTCTCTTGGCCAGAAATGCCTTTTTTGCCATAGCGAGTCTGCTTTTGATGTCCTCCTTGCTCCGTCCGTCATTGGTTATTTTACTGCCTAGGTAGCAGAATTCCTTAACTTCTTTGACTTTGTGACCATCAATCCTGATGTTAAGTTTCTCGCTGTTCTCATTTCTATTACTTCTCATTACCTTCGTCTTTCTCCGATTTACTCTCAAACCATACTGTGTACTCATTAGACTGTTCATTCCGTTCAGCAGATCATTTAATTCTTCTTCACTTTCACTCAAGATGCCAATGTTATCAGCGATCATTGATATCCTTTCACCTTGTATTTTAATTCCACTCCTGAAGCTTTCTTTTATTTCCATCATTGCTTCCTCGATGTAAAGATTGAAGAGTAGGGGCGAAAGGCTACAGCTTTGTCTTACACTCTTTATAATACGAGCACTTAGTTCTTGATCGTCCACTCTTATTATTCTCTCTTGGTTGTTGTACATATTGTATATGACCCGTCTCTCCCTATAGCTTACCCCTACTTTTTTCAGAATCTCGAACAGCTTGCACCATTTTATATTGTCGAACGCTTTTTCCAGGTCGACAAGACCTATGAAAGTGTCTTGATTTTTCTTTAGCCTTGCTTCCATTATTAGCCGTAACGTCAGAATTGCCTCTCTCGTCCCTTTACTTTTCCTAAAGCCAAACTGATCGTCACCTAGCGCATTCTCAATTTTCTTTTCCATTCTTCTGTATATAATTCTTGTAAGCAGCTTCGATGCATGAGCGGTTAAGCTGATTGTGCGATAATTCTCGCACTTGTCAGCTCTTGCCGTCTTCGGAATTGTGTGAATGATGCTTTTCCGAAAGTCAGATGGTATATCGCCAGACTCATATATTCCACACACCAACGTGAATAGTCGTTTTGTAGCCACTTCTCCCAATGATTTTAGAAATTCTGATGGAATGTTATCTATCCCTTCTGCCTTATTTGACCGTAAGTCCTCCAAAGCTCTTTTAAATTCCGATTCTAATACTGGATCCCCTATCTCTTCTAAATCGACTCCAGTTTCTTCTTCTATCACATCACATAAATCTTCACCCTCATAGAGGCTTTCAATGTATTCTTTCCATCTATCTGCTCTATCCTCTGCATTTAACAGTGGAATTCCCGTTGCACTCTTAATGTTACCACCGTTACTTTTAATGTGACCAAAGGTTGTTTTGACTTTCGTGTATGCTGAGTCTGTCCTTCCGACAATCATATCTTTTTCGATGTCTTCACATTTTTCCTGCAGCCATTTCGTCTCTGCTTTCCTGCACTTCCTATTTATTTCATTCCTCAGCGACTTGTATTTCTGTATTCCTGATTTTCCCGGAACATGTTTGTACTTCCTCCTTTCATCAATCAACTGAAGTATTTCTTCTGTTACCCGTGGTTTCTTCGCAGCTACCTTCTTTGTACCTATGTTTTCCTTCCCAACTTCTGTGATGGCCCTTTTTAGAGATGTCCATTCCTCTTCAACTGTACTGCCTACTGCGCTATTCCTTATTGCTGTATCTATAGCGTATTGATTCTTCCTGACTAATGTCTTGAACTTCAGCCTACTCTTCATCACTGCTATATTGTGATCTGAGTCTATATCTGCTCCTGGGTACGCCTTACAATCCAGTATCTGATTTCGGAATCTCTGTCTGACCATGATGTAATCTAATTGAAATTTTCCCGTATCTCCCGGCCTTTTCCAAGTATACCTCCTCCTCTTGTGATTCTTGAACAGGGTATTCGCTATTACTAGCTGAAACTTGTTACAGAACTCAATTAGTCTTTCTCCTCTTTCATTCCTTGTCCCAAGCCAATATTCTCCTGTAACCTTTTCTTCTACCTCTTCCCCTACAACTGCATTCCAGTCGCCCATGACTATTAGATTTTCGTCCCCCTTTACATACTGCATTACCCTTTCAATATCCTCATACACTTTCCCTATCTGTTCATCTTCAGCTTGCGACGTCGGCATGTATACCTGAACTATCGTTGTCGGTGGTGGTCTGCTGTCGATTCTGATTAGAACAACCCGGTCACTGAACTGTTCACAGTAACACACCCTCTGCCCTACCTTCCTAGTCATAACGAATCCTACACCTGTTATACCATTTTCTGCTGCTGTTGATATTACCCGATACTCATCTGACCAGAAATCCTTGTCTTCCTTCCACTTCACTTCACTGACCCCTACTATATCTATATTGAGCCTTTGCATTTCCCTTTTCAGATTTTCTAGTTTCCCTACCTCGTTCAAGCTTCTGACATTCCACGCCCCGACTCGTAGAACGTTATCCTTTCGTTGATTATTCAATTTTTTTCTCATGGTAACCTCCCCCTTGGCAGTCCCCTCCCGGAGATCCGAATGGGGGACTATTCCGGAATCTTTTGCCAATGGAGAGATCATCATGACACTTCTTCAATTACAGGCCACATGACCTGTGGATACACGTTACGTGTCTTTAATGCAGTGGTTTCCATTGCCTTCTGCATCCTCATGTCGTTGATCATTGCTGATTCTTCCGCCTTTAGGGGCAATTGCCCACCCCTAGGACAAGGGAGTGCCCTGAACCTCTATCCGCTCCTCCGCCCTCTTTGACAAGGCCGTTGGCAGAATGAGGCTGACTTCTTATGCCGGAAGTCTTCGGCCGCCAATGCTGATTATTTATCAAAATTTAGGCAGTGGCGGGGATCGAGCCCAGGACCAAAGACATTTTGATTATGAATCAAAGACGCTACCCCCTTTTTTCTTTTTTTAATCTCATTTTGTTCGCTTTCGTTCGTTGCATCTGCTCGCGGCAGACGTCGTAAGACATCCGTTTAAGTTTGTTGTTGATCGATTAACTCAGTTTTTTTGTTATAGAGGACAGTTAACCCTCTGACCGAACACGCTGAGCTACCGTGCCGGCGTCCTAGACCACTGGTAGATAGGTGGTTGGTGCACAAAAGCAGGGTGAGGTCTAACATGGTTGGAAATGTGTCGACCATCTTCGTCAACTGTTGTTTAAATGTGTGGGCAAGCCTCTCTGCCGCGCCATTTGAGGAAGGGTGGAAAGGGAGGCTGCGTATATGTTTGGTACCTTTGGCCTGACGGAAGTCCTGGAAGGATGAAGCTGTGAATTGGGCGCCATTATCGGAGACCAATGTGTGAGGCAGGCCCTCGATGGCGAGAACCTGAGCCAGGGCCGTGAGTGTGGCCTCTGTGGTGGTGGACACCATGTGGACGACATATGGGTATTTGGAGTAGGCATCAACGATAAGTAACAATATGGGACCAAAATCAGGCCCGCAAAGTCGAGATGGATGTGATCCCAGGCGGGTACAGGCCAGGGTGCGAACGACTGAGAGGTGCGTGCCTGGAAACGCGCACGCTCAGTACACCCACTGACCAGGCAGTCAATATCGCCATCAATGCCGGGCCAACACACATGCCGGTGTGCCAAAACATTCATACGGGACAGCACTTCATGCCGTAAATCCGGAGGGATGACCCACCTAATTGGCATTCAGCTCTGTGGCTTTCAGAAGGACATCATCGACCACGGAAAGCCTCTCGAAAATCTGGCCCAAGGGGCCGAATTAGTCTGCATCAGAAAAGTAATATAGAAGGGCCACTAGTGGACCACGTAGCAGAGAACCTCCCACAAGAAAGGGTCGGGGCGGGAAGCCACAGCGACGTGAGCAGCCACAAGAGGCAGACCGTCCAGCGCAACTCAGCAGACGGAATCAATGTGAAAGTAGAGGACCTCCTGTTGGTGAACGCGGGATCGGGGCCTGCATTAGCACGGTGGGTAAGCTTATACTGGGTAAGCTTATACTGGATGGGATAAGCGTAATTTCGTAAAAATAACGCCCAGCGATGGAGAGATTGAGCCGTTCGCTCTGGAAGGTGAGAGCGGGGTCTGAAAAGCGTAACTAAGGGTTTACGGTCCGTCAGGAGGATGAACTTTGTCCCAAAGAGATAGGTGTGAAATATTTAGACGGTGAACACGATCGCTACTGCCTCCTTTTCAATTTGAGAGTAGTTCCGTTGTGCTGGGGTCAATGTCTTAGACGCATAAGCGATGGGCTGTTGAGAGCCATCGGCATTCCGATACGCGAGGGTGGCTCCAATGCTTCATGCTGACGCATCAGCCGCCACAACCAAGGTGCGGTCCGGAGAGAAGGGAGTAAGGCAAGGGGCTGACTTCAGCATCTCCTTTAAACTGACAAAAGCCTGGCCATAGGCAGGAGTCCCATCAAAAGGCACCCTTCTGCGATGCAAGTGATTGAATGGTTGAGCAACAGAGGCAGACTGGGGTAAGAAAGTTAAGCAATAAGTAACCTTGCCCAAAAAGACCTGGAATGCAGATAAGTCCTTGGGACGAGCAAGGGCCTCAATGGCTGCGACATTACGACCTAAAGGGCGAATGCCATCATTGGTAAGCCAGTGGCCTAACTATTCCACTTCTGGTTGAAAAAAAAAAACAACACTTGTCCAACCGACAGCGTAAACCTGCAGATTGCAGAATGTGTAATAAAGTGCTAAGGTTTTGCAAATGTTCTTGGCAGGAACGCCCGGTGACGAAGATGTCATCCAGATAATTCAGGCAGCGTGAGATATGTTGCATAAACTGCTCCAGGAACTGCTGGAAAGTTGCCAGCGCCAAAGAGACACCAAATGGAAGGTGCTTGTACTTGCACAATGCGAAAGACATATTGATAACCAAGATGTTCTGGGAATCGCCATCCAAGGGTATCTGGTGGTATGCCTCAGCCAGGTCGATCTTGGAAAAGTACTCTCCCCCCGGCAAGTTTGGCGAGAAGGTCTTCCTGTCGGAGAATGGGGTAAGTGCCTACTAGGGACTGAGCATTGACAGTAGCGCCGAACTCCCCACATAGTCGAAGGGACCCATTGGGTTTCGGTAAGACCACCAACGGTGTCGCCCAGGCGTTGTATGTCACAGGCTCCAGAACGCAAGTAGCCTGGAGACGATCAAGTCCCTGCTTGACTGCCGGCCATAAGGCCACCGGAAGGGAGCAGGCCTGGGAAAAGCGAGACTGCGCATCCTGCTGAAGTGTAATGTGCGCCTGAAAATCGGAAGCACATCCGAGATCCGTTGCAAACAACGACGCAAAAGCGGATCACAGATCGTCCAAGTCCAGAAAAGGAACAGCTGTGGAAACGACCTAAACTTCATCGGAAATTGAAAAGCCAAACCGCTGAAACGCATCCAGACCAGAAATATCCGAAGCCGACGGAAACTCGTCAACAAACAGGGTAAGGAGCTGGGTAATTCGTTTGTACGTCGCCTGGACGACGAACTGCCCACGAAAGAGAATGGAACCATCTCCATAAGCGACCAAAGCCCGAGAGGGAGGTGATAACTCAGGAGAGCCCAGGCGGGTATACGTCGCCATATTAATCAGGGAGACGGTGGCCCCAGTGTCAACCTGAAAACTGAAATCCTCAGTGAAAAGGCGGAGCATGAGGTAAAGCTTCCGCACTGAAGCGTCATCCTGTGGAACTACCGATTGCATGGGGAGAGCTTGAAGCCCAGGTGGGGCAGGACTGGAGTGAGTCTAGTGACTACGACAAACCAATCGGATGTGGCCCTTCTTGTTACACAGCGTGCACGTTTTCCAGCGGTGGGGGCAATCAGCTCGAGAATGTGCGGTAAAGCACTGGGGGCAAGACGGAATTGCTCCACCCGGCCGGCGATGAGGGTCGACCGGAAGTGCCGCTGCCATAGAGATGTTGGACAAGGGGGAGTCCCGACGGCGCTGGCCTCTGTTGGCAGGGGCACGTCGACATCGCGAGGGCGGAACCCACCGAGACCCATCGGTCGCTGCCACGCCATAAGGCACTCATTAGACAATTGAGCAGTTTCAAAGGAGTACGCAATGCGGAAAATCTGTTCCAAGTAGGGGTTATAGAGGACCTCAGGATCGGGGGCCAGCTGAACCACCACATCCCGGATCGGGGAGTCCGCATACGAGCCTTACAATGCTGATTGACCAGGCTGTTCATAGTACTGTTGGAACTCCAGCCGAGAGGCGATCACATGGTAGCATTGGGAATAATAGTTCGTCAAAAAAAGGCGTATATCCAGGATAGAGAGAGCCACAGCATCGCATAACGGTACCAACTTGCGGAAAAGAAAGAATGTGTCTAGGGAGGCCCAAGACAAAAACCACAAGGCTGCAAGGAGTCATCTGTGACTTGAAAAGCCGTGAAATGTTGTTTCAGTCGATGTAAGTATGTTTCCCAGCCTTCTTTAGCGTCATTGAATGGTGCGAACGACGGCGGACGTGGGAAAGCATCGGACACCCGAGGACGCGGAAGCTGTTGTGGTAATGCATCCCAGGCATCGACTGTGTCCGTTAGCAACCACAGCGACTGTTGTAAGATGTCTAACTGGAGCTGCTGCTGTTGCATGAGCTGCTGCTGTTGCTGCAGAATACAGAGCAACTTCGCCTCCATGCTAACAACTACCACCATTTATCTCGTTGCCAAAATGTTGTAATCGCGACCAGAATAGTTGCAGGGTTTGCCGAGAATGAAAGCACGATGAGATCCAACGGAAGTGGTTCACGAACAAACAAAACGAACGCGGAAGAAAGGACACCAACATCGACTAACGACCGAGCAAGACCTAACAAACAAGAACACGCAAATAGAAATGGGGTCACAAGCGAAACCTCACGAATCCACAACGTCCACTCGTACACAGAAACCAAGTAAACACGCTGTCTGTAGGCGAGATGTCGATAGACTAACGCGAATATCAGATTACCTGCTGAGCTTTTCTTTTTTTTTCTTTTTTTGGAGTTTCGATTCCCCCAGAAGGGGGGCGAGCTGGCAGCAGCTTAGTATGCCGCTCTTCAGCCTACAGAATTTGTTTTAAAAAAGAGGAAGATAATAAATAATAAAAACAGGTGATAAAATCGGAGACTTCAATGGTAACATAGCGGAAAAATTCGTGGAACTTAAAACATAGAAACAAAGGGATGATGATTCTAATAAAATACATATGAAGCAGACAGGTAAAATAGTAGACAGACAAATAGATAACACGGCGACAGTCTGGTTTCTGTTAGCAAGAGACATAAAATTCACACCCAGCGACAGCATGATTTCTGTTCGCAACACTGGGTAAAATAAAATCAATAATGCAGAATCGTCTACTGCAAATTAATAACTACCTCAGTGATCACCCGTTTCGGATGATGTTCTTTTCGGGCGAACTTTTGCATCCATGAGCATTTGCCTTTGTTTCCAGTATTTCATGTCATCCCACAAATTGTGGTAAGAGAATTCGTAGGTAGCGATTAGCAATATAGCTGCGCAGATTGCCGATGTGGGGCGGCCATATATCCGGACTCAGTAAGTCACAGATTCACAACAGACACAGACATCGATATAAAATATTTGACTCATATGCGTACAAGCAAGTAGAAAACAGACTGACATACCTCCAGAATGCAAAGTAAATAGGAGGATATGAACATAAAGCCGGCCCTGGTGGCCAAGCGGTTAAAGGCGCTACAGTCTGGAACCGCGCGACCGCTACGGTCGCAGTTTCGAATCCTGCCTCGGGCATGGATGTGTGTGATGTCCTTAGGTTAGTTAGGTTTAAGTAGTTCTAAGTTCTAGGGGACTGATGACCTTAGCAGTTAAGTCCCATAGTACTCAGAGCCATTTGCACCATTTTTTGAACATAAAGTCCAGAATCAGAAACGACGCGATGTATCACAGTTCAATTGCAGTATTAGAATCAGAATCAACTCTAGAATCGCAGTGACCCCCAGAATGTTGCTGCTGCAGTTTTTCTCTACTTTCCCCAACTATGGCCTTTCAATTCGGTAATTTTCTCGTCTTGTCAATGGTGGGCTCAAATTGCAATGCCCACCAATGAACGAATGATGCTGAGTAACTTCAATCCTTCCAGTCTTCATTACAGGCAGCCATCCTTTACGTTCCCGCTTAGAAAGACTTATATAACCTGCTTCTCAGGTGGCTGGATTTCCCACGATCAGCAGACCGTGTGATGCAACTTAACAGCAGAACCGTCTGTTTGAATCACCCTGAACTCTTCCATCAAGTGTTCCAGATCCACAAGAATTGAAGGCGGCCCTTAGTTGTCAGTTTGGTATCGGGCGCCGCGGAGGCTGAATACTTCCCATAGGAGATGGATTCAGCCATTAGCGCCTCAGGGGGCACCGTAGCCGTGACGTGCAGTGGTCACACGGCGAAAGCGCCATCGTCTCGCCACCTGAGAACGGCAGCCTATAGTGTTCCACGTAGCCGGTATACAGGTAGACGCCAAGCTAAACGCCAGTCTCAGTGCTTACATCTTTCCTACCTCTCTTCGGTCTACTAGGGCAGTGTGGTAACTACGTTGCTTGTCACCCGATAACTCTCTTTGGCCGCGTCTTGAATTTGACTCTCCATTACTCTTAGCCTTCCTATCGTCGTTGTGGTGACAGCGTAGCGCCACGTTGCCGTCTAGGCTGTTTGTCCTCGTCCTGGTCTGTTTTCTTGTACGCTGACTGTCGGTCGTATTTCGTTCGCCTAACTTTAGTTGGATTGTTCTTCCGCAGGCAGCTCTTCCGCCTGATGGCTTTGTCCATTCTTCATTATTCTGGAACTCCGATGTGCGCACAGACATCAGGCTACCTGCGGTTTAGCAGCAATCTTCCCGGTCAGTATCCCACAGCTGTCAGTCAGTCTTTAAACAGGGTACCTGCTCCAGAGCGAAGAACATTAGTTGTATACCGCATATGTTCATCTTCACCCTCTTGAAAGTCTCGCGACGACAAGGGGTAGGGTAAATGGAATACTTTCATCCATAGCATCAGTTGTTGACTACTACAAATTTTACCAATTCTGATACGTACAACATCAACTGAATACATCTGTAAAAGTATTAAGATTTTAATTAATACATTTTGTTGGATATTTCAGTCGGATATTGAGGAAAAAATATGAGCAAATGCTTTTCGGCGATGTTCCACCATGGGAGACATTACACGGTGTTTTGTAGTAGCAACTGATAGTAAAATGGAGAAAAAATGTAGTAAGATTTTACTGAATGGTACTGCATATCATGAGGATAATGTATGTTGGCTGCATTCCCTCACAGACAAAGTGAAGCACCTTGGAGACATGGTCTGATGTCAAAGTAACTTTGTACAGGTACTCACCACAGGCGTTACAGCTGTTGGTAACAGATAGTCTGGTGTCTAACGCCGCGGGTTTCGAATCGGCGCCAGAAGGCATTTACCTCGATTACCACTAGAGGTCTCTCCAGCCGTCGCGCCGTAAGCCGTAAGCCTGCGTATAATGTGAGGAAGCCACAGTGGAGCATGTGGTCCCAGCGGCCAATAGCAACGTACTCTATCAGGTATTTAAGTGCATGCCTCTCGCTCAGCAGGTCCCCGACACCCAATGTGGCTTCCTTCTTTGCCGATGACCAACTCCTACGCTCACTAATCTCCTTTCCCTCCAGCTTAACTCCCATCACTCCACCATTTTTGTCTCCCTCGACCTCGAAAAGGCCTACGACCGTGTCTGGCATCCCGGTCTCCTGTTTCATCTCCAAACCTACGCCCTTCCTATCAACTACATCTGTCTCATGGCCTCCTTCCTCTCCCGCCGCAACCTCCTATGTTACCATCCATAATGCCAAGTCTCACACCTTCTACCCTTCTGCAGGTGTGCCCCAGGGCTCTGTCCTCTCCCCTCTCCTCTACCTCCTGTACATGACAGATATGCTCCAACCCCCCCACCCCCTGTCCAGTACACCTCTTGCAGTATGCCGATGACACCGTATACCTCGCCCTCACTCCTACCCTCCAAAAGTCCTAACACCTTCTCCAGAATCACCATGACCTTTTTGCCACATGGTGTAACCAGTGGCTCCTGAAAATCAATCCTTATGAGACCCAGGCAATCATCATAGGTCGTACCACTCGCTCTTTCTGGCTCCTGGATTTCTCCCTTACTGTCTGCACTCGTCCTGTCCGCCTGTCCCCCACCCTCACCTACCTTGGCCTCACCATTAACAATCACCTCACCTGGATCCCTCATCTCCACTCCATCCAATCCAAAACCCACAACCGCCTCCAACTCCTCAAACTCCTCTCTGACCGGATATGGGGGTTTCACCCCCCTACCATCTTCCACACCTACAAATCCTTAATCCGTCCCATCCTCTGTTATGCCAGTCCCACCTGGATATATGCCCCCCCTCCCCAAATTCTATAAGTCCCTCCAGATCCTTGAGCGTCATGCACTCCGCCTCGCCTTCAGTATACGCCTCCCGACCCCACGCAGATCCTCTATGACCTCATTCCTTTCCCCCATTTGCTCCTATTCCTCAAACATCTCCACATACTCTACACCTCCCGCCGCCTTGATCCCTTTCACTCCCTGGTTGCTCCTCTCTTCTCCTATCCCCACCCCCTGCCATGCCTTCATTGTTGTGTCCCTCTTACCCTCCATCTCTACACCCTTCATCTCCTTTCCCAAGGTGGCTTCCATCAACACCCCCTCCCAGATGATGCCCTCTCTCCCTCCATTTATTCCTCCTATCAACTCTGATCCTCACCCCCCCCCCCTCCTTTTCTCCATCCTTTGTCTGGGCTCCCTCTTCTCCCCCATTCCATCCTGTTCCTCTTCCCAACTACCCTCTCCCTACCTCCCTTTTCCCCACCTAGTCCTTTTGTATTCCCCTCCTCTGCCTTCCCCACTCCCTGTCACTTCTGCCCAGCACCCTCCCCTCTCTTACGGGTCCTCGTCCTCCATCGGCTCCTTTCCCCCTTCCCCCCCTTCGTTTTTCCCATCATCTGTCCAGGTTCCCCCCCACCTGCCCTCGGCTGTGGTATGTCGTATTTGCCAACTTTTTTAGTACAGTGCTCAAGTGAATGTTCAGTATTCCGTATCTTTTAATCATTGGGAAAGAAAAGATGGATTTTTGTGGTATGCTGTATCTTTAAGCAACCAAATACAATGATAGCTTCTTTATTTAATATAGTGTTTAATTTACTATAATTTTTTTGCGTTTAGAGACTGGTCATATTGAGTTGGTTAACGCAAGGGTATGTAGGAAGAAAGCGAGGTGCAAGGAACCAAAAATGAAACATGAATGAAATTAGGATGAAATCTAGACCATTAGCTGTTTACAGGCGTTGATAAATACCAACAAAAAGAAAATAAGTTGATGGTAGCTTCAAAATTTAACACTCAATATTAAAACATTCGTGACTAGAGATCTATGAAGAACCGTTACGTTTATTATATACACAATATATAACTTTGCAAAATTATATGAATAGGGGTCTATGAAATCTTCCATTTCTTTTCCGTTTTGTTTGTCTTCAGATTCAGATGTTGTCTTCAACATTCAGGTTGTGACCAGCCACCTGGAATGAAACAAACATAAGCAATTTATAAGAAACTACGTGCCAGTCATTCTTTCAAAATAAACTTTCAGTTGCAGCAACAATTTCGCAACAGTTGTTAAAAAACTTCATGGTGTGTGATGCACAGAAGCATGAATACAAGAGATTTTCACGCACAACTAAAGCACCATTCTTCTGCTAGGGATGCCTGTAGAGAATTTATGTTCGATTCGTTGGGGTCTTTCAACATGCAAAATTTATTATAATTTTTCAGTTCGGCCAGAGACTTACTGACAATGGAGCCTGCTGTTTAATCGTCAGCTCTGTGTGCAACTTGTAACTGCGTACTGATATTATCCTAGCGCAAATAATTTTCCTGTTTCACGGTCTATTAAGATGTTAGGACAGTTCGTTATGAACTGGTTCATATTATTACTTAAGTTCCTATTATTGCGTTCATCAACGGTAATGGCAGAATGGCTTCCGCTACACCACAGCAACATCCTATCCTCAGTTCGCTAGCGGTAAACAACTTGCTTAGTGTCTAATTATAAATACGTGCTTCCAAATGTTTATTTTCTTCATTTCGCAGGCAATCTGTGCTCTGTTTAAGATAAAATAACATTCCATTCCCTCCACACACACAAACACACACACTCTCACACACACACACACACACACGCACACACAATTATAGTGGCGGATACTGCGTTGTTTTTGTGCAACATGCAAGTGAAATTATGTTAGTGCCACATCAATAAACGCGAAAATCGAATAACAGCTAGCAGAGTAGAAAGTATGTACACGTAGCCAGTAATAGATCGTAATTACGAAGTTTGCAAAGTGTAGTTAGGTCAACCAAGTTGTTAATTTCGCACGGGGCAGCTGTAGCTCCCTATTTGCTGTTCCTCGGTTCTGGTATACGAATATATTTTGAAAATGCACACATTAGTTACAAAATATGGCGTAGGGTATAATGAATTAAATAATTCATAATCCAAATTTAAAATGCAGTGATAATAAATATAATTCTTACAATGAAGAAAACAACACTTTTAGAAAGTACTTCCCAGAAAGCGTCTTAGTAAAATCTTAGACTGTGAGCTTCATCGGATTATCTTGTAACGCTAAAATGTCACTTAAAAGAGGGTTCAGCTTCAGAAAGTGATATGTGATTGGTTAGAACAATTTTTGAGTAACAGAAAGCATGTTTTCTGGGGAGCGACTGTTCAACATGAACCAAGCAAAAATATCGTGTCGTCATAAGAAAGCCCATCGGAATAACTGTGGTTCTCAGCACACGTAAAAGATCGACTATACATTGTGTTCGTAACCAATTTGAAATGAGTGTAGGCTTGTTGCAGAGGAAGCTGTGCCGAGAAGTAATTTTTAAGAAAAAAATTTGATTCTTAGTGACGCTTCCTAGTTATTTAGCACGGAGGTTAGCCAATCAGGGAGTCACTCACGAATTCAAATAGCCTGCCAGTGGCGTTGGCGCCAAACATGTGCCTCGTTTTGTTTCCTGAAACCGAATAAATTTATCTTTTGCTCACCTAGCTTAACATTGTAACTTCCGGAAAAGGCACATTTCACCTGGGAACGAGCATTTCAATAAGTGGTGACTCACGGAACAAGCGATATCTGTGCACGTCGTTTTAGTTTGTGCAAGTGCTTAAATTTGTGCACGCAACGACCTGATTGGCTAATTTCAGTGCTACATAACTCGGAAATGGTACAAAGTATCAAATTTCTTCTTGGTAATTATTTCTCATCATAACCTCACCTGAAACACCTTCAGAGTTTATCAGACTGTACTGTCATATTATAGACTTATATCAGGCTTCCTGGCAAATTAAAACTGTGTGCCGGACTGAGACTCGAACTTGGGACCTTTTTCTTTCGCGGGCAACTGCTCTACCATCTGAACTGCCCAAGCATGACTCACGACCCGCCCTCACCTATCTTCCAAACTTCTGTGAAGTTTGGAAGATAGGAGACGAGGTACTGTCAGAACTGAAGCTGTGAGGACGGGTCGTGAGTCGTGCTTGGGTAGTTCAGATGGGAGAGCACTTCCCCGTGAAAGACAAAGGTCCCAAGGTTGAGTCTCGGTCCGGCACACAGTTTCAATCTGCCAGGAAGTTTCATGTAAGCGCACGCTCCACTGTAGAGTGAAGATCTCATTCTTGTAACCAGCTGTCTGTAGGAAATTTCACTTTCACAATTATGTGTAGAAACGATTTGACAAAAGTTCGTATTGCTTTAATGAACAGTAGCTGTTGTTCAATATGCATAATATTATACACTGAGAGGGCAAAGGCCGTGCGATGGCCATATGCACATATACAGAAGGCGGTAGGACAGAGTGCACAAGGTATAAAAGGGCAGTGCGGTGACAGAGCTGTCATTTGTATTCCCATAATTTATGTGGAAAGGTCTCCGACGTCGTTATGGCTGCACGACGGGAAGCGACAAACTTTGAACGCGGAATTGTAGTTGGAGATAGACGCATGGGACATTCCTTTCCGGAAATCGTTCGGGAATTTAATATTCCGAGATCCAAAGCGTCAAGTCTGTGCCGAAAATATCAGATCTCACTCATTATCTCTTACCAAAGACAACGCAGTGGCCGACAGCTTTCACTTAACGACCAAGAGCAGCAGCGTTCTGTGCAGTTGTCAGTGGTGACACAGAAGCGATATTGTTTTAAATAACCGCAGAAATCAATATGGGACGCGCAACAAACCTATCTGTTATGACAGTGCGGTGAAATTTGGCGTTAATGGGCTATGGCGGCAGATGAATGGCACGAGTACCGTTGTTAACAAGACGACATCGCCTGCAGCGCTTCTCCTGGACATGTGATAATGTAGGTTGGACCTTAGACGAATGGAAAACCGTGGCCTGTTCAGGTGAATCTCGATTTCAGTTGGTAATAGCAGATGGTAGGTTTCGAATGTGCCGCAGACCCAAGTGGTCAACATAGCACTGTGCAAGCTGGTGGTGGCTCCATAATGGTGTGGGCTGTGTTAACATGGAATGGACTTGTTCCTCTGTTCCAACCAAACTGATCATTGATTGAAATGGTTATGTATGGCTACGTGGAGACCATTTGCAGCCATTCATATATTTCATATTCCCAAACAGTGATGGAATTTACGTGGATAACGATGTGCCATGTCCCCGGAAGACAACTGTTCGCGATTGGATTGAAGAACGTTCTGTTGAGGTCCAGCGAATGATTTGGTCACCGCCGGCCGGAGTGGCCGAGCGGTTCTAGGCGCTACAGTCTGGAACCGCGCGACTGCTTCGGTCGCAGGTTCGAATCCTGCCTCGGGTATGGATGTGTGTGAAGTCCTTAGATTAGTTAAATTCAAGTAGTTATAAGTTCTAGGGTACAGATGACCTCAGAAGTTAAGCCCCACAGTGCTCAGAGCCATTTTTGATTTGGTCACGCAGATCGCCCGACATGAATTGTCCATTTGCTGTTAAGATAAAAATTTGATGCACTGGGTCCTGTGGTCCAGCTGAACGGATCATTGACTGGAAATGTTTTTACTCGGCTGGTTGGAGATCATTTCCAGTCATTCATGGACTTCATGTTCCCAAACAACAATGGAATTTTTATGGGTGAGATTGGAAGGTGTCACCTTTCACAAGTTGTTCGCGACTGGCTTGAAGAACATTGTGGACAATTCGAGGGAATGATTTGGCCACACAAATCACCGGACATGAGTCCCGTCGAAAATTTTATGTGACATAATCGAGAGGCTAGTTCGTGCACAAAATCCTGCATCTACCACACTTTCGCAATTATGGACGGCTTTAGAGGGAGTTTGGCTTAATATTTCTGTAAGGGTCCTCCAACGACTTCATGAGTCCATGCTACTTCCAGTACCTCCACTGGGGCAGAGAAATGAAGTCTGGCATGGTATTAAGAGGAAGACCATGACGTATGTCCCTTTTGTACATCACACAAAAACTTAAAAAGGGAGTCTTTGAAAGAAAGTGCAAGCAATTCCGCAGAAATCCTGAGGAGAATAATGTTGAGAAATGGTGCTGTTGGAATTTCCTCTCCCCTTCGTGATGTATCATGCGTAAGTATCACGAAAATAAAATAAGGGAGATTAGAATGTGTAAAAGAAACTTTTTCTTCGCTCAGTATGTAAAAGCAAACGGGAAAAATCGATAGTGTTTGTATGAAGTATCCTCCTCCGTGAGCCGTTAAGTTGTTTGTATCGTATATTTGAAAATTAAGAAGTATATGTAAAAACCGGACGCATGTTTCTCTGAAGCGCATAGTTCGCTACCTTTCATGAGTGCTGAATGAAAATTGCTCTCGGGATACAGTACTAAAATAAATACTTTATGAACGGACGTCACTTATCCCTGTTAGTGTTCAGGTTTATCGCAAACATAAGGAAACCGATGATTTATAAAGCAAATATATTATTTAGATTAATAGTTAGTAGAGACTTGGAAAGTTCGTTAGCGATTGAAACACCTGAAAATGATGGTTTCTCTTAATGATGAACCAGAAGATTTTAAAGGAACTAGCGGTATTTGGTATTTTCTTTGAACACATATGTTTATGTTTTCCTAAGAGTCCGCTGTAACGTCTCTCATTGTCTCTTGACTGCTTCGCCTTGTGGTACCCTAATTTAGATTTTACGTGGTTTCTTTAAATCGACGAAGGTGAATGACGGACGGATGCTTTAGTAGGGGCACAGCTATCGTGTGACTTCAAATTTCGATCGTCCTTTATCTTTCCTTCTCACAGATGAATGATAAATTACAGGACTAGCTTGGTGTTTGATCATAATTAAATGATTCCATTTGTGCGTCTTTTTCATTTTGCGGGCGGTCTGTGCTTCTTGTAAGATAAAATAGCATTCCATTGTCGCCACACACGCACACGCACGCACACACACACACACACACACACACACACACACACACACACACACACACATACACACACACACTACTATAGTGACGGATACTGCGCTGTTTTTGTGCGTCATACAAGTGAAATTATGTTAGTGCCACATTAATAAAAGCGAAAATCGGAATAACAACAAGCAGAGTAGAAACGAATCACACGTAACTAGTAATACATCGTAATTATACAATTCGCGAAGTGTAGTAGCTAAACAGTGTTGCTAATCTCTCAGAAGCCAGCTGCAGTTCCCTGTTTCCAGTTGATGTTCTATCCAAGTACTTACTGAACATTCAAATATTTATTACGCCAACTGAAGATAAGTGAAAGCCCGGTAAAGTTACTGGTATGGATAAAAACTCATAACATAGTGTCTGGTTACTGTACTCCTTAAAATAATATGTTCCCCAGACGGAGCTCAGCAACCAATTTGCCTTGGAAATGAGCGTTTGGTGTCATTGGCCCGGAGGCCCCTCACGGGGCAGGACCGGCTGCCTTGGCGCAGGTCGTATTACATTCGAGGCCACATTGGGCGACCTGTGCGCCGAATGGGTATGAAATGATGATGAAGACAACACAACACCCAGTCCCTGAGCGGAGAAAACCTCCGTTCTAGCTGGGAATCGAACTCGGGCTCTTAGGACAGCAATCCGTCACGCTAACCACTCAGTTATCGGGGCGGTCAACCAAGGGAAGCATCTCGAAACTTTTGGTCAGAACCGGGGGATGGGAATGACTTTTTTTTAATTCTTGTTGAATATCTCCTGCACCAAAAATTTTAAAACCGTCTTGATAGCGTACACTTTTTCAATGGTAACCGGATTGAACAAAATACGATCGTCTTAAGACCAATCTCTTCATGTGATGAGCAGAGACGGAGGGAGGAACGCCAACGATATATGCATAGGCACGAACGTCAGTTGCACAGCAGTCGAAGTTTGTGACTTTGCACGCATAACAGTCGACGTTTGTATCTTTACATGTATACGAGGACGTGCTGGAGAGCAATGTCTCCGAACATTTTATGTCACAACTTTTCAGCTAAAACAAATATTTTTAACATTTAGCAATTATATTTTTCACGTCTACATACTTGGAAATCTCTGCGCTTGAGGGTTCAGAAATGGAACGTCACCATGCTGGCGCGTGAGAGACAGAGGGCTGTAATCTAATTTAGAAATCGAAAAGTTCGTCCACTCAGGTCAATGATCGTGGAGACAGAACAACAGAACGTTCAGGTTAGGCTTTGACATTCTCTGCCGCGCGGCATTAGCCGAGTGGTCTAGGGCGCTGAAGTCATGGACTATGCGGCTGGTCCCGGCGGAGGTTCGAGTCCTCCCTCGGGCATGGATGTGTGTGTTTGTCCATAGGGTAATTTAGCTTAAGTAGTGTGTAAGCTTAGGGACTGATGACCTTAGCAGTTAAGTCCCATAAGATTTCACACACATTTGAACTTTTTTTTGACATTCTCTTCAAGTAAATTTATTATGGGAAGAGTAGTTCGCATTTCGTAGCAAGCACGGACATAACAAGAAGAACCGCAACACCACAAGATGATTAAACTTATTACAACTTTAAATGGAGACTGAACTTGAGAGGTCATCAGTCCCCTAGAACTTAGAACTACGTAGACTTAACTAACCTAAGGACATCACACACATCCATGCCCGTGGCACGATTCGAACCTGCGACCGTAGCGGTAGCGCGGTTCCAGACTGTAGTGCCTAGAACCGCTCGGTCACCCTGGGCAGCTTAAATGGAGTTCGAAAGCGACACGTACCTCATGCCCTGTAGAGCCTCCGGCACAACCTGCCCATGTGCACAGTTCCGGCCCCGCACCTGTGCCGCATCTTGATTATGTCGCCATCGTATCGCATCCTCGTTTTCTCCCAGGGCCATCTCCAGGCGGCCGCGGGGGCGACGAGAGTGAACGAAGCCACCACCACGAGCAGCAGCAGCACCATGCATGGCCTCATGGCGCTTGTGGTCTCTGTGTGAAATAAGTGTGGCTGCAGCGCTACACAGATGAGGCCTTCGGAGGCTATCTCTTGCCGGTGGCTTTTTATCTGCGGACGCTGACGTCATGTACCGGTGCAATGGGATGCGCGGCGGTCACACGCACTGGACGCAGGTTTGAAGTTAAGCGGCTAGGGGAAGGACTGCACTGTGACAAAGAGCCACTCTCGATAGAAAGCAGTAATTTGGCATAGCGGAATACGTAGTGCCCGTCAATCTCGCACGTGAAAGTCAGAGACGATGCAATATTTACACAACTTGACTAAAACCCTCGTCGCCAGTTTTGTACTGGTGCAGTCCACAGCTATGGCAATCCCTCCCTATCACTATTACACAGCTATGCTCCAGGGCCAAGTAACGGGATAGGGGAACGAAGCTACTACAACACTCCAACAAATTAGTAACAAAGTCACACAAATGAGTTAAAATGAGTTACTTATCTTTGTGACTAGTTTAATACTGAAGCCTGAACACTGCTTGTAACATACACAAAAAAAGTCCTCAATGGAAATTGGAAATTTGTGGTACGATTCTACGGAACCAAACTGCTGAGGTCATCGGTCCTTAGGTTTACACACTAGTTAATCTAACTTAAATTAACTTACGCTAAGGACGACACACACACACACCCATGCCCGAGGAAGGATACGAACCTCCGACAGGGGTAGCCGCGCGTAACGTGGCAAGGAGACCTAGACTGTGCGGCTACCCCTCGCGGCGCCCTCAATGGATAAGTGCAAATAATCGTAGATAAACTCCACAGTACGTAGCAAATGCAATTTACAACAATTGTCTGCTCACTTCTAAGAGTTGGATGCTCCCTGTCTAAGTCGGCCCTGGACGATGATCTGTAACCAAGTGGGCGGGAGCTGCTCTTCTGTCTTCCGAGAAAGCTTCTGTCCGTTCTCGTCCTGTCATTGGGGAATTGTACTCGGCAGGTAACTGGCAGAGGCGAAGTCGATATCTTCATCCTCAGCGACAACCGTGACTTTGGTGGATCTCGCGTAAGTAGTGCTTTTTTCCTAGCTGCTCTTATTCGGACGACACAGCAAATGTGACAGTAAAAATTAATGTGGTTCCAGTCCCTCGGTTTGGGCCAAGGTTTTCGGCTGATTTCCTTTGGTGGAAAGGCGTATGCCGGAGATGGTAACCTTGTCCCTTTTATTCTCAATTCGTGTTCTCCACCTGCCCCACTATCAACTTGTCTGATATTTGGCTGAAGAGAACCGCGACTATCTCATGGGCAGAAACTCGAACAGCCCGCTCAACTCCTACGAGAGGTGAATAAAGAAAATGTGTTCTTCAGTAATAATTTCCTTCGACTCAGTTTGTAGAATCTTTAGCAAACGATTCAACATTAGTTAATGTCTTGTTTCTCCAGTCGATTCAGTACACACGCAAACGATTTAACATTAGTTAATGTCTTGTTTCTCCAGTCGATTCAATACACACACACACACACACACACACACACACACACACACACACACACACACTCACAGCTGCAACATTAACACGTACACAACATTTTATCTTTTGGCTGGAACAACGACCTCAAGCCCACATGAAAATTAATGTAGTTGCAATCACTCCGTCCATTAAAATTGCTACACCACGAAGATGACGTGCTACAGACGGGAAATTTAACCGACAGGAAGATGAAGCTCTGATATGCAAATGATTAGCTTTTCAGAGCATTCACACAAGGCTGGCGCCGGTGGCGACACCTACAACGTGCTGGTATCAGGAAATTTTTCAACCGATTTCTCATACACAAGCAGCAATTGACCGGCGTTGCCAGGTGAAACGTTGTTGTGATGCCTCGTGTAAGGAGGAGAAATGCGTACCATCACGTTCCCGACTTTGATAAAGGTCGGATTGTAGCCTATCGCGATTGCGGTTTATCGTATCGCGACGTTGCTGCTAGCGTTGGTCGAGATACGATGACTGTTAGCAGAATATGGAGTCGGTGGGTTCAGGAGAGTAATAGGAACGCAGTCTGGATCCCAACGGCCTCGTATGACTAGCGGTCGAGATGACAGGCGTCTTATCCGCATGGCTGTAACGGATCGTGCAGCCACGTCTCGATCTCTGAGTCCACAGATGGGGACGTTTCCTAGACAACAACCATCTGCACGAACTGTTCGACGACGTATGCAGCAGCGTGGACTATGAGCTCTGAGACCATGGCTGCGGTTAATCTTGACGCTGCATCACAGACAGGAGCGCCTGCGATGGTGTATTCAACGACGAACCTGGGTGCACGAATGGCAAAACGTCATTTTTTCGGAAGAATGCAAGGTTCTGTTTACAGCACCATGATGGTCGCATGCGTGTTTGGCGACATTGCGGTGAACGCACATTGAAAGGGTATATTCGTCATCACCATACTGGCGTATCACCTGGCGTGATGGTATGGGGTGCCATTGGTTACACGTCTCGGTCACCTCTTGTTCGCATTGACGGCACTTTGAACAGTGGACGTTACATTTCAGATGTGTTACGACCCGTGGCTCTACCCTTCATTCGATCCCTGCGAAACCCAACATTTTAGCAGGATAATGCACGACCGCGTGTTGCAGGTCCAGTACGGGCCTTCCTGGATACAGAAAATGTTCGACTGCTGCCCTGGCCAGCACATTCTCCAGATCTCTCACCAATTGAAGACGTCTGGTCAATGTTGGGCGAGCAACTCGCTCGTCACAATTCGCCAGTCACTACTCTTGATGAACTGTGGTATCGTGTTGAAGCTGCATGGGCAGCTGTACCTGTACACGCCATCCAAGCTCTGTTTGACTCGATGCCCTGGCGTATCAAGGCCGTTATCACGGCCAGAGGTGGTTGTTCTGGGTACTGATTTCTCAGGAGCTATGCACCCAAATTGCGTGAAAATGTAATCACATGTCAGTTGTAGTATAATATATTTGTCCAATGAATACCCGTTTATCATCTGCATTTCTTCTTGGTGTAGGAATTTTAATGGCCAGTAGTGTTGTTCCAGTCAGTCTGTTTCGACCAATGTTTCCGGAGTTTCCTATGGTGGCAAGGCGTGTACCGGCACTGGCAGACTAACATTAAGTTGAATGCAACAGCGACGCTCCAAGGGAATTATCTTTAACAACGCGCTTCACTTCTTGAAGAGGAGAATAAATGGTATGTCCTGTTCAGTAATCATTTCCTTCACCTAAGAAAGTTCAATTAGTAGCATGCGATTTAACATTAATAATATGCGCAAACAGTAGTGTGTAGTGTGTAAACAGTAGTGTGTAAAAGTAGGATGAAGCAAACAGCTTGGTGGAATGATACAGTCAAGGCAGCCTGTGAAAGGAAAAAGAAGGCGTATCAAAAATGGCTACATACCAGAACCCAGGTAGACAGAGAAAGTTATGTTGAAGAAAGAAACAAAGCCAAACAGATAATTGCAGCATCCAAGAGGAAATCGTGGGAAGACTTTGGATACAGGTTGGAGACTATGGGCCAAGCTGCTGGAAAACCATTCTGGAGTGTAATTAGCAGTCTTCGAAAGGGAGGTAAGAAGGAAATGACAAGTATTTTGGACAGGTCAGGAAAACTGCTGGTGAACCCTGTGGATGCCTTGGGCAGATGGAGGGAATATTTTGAAGAGTTGCTCAATGTTGGTGAAAATGCGATCAGTAATGTTTCAGATTTCGAGGTAGAATGGGATAGGAATGATGATGGAAATAGGATCACATTTGAGGAAGTGGAAAAAATGGTCAATAGATTGCAGTGCAATAAAGCGGCTGGGGTGGATGAAATTAAGTCGGAACTCATCAAATACAGTGGAATGTCAGGTCTTAAATGGCTACATAGGATAATTGAAATGGCCTGGGAGTCGGGACAGCTTCCATCAGACTGGACAAAAGCAGTAATCGCACCAATCTTTAAACATGGAAACAGAAAAGATTGTAACAACTACAGAGGTATCTCTTTAATCAGCGTTGTGGGTAAAATCTTCTCAGGTATTGTTGAAAGGAAAGTGCGAGTATTAATTGAGGACCAATTGGATGAAAATCAGTGTGGGTTTAGACCTCTTAGAGGTTGTCAGGACCAGATCTTTAGCTTACGGCAAATAATGGAGAAGTGTTATGAGTGGAACAGGGAATTGTATCTATGCTTTATAGATCTAGAAAAGGCATATGACCGGGTTCCTAGGAGGAAGTTATTGTCTGTTCTACAAGATTATGGATTAGGAGGCAAACTTTTGCAAGCAATTAAAGGTCTTTACATGGATAGTTAGGCAGCAGTTAGAGTTGACGGTAAATTGAGTTCATGGTTCAGAGTAGTTTCAGGGGTAAGACAAGGCTGCAACCTGTCTCCACTGTTGTTCATATTATTTATGGATCATATGTTGAAAACAATAGACTGGCTGGGTGAGATTAAGATATGTGAACACAAAATAAGCAGTCTTGCATATGCGGATGACTTAGTTGTGATGGCAGATTCGATTGAAAGTTTGCAAAGTTATATTTCAGAGCTACACTCCTGGAAATTGAAATAAGAACACCGTGAATTCATTGTCCCAGGAAGGGGAAACTTTAATGACACATTCCTGGGGTCAGATACATCACATGATCACACTGACAGAACCACAGGCACATAGACACAGACAACAGAGCATGCACAATGTCGGCACTAGTACAGTGTATATCCACCTTTCGCAGCAATGCAGGCTGCTATTCTCCCATGGAGACGATCGTAGAGATGCTGGATGTAGTCCTGTGGAACGGCTTGCCATGCCATTTCCACCTGGCGCCTCAGTTGGACCAGCGTTCGTGCTGGACGTGCAGACCGCGTGAGACGACGCTTCATCCAGTCCCAAACATGCTCAATGGGGGACAGATCCGGAGATCTTGCTGGCCAGGGTAGTTGACTTACACCTTCTAGAGCACGTTGGGTGGCACGGGATACATGCGGACGTGCATTGTCCTGTTGGAAAATCAAGTTCCCTTGCCGGTCTAGGAATGGTAGAACGATGGGTTCGATGACGGTTTGGATGTACCGTGCACTATTCAGTGTCCTCTCGACGATCACCAGTGGTGTACGGCCAGTGTAGGAGATCGCTCCCCACACCATGATGTCGGGTGTTGGCCCTGTGTGCCTCGGTCGTATGCAGTCCTGATTGTGGCGCTCACCTGCACGGCGCCAAACACGCATACGATCATCATTGGCACCAAGGCAGAAGCGACTCTCATCGCTGAAGACGACACGTCTCCATTCGTCCCTCCATTCGCGCCTGTCGCGACACCACTGGAGGCGGGCTGCACGATGTTGGGGCGTGAGCGGAAGACGGCCTAACGGTGTGCGGGACCGTAGCCCAGCTTCATGGAGACGGTTGCGAATGGTCCTCGCCGATACCCCAGGAGCAACCGTGTCCCTAATTTGCTGGGAAGTGGCGGTGCGGTCCCCTACGGCACTGCGTAGGATCCTACGGTCTTGGCGTGCATCCGTGCGTCGCTGCGGTCCGGTCCCAGGTCGACGGGCACGTGCACCTTCCGCCGACCACTGGCGACAACATCGATGTACTGTGGAGACCTCACGCCCCACGTGTTGAGCAATTCGGCGGTACGTCCACCCGGCCTCCCGCATGTCCACTATACGCCCTCGCTCAAAGTCCATCAACTGCACATACGGTTCACGTCCACGCTGTCGCGGCATGCTACCAGTGTTAAAGACTGCGATGGAGCTCCGTATGCCACGGCAAACTGGCTGACACTGACGGCGGCGGTGCACAAATGCTGCGCAGCTAGCGCCATTCGACGGCCAACACCGCGGTTCCTGGTGTGTCCGTTGTGCCGTGCGTGTGATCATTGCTTGTACAGCCCTCTCGCAGTGTCCGGAGCAAGTATGGTGGGTCTGACACACCGGTGTCAATGTGTTCTTTTTTCCATTTCCAGGAGTGTAGATCAGAAATGTAAGGACTATGGTATGAAGATTAGCATCTCCAAAACGAATGTAATGTCAGTGGGAAAGAAATATAAACGGATTGAGTGCCAAATAGGAGGAACAAAGTTAGAACAGGTGGACGGTTTCAAGTACTTAGGATGCATATTCTCACAGGATGGCAACATAGTGAAAGAACTGGAAGCGAGGTGTAGCAAAGCTAATGCAGTGAGCGCTCAGCTACGATCTACTCTCTTCTGCAAGAAGGAAGTCAGTAGCAAGACTAAGTTATCTGTGCACCGTTCAATCTTTCGACCAACTTTGTTGTATGGGAGCGCAAGCTGGGTAGATTCAGGTTACCTTATCAACAAGGTTCAGGTTACGGATATGAAAGTAGCTAGGATGATTGCAGGTACTAGTAGATGGGAACAATGGCAGGAGGGTGTCCACAATGAGGAAATCAAAGATACTGGGAATGAACTCTATAGATGTAGCAGTCAGGGCGAACAGGCTTAGATGGTGGGGTCATGTTACACGCATGGGAGAAGCAAGGTTGCCCAAGAGACTCATGGATTCAGCAGTAGAGGGTAGGAGGAGTCGGGGCAGACCGAGGAGAAGGTACCTGGATTCGGTTAAGAATGATTTTGAAGCAATGGGTTTAACATCAGAAGAGGCACCAATGTTAGCACTGAATAGGGGATCATGGAGGAACTGTATAAGGGGGGCTATGCTCCAGACTGAACGCTGAAAGGCATAATCAGTCTTAAATGATGATGATGATGATGATGATGATGATGATGATGAGTATGCGCAAAGGATATGGACACTGAAATGAAAAAATTAATTTTTTGTCATTTTAGTGCAATTAAATATGAGAGACTTTTGTCTTTAAAATGATGTATGCTTTTCTTGTATCACTTTTGTTCAGATTTGCTTCGAACAAACGTGCAGGTGAACAAATCAAACAGTCAATTAAATGAATAGCTAGATAACATAACGCTGGCCTTGTGTTCAGCTAGGAAAACACATACAAGTGAACAAATGAAACAGTCGGTTACATGAACGTCAAATAACGTAACACTTTACTCAAGCATGAAATACTGCTGTGGCTATGTGAACACTTGTGGAATTAGTTACGCACTTAAATGACTAGCTCTACAAATACAAAAGAGACAGCCGTAGACACTTTACAGCGTTAAAAGCACAAATCTGCGAATAATGAACTCTTAATGTTTACTGCAGCTGCGGCGCGTACGTATCCGTTGATGGCACTCAATACACGGTACATTTAAGACTGAACTAGGCTCAACTGAGAGATGGTACGAGGACTCGGTCCTCGGGAGGCAGAAGTAGAAATTCGCCACGTGACCTCGCGTGAGACAGAACTGTAGACACAACACGTACACAGAACAGAACTGGCAACTCTTCTCCTATGTGGCGCACCGGCAGCCCTTCGTAATTACGAGAGGCGTGAGTTACTGTTTCTTCCTGATTGGTACTCGGCGGTGCAGCTTGGGCGTGCGGCATCTCTGTGGTGGTCGACCGATTTGCTGCAATAGATTATCGACGACACCGCAACTTCACTGTACTTACAAATTATTTGTTCGACTAAATGTAACTCCAAAGTATCTTTTTAGTGCATAAGATGGAAGAAAAATGGATCCTAAAATTTAACTTGGTGTATAGTCTTATATGTATAAGGGTTTGTGTCTTCTTCAGATATTAGTAAAACCTATCCCAAAACTTCTTGTCCTATATATACTATGAAATTACCTGTATGCGTATTCTTATTCCCAGACCACAAAATAATTGAGCAGAGTCCACATACCTGGTTCCCCAGGGCCTCGTTGGCGGAGTAACACTTACGGCATACTGGGAGTTCTTGTGTCGACGAAACGCTTAGCATAATCATTATTTAAAAGCGTGTTACTGCTTAAGAGCTTCTACACTACTGGCTATTAAAATTCCTACACCAAGAAGAAATGCCGATGATAAACGGGTATTCATTGGACAAATATATTTTACTAGAACTGACATGTGAATACATTTTCACGCAATTTGGGTGTATAGATTCTGAGAAATCAGTACCCAGAACAACCACCTCTGGCCGTAATAACAGCCGTCATACGTCTGGGCAGTGAGTCTACATCTACATCCATACTCCGCAAGCCACCTGTCGGTGTGTGGCGGAGAGATGTTAAACAGAGGTAGGATGGCGTGTAAGGTACAGATGCCCAGGCAGCTTCGGCACGATACCACAGTTCATCAGGATTAGTGACTGTCGTAATGTGACAAGCCAGTTGCTCAGCCACCATTGACCAGACGTTTTCAATTGGTGAGATAACTGGAGAATGTGCTGGCCAGGGCAGCAGTCGAACATTTTCTGTATCCAGAAAGGCTCGTACAGGATCTGGAAATTGCGGTCGTGCATTATCTTGCTGAAATGTAGGATTTCGCAGGGATCGAACGAAGGGTAGAGCCACGGGTCGTAACACATCTGAAAGGTAACGTCCACTGTTCAAAGTGCCGTCAGTGCGTACAAGAGGTAACCGAGACGTGTAACCAATGGCACCCCATACCATCACGCCGGGTGATCCTTCAATATGGTGATGACGAATACACGCTTCCAGTGTGCGTTCACCGCGATGTTGCCAAACACGGATGCGACCATCATGATGCTGTAAACAGAACCTGGACTTATCCGAAAAAATTACGTTTTGCCATTCGTGCACCCAGGTTCGTCGTTGAATACACCATCGCAGGCGCTCCTGCCTGCGATGCAGCGTCAAGGGTAACCGCAACCATGGTCTCCGAGCTGATAGTCCATGCTGCTGCAAACGTCGTCGAACTCTTCGTGCTGATGGTTGTTGTCTTGCAAACGTCCCCATCTGTTGACTCAGGAATCGAGACGTGGCTGCACGATCCGTTACAGCCACGCAGGTAAGATGCCTGTCATCTCGACTGCTAGTGTTACGAGGCCGTTGGGATCCAGTACGGCGTTCCGTATTACCATCCTGAACCTACCGATTCCATATTCTGCTAACAGTCATTGGATCTCGACCAACGCGAACAGCAATGTTGTGATCGGATAAATCGCAATCGCGATGGGCAACAATCTGACCTTTACCAAAGTCGGAAACGTATTGGTACGCATTTCTCCTCCTTACACGAGACATCACAATAACGTTTCACCAGGCAACGCAGGTCAACTGCTGTTTGAGTATGAGAAATCGGTTGGAAACTTTTTTCATGTCAGCACGTTGTAGGTGTCGCCACGGGCGCCAACCTTGTGTGAATGCTCCGAAAAGCTAATCATTTGCATATCACAGCATCTTCTTACTGTCGGTTAAATTTCGCATCTGTAGCACGTCATCTTCGTGGTGTATCAATTTGAATTGCCAGTAGTGTATATTTTGTTCAGTGCTGTTCTGTTGCGACTCAGTAATCGATTAATTGAAAAGAAGAAGCCCCCAGGAAGGTGCTTATGTAACAGAATCGTAGTTCCTTGTAATTATGCGTAGAATGTTACCAGCAGTAATGAGGTTGTATGTGAGAAGACTTAATATTTTACAACCAGTGCAAAAAAGCTTTGTGGATCTGAGGACGAGAATTCTGGCCAATATTACGTTGTTCCCTATTTGATTGTGATTTTGTGCACAGTATGAAATAATTTCTTGAGCAACTCAGATTGCATATGCACCAAGCATCTGACCACATTGGACATAATCCACCCAATGGTTCAAGATCTGTAGACAGAGTATATTATACTCTAAATTTTGGAGTATGTGATGCTGTGGCCCCATACAACAAATAAAATAATATCTGGTGTCATGTCCTTCCAAAACAAATAATCGCAGCTGCGCCTTTCATTGCCGGCCTTTCTGGCCGAGCAGTTCTAGGCGCTAGAGTCTGGAACCGCGTGACCGCTACTGGCGCAGGTTCGAATCCTGCCTTGGGCATGAATGTGTGTGATGTCCTTAGGTTAATTAGGCTTAAGTAGTTCTAAGTTCTAGGGGACTGATGACCTCAGAAGTTAAGTCCCATAGTGCATAGAGCCATTTTTTGCGCCTTTCATTGACAATGAGAATAACATGAATGCCGAAAGATAACAGAAGGCTTTGGATAAAGGACAAAATCTGTTAAAAGAAGAATAGATGGACAGTTGTATCAGTTACTGCATTGTATTTGTATCCATAGGCAAAATTGTAAGGTGAAAGGCTTCAAAGATTTACCACAAGCTGGTTTCTTTCACTTACTCTTTGTATTAGCATTACCTCACATCTACTGTCATTGAAGGAGAGCGGCAACGTAGACACCAAGTGGAAATATTACATAGAGATTCCAGAATTCCTGCATTTTCTAGACAATACTGAATTTCCCTACAATCATCCACTGTCAATACTGTGTTGAAGATATCAACAGCGTCAACAAACAATCTGAGAGTTAATAGGGCCCGACCTGAGTAATTGTTTCCGATTAACTGTACTACTGCGCCACCTTGAATCTATCGCTATGATAATTTCTTCTCTACTGAACTTTTTTCATCACAGTGACGTACTGACAAGGGAAGGCCACGACACTGGGATTACAAAATTACTTCAAACTTGATGCAGTTTCGGTAGGCTTTTAAAACAACGTAATGGGAAAGTAGTAAGGTTTGCTGGAATGAGATTTTCTCTCTGCAGTTGAGTTTGCGCTGATATGAAACGCAAAACGTCCTGGAAGACTAAAACTGTATGCCGAACCGAAACTCTAACTCGGGACCTTTGCCTCTCGCAGATAAGCGCTCCTATCAGATGATAGAGCATTGCCCGCGAAAGGCAAAGGTCCCGAGTTCGAGTCTCGGTCCGGCACACAGTTTTAATCTGCCACGTCTTTTCATATCAGCGTACACTCCGCTGCAGAGTGAAATTCTCTTTCTGGAAACATACCCCAGGCTGTGGCTAAGCCGTGTCTTCGCAATATCCATTCTTCCAGGAGTGCTAGTTCTGCAAGGTTCGTAGGAGAGCTTCTGTGAAGTTTGGAAGGTAGGAGACGATGTATTGGTGGAAATAAATCTGTGAGGGGAGGGCGTGAGACATGCTTTGGTAGCTCATATGGTAAAGTAATTACCCGCGAAAGGCAAAAATCCCGAGTTCGAGTCTCGGTCCGGCTCACAGTGTGTACTACTCTGACAGTTATTAGAAAATCGCCAAAGAAGTTTCATGCGTCCATGATGTACCTTACGTACCTGTACAAAGGTGCCTGCTCTAGGAATTCTGTTGTCATGTGGTTGGCGTTCGCAAGTGGGACGTGGACAAGGCGATGGTTCGAGTGCAGCAAACACTTAGTTTTCACTATATATTTTTCTCATCATTGGTCTAGTCATTTAATTTATATGACATTTTAGAGATAATATAATGAAAAAAAACACACATGCATTTTCGTGAAATTGTAGTGAATTTTATATGTTACTATTACGTTATGTACTATTTGTAATTAAATTTTGAAGGATGAGAGACAGACTTGTGAAACCCAAGTCAAACCTCGATAAATAATGACGGGAATGCCGTTAATCAAAATCAGTAATGTAGAACGTTGCAGTGTGCCAGACTAAAAGAGTAATATAGAATTACTTGTCGGATGTGCTCTCGACATCACACGTTTCAGTATGTTATTTGTCATAGACACATGGAAAACATAAACTGAATATTCACGCTAATACACGGGTTGTTTTTCATTGTTTTACATCTCAAATGGCATATAAATTTAATAATGAGGCCAGTGATGAAAAATATATAGATTAAAAAATGTGTGTTACCACGCTTCGACCAGTCGTTTCGGCGGCAACTCTCTTGCCAAAAGCGAACTCTAAGTACAGAACCAAAGTGAATCCTTACCGCTGGTGTCTTTGCACAGATACATGATTTACGCAACACACGCGTAAAATTTTCTCTTGCGACTTTCTCAGAATTGCCAGAATATTGCACCTTTCTACTTTCCCATTATGTGGTCTTAATGGTGTACAGAGTGTGAAGTAAGTCCGTGATCGCAACGTAGTGTCTTCCCCTTATGAGATTTACCGATGAAATACCGATTCTGCACTGACGGAAAACAAACCCAACACCAAATAACTAATATAAGGTAATGAATTGTCTGAAATATATTTACAATAAAATGTATATGCGTTGATATAAGTGAACAGCGGCAGTTGAAAATATGTGCCCCGACCTGGACTCGAACCCGGGATCTCCTGCTTATTTGGCAGACGCGCCATCTATCAGAGCCACGGAGGACACACAGCAGAGGGCGACTGCAGGGAATTATCTCGGGCACGCCTCCCGTGAGACCCACATTCTTAACTTATTGTTCCGCTCTATATTCGTAGTGCCCCTGCCCATTATACTCATTACTCGCAGCTTTACTGGCGATTCCCGTAAGAGTTCGGACTCTGTTTGTGCATCCGCACAGAGGAAGATGGTCAAATGGCCGGTGAGCCTTAACTATATATATATATACGAAGATGGTATCTGTTCTTTCGGACACAGATACCATATTAACATATATGAAATATATTTGTCTAGGTAACATGTTTAAGTGATTAACATCGCAATATTATACGTTAATGTAATCGCATTGCAAATGTAAAATGCTGGTACATTAATAACTGGCGCATCCGCTAGAATGTAGAATGCAAGCATGCCAATGTGCATTCACTGTCTTGCATTGGTACTGGACGTCAGTTTGTGGGATAGAGTTTCATACCTATAGCGGTTGGTCGGTCAACACGGTGACAGTTAATGCTGTTTGAGATGACGCTGGAGTTGTCGTCCGACAATGTCCCATGTGTTTTCGAGTGGAGACATATAAGGTGATCGAGGAGGCCAAGGAAACATGTCGGCAATTAGGAGAGCTTGTTGGGTTTCAAAAATGGTTCAAATGGCTCTGAGCACTATGCGACTTAACATCTGTGGTCATCAGTCCCCTAGAACTTAGAACTACTTAAACCTAACTAACCTAAGGACATCACACACATCCATGCCCGAGGCAGGATTCGAACCTGCGACCGTAGCGGTCGCACGGTTCCAGACTGTAGCGCCTAGAACCGCTCTGTCACCACGGTCGACTGTTGGGTTTCAATAGCGGTATGTGGGTGAGCGTTATCCTGTTGGAAAACAGCTGTTCATGAATGGCAACGCAGCAGATCAAATCATCAGATCTTCGTAGTACAAATTTGCAGTCGAGATGCGAGGATAACCACGGGAGTGCTCCTGCTGTCAAATGCAATCGAACCCCATTACTTCAGGTGTCGGTACAGTGTGCCCAGCATGCAGGTATTTTGGTGACAGGCCCTTAACAGGCCTCCTTCCATCCAGACACAGCCATTACTGACATCGAACGAGAACCAGCTTTCATGAGAAAACACAACAGACCTCAACACTGCCCTCCAGCCATCTCTCGCTTGACATCACCGAAGTCACAAACGGCGGTCCTTTGGGTCAGTGGAATGCACGCTACAGGGCGTCTGGCTCTGAGCTGTGCTTGACATGACCGATGTTTAACAGCTCTTTGCGTTACTGGGCTGCTGCTCAAATTGTGGCCTCAGATGCAGTACGATGCTCCATATCCGAACACTACGGTCTTCCCTCTTGGTAGGGCCAAGCAGCCGTTCGAAAACCGGTCTTCTTGCGACCGTACTCTCTCGTGAGCCAGCATTCATTTAGAGTGGCTACATTCCAGCCACGTCTCCGGCAGAACCGCTTAAGGAACAATCAGCTTCTCGTAACCCGATTATACGACATCGATCAAACTCAGTGAGGCGTTGATAAAGGCGTCTTCGTCCATTTAAAAGTATACGTACCTAACATCAACTCACCACGTCCAGTCTCTAAGGCAACAAATGCTCACGACCATTACAGCGTGTACTTGAAACATATCTGATTGGAATCCTCATAGTGGGGCTGCCAGCGGCACTCTTATGCAACTGGCATGAAATTCTAACAGACGTCATCTTTCAAATGCAGGAACATGCCTAAAAGCTTTCATTCCTGGTTGATTCTTGATGGGCGATTTTTTTTCCCATCCATGTATAATCACATGAATGCTTCGTATGGCATTCTGGCGTGCATTATGATTTGGAAATTCATATCCATACCACAATTCTAGGACGGTGGGCGTTATATATTCATGTGTATGTAAGTATCTAAGACCGGACGATTTGTGGTGCAGAGCGGAAATTTTGTTTTAGAAGCATGCGTGTTGTGATTATAAGTTAGAGAATAACGTGTAATGTTGATGCATTAAGTTGTTCTGAAAGCGGTACTGATATTCAAGATAATAAAAGCGGGTTAAAAGCTGTGAGCTATCTGGGGAAGTTATCCTTGAATCACTGAGCAACTGTTTCACCAGGTATCCAGTCTAGTTTACCAAATTGCCAACCAGGCTAACATTAATTATAATATTTTAATAGTCATCTTACGACAACCGGTATATATATATATATATATATATATATATATATATATATATATATATATATATATATATATATAAAGAGAATTTAAATAAAAAGAAATGAATCAGTTTATATTCCGTTCAAATTTCAGCATATTAAACTTGATTCATAACTAAACTGGTGCCTTATTTAGGATTGTGAAAATGTGAGTTTGTAATCTGACTGAACAATAAAAATATGAAGCCAAGATTGCATTCATAAAATAAGACACGAAGAACGTTGACACAAATGCAAGAGGAAATCAACCACAACCAACCGATTCAATTTTCACCCAAATAAGTTACGGTCGTAGCGCAGTCCCATCTGTCATGAAATTACCACACATTGGTGCACTAAATTCATACTAATTGTTTGTGAAATCTTCTCGAAAAGAATAGCTGAGAGCTACTTTCATGATTACACCACATGCTTCACGTGGTCAACTTGGTTTGTACAAAGAGTGTAGCTCCACCTTAATTATGATAATTAAAATAAATTACATCGAAAAGCAATTTACAAAAGAAAAACCTCGAACTGGTTACTATCGTCATACTATTAACATCATGGGTCTAGCAATTATATAAGCACGTGGTACTGGTCTCACAAAGTACACCCCACACGGGTTGAACGTAAAGAAAAGTTACTATACTTAAAAATATTGTCAAGATAAGATATTATAATCTCACGCACATTCATATATAAGACTGATGATCTTAGAGTTACGGATCTTCAACACGAGGTTCCACTTTGCTCACAAAGTAGTGACAAAGCAAACTACTGGAAGATATTCTGAACTTCACACTCGAATTACACTGCGTTACAGTTTTAGATAACATAAGATATTTTAGTTTTAAACCTCAAACAAAGGTGATTAAATATAGTTAGAAAACTGTTTCGCACTTAGCGTGCCTTAGCGGGTTTGTCAAGCCATCTTTCGGCCCTCATATGGACCACTAGAAATGAGCGCTGTTCATAGCCCTTCTTTCACTTTGCTGTCAACAGCACTTAGCTTGATATTTTGGATATAACACAAAAGCATTTTTTGTCACTTAGCCCGTTATTGATTTCTGCTCTACATGTAGAGACATAACAATTCGGCTGCGGACTGTAATTCATCACAGTTCAGGCAATTTGCTCCAAATATTTATAAATTATACACACGAACCTTCCTCGTGAATCAGTGCATCTATTTTTTAAACGTTATCAAAATTCCTTAAGTAGTTCCTGAGATTAGATTTCATACGTAGGCAGAAACAGGCGGCAGTGGACTTAAATTTATAACGTTTACCGAAAGAGAATGTATGTATATGTATATAGATTTTGGTAGCAGTAATTGCAGATCAATGCCCTACAGTAAGTCTTTAAATCGGACTTTACTTCGGCGCCTTGCGTCTCCCTAGCCATTTATCCAAGTGGGAAAAGGCAAACTACAGTGTAACACCACAGAATACAAAGCACGTTTTCTGGCGAATCTCCACATGATTGTGAGGTAATTATTGTTAGCAGGGTTACCATTTGTGCCTAGACCATCAAACACGACTCGATTCAGCTCTAGAAAAATGAGATCTACAGTTTAAAATGGAATCCGAGCCACGTTTCGCCTCTGGCGAAGATCATCATTGAAATGTGAATGCTAGGTTAAAACATAGTGTAGTATCCACGCTACGAAAGGGATTCAATCCCACAAACTTCTACCACCAGGCGTGACTCAGATTCTGCTGAAGCTTCGCTGCTCTTTCAAGTTGTGTATGTCCTGTTAGATACCAATGCCATGATTTTCAAAGCGTCGGTGGACTTTAACTGCTCATAGTTCAGCCAAATTCTATGAAACATTAGTAAATTCTGTACACGAACCGTCCTCATGAATTAATTGTCTATAAGCTATATGTACGAGTATAATACAGTGAACCAAAATTCTACAGTAGTTCCTGAGATAAGCCTGTATATAGAAACAGAAGCGAGCAAGAAAATTCAATTTATATATACGTATATAGTGATAAATCTTTTTAACAAAAGAACATTCTTTGTTGGGTAACGAAGATTCTAGTGTGGTATTAACAGTTCGTTGGCAGCAATGTATCTGCCATAACGTCCCGAGTAATTAGACAGATTCACACTTATGATAACGCATATACTTAATGAGCTACTCGTACTTTTTTGGCCTCAAATCACATGTGGTATAGAATTCATGGTGCTTTTGCAATGCCTGATTTACGGCAGCAATGTTGAAACGTGCATTTTGTTTGAAAGTGGGGACAAATTGTTGATACTTTTGATCTTTTGTAGCAAGTTTACGATGACTGTGGCCTAAGACGATCGAATCGTTTTCTATACCCAAAAGTAGTCGTCTGCTGTTAGTGTACCTTAACTGGCGGCACTGGGGTTAAAAGTGGGTGATCCGACTCTTATCGAGGGTCTCCTTACCATCAGGGAACTTGGAGTAGTGTGTGGAATTGTGGAATCTCAACTGCATCATATAACAAAATTTCAGCCAAAAAGCTGAATAAGCAGCTAAGTTGGTTCTGCGCGTCATAACAGAAGAGTATTAAGTACTTCAAGACAACTTCTGCAGGGAACATCGTGAACAAGTAGAAGATAACGGAACTATCCATAAAGGATCATCACAGCAGGAGAGTAACGTCACGACTACGGTCTTGGGAGAAGTCCTCTTATCACATTGATTAGCAAAACCATTTCCATACTGGTCTGTGTAACACAACTAAGAGTAGCTTCCCTCATATATTTATCATTAAGCTCCCGAGACATTTTTGTGTTTCACGTAACTATAGCTACTCTGCCAAATCTATACTTTACTTAAATGGTTTTGTAAGGGCACGTTCAAAACCACACACACACACACACACACACACACACACACACAACAAACTGTCCTGCTATATATGGGTGTGTGTGAGTATGTGTGTGTGTGTGTGTGGTTTAGAACGTGCCCTTACAAAACCATTTAAATAAAGTATAGATTTGGCAGAGTAGCTATAGTTACGTGAAACACCAAAATGTCCTGGGAGCTTAATGATAAATATATGAGGGAAGCTAATATATATATATATATATATATATATATATATATATATATATATATATACTTTGAGCTACCTGAAGACTGGGAGAGTAACTAATACCCTATTACACACACACATACACACACACACACACACACACACACACACACCCACCCATATATAGCAGGACAGCTTGTCACCCAAATGGTGATTAATTACAAAAATAAAGTACAGAAGTGAATGACAAGCTACGCGAATCGCTACTAGTCTATTAATACAAGTTGCCCTGACTAAATTATACAGAAATAGCGCACCTTTTTGTCACAGGAAAATAACACTGACGTTCTCTATACCCTGTTTTCATTTGACGCAGTACATGTGTTTCCTCGTGGTGGCGGTGGAATAAACAACAATACAACCATTTTGCTTGCACTGGAAGTAATTTGTATGTTTACCGCCTGAAGCGTGGACTATAGCGTGAAACTTTTTCTTGATATCACTCCTCCGTCTTACGGAATCCTTAGCGTTAATTTGACACTAGTGTCTTCTACGTTAATTGTCTCTGCTTCCAGTGTAAAGTCATTGTAGAAGGCCTACAACATTTACACATTATTGTTCACACGAACATAAAATGTTAACGAGTGTATCATGTCAAACGAAATTTTGTTTGAAACGTATTCTTTCTTCATACATTTACGGAAAGAAATTACAACATGCCTAATCATATACGATTAAATTAAAATCAATATCTGTATTTTAAACCAGAGGTAGAAGATGGAAGACAGTTGATAGTGAGATAATGGAAGCACGTCAATGCGACAACGGTCTTATAATGTGGTAAAGAAGAAGTATTATGATAAACTGTAACCCAACGAGAATAAAAAGGGAGTAAATGTAGCAATGGGAAGGTGATGAAGTGATGTTGTTTACAGAAATTGTCGGTTAGAACAGAGTGTCGTCGGAGACTGAATAACGTCGTCGTGGTAGAAAGTACTGGCGAGTTTTTATTCGGACGTTAGGTATGTGAAGTATTCAGAGAAACTGGGGAGCCCGATCAGGCAATAGGAGGGACACTCGACAGGTGAGAGAAAAAGATGAGTTACTTTGATGGAGAAGATTTTGAAGAAATCGGGCAGGAAACATCAAATGAATTCGCAATTGGCAATAAGGACTACCATCGGCTGTGGAAAGTGATGACAATGAAAATTTGTGGCGGACCGAGACTAGAATCCGCATTTCCCCCCTTATAGCGAGCGGTCTCCCTACCATTTGGCTATCCGTGCACGGCTCACAACCAGACCCAAACTTCCACAAGTCGTCAGCCTTGCGTCTACCACCTGTACCCGTACGTCCGTTATGGATATTCGCTTGCCGGTTATCTGCATGCATGCATGTCCAAAGGAACTTTGCATAGGAACCAGAATAGCGCAGGCACTGCCATATCATATCGTATCGTGTTGTAAGAACAGAAGAGGTCGGGTTTTCACTTAACGGCGTACAGCAGCCGTGTCAAATTGGAGGAAGACTAATTACTATTTGGACTCTTATTGAGAAAAGGAGTAAAATACGATTGTAACGGCTACAGAATTTAGAGCTTATATAATTCATCAGTGAGGAGGAAGGAGTGCATAACCTGTGGCAAATTAACAAAGTGTTTTGGGAGAAGTGAAGTTTCATGGACTCTCATTTTGGACAAACAAGTTATAACGGGTCTTTTAAGTATGAGTCCAAAGCAAATAATTTGTGTAAGAGAAATGGAAGTTTTTGAATAAATATTTAGTTAGCCTGAGATAATATAATAATAAACAGACGATGATTCTTCGAAGATAGACATTGTTTTAACAAATTCCTTACAGATAACCCATCCTAAAGCTTTTCTTGCATTATTCAGACTATTGCATGTAATCAAATTGTCGTGGAGCAGATTCTAGGATGCATTGATTTTCATCTTTATTTTGTTCATTTTAACTGGAGACGCCACCATGTTCGAATGTATCTCAGATCATTGTCAGAGACAGCAGAGTTGTGCAGCACACACTACACAGAATCTAGTGACAGAGGTCACCGTACAGCTAGAGGTAGGAGAATCTCAGCATTTCATCAATAAACAAATAACACAGCTTTTTATTACGATACGAACACTAAAATTCTCACAAAACAGCTTCAGTTATTAAATTGAAACATACGAAATCAGTAGAGTTAGCTGAATAAACACAAGCCATTCAATGAAATTAGATAGTGAAATCTAGAACAGTTTACTAATAATTAATATGTTCACGTGTAACAGTAGTAAACATCACAGTTTCGTAGATATGGCATCACAGTACACACGCAACATATTCGTTTAAAACTTACTTACACAGTAAACAGCAAATTTAAGTATCAGTCAAAATTCTTCGTGCTTAACATAACCTTGAATACAAAGTCAAAGCCCTAAATACTTCAAATCATTAACTGGAGTTATTAACATTTTGTAAGTATCATATCTTCTTTGTGTTGTGTATGCATAGGCTGATCGTGTGAACTTGTGTGTTCGCACTTTTTCTGTAGGTAGAAAGCGTAAGGCAGTGCAGTATCAGCGAAGGTTGTCTACCAGTATATATTGTGGTCGATTAACTTGAAGTGGGCAAAGGAAATAGACATGTTTTATGGACGTTCCAAGGGGTTTTAGAGAGACTGTAGCCTAGCTGCGTTTAGTCAGAATACAGTGTGGTGGCAGTTTGTTTTCGTGGAATAGAACGTTAATAATAGGCAGAGTAAAGAGCACATTCACGTGTATTAGGCATTTGTTTTATCATACGTAACCACAACATCAAGTGACACCAAAACATCGAAATAGTACAACAGAGCAAGGTACACCAAAAGGTGTACAACTTGTTTCCAAATATGGTACTGACCGTAGAGAAAAGGTACAGTATGCGGGAATCCATGGTTGGTAAATGACTGAGCCTAGATTTAGCAGAAAAATTAAACACTTTTATTTCAGTGGAATGAAATTGCACATCAAACACATGCAGGTAACCTGAGCACCATTATTAAGGTAAAACAACAACCGAACATTAACGTGCCAAAAATCCAAATATTACCAGAGCAGCGATAAGAAACAATATCAAAATATTATTTAAATGTCCTCAAAAGTAGATTACATTACTTACGAAAAATTATTTTAAAACAACCAGGTCTACAAAACAGTTTAAATTACAACCCGGGATTTACTATCGAAGGACACCAGGGACTTGGGCAAAAGCCAGTTTTTACATTCAGCACTGGAAACTGGAAGACGTCCCACCAATTTTACACGAGTAGAATATAAATAGGTTTTAGAACTCAAAACCAAAAAAACCACATCCTTAGCCCACATACAACAATATCTTGTAATACAAGTTATGCCCCATTTTCCTTCTACGATTTGCCAAAGCATATAAATTTACTAAATGAATTATCAGGCTTCACATGATCCTACGACCCAAAATTAACAGGGTGGTTACTCAGAAGAGTAGGCACCAATGTGAGATCAGGGGAAGGGAAGGATGGAAGGCTAGTGCTTAACATACCGTTGACAGTGAAGTCAATAGAGAGGGAGGAAAAGCTCGCATTAGGAACGGATAGTAATGTGGCAGCTCACGCAGACGGTGTAAGGATAGTTTCAGTTAACCAATGACAGCGCGAAATTGCAGTTAGCCCTGAAACTGATTTTTGTCTGTCTCGAGTCTGCTCGTAAAGGTTAGCTTTAATCTCTGTGAATAAAGCGATTGTGATTTTAGATCTGCCGCAGATGTTTGACCGACGTTTCCTCGGATATCTTGCACATCACGAAGTTGTGGTTAGTTAGAGGACAACAGTTTAAATTCAAGGCTACAAAACGCGTCGCCTGTAGCAATTCAGTCATTGTTCACTTTAAAATCGGCAGTCAACAGAGCATGTCGCATTCCCAACATACCACGTGGCGACATTTTCAAAATTGCTCCACGTTCCACATCAACAGCATTTGTGAACTGACCTGTCGTGGCTGTCAGCTATAGCCGAGCGATAACCGTCAGTCGACGTGGCAGAACTGTAGTGGCTAGTGACAGATGTCAACTATCAAGGAATTTTAATTGGACCATGGACTTCTTTCCAAGAAGTAACTGTCAACTTAATGCTAGTCTTCTGTGGTGATCCTTTCGAAGTGTTTCATTGTCATCCTCTTTTTCGGGAAGTTCTTTGCAGATGCTCTTTACATTCATCAGTCATTACTCGCGGGAAAAAATGATATGAATCAACTGAGAGTCCACACATTCCTGTATATTCTCTGACAATAAGAAGATGATCGGCGCGGACTGAACCCTTCATTTTACGAACGCTACCAGTTAAGGTCTAAAGCCCTTGGGCACGAGAATTATCTTCTCTTGATTGACCACAGTCTTAGGATCGAGACAACGATACGTTAGACTTAGAATACAACCTTCATAAGGATACTTCAAATGATCGGAAGGTTTCTAAATTTTTTTTTTATTTTGAAGGTTAATTTCACACTTCATCAATGCGCCCATGAATCAGACTTTTACATGCGTTACGTCCAATGGAACCACGAAAGACCGACAACTCTTGGTGCATATAAAATATATACCAGAAATCAGAAGGTATTTATACACATTACCGGAGTCACCAAAATCAGTCATCTTATGAAACCGTTTTTAGATAATTCATCTGAGAGTAACTTATTCAAGAAATGATTTTACGATTTGTACAGAGTAACACAAAGGGTGAACAATGAGATAAGCACCAGATCTCTCGTCTACACAAATCATTAAATCACTATTGCACTGGATGTAGGAGTCACTGTCTCCTCACTACTGCTAGAAGTATTATCCGCTTATCACAGAAAACTATTATCCTGTTCATTACGTACCTTCTTAGGGGTTCATACTTTTAAACAAATGGATTATTTTCATCAAAACTAGACATAGTTGTCTCACTGGGAATTCCGCGATCGTTCAATAAGTAAAATATGGAGTTTCAGTCTTCGATCGCTATTCTTTATTTTCAATTACCGGTTTCGGGCTAGCTGCCCATCTTCAGATCATATGTTGTAGTTACAGAGTAACTTGTCCGTACAGAACACACTGTTCACTGTCATAAGACAGACTGAAACTCCATATTTTAAATGGATTATTTTTGGGGAATTCAACATTCATAGATCCACAGTATCAAGAGAGTGCCGATACTACCAAATTTCATGCATTACCTCTTACCACGGTAACGCAAAGGCCAGAGGCCTTCACATAGAGACCGGGGGCAGCGGCATTTGTGTAGAAAAAAAATGGTGCAAAAGGTTCTGAGCACTATGATATTTAACCTCTGAGGTCATCAGGACCCCTAGAGTTAGAACTACTTAAACCTAACTAACCTAAGGACAGGACACACATCTATGTCCGAGGCAGGTTTAGAACCTGCGACCGTAGCAGCAGCGCGGTTCCGGACTGAAGCGACTAGAACCGCACGGCCACAATGGCCGGCATTTGTGTAGAGTTGCCGGTGCTAACATACAAGGAATACTGCGTGAAGTTACTTCAGAAATCAATGTGGGAGGTAGGGTGAACGCATTCGTCATGCCGGTGCAACGAAATCTCGCATTGAGAGGGTATGGCAGCAGACGACCTACGCGAGTGCCTTTGCTGACAACACGGCATCGCCTGCAGCGCCTCTCCTGCGATTGTGAGCATATCGGTTTGCCCAAGACGACTGGAGAACCATGGCTAGGTCGGATGAGCCAAGCTTTCAGTTGGTAAGAGCTGATGGTAGCGTTTCATGAGGCACAGACCCCACAAAGCCATCGACCAAAGAAGTCAACAAGACACTGTGCAAGATGGGGATGACTCCATAATGATGTGGCCCGTGTTTATTTGTAATTTACTGGGTCCCCTGGTCCAACTTAACCGGTCATTATCGGGAAATGGCTGTTGTATGGTTGCCTGGACACCATTTGCAGCATTACAAGGACATCATGTTCCAAAACATCGATGGAATTCTTGTGGATGACAGTGCATCTTGTCACTGTACAACAGTTCTTCACTACTGGTTTGATGAATATTCTAGACAGTATGAGAATGGTTTGGTCACGCAGATGGTGAGACCACCCGAAAATCGAGAGGTAAGTTTGTGTAAAATATCGTGCATCGGCCACAATTTACCAATTATCTACGGCTAAAGAGATTAAAACTGAAGAAACTGCAAAAAGGTGGGAATTTAAGGAGATGAGACCTGGATAAACTGACTAAACCAGAGGTAGTACAGAGTTTCAGGGAGAGCACAAGGGAACAATTGACAGGAATGGGGGAAAGAAATACAGTAGAAGAAGAATGGGTAGATTTGAGGAATGAAATGGTGAAGGCAGCAGAGGATCAACTAGGTAAAAAGACGAGGGTTAGTAGAAATCCTTGGGAAACATAAGAGATACTGAATTTAATTGATGAAAGGAGAAAATACAAAAATAAGTAAGTGAAGCAGGCAAAAAGGAATACAAACGTCTCAAAAATGAGATCGACAGGAAGTGCAAAATGGCTAAGCAGGGATGGCTAGAGGACAAATGTAAGGATGTAGAGGCTTATCTCACTAGGGGTAAGATAGATGCTGCCTACAGGGAAATTAAAGAGAGCTTTGGAGAAAGGAGAACCACTTGCATGAATATCAAGAGCTTTGATGGAAACACAGTTCTAAGCAAAGAATGGAAAGCAGACAGTTGGAAGGAGTATATAGAGGGTCTATACAAGGCTGATGTACTTGAGGTTAATATTATGGAAATGGAAAAGTATGTACATGAAGATAAAATGGGAGATATGATACTGCGTGAAGAGTTTGACAGAGCACTGAAAGACCTGAGTTGAAACAAGGCCCCTGGAGTAGAAAACATTCCATTAGAACTACTGACAGCCTTGGGAGAGCCAGTCCTGACAAAACTCTACCATCTGGTGAGCAAGATGTATGAGACGGGCCAATCACCCTCAGACTTCAAGAAAATTAACGAGCTATCAGTTTCTTAAGCCACGGCTACAAAATACTAACACTAATTCTTTACAGACGAATGGAAAAACTGGTAGAAGCCGACCTCGGGGAAGATCAGTTTGGATTCCGTAGAAATATTGGAACACGTGAGGCAATACTGAACCTACGACTTACCTTTGAAAAAAGATTAAGGAAAGGCAAACCTTCCTTTCTAGCATTTGTAGACTTAGAGAAAGCTTTTGACAATGTGGACTGGAATACTCTCTTTCAAATTCTGAAGGTGGCAGGGGTAAAATACAGGGAGCGAAAGGCTATTTACAGTTCGTACAGAAAGCAGATGGCAGTTATAAGAGTCGAGAGGTATAAAAGGGAAGCAGTGGTTGGGAAGGGAGTGAGACAGGGTTGTAGCCTCTCCCCGATGCTATTCAATCTGTATATTGAGCAAGCAGTAAAGGAAACAAAAGAAAAGTTCGGAGTAGGTTCGCCGATGACATTGTAATTCTGTCAGAGACAGCAAAGGTCTTGGAAGAGCAGTTGAACGGAATGTACAGCGTCTTGAAAGGAGGGTATAAGATGAACATCAACAAAAGCAAAACGAGAATAATGGAATGTAGTCTAATTAAGTTGGGTTATGCTGAGGGAATTAGATTATGAAATAGGACACTTAAAGTAGTAAAGGAATTTTGCTATTTGGGGAGCAAAATTACTGATGATGGTCGAAGTATAGAGGATATGAAATGTAGACTGGCAATGGCAAGGAAAGCGTTTCTGAAGCAGAGAAGGTTGTTGACATCGAGTATTGATTTAAGTGTCAGGAAATCGTTTCTGAAAGTATTTGTATGGTGTGTAGCCATCCATGTATGGAAGTGAAACATGGACGATAAATAGTTTAGACAAGAAGAGAATAGAAGCTTTCGAAATGTGATGTTACAGAAGAATGCTGAAGATTAGATGGGTAGATCACATAACTAATGAGGAGGTATTGAATAGAATTGGTGAGAAGAGGAGTTTGTGGCACAACTTGACTAGAAGAAGGGATCGGTTGGTAGGACATGTTCTGTGGCATCAAGGGATCACTAATTTAGTACTGGAGGGCAGCGTGGAAGGTAAAAATCGTAGAGGGAGACCAAGAGATGAATACACTAAGCAGATTCAGAAGGATGTAGGCTGCAGTAAGTACTGGGAGATGAAGAAGCTTGCACAGGATAGTGTAGCATGGAGAGCTGCATCAAACCAGTCTCAGGACTGAAGACCACAAGAACATAGACGCAGCAAGACTTATAATTTCTGCAGGTAGGTTCCACCGACTTGCTGAGTCAATGTCACGTCGAGTTGCTGCAAACACCGATCGTAAGGACGTGTAACACGATATTAGGAGGTTTCCGATGACGTTTTTAGCTCATTGTATACCACCAGTGATGCCTCAGAACGGTAGGTGCGCTCTGTCCAATTATTTTGCGTTTCGTGCAGAAGATTGCGGTTAGAAGCAATATTGTTGAGGATGTACGACAGAGGGGTTTTTAAAAGATGCTACCTTCATCTTAAAGGGACCTAGACTCTCCTATATCGGCTATGTTTGAAAGAACTTTTTCTTTGACAGCGCATGCCTCCTAAAGAGTTTTTATATTACTATTGATTCTCAGCAAATATTCGTTATTTTCTGGGATGATGTGTGTCGTGTGCAGTACTAATTTAAATATTTTGCTAATAATTCCATATGCTGAAGCGAAAGAATTACTACTGACATAGACGTTAAGAAAATTGCGTGAATATGCGTCATCTCTCTCTCTCTCTCTCTCTTGCTTACGCGAGATTGATCGACATCTTATATTTCGCTACGCCAAAAAACTCCTGTGAGGACAGCTCATGTCTCATGTCAGAGATAGCGCGGCGCAGTTCTTCCCCGGCCACGTGACCTCCGACCTGCGTCCAGCACATGTGGCCGCCGTGCATCCCCGCGCCTCCGGAGATGACGACAGCGCAGGCAGATAAATAGCTGCCTGCCGCGACACTGTGCGACAGCCGCCTCTCGTCCGCTCTGCAGCCGCAACAGACTCGCACGCTCACCACCGCCGCCATGAGGACACGCACGCTGCTGGTACTGCTGCTCGTGTTGGTGGCTGCGGCCACACTCGTTGCCCCCGCGGCAGCCTGGAGGTGGCCCTGGGAGAAACCGAAAATTACAGCAGAGATGATCAAGATGCGGCAGAGGTGTGGGTCCGGAACGGTGCGAGTCGGCAACTTGTGTAGGAGGGTCTACATGGCATGAGGTACGTATCACCTTTGGAGTCTACTTATAACTCTAATTAGCGAGCTTACTTAAAGAGAACTGTCAATGTTTAAGATGTAGAACGACACCTGTGCCCATCGAACTAATAACATCTTTCGTTACTTTATAGTCAATTCGTTCAAAAAATATTAGCAACTTTACTGTTGTAAAGGGGCAACGGCCTTGCCGCAGTGGATACACCGGTTCCCGTGATATCACCGAAGTTAAGCGCTGTCGGGCGTGTCCGGCACTTGGATGGGTGACCATCCAGGCCGCCATGTGCTGTTGCCATTTTTCGGGGTGCACTCAGCCTCGTGATGCCAATTGAGGAGCTACTCGACCGAATAGTAGCGGCTCCGGTCAAAGAATGCAACCATAACGATCGGGAGAGCGGTGTGCTAACCACACGCCCCTCCTATCCGCATCCTCAGCTAAGGATGACACGGCGGTCGGATGGTCCCGATGGGCCACTTGTGGCCTGAAGACGGAGTGCTTTACTATTGCAAACCATAGATGTCTCTAAAACTCTGAATATTTATTATGCCCACCCGTTCATTATCCCTGGTAATGATGGCGGCAACGACATAGAGTCATTAGTTTTAATCATCACACCGAGAAAGCAAATGTGCGTTGCTATTTATTTTGTAGTTTAGAGGGAATTGTCAGCAGTTCTGGTACACATCGAAATTTCCCCTTCAGATGTCCAAATTACGCCGCTAGGGTATCCGAAACAATAATGTGAAGCCCATAGTTGAAGCAGAACTACCGTATTCACGAGAGGTGGTTTCATCGTTCTTGCATAGTCGCGTGCCATCTACAGCCAAACGATATTATTGTGAATTTGGTTGGCGAACTAACACGTCACTATAGGTTCAAACTAATTTTGTTGTTGCTACAAAATTACGTTCAAACATAACACTGTGAACTCGTGAACCAAATTCACATTAACATCGTTTATAACTAGCAGATCAACGGCAATATTTTTCCAGAGGCAGCCTGTTTCGGCGTTCCATTATGACGAAATTAGTCCCACTACAGTAACATTCTGCCAAGTGGTTAAAGGCGCTACAGTCTGGAACCGCGCGGCCGCTACGGTCGCAGGTTCGAATCCTGCCTCGGGCATGGATGTGTGTGATGTCCTTAGGTTAGTTAGGTTTAAGTAGTTCTAAGTTCTAGGGGACTGATGACCTAAGCAGTTAAGTCCCATAGTGCTCAGAGCCATTTGAACCATTTGAAGTAACATTCTGGCTGATCTTGTATTGCCAGACGAAATTTCATTCAAAGGCGAACGAGTGTTCGCATCAGCATATGTAACAAGGCTGTTCACCGTAAACACTCTGAGTGCAGACGGTTTACGTGTGTACAGCCATGCTACATACTGTGTTGGGGATACTGGTTCTCCTTTATACCATCTCAAAGAACTGGATTGTGGATTTCATAAATCCACGTATTTGAGAAACTACAGAAGAACTCTTCAGTTTCTTTAGTGAATCACAGTTGCCAGGCAAGAGTAAAAAATTCTGGTAGCTTGCTTTTCCATCCTCTTTAATCAATACGATTTGATCTCTGAAATTGTCACAGAAATACCTCATTTTGAACTGCTTTTCTCCTTAAGTATTAGCTACATTATTAATAGTGCGAATGAGTAAAGTCTTCTTGATAGCTATCAAAAGAAGGGTAACCAGTAGCTATGCTTCTGGTGTTCGTTATTTCATCGTAGGCCGTATGTTCAGGCGCTGTGTTAAATGCTTATGGCGCTGGTGACCCTCAATTCTACCAGCATTCCTGGAATTGTCACTGGCTCTATTTAACATCTTAGCAAAAATACTTCCAAGGTTTACACTTTTATCTTTCGGGATAGTAAGTTTCTAAAAGCCATGATTTGTACTACGAAACAAAACTAGGCCATCAATCGTTGACACATTATACTTGTATTCAGTGGGAATGACTTATTCTACATTCCTATTTCGGACATCATCACTTGAATTTCCTTTGGCTTCATGGCATAGCCTGTTATTCGCCTGTAACGTCATCGATCTTGAAGAGAAGCACCCTCATACGACTTAAAATTTCCAGTAGGAACAGAAGTTTTTGGAATCACTTATACGCGCAAGGACTACAATGTGTAACAACTTAATATGAAGGGGTGAGGACCTAAGACAGACCCCTAAACTGCATCCTGAACGAGGATAGTTATACCGCACCATGTGGAGAATTTTTTGCAAGTAAGTTTACAGCTGCCAAATTACGACCCCGTCTTTTTCTATGGACTTAATTTCTTGCTGCAAATCACTATTTCGCCATCAGGGGAAGAGAACACACAAACCGCCCCTCCTCACTTTAGCAAATGTAGAAAAACAAGTAATTGAGTTACTGTTAGTATCTTTATTGCTATCCCGCCAGTTCAAGAAGTTTCGAGAGAGATTCATAAAAGGTATCTCCCCCCACTCAAGTACACAGCTGTACAACAAGTCCATATTTGCGATGTTATTAAACTCGGAGAACACATTTACTTGAATGTCCATTATGCAGTCAAAGCGTTGACCGTTGCTGTGGATTTCTGCACTTTTCGTTTTGACATAGATTCGTGTTGAGAACAGCAAGTTTCATCTAAGGCGATGATTTTTACCAGAAAATAACTGTCCACTTCTTTCGTTTCAATCACGTTGTGGAAAGTGACCGCTACTCATTGTTTTTCTTCTGGAGTCAAACTATGAGGTGAAACGTTGCAAATACTTTACTATTACTCAATACATTCTGGAGAATGTCTATAATTGTCGGTTTTGCTCCATTGCGATTTGTGACCCAACAACATTGAGACATTAGGCCTTACGTCCTGTACTTAGCACTGTCTGCTACAACTGCCTGATCGAATGCACACTTGTTGTTTACTGTTGTTAAATCAAACTGTCTCCGCAGCTACTATGCTGATGTCGATTATATGCCGGGAATAAAATCAGTTTTGGAACTTTTTGGATGGACACTATAAATGTCACCGACAAGTGCTCACAATTTGCACTGTAAGCGTTCTGCATCCACATCTGCATGGATACTCTAAAATTCACATTTAAGTGCCTGGCAGAGGGTTAAGCGAACCACCTTCACAAGCATCTATTATTCCAGTCTCGTATATCGCGAGGAAAGAACGAACGTACGAGCTCTGATTTTCCTTATTTGGCCATGGTGATCGTTTCTTCCTATGTAGATCTGTGTCATGTTATGCATTGCCATGTTACACGCTACATTTCGGAGAACTCTAGAGGCAGATTGCTGCTAAATATGTAGACATGAAGAATAAAGCTTTCGAATGTTGATTACGGTTTTTATATTTTAAAAGCTTCAATTGTTTTCACATAACAAATTCTGAGGCATTACTTTTCAGAAAGCCATCTTAACCCTTTTATGTGTGTTGAGAATCGTACTTTTCCTAATACCTTTCATTTCGGTACACCCGATTTTTCCTTGATTTCTGTTGAATATTCGGCTCTCGGAATAACGTACTGCATTCTATTATTAAAAAATGCTTCGAACGATTCATGGATCAGTTTCTAATACTGAACCCTCAAATTAGTGACTTATTAGCTTTACAAAATATTTCGTCAATTAATTGTCGTACATTTTTTGGACCAAACCTTAGTGCGAAGATTTCCGAGAAGTACTATGTTCCGAACATTTTCCGATAATAAATGCTATTTTCTTCAAAGAAAGAATTACCTTTATTGCCATTGATTTTGGTGTGCGGAGAAAATATTTTGAACCTATATCGTCACCACAATTTTAGTGGATCTGTACATCTAACAGTCATTGTTATACCACTAATGACTGAGGACTCTGATTTTGTAGTTAATTAGCGAACTTGGGAGGGGGTTGTTGTCGCGGGGAATCGGAATACTTCCTCTGACATATCTCTTGATAAACACATCCACTGGAACTTTAATTAATATTATGAACTCATATACAAGGAACAGCCGTATTATCTTAACGGACCGTTAACAAGAAAATTTCTGCACGTGGATAATATTAGATAATACATATTTACAAGTTTCACAAAGACTTTTTGATTAATCAGTAGTTCCTCTTATCTGTAATCTTGTTGTCATCATCATCATAATCATTTAAGACTGATTATGCCTTTCAGCGTTCAGTCTTGAGCATAGCGCCCCCTATACAGTTCCTCCATGATCCCCTATTCAGTGCTAACATTGGTGCCTCTTCTGATGTTAAACCTTTTACTTTAAAATCATTCTTAACCGAATCCTGGTACCTTCTCCTCGGTCTGCCCCGACTCCTCCTACCCTCTACTGCTGAATCCATGAGTCTCTTGGGAAACCTTGCTTCTCCCATGCGTGTAACATGACCCCACCATCTAAGCCTGTTCGCCCTGACTGTACATCTATAGAGTTCATTCCCAGTTTTTCTTTGATTTCCTCATTGTGGACACCCTCCTGCCATTGTTCCCATCTACTAGTACCTGCAATCATCCTAGCTACTTTCATATCCGTAACCTCAACCTTGTTGATAAGGTAACCTGAATCCACCCAGCTTCCGCTCCCATACAACAAAGTTGGTCGAAAGATTGAACGGTGCACAGATAACTTAGTCTTGGTACTGACTTCATTCTTGCAGAAGAGAGTAGATCGTAGCTGAGCGCTCACTGCATTAGCTTTGCTACACCTCGCTTCCAGTTCTTTCACTATGTTGCCATCCTGTGAGAATGTGCATCCTAAGTACTTGAAACCGTCCACCTGTTCTAACTTTGTTCCTCCTATTTGGCACTCAATCCGTTTATATTTCTTTCCCACTGACATTACTTTCGTTTTGGAGATGCTAATCTTCATACCGTAGTCCTTACATTTCTGATCTAGCTCTGAAATATTACTTTGTTGTATAACTGAAAAATCAGAACAGATTCCTCAAGGTCAGACACTTCTATGAGCAAACTCAAACTATTTACAGGCGTTTTTTCCACAGATAGCTGTGGGAGACTTAGTTGTGTCTACCGTCCTGCCGAAAATCATTTGTTTTAGTCACTATTTGTACATCACACATGGTGCGGTTGTGTACGTCTCGCTAAGGTTATGCTGCAAACAAACGATTACATTGAAAGAACTACTGGAACGCTCTTTCTTCGAAATTTCTTATAATTGTGTCTTTTCCAGGTGGCTGGGGACATTCTTAATGTGGGCGACAACAGTTCAACAGAATGGAGAAAGTGGAAGCTTTTATATGTAAAAAAATTTTGTACAGTTATTTATAATGTAAATAATAAATGTAACACTTTTTTAAAAGAATTCTCGTCATTTATTGGTGGTTTTCATTTTGGCAATTGTTTCACTGTTTTAAAGTTTTGTTCCTTGCAACTTGCTTTCCTCCGACTATCCTTCCATTTCCCCAGTGTTTAGGAAATTATTACTAAATATGGGTAATAATAATAAATTAAACGTTATATTAAAGAAATTCATGTTTCACTGTCTGACGTTTTCTTATTTTATAAAGTGAATCTGTTTAATGACAGTTATCCATTGGCTCCCTACTCTTGCCCTTCCTTCCAGTACCTAAGATGGTTAACGAAGTTAAATTTTTGATGTTAAAATGAATATAAGCGGTGATTCTTACTCAGTTAGTTTAGCTGATTTCAAATCCTATTACAAAGCGTTTTCTTTACCTTTACATTAATAGTACCTCTGGTATTATGAATTCGAGTAAATGTAAAATCTTAGTAGAATTCATGTTACCTAACTAAAATGTATGCGAAATATTGGAGTCCACTTTTTCTGGTGGTGTTTTAGGCATTTCAGCGATTTCCTGGTGTAATGGCTCATCATGTTCGTTGCTGACAGTGCAGAGATTCTAAGGGAAGGAATCAAGATGGGAGTCCTACGTGTGTGTTCTCAACGACATTTTACAGCCCATGATCCTGTGTATCTCAGTCAGCTCACTGAATAGTTGCCTGTAATGTTCAGACGTGTAGTTTGCTAGAATGCTTTTTGCAACTTTATTGAAACATAACCATGGTGCCGATTTCTGCAAATATAACAGGCTTCCAAACTGCAGGTCTTTCAGAAGTTCGGCAATTTAGGTGCCAACAAATATTCTCTCTTTTAGTTTCATTTCATTGTTCTTTGGTAACTTGTATTATAAGAAGAGAAACGTACATTGATTTCAGAACACAGTTTGATTTGAAATGGAGCCAATAAGATTTACTTAACACTTAGAAGTGGTTGACGGTGATCATTGGTCTGTCCTGGAATGAATGGCTCCCTCTTAGGGCAGCTTTCCATAATATAATGATATCGCTGCTGTTCCACATGGACAGGAAGTGTTAAAATTTCGTACAGGCAAGTCTGATACAAGTAGAATAGCTATCAAGCTATAATCTTCACATATCTGTCATTAAACGTAATCATATCAGGTACTGGAGAGCAAGAGATGTATGTTCGTGCAACTTTCCTTCATACCAACTGCGTAAGCTATAGTAATTGGTAAAAACGTATCTAGCAAGACATTTTCAAACTAGTTTCCGATATATATATATATAAAGACAATTTAAATAAAAAGAAATAAATCGGTTTATATTTGGACATTTATTTTAACATTGATAATTGTTCCGTTAAAATTTCAGCATATTAAACTTGATTCATAACTAAACTGGTGCCTTATTTAGGATTGTGAAAATGTGAGTTTGTAATCTTACGGAACACATAAAATATGGAGCCAAGATTGGGAGACTGCATGCAACACTGCATTCATAAAATAACACACGAAGAACGTTGAAACATATGCAAGAGGCAATTAACCACAACCAACCGATTCAATTCTCACTAAAAGATGTTACGTTCGTAGCGCAATCCTGTCCGTCATAAAATTACCACACACTGGTATACTAATTTCATACTAACTCTATTTGAAATCTTCCCGAAAAGAATAGCTGAGGGCTACTTTGATGATTACTCTACGTGCTTCACGTGGTCAACTTGGTTTACACAAAGAGTGTAACTCCACAATAATTTTGGTAATTAAAATAAATTACATCGAAACACAAATTACAAAAGAAAAACCTCTAACTGGTTACTATCGTCTTACTATTAACCTGATGGGTCAAACAATTGTATAAGCACGTGGTACTGGCCTCACAAAGTACACCCCACGTGGGTTGAGCATAAAGAAAAGTTGCTATATTGAAAAATATTGTCAAGACAAGGCGTTATAATCTCACGCACATTCGCATTTAAGGTTGATGATCTTAGTTAGAGTTACAGATCATCCACACGTGGTTCTACTTTATTCACAAAGTAGTGACACAGCAACTACTGGAAGATTTTCTGAATTTCACACTCGAATTACACTGCGTTGCAATTTAAGATAATATTTGATATTTTAGATCTAAACCTGAAATAAAGGTGATTATATTTTCATTTCGCCTGAACTTAAGAAATCCATTGTCCTACAGACTTAGCAGAGACGCGCTTAGCTGGAGATCGTACCACTTCAGACGCACGCCGCGGACAGACTGCCGTGGACCCCTAACGAGCGTGCTTCACAGATACAAACGGAAGTGATCAGAGAGGCAGCTTCCTCTACCAACATGACAAGGGACGGACAGGACCATACTAAGAATAGAAACCTCTTTGCTTTTAGAAAGCCTAGCTACCTGTTCCGACGTTGGTCCTACTGTTCTCTAGCAGACAGGCTTGTCTGCTACCATCAAGCATGCAACTAGAAACACATTTGCTCATTCATCCTTTCACTCAGAAGGGGAGGAGGATGACAGTATCTTATCATATACACTATATAATAAAAAGCGCATGTAGGTTCCATATGAGACTGTGTGACATGAATTACATGCAAACTGTGTATGAAATACATATAAACTGTGTTTTAAAGTGTAGTAGTGTGACCGATCGTTCTTGTTTATGTGTAAAAGTAACACGTTCCACTGCTCAGTCTCCTCCCAGATGGGGTCAGAAACACCACAGTAAATTCAGAAGTGGAATGCATGCCGTGAATGACAACAGATTTAAGAAATTGACATAAAAGGAATCCAACAGAGACTTTTCAGAGTCAACGTTATTGTAGAGAACTTGATCCTCGTGTACAGAAAAATAAATTTTCATGTTACATATGGCTTTTACCAAAACAACCTGCTTTGATTCTCGTCTGCAGATTGTGTCAGCCTCTCATTCTCGAAGCAAGTTACTTTGTTCCACATTTAAGTAACCAGAGATCACTAACAAGTCACTTGGAAACCTCCTCTTTTAGAAAGTGAGGTTAATATATGCTAACTCCTTCAAAAATCTGAATCACTCTGTTGTTGCAATTAACGAACGTCATAAACACTTTTAAAATCTTCAGTCACATTTTTGTCATTTGGCGGAGTTAGTATGAGAAGGCCTGGTCCGTGAAGCAGTTGTCGAATTGCTAATTCTAAAGATAGGCATTTAATAGTATGTTTGTATTTACAAGTAATCCCACATATAATTATCAGAAAGAAGTCGTAGTCTGTTACGTGACCCTTAAGTTCCCTTCATATCACAGGGGCTGCGAAAGGCACACGACGGGATCCTTTAAACCAGTCAGTTAATAATGTTACACAGTTGACACAATATATTCTAGGACACAAGAAGTCATTCCTGGTCCATTTTACTGTCAAAACAACACTCATAAGCTCTTTTAAATCGAGGAGTCAAAGTTCATCTCTGCACAAACGAAAAAAAAATTGTTTTTATCGCTTACAAATTTTCAAGACATGCCTCGCTTCTACAACACAGTGCTTAAGAAAACACGCTATTAGTTGACACTTATACTTGTCGTTTCACAGCTGAATGACAGGATTAGTTTCCTTCATTTAAAAAATCTTCTACTCCTCTGGCAACTAAGCAGGACGCTTTCTGTCTGCAATAGTTGTTATTCCTTATTTGTTGTTAGAGCCAATCACTTATTGGATGGGAATTATTTCAAATGTTCTCCGAAGTAAGTAAGATTTTATTCTTTTAATCACTACACTTATAAACATAAAAACAGTATTTTTTATTATTACAAAAAGTTGGTGGATGATCATGACTTCATTTTTGGATCTGGCAGTGCAAATACCTATGAATTAGCTGCAATTATTTATTTAACGTTTTCATTATCCGCCAGTCTTATTTCCTTTCTCACCAAAGTTATTTATACTGACCTTTTCGATTCATTGTACTTTATTTATTAATGTAAAAACAAAAGAAAAATCAAGCTAGAACAAAGAAAAGAAACCATCCATATTGTGTTCAATGGAAGCGGCCTGGAATTTCCAGTGGTGGTTTATTGAAACCACGAAATACCCAAACCAGCAACGTGGCAAGTGATGTTCATCCCCACTCGCAGAAAGTCCTTTGGTCTCCAATGTGGGAGAAATTATCGAAATTTGTCGAACATTTGAGATCTTTATGCCAAACGACAATAGTGTGGCAAATTTATGCCCTTTTTCTCATCGACAGCAAATCACATTACTTCAGTCTCCTTTACACATAGTAATAAACGTCTTTTCGTTGCTGTCGCATAGAAGAGACATTCCTAACTTAATTTTCACAAATAAGGACAATCCAAGTTTCCACGAAGCCATGAAAAACCCTCTGAATACTGATCGGGATAAGAGTTGGAGCTGAAACTCGAGGAATCTATTCTCGTACAATGAAAACGTCACTAAGTGCGCTTACGCTCAGATTCGGCGAAATCCATACCCTAATACTGCCGACAGAGGATGTATCATAGCTTCCACTTACTTTGGACCATCTTTCGAAGATCCTATTGATGCTCAAACATGCCATTTTGTCAAAAGAAAAGTGTTCAAAAAATGGTTCAAATGGCTCTGAGCACTATGGGACTCAACTGCTGTGGTCATAAGTCCCCTAGAACTTAGAACTACTTAAACCTAACTAACCTAAGGACAGCACACAACACCCAGCCATCACGAGGCCGAGAAAACCCCTGACCACGCCGGGAATCGAACCCGGGAACCCGGCCGTGGGAAGCGAGAAAAGAAAAGTGTCATTCTGTAACAGATGCATGTAATACTACCCTTTCAGTTAAACTACAAATCGAATAACTATTTCTTCAATCATCAGTTTATGGCTGTCGTTTGGTGCTGGTAACCAGCGCTCTAACTACTCTTGTTCAGTGGCTTTTGTAATTTACTAAATTCCGTCCGTACAGTCACGTTCTTAGTTGACCTCTCGATAGTATATAAATTTTACTGATGAGGAGTCATCTTCTGTCTGCCAATCAAAAAAAGAAATTTGTATTTTTCTTCTTTCAGTACTTGAATGTAGAGCAAAAATTTGCTTACATATGAGCGAGACACACATCTCGAACCCTATTAGCGACACAATCCATGAGCACTTGTAAGCAAAACCTCTGCGCGTGCAACGGTTAGCCATCAACTAAAATCGAAACACTTTCCTGCGGATCAGCGATTGGAGCACGCACCACTTACCTCACAAACTCTCCACGTGGTGATGTTTACAGAAAGACTTTGTACTATCTACAACCACTGCCATAACTCAGTGACACTGTCCTCCTCCGATTGATTATCGATCTTTAACTCGTACTGCCAACAAGCTTTCCGTTAGAGCATTAATCCTGGGACTCTTATTGCTCCCATGATCCCACACTCCACAAAAGTTACCGAAACAGCAGTTACAGAAAATATCACATTCTAACAACTACCATGTGTAAGTAGCCGCCCGACGAATAAACACACGACCTGCTACTTTTGGTGTGGGATCCATGTGTGGTCAATGATTGAACCCAGACGGAACAAAGGAATTTATCAGTTTCATGTCAGTACAGTGAGATGTGTAACACTGGTAACCTGAGCATCTTTATTAAGGTAATACAATTATTGCATGTCAACGCAACCAAAATCCAAACATTACTAAGACACCGATAAGGAGCAAATTCAAGAAATTATTAAAATTTTTGCAAATTCAGAATAGATTACTGATGAAAATTATTGTAAAAGCACCACTAATGCAAAATTGTTTAGAAGTGAGAAGAAGGAGCAGTGGCAATGACTTATTTAAAAGTGCCCAAAATCACCTTAGGTCATTTATCGTAAATTATTGTAAAAGTACCAGTAGTGCAGAAAAGTTGACATGCACCAATAATAAACAATTTTAAGAATTATTAAAATGTTTCAAAAAGCATCTTACACCACCTATCAGAAAGTACTTTAAAAAACATCAGTACTGCAAAATAGTTTATTACAACCTTTGGTTTACCAACAAAGAACGCCAAGGGCTCAGTCTGTAAACTTTATTCACCCAGTTTTTGCATTCGTTATCAGAAGCAAGAAACTGAACCAATAGTTTCCGTAGGTAGAATAGAATCTGGCTTTTGAGCTCTAAAACACAGAAATAATGGTAACATACATACAATAACCATGGTAATGTATATGCAATAAATATGTAACGTAGCTACAGCCAATATAGCCTTTGTTCGTCTGTGAAACTGGACACGATATGCAGTCTGACCTATCAGTAAATGTAATCTAACCTGCCTAATACTGTGTTACTTTCACTGTCATTTAAGCCCTCAACAGATCGTTACATGAAAAACTGAAAACTAACATTAGGATAAGCAATCTGACAGCACATTTGAATATGAATTTACAAGTTATACAGAATCTGACTTGTGCAACGGAATTTAGTGGATTAGAGTACATGACATGTTGTGTTGTATCAGTGTCTCTGTTTTGGCCCTAAGTTTTGCACTCACCTCTTTAGATGACTGCCTTTTTCCATGCCGTTTACATCAATTCTCATCAGCATGCAGCAGCAGCGGGTAAAGCTTACTGTTACTAAGAATGAATTTAATAGAAAGTAGTTTGTTTGGGTCCTGTTAACTACTAAATAACTTGTGAGAAGGGATTTCCTTAATTAAGCCTATTTAAAACACCAGAATCATCATGAACAAGTATTAATAGTGACAATGAACATATGTGTCAATAATGGATGAGTGCCAGGTCAACAAATTATTTCAAATTCAAAGTTACATTAACATTTAGTAACCACAGCGTATTATTTATATGGGGAGAATAATTATTTTCATTTGGAGGATGAAGAGGATTCAATCACTGACAAGCAAAACGTGGGATTATTGCAAAATCGGACTAACAATCACGAACCTAACACTGCAATTGATTTTGCCCTATGCTTGCGAATTTTACCTCGAATTCCATCTTCAAGCGTAGTTAAGCCATCTAAATTTCTGCTGGCCATATAAATGAAATCAGGCTTTGAGTGTGGTAAGGTCTGCCATCACGACGTGAGGGCAGCGTTACACATCTTCTGTCTCAGAGCTCTCGACCGACACTTTTCTTCCACTCTCGCAGATAGACCTCGTCGCACAACAATGCTTAGAATCGTAGAATCGCGCTTCTATGTTTCGCCCTCAGATTGTTACTATCGATATCTGAGTGCTTACACAATGCAAGGAATAGTATTAATTTGTATATATTTTATTATGTAATGGAGAGTTCTGACACACTCCTTACAACACTTAAAATAAATACATTTAGAATACGGTATCCGTTCTGCTCACTTTTCCTCTTGTCATTTAAGAACCCCAATAAATTCGCTGAATGAATCATCAGCCAATACACAGTTCCTTTTGCCAAGTCGGCCATATTTAATCGAGCACCAGCTCAGATTATTAAGCACCAAAACAGTCTCATGTGAGATGCAGCCAAGATGGCGTGTGCGACAGTTAGGCTATTACAAACACCGAAGGTACACAGAATTTGGAGGTCGCTCAAAATAACTTGGCCTGTGTACAGAAACACATTAACTTCATCAGCGCCGCGAAATCACCCCTCTGTTCAAAAGGGTTGGCCGCCTCAGATATCTGTCAGCTACTGAATTATTTGATTCGTCGGTTATAATCGAAATGTTCTCTTCCCGCTTCGGCTACACTCCAGACAAGGACACGTTCGCGCGACAACTGCACTGCAACTTCCTGAAACGGTTTTGAAGAAGCTGTACGGTAAAAAGAAAATTGTTTTTCACGCATTTCAAGGCCTCATTCGTCAGCTTCCACGTGGACACCTATTACTTCATTAGGCAGATTTATTGTGATATTTACATATTAAGTCAGGTACTGCGTCAAATTTGAATACTTTGCAATTAAAAATAGAGGTCACTCCGAGTTTGCGATTGGTACATGCTAGACCACATATTTCTGGGCGTGAAATGGAGCTAACAAAATTGAATTTTTCTTTGAACTTGGAACTAGATCTGTATCTATCTCCCATCTCGAGAAACTGGATTCGATGTCGTTCACTCACTTCCAACCGTGTGTGAACACTGTAGCGTCCAGATGAAATACTCTTAACGTGTCTGATATCTCATAAACAGTTCGAGATACCGTTTTTGGCAAATGACAAGAGTGCCAAGCAGAGAGTATTCTCCCATATAGGTAACGTGAAAAATTTCTTGTCTTCTGCGATACACCAGTGACAACAGAGTTGTTTATTGGATATTGGAGTTCTTCGAAAAGCCATCGTCAGCTGGTGACATAAGTATGTGTTTTTAACGACATAAATGAGGGAATCACACTTTTATTTTTACAGCAGGCGTAGGCTTTTCGTAAGGTATTGATGTCATTGATTTTAATTGTCCTCTATTGTCTAGTTGATAGTAGACAGTGACCGGGCACTGTAGAAATTACAACCTCATTAGCATGCTGGTGAAGTAAAATAGTGTAAATACCGCCGTGTTTTGCGACACGAAGCTAAGGGCCACAAGACAAGGATAAAAGATTCAGAAGACGGGCGAAAATAAATCGCTAATACTGTTGCAATTTCAGCGTAATCCTGTATCCACTGTGTTTTCAGTAACAAATGGTTGGCTTGTCGATTTATTTGTCGTAATGGCATAACCTGTGAAAACGATCACTTGCAGATTCGCTAACTGTTGCTTACAAGTTCCACGTGATCGGCGTTCTTGTAACGGCTTCAGCAGAGAAACTAAGACTCGCCTACTGCGCTGTTTCGTCCGCATAGGTGCCCCCCTCACCTACGTTTTTTATTAATTTTTTAATTTTTTTAAATTTTACACGTCCATTTCCGTAGAACCAAATTGAGGAGCAAGTCTCCTTGGTCACGGAACGTGTCAGTATATGAAATAACAACTTGAAAATAATAACAGATAAAATAAAATGGTTATGAATCGATAAAAAAGACAAGCCATAAGTTTATGTAAACGTACTCAACAATATAACACAGTATTAGGCTTAAGGAACTCCTCGACAGAATAGAAGGAGTGACCCATGAGGAGACCCTTCAGTTTCGATTTCAAAGCACGTAGCTAACTGCTAATATTTTTGAAATCTTGTGTTAGCTTATTGAAAGTGGACGCAGCAGTATACTGCACACCTCTCTTCACAAGAGTCCAGGAAGTGCGAGCCAACTGCAGATTGAATTTCTGCCTCGTACTAACTGAGTGAAAGCGCCTTTCTTGGGAATAAGCTGATACTGCTAACGAGAAACGACAGTAAATCACATATATATATATATATATATATATATATATATATATATATATATATATATATATATATAGGGCTATTACAAATGATTGAAGCGATTTCATAAATTCACCGTAGCTCTATTCATTGACGTACGGTCACGGCACACTACAGATACGTAGGAGAACTCTAAAGTTTTGTTCGGCTGAAGCCACACTTCAGGTTTCTGCCGTCAGAGCGCTCGAGAGCGCAGTGAGACAAAATGGCGACAGGAGCCGAGAAAGCGTATGTCGTGCTTGAAATGCACTCACATCAGTCAGTCATAACAGTGCAACGACACTTCAGGACGAAGTTCAACAAAGATCCACCAACTGCTAACTCCATTCGGCGATGGTATGCGCAGTTTAAAGCTTCTGGATGCCTCTGTAAGGGGAAATCAACGGGTCGGCCCGCAGTGAGCGATGAAACGGTTGAACGCGTGCGGGCAAGTTTCACGCGTAGCCCGCGGAAAATTGGCTCATGCCAAAACTGGAGACCGACAGCGCCGACTTCATCTTTCAACAGGATGGTGCTCCACCGCACTTCCATCATGATGTTCGGCATTTCTTAAACAGGAGATTGGAAAACCGATGGATCGGTCGTGGTGGAGATCATGATCAGCAATTCATGTCATGGCCTCCACGCTCTCCCGACTTAACCCCATGCGATTTCTTTCTGTGGGGTTATGTGAAAGATTCAGTGTTTAAACCTCCTCTACCAAAAAACGTGCCAGAACTGCGAGCTCGCATCAACGATGCTTTCGAACTCATTGATGGGGACATGCTGCGCCGAGTGTGGCAGGAACTTGATTATCGGCTTGATGTCTGCCGAATCACTAAAGGGGCACATATCGAACATTTGTGAATGCCTAAAAAAACTTTTTGAGTTTTTGTATGTGCGTGCAAAGCATTGTGAAAATATCTCAAATAATAAAGTTATTGTAGAGCTGTGAAATCGTTTCAATCATTTGTAATAACCCTGTATATATATATATACAGACAGAGATATTTTGTAATCACTTCTAATACTGCAGGGAATGTCATTTACATAAATAAGGAACAGGAGTGGCCCCAGCACTGATCACTTGGACACCCTCCAGTTGACTGTGCCCCACTCAGTCTACACATCATAGGCACTCTCAACATCGTGGGTAATGACCTTTCGCTGACTGTTGTTAGGGTAAGAGATGAACTAACTGTAAGCAATTCCCCGTATCCCATAATGGTCCAACTTGGGCCAACATCTTTTGATCCACACACAAAAACGCCTTAGTTAAATAAAAAAAGATGCCTAGCGTTCGAAACCTTTTGTTTAATCCATCCAGTACTTAACAGAGAAAAGAGAATATAGCATTTACAGTTGTCGCGTCCACTATCACACCGTCTACGCCACTGATGATCAAGTAAATTTGCACGCACACTACCACTGGCACTCCCTTTTGTGATTAAATTCCATTTTTTAACGATAACCGCCACAATGACCTCGCAGCAAGGACACCTTAGTCACTACATTCGCTATGGAATCAGAAGCAGCCTTTCCCATGGAAATGCACAAAATGAGCAAGGTAAATGCCAGCGGGTAATCGACGACTTCACTTGCAACTGGCCATCTCATAGCCACCTCCAAACAGAAAGACGTGCTGCTCTTGCCACTCTTCTGGGCAATCCTCTCGTACTCACGGCGGCACTTGCACACTCCAATCGATGTACCTCTCAAGCCCCCGTCTTCCCTAGTGGGCTTACACGGAGTCCCTCCACCCACGAGTCGATAATCAGTGATCTCGCGGCGAGCCAAAAACGGCCAAAGTACTGCCGCTAGACTACCCGAAGTATATTAACACGCCCATAACAGTTATGGGGCACCATTAAAGCCTCCCGTGCCCAATTCCCCAGAAACGAGGGATTATTACGTCTCTTAAAATCGAATCCGAACGGGCGAACGAAGATGCATTAAGTATCGAGCCCAACGAGGACGATGTAGTCCTAATACTTCAAGAAGAGGTTTGTCGACTTTTAAGAGCGATCTTTACAAGAAAACCAACATTTTAAAAAGGAGTCGGAAACCTCGAGCTTACAACATCTTCATGGGGTCCAAAACTCTGGACGATTCGAGTACAACAGACTACATCGCCAATTCGATCACCATGGTGGAACACAGGCCCAGAGGAAGGTAAACAATGGGGCGGGGTGTACCCTTTAGGACGTCAACTGCACGTAGTACGCTACTCTACAGGAAGAAGGGCAGTGTTGTACGAGAAGAGCGTATTTAGGAACGGACCTATTGGGATGAGGAGCGGGAATGGGGGAGGGAGAATAATTAATGTTAATTCTCCGTTGTATCGTGAAATAGTTATGAGGTTTTTCGACTCTGAATACACTTACTATCCATTATATGTTTTTATGTTGTTCAAAATGGTACTGGATCGATACATCTGTCTGTGCGGTGGGCAAGATGCGAGTTACTATACTATGGAGACTTTCTTCCGATGGGTCGGCAGCTTTCCTACGCTACTCTGCTCTGGATATGTCCATTTTCAAAAGCGTGTCATTTTTATTCACACCCAAGTAATTGCAGATAATTACAGCCAACGACAATCCGCCGAGAAATAAACAAAACAGGCTACCTACTAAGGTGGCGAGGCCATTGCAAATGGAAACCTTTTATGATCAAAACTGCCTACATTTTATGGAAACAATTTTTGTCACTCACGACTAGCCTCTCCAATCATTATCGATTCATGGGCGTCATTCTCTGTGGATTCGGATGCTTATCCTCGCCAGTTGGAGAAGATTATATTTTGTGATTCCCTGTCCATTGTGCTGCAAGTAGCAAATATGCGGTCCAGGCACATCGCCTTACTTTGTTGATGGATTATTGCAAGGTTCTAGCTAATCACACAAGAAAGGTACACTCCTGGAAATGGAAAAAAGAACACATTGACACCGGTGTGTCAGACCCACCATACTTGCTCCGGACACTGCGAGAGGGCTGTACAAGCAATGATCACACGCACGGCACAGCGGACACACCAGGAACCGCGGTGTTGGCCGTCGAATGGCGCTAGCTGCGCAGCATTTGTGCACCGCCGCCGTCAGTGTCAGCCAGTTTGCCGTGGCATACGGAGCTCCATCGCAGTCTTTGACACTGGTAGCATGCCGCGACAGCGTGGACGTGAACCGTATGTGCAGTTGACGGACTTTGAGCGAGGGCGTATAGTGGGCATGCGGGAGGCCGGGTGGACGTACCACCGAATTGCTCAACACGTGGGGCGTGAGGTCTCCACAGTACATCGATGTGGTCGCCAGTGGTCGGCGGAAGGTGCACGTGCCCGTCGACCTGGGACCGGACCGCAGCGACGCACGGATGCACGCCAAGACCGTAGGATTCTACGCAGTGCCGTAGGGGACCGCACCGCCACTTCCCAGCAAATTAGGGACACTGTTGCTCCTGGGGTATCGCCGAGGACCATTCGCAACTGTCTCCATGAAGCTGGGCTACGGTCCCGCACACCGTTAGGCCGTCTTCCGCTCACGCCCCAACATCGTGCAGCCCGCCTCCAGTGGTGTGGCGACAGGCGTGAATGGAGGGACGAATGGAGACGTGTCGTCTTCAGCGATGAGAGTCGCTTCTGCCTTGGTGCCAATGATGGTCGTATGCGTGTTTGGCGCCGTGCAGGTGAGCGCCACAATCAGGACTGCATACGACCGAGGCACACAGGGCCAACACCCGGCATCATGGTGTGGGGAGCGATCTCCTACACTGGCCGTACACCACTGGTGATCGTCGAGGGGACACTGAATAGTGCACGGTACATCCAAACCGTCATCGAACCCATCGTTCTACCATTCCTAGACCGGCAAGGGAACTTGCTGTTCCAACAGGACAATGCACGTCCGCATGTATCCCGTGCCACCCAACGTGCTCTAGAAGGTGTAAGCCAACTACCCTGGCCAGCAAGATCTCCGGATCTGTCCCCCATTGAGCATGTTTGGGACTGGATGAAGCGTCGTCTCACGCGGTCTGCACGTCCAGCACGAAAGCTGGTCCAACTGAGGCGCCAGGAGGAAATGGCATGGCAAGCCGTTCCACAGGACTACATCCAGCATCTCTACGATCGTCTCCATGGGAGAATAGCAGCCTGCATTGCTGCGAAAGGTGGATATACACTGTACTAGTGCCGACATTGTGCATGCTCTGTTGCCTGTGTCTATGTGCCTGTGGTTCTGTCAGTGTGATCATGTGATGTATCTGACCCCAGGAATGTGTCAATAAAGTTTCCCCTTCCTGGGACAATGAATTCACGGTGTTCTTATTTCAATTTCCAGGAGTGTATATGGTTCCACCAAATCTCACTACATTGTCCGCTGTATCGCAGCGAAAACAGCACGTCCATATACGCTGCTCACTCACATTACTGTAGTCACCTCTATCATAGGCGTCAACTTGCAATAACCACTGACAGACAGCAAGTGGCAGCACAAGCAGCAGTGGGTACAAAAGCGTATAGGACGGACGCGGAAAGACTGAAGTTCTGTTCATAATGGGGAAGTGGAGCGATTTATTTGACGTCCAAAATTGCATGGTCATCGGTTTCTCGGACCAGGATGGAGGATGGAAGCATTTCCGAAACGGCAAAGTCCCTATACTCTCGGTGTGCCGCCATGGTTAAAGTATATTCTGCATGGCCCAATGGCGCCGAGGCAACTGTGGAGCATCACAGACCATAGATGAAAGATATGAACAGCAGTAGTAGAGATGTGTACTGGAGAATAGGTAGACAACTGTTGAACAAATGACCGCCCAGACGAAGCTTATCCCAACAAGTTAACGCAGGAATAATTTCTCTGGATGATGTCTACTATTTAAGACATATATATCCCACCGTTAGCAATAAAACAAAAGTCTACTCAAAAACCTGTACGCTCAGTTAAACTTTGATGCTCTAGTCGATTTCTAGAAGGTACTCATCCACACAGAAGAAATCCTGACGAAGATCATAACCACGACAAGTGGACGAGGAGAGTTATTTTCACCAATCGCTATGAGCAGCCGCAACTCATCCGTAAGAGTTTTTCCATAGGGCTGGTTGAACTAAGACGCGTGAGTCTGTGGAGAATCATGGAAAACAACAATTACAGACTGCCCGCCTGATGGACCCACTAGCCAGCTGCAATAGGTCACAGTTGGCTGAGTAACAGCGTCGGAAATTTTCAGCCTTTCTTCCTCACATGTCAAGAGCATTTAAACCTATAGAGAGGAGGAGACCGATCAGACAAAACAACGTAACACTCTACGGAAGTACTCATTCAAAGTGTCTCAAGCTGAATGCTGCATTCTTCAGAAGAAAGTAGGCAAGGTATTGGAAGACGACCTCATTCAGTCATCAGAAAGTCATTTCTTCCTATCTGTGAACCTCGTGAAGAAGTAAGTTTATAGACAATGTTTCCATGCCCCTTACCGACCTCTGATTTAGCCTAAACATCGTATACTGATTACAAAAAAAGAGATATTTCCTGGACTACCAGCGTTGTTCGTTTACCACCATCTCGTCATCATTATCGTCATCATCATCCATCAAGAATTGCGTGAACCATTTATTCACCTGCTTAGACTGCCAGTACCTCTTTTTTGACGTCAGGTCAATGTGACACGAAAGCTAGTGAAACGTTGATCTTACCGAAAAGCTGAGATGGAAATATGTTTAGATTAAGAGCAAACAACTGACTAACTTTATTTTATGTGTAATATGCAGTAAAATAGTAACTTCGATCGGGTATGTAGGCAAACGAAAATATTCCTATAGGAATAAAAATAAATATATTACAGTTTAAAGCCATATTTACTGTTAAACAACTGTGACTGTACGAAAAATATGAAAATAAATAAAAATTAAGAAAATATATGTACCTGTTTTCCACAACTATCTTTTTAATGTTTATACTGTCGTTTTTAACATCGGTTGTGTACATACTTATTTTTTCCACCAACATCAGTGATGCAACAGAACGAAGTGCAGAAGACATTGCCACTAATTGTCAATAACATAACCGACATATCAGCAGCTAAATCGATACAAGAATTATTTTTACGGCCATCTTGTTTTTACTGTACAGTAGAGCTGATTATGATGTCGTGTTTTAAGTACCCATTCCAAGCTTATCAACAATAGTTAACCAGATCAAAGGAGCCATAACAAACCACAAGAGGGGCCATTCCATACGAAGAATTTGAGTTATCATTTAAAATAAATTTTATATGCGCAGCAGACCAACGTACGACGTAAGCATTCTCCCATATTAGGTTATATTTCTCTTTCTCCACGGGATGATGGCAGAACATAACAAGGCTATGTTCAAAAACTTAAATATTTAAATCTCCATTCCTCGATATATGTTGCTTAATTACGTAATTTAAGTAGACAACAAATTTAGTGTCTGGTAACGGTCTCTTGGAAACCTTCTCAAGAAAAACTCTATTCAGTTAATTCAGTTGACATTCCTTCATCATTTTTTCACAATATAGCCAATACGAATTTTTCGCAACGGTTTGGATCAGCGTCTAGTTTCACAATCAAAATGGGAAGGGCGGGAGATTGCAATTTAACGTCCTGTCGATATCTGGGACCATTAAGATGGAGAACATATTCAAAATGTTTCAAGGATGGGAAACGATCCCGGCATTTGCCTGGTACGATTTAGGGAAGTGACCGAAAAATTAAATCAGGATAGCCAGACACAGACTTGTTTCGAAGTCCTCTCGAATGCGAGACCAACGGGCTCAGCACTGCACCACATAGGTGGCTTCACATTCAGTGTTTCTCTTAGTTGTTACGTTACCTGAGATATAGTCTATTTTTGCATTCCTTAGAAGTATCATATCTGCTACCCAAATTTGACTATTGGCTTCCTCCTTTCAGAGTTGTGCATATACTGATGAAAGTAATATACTGTTCATAAATTAAAATTTTGTGTCTTTCGTTGTTTTGCTATTTAAACATGCTATTATTGGTTCATAAATATTTTGCACCTTAATGAAGTTTTATGCAGGTTGTTTATAATTTAAGAGTTATCTGTATTACTTCAGGGTATGTGAGGCAACGAAACCAAGCCGATTGGCGGATCTCTGAAGGAAAAGGTTCCCCGCCCTCACACCGTTTACCAAATATGCTTTCAAATATTTCATAGCATCCTTTGAAAATTAGTCTTTCCGTTTCTATGTCGCACTATCACGTTAATGAAATGCATCTATAGTTGCAATTTAATCTGCGTTATACGGTCAGATAGCATCACTCTCTGTCGTTAGTAACAAGCTAGTTGGTTTCATGGGAAATGCTTCTCGTATTAAAAACAAAAACTGGAAATATTTCTTAAGTTTGTGACAGTTTTGGACTGGATGCTTCTAGCATCGTTCTATGTGTTGCTCAAGTGAATGTTTTGAATAAAAATACTTGTGTTTGCACTAAACAAAATAAGATAGTAACTTGCCAGAATGAGATTTTCACTCTGAAGCGGAGTGTGCGCTGATATGAAACTTCCTGCCAGATTAAAACTGTGTGCCGGACCGAGACTCGAGCTCGGGACCTTTGCCTTTCGCGGGCAAGTGCTCTACCACCTGAACTACCCAAGCACGACTCACGCCCCGTCCTCATAGCTTCACTTCTGCCAGTACCTCGTCTCCTACCTTCCAAACTTTACAGAAGCTCTCCTGCGAACCCTGCAGAACTAGCACTCCTGAAAGAAAGGATATTGCGGAGACATGGCTTAGCCACAGCCTGGGGGATGTTCCAGAATGAGATTTTCACTCTGCAGCGGAGTGTGCGCTGATATGAAACTTCCTGGCAGATTAAAACTGTGTGCCGGACCGAGACTCGAACTCGGGACCTTCGCCTTTCGCGGGCAGTGTCAGCAACGAAGAAGATAAGTGTTCACACAAATCGCTGAAATGCAAAAACAGTAACAGCAAAAATGGACCCCAAATATATTGGCGTACCACTGCTGGAAACATAAGAGAGATGTTCCTTACAGGAAAGTAGAGTCTGAAATCTATTTCACGATATATAAGGATTTGAAATTATCACAACTAACTAAGTAAGAATTTCCCATTATGTGTCTTTTAACATTAGAAACTTTAATTTCGTTCACCATCGTTGTTATTGGAAGGTAGACCAAGAATAGTTTTGGCTATGGATAACTGTCAGTTAAACAGATTCTCTTAAAAATGTAAGAAAATATCAAACACTGAGAAACAAATTTTTTAAATACTGTATTTATTTTATTATTATTACACATATTTAGCAATGATTTCCTAATAACTTGGGCAATGGAAGGGTATGACGGAGGAGAGCAAGTTGCAAAGAACAAAACTTTAAAATAGTGATACAACTACCAAAATAAAAACATAAATGACAAGAGCTCTTTGCGTCAGTATCACATTTATTATTTACATTACAAATAACTGTACAAAATTTATTTACATACAAAAGCTTCCATTTTTCTTTTTTGTTGCGATGTCTTCCACATTATGAATATCCCCAGCCACCTGCAAAAGACAATATGATAAGAAATTTCGAAGAAAAAGTGTTCCAGTCATTATTAGAATGAAATCGTTTGGTCTCAACACAACCTTAGCGAAACGTACACAGCGTAACGGTGTGTGGTGCACAAATATTGACTAAAACAAAAGAGTTTCGACAGTACGGTACACACAACTAAAGCTCCCACAATAGTCTGTGGCAGTTAGCCTCATAGAGGCGTTTCACCTTGAGAAATTTATTATTCATTTTTCTGTTCGACAACAAAATTACTGAAAATAGGAACTAATTAATCAACAAGTCTTTGTGCAACTTGTATGTATTACCCGATATTATCCACGTGCAAATCATTTTCTTGTTAACGGTCAATTCCTTATAGAGGAGTTCATGATATTAATTACAGTTCCAGTCGATGTGCTTATCAAGAGATACGGCAGAGGAATTATTCCGATTCCCCACGACAGCTACCCACTCTTAAGTTCGCTAATTAACTACAAAATCACAGTCCTCAGTCATTAGTAGTATAAGAGTAACTTATGTGTACAGATCGGCTAATATTGTAGTGACAAAGTAGATTAAATATATTGTCTTCCGCACACCAAAATCAGTGGGAATAAAGATAATTCTTTCGTTGAAGAAAACAGCATTTTTTATCGGAATATATCCGGAACATGGTACTTCCAGGAAATCTTTGCACTAAGGCTTGGTCCAAAAAATGTAAGACATGTAACTTGATTAAATACCGAGATATTTTGAAACACCAATAGCTCACTAACGTGAGGGTTCAGTATCAGAAACTGATACATGATTCGTTAGGAGAATTTTTTAATAATAGAATACAGTACGTTATTCTGAGAGCCGAATATTCAACAGAAACCAAGGAAAAATCGGATGTACCGCAATGAAAGGTATTAGGACAAGTATGATTCTAAGTACATATATAAGGGTTACGATGGCCTGCTGAAGAGTAATGCCTCCGAATTTATTATGTGGAAACAATTAAAGCTTTTAAAATATAAAAACAGTTATCAACATTCGAAATCCTTGTTCTTCATGTCTACATATCCAGCAGCAATACGCGTCTAGAGTTCTCCAAACTGTAGCGTGTAAATGGCAATGCGTAACTTAACATGGTCGGTGAGTGAGAAACAGAGTTCTGTAAATGAATTTCTTTCGTCCACACAAGAAGCACCATTTTCTTCTGCGAGGCAATGCCAGACTACACACGAAGGGTGGGACATCTGCAGTGATCCGACTCCTTGGGTTCATCGATCATCCTTCATACAGTCCCAAATTGGCTCCATGGAGAAATAAATTGACAAAAGTTTCAGTAGATTTAATGAATGTCTGTTATTTTTGAATAGGACTGGAGTTATAAGTCCAGTGCCGTTACATAATTGAGGTAGTCTAGGTGGTCAAAATGAAACTGGCTCTGAAAATATTTACATTAAGACTGACACGGGATGGACACCTTTGTTAATCAACTTCACAGTAGATACTGCAAGTAGCCACCGCTGACGCGGATTCTTCGCTGTGCTGGATTTATCAAACGGTGTGACATGCGTAGCAGCTCCGCCTGAAAGACTGCAGCAGTAGCGCTTATAAATTTGTGCTGTAGCTCATCCAGAGTAATGTTTGGTTACATTCTTCAATTTTCGCCGCTGGTAAAAATCAGAGGGAGAGACATCAGTTGATCTAGGTGGCCAGGAGGTTACACTGCCTCTGCTGATTGTCCTCTCGTCACTGAAAACCTCATGCACTCGTGACAAGATGATACGTGCTATTGCTCTGCGTTACTGGGAATATCTTTATAATATTTCATCTTCTGTAAGCTGATTCTCATACAGTTTCTGAACGTACAGGTTAGCAAATGGTTCAAATGGCTCTGAGCACTATGGGATTTAACATCTGAGGTCATCAGTCTCCTAGAACTTAGAGCTACTTAAACCTAACTAACCAAAGGACATCACACACATCCATTCCCAAGGATTGGAACCTGCGACCGTAGCAGCAGTGCGGTTCCGGACTGAAGCGCCTAAAACAGCTCGGCCACAGCGGTCGGCTACGGTTTAGCATTAAGAGTTTGGCCAAAGAATCAAATGGTTCAAATGGCTCTGAGCACTATGGGACTTAACATCTATGGTCATCAGTCCCCTAGAACTTAGAACTACTTAAACCTAACTAACCTAAGGACATCACACAACACCCAGTCATCACGAGGCAGAGAAAATCCCTGACCCCGCCGGGAATCGAACCCGGGAACCAGGGCGCGGGAAGCGAGAACGCAACAACCGCTCTTTGAAGCACCGATTGTGGTTTTCTGATGCATAACGGTAGATGTTGTATGAGTCCACGTACCCTGACAGTCTCAATCAGACTTCAACCGAAGGAATAGAAAACTGAGGATTCTATGTCCTAATTCCACTTCACTAGAAACCATTGGCCGAATTCAACACTTGGACGCTCATCTGGAAGCTTTAACTCATACTCAATAATAGCTATGGTCGCAGGTTCGAATCATGCCTCGGGCATGGATGTGTGTGATGTCCTTAGGTTAGTTAGTTTTAAGTAGTTCTAAGTTATAGGGGACTGATGACCACAGGGGTTGAGTCGCATAGTGCTCAGAGCCATTTTTGATGACTGAGATTTTTAGTTGCAACAGGGCCTGTTTCGCGCCATTAGACAGTTGAATTCTGAATTGCGGATCTAGTTTGAGATTTTTCCCAGTCACTTGAAGTCTTTAAAGTCTTGTATAAACAGTTTCACATATGTTTCCTGTGAACTGTGAGCCACATAACGCTAAACAACGAACACGGGCTGATTTATCGTAAACACCTTTTGTCTTTGATTCAACTGGTCACTAATCACGTCTTCTCCTGTCATTCACTCAAACGTAATAACACTGTGATGTACTTGGTACAAAGCTTTCGGGAGGTGCCTATCAGCACCCGTGTGACGACAACTGATTGGTACACCGATAACCCGGATCTTTTCTGTGATGGGTAACTATCACGTTCATTAACAAGGCTCAATACAACGTCTGGCTTATAAACATTTACCTGTCTACTCTCATTTTCGACAGCCTGTATAAGGCCAATACAAGGTGATCAAAGAATTACAGGGCTGGGAGCAATGTTTATTGGTGTTTCAAAACTGTAGAGCCTATATGTAAAAACAGAATGAAAATATAGCTCAACCTCATGCTTCAGTGTCTTTCATGGGTGTTGAGTCAGAGCTTCCCTCATGGTAATGCATTCATAAAACAAACACTTTATTAATGGGCATCGTTTAACCGTCTTAGTTTTTCGGTTACAGTAACTTAATGGTAACGGTGATTAATGGAGAAAATAGGGAATTTCAAACTTCCTTAATGTGTGAGTTACGTGAAAAATATGGCTTTTATGAAACTAGTAACTGGCAGTTGTTAATAAAGTGTAGAGGTGTGTGAGGTTTCCTCTAAAAGAAAGTTTGCAGTTTCCTTTGAGACTGCTTTTAACGTCTGCCGTTGCCTCTTACCAAGATTACCTTGGAATAAGAACAATTCGGCATCAGGATAACCTCACTTGAGTTTTCCATGGACTCCTTAAATTGACTGACGCGAATACCGGAATGGATTGTTTAGGAAACATTACATTTCGTTTGTCCTTCCATCCTTCCTTGTCAAAGATGAATGCTACACCACCTACTTACTGTACAACCATGTGCTTGTATTTCTTCACCTTCAACATCTCGTAAGTGATTTGTGCTCTCACAAAGATACACCATCATTCGGTTGTCTCCGCAGTGGTGAAATGAAAATACAATGCTCTCGGGATCAAAGATCCGTTCCACCGGTAATTCTCAATAAATTAGTTGTTGCAATATGTAGCAAATCATCAGGCAATATGTGCACTCCTTGGAGCTGGCGATGTACAATGTCTGAGAGCTATGGACGGCAGTTAAGTGTGAACCCTGTCATAATGAATATATGCTACTGACAAGGGAACCTTCCCGTCGCACCCCCCTCAGATTTAGTTATAAGTTAGCACAGTGGATAGGCCTTGAAAAACTGAACACAGATCAATCGAGAAAACAGGAAGAAGTTGTGTGGAACTATGAAAAAAATAAGCAAAATATACAAACTGAGTAGTCCATGCCCAAGATAGGCATCATCAAAGATAGCGTGAGCTCCGGAGAGCCGTGGTCCCGTGGTTAGCGTGAGCAGCTGCGGAACGAGAGGTCTTTGGTTCAAGTCTTCCCTCATGTGAAAAGTTTAATTTTTTGTTTTCAGACAATTATTATCTGACTTGTTTTCCTGTCGAGGAATCAGTTGACCTATGACCTTGCGATCAAATGTTTTCGGTTCCCATTGGAGAGGCACGTCCTTACGTCTACTAATCGCACGGTTTTGCGGTGCGGTCGCAAAACACAGACACTAAACTTATTACAGTGAACAGAGACGCAACGAACGAACGGAGAGATCATAACTTTGCAAAAATAAAAAAGTAAACTCTTCAGTCTAGGTAAGACCCGAACCAAGGACCTGTAGCTCCGCAGATGCTCACGCTAACCACGGGACCATGGCGCTTCAGAGCTCACACTATCCTTCATGTTGCCAATCTTGCGCATGAACTACTCAGTTTGTATATTTTGCTTACTTTTTTCATAGGTCCACACAACTTCTTCCTGTTTTCTCGATTGATCTGTGTTCAGTTTTTCAAGGCCTATCCACTGTGCGAACTTATAATTAAATCTGAGGGGGGTGCGATGGGGAGGTTCCCTTGTGAGTAGCTGGGAAGGGTACTATTACTCACGATCAAATAAGAAAGACCAACAACCGATAATACACGGTCCAGTCACAATAATGTGAGAAACGGTCAAAAGCCAGAACGATCATTAACTGTAGCAAGCACGTGTAGGAAGAGAGTCAGTGAGGTTCTGGAAGTTATCGAGATGGATGTGGAGCCATGTCGACTCCTGTGCCGAGACCAAATGCGCCATATTTCTTGGTTGAGGATCCGTGGCGCGAACAGCCCGATCGAATTCTCCCCACACATTCTCCATTTGAAACTTCCTGGCAGATTAAAACTGTGTGCCGGACCGAGACTCGAACACGGGACCTTTGCCTTTCGCGGGCAAGTGCTCTACCAACTGAGCTACCCAAATCCGACTCACGCCGCGTCCTCACAGCTGTGCGCGGGTAGCTTAGTTGGTAGAGCACTTGCCCGCGAAAGGCAAAGGTCCCGAGTTCGAGTCTCGGTCCGGCACACAGTTTTAATCAGCCAGGAAGTTTCATATCAGCGCACACTCCGCTGCAGAGTGAAAGTCTCATTCTCTATTTGGTTTAAATCTGGGGAGTTTTGTGGCCAGGGGAGTGTGGTAAACTCGTCAATGTGCTTATCGAACCATGAAAGTACACTGCGAGATGTGTGACACGTTGTATTGTCCGCCGGTAGATACTATCGTGCCGAGGAAAATACAAACTGCTTGCTGTAGTGGGCATGTTCCCCAAAGATTGATTCATACTGGTTTTGATCCATTCTCGGTTCCAGAATGACAAGATCGCCCATGTGTAAGTAGGCTGTTTAGATTTTTATATGGGTAATGCCACGTAGCGCTCTGTATGAAAATCACTGGCTGTGCTGTGTGCAGTCTGTGGCTAGTTTGCATTGTTATCTGCCATTGTTGTCATGAACTGCTATAGCTGGATGTGAACAGCGCGTAGCGTTGGGCAGTTGGAGGTGAGCCGCCAGCAGTGGTGGATGTGGGGAGAGATATGGCGGAGTTTTGAAAAATGTCATGAACTACTGTATATATTATGAATATTGAGGTAAATACATGGTTTGTTCTCTATTAGAATCTTTCATTTGCTAAGACTATCAGTAGTTAGTGCCTTCCGTAGTTTGAATCTTTTATTTAGCTGGCAGTAGTGGTGCTCGCTGTATTGCAGTAGTTCGAGTAATGAAGATTTTTGTGAGGTAAGTGATTTTTGAAAGGTGTAGTTTAATGTTACTCAGGGCCATTCCTTTGTAGGGATTTTTGATAGTCAGATTGCGTTGCGCTAAAATAATATTGTGTGTCAGGTTAAGCACAGTCTTGTATAAATTGTTCTAAGGGGACGTTTCATATGGCGACCCTGCCAGGATACCTCACTGGAATCTTCTGATTTTTTTCTTGTAGTTTGTGTATTTAGTGTAGCTTTTGTTTATTGCTAGCGCGTAATTGTAGAGAGAATCTCCTTTGTAGTTGTAGCCTTTCATTGTTGTGCAGAAAACAGTTGTGGCATGCATATAGATTTGCACCAAGTATTTCGCAGCTACGCTTGCAATTAACTAGATATTATTTTCAGTGCTATGTTAATGTGTTCTCTTATTTTTGCTATTCAAATAGTGCTTTTCTGTGTTATCGTGTGAAATATTGTGACAATAATGGCGTGTGAAAAACGTAACACTAGGCTCCAAACTAAATTGAGAAATAATAGTGACGACGAGCGTAGCTTATCAGCACCACTGGGTAGTGAATTAACAGACATTCGAAGTAGTAATTTGGTAATTGTGCATAGGGAAATGGAGCGGGCGGCAAATAATGCTGTAGACAGTCAAACAGGTAGTGAACAGGGAAGCATTATCGATCGATCGGTCGGCAACAGCTCGCCTCAGGAATCCGAAATGATAGGACACAATTTTGCAAATACTGTAGATTCAGGTTTTGCGTCCTCACTGTTTTCTCAAATAAGTCAAGACACATTTTCTGCCTGTCAAAATGTGAATGTTGCCGGTGCAAATGCACTGCCGAAAAGCATAGAGGAACAGATTCCAGACACTAATGCATTATTATTGCAATTAATGCAACAAATGGAACAAAATCAGAGACAAATGGGACAAAATCTTCAAAAGTTAGACACCATGGAACAGAATCTTCTAAAGTTAGACACCATGGAACTGAATCTTCTAAAGTTAGACACAATGGAACAAAATCTTCAAAACTTAGACACAATGGAACAACACCAGAGACAAACACAGCAACAGTTACACATAATGGAACAAAATCAGAGACAAACACAGCAAAAGCTTCAAAAGTTAGACTCATTGGAACAAACTCTCGAACAAACACGTGAAGATTTAACTGCTGAGTTACATAACATTGAATCGAAATGTCAGAAAGTGTGTAATGACGTAAAAACACAAATTTGTGAGCATTTCCAACCTATTTTTTCACGTCATGAAAATGCATTACAGAATCACGAAGCAGCCATAAAAGAACTGCAAACTATTGTTCATGAAAATCATGAGACCTTGCAAGCTAAAATGGACTCAGTTGCATCTACCGATTCGGTTACGCAACTTGCAAAAACTCAGGAAAACTTAAAGGACACAGTAGATACTCTGAAAATTGGTTCAGAAAGACACATGGAGGAAATTAGTTCATTATCAGAGAAAGTAGCCGAACTTTCGGATCAGGTCACTAACTTATCTATGAAGGTAGATGATAATCTGAATGACACAAAACCGGTAGTCTTTAATGACACAGAAGAGTGCGAACAAATTAGGAAACTGAAACAAAATCTGAATCAAATTAATACGCAACACCAAAGAGAAATCCGGGAAGTACAAGAACAGCTGACACAGGTAATACAAGAATTACGTATTTCAGAGGACACACGCGCCCCAATACTGGAAGAGGGACATAGAAATACGGAAAAGCCACAATATAATAACACAGGGCATTTCGGTAATTATGAAAGGAATTGGCAAGGTGCACCGAATTTTGAGATGGAACCGCCGACACGACGTAACAATGACCGATATGTGACTCGCCGACATGATGAATTTGACTATAAGCTGTTCATTACTACACGTAAATTCAAAACATTTAAGAATTCTGGCAACGACATTCATCCACAAGCATGGCTCCATCAATTCTCTCATTGTTTTCCTCCCAACTGGTCATTGGAGCACAGGTTAGAATTTATGTGTGGCTACTTGGAGAATGAACCAGCTGTAAGAATGCGATCGGTCATTCACGATTGTCACAGTGAAGGAGAATTTTACCATGCGTTCCTCTCAGCATATTGGTCTCGAGCTACACAAGACCGTGTAAAACATAGCATCATGATGATGAAACACTTTAAACAATCTGAATTTTCCAGTCTTGTCAAATATTTTGAAGACATGTTGCACAAGAATCAGTACCTGTCAAACCCATACAGCCCCTCAGAACTCATCCGCATTTGCTTAATCAAATTACCTGAACATTTACGGCATATTATTTTGGCAGGACGTTGCAAAGACGACATTGAAGCTTTTCAGGGACAGTTACAAGAATTAGAAATTGACACAGATAGTCGTGGGATGCGAAAACAGGGAAACAATCACTACAGGTCACATCCGTCACAATTCCGTGACGACAGAAACGATAACTGGACGTGACAAGGCTATTCTCACCACACAAATCGTGACCAAAATAGACACCACCCGTATGACAACCGTTGGCAGAGTAGTAATAATTACAGGGAAAGATCACCTCTCCGCAGTAATGACTATCACAGAGACAATCAGAGAAACAGACAATATGGGAACCAAAATAATTATTATCAAGGGAGACAGAATAACTTCATACGCAACGCTCCACCATGCAGTGATAATTCAGGGAGAAATTCTCCACCACATAACCGACAAGAAAGAAACTACAGGAACTACCGACAGGACGACAGACGATGTGATCGTAACGACAGATGTGAATTTCATCAGAACTGGCGGGATTTAAACAGGGCAGGGCCCAGGTCTCCAAATCCCAATAACGGCGCGCACCAACAAAGAGGTAGCAGACAATGACTCGCACCGCAGGCACCCGCGTGCGCCGGCTGGCTCAGGGAAAAATAACATTGACGCTAACCTTGAGCAAAATTCCAGTATTCTTTAAGGACGAATACCACATGATAATTGCGTTAAAGATGAAACTCTGCGTACTAGGAAGAGCAAAGGTTTACACCACATTTCACATGTAAAACCGTTTATTGAAAGATAATCTGCCATTTAACTTTGTCTTTGCCATATAACTTTTCACTTTACGTTACTAGTATGCTTTGTCAGACTTAGAATCTGTTTGCGGTGTTTCTGTTTCATATCTGCACAGTTTTTCTGTATTATTCTGGAAAGTAAAACATGTTTTAGTAGTAACTTTTGTGGTATAGCTACATTGAGACAGCCTTTTCTGTAGCACAACAATACGTTACAGCACAGCACTTTCTTCATCTTGGCAATAAGCGTAATAAGTATGATATCTATACGCAAAGCATTTCACTTTTGTGTATCATGAGGTCAGTACATTGACTTCTGCAGAACTTAGCTTTTGGAGGACGATAACTACGACACTTCCACAGAGATTATCTTACAGCAAGACGCATATTTAGCGCTACAGGACACGTATTTGAGTGATTAATTTTGTACTAAAAACATTTATTTTCAAAGATATTTGAAATACAATGATACAAAGGTTTTCGTGATACATTTCATTCCATTGCTGTAATCTGTAACACCTGAAGGTATAATTACAATAATCCTCAGGGGGGTGCACGCTTACTTTGTGTACCATGTGTTTGGCAAGCACAAGGAGCCCTAGCTAATATGGTATTTGCTTATACAATTTAACACATCGGTACCATATCTCTCTAACACATAAATTACACAGCTATCTGATCATTAAACTGAGAGAGACAAACATTTCTTTTTACTACATCAGTGACAGATGTTTACGTAATTACACCGTTGGGTAACTTTACACTTACGAAATTGTATTTTGTCTGTACTTTGTGAACTGTTCATATTTTTTGGTACCATTGTGATACTATGAGAGCTTTGAATGATGTATTTAGTAAAGGAGCATGATTTTAAAGTACGTTTGAGGCAGATGACACTTTTGACATGAGCAGAGAATTTTCTTTAGGTTTTGAAACAATTGCAGAAAGCTACGACGTTTTTGAGATTTGACTGAGGTGTTATGATGTTATTATTACGATGACGATGTGTATTATGCTGCTGAGGTATGTTTATGATCAATAAGCTGATGCTATATGAGTTATTTGATTAAGCTACGTATCTGTTATGATGCAATATTGAAGAAGTGTCGACGAATAAGGTAAGGAGTAATGAATAGTGGTTAGGGACGCGAACTTGTGGAAAAGGATGTTGGAAACCAAGAATCGTACTTTAAAAGTTATGAAATGTGTGTAAATGCGTGAATGTATCACAATGCCGGCGAAAATTTTTTTGGACACTGTTATATTCATAGGATTTTGTTTCTACACATTTGCAACGTAAATTCTCGACCTGTGAAATTTTTATATGAGACTGTCACTGTAGCGGAAACTGCTGTCGTAAATATTTCTGTAAGAAAGTGACCACCTGCACGTGTGTCGTTGGCACACAGCTGTGTCAGACACCTGGAGAACAAGCCATTAGGGTGTGCCTTTCCGGAAGCACAGGTAGAAAAACAGAAAAAGGGGCAGGCCTTTATCCTCGCCATTGACATTCCTTTAGAGAAAATATTGCAAATGCGACACCCTCATTACTTCCATTAACCTTGCTATTGACAATCCTTTGTAGCGGGCATCGCTAATGCGACACGCTCGTTACTTGAAAACATATGATTTTTGTAATGTGTTGTGGGCACACAGCTGTGTCTAACACCTGGAGAACAAGCCATTAGGGTGTGCCTTTCATCGCTAATGCGACATGCTCGAACTTGAAAACATATGATTACACTGTGGAGCTCGTAATTTATGCCTAATGAAATGATTAGAAACATTTTACATCTATTGTCTTTGTAGTTAAGAGATTGATAATTTTGTTTAATATCTGGTTTCCAGCTGTGTTGCAGAATTAGTTTTATAAAATAAAATGCATTTGCTAATGTGAACACTTTCTGTCAACAGATCTATTAAATGATAATTTTGTAATCCACATTCTTAAAAAAAAGGAGCACTTGGAAAGGAAAGAACAATAAGAAGGAACTAGTAACAGTAACACATAAATTTCTTTTCAAGTACATGGTAATATTTCTTTTTACAATAAGTTGTTGTGGTGCACCACTTTAATTACATGGACATTAAGATGTGAATATGCATTTCCCTTGTCTGCATTGTTGTTTTTAGTGTAATATTTTTTCTGCTTGAGCTATGTCATGTTTAGGTATAAGTTGCTGCTGTTTGCCAGGCATAGAGTTATTGAATTTGACTTTTGGTAATTTCTTAATGCTGCTTGCTTCGCAAATCTGCGTTTTTTTCATTGCTGTTTATATTAAGTGTTTTATGTGATGCTGCATTGCCTCGTCCCTTGGTATATATATCTGAGCTCAGTAGATTTAAGTTAGCTTAAGAGGGGGTAGACTATATAAGAAACTGACTATGGAGAATAGGTAAAGAATGCATTACGAAGTTATATGAAAAAGATTTGGGCCCCAATGAGTATTGTACAATCAGAAATAATTATTTTGAAAGCAATATGAATAGAATACAGGAAGGAGGTATAGATAGGACTTTTTGGGAATAATGATGAATGAAGGGAGATCTCCGAGAAGTAAAGAAAGTTTTGTTTGCAAAATACTGCAGTAAAACAAACCCTGTCCTTTCCTTCTATTATTCCGCTATATGTTTGTGTACCCTTATGTATTTGTGTTTTCCTGCCTTTATGTGTTTAGCTGATGAGAGCTATGTTGTAGAATTTTTCTAATACTCTGTTATTTTCTTTGTAAAGATGCTTAGACATTATTTATTCTGTTTTGTTTTAATGCTCATGTGTGAAGTTGACGTTTCAAAAGTGATTCTGATCTTTTATTTTTGTACTCATGTCATCATTCCTGTAACACTGATGTATATGTTTATTTCTATTCTTTTGTAAAGCCTGTACTACAAATGTTATCTATATTGTTATGTTCTTTAATGATGTATTTTGTACCTTCGTAATTGTATTCTCATGTTATAATATTGTAATTGACGCCAGTTAATCAAATTAAATAACTTGAAAGCATTCATTTCACTGCACACATTTCTGTTGGTCATACTATATGGACACTATGTGAGAAGTTGGGACTGTTAGTGTTTGCACATGTGTTACTAATTCAGCAAGGGACTGGATAACAGCATTGCTGGTTCTAAGGACAATTCCCAAAAACTTTGTGCGTGCACAAGTGGTGGTTTATGGACTTGCTATCTTCTCTGCAAGACTCTTCGATGGTGATTGTGCACCTGCACAGTCTCAGCAGATGGCTGCTGGCTATCTCTACAAGGACTACAGTGGGTCTGCATCTCTGATGAACCACCAATACCATTATTTCTACAAGGACTGCAGTGGGTCTGCACCTCTGGTGGCCCACCAATACCATACTCTTTACCAGGACTACAGTGGGCCTGTCCACAATTTCTACAAGGACTGCAGTGGGTCTGCATCTCTGGTGGCCCACCAATACTCTCTACCAGGACTGCAGTGGGTCTGCTCTGTGATGACCTACCTACCAATATTCGTCAGAACTTCGAATGACTCTGCTGTGGGTTTGCTCCATTGTGGCCCATTACCTGTCAGCATGTCAAGAGTCAGCACTGTCTTTCCATTGGAAGGACACCACTACTTCTTCAAGACTGCATGGAAATCCACTACTTCTGTGTGCAATTTTTTTTACTAATGAGACTTTGTGAAAAAAAAACTGTAATTACTATTATGATGAATGATCAGGACTGTCTTTATGGACTGTGAGAAAATTTTAGCTTTTGACCAACATTGTATCAATAAGTGTGTGCATTGGCTATCTTTGTTAGTGTAATTATGAAAAATTTTATCAAATCAGTATTGGCCAGTGCCCAACACCATTTGTAAAAAAATTTTGTGGGGAGCATGGGGGCTATGTAAGTAGGCTAATTAGATTTTTATATGGGTAATGCCAAGTAGCGCTCTGTATGAAAATCACTGGCTGTGCTGTGTGCAGTCTGTGGCTAGTTTGCATTGTTGTCTGCCATTGTTGTCATGAACTGCTATAGCTGGATGTGAACAGAGCGTAGCGTTGGGCAGTTGGAGGTGAGCCGCCAGCAGTGGTGGATGTGGGGAGAGATATGGCGGAGTTTTGAAAAATGTCATGAACTACTGTATATATTATGAATATTGAGGTAAATACATTGTTTGTTCTCTATTAGAATCTTTCATTTGCTAAGACTATCAGTAGTTAGTGCCTTCCGTAGTTTGAATCTTTTATTTAGCTGGCAGTAGTGGTGCTCGCTGTATTGCAGTAGTTCGAGTAATGAAGATTTTTGTGAGGTAAGTGATTTTTGAAAGGTGTAGTTTAATGTTACTCAGGGCCATTCCTTTGTAGGGATTTTTGATAGTCAGATTGCGTTGCGCTAAAATAATATTGTGTGTCAGGTTAAGCACAGTCTTGTATAAATTGTTCTAAGGGGACGTTTCACATGGAATGCCACGAAACATTCCCCAGACCGTAAGCCTTCCGACGATGGTTGTGTGATGTTTGCTTTCAGACATACTACACAGTACGTGATAATTTCCGTCTGCCTGATGGAGCATAAAACGTAACACACCAGAAAAGGCTACCTACCGCCACTCGAAGGTCCATACGCGATCAACGTTTGCTGAACGGTCGTTGGGGAGACACTGTTGGGGTGGCCCCTTGCTTTGTCTGGGCTCAACAGATGCACGTCTGTCAGCCCATACGAATACCCACAACCATTGTTTAACCCCGTCATGCCAATGATGAACCACAGTTGCCTCGACGCCGGTTTTGAATAGCGAAATTTTGCTATACACTATACCTTAACCACGACGGCATCCGAAGAGTTTACAAACTTAACAGTTTCGGAAATGCTTAAAATCTTGGACCGAAAGACAATGATCATACCTTTCACAACGTCTGATAAATCGGTCCGTTTCCGCAATACAGCGACTGTAATTTTCTGCGTCACCCCTACACTCTTCGCATACCCTCTAATGCTACTGCTGCCACCTGCCGTCTGAGAGTGGTTATTGCACATTGACGTCGAACACAGGCGGTGCTCACACTAATGTGACTGGAACGTTTATGCTGACATGTTGTTTTCGCTAAGCCCTGGTGGGCCCTGTAAAGAGTTTTCCGACATACTTAAGTAATTTTTTTACTTTTATAGCGGCCTAATTATGACACCGACTTATTTGACTGAACAATATGTGTTTCTTGTGGAATTAAAAAGAACTCTGAAAGAATCGTTCAACAAAGTAACAAGTGTGTAATTTGATCAAACAGCAAGACGGTAACAGTCCCGCAAAACCATTGTAGCACTGTCAGGGAATGACGTGCCTAAAACGCCTGCTCTCCACTACCAAATGTAAACTGACACACACCTAAGGAACGTCCTCTGTGTTTACCTGAACGCCTGAAACTCATCAAAAATTGGTTCAAATGGCTCTGAGCACTATGGGACTTCCTCTGTGTTTACCTGAACGCCTGAAACTCATCAAAAAATGGTTCAAATGGCTCTGAGCACTATGGGACTTAACTGCTGTGGTCATCAGTCCCCTACAACTTAGAACTACTTAAACCTAACTAACCTAAGGACATCACACGCATCCATGCCAGAGGCAGGATTCGAACCTGCGACCGTGGCGGTTGCGCGGTTCCAGACTGAAGCTATATGATCGCCGGCATGCTAACAGTGAAAAGCCATCAGTTTCTGTCTTTGAAAACTTGATTAAGAATTTGTGAAATTGGAACTGTCAACAATGAAATACATCAAAGAAAAGCAGCAGCAGCTGATGAGAGAAAAACAACTATCATTGTAACAGTGGTAACGTTCTAGGCGTTACTACGAGGCAGTTTTTATGGATAAGTGAGGTTAGACAATGAATATTCTGCAAACGTTACGTTTAAAGGCTTTTCATCTTTTCCTCTTTCTTCTCCGTCACCTAGTGATGCAGTGTTTTTATGAAGGATTTGCTTTACAGTTTAAGCATCATTTACTAACCGTAGGCAAAGCTAGCCATCTGCTAACGCACATTCATAAGAAGTGCGTGACAACAACCATCGTCTGTCTATGCTTGGTACAGTATTTTCAGGACTCATTTCATTAGTCCTCTCTTATTGATTGCACTGTTAATACGCACAACGTTATACAGTTCCTAACAGACTTACTGCCTCCGTTATTGGAAAACATACCATTGGAGATATTGCAGTCCGTGTGATAGCAACATATAAGATATTCCGCACAGACAATTACGGATAATATTTAACTGTGTACTGGGAGATCGATAGATCGGTCGTTCGGGAAACAGAAAATGGCCTGCACGCCAATCAGACTTAACACTTCTGGGCGTTTATATCTGAGGAAACTCAAACAAGAAATCTATAAGAGCACACTAATGACTCCTGAAGACATTAAATGACATAAAATGAAAGTTTGTGGTGCGAAAAATCCCGATGACTTCCAAGGTGCAGTAGTACGTGTCGGGAATCACTTTAATACCATTGGAGATATTGCAGTCCGTGTGATAGCAACATATAAGATATTCCGCACAGACAATTACGGATAATATTTAATTGTGTACTGGGAGATCGATAGATCGGTCGTTCGGGAAACAGAAAATGGCCTGCACGCCAATCAGACTTAACACTTCTGGGCGTTTATATCTGAGGAAACCCAAACAAGAAATCTATAAGAGCACACTAATGACTCCTGAAGACATTAAATGACATAAAATGAAAGTTTGTGGTGCGAAAAATCCCGATGACTTCCAAGGTGCAGTAGTACGTGTCGGGAATCACTTTAAAGAACGATTAACAAAGCTTAAAGAGAAACTTATGAGCATTTGTCGGTGACACTCATACACCGACCATCCAAACAGTTCCAAAACTGTTTTTCTTTCTTTTCAGCGTATAATCGACATCATCTTAGTAGCTGTGGAGGCAGCTTGAGTTAACAACAGTAAACAGTAGATGTGCACTCAATCAGTCAGGTGTGAGCAGGCAGGGCTAAGCAGAGGGTCTGCGCCAGCAGTGTGTTAGTGTTGCTGAGTCACAATTCGCAGTGTAGCATATCAACAATTTAAGACGTTCTGCTGAATGTGTTAAAGAACATTACAGTGTGTGCAAAGCTTTTTCCCCTAATGTAGCTCCTTAACAAAAATAACAAGGCATGGACACTTTCCACGATGTAATTGAAATGAAAAATCGGGCAGTTATTTTCCTGAAAAAAATCATCGCTTGAGACGAAACTTGGCGTTCTCTATACGAACCTATGACGAAACGACAAAGTGCAGAAATCCACATCAAGGGTCAATTCTTTGATTACATAACCGACGTTCAAGCAAATGTGACCTCGAAGTTGAATAACATCTCAAAAATGGACTTATACGACAGTTTCACGTGGTTTTATGAACGTTCTGTGCTTTGTACTTGAGGCTAGGGAAAGACACCTTTTACAAAATTGTTAAGGCTTTCGTGGCCACTTGTTGACAAACTGCCTATTGGCTTCTGTCTCGGGTTCTTCGGCCGACGTTCATCTAATGATTTTACTGACGTTTCGCCAGTGGCTGGTATTGTGAATGATCCACCCTCCATTGCCGGTGGTGAACTGGAGCCGAGCTCGCGGCCGCAGACTATATGTACCTGGCACCCTCGGACGTTGGCGCGCTAGGTACATATAGTCTGCGGCCGCGAGCTCGGTTCCAGTTCACCACCGGCAATGGAGGGTGAAGCTTTGACAATGCCAACAGCTCGTGCTGGTGAACCGTCAATAAAATCATTAGATGAACGTCGGCCGAAGAACCCGAGAAGAAACCAATAGGCAGTTTGTCAAAGACACCTTTTATGCATCTATCTCGAAATTTTTTGAACTAACCGTAACTGAATTACTTGTTTCACTACATTTGGTGCAGTTTACAGAGGGGGGGGGGGGTTCTCTTTCCCTGATGGCGCAATAGTGATTTGCAGCACCCTATTCTTGTTACTATTCCTTAGACATTCCCATCCCCTCTTACATGTCTTATGTCGCTGAAGATCTCTTCGATGGCACTTTCCAATTTCTCAAAAGTTCATAATCCCATAGTAGAAGACGGTGTCATAACTCAGCGTCTGCCAAAGTACTTGCACAAAATTCACCACTTACTTCGGTATAACTATAATCGTTCTGGATCCTGTTTAGAAGTCATATCTTAAGTCCTCTCGCTTTCACCATACGTTGTTGTACACTGTGGTCCTTTCGTGAATAAGTGATTCCAGAAAATTCTGCTCCTGCTGGAAGCTTGTTTTATAATGTTGCTTCTGTACGAGATCGATGACGTTACAGGCGGATAACAAACTATGTCAGATGGAACCAAACCAGATATTCGCATGAAGCTGTTTGGACAAGTCAAAATGGTTCAAATGGCTCTAAGCACTATGGGACTTAACATCTGAGGTCATCAGTCCCCTAGACGTAGAACTACTTAAACCTAACTAACATAAGGACATCACACACATCCATAGCCGAGGCAGGATTCGAACCTGCGCTCGTTCACAACGACCGGCTTGTACACGTCACAGAAAATTTAAATTTGAATGCCCGAAATAGGAATGACAAGTAAGTCAGTCCCTACTGAACAAAAGTGTAATGTCTCAACCACTGATTGCCTCGGTCGGTTTCGTAATACAAATCACAGTTTTTTTAAACTTATTATTGCGCAAGGTCAAAGTGTAAATCTTGGAAGTGTTTGGGTTTGATGTTAAATAGAGCTAGTGCAAATTCCGGAAGTCTGATACAGTTGAGGATCGCAAGCACCATAATCACTTAAGGCAGCACCTAAACATACGGCCTACGATGAACTAACGAATACCAGTAGCATAGCTACTGGTTACTCTTCTTTTGATAGCTTTCAAGGGGACTTCATTCATTCGCACAAGTAATAATGAAGCTAACAGGAGGGAGAAATTTAATTTTTTTTTTTAAATTTGTTGTAAGATCTTATGCGACCAAACTGCTTAGGTCATCGATCCCTAAGCTTACACACAACTTAATCTAACTTAAACTAACTTTATGCTACGGACAACACACACACCCATGCCCGAGGGAGGACTCGAACCTCCCACGGAGGGAGCCTCGCGGAGGAGCGAGAACAGTAGTTCAAAATGAGGTATTGCTGTGACACTTTCGGCGATCAAATAGTGTCGATTACAGAGGGCAGAACAGCAGTATGACTGAGAAACCACTTGCCTGCAGCTCCAAAGCACTAAATGCCGCACACTGAACAACGTATTCTGTGGCCCAGCAGCCAGAGCTGTAGCCTCTTCTTTCGCATCTCTGATTCACCACGGAAATTGAAGAGCTTTCATGTGTCTTAAATCAGAGAATACACTCCTGGAAATGGAAAAAAGAACACATTGACACCGGTGTGTCAGACCCACCATACTTGCTCCGGACACTGCGAGAGGGCTGTACAAACAATGATCACACGCACGGCACAGCGGACACACCAGGAACCGCGGTGTTGGCCGTCGAATGGCGCTAGCTGCGCAGCATTTGTGCACCGCCGCCGTCAGTGTCAGCCAGTTTGCCGTGGGATACGGACCTCCATCGCAGTCTTTAACACTGGTAGCATGCCGCGACAGCGTGGACGTGAACCGTATGTGCAGTTGACGGACTTTGAGCGAGGGCGTATAGTGGGCATGCGGGAGGCCGGGTGGACGTACCGCCGAATTGCTCAACACGTGGGCCGTGAGGTCTCCACAGTACATCGATGTTGTCGCCAGTGGTCGGCGGAAGGTGCACGTGCCCGTCGACCTGGGACCGGACCGCAGCGACGCACGGATGCACGCCAAGACCGTAGGATCCTACGCAGTGCCGTAGGGGACCGCACCGCCATTTCCCAGCAAATTAGGGACACTGTTGCTCCTGGGGTATCGGCGAGGACCATTCGCAACCGTCTCCATGAAGCTGGGCTACGGTCCCGCACACCGTTAGGCCGTCTTCCGCTCACGCCCCAACATCGTGCAGCCCGCCTCCAGTGGTGTCGCGACAGGCGTGAATGGAGGGACGAATGGAGACGTGTCGTCTTCAGCGATGAGAGTCGCTTCTGCCTTGGTGCCAATGATGGTCGTATGCGTGTTTGGCGCCGTGCAGGTGAGCGCCACAATCAGGACTGCATACGACCGAGGCACACAGGGCCAACACCCGGCATCATGGTGTGGGGAGCGATCTCCTACACTGGCCGTACACCACTGGTGATCGTCGAGGGGACACTGAATAGTGCACGGTACATCCAAACCGTCATCGAACCCATCGTTCTACCATTCCTAGACCGGCAAGGGAACTTGCTGTTCCAACAGGACAATGCACGTCCGCATGTATCCCGTGCCACCCAACGTGCTCAAGAAGGTGTAAGTCAACTACCCTAGCCAGCAAGATCTCCGGATCTGTCCCCCATTAAGCATGTTTGGGACTGGATGAAGCGTCGTCTCACGCGGTCTGCACGTCCAGCACGAACGCTGGTCCAACTGAGGCGCCAGGTGGAAATGGCATGGCAAGCCGTTCCACAGGACTACATCCAGCATCTCTACGATCGTCTCCATGGGAGAATAGCAGCCTGCATTGCTGCGAAAGGTGGATATACACTGTACTAGTGCCGACATTGTGCATGCTCTGTTGCCTGTGTCTATGTGCCTGTGGTTCTGTGAGTGTGATCATGTGATGTATCTGACCCCAGGAATGTGTCAATAAAGTTTCCCCTTCCTGGGACAATGAATTCACGGTGTTCTTATTTCAATTTCCAGGAGTGTATATAAAATCCGGAATTCAGTTCTTCACGATCGTGTAAAAGTGAACCAGTATCTGCGTCAGCGTATGTAACAAGGCCGCATAAGCATGAACAGTCTGCGCTCAGATTGTCTACGGTAAACAGCCTCGTTACATATGCTGGTGTAGACACTCTTTCACTTTTAATTATATTTTGTCTGGCAATACTAGCTCAGCCACAGTGTTACCGTATAGGACCTAATTTTAGCATAATGGAATGTCGAAACCGGTTGCCTCCGGAAAAAAAAACAGAGATGAAAATATAGCCGTTGGTTTATTTATTGCTATTTATAAAGGAGGTTAATGTGAATTTCATTGGCGAGTTAGCAATTTATGTTTGAATGTAATTTTGTTGCAACAAAATTACTTTTGAACATAAAGTCATGCATTAGCTCGACAACCAAATTCACGTCAATATTGTTTGGTTCCAGGTGACACGCTACCAGTGTATGTCTGCATGCCAGAACAATGAAACCCACACCCGTGAGAGCGGTAGTTCTGGTATACCTATGGGCTGCACCATTGTGTTTCGGCTCCCTTAGCGATGTGCTTTGGATATCTGGCGCGGAAATTCCGATGTGTACCAGTTTACTCCAAACAAGAAAAGAAATAGCAACATGCACTAATTTTTACGGGGTGATAATTACATTTGATGACTCTATGTCGTATCCGCCATCATTTCCAGTGTTAATGAACGGGTGGCCATTGTAAACAATGCAAAGTTTTAGCGAAAAAGTTGCTAATACTTTTGAGCGACTTGGGCTAACTACTACCCAAAAACGTTATTAGTTCGACGGCTTAAAATGGTTCAAATGGCTCTGAGCACTATGGGACTTAACTTCTGAGGTCATCAGTCCCCTAGAACTTAGAAGTGGTTAAGCCTAGCTAACCTAAGGCCATCACACACATCCATGCCCGAGGCAAGATTCGAACCTGCGACCGTAGCTGTCGCGCGGTTCCAGACTGTAGCGCCTAGAACCGCTCGGCCAACCCGGCCAGCAGTTCGACTGCGGCAGACATTAAGTGTGTATTTATCACAATTTTAAATAGACTCCCAAGGTGATACGAACCTCATGCCATGTAGACCCTCCTACACATGTTGCCGACTCGCACCGTTCCGGACCCGCACCTCTGCCGCATCTTGATCATCTCTGCAATGATTTTTGGTTTCTCCCAGGGCCACCTCCAGGCTGCCACGGGGGCAACGAGTGTGGCCGCAGCCACCAACACGAGCAGCAGCACCAGCAGCGTGCGTGTCCTCATGGCGGCGGTGGTGAGCGTGCGATGACAGAGCGGACAAGAGGCGGCTGTCGGAAGCTGTCGCGGCAGGCAGCTTTTTATCTGCGTGCGCTGACGTCGTCTGCGAAGGCGCGGGGATGCACGGCGGCCAAACGCGCTGGACGCGGGTCGGAGGTCACAAGGCCCGGGGGAAAAACTGCGCCGCGCTATCACTGACATGAGGCAAGACCTGCCCTCCGCAGATATAATTTGGCGAAGTGGAATATGAGATGTCCATCAATCTCGCGTAAGTAAGAGAGTCAGATATCGGGCAGTATTTGCGTAATTTTACTAACGTCTACGTCAGTAGTGATACTTTCGCTTCAGTATATGGAATTATTAGCATGACATTTCATTTGGTACTATACACGACTCATACCATCCACGAAAATAATGATTAATTTGTAAAAATCAATACTAACATAAAAAATATTTATGCGGCATGTGCTGTCAACCAAATTGTTCCTTAAGAGGACCACATGCTGCCTATCTAACCCATGTTAATTTAGGCAAGTATTTGACCCAATTCTGAAGAAAACTATTTGATACAGGACCTTAATATTTTTACTGTACGTTACATGATGCTAATAGAGTCAACTGTACTAAAAATCTACTTTATCCATTTTATAGTTTTTAAGAAATACTTTTTTAAATTTATTAGCAAAAATATTGAGTTTTTTCTGCAGAAAATATTTTTTTGTGAACTTCCTAATGGAGAAGTATTAATGAATGTAGTTCCAGAGGTGGCTTTTTGTGTTATGCAGAGTCTCTGAAAATTTCATTCATTTATCTATGATAGTTACTCATATATGAAGCATCTAGATAAAGTAGGGGTCAGTGAAGTGAAGTGGAAGGAAGACAAGGATTTCTGGTCAGATGAGTATCGGGTAATATCAACAGCAGCAGAAAATGGTATAACAGGTGTAGGATTCGTTATGAATAGGAAGGTGGGGGAGAGGGTGTGTTACTGTGAACAGTTCAGTGACCGGGTTGTTCTAATCAGAAACGACAGCAGACCAACACCGACAACGATAGTTCAGGTATACATGCCGACGTCGCAAGCTGAAGATGAACAGATAGAGAAAGTGTATGAGGATATTGAAAGGGTAATGCAGTATGTAAAGGGGGACGAAAATCTAATAGTCATGGGCGACTGGAATGCAGTTGTCGGGGAAGGAGTAGAAGAAAAGGTTACAGGAGAATATGGGCTTGGGACAAGGAATGAAAGAGGAGAAAGACTAATTGAGTTCTGTAACCAGTTTCAGCTAGTAATAGCGAATACCCTGTTCAAGAATCACAAGAGGAGGAGGTATACTTGGAGAAGGCCGGGAGATACGGGAAGATTTCAATTAGATTACATCAAGGTCAGACAGAGATTCCGAAATCCGATACTGGATTGTAAGGCGTACCCAGGAGCAGATATAGACTCAGATCACAATATAGTAGTGATGAAGAGTAGGCTGAAGTTCAAGACATTAGTCATGAAGAAGTGGAATACGGAAGTACTAAGGAATGACGAGACACGTTTGAAGTTCTCTAACGCTATAGATACAGCAATAAGGAATAGCGCAGTAGGCAGTACAGTTGAAGAGGAATGGACATCTCTAATAAGGGCCATCACAGAAGATGGGAAGGAAAACATAGGTACAAAGAAGGTAGCTGCGAAGAAACCATGGGTAACAGAAGAAATACTTCAATTGATTGATGAAAGGAGGAAGTACAAACATGTTCCGGGAAAATCAGGAATACAGAAATACAAATCGCTGAGGAATGAAATAAATAGGAAGTGCAGGGAAGCTAAAACGAAATGGCTGCAGGAAAAATGCGAAGACATCGAAAAAGATATGATTGTCGGAAGGACAGACTCAGCATACAGGAAAGTCAAATCAACCTTTGGTGACATTAAAAGCAACGGTGGTAACATTAAGAATGCAACGGGAATTTCACTGTTAAATGCAGAGGAGAGAGCAGATAGGTGGAAAGAATACATTGAAAGCCTCTATGAGGGTGAAGATTTGTCTGATGTGATAGAAGAAGAAACAGGAGTCGATTTAGAAGAGATAGGGGATCCAGTATTAGAATCGGAATTTAAAAGATCTTTGGAGGACTTACGGTCAAATAAGACAGAAGGGATAGATAGCATTCCATCAGAATTTCTAAAATCATTGGGGGAAGTGGCAACAAAACGACTATTCACGTTGGTGTGTAGAATATATGAGTCTGGCGATATACCATCTGACTTTCGGAAAAGCATCATCCACACAATTCCGAGGACGGCAAGAGCTGACAAGTGCGAGAATTATCGCACAATCAGCTTAACAGCTCATGCATCGAAGCTACTTACAAGAATAATATACAGAAGAATGGAAAAGAAAGAGGAGAATGCGCTAGGTGACGATCAGTTTGGCTTTAGGAAAAGTAAAGGGACGAGAGAGGCAATTCTGACGTTACGGCTAATAATGGAAGCAAGGCTAAAGAAAAATCAAGACACTTTCATAGGATTTGTCGACCTGGAAAAAGCGTTCGACAATATAAAATGGTGCAAGCTGTTCGAGATTCTGAAAAAAGTAGGGGTAAGCTACAGGGAGAGACGGGTCATATACAATATGTACAACAACCGAGAGGGAATAATAAGAGTGGACGATCAAGAACGAAGTGCTCGTATTAAGAAGGGTGTAAGACAAGGCTGTAGCCTTTCGCCCCTACTCTTCAATCTGTACATCGAGGAAGCAATGATGGAAATAAAAGAAAGGTTCAGGAGTGGAATTAAAATACAAGGTGAAAGGATATCAATGATACGATTCGCTGACGACATTGCTATCCTGAGTGAAAGTGAAGAAGAATTAAATGATCTGCTGAACGGAATGAACAGTCTAATGAGTACACAGTATGGTTTGAGAGTAAATCTGAGAAAGACGAAGGTAATGAGAAGTAGTAGAAATGAGAACAGCGAGAAACTTAACATCAGGATTGATGGTCACGAACTCAATGAAGTTAAGGAATTCTGCTACCTAGGCAGTAAAATAACTAATGACGGACGGAGCAAGGAGGACATCAAAAGCAGGCTCGCTATGGCAAAAAAGGCATTTCTGGCCAAGAGAAGTCTACTAATATCAAATACCGGCCTTAATTTGAGGAAGAAATTTCTGAGGATGTACGTCTGGAGTACAGCATTGTATGGTAGTGAAACATGGACTGTGGGAAAACCGGAACAGAAGAGAATCGAAGCATTTGAGATGTGGTGCTATAGACGAATGTTTAAAATTAGGTGGACTGATAAGGTAAGGAATGAGGAGGTTCTACGCAGAATCGGAGAGGAAAGGAATATGCGGAAAACTCTGATAAGGAGAAGGGACAGGATGATAGGACATTTGCTAAGACAGGAGGGAATGGCTTCCATGGTACTAGAGGGAGCTGTAGAGGGCAAAAACTGTAGAGGAAGACAGAGATTGGAATACGTCAAGCAAATAATTGAGGACGTAGGTTGCAAGTGCTACTCTGAGATGACAGGTTAGCACAGGAAAGGAATTCGTGGCGGGCCGCATCAAACCAGTCAGTAGACTGATGACAAAAACAAAAAAAAAACAAAAAAAAAAAAAAAAATGGAGCATATGTACTGAAAATTTTAGTTTGCGGGATATTGACTTTAAAGAAAAAAAACTTTTGAAATTTGTTACTTAAAATTAATTAAAACTGTCCTGCTGCATATGATGGCCCTTCTTTGACCTCTAGCAGATCTTCCAGCTTGTTTTTCCCCTTCCCGGACGTTTTTTTTATTTTTTACTTTTTATTTGGCCTTTGAGTGTGTACTCAAATTAGCCATCGGCAACACATAGTGACAATGTACACATAATTGAATAAACAAATACAGAAATTCATATTTACAAGAATAAAAAGCTTAACTGTTACAGGTATGTACATAATATTTTAAAAATTGAATTGAATTGAATTGGTAAATAATTAATAGTGCCTTGGCTTACAAATCACACCAATTCTGAAATATCTTCATCAGCAAGACATATTTATAATTTACGTACAACATTAAAACCTACAGATTGTGACCAGTACTCTTGATGAAGTTAACTATCACTTTATATAGACTAACGTCTTTAGTACACAAAAGAGAAGAAGCTGATTGAGGAAGATGGTAGCCCATACTCAGCAATGTCTTCAGAAAGACAAACCGTTCACGGTCAAATTTGGGGCACATAAATAAGATGTGGTTGACATCAGCGTCCGACTCAGGATCACACTCACATGCTGGTGAAATGTAAACGTTGATCCGATGTAGATGTTGTGCGAAAGAGGCATGATTGAAGCGGAGTCTTATGATGGTAGAAATCGTGGATCGGTCCAGATGTGTCTTCATGAACCACGGCTGTGAAGGAATCCGAGGTTGTAGCACTGCGTAATAACCGCATTTGGTCTGTTGAGAAACGTTCCACATTTCCTGCCATTGTTGTCTTGCGTGATCCTTGACTTCACGTGAGTAATCTGTATAAGGAATATAAGGAAGGTGCAGATTAAGGACGGTGCCTAAGGTTGCCGCTTATTTGGCTAAAGCATCAACTTCATCATTATAGAGGATACCAGAGTGGGAAAGTACCCACAACCAATGGATCGTCCGGCCCGTGCGTGTGCTGCGAATATATTCAGATATCACATCCAAGATATAACTGTTGGTTGTTTTGCCCCATCGACTATACTGAATGTTTTTAAGAACGCTTTGCGAGTCAGATACTATCAATATCTTGGGGACGTAAGTGCCAGAGACAAACTTAAGTGCTTCCAAAACTGCCACTGTCTCCGACGTAAAAATAGAAGTGCTCGTAGGTAGAAAAAAGCGCATCCTATACACTCTTCTTGCGGAACTTTGGAGCCATCGGTATATACACAGAGAAAACCCGGCCATTGTGCTTGAACGAGACGATTGAAGCCAACGTTGACATTAGTACTGTCCAGCCAGGTCGTACTTAAATAATGGACTGGGATCTGGGAGCAGAGCGTTTGAAGATCATATTCAAAAACAGGTAGATGCGCTGAACGTCGTATAGAGTGTATGACACTGGTGGCCAAGTGTCAAAGCTGGCACAAACGGCTGGTACTTTATTCCTTCTGTGGGATGCAATCCACAGTCGATAAATGCAGTCTCTACTTTGTTAGTCGGAACGGTCCATAATGGCCATGCCTTGAATGTAGAATTTGTCCGATAACATTTGGTGCCTAATGCTCAAGGGCATCTCCCCTGCTTCTATTAAAAGGGCGTTGGTGGGCGTCGATCGCATGGCTCCAAGACAGGTACGAATGGCTCTATACTGAAGAGTATCTAATTTAGAGAGATGAATCTTTGACGCAGTGTGGTACAATTGACAGCCATAGTCTAACCAAGATCGAATTATCCCTCGGTACATGTTAAGTAAAACACTCTGGTGCGCTCCCCACCAGACACGAGTGAGTGATCTGATTACATTTAAACCTTCTTCACACTTGGTAACGGTGGATCGGATGCGGGGCGCCCAGCTTAACCGAGAGTCAAAAATCATCTCCATAAATCGAACGTGAGACTTTATTTGGAAGGTGTACTTGCCACAGGTAATGTGATGTTCAGTGCGAGCTGTCGTCGACTTGGAGAAGGAACGACTGCTAATTTCTCAGCCGAGATCTCCAGCCCATTGATAGAGAGCCACTCGTCGATGTGTGCGATGGTTGTGGTTAATGCCGTTTTGGCCTGAAGATATGAGGCAGCAGCAGAATAAACACACATATCATCAGCATACTGTAGAATTTTTGTGGGGGGAGTAATTATGCGTTCTAGGTCGTGCGTGTATAGAGTATACAGGAGAGGACTTAAAATTGCACCTTGCGGCAAGCCCTGGGAGACATAAAAATGTCAGATCATGGTACCTTTGAAACGGACGTAGATCGTTCTTTGAGTAATCAGGGTACTGATACCGTAGATCATCCGTGGAATTCCGAATTCTGCCAGCTTGTCCAAGAGTATCGGTATTTGTACGTGATCATATGCACCCTTAACGTCAAGAACAGCTGCCACTACAGTCTCTTCCGTTTGAAAGGCTGACGTGATATCCACATTAAGCAAAAACAGGTTATCCATGGTCCCTTTGCCTTTCCTAAAGCCGTATTGACTCCGAGGCAACAAATTAATTTTTTCAAGCCACCATTCTAGTCTCCTTTTTACCATTCGTTCCAGTGTTTTTGCAACACACGACGACAAGGCAATAGGTCTATGATTAGTACCGACATTTGGATCTTTACCACTTTTGAGAATTGGAATTATTACTTGCGTCTTCCATGTTGATATGAGGTCCGTCTTCATCCAGTACTGATTAAAAATGTTCAAGAGAAAGTCTTTCGCTTCTATAGGCAGGTGTGCAAGCATAGAGTAGTGTATATGATCAATGCCAGGGCAACTGTCGCTCCTGGATGTTTGTCTTTCTTTCTTGGCCATATTAGATGCGGACCTGTCTGCATCGGCTATCCTCATTTTATCGCAATGTTTGACCCCAGTGGTCATATTTTCACTAGGATTGATTCCCAGCTTTTTCGGTACCCAACACTTTCCAATATTACCACAATTGAATGTAATAACTGCATCATTAACTCCTACTTTCATTGTATGCATGCCTACAAATACAGTTTTATGAGGGCGGTTCCAAATTATACTGTTGAAACATTCATCTGGGTTCTGTATCTGCCCATGCAAACATTTCCTTACAAGGTCAGGTTGGGCTAAGTCCCTGAAAATAGGTTTAACTGCTGTAATAACAGCAGCAGGAAGAAAATGATGGTGGGAATAAGATTCTACAGTTGCCTGAGCTCTATTGTATTTGCACCACGAGTTTTCTCCTGATGGACACAATCCATGACATGGCTTATCATCAGTAGAGAACTTATGGAAGAATATGGCCCAAACATCTCCCTTCAATGCCTCCAGATTTTCTTTATTTCTCCGAATTGCCTGCCCACAGTATACCTGCAAGTTTTGTATTTCAGTTTTAGTTAACCGATCCTGCCCGGTGAACAATTTTTCCTCTCATATCAGCAGTTAGTTTTCTCAGCCTTGTTCCCAAACGTTTTTCAACATGGCCTACACATTCTATTTTGCTAATAATGGCATCTCCATATGGTTTAGATTTGACAGTTGGTGGGTTGACAGTGGGTGACAGAAAGGTGGGCGTGGTGCATAAACGCACGTGTTAGGAAAATTAACTTTAAATGCTCGAAAAAAATTTTTTCAGCAAAAACCTTTTCAGAGTACTTAAATAAAATCTCCATCTATCGAAATATGATGAAAACCGAAAATCCATTTTTTTCGACCTGAACCACGGTGTGGTCCCCTTAAAACATAGGATAATTTGGAACCGCCCTTCTAAAACTATATTTGTAGGCATGCATACAATGAAAGTAGGAGTTATGATGCATTTATTATTATAATGAAAATAACATCTTTTCCAAAGCCTCTTGTCCTACATCCTCTACGAAATTGCTTGTAACCACATTCTTTTGCACCAAATAATTGGCCAAATACATATTTCGCCTTAGGCATCACTGGTGGTACACACTGAGGTGAGAAAAGTCGTTAGGTACCTCCTAATTTCGTGTCGGAGCTCCTACTGCAGCATTCGACGTGGCATGGACTGAACAGATCGCTGGAACTTCCCTGCCGAAATAATGAACCATGCTGCATCTATAGGCGTCCATAAATGCGAAATTTTTACACGAACCTACCTCTCGATTGCCATGTGATCTGACAATCTAGGTGGCCTTATAATTCCACTCAAACTGTCCAGAATATTCTTCAAACCACTTGCGAAGAACTGTGGCCCTGTGATTTGATGCACTGTCATCCATAAGAATTCCATCATCAAATAAAATTATAAACGGCCGACCAGTTGCAATGGAAAAAGATTTCTTTACCTAGGTTTCGACAAATTTAAATTTCTCTTCTTCAGAAGGTGGCCTATCCATTGCAACTGGTCTGCTGTTTATAATTTTATTACGTGGAACCGTTGCTGTTGTGCAGCTATGTTTAAAATACTGAAGTTCCTGCCCGCCGAGGTATCAAAAGCTGTAACCAGGTACATGGACATCAAATTAAAAATTGTGAAAGCAGGTATGGCTGTTGACTTTAATCAACAGTGCCTAGATAAAGACATTACCCCTGATTATGTGAAGGCGTACTTAAACTTGAAACAGTGTAACAAAGTACCTTCTGTTAAAAAGAAATTAGTACGTTCAGTCATTTCGGATAGCACAGTAAATTTGTACAATAAATAAGATGTTCTTAATAGTGAAGCTTACTGTATACACCTATTTTTAACAAAAGCCTTTAAAGATCTTTTTAATTTCCAAATTGACCACATGTGGAATAGTGTTAATGAATGGCTCTTTAATTGTAAAGAATAAATCAAGGCCAGACATGAAAGAAAGTTGTTGACGTTTAGTAATAGGACCACAAGTAAAAATGTTAATATAGCAGACAATAGTGTCAAACATCAGTTTTACGAATGAATACTGAATAAAACCAATACTACTTTTACGCAGGCTGAGAAAGACTTGTTATGTAAAGGCCTTAAATATAATTTGCCTGCTCAACTCGATAAATATCCAGTTGTCTGTAATCTTATTGTAGATCTTAAAATCGGTTTGGAATCCCTGAAATTAGAGAAAACCGAGCAAGTCAAATGTGCCTACGAATGTAATAACATAATAGAAAAAGAAATTAAATTACTTCCTAATGTTCAGTCGGGTGAATATAGTTTAGTAAAAAGCATTAATCGTAAACTTAGAGAACATGACGCCTTAGTCAGAGTGACAAAGGGAACACTGCTGTCGTGGCTTATAAAACTGAATGTATAGAAAAGACTGTAAAGTTTTTGAGGAAAATGACATCACTGAGGTTACCGTAGATCCAACCGCGGAATGGCAAAATGAAATCCGGCGTACTTGAGCTAGTTCTGTCAGTTTGTTCAATAACTTCCAAAAGAAAGGGCTTATAAATATGATCCCGAAACCACCAGTGCTCAGAAGTCAGTTTAAACTGCACAAACAAAATCACCCGATTCGCCCCGTAGTGAATGGAATAGGTAGTCCACATCACACACTCGCTAGGCGCCATTTTAAAATTAAAGATGCTTTCATATTTGCAAATAATTTTTCGGTTAAAAATAGCAAGGAACTAATCAACAATATTCAAACTGTAAGATGTACACCTGACACTAGACTGGTTTCCTTTGACATCGTCAGTCTTTATACAAATGTCCCGGGCGATGAAACCATAGCCCTTGTAAAAAAGAATCTTCTAAAGCATAAAAAACTAAGTGAAATGCAGATTGCGGAACTGATTGGTTTGCTTAAAGTCGTTTTAAAATACAATTATTTCACGTTCAATGGGAAAATGTGTGTGCAACCAGATGGTCTAGCAACGGGTAGCCCCCTCGCTGGTATTTTGGCAGATGTTTTTATCAACGCCCTGGAAATAACGTTCTTCAATTCAAGTTCAGAATTACGTCACAAAATCCGCTATTATGCACGTTATGTTGACGACATTATCATTGCTTTTGACGGTACTGATCATGAGTTAGAGCTTCTCTTCTGTACTTTCAATGGTTTACATGAAAAGATTTCCTTCACAAAAGAACTTCAGAATGAAAAAGGTGAACTTAACTTCCTCGATTTAACAATTTCTATACAGAATAGTTCCTTCAATTTCAATATCTTCCGTAAGGAAACGTATTCAGATAATGTCATCCCTGCTGACTCAACTCATCCAAAAGCTCATAAACTGCCATTTTTTCATTCTGTCATTCACCGTATGGTAACTACTCCTTTATCACCTGCCGATCAACAAAAAGAATTGAACGTCATCAAAGCGATTGCTGTTAATAATGGGTACAATCATAATATGATAGATTACTTGTTCAGTAAGAAAACTTTCCAAAACTGTTCGACTTTGAGCAACAACCTCCCCAATGATAGCAAAGAAGCTATAAAATTTATTCCCATTCCTTTCTTGGGTAATATATCGTATAGGATAAAACGTCTTCTAAGGAAAAAATGTCACGTCTCCTTCTCTACAGATAACAGTTTAAAAATAAATCTCGTACATTCAGTAGAGATTGCCGGCTATTGGTTTTCCAATTCAGGTGTTTACAAACTAACCTGTAATAACTATCCTTCATATTATATTGGTCCAACAGGCAGGGCTGTGAGAACAAGATATAAAGAACACCTATTAGGTAAGAAAGGAGCGAATATACACAGCTCTACTTCTGATGAACACCTCCTGATAGCCTAAACAGTTAGAAGACACTGTTCTACACAGAGAAGTCAAAGGCGTATATTAGATCTGTGGGAAGAGTTACAAATTTTCAAACATCTAGAGCTCAAGGACGGTAATATTCTGAACGACCAGTTGAACGTTGCTTGTAGACAATTTTTCGAAGGCTTTAAACCTGTACTGTTTACGGTATAACATTAATGCTGGTAACCTTAGTGATCTATCTCCTCAGGAAGCTATGATGCACCTTCAATGTTTTAAACTCACTACCCTTTATGTAATGTGGTTTTCTCACGATGTATGGTTGCCACTACATCGGCCCTTATGTGATTTTGTCTGGTTGTAAAACTTTGGTTCCCTGCGAATGTGTTTTAACTGGATTGTGTACCAGGGTTCGTAATTCTGTCCGAAGAGCCATTATTGTCAATTTTAAAGTTCTGACATATATACCGTTTGTGGGCTTCACTAATATGGTAATGTAATTTTTATATTTTGGCTGTATATGCCACTGGGCGTACTTCTCTCGGCGTAAGCGCCACCTGCCTTTTTGATGTATAACTACATTAATTGTACCAATGCTCCCATACTGTTATAACGGGAGTGTTAAACGCCTTCCTTCTTTTTATTGTTACTTTGTCTAAGGATGTTATTAATACTGATAATTTACACGTTGCCTTTGTACGCCAATTGGCACATGGTTCTCGCCATGAACGCCACCTGCCCTGGTCTCAGAGTAACTACGCTCGCCGATTACACTCAGTCGGGTGTGAGCTCTGCAAGATCCATGTACTAATTTATATTTAAGTGGCAAACCCTAAGTCTAGGGCTATATTTCATTTTTGACAAATGTATCTATGCCGACATTTGTAAAAACGGCGATGGTACATTAGTCCTTACTGATGTAAAATTGTAAGTACCAGTCGTCGTTTTCATATTTCTGTAATGCAAGAGCTCTCTAATTTGTGTTAAAATCTATTGTTGACTTAATTTTCATACTTTTCTAGTGTAATCTATGATGTTTATTGTCCTTAGGCCACCTACTGCAGAAGAAAAATTTATATTTGTCGAAACCTAGGTAAAGAAATCTTTATCCATTGAAACTGGTTGGCTGTTTATAATTTTATTACGTGGAACCGTTGCTGTTGTGCAGCTATGTTTAAAATACTGAAATTCCATCACTCTTTTGGAACATGATGTCCATGAATGACTGTAAATGGTCTCCAAGTAGCCGAACATAACCGTTTCCAGTCAACGACCCAGTACATTTCATGTAAACACAGCCCACACCATTTCGTAGACACGCCATCTTGCACACGGTCTTGTTGACAACTTGGGTCCTTGGCTTCGTGGAGTGTGCTCGCGCCACATAGCGCCTTACCAATTGCTCTTACCAACTGAAATCCGGACTCATCCGACCAAGCCAGGGTTCTCCGGTTGTCTGTGATCCAACCGACACGGTCGCGGGCCCAGGAGAGGCGCTGCAGGTGATGTCGTACTGCCAGCAAAGGCTCTATTGTCGGTCATCTGCTGCCATAGCCCATAAAAGCCACACAGTCCTTACGGATACGTCTGTCGTTCCTACCACACTTATTTCTGCGGTTGTTTCATGCAGTATTCCTTGTCTGTTTGCACCGACAGCTCTACACAGACGCCGTGCTCTCGGCGTTACTGCGGTGGGAGGTAATGCATGAAACTTGCTATTCTCAACAATCTCTTGATACGGCAGATCTCGGAATACTAAATTTCCTTGCAGTTTCCGAAATGGAGTGGCCCATGCGTATAGCTCCAACTACCTTTACGCGGTAATAGTCTGCTACCATTACACTTTCAAAGTCTGTTTACTCCCATCGTACGATCAGAATCACGACGAAAACCTTTCCACATGAATCACCTGATTAGAACTCATAGCTCCGCGAATGCGCTGTCCTTTCGTACCTTACCTACGCTATACTTCCAACGTCTGTGCATGTGAATATCGCTATCCGATGACTTCCGTCCCCTCAGTGTAATATTTGCGGCGCCAACTGAGCGATAGCATATGTCATTAATTAAAAACCACTAAACCCCGATCCTTTAAGGAGTCGTGCTCCCACCTACGAAACGGCTTCAAACCTCCGATTACCTTACAAATGAGTTACTGGCATAAATATTTGACGTTCTGCATTTAGATGAGGCAAAATTTACAAAAGCATTTGAAATTATCTTGAAAGCTTTTTGGAAGTTGCTATCCGCTCTCATTATGAAATATTAGATGAATATAGGATGATAATTTGCACCTCATTTAATGCGAAACCTAGTGTAGCACTGATTTCAATTTTTATGAAATCATATGTCCTGAGCTACACTATGTGATCGAATGTACCCGGACACCTGGCTGAAAATGACTTAAAAGTTCGTGGTCCCCTCCATCGGTACTGCTGGACTTCAAAATGGTGTTGGCCCACGCTAAGCCTTGATGACAGCTTCCACTCTCGCAGGCATATATTCACTCAGGAGCTGGAAGGTTTCTTGGGTAGTGGCAGACATTCTTCACGGAGTGCTGCACTGAGGAGAGGTATCGAAGTCGGTCGGTGACTCCTGGCACGAAGGCCAGTTCCAGAACATCCCAAACGTGTTCTATAGAATTCAGAACTCTGTTCAGGTCAGTCCATTACAGCGATGTTATTGTCTTGTAACCAATCCGCCACAGGCCTTGCATTATGAACGTGTGCTCGATCGCGTTGAAAGATACAATCACCATCCCCGAATTGCTCTTGAACAGTGGGAAGCTAGAAAGTGCTTCAGACATCAGTATAGACCTGTGCTGTGATAGTGCTACGCAAAAAACAAGGGGTGCAAGCCCCGTCCATGAAAATTACGACCACATCGTAACACCACCGCCTCTGAACTATTGACACTATAAACGCTGGCAGATGACGTTCACCGGGCATTTGCCATACCCACACCCTGCCATCCGATCGCCACTTTGTGTACCATGAGTCGTCGCTCCACATAATGTTTCTACACTGTTCAATCGTCCAATGGTTACGTCGTTGTGGCCGAGCGGTTCTAGGCGCTTCAGTCCGGAACCGCGCTGCTGCTACGGTCGAATGTTCGAATCGTGCCTCGGGCATGGATGTCTGTGATGTCCTTAGGTTACTTAGGTCTAAACAGTTCTAAGTCTAGGGGACTGATGACCTCAGATGTCGAGTCCCATAGTGCTTAGAGACATATGAGCCATTTTTTACGCTCCTTACACCAAGCGAGGCATTTACCGGCGTGATATGTGGCTTATAAGCAGCCGCTCGACCATGAAATCCAAGTTTCCTCACCTCCCGCCTAACTGTCATAGTACTTGCAGTGGATCCTGATGCAGTTTGGAATTTCTGTGTGATGGTCTGGATATATGTCTGCCTACTGCGCATTACGATCCTCTTCAACTGTCGGCGGTCTCTGTCAACAGACGAGGTAAGCCTTTACGCTTTTGTGTTGTACGTGTCCTTTCACGTTTCCACTTCACTGTGTAACTGGAAACAGTGGAACTAGGGATGTTTAGGAGTGTGGAAATCTGGCGTACAGACATATGACACAAGTGACACCCAATCACCTGACCACGTTCGAAGTCCATGAGTTCCGCAGAGCGGCCCATTCTGCTCTCTCACGATGTGTAATGACTACTGAGGTTGCTGATATGGAGTACCTGGCAGTACGTAGCAGTACAATGCACCTAATATGAAAAACGCATGTTTTTGGGGGTGTCCGGACACTATTCATCACATAGTGTATATGTCGTACCACGATATAATTTTGGAGATATATTCACTGGTACAAGCGGATACTGTCTGAAAAATGTGTTGCGAATAGAGTTGGTAGTAAAGAAGTAATAAATCGAAACGTCATGGCTGAAACTGAAGTTTCATGGCACGAGCGGCGATATGCTAATGAGCGGTAACTTTTTTTAAATCATTTTGTGAGGTGGATTGTCAGCTAGAAAAACTTACTTAAAGGTTTGCTATTATGTCTAAACTTAGTTTGAAGTCTCAAAGTGCTCTGAGTCCTAAGTAGTGGATGAATTTAGACTGGCTGTTTGCCCGCCTTCCGATAAGCTGCCTTAATACACATTCACAGTTTCTAAAACACTTGTCTTACTGCGTTACACTTTCGACGTACCATTATACTTCTCAATGAATTGGTTATGACGACATTTCAAATTATTAATTCGGTCAATATTTATCTGAAATAATGGGATCTTATCATTGTTACCCCTGGTAGGTCCTAGGTTGGCTGCATGCAACTGGGAATTGGTTACCATGACCCGGATTAGCAATGTAATAAGAGAGTTGATAAATGAGTAGCTTGAAGGATACGCCCTACATGAATGAAGTGCTAGTCGCCTACTATGAATTTGTTTATGTATGACACGATTTGTTATCTGGAAAAAAAGTTCAGTAATTCCACGTTTAGTATAGCTGTGGTACATATTCTCACACTGGGCTGTCATGACACTACAGGCAGTTGTTTCAGTTTCAGACGATTACTGTAGAGAACAACGCAGTGTCTTTCTTATTATTTTCTGAAATGTATTATTCGTTCAGCGCGCACTTTTGCGATTCTGTAATTGATTTGTTGAAAGGCAGAAACCCCCAGAAAGATACGTAATCAACAGGATAATAGTTTTCTGTGATAATGTGGATATCGGTTCTAGCAGTACTGAGGAGACATGGACTCGTACATCCAGTGCAAAGAAGTACCACGGATTTGTGTGGACCAGAGATCTGGTACTTATCTCATTTTCACCCTCGCTGTAATTCTGTACATATCATGAAGTCATTTCCTGAGTAAGTCACTCTCAGACTGTCACTCGAAAATCAGTTTCAAAAGATGACAGATTTTGGTAGACTGTGGTAATACGTACAAATACTTTCTTATTTGTTGTTTACGTTGAACATACACCAAGGGTCTGGTTCTATTAAACGTAACCTATGTATAGGTGCAAGATTTTTACATAAAGTATATAATACTCTACGAGCTGCTGTGCTGTAGTGACATACAACAAAGAAAACATATCTAGAGTTGTGTGCTCTGGAAATTAAGTATTCTTTACCATGCAATTAATTGACAATGAGAGTATTATGAACACCTAAAGGAAACATAATGATTTTGAATGGCTACCTGGTAAAAGACTAAAGCTTTTAAAAGTAGAATAGATGAAGATTTGAACCATATATTCTTTCTTTAAAGTATTGCATTGTAGCAATATACCCAGACAATAAAACATTTTGAGGGCTTTAACGTTTACTACAAACGCTGCCTAAACAGTTTGGTTGTTTCTGTTAGTCTTTCTCCGGGAATTATTTCGCATTTATTGTCATGAGGAGAACTCTAATCTAGACAACAAGTAGAGACACTTTCTAGTCAGTTGTATATTGGCCCACAATCATGCACTTCTGATACACTCTTGAAGAGATCAGCACCGTCAGTGAACGAGCTGAGAGTTACAATGGCCACACCTGGGTAGTAGTTTTAGTATCAGCTGTATCACTACCTCGCCTTTGGGCAATCCTGATGTTGCTTTCTTCTATGTAGAACGTATCTCACCATAATGACCCAATGGGTTCTACCGGTCGGATATTCTTTGTATCTATGACGTGATTGAGTAGGTACTCCTGATGGCTTTACCTTCATTACAGTTCAGCAATATGTTTCCACATCGAAATTCTAGGACACTGGTATCCATCGTTTCACATGTATCTAATGTGAGCGTTTATTTGAGAAAGAAATGAACTTTTTTGCGTGTGACGAAGCATCCTGCTATGGTACCGACAGGCCGTTAGAACATCCTAAGCATTGTTGATAAGCCGTATTTTCGCGAGCGGTTTGTAATCGAGTGAATGAAATATAGTATTTGTTGGGTTATTTGCTGTGTCTGATTTATGGGCGCAGCGATGAAATATGAAATTAAGCTTGAAAATAGACCAAATTATAAGAAACTATTTGATTATTTGAAGCATTCTTATGGAAGCTGTATTCTGTCGAACGTATCGTTGTCTCTAAAACTGTCGTCAATCGATAGAAGGTTATTCTCGATCAGGATGGCTTTCGATCTTAACTGGTAGCCATCACAAAATGAAGAGTTTGATTCACATCGGTCGTCTTCTTATTGACAAAAAACACGCAGAAAAGTGTGAAGTCTGTTGGATCATATCATAAAAATTCAACTGAAGAATTGAGCAACCAATAACGTGACTAACGACTGATGAATATAAAGTATTTCAGGTAAGTGTCTGCAAAGAGTTTCATAAAAAAGCAGATGATAACGAAACACTCAGAGGATCACCACAGCAGACGAGCATCACGTTGTCGGTACATCTTGCAAAGAAGTCTATAGTCCGATTGAAGTTACTTGATAGTTGACATCTGTCACTTGCCACTTCGACTGCCGGCTACCGCTGGGCTACAGGTGAAAAACACGGCAGGTCAGTTCGCAAATGCTGTTGTGTAATGTGGAACAACTTTGGGAGTGTCACCGTGAGGTATGTCGGAAATGCTAGATACTCTTTGACTGCTGATTTAAGTGACCAGTGACTCAACTGTCGCAGACGACGCATCCTGCCGTGTCTTAATCTAACCACAACTTCGTGATGTGCAATGTATCCGACAAAACAGCGATCAACAATCTGCGGCAGAGCTAAAATCACGGCCGCTTTATTTACGGTGACTAAAATTTTACCAGCAAACTCAAGACAGAAAAAATTCAGTTTCAGCGGTTACTAAATTTCTAGCAGCTATTGATTACCTGAAACTATCCTGACAATGGCTCCACGATCTGCCATATTACCATCCTTTCCTAATCCGAGCCAGTCCTCCGTTTCTATTGACCTAATTTTCGACGGTATGCCAGACACTAGCCTTCCTTCCTTCCCATTTTCGAACTGCTAGTATCTCTAAGTCGTTAATCAGCACGTAAAAACGTTGTGTCTGAAGAAGTTATTCTACCAGGAAACCTCACGGTGTAAGCCATGGTACCTTCTTTGACATCGTGTCGGCTTTCGCCGACGTCACTACGTTAGATGTATGTACCATGTTTATACCACCTCAATATCCATAGCAGATCGAACCTCATGTGCATTCCGATCTGCCTCGTATACTGTAGTGTGTTGTACACTTTAAGTGAACATGGCTTCCGCCTGCGCATTGAGGAAGCTTGTCGTTCCTTGACACCAGCAAATTCACATGTCGTCTGCAGGACGTTTGAAAAAGACACTCACTCGTAGCTTCAGGAGACTGATTATTCATTTAAACATCTCATTTAAATGAGCATTCGGCGACCAGGACGTCCGTCTTAACACTATCAGCTATGTACAGCATGCTACAGTCACCCATTAAACTTTGAAAATTTACAGCTCCGTAATTGAAATTCGTAGATATTTGATTTAAATTTATATGTAAATCATGGTTGGCTTAAAAAAATCATCTATTTGATAAAAAATACTAATGTTCTGTTGAGAAATATGAACTCATTGCTGTAACTTTGAGAAATATGAACTCATTGCTGTAACTCATAACTCATAACTCTGAAGAGAGAATAAGGAATATTACGTTTACCTATTAAATTAAATATTCCTTTCAATAAGGAAGGGGGGCAAGGGGGGAGTGGAGCAGGGGGAAGAGGGGGGTTGTAGGTTGCAGGAGATGAATAACGTAAGACTCGTTAGAAAACCCTACATTGGACAGCTTACATGCAACCACTGACGTGCAAATTTCGGTGACTTCTAAATCAATGACACTGCTGTTACTATTCCAGTCAATAGTAACGGATACGCCACTGTCGACGCAGACAGGTCCACTCCAGTAAAAGTGCAGTTCAGCTATGTGTAAGAAACTGTGCTGTCCGTTATGGCCATGTGCATTACCCGAAAGTCATCCACGCAATGTGGTCACATTGGGTAAAACTCTTTGTTATTCACGTCACACACGTCACTGTCGATTCGGCATGACCCGTACAAGTCTAATTGTCACTGAGAGTAACCTTAGCTCCTCTTATCAAAAATTACGTTCCTTTAGAATTAATATGATGATATTTAAAACTTCGATATCAACGAGACACAACAGCTCTTTTTTTCACGTTTACCCTTATACCCCAGGCAATTAGTAATGGGATAAACTGTATACAGTTTTGAAACTTCGTGAAAATACTCATATGGGGTGTAGTAATAAGAAACCGGTAAGTTCCCCATCGCAGGGTGGACTCGTCCATCTTTTATCCCCTCCAAAAGTGAGTTAGTAGCGTATTTTAAATTTTTTACCGAAAAAAATCTCATTTTTCGATCAGAACTCTTATTAGTAAATATATTCCTCACAAAATTGTAAACGAAACAGGTCTTGTGCATCTTGTCATCTATATGAGTGGTATTTGAGGTAGGAGAATTGTAATAGAATACTTATAATGTAATAGTTTGCAGTTTCTGTTACTTATCAGAGTACCGTATTTAAAAAAGCGTAATTAAGTGTATGGAAATATTTCGCTGCCTATTAGTCTACTTGATGACATTTCTTTTGCGGTCAGTACCGATGAATCAGGAGTATGTGCCAATAATGAAAACTTCAAGTTCCCTTTCCCATTCTCGCGGCGCTTCCCTATCACTATTGTCGCTGCAGTTTCTTCCTATCCAGTGCCCAGTTCAGTTGAGTTAACGTTGTGTACTGTATAGTTCTGTTGTTGTGACAGTATTTATCAATTTATGGTGTTACGAAGTGCTTCTTCTTAGTATCATTTCTTTTGTATGGACCGAGGAAACAATAATGCTGGACCCTACCACATGTTTTATTTGTTCTAAATCTGTTTCGGAAGGAGCAACGTCAATAGAGACGAAAGGCTTGGAATCTCTGCACGCGTCGGCAAGGAACGAAAGGATGGGGCTCATAATCTTCTACAGAACGCTGGATTGATTGAAGTGAATAAGATATGTCGAAGTGAATATATTAACGAACGTAACATAAGGAAACTAATTAATCAGAGTATTGCACAAGCACATGATAAAAGTTTGAGATCCTCTTCCTCTTACCCATTCAGTTTCAGAAAAGTGTATTTCATATGTGCTGAAAAGTGTGACATAGGGGTGGAAACAAAAGAAGTACTCCACAAACGCCGTGGATTGTTTCAACTTCGTTCTTTAATTGTGAAACATACGCTGCTTGAGAAAGCAGAGAAACGCGATGATGATTTCGGTAGAAAGGTTGGCAAACGAATCAAGAACGTTTCGTGTCTAGTAGCTTCAGAAGCCCGTTATCATCAAGACTGCTATGCTAAATTAGTGTCGAACCCCTCCTCTGTTCGAAAAAGTGGTCGCCCTCAAAATACCACGGAAATTTATAGATACTTCAGAATAATGTCAATTGTCACTGCTCGATTTATTGCAGAAAGTTAATGAATGTGTCCCAGAAGGAGAGACAATGACCATAAAAACTCTGAAAAACAAACTGACTGAGCACTTCGGTGAGGGGGGTCTTGTTTGAGGGGTGTCTTGTTTGCCGCAATGCCAAAAAATTCCCCATTTGTATGTCTTCGTTGCAGTGGCCCCAAACTTTTGAATCAGTGGTACAATGAACGAGCTGTTAATGAAAAAGATGAGAGAAAGAGAACAGTAGAAGCAGCAGCAATCATCCATGAAAATTTAAGACTGACTCCTCACAGTATTGCCCATTAACCAGATATCAATGACTTGACAGAGAATGCTGTAGTTATGATTCCTGACCCTTTGCGTGAGTTTTTGAAGACTGTGGTTTAGTTAAAAAAGAAAGGTAGTGAACAGCCCCCTTTAAAAATGTACAGCAATATCCCATGCTATCGAGTCAACTACCACGCCTCGTTCATTTATCTCCACACTGCAATATGGTCTTGCAGTATACTTCTTTCGTAAAGTGGGATCAAAAAACATTGTAGAAATTTTCTCTAATATGGATTTCTGCTCCTCGTATACCACTGTGACTTTAGTTGAGGCTTCTGCTGTTCAGTTCCGTAAACCAAATATTTCAAATGATTCGTTCTCGCAGTCACTTTCGATAATGCGGGCTTCATTATTGCAACAATGACGGTTAAAGGTCACCCCAACCCACGGTACGGGACTACCGCCACACCTTCACCTGCACATGTTAGGCAATAAATTCTGCCTGAGTCATGTAGTACTATCTCCGTCAGAGGGCGGCACGGGACCACGAGCCCCACCGCCACACCTCCAAAGTGAATTGCAGTGACGCAGTCACTGCACAGTGGAAATTCATTCCGAAAGGCATTATAGATATGGAATCGCTGGAGTCCCACCGCCACACCTCCAAAGTGAATTGCAGTGACGCAGTCACTGCACAGTGGAAATTCATTCCGAAAGGCATTATAGATATGGAATCGCTGAAGTTGTTCTGTAAAATGTCTACTCAGTACAGATTTTAATTGGATGATGGGAAGGTTTTTACAGTTTTCTACTCCTTCATGGCAAGATTTTATGGAGAAAATGACAACTGGAGAACATTATACGCAAAATGTATTAGGCTTTCCATTCATCAACAACCCGCCCACAGATCACAGTACTACTTTTAGTACTGCTTTAACTTATGCTATCACGGAGAGTAAGACCACACAGCTAACATTTATCGTGACGTTTGATCAACCACTCTACATGAAAGTTAAAGATGTAGTCGCAGTGGAGGCTAATGGAGGGAATGAGCTATTCACTGATGCATTACTCGATTAGGAAACTTTCACTTGATAATGTCTTTTCTAGGAGCAATAGGATTTTAATAAGAGACAGTGCACTCTTTCTACTTTAGGAGACCGTATATGCTGCAGCTTCTGTTCCCCATATACAGGGCTATTACAAATGATTGAAGCGATTTAATAAATTCACTGTAGCTCCATTCATTGACATATGGTCACGACACTCTACAGATACGTAGAAAAACTTATAAAGTTTTGTTCGGCTGAAGCCGCACGTCAGGTTTCTGCCGCCAGAGTGCTCGAGAGCGCAATGAGACAAAATGGCGACAGGAGCCAAGAAAGCGTATGTCGTGCTTGAAATGCACTCACATCAGTCAGTCATAACAGTGCAACGACACTTCGGGACGAAGTTCAACAAAGATCCACCAATTGCTAACTCCATTCGGCGATGGTATGCGCAGTTTAAAGCTTCTGAATGCCTCTGTAAGGGGAAATCAACGGGTCGGCCTGCAGTGAGCGAAGAAACGGTTGAACGCGTGCGGGCAAGTTTTACGCGTAGCCCGCGTAAGTTGACGAGTAAAGCAAGCAGGGAGCTAAACGTACCACAGCCGACGGTTTGGAAAATCTTACGGAAAAGACTAAAACAGAAGCCTTACCATTTACAATTGGTACAAGCCCTGACACCCGATGACAAAGTCAAACGCTTTGAATTTTCGGCGCGGTTGCAACAGCTCATGGAAGAGGATGCGTTCAGTGCGAAACTTGTTTTCAGTGATGAGGCAACATTTTTTCTTAATAGTGAAGTGAACAGACACAATGTGCGAATATGGGCGGTAGAGAATCCTCACGCATTCATGCAGCAAATTCGCAATTCACCAAAAGTTAACGTGTTTTGTGCAATCTCACAGTTTAAAGTTTACGGCCCCTTTTTCTTCTGCGAAAAAAACGTTACAGGACACGTGTATCTGGACATGCTGGAAAATTGGCTCATGCTACAACTGGGGACCGACAGCGCCGACTTCATCTTTCAACAGGATGGTGCTCCACCGCACTTCCATCATGATGTTCGGCATTTCTTAAACAGGAGGTTGGAAAACCGATGGATCGGTCGTGGTGGAGATCATGATCAGCAATTCATGTCATGGCCTCCACGCTCTCCCGACTTAACCCCATGCGATTTCTTTCTGTGGGGTTATGTGAAAGATTCAGTGTTTAAACCTTCTCTACCAAGAAACGTGCCAGAACTGCGAGCTCGCATCAACGATGCTTTCGAACTCATTGATGGGGACATGCTGCGCCGAGTGTGGGAGGAACTTGATTATCAGCTTGATGTCTGCCGAATCACTAAAGGGGCACATATCGAACATTTGTGAATGCCTAAAAAAACTTTTTGAGTTTTTGTATGTGTGTGCAAAGCATTTTGAAAATATCTCAAATAATAAAGATATTGTAGAGCTGTGAAATCGCTTCAATCATTTGTAATAACCCTGTACTTCCTGGTCGTGCATACACAAGAGCAATTCAGGCTCACTCTGCAGTCATGTGTGCTCTTTCCATCATAATACTGGAGGAAACGGTAGTCATGGAGGAGGAGAAGCAACATATTAAAAGACTGTGTTTCTGATTAGAGTGGAAACGGTGCATCTTTTGGAAAAATAGACCAGGTGACTGAAAAGCTTAAAAATAAATTTGTCAACACAATGGATGATATTAAGTAAAGAGGGAAAACTGCCCAGTTATGGATACAGTACATTCAGCTTGTCATCTTGACATTGCATTTCATCCACGCAGGGCGTATGGGGAACTGGGAAGAATGTATGAGATACCACACAGACATAATCTTGGTGAAGGAAGGTAAAGGTAGCATCAGAAAAATGTGTTACAGTTCTAAAGATATGCATAACTCCTCACTCATTCATGAATGGAAGAACTGAACACTGTTTCTTCATGCAGTAAGTGGTTGCGACAGCACTTCAACCTTGTTAGGGATCTGCAAGCGTTCCAACTATTCATCCCTTATCCCTTACTTCATAATATTCCACCGATGTTCAACGATCCTGCTTCCTCTTCTGATACCATGGCTAAAGCAGAAGAGAAATTTATACTCTCTCTCTCTACACAAAAACAGTAGATACTCAAGATGATGACAGCTTAAATGCCATTCGATTTAAACATTTTAGTGTACTTGTGGGCCAGGCAACAAATGCTGTCATACTCTCTCGTTTGCCACCCACTACTGATATAAAACGCCTCCACTCTTACCGAGTTTACCTATACGTCCAGCTATGACTGAGGAACAACTTGGACACCAGATGCAGGAACTGGAGGGAATCAAGCTCATCCCTATCTCTGATTTACATGAAATGACCAACTGCTTCAGAGAAAATACTGCTACTGATTTCATGCAGCTGCACTCAAGGCAGCAGAAGAAAGTGGGATGTGTGAAGGCTGGCCCACATTGCACAACAATGAGCAAAATCTGTCATGGACAAAGGTGCACTAATGTGCCTCGCACTGATTTGACAGAAGATTTCGATGATGGTTTTACGTAAAATAAGTACAAGAACTTATTTGTTTGATGGATATTGTTGTATTTTCATTGTCTACATGCTGTACATATAATTGTAAATATATTACAACAAAAGTAGTTGTTAATTAGTTTTACAGTAATTCTCAATTTTCATGAAAATGATTTTCATGCCAATAATTTAAGTAGCATAAACCTGAGGTAAAAGACTATAAAGCCAAATTGTTCCGTATAAATAAAAGTCGGTTTTAAAAGAAATTTCACTATTTTGTACTTACAAATTTTAGCACTCATAAACTAATTACCTTGCTTAAAATGCATTTGACCTTCTCTGAGTTTAATTTCACCAGAAGTATTTTCAGTTTCGTTAAATAAACCGTTTCTCGTAAAGCATGAAAAAAGAAATAAATTACATTAAGGGGTGGGGGAGGGGGAAACTAACTCGATAGGGGAGGCAACTTTTCTGTTTTCTACTTCTGCGTCCCCTAGGAGTGTTTTGCTAAGGTTTCAAAACTTTATAAATTTTTTCGCCCATTTTTTCTAATTTGCCTGAACTGCTCTAGCTATACGTCCCTTCGTTGTCTGAACACGGGGCAACAGCGCCCTTCCCGGTCACATAATACTGAAGAAATCTAGTTTAATGAACATGTCCGCTTCCTGCAAAGTTAGTCACTTATTTATTGCTGGACCACTGTCCACATTCTAGGTCCTGCAGTATTACATAGATTAACTATAACTTCTCACAAACGCAAAATGATCGTGACGAGATCGTGATAAAATATTAGTGCCCGATATGTCACATTGAACAAAGAAGGGAGTGTAAGATGACAACGTGATTAAAACTTCGTCTAGTATTTACAACGATGAATGTTTAAATTAATTTCCGACTCTGCTCACTTAGGAGTTAAAAACATTTCAGGTTAATTCCGTGATGGTTCGTTCAAGAACATGTGAGCTGACAATTTTTTCCATCCTAGTCTAATCGTAGTTTGCGGTTCGTCTGCCGTGATATTACTTCGATTTTTATTTACTTTCCTTCAAAGGAAGGTAGACAAAATAACAGGATGATATTTTCGAGTGGGAGAGGATTGGTGCTTTTAACGGTAATCAAATTTCACTACTGCACTCACGGAAACATACACTCCTGGAAATGGAAAAAAGAACACATTGACACCGGTGTGTCAGACCCACCATACTTGCTCCGGACACTGCGAGAGGGCTGTACAAGCAATGATCACCCGCACGGCACAGCGGACACACCAGGAACCGCGGTGTTGGCCGTCGAATGGCGCTAGCTGCGCAGCATTTGTGCACCGCCGCCGTCAGTGTCAGCCAGTTTGCCGTGGCATACGGAGCTCCATCGCAGTCTTTAACACTGGTAGCATGCCGCGACAGCGTGGACGTGAACCGTATGTGCAGTTGACGGACTTTGAGCGAGGGCGTATAGTAGGCATGCGGGAGGCCGGGTGGACGTACCGCCGAATTGCTCAACACGTGGGGCGTGAGGTCTCCACAGTACATCGATGTTGTCGCCAGTGGTCGGCGGAAGGTGCACGTGCCCGTCGACCTGGGACCGGACCGCCGCGACGCACGGATGCACGCCAAGACCGTAGGATCGGCTCTGAGCACTATGGGACTCAACATCTTAGGTCATAAGTCCCCTAGAACTTAGAACTACTTAAACCTAACTAACCTAAGGACATCACACACACCCATGCCCGAGGCAGGATTCGAACCTGCGACCGTAGCAGCCCCTCGGTTCCGGACTGCAGCGCCAGAACCGCTAGACCACCGCGGCCGGCAGACCGTAGGATCCTACGCAGTGCCGTAGGGGACCGCACCGTCACATCCCAGCAAATTAGGGACACTGTTGCTCCTGGGGTATCGGCGAGGACCATTCGCAACCGTCTCCATGAAGCTGGGCTACTGTCCCGCACACCGTTAGGCCGTCTTCCGCTCACGCCCCAACATCGTGCAGCCCGCCTCCAGTGGTGTCGCGACAGGCGTGAATGGAGGGACGAATGGAGACGTGTCGTCTTCAGCGATGAGAGTCGCTTCTGCCTTGGTGCCAATGATGGTCGTATGCGTGTTTGGCGCCGTGCAGGTGAGCGCCACAATCAGGACTGCATACGACCGAGGCACACAGGGCCAACACCCGGCATCATGGTGTGGGGAGCGATCTCCTACACTGGCCGTACACCACTGGTGATCGTCGAGGGGACACTGAATAGTGCACGGTACATACAAACCGTCATCGAACCCATCGTTCTACCATTCCTAGACCGGCAAGGGAACTTGCTGTTCCAACAGGACAATGCACGTCCGCATGTATCCCGTGCCACCCAACGTGCTCTAGAAGTGTAAGTCAACTACCCTGGCCAGCAAGATCTCCGGATCTGTCCCCCATTGAGCATGTTTGGGACTGGATGAAGGTTCGTCTCACGCGGTCTGCACGTCCAGCACGAACGCTGGTCCAACTGAGGCGCCAGGTGGAAATGGCATGGCAAGCCGTTCCACAGGACTACATCCAGCATCTCTACGATCGTCTCCATGGGAGAATAGCAGCCTGCATTGCTGCGAAAGGTGGATATACACTGTACTAGTGCCGACATTGTGCATGCTCTGTTGCCTGTGTCTATGTGCCTGTGGTTCTGTCAGTGTGATCATGTGATGTATCTGACCCCAGGAATGTGTCAATAAAGTTTCCCCTTCCTGGGACAATGAATTCACGGTGTTCTTATTTCAATTTCCAGGAGTGTATGTACGTACACGGCACGAAATAAAACAGAGAAACTCACTTGGCAATGCGTTATTTAAATACGCCACGGTGTTATCTGGAGACATTTACCAGGTGTAGATATATGAAACCGGAATTTCCCAATAGATGGCGCTAGCCGCCAGTGTAGGGCCCGTGAGACGTGAGACCGCGTCTGCAGCGCCATCTGTTTCCTGTAACGGCTGACGACGAATGTGAACACACGGAACCCCAAGTTTCACACATCGGTATCTATGTTGCAGAATCGCATTGAATACGTTTTTGGGAAAACGCAATGTTTCAAGTGGTTCAAAAAATTCATAAGTGGCGATTTTCACGTGAGAAACGACGAGCGTGGGAAGGCATCGAAAAAGTTGAAAGACAACGAACTGCAGGCCTTCTTGGATGAAGGTGTTACTCAAACTCCACAATAACTCAAGAAACAATAGAAAGTGACGCATAAAGCCGTTTGTCTTCGGTTGAAAGCTAAGGGAAAGGTGCAGAAAGTGGGAGAATGTGTTCCGCAAGAACTGAATGAAAGACAGCAAGTAATTCGAAGGATAACTTGTAAAATTCTGGCTGCTGTGCCCGAGCGGTTCTAGGCACTTCCGTTGGAACCGCCGCAGGTTCGAATCCTGCCTCGGCCATGGCTGTGTGTGACGTCCTTAGGTTAGTGAGGTTTGAGTAGTTCTAAGTCTAGTGGACTGATGACCTCAGATGTTAAGTCCCATAGTGCTTAGAGCCATTTGAACCATTTGAACTTGTGAAATGGTGCTCGCCAGGTACAAAAGAAAGTTGTTTCTGCATCGAATAGCGACAGGTGATGAAAAGTGGCTGTATTTTGATAATCCTAAGTGTCGTAAATCATGGGTAAATCTAGGCAAAAGATCGACATTCACCGCTTTGGAAAGAAGACAATGCTGTGTGTTTGGTGGGATCAGATGGGTGTAATCTGTAATGAACTGCTAAAACCTGGTGAAAAAACACTGATCGCTACCAACAGCAAGTGAACGATTTTAATCGGAATATTGAAAAAGGCAAAACAAAGTCATATTGCTCCATGATAACGCCCCATAACACACAGCAAAACGGGTCAGGAGAACGATCGAGGCGTTCAGCTGGGAAATAATGTGGCATGCGGCTTATTCTCCAGACTTGGCTCCGTCCGATTATCGTCTGTTTCCATCACTGGGACGCGCTCTCGCTGAACAACGCTTCAGTTCGTAAGAAAACGTACGAAAATAGCTTGCTGACTGGTTCGCTTCAAAAGAGAAACTGTTTTTTTGGCGTGGCAGTCATAGGGGGGTAATGTGCAAATAGCAATGGAGGTTATTATGAATAAAACATAGTTTTTCATATTCAAACAACAGACGTGTAATTATTGCAACAAAATTGCAGTTTCACACTGATACACCCGGTAAGTGTAACATACATATGATACGTTCCCACGTTTATGGACCTGACCTGGGGCATGCTGACCATTTCTGTTCCGTGACCCCACCGCAATGAATTTCCCTCGGTCCACCTCGTCTGTTGCGAGGATTCAACAACTGTAGCCATAACCGCCATCAGAAACAGAAACAGTCTGTAGCGTACGTGCTTTCATAACGTCCGGTTCAAAAATGGTTCTGGCTCTGAGAACTATGGGACTTAACTTCTGAGGTCATCAGTCCTCTAGAACGTAGAACTGTAGCGTACGTGCTTTCATAACGTCCGGTTCAAAAATGGTTCTGGCTCTGAGAACTATGGGACTTAACTTCTGAGGTCATCAGTCCCCTAGAACGTAGAACTACTTAAACCTAACTAACCTAAGGACATCACACACACCCATGCCCGAGGCAGGATTCGAACCTGTGACCGTAGCGGTCGCGCGGTTCCAGAATGTAGCACCTAGAAGCGCTCAGCCACAGCGGCCGGCTAACGTCCGGTTCGCAGAATGATTTGATCGAGAGCGTTTATGGCAGATATGACCGTAGCCGGCGATGTTGTGATATCAGCATATACAGGATCTAAGTTAGAGAGATGGGTGGGGGAGCGTAAGTCAAGTTGGTTTCACTGCAAATGGCAAAACAGTTCTCAGATTTCACAAGTGGTTCTGGGTGCACTTGCCACTAGCCGGTAGCCATTAAGTGTTCTGTCTTTCTTGAAATTGGTGCTGAATTAACATGTATGTCTGCGTGCGAAGTTCAGTGTACGCTGGGTTTGCCATTGAGCCTTCAGATGCGCGGGGTTTCCCAAAGGCTGCGCACTTTGCACTCGGGTCGTGGATTGCATAACTCGTGCAGTGTCTCAACTGTGATAAGAGAATTCAGACAAGAAGAGTGCGGCACGTCATTACGGCCGAGGTCATTCTCGTCTGGACACAAGTGGAAAAATCACAAATGCAGTCGGACACTCCACTGACGGCTGCGTGACTCGTATTGAGACCACTTCCGAAATACCTGAGTCAGAATGAAATTTGCACTCTACAGCGGAGTGTGCGCTGATTAGAAGGTAGGAGACGAGGTACTGGCGGATTTAAAGCTGTGAGGACGGGGCGTGAGTCGTGCTTGGCTAGCTAAGTTTGTAGAGCAGTTGACCGCGAAAGGCAAAGGTTCCGAGTTCGAGTCTCGGTCCGGCACACAGTTTTAATCTGCCAGGAAGTTTCTTACCTGAGTCAGGTTTTCCCGCGGTCCTTAAATATCGAACATAATTTTATTCAGCACAAAAAAACTTCTAGATTACCATGGTAACTTCAGATTTCCATAACACACTTGCAGAGTACGTTACTGCACAGGTACCCTTGTGGACTCCCGTCATAAAATAAGAAATTTCTAAAATGACGCAAACCACTGTCTTGCCTCTACTAAATAAAAGATCGAGGCTCCTTTAGGGGTTTTATGGTAGTTGTTATTTCTGTAGTTACTACGATGTCAGTATTCACAGATTGCCACTGTGGGATTACTGGGAAATGCCTAATAAGTGCATCCTGCAAGGAAATAAAGTAAGTATCGTTTATCGTTTACCTTATTTACCAGCCGCAGTTCGTGGTCTAGCGGTCACGTTCTCGCTTCCCGATCGTGGGGTCCCGGGTTCTATTCCCGACGGGGTCAGGGATTTTCACCTGCCTCCAGATGAGTGAGTGTTTGTGTTATGATCATTCATGAAAGTGGCGAGTTTGGACTGAGCAAATATCGGGAGTTAGTACTGCAGCTGATAACTGCGCAGTTGAGTGTCCCACAAACCAAACATCTTCATCATTATCGTTCTTTACCACAGCACATGTTAAGTTTATTTCTTTTAAGTTAGCTGATATTATTATTAACACGCTTATTCATGTCTAATAACTCACCATCTTCTATCTCTCCACCTTGTACAAGCAAGCACTGATTCATACTCAAACACACACACACACACACATTGTAATGATAATCCGTTACCAATGTTAACAACGATTATTTTGAAAGTACGATAATGATCGAAGCAGATGAAATGAATTAAAATTTGTGCCACAGCCCGGGGTCGAACCTTGGTCTTCTTTGCTTGCTAGGTAGAAATGCTAACCATTACACCACCGCAGTACATTAGTCAAGCTAGCTGCACGAACTACGGAAGTTGAGTGCCCTACCCAACACATTTAATTATAAGATCTATAACATTTTTCAAGTAGTTTCATGTATAATGTGAGCTCCAGTCATAGATGTGTCCATATATGTATACAGGTTGCATGGTGTTATGCAACGCAATTTTCAGAAACTACTCTAAACACAAATTTTAAATGGTAAAAGTGCGAAGTCGCGTTTATACACTGAAGTTTGTAAATGTATATGTGGAAAACATGTATTCTGTCCTAACAGATGTGCCCACGGAGAGTCTGCTGACTATATAATAGCGCTGTAAAAGAAAAAAAAAAAGAACTTTATGTTGGCTCAGAACCCTGTTCCGTTGTTCAGAGGAGTGCGTAAAACATGAACAAAAGTGTTTCTGGCGCAGTAAAGCCAGTCGAAAGTTAATTAACACCTTTGCACGAAGTTTCGTTGCCCGCATCTCGTGGTCGTGCGGTAGCGTTCTCGCTTCCCACGCCCGGGTTCCCGGGTTCGATTCCCGGCGGGGTCAGGGATTTTCTCTGCCTCGTGATGGCTGGGTGTTGTGTGCTGTCCTTAGGCTAGTTAGGTTTAAGTAGTTCTAAGTTCTAGGGGACTTATGACCATAGATGTTGAGTCCCATAGTGCTCAGAGCCATTTGAACCATTTTTTTGAAGTTTCGTTGTGTTGGGATGCATTAAACTTGGTTATAATCACAGTGTGAAGCACAACGAAAGAATACGTATGTAATGGAGCCTGTAAACCACATAATATTTGTGGGATGGGAGACGCAATCGTACCATGGTATAAGTATCATTCATTACACACCATGATACTATATGCGATTCTTTTAAGTTACAAATATCGTGGGGCTACCGAAATTTGCCTTAGAATCTCTGCGACATACTCCACTTCTCGTCTTCCCTTCCGATTACTAGTAAGACTGTTTTGAACTTACGGGAAGTTATTTATTAAAGAAAAAGCTGAATTTCTAATCATCTGGTAAAATAGTTAATTAATCTGCATACGTGTTTTGGGGTTAAATTAAACTGTTATCAATAAGAAAAACGAAGCAGAGGCAACACATTATCTTAGGTTACGCGGGAGGTGGGCAAACTAATATTAGATTGTAGACTGGAAAGTGATGTTAAGTTATCTCTATTCCACTAACAAATAAACAAGAAAAATGTTCAATATAAACTCTGAATAGCTCAGAGACATACAGAAAAATACTAACGTTTTCTTGAAACTGACAGAATCAAAGTTAAGTGACATGCGCACTTGTGTGGTCGACATTTTCAAGCGTTGTATGTATGAAGTGAAATAACGAAGCAAGGTACCTCCATTTTTCGTGCAACTGAAAATGCAAAATATGTAGTTAATAACTGTGTGAGCAATTAACTGAATTAACGTGAACAATGGTATCTTATTTCCTTTCCTGTTTCCTTGGGGTTAAGTAAATGCTGTCGTTTAGATTTTTTTTCACAATTGCTTCAGTGGCCGCTTATTTATGTGTCTAACAGACTTAGTAGCTATGATAAACTGTACGATGGTGACATTAACGTATTTGTCTCTACAGGGATGTTGTGAAACAGTCAAGGAGCTTTGCTTTCTGAGTCAGTCTGAATGATTCGAAATGCAGCACCTTTAAATATAGCAATGTTTTGATGAGTTAATCTGATAATGGTTAATCAGTTTGCTTATGACGGACAGAGAGACAGGAAAGTCGTAAAATGCACACTGCCCTTTGTTCACACTAAGTGGGATAGTATTGTAGCGGTTTAGCATTTCTGCTGAGTGGTGTTCATTATTATTCAACAAGTCTACGTTACATTAGCTTTTTGGGAAGAGAAAATGTGTAATTTAGTTGTGGGATGAGGCTAATGAGGAATTGTTTGTTAATAATCTCGATCTGAAGGTATTGTAATATAAGATATTCAGCATAAATTCACTGTATCAGAAATCTTCCCCAGCAAAACAAACAATTTTATGGTGGGAGAAAAAGCTCTTTGCAACGGGATGCATAAAAGATAAGTCCCGCTCACGAAGGCCACCAATACCACTGGGAACAGGTGTGGAGGCTGCAGCGTCTGTCGAACGTTCACCAAAGAAATTCAATTCTTAAGCGGCCACAGTATTTGCCAGTTCAGTACTCGATAGTACGAAATAAAAATGTATGAAATATGATTTTAAGTTACATGAATTTAAACCTTCGTTTGCAAAGCGCGTGATAATTACATGCAAAACCGACGTCATCAGGCTTTAGGGCAAATACTCTATGTCTTTACAACTCTTCCTTCATTGGGAGAAAGTGTTTTCCTCAGACGAGCGTGATAAATATCGCACTACAAATGCGATAAACGTTAATTCTCAGATTAAAGAAAAGGCATATTTTTATAATGAATTTGTAGGTCTATTTTTCCTCGATGCTGCTGTGAATCACAACGCGTGTCTCACCACGTTGAACGATTTTTTTAAATTTTTTTTTGGAAAGTCTGAAAGATTTGGGACTGTTCGATAGTTTAGGATCCTGAAGAATGCAGCACCACACCAGCCCATTATTCTACTCCTATTGGCGAATAGCTCAGTAAGGAATATCCTGATAAATGGATGAGAAGTGATTCGTTCATTTGGCTGCACCTTCGGAGTGAGGAGCGCGAAGTCCTGATCTGTCAACTTGCCCACTTGCATTATGAGGGTTCATTAAACAAGATTTCTGCTACTCGTTGCAAGACAGATGACCAACTTAAGGATGCTGTTCGAAGTACGTTTGGTGATATCACGCCAGTAGTATTCAGCTAAATTTCACATTATGCTCAGAGAAGAGCCATACTGCGTTATGAAAATTATGGTGTACACAGGGATACTCTGGAGCGATAATAAAGAACAGTCATACTACCTGAAAATAGTCATGTGCAGTGATCATACCTTAATATAATGGGACCATCTATGAATATATGGTCATATGATATGGTGAACTGGGACTCAGCGATGACTCAGTACTTAACTGGGGGACGCAAGTCATATACAGCTGAACATGGAAAGATTTATGAGTGTTATGATCTTGTGCCAAGACCCCATCCGACGCCATCTTGATTATATTTGACCGCAATATAATACGAACATCAGCATATACGCACTACGGTTTACTTTAAACTGCTAAGAAGTGACTGTTGATATGAGTGCCGAAGGGAAATTTACTGCACTTATCTGATTACTCTTAACACTTTAGAAAAAGCTTTACCTGCAGCGGATCATTTCAGTTGAAGTAGATAAGATGGTACTCGCTGCTTATGCTCCTTAATTTAGGAAGGACAATGTACTTAAACATAGTCACTGTTTATTAGGGGGACATGAGAGAAGCCTCCACGAAGGGTGTGTCCTGACAACTAAGCCTTACACATCCGGGCGATCCCCTGGGCGTCTAGGTATACCTAGACGGCTGATTCTCTCACACCAGAAGCAAACAAACATGCGAGTAAATAAACGGTCCTTATCAGAGCCAACTTTAACCATCATATCCATAAATATTGAAGGCATATCATCAGCCAAAGAACATCTGTTATCCAACCTATGCCGTGACAAAAAATGCGACGTCCTGTGTATACAAGAGACGCATGGAGATGAGCGACAGAGACGACCAAAAATACCGGGTGTGAAACTAGCTACAGAAACACCGCATTCTCAGTATGGAAGTGCTATATTTGTAAGACCAGGGCTTCAGATAATCAGTGCTCACTGCACCGTAGAAAATAACATCGAATGCATCTCAGTGGAGCTGAGTAACTGCGTGGTTACCTCTGTGTATAAGCCCCCTTCGGCTGCATTTTCCTTCACACCACCCAGGAACTTCCATAACAGCAAGACGTCTGTAGTAATCGGTGACTTTAACAGCCATAGTCATTTGTGGGGATACTCTGAAGATGACGAAAATGGGGAGGCAGTCCTCTGCTGTGCTGAATCCTGCCAGTTGTCTCTAATACATGACAGAAAGCTACCCCCTTCCTTCAACAGTGGCAGGTGACAACGTGAATTTAACCCTGACCTCCTCTTTGTGAGTGAAGACATCACACAGTTTTGCTCCAAATCAGTGTGCTCGCCCATACCAAAGACGCAACACAGGCCACTACTGTGTCACGTTCTTCCAGCAATATGGTCACAGGAGGTGAATTTCAAACGGAGATAAATTTCAAGAAAGCTGATTGGAAAAAAATTTGCTAAGATTGCTGGACAAGGAGATTAAGTCTGTGCTACCTATTCCTGAAGAGTATGACAGCTTTGTTCAAACTGTCAAACATTGATCCCGGGCATCAATTCCAAGAGGGTGTAGGACAATGTATCTGCAGGGTGTGACACCTGAAACAGCTGCTCTGCTGGACGGATACTATCGACTATATGAAGAAAACCCTTATAGCGAGGAAACTTATCTGGCTGCGCAAAATACTCTGTCCTCAATCTCTGAGGCGAAGAGAGAACAGTGGGTTAAACTGATGACAGAATGTAAGATGAGTAGAAGTAGTCAAAAGGCCTGGAGATTGTTACGACACCTTAACAATGATCCTTCCCAACCCAATACGCATACAAACGTGAAGGTAGACCAGATCGCACACCAGCTTTTGAAAAATGGTAAACCTGACCATACCAGTAAAATCGGGAGACGAACCCTAGAAAGGGAACCCGAACAAGAGGGAAACATTCTGTCTCGACCATTCAGTTTGAATGAGCTCGACTCAGCTCTAAATAAGTGCAAAGTCGGAAAAGCAGCAAGGGTAGATGACATAAGAAGTGAACAGACCAAGAACTTTGGTCCAGGCGCAAAGTGCTGGATACTCGAGCTAATGAATAATTGTATCAAGAGCGGCAAGATACCAAAATCATGGCGGAAAGCAAAACTTATAGCTACACATAAACCAGGGAAAGACCGGGATGACTCCAAAAGCTATAGGCCAATCTCCCTCCTATGCCACCTGTATAAGATATTGGAAAGGTTGATTCTCCAAAGAATTACAGATATGATAGAACCATTACTGATCCCTCAACAGGCAGGATTCAGACAAGGGAAGAGCTGCACAGCACAGGTGTTGAATTTGACACAGCATATAGAGGACGGCTTCCAAAGGCGGCAGATAACAGGAGCGGTGTTTATAGATCTTTCAGCCGCCTACGACACTGTCAACCACAGACTCTTGTTGCTGAAGCTATACGACCTCACCAAGGACTACAAGCTAACCTGTCTAATTAGAAATCTTCTGCAGAACCGAAGATATTTTTTGGAATATCAAGGACAAAGAAGTAGATGGAGGCAGCAGAAAAATGGGTTGCCACAGGGCAGTGTACTGGCACCCACCCTCTTCAATATATACACTAACGACCAGCCGTTACCAGAAGGAACACAAAGCTTCATATATGCAGATGACCGAGCAATCACAGCACAGCACAGCACATAAATGTTCGATGAGGTTCGCGATGGGCGATCTGAGTGGCCAAATCGTTGGCTCGGACTGTCTAGAATGTTCTTCAAACTAGTCGTGAACCACTTTTGATGTCTGGTTACATGACGCACCGTCTTCTACAAATATTCCATCGTTGTTTGAGAACATGCAGTCCACGAATGGCTACAAAATGGTCTTCTAGCAGCCGAACATAAACATTTCCAGTCAATAACAGGTTCAGCTGGACCAGAGGACCCAAACCATTCCAAGCAAACACATCTCACATAATTATGGAGCCAGCACTAGCTTGCGAAGTGCCTTGTTGACAACTAGGGTTCCTGGCTTCGCGGGGTCACCGCCATCAACTGTACCATCAGCTCTTACCAACTGAAATCAGGACTCATTTGACAATGCCACAGTTTTCCAGTCTTCTAGGGTCCACCGGATAAGGTCACGAGACCGTGAGAGGCGCTGCAGGCTATGTCGTGCTGTTAACAAAGGCACTCACGTCGGTCGTCTGCTGCCATAGCCTGTTAACGCAATATTTCGCTGCACTTTTCTAATGGATACATTCGTCACTCGTTCAACATTGATTTCTTCAGTAATTACTACAGTGTTGATTGCATGTTAACGCCGTACGGGATAAGCCGAGCGGTCTAAGGCGCTGCAAAACTGGCTCTGAGCACTATGGGACTTAACTTCTTTGGTCATCACTCCCCTAGAACTTAGAACTACTTAAACCTAACTAACCTAAGGACATCACAAACATCCATGCAAGAGGCAGGATTCGAACCTGCGACCGTAGCGGTCGCGAGGTTCCAGACTGTAGCGCCTAGAACCGCTCGGCCACTCCGGCCGGCCTAGGGGTTGCCGTCATGGACTGTACGGCTGGTACCGGCGGAGGTTCGAGTCCTCCCTAGGGCATGGGTGTGTGTGTCACTAGTATCATTTAGGTTAAGTAGGGTGTAAGCTTAGGGACTGATGACCTTAGCAGTTAAGTCCCATAAGATTTCACACGCATTTGAACTTTTTTTTTTTTTTTTGCTTGTTAACACTCATAACTATATGCAAACGCCGCTACTCTCGGTCGTTAAGTGAAGGCCGTTGGCCTCTAGTTTGTCCGTGATAAGAGGTTATGTTGAAGCTTGGTACTCTCGACATACACTTGACACGATGGACCTCAGAATATAGAATTTCCTAACAATTTCCGGAATAGAATATACCATATGTCTTGCTCAAACTATCATTTCATCTTCAAAGTTTTATAATTCCCGTCGTGACGCAATAATCACGTTGGAAATCTTTCCACATGAATCACCTGAGCACAAATGACAGCTCCGAAAATGCACTGCCCTTTTAAACCTTCCATACGCGACACTACCCCCATGTGTGTGTGTGTGTGTGTGTGTGTGTAAACTGCCATCCATTGACTTTTGTCACCTCACCTTTTGTCACCTCGCTGTACGTTGCAGTGTTCCCCAACCACATCACTCAACCGTAGCATTCATCCGGTTGGCAGTGTGGGTATTGGTGTTATCGTGAGACAGCATGATTCCTTCCAACAGCATTCTTGGGCGTTTTAACTTTATGCAACGTCACAGTTTCTGCAAAGCTCTTATAAAGCAGCGCATTCATTGTGGTTACGCGTTCGAAGAATTCGAATAACAGAGGGCCTTTGCAGTCTGATAACCTTACTGGACCTTGGTTGAACACCTGTGGATTTCTTTGCCTGGGGAAATGTGGGATGTTTCCACTGCTGCCTTTGTCGTTTGGCTTCGGGCTGTCGGATATCTGTCCGACGGACTCATCCTCTAGCGCGATAACGCCTACCCTTATCCTTGCAGTCGGAAAAAGGCGATTTGGTTGGGAAGCACTGCGACATCCTCCGTACAGCCCGTACCTTTCAGTGTGTGATTTTTACATGTACGGCGGCCTGGAGACAGACTTGTGAGGAAGTCTGTTCTTGATAAATGTCTTAACGCGTGTGGTGATTACTTTTGAATGGAGACATTGCATGGTCCCGTAGTGGTAGGTGTTCGGTTTTCATGTGACTGGCCCTGTAGCTTTCAGTAGCTACTGTGTCAATGTGTTCAAGACATAGCTTTTAATGCAGCTGCAACTGGTATCTCACAATGTACTTTACGATGTTAGTTGCTATGGGAGCTGTGATCTAAAGATGTCTGTACAACAATTTCTTTTGATTACCCGCACCTTTCTTATTTTTCGATCTACATAAATGAATTTATAATGAACATGTGTTCTGGACTGGATAAATGTGAACCGTATCTTATTTTGAAAACTGGCTACTGCATGAAGCCCCTATGTCATGCAATATGAGATACTAAGCTTTTAATCGTTCATTTAAAGAGGTCTGCATATGTAAGTGGAAGATATCCCTCCAGAGAAAGTCAAAAGTACCTGCTCTAGAAAGACTGTAACGGAAACGATGCGTACTGACCACATCTCAGACTTGTTCGGTAGTCAACAGTTCAGACGAACATGTGGGACTGGGATATAACGGTACCAGTTATTCATCGAAGAAACTTTGCATACTGATTAGTGCAAGTAGCTGGACGTTAACCTTCTGAAAGGTGATATGTGACATTGTGGGAACTTAGTGTTGTACTTTGGGGAAGTCGTCCTACACATTTAGGACATGAAGAAGTTTCACATTGTCATAGCATTTCACACTTGAACGCTCCATCTCTCCGCACGGCAGACAGCTCGGATAAGCGTGATCTGTTTTCAAGAAAAATCTGACTTTCCGACGATAAATTATTATGACCCGTTTCAAATAATTCCCATGCTCGTATTGCGCCGTTTGTCCTCGACGAGTCAGTTACATTCTTATTTTGATTTGGAGGTCCTACATTCACGGACATTGGCGTGACTCTGACTGCTCCAGTCATAGAAGTGGGAGTTTTGTTGGGTCCGAGTCCAAAGTCTTCACCACTAATTACTGATAAACGTGCAAAGCATTCTCTGCAATATTCAGCTATTATATTCTTTGTGGGAGACTCAAAGACACCAGTTTCACAAACGTTAGAGGGAAGAAGAAGAACTATATCTTTGTTTACTCATTCGAGTTGTGTTATTCATACCCCAGCAATTATATCGTTATCGCACGATTATTAACGTATCATTACATAACGTCCGACATTCATTATTCTTAACTCGGTCTGTATTGTATTTCACATTACTGTAGTAATGTTTTAATCTGACATGAAGGTCCGATGTTACAAAAATACAGAAAATTAATTTTATTTGTCTACTTCCTAAAAAAATGTAAAAGTCTAACATTCTTCTGTCTCTTCTTATTTTTAATTAGGAGCAGAGTTGCGTCAAACTTTTTTGAACTGGCGAAACTACATCAAAGTGCAAACAGTTTCAGTTTATCATGTCATACCCCTAAAACTACTAAATTCACTGAAATAGTTTTTCCCATCAATTACCAGAATACCTCGCATGGAAACAAAGTATTCCAAAGGTATAAAATACAGTACGTTTGCTTTTCACTGAATTGAAACCTTTTCTTTTTCTTCTGTTTCCCAATATTCAGTTCTGTAACAAGGACGAATTTTAAAAATATCCATCTCCTACAAAAATTAATGAAAAGTTTTGGAATTCACGTACGTTTTATACATCTCTATCCTGCTTATAAGCAAGTCAAAAATCAATTTTTTATTTTGATTGGAGTTACATGTTAAGTTACATGAAAATGGGTGAAATAATAATTCTTTAGAGACAGCTAAACACTATGTGATCAAAAGTATCCGGACACTTAGCTGAAAATGACTTAGAAGTTCGTGCCGCCCTCCATCGGTAATGCTGGAATTCAATATGGTGTTGGCCCAACCTTAGTCTTGATGACAGCTTCCATTCTCACAGGAATACATTCAATCAGGTACTGGAAGATTTCTTGGGGAATGCCATTCTTCACAGAGTGCTGCACTAAGGAGAGGTATCGATGTCTCTCGGTGAGGTATGGCACGAATACGGTGTCCCAAAACCTCTCAAAGGTCTTCTATAGGATTCAGGTCAGGACTCTGTGCAAGCCAGTCCATTACATGCATTCTATTGTCGTGTGACCACTCCGCCACAGGCGGTGCATTATGAACAGGTGCTCGGTCGTGTTGAAAGATGAAATCGCCTTTCCCGAATTGCTCTTCAACAGTGGGAAACAAGTAGGTACTTTAAACACCAATGAAGGCCTGTGCTGTGATAGTGCCACGCAGTTTTTAATATATGTTATGGGTAATTATATTCTGAATCGAACGATGTATAATACATACACATTTAATTAGTGCCACTTGAAAACTTGATTCAAGTATTTAAGTGCTACTGACCTGACACCCGGATACTGGCAACTTCCTCCTGGTAACTTCTGTAGATATAACAGGCTCTGAAAGATATTTCTGATGATTCTATGCCAATATGTGCAGAGGAGTGCATTTCCTCCAATGATAGGTTTAAAGATATTATTGCTGCTTTTGATGAACTTGAAATCTTTGACAATAGCTATCAGACAAGAAACCATCAGATGGGAAAACCGGGAAGGTTAATATATGGTGAAATAGATCAGCCTGAGTCATATTGTGGTATGGCAATAAGAGCTAATACTAGAGACCTAAAAAAATACGGGCAGTGTCAGCTACTTATTTCTATAAGTTGTTTGCAGACGAGGGCCGAATACATCGATTGTGTCCAAAAGTGCTTACATTCTTTGTATGGATACCAGAGATAGATTCCTTGAGGAGGTATGTATCAACACCAATATTATTGTTAGCAGGACCCAAATGAAAGCTTCAACCGCTTTATGTAAGAAAGGCTGCCAAAGACACCGTTTGTGGGTGGAAAGATTTAGGAATTGTAAGACTCGTGTGCTTCGTGCTGATATTTGCCTCAATGATGGAGTCCAAGTCAGGAAATTTATTTTGGTTAGAGTGGGTATAAAACCTGGGAACTATTGCTCTTCAGCATTCCTACTCTTCGACTGAGAACATGCTACGAAATCTGATAGGGGCCTTCTCCAAGAACTGGAAAAAGCAAGAAAGTCAAAACAAGTAAATAAGAAGAGGAAGCAGAGCAAGCCATGAGAGGAGGCAAAGGATTATGAACACTGACTGTTCTAGCAAAATGTGAATATTGCATTAAACTTTAAAGTAATCTAGAATAATTTGTTTCGATGAAGTATTTTGCGAAATGCTCAGGATTGCACAAGATAAAACTAACACTTTCAGTGTACAGCAACTTCTAAAAAATGTTACAGACTCATTTAGATTTATACTGGAAAAATTGTAGGACTTAAGTTAGATACGTATGTCATACGCGTTCGCAGCAAAGTACACTGAAAAATAACGAATGGTATTGTAGAAATTTGTGCCGAGGCACGGAATGGAAACTATTTTGCTTAGGAATATGTTATAAGTTTAATAAAGGAACAGTCTTAATTACAGGTAGCAACTGTTTGACTTCCCGAGAGACAAATATCTGACCTCCCATCTCTAAATGCTCCAGTTTTCATACTTGTGCCATTAATTTTAGTAAAAAATGATAAACAATGTTAGATCATGTTTTAACTGCATTCTTCTAGCGTTGGCATCCTTACTCCTCAGTGGACGGAATTTCCACGTTTGTGTACTTGTTGATACTCCCTCCTGAGTCAAATGGCGTCGCTATCTTCGGGTGCGAAAGTACCCGATATGATTCCAGTATTTAGAAGTTGCTGTACACTGAAAGTGTTAGTTTTATCTTATGCAATCCTCAGCATTTCGCAAAATACTTCATCGAAACAAATAATTCTAGATTACTTTTAAGTTTAATGCATTATTCACATTTTGCTAGAACAGTCAGTAGCATGGAGACATGGAACGATGTCAACTCAGCTTCGTGTGGCCATATGAGGAGCTGCGTTATGTCGGTTGGAGGGATTGGTGGCATCTTGATCACATGTCCACTGATCATAGGTCGATTCTCGTACTGCACTGAAGGCAGGAACAAGCTACTCGGAAAAGGCCTAAAAGTGAATTACTGAGTGGTTTTTACGCTCTAGCTTTCCTACATAGTCTTACAGCCACAGCGCATTTCCGAATGGAGGTGGCAACACAAATGGAGCTGACAATGTCAGGTTACCATTCAACTACTGTTGGCGGTGGTAATCTAACCCACCTGCTATGAAATGACAACTAAATAATATTCGATATTATTAATACTATTATTATTATCACTGTGTTCAAATAACTTTCTTATCAGTTATGACCAGTAACAAGTCATACGAATGCTGTACAGATGACGCACATAAACTGAAAAAAATTCCTCCCCAATTTCCTGGGGTCTGTCTTGTATCCCTTTTTACTTGTTACCTACAAAATGATCCACAGCATACAATATGTACAACACACTTTCGCATCGTTACAAACAATAAGTAAAATTATATGGGTACATGCCGCCCATGTAAGCATTATTTTTGTAATTAAATAAAATCACATATGAATTTGTATGTCAAATACTCAACTGGAAAAAGGAGGGTTCACAGTACATGCTAATGGAACCATGATAAATACTGTGAGCATACCACTTAAAATGCAAATTGAACTAGAAAACAACATTGCAGACGTTCTATTACCCATCATATCATTGGAACAGCTAATACTGCACTCACAGTACGTTCATACCAGTAACTGGGGAACAAAACGCGCAGCAGCGTTGTCAAGTTAAAAGTAACAACACATGAATACTTTACAGAGTATCCATATAACATTAAGAATATGATGTATATCTGTAAAGTCTAATTCCGTAACCTAGGAACTGGGAAAAGTCAAAGATGTTCCGAAAATTGAGGTTCTCATTACCTCACAGTATGTCAGGGATGCCTTCCAAGTTAGAAGTTGGATAATGTAGGAGCATGTTTTCATCAATTTTCATTGTTTGTAGGAACTGCTTCCTGCTTACGTAAAAACCAGTTTTAATTTTGTCAAGAGTTTAGTTAACTGCAATTTATAGCCTTAATTACATATTGGATTACTGTACTTAATTAATATACAAAGAAATGAAGCAGCAGAAAGCATCATTTATGTATGGTGTCTAGATTGCACCAACAGGTCAGGAAGATATATCAGGGAAACGTATAGTGCGAGCCTGTGAATTTTAAATCGTTGTTAATCCAAGTGAATGCTAAATCATTACACTTGAAAGCTAATAATTAAAATTTGAAGTAATGATGCAACTACCGTATGTTACTGAAATAAGTCAAGAATTCAGAGTAATGAAACTTCGCCACACGTGCGCTGCTAAACATGAAACATTCCATAGCATAGTAGGTAGGTGTGCAACGCACAAGCAGTCATCAATCAATATTATTATAGATAAATTATATATTTAACTGAAATATGTACACAATATGTGTGTTTAAGAATCACTATACATCAAAGCATGAACATGAAAATGTGGACTGAAGAACAGAAATCATTATCTGTTTCATTCTGATATTTGTGAACACTACTACAGATAATTCATTGACAGCATCAGACAACCTTTTCTACAAATTAATGGGTATTTAGAACACAAATCACACACATTCACACACACACACACACACACACACACACACACACACACACATACATCGACACAACACAAACTTATCGATTGTAATTAAATGCTAACTTTTAGCAGGTAGTCAACGACAAATTATTGATTACATTTACTCGCAATGAAAGTGTCTAAACATGTGTCTTATTTCAGACAAGAAGCCAAATTGATTTATTTCTGTTTCTAAGACAGCCAGATTGTATGTGGTTGATGTCATGGGCCTCCCTAAAGTCGCACAATGCTGGTGATATGACGTGGATTACTGGTGAGTTACTGGTAACAGACATTGTTGAAATTCATTATGTGAGTGATCATTACTAACTTTTATTTCTTTTGCTGTGGATCTACCATTGTGCTTCGGTATGTATGGGTAGATTTGTGTGTACCAGGTGCCCTTCCGTCCAAATAGGCCTTGAAGCCTCAACTGTAGCGACCGGCCGCCATGTCATCCTCAGCCCTAAGGCATCACTGGATGCCTATACGGAGGGGCATGCAGTCAGCACACCGCTCTCCTGGCTGTTGTCAATTTTCATGATTCGTACCGCTACACCTCAATCAAGTAGCTCCTCAATTGTCCTCACAAGCTCTTAGTGTGCCCCACTTGCCAACAGCACTATGCATGCCAGATGGGGACCTATCTAAGTGTTAGCCAAGACACACACTTTTAACTTCGGTTATCTGATGGGAACTGGTGTTACCACTGAGGCAAGGCTGTAGGCATGTCTCTGACTACATTGCTTAGATTACTAGCTGTGGTGTACCTTTCTCTTGTACACATGCTTCACTTTATAGTTTACCAGTTCATAAGCATTTCATGCTTCCAATCGAGACATCCACTTTTCGTAAGGTTAATTGTATGTAACGGATTGTCAATTGATCTTTATAATTATTAGAGTTACTCCAAGTTACTCTACATGTTGCACACCGTTACTGCAATTAACTTCGTCTTCATACCACATACACAACAACTTTCAATGCACAATACCCCTTCATAAGTTATAGCGAGGCCGGCATTTGTAAATACGTTACCTACCTGGAATAACAGTTCAGTACATTGTCATTCTCAGCGCCGCAAAACACACCACAGGAAAAACTGCTTCAAGAAAGATACACTGAAATTTCTGACTTTTGTTGCTTCTCTAGGCACGCCAAAACTAGTGTATTTGATTATCATTTATTTCTCGATAACTTGCTACCAGTCTGATGGGCCTTGGCAAGATACAAAACATATTGGTCAGTAACTGTAATCGGTGCGTTGAAAATTACAAAAGAATTTATCTTCGATCATGTTGCCAGTATTATACAAGTTCTCATTTTAATAAAATTATCAAGAATTCTCCAAATTTTTAGGTTTTACTTAGCTTTTCACTACTTGAAATTCATTGACGACTATTGCTGCCCGTGCATTTTGCACACATTATTGCACACTTTATATTTGTTTCAATTTGTCACTGTGATCAGTGTCATACAGAGTCTTAAAGACTGACAGCGAAATTTCCCCTTCTGAATATAATCCCATAAAGTACAGTTACCTGTAGTCAATGCAGAACGGTTGATGATTGATTCTTGTCCACTCAACTCGATAATGTTGTAAGTAGGCTGTTTAGGTTTTTTATTGGTAACGTCACGTAGCGGTCTGTATGAAAATCACTTGCTGTGCTGTGTGCAGTCTGTGGCTGGTTGACATTGTTGTAATACTCGCCATTGTAGCGTTGGGCAGCTGGACGTGAACAGCTCGTAGCGTTCTGCAGTTGGAGGTGAGCCGCCAGCAGTGATGGATGTGGGGAGAGAGATGGCGGAGTTTTGATAGCGGATGATCTGGACAGAAACATTAAATTTGTAAAACTGGATGTCATGAACTGATTACATATATATATATATATATATATATATATATATATATATATATATATATTAGTGACTTTTGAAGTCGATCGATCGGTCGGCAACAGTTCGCCTCAGGAATCCGAAATGACAGGACACAATCTTGCAAATACTGTATATTCAGGTTTTGCGTCTTCACTGTTTTCTCAAATAAGTCAAGACACATTTTCTGCTCGTCAAAATGTGAATGTAGCCGGTGCAAATGCACTGCCGAAAAGCATAGAGGAACAGATTCCAGACACTAATACATTATTATTGCAATTAATGCAACAAATGAAACAAAATCAGAGACAAACACAGCAACAGTTAGACACAATGGAACACAAACTTCAAAAGTTAGACACAATGGAACAACACCAGAGACAAACACAGCAACGGTTAGACGCAATGGAAAAAAAATCTTCAAAAGTTAGACACCACACTTGAGCAAACACGTGAAGATTTAACTACTGAGTTACATAAAATCGAATTGAAATGTCAAAAAGTCTGTAATGACGTAAAAACACATATTTGTGAGCATTTCCAACCTATTTTTTCGCGTCATGAAAATGCATTACAGAATCACGAAGCAACCATAAAGGAACTGCAAACTATTGTTCATGAAAATCACGACACCTTGCAAGCTAAAATTGACTCAGTTGCATTTACCAATTCGGTCACGCAACTTGCAAAAACTCAGGAAAACTTAAAGGACACAGTAGATACGACTTCAACACAAATGGACACTCTGAAACTTGGTTCTGAAAAACACAACGAGGAAATAAGTTCACTATCAGAGAAAGTAGCAGAACTTTCGGATCAGTTCACTAACTTATCTACAAAGGTGGATGAGGATCTGAGTGACACAAGACCTGTAGCCTTCACTAACACAGAAGAGTATGAACAAATTAAGAAATTCAAACAAAATCAGAATCAAATTAATACACAACACAAAAGAGAAATCCGGGAAGTACAAGATCAGTTGGCACAAGTAATACAAGAATTACGTATTTCAGAGGACACTCGCACTCCAATACGGGAAGAGGGACATAGAAATACGGAACAGCCACAAAATAATAACACAGCTCATTTCGGAAATTATGAAAGAAATTGGCAAGGTGCAACGAATTTTGAAATGGAGCAGCCGAAACGACGTAACAATAACCGACATGCGACACGTCGACACGATGATTTTGACTGTAAGCTGTTCATTACTACGTCGTAAATTCAAAACATTAAAGAATTCTGGCAACGACATTTATCCACAAGTGTGGCTTCAACAATTCTCTCATTGTTTTCCTCCCAACTGGTCATTAGAATACAGATTAGAATTTATGTGTGGCTATTTAGAGAATGAACCAGCTGTAAGAATGCGATCGGTCATTCACGATTGCCACAGTGAAGGAAAATTTTATCATGCCTTCCTCTCAGCATATTGGTCTCAAGCTACACAAGACCGAGTAAAACATAGCATCATAATGATGAAACATTTCGAACAATTTGAATTTTCCAGTCTTGTGAAATATTTTGAAGACATGTTGCACAAGAATCAGTACCTGTCAAACCCTTACAGCTGCTCAGAACTCATCCGCATTTGCTTAATCAAATTGCCTGAACATTTACGACACATTATTTTGGCAGGACGTTGCAAAGACGACATTGAAGCTTTTCAGGGACTGTTACTAGAATTGGAAATTGACACTGACAATCGCGGGATGCGAAAACAGGAACACATCAATTACTGGTCACATCCGTCACAATTCCGCAAGGAGAGAAATAATAAATGGACACAACAAGTCTATTCCCACAACGTAAAACGTGACCAAATCAGACACCACCCATATGACAACCATTGGCAGAGTAGTAATAATTACAGAGAAAGATCGCATTTCCAGAGTAATGAATGTGATAGAGACAACCATAGAAACAGACAATATGGGAACCAAAACAATTATTATCAAGGGAGACAGAATAAATTCAGACACAACGGTTCCCCGCGCAGTTACGACTCAGGGAGAAGTTCTCCACCACGTGACCGACAAGAAATTAATTACAGAAATTATCGACATGACGACAGACGATATAATCATAACGAGAGACCTGAATTTTATCAGAACCGGCGAGATTCAAACAGGACAGGTCCTTCTCGTCAAAGTGAATTTGCTCCTAATCCTAATAACGACGTGTGCCAACAAAGCGACAGACAATGACTCGCTCCGCAGGCAGCCACATGCGCCGGCTGGGTCAGCGAAAAATAACATAGACGCTAACCTTGAGAAAAATTTTGGTATTACTTACCGACGTATACAATATGATACTTGTTTTGAAATTGAAACTCTGAGCACTATGAAGGATAAAGGATTGCACCACATTTCACATGTAAAACCGTTTATTGAGAGATAATCTGCATTTTAACTTAGTCTCTGCTATAAAATTTTTCACTTTACATTACTAGTACGCTTTGTCAGACTTAGAATCTGTTAACAAGCAACAATGTTTGAAATTAAATACTCAGTGAAGAACGAAAAGAACTTATTTAAACAGAAATTACGAATGCATTGTTATAGTCAAAGGACGACACAGTGTCATTGTGTGTGTACATTCTTGTTTGTTAGTTGCACGATTACGTAACGACCATAAGGCTCACATACTTAGAACATGTACCGGTACTGCTAATGACATTTTAATGCATCATTTTGGTTTACTAGAAAATACATTCTGGATTTAAACAACTTTCTGAGAGATATCAGATGACAGAGTGGTTAGTTTATTTGACAGCTACACGATTATATCACGACGCTACTAATGAGTGACACAATTTATATTATTGCTTTTGCGCTATATCTGATTTATATCTGCACAGTTTTTTCTGAATTCTTCTGGAAAGGAAAACATGTTTTAGTAGTAACTTTTGTGGTATAGCTACAAGGAGACAGCCTTTTCTGTAGCACAACAATATGTTACAGTACAGTACTTACTTCATCACGGCAATAAGCGTAACAACTACTATATCTATATGCATGGCAATTCACATCGTTTATTACGAGGTAAGTACATTGAATTCTGCACAACTTTGCTTACGGACGGCGATAATTACGACACTTGGCATATTTTTTACCCTCAAGTAATGACAGATTGTCTTACAACAAGACGCACAATTTAGAGCCGCAGTACGCGTATTTGAGTGACTAATTTTGTACTTAAAACATTCATTTTTAAAGATTTTTGAATTGTTGTTGTTGTCTTCAGTCCTGAGATTGGTTTGATGCATCTCTCCATGCTACTCTATCCTATCCAAGCTTTCTCATCTCCCCGTACTTACTGCAACCTACATCCTTCTGAATCTGCTTATTGTGTTCATTTCTTGGTCTCCCTCTACGATTTTTACCCTCCATCCTGCCCTCCAATGCTAAATTTGTGATCTCTTGATGCCTCACATGTCCTACCAACCGGTCCCTTCTTCTTGTCAAGTTGTGCCACAAACTCCTCTTCTCCCCAATTCTAATCAATACCTCCTCATTAGTTATGTGATCTACCCATCTAATCTTCAGCATTCTTCTGTAGCACATTTCAAAAGCTTCTATTCTCTTCTTGTCCAAACTATTTATCGTCCATGTTTCACTTCCGTACATGGCTACACTCCATACAAATACTTTCAGAAACGACTTCCTGTCACTTAAATCTATACTCGATGTTAACAAATTTCTCTTCTTCAGAAACGCTTTTCTTGCCGTTGCCAGTCTACATTTTATATCCTCTCCACTTCGACCATCGTCAGTTATTTTGTTCCCCATATAGCAAAACTCCTTTACTACTTTAAGTGTCTCATTTCCTGATCTGGTTCCCTCAGCATCACCCGACTTAATTCGACTACATTCCATTATCTTCGTTTTTCTTTTGTTGTTCATCCTATATCCTACTTTCAAGACACTTTCCCTTCCGTTCAACAGCTCTTCCAAGTCCTTTGCTGTCTCTGCCAGAATTAGAATGTCATTGGCGAACCTCAACGTTTTTATTTCTTCTCCGTGGACTTTCATACCTACTCCAAATTTTTCTTTTGTTTCCTTTACTGCTTGCTCAATATACAGATTGAATAGCATCGGGGATAGGCTACAACCCTGTCTCACTCTCTTCCCAACCACTGCTTATGAATTACAATGACACAAAGGTTTTCGGTGATACATTTCATTCCATTGCTGTAATCTGTAACACCTGAGGTTATAATTACATTAATCCTCAGGGGGGTACACGCTTACTTTGTGTACCATGTGTTTGGCAAGCGCAAGGAGCCCTAGCTAATATGATATTTGCTTATATAACTTTACACATCGGTACCATATTTCTCTATCACTGAATTACACAGCTATCTGATTATTTAACAGAGAAAGAAAAAATTTTTTACTATGTCAGTGACACATGTTTACGCAATTACACAGTTGGATGATTTCACACTTACGAAATTGTATTTTGTCTGCACTGTGTGAACTGTTCACATTTTTTCAGAACCATTGTGATACTATGAGAGCTTTGCATGAAGTATTTGGTATGGGATCATGATTTTTAAAGTACGTTTGAGGTAGAAGACACTACTGAAATGAGCAGTGAACTTTTTTAGGTTTTGAAATTATTGCAGAAAGCTACGAAGTTTTTGTGATTTGACTGAGTTATGACATTATTACGACGACGATGTGTATTATGCTGTTGAGGTATGTTTATTTATCAATAAGCTGATGCTATACGAGGAATTTGATTATGCTATGTATTTATTATGTTGAAATATAGAAGAAGTGTCGACGAATATGTATATGTGTAACAAGGTAAGGAGGAATGAATAGTGGTTAGGACACTGTTATATTTATAGGATTTTGTTTCTACACATTTGTAACGCAAATTCTCGAACAGTGAAATTTTTGTATGAGCCTGTCACTGTAGTGCAAACTGGTGTCGTAAATATTTCGGTAAGAAAGCTAAGGGACCTTGACGTAATGCGCAGTAGACGCTAAGCTATGCGACAGTCACCTGGAAGGAAAAAAAAAAAAAGCCGTGCCTTTCAGAGGCACAAAACAAAAAGGAGGGGTCATTAACCTCGCTATTGACATTCCTTTCTAGAAAGCATCGCAAATACGACACGCACATTACTTGGAAACATATCGTACTTTGTGCTACTTACTCAAATGCTTATGAATTGATGGGAAATATTCTTACATCTCCAAATCTGATTATGACAAGTGTCTTTCTACGAGAGTTGAGAGCACTTATGCATAGCTATAGAATGATGTTTTTATGCTTTGCTTTGTGTAATTGCTTATTTCATTTGATATCTGTTTTCCAGCTGTGTAGCAGCATTGGTTTTATAAAATAAAATTAAATGTATTTGCTAATGTGAGAACTTTCTGTCTACAGAACTATTAAACAATTATTTTATGATCCACATTCTTCGAAAAAGGAGCTCTTGGAATGGAAAGATCAATAAGAAGGCACTAATAACAGTAACTGCATATATAATTTTCTTTTCAAGTACTTGGTAATTTCTTTTGTAGAAGAAGTTGTGGTGCACCACTTTAATTACATAGACATTAAGATGTGAATATACATTTCCCTTATCTGCATTGTCGTCTTTAGTGTAATATTTTTTCTTCTTGAGCTTTGTCATGTTTAGGTATAAGTTATACCATTTACTGCTGCTGTTTGCCAGGCATAGTCTTACTGAATTTGACTTTGTATTACTCTGTTAAGCCAGTTTTACTACGGATTTATTTTTCTTGTTTGCTGCACATTGCCTTATATTAGTTGTAATATTGCACTTGATTTGCTAATTTAAATATACTGCTGCCAATTTCCATTTTTTCTCATTGCTGTTTGTGTTAATTTGTTATGTGTTGCTGCATTGCCTCGTCCCTTAGTATATATATCTGGGCTCATTAGATTTAAGTTAGCTTAAGAGGGGGGAGACTATATAAGAAACTGACTATGATGAATTGGAAGAAATGCATTGAGAAGCTATAAGAAAATGGTTTGGCCAAAAAAGTAGTGTACAGTGGAGAAAAACTATTTTTGAAAGAGGATGTGACAGAATACAGATAGATTGCTTGGATAGGATTTTTTTTGGTGGAAACAAATGTTGAAAGAAGAGGAAAGATCTATGGAATGAAGTTTTGGGTTGGACTGCAGTACCAAATGTCACACGTTAAACAAACCCTGTCCTGTATTTTTGTGTTATTACACTATGTGAATTTGTGTTTTTCCTGTCTTTATGTGTTTAGCTAATAAGAATTTTTCTAATAATATGTTATTTTCTTTGTAAAGATGTTTAGACATTTATTCTGTTCTGTTTTAATGCTCATGTGTGAAGCTGATGTTTCAAAAGCTATTCTGATCTTTTATGTATTTACTTATATCATAATTCCTGTAACACGGATGTATATGTTTATTTCTATTCTTTTGTAAAGCCTGTGTTACTACGAATGTTATCTGTACTGTTACGTTCTTTAATGATGTATTTTGTACCTTTGTTATTGTATTCTTATGTTATAAAATTTTAATTGACACCAGTTCATCAAATTAAGTAACTTGTAAGTTACATTTCACTGCATACGTTTCTGTTGGTCATAGTATATGGACAATATGTGAGAAGAAGGGACTGCTATTGTTTGCACATGTCTTAATAATTCAGCAAGGGACTAGTTAACAGCATTGCTGGTTCTAAGGACAATTCCAAAAACTTTGTGAGTGCACAAGTGGTGGTTATGGACTTTCTATAATATCCGCAAGACTCTTCAATGGTGATTGTGCACCCGCACTATCACAACAGATGGCTGCTGGCCATCTATACAAGGACTACAGTGGGTCTGCATCTTTGATGACCCAACATTACCATTATTTCTACAAGGACTACAGTGGGTCTACACCTTTGCTGACTCACCAGTACCATTATTTCTACAAGGACTGCAGTGGGTCTGCACCTCTGGTGGCCCACCAATACCATAATCTCTACCAGGACTACAGTGGGTCTGCTCTGTGATTACCTACCTACCAATATTCTTCAAAACTTCGACTGACTTGCTCTGTTGTGGCCCATTACCTGTCTGCATGTCAAGAGTCAGCACTATCTTTCCGTTGGAAGGACAACACTACTTCTTCAAGACTGCATGGAAATCCACTACTTCCGTGTGCATTTTCTTTTACTGCTCAGACTTTGAGAAAAACACTGGAATTTTACTGTGATGAACGATCAGGACTGCCTTTATGGACTGTGAGAATATTTTAGCCTTTGACCAACATTGTATCAATAAGTGTGTGCATTTGATTTCTATGTTATTGGAATTGTAAAAAATTTTAACAAATATGTATTGGCCAGTGCCCAAAACTGTTTGTAAAATTTTTTGTGGGGAGCATGGGGGCTATGTAAGTATGCTGTTTACGTTTTCTTATTGGTAAAGCCACGTAGCGCTCTGTATGAAAATCACTGGCTGTGCTGTGTGCAGTCTGTGGCTGGTTGGCATTGTTGTAATACTCACCATTGTAGCGTTGGGCAGTTGGCTGTTAACAGTGCGTAGCGTTGCGCAGTTGGAGGTGAGCCGGCAGCAGTGGTGCATGTGGGGAGTGAGATGGCGGAGTTTTGATAGCGGATGATCTGGACAGGGACAGTAAATTTGTAAGACTGGATTTCATGAACTGATATATATATATATATATATATATATATATATATATATATATATATATATATAATGCCTTTTGAACACTATTAAGGTAAATACATTGTTTGTTCTCTATCAAAATCTTTCATTTGCTAACTATGCCTATCAGTAGTTAGTGCCTTCAGTAGTTTGAATCTTTTATTTAGTTGGCAGTAGTGGCACTCGCTGTATTGCAGTAGTTTGAGTAACGAAGATTTTTGTGAGGTAAGTGATTTGTGAAAGGTATAGGTTAATGTTAGACGGGGCCATTCTTTTGTAGGGATTATTGAAAGTCAGATTCCGTTGAGCTAAAAATATTGGCTGTCAGTTTAGTGTTGATCAGAATAGGTAAAGAGCGAAATGTCGGAGTACATTCAGTTCTGCTCAGCTGTTTGAAAATCAAATGTTAGAGGTTCATCAGCACAGTAATTCATAAATTTTTCTAAGGGGACCGTTTCAATTGACTGCCATAATTTTACCATCAACATCCATTCATTTCTGTTCCTGAAATAGCTTTCAATCATAATTAATATTTAAGTGAACATTTAGTGTGTGTTCTAGTATATTTATCTAATTACAGGCATACATAATAGACATTTTTATGGACATACATAGAAAGAGTAATAAAACGTCATATCTAATCCCAGGCGTTTCAGAGCGTAAATACTTTCAGATACATTCCAGCACATAACAGGAACTGGGCAGATTGTTGATGGAGATGCAGGAGATTCTCGCACATGCCGGGAAACTCCAAGGTAGTTACTGTACACGGTCTTCAGAAAATTTTTGATTAAGAGACCATTTGTCATCGCCTGGTTCTTCTAGCTCCTTGGTCGATCGCCGTTCTGTAAAACAAAAGCACATCTATTTGTATGGTGCATCTTTTTAACATCGCAATTCAAGATGCATGCAATATTCATACAGCGTCCACAAGTATAGTTCATTGACAATGTCTTGTCCGAGTTTTCAGCTGGTTGCGGGGAGCCGAACAAGCAAGCCCCACCTGCTGAATGAGCCGTAGTAAAGTTAACTTTGAAAAGCGCGCCGCAGAGCGTAGCGTGAAGCAGTCCCCCACCGTTTTCTGGCACTGGCGCCGTTGTCGCAAATGAAAGCTTCGGTGTCTCCCTCATCATCATCGGGGCGTCAAGAAGCGACTTCTCTGCCGGTGCTAGACGGACAGCACGCAGACCGCGGCATCAGCGTAAGCGACGCGAGCAACGGCTCCGTGGTATGGGACGTTAACTGCTCGTCGCGAAAGTAATCTTCCTGAGCGATGGTACGCAAGGGCCCTAATTTGCAGTTCGGCCGTATGCAGTCGACCGGCAAGGAGGTTCTGAAAATCGGCGCGCCTTCCGTTGAAACGGCTGGCAGCGGGCGGCTCGGCAGAGCATTTGGGGGTGATGCGTTGGTTCAGCCCTGGGAGTCGTAACGCACCAGAAGTTGACTATTGATTGTTAACAGATTTTATGAAGTTTAATTGAATTCAATTTACTTATTCTTGTTAAGTATAGCAGCCGTATATTTTGGGGGTTTTCCGCCATTCATTCTCGTCTGCCCATCCGCGAGAAGGTGTTAATATTAGAAAGGGTTGTCCGTTTGTCCCCTTTTGAGGACGAAAGGGAGGGGGGGGAGTCAGAGTAAATCTGTGGTTCGGATTGCTTATTTCTCTTCCCAGCTTACCTACGGGTTATTCGACTGTTAGCCTCTGCCATGTCTATGAAAGTCTAAGGCATCAATGGCTGTACTCTATAAAATGCAAGGCACAAGGACCTGATCCATTCCCTCGCCTGCCATAACTAGTATTACTAAACTCACGTGTAAAAGGTACTCTAAGAAAGAAGAAAAATTCCTTTTGCCTCGTGGTAAGAAGTAGTCAATTGCACAACGAATTCCTGCTCATCTGGAAGCTGTAACTTACGTAAATTTGTGTTTATGTGTATTTGGCTATAATCAAGCAAGGTTGCTAATGTACGCCATAGTGAATTTTTTATGTTGTTTCTAGTCAGCAAAAACTGTTGTGTGTTTTTTTCCAATTCAATACCTCTTTAGGCTTTTATTCAACGAGCTTATGTGTTTTATACAGGTTGTTGGTAATTAGTGTGTTTTCTTGCCATGGAACAGTTTGCCATTTCATTATGGGTAGAAATTGTTGCCTTCAAAGGTGAATATTGTACAAGTTCGTAAGTCCTACCTTGCGAGCGTGGGTGTTTGCCGTAAGTTAACTGGCAGAAATTTGTAAAATTTTTTTAATATATTTTGGAAATGTTAATGTTATTAACTGTGAGTGCCCCCCACCTTTCGTGTGCATGACTCATGCGTTTTGGTTTTTCTATTTTGAGAACTTTTGTAAGCAGGATTGTCTTTATATGTTGGAGACAAGTTAGATTCTGCGCCATTTAATGAGCCTGAGTGAGGCTGTTGTGGGCGGCGGTAGCTACGGCTGTTGTAACCAAATGGGAAAATTGTCTGTCCAAAAGTGAAACTTTATATTAAAATTGTATTCATTTATTAATGGAGTGAAATTCACCTGTAATTTAGCTGAGCTTGAAATATTATACAGCGTCGCGTTGTATACGTTACATTGCTTGCCTATACTTGCCTTTTACTGGCGTGAAATTTTTTATAATAATTTAATGATTTAAAAGTCCTTACCTATCGTAAATTGTGACTTATTCGTTAAATGATTGTTTTTTTTTAATATCGTAAAGTCTTGCACCAAATTTGAATAAATAGTGTTACTGAAAATTGTGTGTAATTTCACCAGTTATTCCTTGGCACCTACTTCCCCTTTACATTTTGTGTATTAATTTTGATTAAAATACCTTTGGTGAACAAGTACTAATTTCACTGAAACCGACACACAGACAGTCGGGAGGGGAGTGATGGCGCAGGGCTAAAATGTTGTGCTGTCCTCACACTTCTGGCATTATAGTGTAATGTGCTTACTAGTTTTGCATGTGACGACTGTTCAGTTACTTTGTGATGGCTAAGGTACACGCATGTACTGACTGTACTGTCAGAACGCCAATGCTGCCAGTAGCCAGAAATTCTCGTGGGTAGTAGTCGACTGACGTGTACCAGCTTCACCTCATCCAGAACCAGAGAGCCTTCGCTCAGGACATAATGAATAAACTAAACTCGAAATACTGTGACCTTCATACACACTGTCAGCTAGAAATAAAACAATTTGAACAGATAATACACGACGAAACCCGGCAGATGAGAAACAAGTAACGTGTGTTAACACAACGCTAGTTGCAATGTATTTTATCAATGTTTACTTTCTGTCCATTTTATGTTGATGCTTATTCTTACTCCCAATAAATAATTATTCAGTCAGCGTCAGTATGATTTCGGTACTACATGACAAAGATTACCGCCACGTTATTCTTTCAAAAGTGTGTTGGCAAGAATCACAGAAATAAGAACTAATCAAGGAGGCCCTGGAATGATGCAACCGAATCATCACTCAAATAATCTGTTATCGCTGTAATTTTATATTAGTCTCGTCCGATAGTTTGACTTGCGTGCGCCCTTTCTTCTACAGAATGTGACTTGGTTTGGTTATAAGAGTCGCAATCTCTAAATTTGCTCGGGTAAAACAAGGAGCACCTCTGCTATCTTAGTTCGAACGTGCTCGAAGAGACGGCCTCCTTTCATGATCACTAACGTAATTAATTATACTGACACTACAACGAATGTAAACGGATATGAACAGTTAAACAGTTAATGAACAAAGCAGCAACATCTCGTGTCTCCGAACTCAGTAGTAACTGGATATTTTCTCCATTCATGGAGTGAGCATAGCTCTTGTGTAGATGCAAATGACCTGTTTTACCTTAAGATAATGTTTTATTTAGAGAATTATAGGTATTACAAAACTTCAAATCAACCAAAAAGCGTAATATGTTGCTGTGATGTAGTTTATGAACACTTCCCACCCATCAACACATTAGAATAACTTTTCTTAGTACCAACAATATCCTTAGCGATTACTGGCCTTCCTCACAGGTCTGTTAGGACAACTAATGGTCGTGGGGAAAGCTATACAGAGCTTTAATGATATGCGGACAATATTGCGGTCATACATTGCTGTGGCCACACTGTATTACGGCTGTTGATACACTACTGGCCATTAAAATTGCTGCACCATGAAGATGACGTGTTACAGACGCGAAATTTAACTGGCAGAAAGAAGATGCTGTGATATGCAAATGATTAGCTTTTCAGAGCATTCACACAAGGCTGGTACCGGTGGTGACACCTACAACGTCCTGACATGAGGGAAGTTTCCAACCGATTTCACATACACCAACAGCAGTTGACCGGCGTTGCCTGGTGAAACGCTGTTGTGATGCCTCGTGTAAGGAGGAGAAATGCGTACCATCACGTTTCCGACTTTGATAAAGGTCGGATTGTAGCCTATCGCGATTGCGGTTTATCGTATCGCAACATTGCTGCTCGCGTTGGTCGAGATCCAATGACTGTTAACAGAATGCAGAATTGGTGGGTTCAAGAGGGTAATACGGAACGCCGTGCTGCATCCCAACGGCCTCGTATCACTAGCAGTCGAGATGACAGGCATCTTATCCACATGGCTGTAACGGATCGTGCAGCCACGTTTCGATCCCTGAATCAACAGATGGGGACGTTCGCAAGACAACAACCATCTGCACGAACAGTTCGACGACGTTTGCAGCAGCACGGACTATCAGCTCGGAGAGCATGGCTGAGATTACCATGGACGCTGCATCACAGACAGGAGCGCCTGCGATGGTGTATTCAACGACGAACCTGGTTGCACGAATGGCAAAACGTCATTTTTTCGGATGAATCCAGGTTCTGTTTATAGTATAATGATGGTCGCATCCGTGTTTGGCGACATCATGGTGAACGCATATTGGAAACGTGTATTCGTCATCGCCATACTGCGTACCACCCAGCGTGACGGTATGGGGTGCCATTGGTTACACGTCTCGGTCACCTCTTGTTCGCATTGACAGCACTTTGAACAGTGGACGTTACATTTCAGATGTGTTACGACCCGTGGTTCTACCCTTCATTCGATCCGTGCGAAACCCTACATTTCAGCAGGATAATGCAGGACCGCGTGTTGCAGGTCCTGTACGGGCCTTTCTGGATACAGAAAATGTTCGACTGCTGCCCTGGCCAGCACATTCTCCAGAACTCTCACCATTTGAAAACGTCTGGTCAATGGTGGCCGAGCAACTGGCTCGTCACAATACTCCAGTCACTACACTTGATGAACTGTGGTATCGTGTTGAAGCTGCATGGGCAGCTGTATCTATACACGCCATCCAAGCTCTGTTTGACTCAATGCTCAGGCGTATCAAGGCCGTTATTACGGTCAGAGGTGGCTGTTCTAAGCACTGATTTGTCAGGATCTACCCACCAAAATTGCTTGAAGATGTAATCATATGTCAGTTCTAGTATATTTGTCCAATGAATACCCATTTTTCATCTGCATTTCTTCTTAGTGTAGCAGTTTTAATGGCCAGTAGTGTAACTTAAAAATATCGGCACACGACTGCCATTTCGATATAACAATAAATTGTTGAAATTTTGGAAAATGTATCGTTATATTAATATTTTACAGACGGCCCTACTCTGTATGGTCGGGTACTCATTCAGTGCTGCATACGATCCCCATCTATATAACCGCTTCACAGTCTCCTCAATGTAGTAGTAGTGTGTCCCGTAAGAGCTCAGAGTCGCTGTATGCTAACCGATTTCACTCAGACTGCTCATTCAGACTCCTATCTTGGTTGGTGGTACTACGACCATTGGGACGACGACACACATCGACACGTACAGGCAATTCTCAGATTATTTCCGGCTGAACTTGCAGCCCTCAAGAGAAACCAGTCATTGGCCTACATACATGTTCCCTGTATGAAAAGTCAATCATTTCTTGCTCTTGTATTGATTTAAGTAATACAAAGCTTGATTACTTTTGCGTCATCCTCTACGAATTTTGCAATCTTCGCCAATATTAGTATATAAACAGATGTAATTATACGTTTACTGTCGCCGCTTTTCTTAGAATAACTTACACTAACAAACAAAGACGTAAACGGACGCATTCAAAATACCGTAGCTCTTAGAGAATTATTCCCTGATGATTGTAAAGAAATAGAGTGCCTGCAGGTAGAGACATTATTTATTTGCTTTCCTCAGAACAACTGTGTTCATCTGGCCGCCGAGGTTTCTTTGGCCGCCATTTAGAAAACGAGAGTGTTACATAATTTGTCATACGATCAGCATATAAACGCGCTCTTACAAGCAAGGAAATTAATTATACTTCAGAATTTAAATCATAACTAAAAACCTGATTTGGAATGAAGCGCTCGTGAAGTCCAACGTGGATAGTGAAAGTAAGAGATCGGATGTAAGATTAGCAAACTTAAACTTGGATTCAAATGCAGAAGGCAACTTGATTTGATAAACTGATTAAGTGAAAGTAGTATCACAGATAGCAGTAAAAACTGTCAGTGGTGAAAACGTACCATCACAGAAAAACTCTTTTAATCATAATATACCATATATCCCTCGAAATCGAAGCCATGTCCAGTGGTTGGAAAAAACCACAGATTATACCAGTCTTGAAGAAAGGCAGAGAATGTTATCCGCAGAACTATCGTCCGATATTCTTGACGTCTATTTTTTTAAAGTCTTAGAACATATTCAGGGCTCAAATGTAATGAAAAATCTCGAATAGAGTGAGCTGCAGCATGCCAACCAGCATTGATTCTGAAAACATCAATCATGTGAAACCAAACTCGCACCTTTCTTACATGACATCGCGAAAGCCATGGACCAAGGTGGCCAGGTTTATATAGTTTTTCTTGAATTCTGAGGCAGCATTTGACTCAGTACTACACCTACGCTTATTATCGAAAGTATGAAAGCATAGGGTATCGGACGAAATTTCTTCGTAGGATACAGCATGTTATTTGGGAAGGAGAGTTATCGGCAGATGTGCAATTAACTCCAGGGCTACCACAGGGAAGTGTGTTAGATCCCTAGTTGTTCTCGATGCACATTAATGACTTTGCAGACAGTATTAATAGTAACATCAGACTTTGCGCAAATTGCAAATTACACACTTATCTATAATGAAATAATAAATGGAAAATGTTGCACAAATATTTAGTGAGATCTTCTGAAGACCTCTAAGGGTGCAACTACTATCAACTTGCTTTAAATGTCGAAAAATGTATAATGTTGCGCTTGAGAAAAAATAAGGCGTAGTATCATGTGACGACAATATCAGTTAGAGTTGGAAGCGGCGAACCTACACAAATACATGGATGTATCAGTTTGTAGGGATATATAAAGCAAGGGTCACAAAGGTTCGATGACTTACAAAACACTCGGCCGATCCGTTCTACAACGTTCCCCAATTGTGTTGAACCAGTTCCAAATAGGACTAACAGGAGGTATTGAACGTACACAAAGTAGGGCAGCTCGAATGGTCACAAGTCTGTCTGTCCTATTAGAGGACGTCACGGAGGAGCTGAAAACATTTAACAGACAGACGTTTGAAGATAAACGTGCGCTACCCTAAGGCATACTTACAAAGTTTGAGGAAAGAACAGAAAGTGATCAATCTATGCAAAAACTGCAACCCATTATGTATTTTTCCCAAATGGACTGCGAAGGCGAGATTAGAGTAATTTCGGCGTGCACAGAGGTATTTCAGCAACCATTCTTCCTACGCTCCATATGTGAATGTAATGGGAAGGAGACGTAATGACTGGTACAATAGCATGTCCGCCCTACTATGTACACCACAGTGGTTAGATGAGTACGGCTGTGGATGTAAACGTAGAAACGTTTCCGTATACATTGGCCGTTGGCGAGGAAACTGGAGATGTGTGCTTACAAGCCGCTACTGAAATATTGAGTAAGTAGTAAGACTCATAATTGAACCTTGTACCCCGCATTTTTTTCCACTTACTGTAGATATAAATTAGGGTTAACTACATGGTACTTTCGGTTTAACAGAAAATAAACTGGTTCGACGAAATAAGTTGTGTAGTCCCTCTGTGGTATCGTCCACTGTGGATGGTATCCATCCTCTTGTGCTAATTACTCTTTCACCAGCTGCTGTATTTAATGAGCGGTACCTTCTGCAATCTAAACTTTTAATTTCCCTAATTCCTTAGTAAGACTTTAGTCATAAACGCCACAGTCGATAGAGTACGCTCAAAATGTATTCTGGAATCGTCATTTTCTAATGTATTTTATGTATTCCATGCTACGAATGCCACCATTTAAGCTTTTACATAAACAATGAAAAATAAACTTATCTCATGTCAATCATTTCATTGTTTTTTAAAATATTCGCATAGAACATATATACGCTGTCGTATGCGCTTGAACCAATTCTGGTGGTGTAACTCATGGCAGTACAAAGCGTCACCAGAGGCTAGAACTGACCCCAAAAATTTATTCTCGTACAAGAATAGTAAAAAATGCTTCGCGGCGGACCTGTGCCGTCTAAGAGCTACTAAAAAATCAGACTATTTTATCCTAAACCATGACGTGTAAGAAATAGCATACTGACAACGCACTCTTTATTCTAACAGTGCTTCGCTGAATGATTGTTCTTTGGAGTAGAACAGTCATCATACTACAAATTTGGTAATCACACATGTAAAGATAACATGATGATTAAATCAATACCTTACGTTGTCGACAGGCCTTGATGTATATCAACTGGGACAGTAGAAAATGTATGCCCCGACCGGGACTCGAACCCAGGATCTCCTGCTTACATGACAGACGCTCTATCCATGTGACAGTGCGACTGCGGGGATTTATCCCTTGCACGCTCACCGTGAGACCCACATTCCCAACTTAATGTCCACACACTGCATTCGTAGTGCTCCTGCCCACTACACCCATTATTCGCGGCAGACAATCTTACCGAGTCCCGTAAGAGTTCGGGCAATGCGTGTGCATCCGCCTTAACTATATATGGAGATGGTATCTGTTCTTTCGGACACGTCCGAAAGAACAAATACCATCTCCATACATGGAAAGATAAGTTTCAAATAGTGTCCACGACTCAGCTTTGCTTACGCTATCTGGTGACACATTTACATATTTCAGTTACGCGATGTCAGAAAGCGTATACTAAATACGATAGTTACGTACCTAATTTTAAAGTCATCGTATTACGACACTTATTCCCGACGAGAACTTGGCCATCCCTGCACCTCGGCCTAAGTATAACCACATTCTCATGTTCCTGTGGTGGTTCTTGTTCTAGCGGTTGCAAACTTGCTGCCGCCACGGGAACGCCAGGAGATGATGTAGCAATTGCCAGAAGAAGCAGCAGCAACAAAAGCGCGTGTGCCCTCATGGTGTGTACGGCTGTACGGCCTGGCTTCGACTGTCGGAAGCGGTCGCAGATGGTCGCTTCCTATGAGGCGTGTCAACTGACGCAATCTGAGGCGCAAGTATCCGACGCGTTGCGAGATTAAGCGCGGGTGTCGTTCGTATTCATGCATCGTGTTTCTACCAGCGTTACGATTTGTCCTCTCATTTTCTTTCGTTTGTATTCATAAACAGTTACACAACTACATCACCGTTGCGTTACTTAAAAACTGTGTCTGCACCATGACACACTCTATTTTGGAAGAAACCATCAGTTGTCTGTCTCCTCAAATTTTCGCAAAGAAGAGAGATTGGACTTCGTTGTAGGGTTAGCGAACAATTTTGTTTTGGCAGTAAAAAACTATACAGAGAGGTAGATTGAGGAGAATATTAAAATAACAGACAAGGCAAGTTGGTTCTACTTTAGTACTTTACCAAAAGAATAGTGGAATGTACTCCCACAAGCTGCTGCTGTTCTAAGTGTGGTGTGTACTTCTACACGTTTTAAAAATCTGTTATACACAGGCAAACTACGTTTGATAGTTGCTTACAAGTTATATAAGCGTTTGTTTTTGGGGGCACTGAAAACATCAGCTAAAATACGTTTTGCACAACCTACTTGACTTGAATAGTTTGTACAAAATTTTGGAAAACACAGCCCTCAGTCGCGAACACAATTAATTTGTAACCTAGGTTTCGGTGTCACAAGGGACACCTTCTTCGGACAAAATTAAAACTAAATGTTACAGCATAACGTACCAAAAACTTTGAAAGCTGCGGTCATACCTGACAGCGTCAGATAGTCAGAATTAAAATAAAATGGAACAGAGGTGCAAGCCGCTAGGGGCTGCCATGTGTCCTCTGCGTCAGTCAACAAAAAACTGAAACATCATGTGGCTTGTGCGCCACGGCAACTTCAAGACAATACCGCCATCTGGTGTCTAATTGGTAAAACAAGCTATTTTGTAAACGTCTCTCGTAACTGCAGAAAGGGAAATGAACGGCGTACATGAAGTAATTACAATAGCGGGATACTGCGTGATATAAAATACAACAATGAATGACTGGCTGTAGTACAAAAATTCCAGAAAAAATGCATAAAGACTACATATATGAAATGATCCTTTAAATGACATTACTGCTTGCTATAATAGACACTTTATAAAAACCAAACAGTTTTTATTTATTTATATATATGAGCCACAAAAAGCAGAAAAAAACGTATCTCTGAATCTGCAAGACGTAGTTGGCACATCAAAGTGTTAGATCTCGTCAAGCAGCGGCTTTATACCATTGAAATAACTTCTTCCGCTCAACTGCATCTGCTCCTTGAGAAATAGTCCGTCTTTCGAAAGTAAGTGCTTGAAAATTCCCAGCTCCTCCAAACTATCAAGTTTACTCCCTTTTTTCCATATGCTAAATTTCCAACTTCTCAACCCCTTTAGGAGAGTGCCCTGTGATTAACAGGTGATCTGCAAAAGAAGATTTGGGGGAACACTAACCGTTTTTCCTCAGAAAATGTTCTTTACAGCGAATTAAAAAGGCACGTCCTGTTTGACCAATATAATAGGCACCGCAAGTGTCACATGAAATCTTCTAAACACCAGAATTCTGCAGAGGGCTAGTGGTTGACTTTAAATTATAGATGAAATTTTTTCTCAAGTTGTTATTTGTAGAAAAGGCACTATTACATATGTATTTAATCCGAAGCAACCTTTGAATCTGGCATGACACTGGACCTAAAAATGGAATTGAGAAGAATTTTTTCTCCTATTCTTCTGGGACGCTGATGAAAGAACCAAGTGTAGTACCCTTCTTGCCAGTCTTCTTTCTGAGGATATCATCTACCAACCGAGCTTCGTAAGATGTCATCTACCAACCAAGCTTCGTAACCACTATCAAAATTTTGTATTTCACAACAGTCGCTGATTGACAGCTATGTTAAAAACCTTGAATAGTTTGTGTTTGTTTCATAAGAAACTCCTTTCCCTAATCTTATTTAACCAGAGGATATCGCTACATGCAGCCACGCGTCTAATGGAGTAGAACGTAATGCTTAAATCTCTTTCAGTTCAGCAATGCGCACTGAGCTTTTAGTGGTGAATTGGTCAGTGAGACCTTTGCGCCTTTTTCCGTCTGTGAACAATCCTGGAAGGGTTATTTCTAGCACAGACAGTGCACACGTGCGCTTCTTAGGACAAGAAGTGTTATCAGTACGGAAGGCTTTCTGCGTGCACCAGGGCCATGAAAATTCGGCGACTCTCACGAGACATGAGACATTAAACATATTCTTCGCAGTAATCACCCGCCGACAAAAACACCAGCCGCCGACCGCTACCTACGTGTCATGGCTCTTAGGTATCCGTACGAGAGTGTATCAGGAGAACGCGCTGTCGTTTTGGATGTAACTGAAACGATTGTGTTTGCTCAGACGGCCCACAACTGTTGCCATTACGAACAACAATACGTGCGCGAAGGAGCTGGTCGATGGAACAGTTCGAAAGGGACCTCTATCAACGACGTTGTTTTGTTCATAACGCAGTGCAGGAATTGTCTGACTGATGATGATTATCGTAGAGGAATACAGAAGCAGGTAGGTATGACACAGATATTCAGTCCTGCGAATTAAGAAGTTCGCTGGGTCTGTCATTCGCTGGTCGGGTGTCAAGTACGAACGTCCGTCGTTTCTCATAGGTAATCTCAGCACTATGTAATTTCGTACCAGGATTCTCTAACCCACTGTCATGCACTACAGTTAACAACTTGGTGACAGATCTTCTTTCAGGATGAAGTTGCACTGACGCTCCCGCGCCGAATTCGTGAAAGCCTAGCTTTAGGAAGCAGCAAGAAAGTGAGTGGAATGGCATGCACTGTTTGCTTACACGAACTTCACTGAGCTTCCTTGGGGCCAGCTAATATCTACAGTTCGTCGTAAAAGGAACCCTCCTCATACTGTGGATGATCTCTTGAGAGCTGTCGTCGCACTGTGCGAAGGATGGTACAATCTATAAGGGATGGAGCAACATGGTACTGAACATTACCGAACAGCAGATGTTGATTTGCCAGGGTTGCTGAAATGTGAACTAAAGAAGATTGCCTGTCCTCCACAGTACTGCATCTTCTTTTTTATTTTTATAAGGCTTATATTTTCATTCCTTGCTCCCACTGAATCGAGGTCTTCATGCGGTCGCAGGTATACAGGTGACGGAATAGGTGCTACTAGCCATTTTAGAATGTCGAAAAGCATTGTGTCAGTGTGTATTCATATATTGACATATAAAATGAACCTTAATATAAGTCAGTAAGCAATTTACTCCTGTGCTTCGCGTAGATTCCATAGGTTTTGCATTTCCCATTCTAGATAAATAAATTTTTTGAAATCCTTCTCACATGCGTTCGTGTTGGAAGAGCTATATCAAGTGCATTAACGCTGACATTTTAGCAACTGAGTTTCGTGGACAAAGAGCAAAGGTAACGGAGCTAAGTTTTTAAACCTATGAACTACTTCATCGAGAGAGAAGAAAACAATGTCTCGAGTGTATTATATCCATGGGTTAATGTACGTGAAAGTTGAGCATGATTTTGGTTGAGAGCACCAAAATTAGCCGGCCGTGGTGGCCGAGAGGTTCTACGCGCTTCAGTCCAAAACCGCGAGACTCTTATGGTCGCAGATTCGAATCCTGCCTCGGGCACGGATGTGAGTGATGTCCTTAGGTTAGTTAGGTTTAAGTAGTTCTACGTTTTAGGGGACTGATGACTTCAGATGTTAAGTCCCATAGTGCTCAGAGCCATTTGAAACATTTGAGCACCAAAATTCGAGTTCCTATTCATTCTCATGCAAGTAGCGTTCTTCAGAAAAAGTATCGACGTGAATGGTGCCTTTATCAGTGAAAGCTAACCATTGGAAGTGTATATATGTGTGTGTGTGTGTGTGTGTGTGTGTGTGTGTGTGTGTGTGTGTGTGTGTGTGTACGCCTTTGCGCTCTGATGAACACTACCTTACATAGCTGAATGAACTGAAACAGTTAAAACACACACACAAACATACATACACACACACACACACACACACACAAACACACACACACACACACAGTCAGTACAGAGTTACACAGATGCATACATTGAAGGCGGAAGCTTGTGGATGTGTCTCTGGAGAGATTAAACAGGTGGCGCTGCAAATAAAATTTTATTTCTCGTTTCTACTCCTTATTAGTTTTCATACGGTTCATGATGTGTAATGAGTATCGTCCCGACGTTTGACTATAAAGTACAATCCATTGGGCAACACGCCAGCGTTCACGGTCTTGGTAGTCTCTTGGCGGTTTTGGTAGTCCGTGACAAAGATCCGGGATTGGATGTACGCAACGTCACGACAGTGGGATTTCGCATGACTTACTCACGATGACCAGTGCCTCTGTCACTTTCAGGATTCGAAATACTTCCGTGGTTTGCAAACCGGATGCGCGGAACCAAGCAACAAGTATACGCTATCATTCCGACAACCACAAAAATGGCACTAATCATTCCGATCGCTACGAATGCAAATTGCTTAAAAAAAACAATTACAGGAAAGAGACTGTTGAACGCCGAGATTACGTCCGCCGCTGTGGCCACAGGGGAAGCGGCCGGCCGCAACTTCCGCGGTATCTGGCCGATCTGCTATTTTCAGTCGCGTTCCGAAGAATGGACGCCCGGTAGCTGCGCAAATCGCGACCCTGCAGCGCAGGTATAAGAATGCCTCCAGCACGCTGGAAAGCTGTACTCCAGCCATGGCTCTCCGGTCCCGCTCCGCGCTGCTGCTGCTTCTGCTCGTGCTCGTGGTCGTTCTAGCGGCGTTGACGGACGTCGCCTGGGCGTCGAGACCGCTCTACTTCCCCAAGCTCAAGGCCAACGCCTGCCCTCCGGGATCAAAATACTTCGGTGGCCGTTGCAGAGTGATCATCCACTGAGGTACTAACTGAACCCTCTACTATGTAACATAACACATTTGGTGTCATCTCGTTGATATCGGTTGTTCTGCCGGTGTTAGGGATCTTCCCAAAACGATGTTACCGCCTCTTCATCAGGTGTTCACTGAAATACCCTGTTGGAAAGATGCGGACCACCGGAAGAACACCAGGTCTCAAATAGAAGACAACAAATCGACGTCCAAAGTCTAAGATCAATCAGAAAATTTGACTAGCAGTAGATTTCACACATACATAAATATATTTATGAAACTACGCCTTTACATGTGCCACATCATAAACTGGTAAAAACTAAGTGTGGTCTGCGCGATTTTCATCCTCTATTTCAAATGAAGCTTAACTGTAGGTGGGTGCACTAACAAGTGCAAGAACATGTACCACTTTCAAGGTGTTACACGACGTATTTCATAACAGACCAAGACCCTAGAGTATAAGCACTTATTGATACCTAAATCTGCTGTCAACCCCAAACAACTTTTACGTTAAGGTGTAACGAATTTACGTTTGCAGTGGGATGTTTAGGCGACAGTTATGTGAATATAAGACATATTACAAAACCTCAGTTTACTGGACAACTACCTTGCAAAACATTACTTCACAATAAAAGTAAATGTAAAGTTCAATATCATTCTGCGTTTGAATCACCTGTGGGCTATCGCCAAGAAAAACGTTTGCATACAAAGAGGCCACAAAACTATATCCACAGATAAAAACACTGGAAACGTACATGAAGTGTTAATTACTTGGACAATCGCTGATTATGATGGTAGTATTTAAGACCAAAAATACATTAGAATAAGTTTTTTGTGTGCATTATAAACTTAATGGAGTTCTTTGTGTCTCTATCGTACTCTAATCGTACACTCCTCTCGTCGTAAAATTCTGTGTTTTCGACACTTTATCGACGATAGAAATGTCCAAAAACGCTGAAAATTCATAACCAGCGCATTCTTCAATTTTTTACCAGGTAAGGCAGCTTTTGAAAGGCATGTACTTTTCTTGATGAAAAGAGGCCAAGGGGTGAAAAACTGTATCCACAGATGGAAGAATTGGAAACGTAAATTAAGTGTAAATTTCCATGTTACTTAATGTGTCGGCAGGATTAGGGTGCTGAAGAAATTTAGATTATCCATTAATTAAATATTTTATAAGTCATTATATGTTTAGTAATAGGTAACCTGCAATACTTCCGTCGTGCTGATCTTTCAAAGATGTGCTACAGAACCAGTAGGCTATGCAAATCATTTAACCATAGTAATGAACAGAGGCACTTACGTTTGTCTGCCGACTTTCAGTTTTTGTGTAATTGAGTATGTCACAGTATTAAATAATCATTACATTACGTTGTTGATAGACTTTCAACTCTTAAACCATCTTCTTCCATAAATGTAAGGCACTTAATTCGAATACCGAGGGGACGTACTGACGATTTCTTTTGATTGGATGGTGAACAGATGTAATGGGGGAGGGGGCGGCAAAGTGGAGCGCATCGATAGTGAGTTGTGTAGTGGGATACTTGTTTGTGTGTGTGTTCATTGTAATACCTGTTTCGTATCATCTGTCATTTCTTTTAGGTTGGTCAAGAGGCTTTTGTTGCAGTGTGTTGCGTGTACGCTAGGCACCAGAAGAATGTGAAATTCTAATGAACGACCACAGTTGATGCAATAAAAGTATAAAAAAACTACGTTTGTAGAACAACGATTTTGGTTGAAACTGGATAAAAAAGAAAACGACAATATTTTTGTGAGTAATGCATCTGATGTCCATTTAAGATTCCTCTTAAACATCACCGTACAGTCGTATGTTCGTAATGCTGTAGTGTGAAATTTATTTAGTTTCGATAGTAAATTTGTCACAATAAGCACACTTATTTCTGACGGTGTCGACAAGAGAAAAGGAAACGCACTGAAACAGTTCAGCATACATTAGGTAAAAACAATTTATTACTTGCTTTTATCCCGAGTTGTGTTTTTGGACACCCAGTACCACAAGTCAATTGTGATAGCACCGTACATAATTTCACTGTTTTATTCAACAAATACCGAGTGCAATAGTTACATCTATAGTGTCTTAATATGTACACCACCGACTCATTCCTGAGTTTGGTGTCTGACAGATGGCTGGTTCCTCCCGTAGTTCAAAAGCAGTTTGATTAGCACTGCACATGCCATCTATTCTTTGACAGCATATGGAACTGCTACTTGCTTTAATGAATTTTCTTGTTCTTTTTTGGCACAGCTCTATCCATCTCAAGTATTTGACAATCCCTCCTAAATGAAACGAATCACAGATCTGACACTTTATCGGTGGAGAATGATATCACAGTGAAAAATTAGCTTCGCAGTACAGAGACGCTTCGTCGTGAACTACTTGCTGTTATAACTGCGTTGACGTATGTTGCACACCAACGTAATTTCACCCGCAAAAAATTTTGTTTATACCTATTATAAAAGTGGCCTGTGTTTCAATGAAACTCTTAATTGAAACACCGCTTGGTTATGAAACTCTTTCATTTCGACACTATATCATCAACATAAAATCATCTGAAAATGTTGAAAATTAGTAACAAGCCTAATCCATCATTTCTTTGCCGCCTAAGGCAGCATTCAATATTGGTCATACGTTTTTTGATTAAAATTCACATGTAGACGTTGCAAAACTGTAACCACAAGTGAAAGCAGTGGAAACATACATTAAGTATAAAGTACCTGGACGATCAGTGATTAAAGCTGTATGTAATATTTGAGTCCAGAGATGTTTCAGAAAAAGCGTACGCTACTTTTAACTTGGAAAACTAACCACGTGAAATATTTTTGAAAGAATGGTGCCTCATCTGAAGAACGCAGACTGAAACAATATTCCAATGCAAAGTGCTCAGAAATATTTAGATTTTTTTAAAGTAGTTCAACTGATTTTCTGTGCAGGTTGGATTCAGCCTGTAACCCTGCAAGGAAAAAAAGACGAATTCGAATTCATCCGCTTGAAACGTTATGGCCAGCATTGTCTGCAACCCGGGTTTTTTATTTATTGACTGTCTAGTAACGACTAATACAACAACATGCGAATTGTTTTTGTCCCACTGAATGAAACAACTTTTAGGACGTGACGTGGTTTACGAAAGAGAAGGAACGTATGAAACAAAATACAGTCGAATAATGACGTAGGCATTACCCTGAAATCTTCAAACGTGTATAGTATACAGAAATTAAATAATTTTTTATTAAAATAGTTCGTGGTGCAGATCCATATCTGTGTGGTATGCCAAAAAGATTTAACGAGTCGAAGTCCACTTCCATTGCGTACCTCAAAAAATCACCGGAGAAGTCCACATCCGCTTTCAGTTCATGTTCTCAAATGCAACATGAGTTACACGAAGTAGCTGCAGTAGCCGATATACGTCAGTATTGCCAACTGATTTTCAATCCTGGCCAGGACATTTGCTGTGATTTTCAAAATGGTTCAAATGGCTCTGAGCACTATAGGACTTATCTTCTAAGGTCATCAGTCCCCTAGAACTTAGAACTACTTAAACCTAACTAACCTAAGGACATCACACACATCAATGCCCGAGGCAGGATTCGAACCTGCGACCGTAGCGGTAGCGCGGTTCCAGACTGTAGCGCCAAGAACCTCTCGGCTTCCCCGGCCGGCGCTGTGATTTTCTTTGGAATATTTTGTCCTTTGTATTGGTGCCCAATTTTGGTTGTACTGCAATCTCAACTGTCACAAGAGTTTCAAACTTTTTCATATTGGTAGCGTGGTATAATTGCTGAGCTATTGAAATATGCACATGGTGGTCTCTAGCGAGAATTAACACATACACTCTTCTTGAAACCTCTAGATTTAATTGGAGCATATAAATTAGTATTTCAGATATGTTTCTGTTAATGGACAAAAGTCGAATCCATAATGTCTAAAATCGTGCATTTATATAGCGGAGGTTGTTATAAACGATTAAGAGCGATACTGGAATCATTCATGAACTTGTAATAATTTCCTTCAGTCTACGTTCACTGACACAAAGGCATCCAACCAGTGACAACTATGAAACTTCCTGGCAGATTAAAATTGTGTGCCGGACCGAGACTCGAACTCGGGACCTTTGCCTTTAGCGGGAAAGTGCTCTACCAACTGAGCTACCCAAACACGACTCACGCCCCGTCCTCACAGCTTTACTTCTGCCAGTACCTCGTCTCCTACCTTCCAGACTTGCCCGATAAAGGCAAAGGTCCCGAGTTCGAGTCTCGTCCGGCACACAGTTTTAATTGCCATTAAGTGTCATATCAGCGCACACTCCACTGCAGAGTGAAAATCTCACTCAGTGACAACTATATTACTTAATGTTAAAAAAGGCTACAGTCTTACAACTTCACGAACATTCAACTGGGAAAACTGTGCGGAATTGTTCAAGCTGTATCTGGTGATGTGAGAAGTACTCTTTTCTGCATTACATGTCGTCCAATAAATACTACACGAATACTAATATATAAGAAAAATGTGAAAATTTCAGTGGATTATACTCTTTAAGCGTTAGCCGACGCAGCTGCTGTATAAAGACAGCTTCTTTATGAAACGAAATTGGTATTGCCAAATGTGTCATTGTATAATATATTCGTAGGAACTCCCCTTGGAAATAAGGGATGCACTGACCTAGTCTTATGCCATGTCCCTGTTTGCATTCAGTTTAGCTTGCGGGAAGTTAAAAACATTTCCCAAAAGCGAATCGTAACATGTCTCTTGCGGTTATTGCTTAAAGTCAGCAGTGACTCCACAGCCTATCTGAATGAAATTTGGCACGGAAACGTTCTTTCTGTAATATGTTCCAGCTTACTGAAAAATACCATTAATATTTTATCTAAGCTGGTATTTCTAGGTAACAGAGTTTATTCATAACCTACTACATCAGGCACTAACGTTCTAAAAGATTGTAGTTGTTCTGCACATGATACGATTACCCGCATTTTACAAATGTCTACAATATGTTAGTGCCTAAGTATACTTTTTTCTTTAATCACGTTTTATTAGCCTCTGGATACACCGATATAGCCAATTCAAACATAACAGGGCTGCCTTCGCACTGAAGAAATCATTCTCTTCCACAACCTGCTGAGAAATTTGAAACACAAATTTCTGATTCTTGTTCTATATTATTTAACTAACTAAAGGAGCCTAAATAACTTTCCCTATTATATTAATAACTAGTTTGTAAATAACATACACACACACACACACACACAAACACACACAAATTCAAACTTACAGGGATGCCTGTCCGTTGAAGAAATCATTCTCTTCCACAAATTGCTGAGTAATCTTAACCACAAATTTCTGATTCTTCATCTATAGTATTGTAATAGGTAAAGGAACCAAAATCACTTACACTTACCTTAAGAACTAGTTTCTAAATAACAGAATCAGCACACACACACACTCCCTTTCCTTCTCTCTTTCGCTCTCTCTCTCTCTCTCTCTCTCTCTCTCTCTCACACACACACACACACACACACACACACACACACTCACTCACTCTCTCTCTCTCTCTCTCTCTCTCACACACACACACACACACACACAAATTGAAAATTGATATTATTTGGTGTCAACTTTAAACAAAAATTGCACACGCAGCATACGAATGTCTTTATTCACTAAATAGACAAGCGTACTGACACATTCAGGGTAACTATTTGTTAAGTTTTAGCTAACTCCAGCATGATTCCTTTTCATGTGTACTGCAGCCAACGTATAACGTATGGTTACGCTGGTCTTCTAACAGTCGAAGTGTGGTGGTGGTGTTACCTTCTACGGAGCTGTTGCTGGTAGCAATCATGCTTGAATTTCAATCTGGCAATGGTCATTAAGAGCTGCCTATTGCTCCCTTTGCTACTGGCCATACGTTTCTCACATCACTTTTCAGCATACGATTGTGCTCTTGGTGTATGAGAATGGATCTGTCTGTGCCACGTGCCCTCGTGCACATCTTCGGCCTTCCACACTTCATCTCTGATTCGCTTTTGACCCTGTCTCTGATCACAGCAATTAGGATAGATCAACAGTTTGAATGCATCCCTCCTTTACTACATTCTTTTGCTACGATCATCGCCAATTGGTCAGCCGTCTCTTACCTTATTATTTGTCTGTAGTTGTGATATAATAACAAGTATTCGCTATGTCAAATGACAACTTTCCTTGTTTTATCAATTGAGGTGACTTTTATTAAGGTGGAGAGCGTATCCTTGATTGCTACGGTACGGTCAGCTAGGATCGTCACATTGTATCGTAACACCCTTTCAATGAGAGTTCCACCTGGTTTACACAAACACAAACACAAAACACTTGGCCATTATTCAAGACTTTCTAAATCTTGTCACCCGGTATCCGAGTACTCTATGTTAATATGCATCTCTAGTATCTGGTAGATGTTATCATAGAGTTGCTCAAAACAGGTTATCAATCACGTTTTTTGAATAAGATTCAGTAGCCTGATTAGCACTGGAATAGCCTCTAACAGTGGCGCTGTTGATTTTGGAGCTCAGTAATGGGTGGTATAGGGTCTTACTTTAAGATCGTTAATTTCATTTTATTTACTAGATCTGGCGTTGTAAGTGTCCCAGAATACATTTCCTGTAGAGGTACTTTCTACGTACTGGTAAAGGTGCTTCAATTGTTTCGACTAACAGTGCGTTGCTCGTATTATATCCTAAGGCTGCAAACATCTTTATTTTGATACCTGACTTGTGTGTTCAGGAGCTACCTGGAAGATGTACCGCACAACACGCAGGTGTAATCCAGACAACGCGCAATAGCGCGCGATGCATACCTAAAGCTATGAAGGGTTACATGGCCCATGTGTGTACCGTTGTGGTGTGAAGTGTATACAGCGCGTATCACATTTGGTAAACACCTATTAGTACGGATTCAGTCGATGTGACTGCGTCGAGAGTGTATGCTTACTGCCACCGTACTAGGTGCTGTGTGAGAAGAGTTCACCTGTAGCCACTGTGGGAGCTTTTCATTTCCATCGACATACTGCAATTTTCCAGTTCTTTCTTATTACATGCTTTGGACCTCACTGGAATAAATATCAAATGCCTTTACTGGACCTGCGGCATTAGGCTGAGACGAAACTTTGTGGTATCCACAATTAAATGTGCATTGTTGTACGCATTACTGTAGTCTGTTTACAATTTCATTACTTGTTTATTTGTAAAACGACCGGATATCCAGTGACATATGCGATAACTTGTCTGTCGTCCCCAGTCCTCGCTGGAACCCTTACTGAAATATGGGTAGTAGTACGAGGTGATTCACGTATCATTCCAAACGCGTTTTAAACATGTATTACAATAGTTTATATAGGTTGGAAGCAGCCGTAATGGTCTATGTGGTCTACACACGACGAACGTGTAAAACTGCTACAATGCGTATCTTTTTCATTCCCTTACAAACTATGTTTAAGATCTTTAACGGCATCTGTTTTCTCCTTGAAAGCCAGAAATTAATCAATCAGGCTACTTTTAAATGGTTTTAATGCTATCTCTAGGTTACAGTGCCACCCCCCCCCCCCTCCTTCCCATGAACCATGGACCCTACCGTTCGTTGGGAGGCTTGCGTGCCTCAACGATACAGATAGTCGTACCGTAGGTGCTACAGAGAGGTATCTGTTGAGAGGCCAGACAAACGAGTAGTTCCTTAGTAGGGGCAGCAGTCTTTTCAGTAGTTACAGGGCAACCGTCTGGATGTTTGACTGATCAGCCCTTGCAACATCAACCAAAACGGATTTGCTGTGCTGGTGCTGCGAACGTCTGAAAGAAGGGAGAAATTAGGGCTGCAATTTTTTCCACAGAGCATGTACCTCTACAATATGGTTAAATGATGATGGTATCCACTTCGGGAAAATACTTCGGAGGTAAAATAATCCCCCATTCGGATCTCCGAAGGAGGAATACTCAAGGGGATGACGTTATCAGGACAAAAAGAATCCCGGAGTTCTACGGATCGGAGCGTGGAATGTCAGATCCCTTAATCTGGCAGGTGGATTAGAAAATTTGAACAGGAAAATGGGTAAGTTAAAGATAGATATAGTATGAATCAATGAAGTTCGATGGCAGGATGAAGAATACTTCGGGTCAGGTGAATACAGTTTATAAGTACAGAATCACAAAGGGGAAATGGAGGAGTAGATTTAATAACGAATAACAAAATAAGAACAAGGGTAAGATAGTATGAATAGCATAGGGAATGCATTATTGTAGTCAAGGTAGACACGAAAGCCCGCACCCACCACAGTAGTACAAGTTTATATGCCAACTAACTCCACAGATGAGGAGGAGATTGAGGAATTGTATGACGAGATAAAATAAATTTTTCAGATAGTTAAGAGAGACGAAAACTTAAAGGTCATGGGGGACTGGAATTCGATAGTAGGGAAAGGAAGAGAGAGTAAGGTAGTAGGTGAATATGGATTGGGGGAAAGGAATGAAACAGGGAGCCATCTGGTAGAATCTTGCACAGAGCATTATTTAACCACAGCTAACACTTGGTTTCATAAACATGAAAGAAGGTTGTATACGTGGCAGAGAGCTGACGACACCGAAGGGTTTCACATTGATTACATAATGGTAAGACAGAGATTTCGGAACACGGTTTTAAGTTCTAAGACAGTTCCAGAGGCAGATCTGGACTCTGACCAACATTTATTGCTTAAGAACTGTATATTACAACTGAAGAAATTGTAAAAAGGAGGGAATTTAAGAAGGTGAGACCTGGATAAACTGTAAGAACTAGAGGCTGGAGAGAGTTTCAGAGGGAGTAATAATGAACGATTGAAAAGATTATGGGAAAGGAATATAGTAGGAGACGGATGGGTAGGTTTGAGAGACGAAATAGTGAAGGCAGCAGAGGACCAAGCAGGTAGAAAGACGAGGACCAGTAAAAATCCTTTGATGACACAATGTATATTGAATTGAATCGATGAAAGGACGAAATATAAAATTGCTGTCAATGAGAGGCGTGAAAGGGAATACAAACGTCCAAAAAATGATACCGACAGGAAGTGCAAAATGGCTAAGCAGAAATGGCTCGAGGACAAATGTAAGGATGTTGGAGCATAAATCACCAGCGGTAAGATAGATGCTACATACAGGAAAGTTAGAGAGACTTTTGGAGAGAAGAGAACCACCCGTATGAATATCAAGGGCTCAGATGAAAAACCAGTCCTAAGCAAAGAATGGAAAGCAGGAAGGTGGAAGGAGTATATAGAAGGTATATGCAAGGGAGTATATACAAGGGAGACGTACCATAGGCCAATATTGTGGAAATGGAAGAGGACGCAGCTGAAGATGAGAAGGGAGACATGATACTGCGTGAAGAATTTGACAAAGCTCTAAAAGACTTAAGCCGATACAAGCCCCAAGGAGTAGCCAACATTCGTTTAGAGCTACTGACAGCCCTGGGAGAGCCAGCCATGACAAAACTCTTCCATCTAGTGAGCAAGATGTATGAGACAGGCGAAATACCCGTAGACTTCAAGAAGAACATAGTAATTCGAATTCCAAAGAAAGCAGATGCTGACAGGCGTGAAATTACAGAACTATCTGTGTAATAAGTCATGGTTTCTAAATTCTAAAACGAATCCATTCCGGAACAGTTGGGTTTCCGGAGAAATGTAGGAACACGCGCGGTAATACTGACCCTACGACTTCTCATAGAAGACAGGCTAAAGCAAAATAAATCTAAGTTTATAGCATTCGTAGAATTAGAGAAAGCTTCTGACAATGTTGACTGGAATACACTAAAGGCGGGACGGGTAAAATGCGCAGAGTGAAAGGATACTTATAATTTGTACAGAAACCAGATGGCAGTTATAAAGAGTCGATGGGGAAGCAGTGATTGAGAATGGAGTGAGCAGGGTTGTGGCCTATATCCGACGTTATTCATTCTATGTAATGAGCAAGAAGTAAAGGATACAAAAGAAATATTTAGAGTAGGAATTAAAGTCTAGGGAGAGGAAATAAAATCTTTGAGGTTTTCCGACGACATTGTAATTCCCTACTGGGAGATGAAGAATCTTTCAGAGGATAGAGTAGCATTGAGAGCTGCATCAGACAAGTCTTTAGACTGGTGACCACAACAAACAACAAGTTTCAGTGACAGTTTGATTAATTTGATGCTCATGAACAATCAAAGAGTTACAGTGACTGGTTACAGTGACAGAGTGACTGATTGATTAATTTGTAGATCATCACTTTCGACTTTGTCTGTTTCAATCTCGATATCAATCATCTGCGGGATTATCCAGACACCATCTCCTCTGTGTCAATTCAGTTTGACAATGAAGAGACCGCCAGTAGCATTACGGAATCTTCTTCTTTGTAGCCGTGTTGTTATTTATGGTCGTTGATGAGTTGAATTATCACAGTATTCATACCACTTGCAAAATTCCTTTTCTTTAACTTTTTCTATGACACGTGCCTGACACTCTTCAACCTGCATGAAGTTCAGCTCCGTGTTAACTGTTTAAATGTTCTTTAAACCACTCTACTCTCTTCTCCCACCTGAATAGCGTCGTGTGTGGCATCGAATTAATCACAGTCTTTCCATTAAATTGTAATTATCCTCTGTATACATCCTCTACGTCACTGAATTAATTAGGTGAATATATTTCTGCATCCAGCACTTAATAATATTTTTCCCAAGAACAGCTTTCAATACTATTACACAGATAATAACACCCTCCACTGCTGCAATGGGGACACTTTCAGTTAGAGAAACATACTTATTTTCTCCACTTCACTAAAGGAGCAATTCGTTATTAATTTAATTACTAACGCATGCTTTCAAATTTGTATTTCTAATATGGCATTTTGTCGACAGTAAACAAGTGATACATCAGCCCAAGGTCGTGACTCACAGATTGTATTATTGAATTAATCCTAATACTATATAGCGTTCCTCAAATACTTTTGCTACCGGAAGTTACGTACTACAGCGTCTTCATAGCACTGCAGTTATATTAACTGTTGCTGTTTACAGCAACATGTTACTTTAATAGTTTCTCCTCACAATAACTTGGTATTGCGTAGCCAGAATGAAACTGTTATTTTCTGTATGCAATTATACATGGGATTTTGTGTTCACGTTTCCTTCGTCAACTTTATCAAAAGGTAGTCACGGAATTTGCTAACAGTACGTTTATTTTCTGGCTATCATTATAGGGCTTATGAGTTTCTTCTCGGCCGCGGTGAAGATGTTTCTTTTTCTGTCTGGTAGTGCGTAGTGCTGTGGCTACGTACTTGTTTATAGACGGTCTCTTTTCGAATTTCACTGTCGGAAAGACCACTGTCGCCAATTTGTATTCGTTGTGTGATCCATTGGGTATATGACCTTGGTTTATGGTTGCTTGTTTTCCCAAAAAGCATTCACTAACTTCATTGCAATTCTTCATACTGTTGAAAATAACTGCATCAGCGAATAACTTAATAACGTGGCAACATAACTGCAAACAACGTTGTGTCAGATCAGATATGTCTTCATTATCAATGGCTACGCCGCGTTAATTTCTCAACTAGGTTTTTCTTTACCCGAGAATGATTCTTATTATTTTATTTGTATTGTTGATTCATTAATACAATTTTAATATTTCTGTTCATTTCTGTTAAGAGATTGTCGAAATATAATGAAGCATTGGGCGATTATGTGCTACTGACGTAGTGTTCCAAAGGAAAACAATGTAGTAAGTGTATAATAATAAAATTAATTCAACAACATATCCGTCAAGAACTGATTTAAGTGAATTACAGCTAAGAGTAGTCGAATAACTATTGAAATCACTATTATGATCTATTTGTTACAGATTACTGTTGGCAATGCGGGCTATGGTCGATGCTCGGGATGAAGACGCAGATGTTCTTCACTCCAGGTCGCAGCACCGATACTAGAAACGTGTGCACTTGCTGCAGGTCTCTGTAGCCAACGAATGGCCACAGAGCCACTACTGTAGTTATTTATTTCTAGATGAAGTGCAAAAGAAACAAAAAATACAAATAGCCATAAGCATTTATTCTATAATATCATGTAACTGTATTTCGTATTTTAATATTGTGTTTCCATTAAGAGTTTAATTACTGAAGGTTTTGAGCCATTTTCTTAGAACTTCCAAAAGCCAAAATAACAGTATTTCAGTCAGTTTTACACTCAAATATTCGCCAATTATTACTCAGTTTCAGTGGACACTACGGGCATATTTTTGTAGTTATTGAACTTCACACAGTCACGTTTTGTGTTCTTCAACATAATCTATGAAACTATCGTTACCATGGCTTACTGCTTTTTCAGTACACTAGGCCACGTAATTCACCTGTTTTCTGCAAAAGAAAATAAATTTACCTGTCATTCCTTTATAACCTGTACTACATAAATGTTTTGACCTATGTCGCATCATGCTGTATATCGTTACGAGTAAAGAGGAAACAGAACTCACTTCCTGTACACAACAATGGTTTCCCTGTATGGCTAGATTATCATTTTAGTAATCTAACCATACTAGTGGAGCACTGAATATTTTTTTACCTTGCTCTGTATCATAAATCCACAAATAAACTATATTTAAACGTAATGAATCTCTGCCTCTGAAAACATGAAAGTATTACATAAAATACGGGAATACCAATACAAACAATACTGAAACAATCCCGATCATCCAAAATAATTTTAAAAAATTCCAAGATCTGAGCTAATAGCATTATCTTCCACATGCTCTGTAATTTAATTAAATGATTACTATTCTAATGTCCTTATGTTATCTGTGTAATGTGTTCTGTAACTGAAGCACGATGCTTGGGGAACCGCACTTCAGATATTCAAAGGATTGCACTGTTTGGGAAATTCTTACAGCATGATCATTTGATGGAACTTTATTCAGATTATTATATACGGTTTATACATAAAACTATGACAAGGATTGCATTAGTACAATCCAGTAAAAGGGTTTCACAAAGTCTTTTCATCTTCAGACACTATCCTCTTCCTCCCCTTTCGTTTATCACCCAACAATGTTTAAAACACGAAGCGGCTCTTGCAAACCACTAATCCTTTCTGAAAAAGATTTTACAGACTGCTACTACCTATATATTGGAGCTCGAATTTAATGCTCAATGAAAGTATATCAGAGGTGTTTTATTTCTCAGACGTAACAAAATTTCGAAAGTTGACATAGTCTTGCTAGCGTGGTCAATTATCCTGCCAGCTGCGATGAAACGGTACACGCTTGTAGTGAGGAAACGTTTTGTTGTGCTAGTATACAGGTGATAAAGCGATGAGAGGTGAATTTTCACAGAAGATAATCCTTTGAAAACAAAAACATTATGTAACGATGTTACGATAGAAGTTTCGTGATACCATACAGTCAAAAAGTCGTGTAGCATTCATTGCGAAATCTCTATCACAGGTGGCATTCTAATATGCGGATTCCATACATGGCGGCCACCAAGAAATCAGCAGCTGCACCGTGGCCTCGTTAGCGCTTCCGCGTAAACAAACAGCGGAAACTGCGATAAGACGTCTGCTTGCAACACGTCGCTTCCTGCACCACATGTTCGAAGGCACTGTCCCTCTCGTTCGAGAACATGCAGTGCAATGAAAACTCACCATTCCGCCTTGCGTGCATGTAACTGGGCTCGGTTCTGCTGTTTAGTAAACCTCTCCTTTTTAACGATGTTTTGCCGACAGTTCTTTACAACTTTTTTTATTTCATTTCAATACAGTGACGCGTAAAGAACCGCAACACCAAGAAGGAATTGTGACACAAACGGAAGTTGGTTGCTGTGTTTCTATATCTGTAAGATGATGTCTATCCAAATGTCGTGCCAGTCGCTTAAGAGTGGCGGTAGTGGAGCCATTATGAGGATTGCTTTAAATACATGCTGTAATGGTCGTGGGCGTTAGTTACCTTTCATATTGGACTTTGTGAGTTGACGCCAGGGAAGAATGCGTTTAAGGCGAGAAAGACGTATTTATCAACAGCTCACTGAGTTTTTACGAGCTCGCGTAATAGAGTTACAAAAACTTGCATGTTGCTCTGCGATATTGCTGAAAGACTTTGCAGAAATGTCAACCATGTACATGATTGCTGGAGGTGGTGATGACGAGAATGTACGGTCGCAAGAAGACCGGGCTCCGGCCACGTAGCACTACCAACGGGGAAGACAATCGTATTCGGCGTATGACTCTGACGCATCGCACTGCATGTCTAGCAGTAAACTCTAGTCATTATATTTTCAGCCACTTTAATTTAATTCAGTCAAATAAACTTTTTCTGCTTTAAATCCAAACTTATTAAAAGAGCAGAAAAAAGAACAATTGAAGTAAAGAACCTGGCATCATCGGCACACAACCAATTGTTACAAATCGGTTATTTCTAGGCCAGCTCCGACCCAGCTGCCCTACAGCATTTATTCCACTGACCCCAAACCACGGCCATTTGCGTCTTCCGTGGTGTCAAGCGAGAGCTCGTTGGAAGGCAGGGTGAAGGTCTGTTGTGTTTTCTGTTGGAAGCTGGTTCTACATCGGCGCCAGTGATGGCCGTGTGTTGCTCAGAAGAAGGCCGGTTAAGCGCCTGCAACCCACCTGTCTGTGTGCTAGACACACTGGACCTACACCTTTATTTATAGTCTGGGAAGCGATTTCCTGTGACAGCGGGAATACTCTAATTGTTATCCCACGTACCGTGGCTGCAAATTGGTACGTCAATCTGGTGATTCCACCTGTTATGCTGCCATTAATGACAACGTTCCAGCGGTGTCTTCCAAATGGACAACGCTCACCCACTGACATCGTGACACCACTACTGAAAAAAGAAAAACAAAGATGAGTCGTCCGCTCTTATTCTCTCCCCCATTACACATTCATCCATGTTTCTTTTCCTACCAGGGCTACATATACTACCGGCAATTTTACCGAGTGTTATGTCATTTACATACTGTACCAAAACTACTGAACCGTAGTCATGGTACAGCGGAACTCCAATTCTAGCATATCAAGGATATAGTGGTCTACTTGAACTTTAGCAATATGCAAAGCGAGAAGCATCTGGTATTGGGATCGAAGTTAATTAATAATTCTTACCCAGTAATAGCTGACAAAAACACACAACGAATATATAGCAGAGAGGTTAACAACAGAATCAGAAAAATCGATCAAAAGCATAAAAAAGGGTAAAGCATGTCATGACTGCAGCTATAAACGCAGGTGATACTGAAAAAACTCAATACGAATGCCAAAGCAGCTATAGATCACAAAAAATAAAATTAGGAAAGAATAGCTTAGATCTAAATATACAATAAATATTAAGAACAAGTTATGATTTGTAAATATTAACAGAAAAACAAGGAATCCATATTCCGAAGGCAAACAAAGGAAGTACCCTAGCTATAATGAAACCACTAGACACACAAACCACATCAGTTCTCTGATGCTAACAGTTTACAGCAGAGAGCCAAAGACTCAGTAATACAATTTAACAATTAAATTAAGGAGCAAATAAAGAACACTCATTTCCCTGCTGACGGAGGCTGTAAGGAAATTTGTAATACGTATGAACCTTAAGGCATCACGTTTAAGAGCACAGCCAAAAATACACGTCGAAGTAAATCCAGCGATGTTAGCAGTCAAGTCTATGATATTTCCAGACACTTAATAAAATACTGACGAAAACTTAAACACATATTACAATATATTCCACAAAAATGTCATTAACTCAAGAATTACTAGCCACAGAGCTCCTTCAAGATGTCCAGTTGTTTCCACTGGAGAATGCCAGCTTTCACTGAATGGGAACTTTGCAAGACGCTGTAGTGGTAATCCAGAACAACCCAACATAAAAAACGCCCATAGACTGAGTTTATTGATTTCATAGAACTTCTTCAGCTAATGGTAAGTTGGAACTATTTTACGTTTAATGGATACACTTATAAGCTCACAGCCGGCACTACAGTCTGGAACCACGCGATCGGTACGGTCGCAGGTTCGAATCCTGCCTTGGGCATGGATGTGTGTGATGTTTTTTAGTTAGGTTTAAGTAGTTATAAGTTCTAGGGGACTGATGACCACAGCAGTTAAGTCCCATAGTGCTCAGAGCCATTTGAACCATTTATAAGCACACAAATAAACGAAAGTCGGATCATGTATGTCTGGTACCATAAATGACATGTACATACATTATCTGGAACATAAACAGTCCAAGAGGACAGAATGTTGCCTATGGAAAATTGTCTTGTATAGGAGATTTGTAGACTAGTGAAACTGAATACCAAAGATATAACATGCATTCTAAATACCGTTAAGTAAAATGGCAGTTACGGTGAACGTGAAAAAAGTAGCACCTACCTTGACCTACGTGTTAGAAGACACGATAAAAATGCAGCAAAAATTGTGGGACAAACATTAAAACCAACATCACAAATCTTCAATATCATAGCACCCAAACATTCATACACAAATAACAAATCAATCAGTACTGCTCTAGGGAAACAAAAGGCCTTTGAAGTTTAAAACAAACGAAAAGAAACAGGTATAGCTCAAGGCACTGTGGTTGCCAATGACTTCACGGCTATACAGGGTGTTACAAAAAGGTACGGCCAGATTTTCAGGAAAAATTCCGCACACACAAAGAAAGAAAATTTGTTATGTGAAAATGTGTCCGGAAACGCTTACTTTCCAAGTTAGAGCTCATTTTATTGCTTCTCTTCAAATCACATTAATCATGGAATGGAAACACACAGCAACAGAACGTACCAGCGTGACATCAAACATTTTGTTACAGGAAATGTTCAAAATGTCCTTCGTTAGCGAGGATGCATGCATCAACTCTCCGTCGCATGGAATCCCTGATGCGCTGATACAGCCCTGGAGAATGGCGTATTGTATCACAGCCGTCCACAATACGAGCACGAAGAGTCTCTCCATTTGGTACCGGGGTTGCGTAGACAAGAGCTTTCAAATGCCCCCATAAATGAAAGGCAAGAGGGTTAAGGTCAGGAGAGCGTGGAGGCCATGGAATTGTTCCGCCTCTACCAGTCCATCGGTCACCGAATCTGTTGCTGAGAAGCATACGAACACTTCGACTGAAATGTGCAGGAGCTCCATCGTGCATGAACCACATGTTGTGTCGTACTTGTAAAGGCACATGTTCTAGCAGCACAGGTAGAGTATCCCGTATGAAATCATGATAACGTGCTCCACTGAGCGTAGGTGGAAGAACATGGGCTAACACGGAAATTAAGCGTTTCCGGACACATGTCCACATAACATCTTTTCTTTATTTGTGTGTGAGGAGTGTTTCCTGAAAGTTTGGCCGTACCTTTTTGTAACACCCTGTATTTGTTGACTCAATACTGGACAAGAATAGAAAAAGGGCCATGTACAAACTCTACACTATATAGGAAAACGATAGAAACAAACAGCTACACGGAGCTCATATGTGGGCAACATATCACAAAACCTGTAACTATCTTCAAATATGCAACTAAACACTGGATTCTCCACTGCTGAAGCTATTACGAAGTATAAAGCACGACACGATACACTAGGTATACAGAGCTATTAGGGCCTACACCTATAATCCGGAAGAGGCACTCTCCTACACAATACGTGATAACCATTTGGAAACACAGAGCAAACTGTTAAAATTAATAAAGTTACCTGAAGAGGTTAAGTAATAAAGGTAATAAGATCGATATTTTCGTAGAACCTGAGAAACATTCTTACTATGAAAAATATGAAGATGAAGTAGAGAATGGAAAACACAAGTTTGACTAACCTAATTTATTTAGGTACTACGTTAGTAAAAGTAAATAAAATCGTGATATACAGAAACAGGTAGTGGTGTTGCAGTTGATATTTCAGTAAACATTGGTTTCAGATTATGTGAAATAAAACTACACTAAAGATACCCCGTGGACGATCTGTAACATCATATCTCTGATGAAAATATGTAACAAATCTTTGTGACTGCCTATGAACAGTTCTGATATCAAGGTGTACGGTGGACTGTGAATTGATTTGCGATAAGGATGAGTCTGCATAAGAGAAGAACAACAAATCAATGAGTAAAAGTTGCATCCAAATTCGACGTTATATAAAGGGAAGAAAAAGGGAGAAACAAATAACGGCGCATGCTTAGAATACTGTAAAGTCACCAGAACATCGCGGCAGCTGCCACAACTAAAACACCACACATAAGATCCTAAAGTAAAAAAAAATGCATTTAATGATGGAAATTCCAGACGTTTGGAAAATGAAGAAAAGGAAAATATTGATGGCCAGCAGCAATGTTACTGTAAAACAAACAAAATCATTATACCTTTGCCGCTATGGGCACCATAAGTTTCAGGCTTGCAGGCGACTGTACAAGTCATTTACTTGGTTACTGATGTACTACATATACCTAGTGGGCCTATGTCTGTCGTATGTAATTCTGTGTCCTCTGTTGCGCTTCTAAAGAAAACAGTACTATGTGCAGTGAGTTGACAAAAGTCAGAGGATAGCTGCTACTATCGCATCGGATCTTCTCTCTCCCGGCTTAGTGTGCAGCTCGGCGTGACATGGATTCTACATGTTCTTGGAAGTCACTGCAGAGATACTGCTTCATGCTGCCTCTATAAGTGTCCACTGGAGCGAAAGTGTTGCAAGTGCAGGATTTTATGCACGAACAGATCTCTCGGTTGTGTCCTATAAACGAGACTCATGTCGGATGATCTGGGTGGCCAAATCACTCGCTAGAATTATCCGAAATGTTCTGCGAACCTAACGCGAATGCCTGTGCCCTGGTAAGAACTCCATAGTTGTCTGGGAACATGAAATCCATGAATGGTTCCAATGATCTCCAGGTTGCCGAACATAGCCATTTCCAGTAAAATGACCAGTTCAGTTAGACCAGAGGACCCAATCCATTTCATTCCTCTTCACTATGGTGGTACCACCTGCTTGCACAATGCCATGTCGACAACTTGGATCCAAGGCGTCGTGGTGTCTTCCCCACACTCGACCCCTGCCTTCAGCTCATACCAACCGAAATCGGGATTCATCTGACCAGGTAACGATTTTCCAGTCGTGTAGGGTCTAACCCCTACGGTCAGGAGCCCAGGAGACATGCTACAGACGATGTCATACTGTTTTTTAAAAAAAAAAAAAAAAAAAAAAAAAAAGACACTCGGATCGATCGTCTGCTGCCATAGCCTATTATCTCCAAATTTCGCCTCACTGTCCTAACGGATACGTTCATCGTACGTCCGATTTGATTTCACACCAAGTTGCATGTGTATTAGTACTTGCTACTCTACGTAAATGCCGCTGCTTTCGGTCGTTAAGTGAAGGTTATCGTCCACTGCGTTGTCCATGGTGAGAGGTAATGGGTAAAATCTGGTGCTGTGGCACACTCTTGACACTGTGGATCTCTGAAAATTCCCGTTGTGCTGCTATAATCGCGTCCGAAACCTTTTCAAATGAATCACCTGTCTACAAATGACAGCCCCGCCAATGCACTGACTTTTTGTAGCTTGTGTACGCGATACTACCGTCAGATCTATATGTTTATGTCGCTTTCCCGTGACTCTTCTCAGCATAGTGAAATGAAGAAAGTTAAATCCATTTCTGATTTTAAGTTAAGAAACTTTGACACCTTGTTGAGTAACAATTAAATGACAATTTGATATTTTTAATATTTTCGTCAGAACTGATTTACAAAATATTTTATCATTTTGCGCTTTAATAATAATTTTAGAACAACTAACGGCACAGTTCTTCGTGAAATCTTGATCCACATTTTAACGTATGGTTTGCATGTTCCAATGTTGTTTAAACAATTCAGAGCAAAGACGCCGTTTTTATGGCAAGTGAACAAATTAACATACTTGTCCGAAATCCTATACGAAAAGATAGGTAAAAGCAAACGGAAATAAATATATATCCGAGGACCGAAACTTTTATTCTTCTCCTTCTGGTTTCGAATGCTGCCGAGGTGAAGTATTAGAATGCAGTATTAGAATACTCAACATAATCTAATCGAGAACTTTTCGTTTCGAGGTTCTCGGCTTGTCCAACATTACAGTGAGGTATAAATGTGTCAAGCTGCCAAATGGAGACAAGAAGTTGGTTCTTGTGAGCGTAGGCACTTTGGCTTTCATTAATTCCCTCGAAGTTAACGTTACGATTATTTCTTCAGTGGAGTGTATTCCCTGAATTTATACTAATAGGAAAGTAAAATAATGCCATCCTGCTAATTGAGTTCCTGCATGTCAGCGCTTGAGAGATAATTTAAAATAATCACCCACAGCACTAACTGGAAGATAGACTTTATAAACTAAGCTACCATGCACTATTAGCGAGCCAACGACACAGCTCTCTTTCCTCCAGTTCCTCTTTCCTGCCTTACAAACTTAATAGAAGCTCTCCTGTAGGGCACCCCGGAGTGTCACTTCGGAAGAGAGACTTGCGAAGAAACGATGTCGCCACAGTTTAGGAGATTGTTTCCAAAATTAGTGCAGCGAAATATGCCCTGTTTTGAATACTGCTGGTAGATTAAAAAACGTGTGACGGACCGGGATTGTAACCTAGAACTTCACCTTACTCGGGCTTCCTCTTAGCAACTGAGCAATTTAGAATGACTCCTGACTTCGCCTCACAGATCTTTTTCCGACAACATCTATTCCGTAACTTACAACTTCTTCCAGTCCTGCAAGGTACGCAGGAGAACCACGAAGTTATGAATGTGAGAGTGAGATACTGACGAAATTAAAACTGTGCACCGAACTGGGTGTTGAACCTGGAACCCATACGGGCAGATCCTGACTCGTGCTTCAACAGTTCAGATGGCAAGAGCGTTTTCCACAAAACACCAGGATTTGGGTTTGAGTCTCAGCTAGGCACATAGTTTTAATCTTTAAGAAAATTTCAATACAGCGCTAGTCTGCTGCAGAGTGAAAGAAACTCTGTGAACGTGTTTTAATAACCTGTAGTAATAACTATGGTAAATGCCACAATTAACTAATTTAAGTTACCGTTCAGTGATACTACCAAATTCTCGTCCTTCTACAGCAGAACTTCTGCATAATATCTGGGTCAGTAGTTTATCAGTGACAATGTTCGGGTGTGGAAACACGAACGTTGAGACTAGATCACGCTCAGAAACGCCGCGATCGCTGATTAGGCCGGCAGGATTCAATTACGGTTTGGAGACTTTTGTGACGTCAGCCGTGAAGCGGCCGGAGGGCTCGGCAGCGCTGGCATCCGGAAAACGAGCGCCCACCAGCGTTGGACGGCGAGTGCGGGCAAAGCGGTCGCCTCGTTTAGTGCGGCCCGCTGCGCCTGCGTGACGTCACTGTCGTTCTTCTGACAAGGGAACATCCCCATCGCACCCCCCTCAGATTTAGTTATAAGTTGGCACAGTGGATAGGCCTTGAAAAACTGAACACAGATCAATCGAGAAAACAGGAAGAAGTTGTGTGGAACTATGAAAAAATAAACAAAATATACAAACTGAGTAGTCCATGGGCAACATATGCAATATTAAGAACAATGTGAGCTCAGGGGCGCCGTGGTTCCGTGGTTAGCGTGAGCAGCTGCGGAACGAGAAGTCTTTAGTTCAAATCTTCCCTCGACTGAAAATTTTACTTCCTTTATTTTCGCCAAGTTATGATCTGTCCGTTCGTTCATTGACGTCTCTGTTCACTGTAATACGTTTAGTGTCTGTGTTTTCCGACCGCACTGCAAAACCGTACGATTAGTTGACGAAAGGACGTGCCTCTCCAATGGGAACCGAAAACATTTGATCGCAAGGTCATAGGTCAACCGATTTCTCCACAGGAAAACACGTCTGATATATTCTATACGACACTGGTGACAGCATGTGCGTCACATGACAGGAATATGTTGTCGACCCACCTAACTAGTACACTTGGCGAATGGGTAAAAAGATTCTTCTACCTTGCCCGATTTAGGTTTTATTGTGGATGTGATAATCACTCCCAAAAAAGTGATGAAAACATAAGAGTTTGTCACATAAACTGAAAATAAAAAGTTAAAATTTTCACTCAAAGGATGACTTGAACCGAGGCCCTCTTGTTCTGCGGCTGGTCACACTAACCACGAGACCACGGCACTCGTGGGCTCACACTGTCCTTAATATTGCATATGTTGAAGATGGACTACTCAGTTTGTATTTTGCTTATTTTTTCATAGTTCCACACAACTTCTTCCTGTTTTCTCTATCGATCTGTGTCCAGTTTTTCAAGGCCTATCCACTGTGCCAACTTATAACTAAATCTGAGGGGGTTGCGATGGGGAGGTTCCCTTGTGAGAGGAAAATGTGCTGCGTTACATCCGTTGCCACTAGACGCTCCCATGTTTGGACATGACATTGCTCTGCACGACTTTGATCTCTGGCATACGTAGAAAACATTTAAATCTTAAAATGGAAGTATAACGTCTTCACAGTTTTAACTTGACTAGCATTGCTCAAGAACGGGCACATGACACATACTGCTGACATTAATAATAATAATGTCGCGTGATGAGGGTCCCAGTCGGGTAGACCGTTCGCCGGGTGCAAGTCTTTCGATTTGATGCCACTTCGGCGACTTGCGCGTCAATGGGTAGACCGTTCGCCGGGTGCAAGTCTTTCGATTTGACGCCACTTCGGCGACTTGCGCGTCAATGGGATGAAATGATGATGATTAGGACAACACAACACCCAGTCTCTCAGCGGATAAAGTCTCCTACCCAGCCGGGAATCGAACCTTGGCCCTTAGGATTCACATTTTGTCGCGCAGACCACTCAGCTACCGGGGGCGGACACTGCTGACATTGACACGAGCTGGATCGTCAGTGCAAATAAGCCCATTTCCGACTGCCTTCATACAACACCACAGGCGCAATAGCGTCCGTCGGTGTTTCATCGGGATACTGGTTAGTTTCCGACTTACTCCTTAATTAATTAATCTGCGATACATTTAGACATATGGAACACTGTTTTGTATTCATCCAACTAAGGTGCGTCGTACACATCGTGGCTCATCGGAAACCTTGTAATGCGCCATATTTAAAGCGTATTACTGGGTGTCATCGCCTCATATTATTTTCTGAAAGAATCAAAAGTTGATTTATGAGTTTGTAAAGTTTGCTTATATATGTGTGTGTGTTAAAAAGTTGTAGATTTTGTCGCCTTATGTACGGGAAAAGCAGATTCCAGTCAAGTCAGTGAGTTTACTACGACCGGCCGACTGCAGAGTCGCGGCGTGCGGCAAAGATTACAGCCACGGAGTAGCAGGCCTCTACAACATCACGCCGGCGGGTGCTAAGAAGAAACACCTATTGTTAAAGAGAGAATTAGCGTATACGAGGTGCGACAACAATGTAATGAGACTGATGTGAAAAAAATGTTGCTTACCGTTTTAGTCAAGTTTAGTGTTGTCTCCTTCAAAGTATTGCCCTTCTGATTGCACACACTTTTTCCATCGCTTCTGCCATTGATGGTAACATTTTTGGAACTCATATTCCGTAATATCCTCCAAGACCCTCGTCACAGCTTTTTGTACATCTTGTGTTGTTAGAAAATTGTGTCCCTTGACCGCCGCTTTGACTCTTGGAAATAGAAAAAAGTCGCACGGAGTAATATCTGGTGAATAAGGTGGCTGTGGTAGTACCGACATTTGTTTTTAGGTTAACAATTGCTGTACTGACAGAGCAGTAAGGGATGGCGCATTTCCCCTACCAAGATTATCCGTTATTATTAGACTAACCGTTTCTCGATTGATGTTCGGTTCTTCTGCAAACATATTCACGCATAATCTTCGATGAGATGGTACGAGTTCATGCACCCTGCCCAAGTTGACACCTGTCCGTGAGGTTGATGGTCGTCCACTGCGGTCTTCATCTTCAACATTCGTTCTGCCTTCACTAAACATTTTATGCCGACGAAAAACTTCAGCTCTTGACATAACCTCCTCTCGAAAAGCCTTATGAAGCTTACCGCAAGTTGTCGTCGCGTTTTCACCCAATTTAACGAAAAAAATAGCATATCGTTGCACAACATTATGTGGTTCCATTTGCGTTAGGAGAGACAGAAACACGTGTTAACTTAATACTGCACATCTCACGGCTGATCAGTTGCATAGATGTGCCGCTGGGGCTAGAAGCAGCTTATAGACCAAGGTCAAAGATATTGTGCCTACGCAAGCCTGCAGGGTTGCCACATCTAGCAAAGAGAATCAGACTCATTTCTTTATTGCCGCACCTCGTATGTCTGTTCACAGTAAATAGTTTTTGGCTCGACCCTTAAGAATTGTATTCAGTCTCTGAAGAGTTAGTCTCAAGAGGTGGTCTCAAAAGTTAGTCTTGATGAGTGAATTGCAATGAGAGGGTCCTAATAAGTTAGTCTGCTACGGGGTTAAAACTCGGTAGGGTTCAAAGCAACTCTTAAGTCGTTTGGATAGATACTTTGAAAATATCATCGGTTTGTTGGAGAAAGTAACTGTTTCGCCGACTTAGGTGGAATTTAAGCTCACCGTGTTGAGGGAAGAGCAGAATATAAATTTGTGACGAAACGTAGAATTTTGTGGGTAGTCGCAGATGAGGCTACGATTAACTGAGGTCTGAGTATCGTTTCTTTCCTGTTTGTAAATTTTTTGCGGGTGCAGTTGCTGAAAGTTGGGTTGCTTGAGAGCCAAAAGTACGTAGGCGTATCGTGTCTCATTTAGTTGGAGATTTTCGTTGGTCTGTGCAAAACGTTATCACGTGAAGTATATTGTTTAATTTTGTCATGTGGGTTATAGCACGCGTTGGCTAGTTGTGACTGTGGAATGTAAACCACTAACTTAGGAATAATGCCTTTGTGTTATGGTGTATTTTGTGACTTCAGCGTAAGCGTCGTTTATTGCAATAAAAATTGGAAATCTGTATAGAGATACGTTGTAGGCATAATTTTTGTTGTGAGGAGAGCGGGCCTCCTACGTTGTTAATGTAGTATTGAGAATCAATAGGAAGTTGTCGAAAATTTGCATATGCAATCTCCATTTGTAGCTTTTCCCACAGTTCCTAAACAACAAAGTAAGAACTATTTTATCAAGGACCACCTTATATATATTAGCCGTCTCTTCCTCATTGTATCTGTGATCTTTTGTGTATTTTTGTATAGGTCTTCATTTCTCCTTTTAATCCACCTATTTTCCTTGTTTTTCTCAGGACCTAGAATTTTTCTTAATATTTTCCTCTCTCTTTTTTCTAGTTCTCTTAATTCGCCTTTCTTATTCATTGTTAGGCACTTTGATCCATATGTTGCTTGTGTCCTAATAACTGAATTATAATGTTTAATCTTTGCTTGTATGGATATTGATTTCTTATTGCAGTAGTTTTGTGTTAATTTATACGCAAATTCCAACTTTTTTATTCTTTCTTTATTTGTTGCGTTATCCAGTCCATTGGCTTGGATCCACTCCCCCAGGTATTTGAATCTATCAACTCTTTTAGTTTTTCCATACTTTGTTTTCATATACATAGTGCTATGTGTTTAAGTATTTAAATATTACTGGGTTCGCGAAAAGTCAACATGCGAGGTGGTTGAAATTTGTGTCCCATTTGAAGTTAACATAGTTTAAAAGTGGCAGTGACACACATGTTCGTTGTTTGATTCTTTTTCATGTATATATCGTTTCCACTTGTTGGAGGTTTTGTGTTGTTAACCATCACTCGTAAGAAAATATGCTCACTTGTACCCGTACACTAAATAATAACAGGCAATAGAGATTTTCTGTTTTTAACCTGTGAAAACCAGTCCCTGAATATCACTTTATCCCCGATTAATACTGGAAAGATATTTGAAAGTAATGTTCGATATTAAAGCAGACGATTAAGTTGCCTGTATAGCAAAATATTAAAGAGAAACCACAGATGCGTACCGAAAAGTGTGGAATTGTGTCAAAGTAAGGTTCTGATAAACTAAAATAACAATTCATATTTATTAATTAGCAGCAAGAGGAAAGATATTAAAGACTTAAACAAAGAGAAAGATAGTTTACGCTTTATGAAAGATATTTACTGTTGAAGGAAAGAAATTTCATATAGTTCAGATAAGCTGAGATGTTTGAGAAAGAGTTATGACGTTACAATTCGGTTTAATCAGTCATCTTGTAGTAGCAAGACACTACGTATAGACAACATCATTGACTTGCAAAGACTGATGGGTGAAGATTAAATTACGTCGGAAGTTGAACATACATTTAATTTTACGTAAAAGTTCTTAAAGTCCACATTGATTGGATGAATTTACATCATGCTTTGAGGTTTTGCTAGGAAAAGCATTAAAGTGGAATAAGCGCTTCAGATAGGCCGTATTTTTAAATTTTATACGTTGTTGGCATATTCTGTTACGCCATTGCTTAGCGAAGTGCGTCGTCGTACAGTCAACTCATACAACGCTTTTACTTTGTAATTGACGTGCTTTATAGTGATTGTAGTACGTACAGGAAATGTATGCGCATATGTGGGCTTTGCTTGGGTATGTGACAATCAGTTATAGTAAAGTTGTGTTTTAGTAGTAATGAGTGGTTATACCGTGGGACTGTGTATGCGCTGCTTGGACAGCGCTATGCCGGCCGCGGTGGTCGTGCGGTTCTAGGCGCTGCAGTCCGGAACCCCGGGACTGCTACGGTCGCAGGTTCGAATCCTGCCTCGGGCATGGATGTGTGTGATGTCCTTAGGTTAGTTTGGTTTAAGTAGTTCTAAGTTATAGGGGACTGATGACCTAAGATGTTAAGTCCCATAGTGCTCAGAGCCATTTTGACAGCGCTGTCTGGTGGTCGGTTGTGAATCGCTAGAATCACAGCAGGTAAGCCTGCGCGGAATGGAGCAGTGATCATGCTGACTGGTGTTAGGCGAGCAGTGGTAGTTTCATCTGGTGACTTCAGTTTTAGATTTTATGGAAAGAACGACCATGAGAACAATTTTTTATTATTTTTTATTGGTTGTGACATTGATTTTATCAGGTGGTCTAACTCATATGCCATGATGTCCATATGGTTTTATAAATGTTAATCCACGTTTCAGGTATGTGGTCCTGTAATAACTGTAATGTATATAGTTAACTCATGTAAGCCTTCCCTCAAACCTCTTATGTTATACCTTCACAGATCTGATGATGGCACCTTCAGAACGCTAAAATCGGTCATCTAATAAACGATTGAAGCGATCGTGGCTTTTCAATTATTTAAAAACAGAGTGATCGCCCCCACGACACACCATGTGTTCATTGCAAAACGTTGTCTGATTTGATGAGATTAACCCTATCACTGAACTATTCACAGTAACTTACTCTCTACCCTAGTTTCTTACTCATAACGAATCTTACTCCCGTTAAATCATTTCCTATTTCTGTTAATATTACCCTTCATTCGTCTAACCAGAAATCCTTATTTTCTTCCTATTTCACTTAACTGACCATCAGGACATCTTGACTGAGCCTTTTCATCTCCCTTTTCAGAGTTCTGTCTTTCCTGCCACTGTCTAACTTATGAAACTCCAGGCACCGACAACTATAATGTGTCGTTGGTTATTCAATCTTTGTTCTCATGGTTATTTCCCCCTTGGCCGTCCTCTCCTGGAGATCCTAATGTCTAAGGCGCTGCAGTCGTGGACTGTGCGGCTGGTCCCGGCGGAAGTTCGAGTCCTCCCTCAGGCATGGGTGTGTGTGTGTTTGTCCTTGGGATAATTTAGGTTAAGTAGTGTGTAAGCTTAAGGACTGATGACCTTAGCAGTTTAGTCCCATAAGATTCCACACACATTTGAACATTTTTGAACAGATCCTAATGGGGGACTAGTCGGGGATCTTTTGCCAGTGGACAGATCACCACAACACTTTTCTAAATTACAGGCTACATGTCCTGTAGCTATAAGCCATGTGCATTTGATTCAGTGATTTCCATTGCCTTCTGCATTCTCATGCCGTTCACCATTCCTGATCCTTCCGCCTTTTAAGGGCAGTTTCCCACCCCAAAGGCAAGAAATTGCCATGAACTTCCGTCCGCTCCTCCTCTGTCTTCGACACTGCCGTTGGCAGAGATAAGGCGACTTCTTAAGGCGGAATCTTTCCTCGGCGTTGCTACTGATTTTTTCCATCGCTATGTAAGCAGTTTACATTATATTGATATTTTCCAGGCAATCGCACATTCCTGTGGACAACAGGACTACCCATTCTACGTGACGCATCATTTATGTGTAAAGGAAAAGTCCCTTCCTGCTTCTCAGCAGAGCATCCCACTCTCCTTTCGTTTCAGTATCAGTTGTCCAACACAATGTATTATTTTGATCTATTGGTAAAATTTCCTTTAAATAAATGACATATTTGTTGCGCATGACAATAGTTTCGCATTATGGACTGTTAGTGTGGAACCATCGTGAACGATTTTGAAAAACATCGCAAACTGAATCTGTTAAGCAGCAGCTACTATTTTCAGTTTGCATCTGAATGCAAATAGCCGTGTTTCCCTGAAGTGATGTTTCTTAAATCTGTTCTCATTCTTTGCTAATCACGTTACGTTGGCTTCGATATATAACATATACGGTAGGCATATTGATCTGTAAATTCCCTAATGCTTTTTATATCAGAAGAGACCTACCCTGTTTCACAGGCTCACGGAAAACTGTAGTGTTCCCTTTATCCTCGGGGCTCTGCCGTGAAAAATATAAAATAGAAAATCTGATTGATATCTTGAATTTTGGTGGTTTCAGTTACGGATAAGGCGGACTTATTATTCAAAATGGTTCAAATGTCTCTGAGCACTATGGGACTTAGCATCTCAGGTCACCAGTCCCCTAGAACTTAGAACTACTTAAACCCAGCCATCACGAGGCAGAGAAAATCCCTGACCCCGCCGGGAATCGAACCCGGGAACCCGGGCGTGGGAAGCGAGAACGCTACCGCACGACCACGAGATGCGGGCGGACTTATTATTGATTGAGATCGTGCTGTAATTTGACCGTGCATGGCAGACCGGGTCGGCAACACTACAAAAAGCGACTGTACGGAAATAGCATCAGAAAATTAATTGAAATTTACTTTATAATCTTGTTAGATACGCAGTATTAATTACAATACAGTCTTCATGGCTGTCCTCCTAATTTCTCTTGTAGGACGACCCGTCTTTCACTTTTCTCCGTCTGTTGAAAACTTCTTCACTGTCATGATGAATTTACAAATCTGGGGATAACCACCTCGAATCACTATTGAAACAACCTCGCTTTGTAATGTAATTTTAATTTCCACCCAAAAAGCACATTCAACACTTCGCCGAAAAATACACGTCTTTCGTATGAAGACAAGAGAGAGAGTCTCATCAATTAGTTGTTAAAAACAAAAAACCTACGCAAAAGTAAAAAGACGAACAAAATTATTTATAAAAATCGGTCCTGGCGCAGCGCTCTTTTGCGTGCGCGATCGTAAATTATATCTTTGTATTGGCGGAGGCGCGGAAGTCAAAGTACCATTACAAAGTGCATTTGTGAGAGACTGTTTTGCCATTCTGAATTATGTTATTTGCGGGTTCTGCTCTACTGATATTTGCAACCCTTTATGTAGAGTCACACTTACAGAAGATAACAGTACAGGGAGATGTTATTCAACCATTTACTCGACCTGGCATTACTGTCCCATACTTACGGGAAGGGATCATCGCTAATTAGGATGCGGTCCTTAGCTCGGAAATACCTCCCCACGACCCGTAAAATACGTTCGTGAATATTTTCGGTATGAAATTCTGTGACATACATGTTGCAGGAATTTTCTGCCGTAGTTCGTCGCTGAAGGTAAATGGTCCGCAGCGAAATGTATTGGACATTTTGGGCGGCCAGCGAGAATGCAAACGCGCTGCTTCCGATGTGAGATATGAGTCCCCTGGGAAATTCTAACCACAATCAGCCGCACGAGGCGAGTCGCGCCGGCGGATTGAATTGCTTGTCGGTGGCGCGGCTAAAGGTTTTATGAACCCTGTCCTCGAGTTAACGCGTTTCGCGAGGAATGTTGGGCATTAAAGCGGCCGACCTGGAGGTCGCTTTAGAACTGGCTCGCTTTTATCCCAACCGACGACGGCGAGGACGCAAACGGACATTAATCCGTAGACATTTCAGCATTCAGACAACAACAGAAATAAACTCAGTCCACTGCACTTTAAACGCGTCGAAATAATGATTTCTAGAGGCCCCGGTAGCAAAAATGGCTCAAATGGCTCTGAGCACTATGGGACTTAACATCTGTGGTCATCAGTCCCCTAGAACTTAGAACTACTTAAACCTAACTGACCTAAGGACATCACACACATCCATGCCCGAGGCAGGATTCGAACCTGCGACCGTAGTAGTCCCGCGGTTCCGGACTGATCGCCTAGAACCGCTAGACCACCGCGGCCGGCACCCCGGTAGCAGTCGAAGCTGTTTGTAAAACTTGCCGTTTCCTGTACAGAAATTTCGCAGACACGCGCGAAGACTTGCCAACAAAGGTTATCAGATATACCAGTCACACTATGCATAAAAGCTCGCGAATTATTTTGTCACTAGTTGAAATGCCTGCCAATGCAGATAGGGCATTTCTTGCACTTGGTTTAGCACTGCATATAAAGAAGGAAAACAAAACAAGACGATAGTCCAGGGAATGCCTGAAGGAAATAAGAGATTACCATATCCATAAAAACGTGCTAAAGGAAAGAAGACGGGCACGACATGATGATTATATCAACATCCTCCGAATGGACAGTCAAACTTTTAACAAGCGTAGTCGGGATTACTTCTCACTCATGCTGAAAATCTATTCTGTATGTGTGTGTGTGTGTGTGTGTGTGTGTGTGTGTGTGTGTGTGTGTGTGCGTGTGTGTGTGTATGTGTGTTTCTGGTCTCGAGCCACTCAACGACTAGGTTAGCAGCGCCCTTACGAAAATGACTAGAGACGAGTGTGATGTAAGCTAAGCGTAGAAAAGTTAATAAAAGAAATAAAAGGCAATCGAAGGTAACATCGCACTCACTGTTTCCCAGAAGCGAAATTCTATTCACTCTTCTTGTTCCTCTGACAGTGTCTTAAAATACCACAACAAGAGAGCAAAAGAGCTTAGTTTTTTTTTTTTTTTTACTTTATTGCACTCTCGTTAGCATTTTGTGCTTACACCATTCATTTTCCTCTTACTGCCTTCCTGCATAATAAATGTCTGGAAAAAACGCAATATTTTGGTACTGCCAGAGTTCTTTCGTTTTTAATCTTTATCATAGTTAAGACACACGTGTAAACTCACGACGCAGTGAGATTAACTGTAATAAAATTATTTCTCGCTTAAGATGAAGGCTGAAACATTAACACGGTTAATAACGCAGCAATCTTGTCAATTTGGCCGTCAATGGAAACTTATCTTAAGCTCGTAACAGTCTGACACGCCAAAGAGCTGCATACTGCCAAATAATTTGAAAAATTCATTGAAATTTGACAAACTGTATGACAGTTTACAAGGGTCTTAATAATCATCAGGATCACGTACTGCTGGAATAGCTGGTCTGGAATGTTTGTTTACAGCATCTGATCAGCATCTGATCGTTGAAATAGGAGATATAGACAAATATATTTTGATAGCTACTACAAACAGCATAGTGAACGCATTATTGTGGCCAAGATAGATACGAAGCCCACACCTACTACAGTAGTACAAGTTTATATGCCAACTAGCTCTGCAGATGACGAAGAAATTGAAGAAATGTATGATGAAATAAAAGAAATTATTCAGATAGTGAAGGGAGACGAAAATTTAATAGTCATGGGTGACTGTAATTCGAGTGTAGGAAAAGGGAGAGAAGGAAACGTAGTAGGTGAATATGGATTGGGGCTAAGAAATGAAAGAGGAAGCCGCCTGGTAGAATTTTGCACAGAGCACAACTTAATCATAGCTAACACTTGGTTTAAGAATCATGATAGAAGGTTGTATACATGGAAGAACCCTGGAGATACTAAAAGGTATCAGATAGATTATATAATGGTAAGACAGAGATTTAAGAACCAGGTTTTAAATTGTAAGACATTTCCAGGGGCAGATGTGGACTCTGACCACAATCTATTGCTTATGACCTGTAGATTAAAACTGAAGAAACTGCAAAAAGGTGGGAATTTAAGGAGATGGGACCTGGATAAACTGAAAGTTTCAGGGAGAGCATAAGGGAACAATTGACAGGAATGAGGGAAAGAAATACAGTAGAAGAAGAATGGGTAGCTTTGAGGGATGAAGTAGTGAAGGCAGCAGAGGATCAAGTAGGTAAAAAGACGAGGGCTAGTAGAAATCCTTGGGTAACAGAAGAAATATTGAATTTAATTGATGAAAGGAGAAAATATAAAAATGCAGTAAATGAAGCAGGCAAAAAGGAATACAAACGTCTCAAAAATGAGATCGACAGGAAGTGCAGAATGGCTAAGAAGGGATGGCTAGAGGACAAATGTAAGAATGTAGAGGCTTATCTCACTAGGGGTAAGATAGATACTGCCTACAGGAAAATTAAAGAGACCTTTGGAGATAAGAGAACCACTTGTATGAACATCAAGAGCTCAGATGGAAACCCAGTTCTAAGCAAAGAAGGGAAAGCAGAAAGGTGGAAGGAGTATATAGAGGGTCTATACAAGGGCGATGCACTAGAGGACAATATTATGGAAATGGAAGAGGATGTAGATGAAGATGAAATGGGAGATACGATACTGCGTGAAGAGTTTGACAGAGCACTGAAAGACCTGAGTCGAAACAAGGCCCCCGGAGTAGGCAACATTCCAGTAGAACTACTGACGGCCTTGGGAGAGCCAGTCCTGACAAAACTCTACCATCTGGTGAGCAAGATGTATGAAACAGGCGAAATACCCTCAGACTTCAAGAAGAATGTAATAATTCCAATCCCAAAGAAAGCAGGTGTTGACAGATGTGAAAATTACCGAACTATCAGTTTAATAAGCCACAGCTGCAAAATACTAACACGAATTCTTTACAGACGAATGGAAAAACTAGTAGAAGCCGATCTCGGGGAAGATCAGTTTGGATTCCGTAGAAATACTGGAACACGTGAGGCAATACTGACCTTACGACTTATCTTAGAAGAAAGATTAAGGAAAGGCAAACCTACGTTTCTAGCATTTGTAGACTTAGAGAAAGCTTTTGACAATGTTGACTGGAATACTCTCTTTCAAATTCTAAAGGTGGCAGGGGTAAAATACAGGGAGCGAAAGGCTATTTACAATTTGTACAGAAACCAGATGGCAGTTATAAGAGTCGAGGGGCATGAGAGGGAAGCAGCGGTTGGGAAGGGAGTGAGACAGGGTTGTAGCCTCTCCCCAATGTTATTCAATCTGTATATTGAGCAGGCAGTAAAGGAAACAAAAGAAAAATTCGGAGTAGGTATTAAAATCCATGGAGAAGAAATAAAAACTTTGAGGTTCGCCGATGACATTGTAATTCTGTCAGAGACAGCAAAGGACTTGGAAGAGCAGTTGAACGGAATGGATGGTGTCTTGAAGGGAGGATATAAGATGAACATCAACAAAAGCAAAACGAGGATAATGGAATGTAGTCGAATTAAGTCGGGTGATGCTGAGGGTATTAGATTAGGAAATGAGACACTTAAAGTAGAAAGGAGTTTTGCTATTTGGGGAGCAAAATAACTGATGATGGTCGAAGTAGAGAGGACATAAAATGTAGACTGGCAATGGCAAGGAAAGCGTTTCTGAAGAAGAGAAATTTGTTAACATCGAGTGTAGATTTAAGTGTCAGGAAGTCATTTCTGAAAGTATTTGTATGGAGTGTAGCCATGTATGGAAGTGAAACATGGACGATAAATAGTTTGGACAAGAAGAGAATAGAAGCTTTTGAAATGTGGTGCTACAGAAGAATGCTGAAGATTAGATGGGTAGATCACATAACTAATGAGGAAGTATTAAATAGGATTGGGGAGAAGAGAAGTTTGTGGCACAACTTGACCAGAAGAAGGGATCGGTTGGTAGGACATGTTCTGAGGCATCAAGGGATCACCAGTTTAGTATTGGAAGGCAACGTGGAGGGTAAAAATCGTAGGGGGAGACCAAGAGATGAATACACTAAGCAGATTCAGAAGGATGTAGGTTGCAGTAGGTACTGGGAGATGAAGAAGCTTGCACAGGATAGAGTAGCATGGAGAGCTGCATGAAACCAGTCTCAGGACTGAAGACCACAACAAGATAAAAATAATGGAAGGTTGCACGAAGGCAGGCGAAAGATTTCTCTAACTCGCATTGAAAAACAGGAAACGAACTTATTATTCGCCCACTACATTTAGAGTTAGATATGGGATTTTTAGAGGTTCTACATGATATACAGGGTGATTATAATTTAAGTTAAACTTTCAAGGTGCTGTAGATATAACACTGGTCAGAATGAGGTCAAATTGCAACGGAATATTATCGGAGAAGAGGGAAAACATACGGCAGAAGAAAGAAAATAAGGTGAAGATTGAGCGATACCTGGCGCTGTATGTGTCAGAATACGTAAATGAAAACACCCGTCATGCGCACTACTCACTGAAGTTGGTATAAACACGCCGGGTACCCGGATTTTCCTCCTTTCGAGTCTGCGACCTTCGCCATGACTGTCTTAATGAAATATCGTGCTCTGCCTGTAAAGCTGTATTACAAGAATGAAGACTGTGCACACGTCGCTCTGCAGAAGTTCCGGAAACGGAAGGGCTTGAAAAAAGGCCTTGGGTCAATGACTGCCGTGGGTCTCGAGAAAATGATTCGGAAATTCGAAAAGACAGCTTCTTTTGGTGTACAATGTGGTAGAGGGAGAAAACTAATTGATCCGACGTCAGTGGAAGCAGTTGCCAAAGCAATACAGGAGGAGACGAGTGGTGGTGTGCAAACGTGTAATGCACACAGAATTGCCCGAACATCGGACATATCCGTGAGCACGGTGAGTAAAATCATACGAGACATCCTTCTTTGCTATCCATTGAAAACTAATCATGTGCACGAGTTGCTTCCTTTTGACCTGCCAGTAAGAGAGACTTTTGCCTTACAATTTTTTGCTCGCATGTAAGTGGAAAATGATTCGCCGTGGAAGATTCTGTGGACGACAAAGCCATTTCCATTTGACAGGATATGTCAACTGAGTGTCTTTTGCGCAACCACGTCATTCCATCTCTCGAACAGCGTAGGTGTATGGTTGGGATCATTTCTATGCAAAATGGCGCACCTATGCAAATTGCGAATCCAGTTAAGCCGCTGTTGAAGCACCATTTCAGAAATGCTAGAATTATTAGCCGCCATTTTCCTACAGCCTGACCGTCCCAATCACCTGATCTTAGTCCGTGTGACTTCTGACTGTGGGGCTGTCTGAAAGATGTTGTATTTAGTGTTCCATTGCAAACTTAGATGCATTGAAGGCACATATTGCGCAACACATTCTGAAGATAACTCCGGAAACACTTCAGTTGTGGAACGTGCTGTTTCTCGATTTCAATTTGTTGCAGCGAACGGTGGACAGCATATTCAACGTGTTTTGCTACAGTTACACGGAAATTATTAATCTCATTTCATTTTGATTGATGCATTTTATGCGCTTTTTGGCCTCAGGAAAATTAAAAACCCACGTGATTGACGCTTTTTATGCGATTTTTGGCCTCAGTACAGTTAAAAACGGATGGGTTTTTTGCTTTTTAAGCGGTTTTTTGGACTCACGGCAATTAAAAATCGATGTGAGTGGTGCTTTTTATGCGGTTTTTGGCACATGAACACTGAATAATACAGTTTGTTTAACGTCAAACGTACACCTCAGGTATTGTTGTATGACTCATTTGTCATTTGTTGTTGACCACTGTTGAATTACGATGCTTACAGCACCATCTATTGCAACATTTTGTAAGTTTTCATTTTTCTTCTGCTATAGGTTTTCTCCTTCTCCGATAATATTCCGTTGTAATTTCACGTCATTCTAACCAGTGGTGTTCTTTGTACGGCGGTTTCAGGGTTTCATTTTGATTACAATCTCCCTGTAGATCTATGGATGTGTGACCACATCATGCTGACAAAAGCTTTTATTAATGTACTACTCTACACCTGTTTATGTTGCCCAGGTATAAAATTACTGAACAACAGTGCACCAGCGAAGTCTGTAACCGATAATAACACTACGAGCTATTTTTAGAGTATTCACTCGCTGCTCAGGATGTACGCCGTTGTAAAGAAACACAGAGTGTGGTTGATGCCTATCTGAAAAATAGGAACGATTGCTCTCGTTTTAGTAAAAGAAATAGTAATTTTAAACTAACTTTATGTAATTCAGGTTATTAATAAGTGAAATTATTCCAAGAATGTTTTTTGTTTAAAGTAGTCACCTGTGAAATAGACATATCTGAGTTCCAGTTCATACAGTAATTATTGAAAGAACCTTATTCCAAAATCATAAATTCTCAGACTCTGAGGAAAACATTCTGCGGGTGACTTTATGGAATGTGAAAGGAAGAGCTCTCCAGTGATTGAAGAACCGAATGAAATGACTCATGCTGACAACTGCTTATTATTAAGTATCTGTTAAGCTGTTAATATTAAGTAAGCTGGCCTAATAGACTCGTCGTTAAGTTACGCAGCAGAATTCCTCTGCTAGCATTGTTGGTACATGTCCAACACGCCATTTGCCGTAATACAAAAGGTCAGTCAATTGTATCATGCCCTTAATGGAATCAATTCTCTACGTAACATGTAAAGTATCTGAAAAACATCCTAAATACTAACAGATTAGATTCAGTTTTCTTTCCATAGACCCAAAAGGTGAGATAATTGTCGTGGGTGTGGAACATGTCAGAAAGTATAACGTAAAAACGTAAAACATTTGAATGTAATACTTACCACCCTGATCATTTGTCATGAAATTGTCGCAATAGGTGAATACAATGCTGTAAACTGGAACAGCAAATATTTACAGAATTAACTCGCCGTCAGAATGAAACATTTTTATGCACTGTTAATAAATTTATAATACACAAAAGACGTAATCTTGACTGTTGTGACCAAGTGTTGTCAAAACTGAAATCTAACAGATATTTTTACTAAAGATGTCTTAACAGTCTCTGCTGAGATATTCATCTACAGAGTTGCCTATCAAAAAGTCTTCCAAACTCTGTTTAAGCTGTGTTTTATCTGAAACCAAGTTTGCTTCCAATTTATTCAAAATTTGTGTTCCTGAATATCGGACGGACCCCTTTTTGGACCAAGCTAAGTGATTTTAGGTCTTGATGTATATTTTTCTTACTCCTAGTACTGATACTGTGTAGTGAGCTATTGGTTGGAGAGAGAGATGTATTACTTTCAACAAATTTCATTATGTAATAAGAAAGACATATTCCCTATCGTAACTTACATTAAATGCTCGTATAGAACAACGATGTTTACCTCTTCATACCACGTCATTGCACCCTATGCGGAATTGGTAAGCCAGTATAATGGTGGCTGGTGTTCTGGGAGGTCACACCGGTGGGCAGCTCTGCACCTAAGGTATGTGAAGGCTGTGTAGATCAGAATCAGAGCTATTATGAAGCCGGATACTGTGGGACTCATAGTTACGAAAGTATGACGCTCTTTTTTGTGGTACTACTGCACAAGGTGAAGCATCCGTTCTGCAAAATGATCATATGCACATCCCGCTTTGCTACGAATTCGTTCAGGGAGGGGATGAGGTGGTGTTCCAGCTTAACATTGAGGTAGGCCAGATTTTGTGCTGGCTGCTCCCCTAGCGGTTCGTCTGGTCAGTGCAAGTGTGGCTGCGTTATTTTAAACCTGATGATCCCAGTACAGTGACACGAAGGTGAACCGTAGGCCCTATTACAGAGAAAATGTTCTCATTAAACAGTAATGCAATCCCACGTAATTCTAGTCACTTTGCCCCTGCAAGTCTACCCTGCACAAAGCAATCTGCTAACATCACTATGGCATTCTACAAGTAGTATATCCAGTACAGCCCTGCTTTTCCAGGATGTCAAATGGACACCCCTGACTGTCCCTTTTGCCTACAAACAACTGAACCTCGCATGTGTCCATGCCAGTCTGGACTACCCAGGGAGGGCGTATTGTATTCTGTTTCCTCCGACAGTGCTGGAGTTCCTCTTATATGATTAATGTATGCGTATCTCATCTTCTAATTCTCCTGTTCTTACCTGCACATTTTTTCTAAGGTTTATTACCTTACCAGGAAAGGTGAAGGGTGAAACACTTAACCCATTTGGTGATTTGCAATCAGGAGCTAATCTAGCACATAGATTCGTGCTTGGTCTGTCCTAGCTTCTGCTATTGTTACATGATAGTACGGTTGAAGATTCTCTAATGGTAACTCCTTTTGTAAGCTCCAGAGTTAGTAGTGCTGGACTTAGGTACTATGCACCACAAGAAGAATGGAATCCTCCAAACCTGAAGTTATTGCCCAGACAAGACATATGCCATTGGCTACCAATTGTAAGAGCCTTGTGATAGTCTGTTTCATGTCTGACGTATCCAGCTTGGTCTGTGTAACCTGCAGATCTCGGTTTATGGTGTTTACGGCTGACTTCATATACTCGGCTAACTCCACAGATAACTTGCACAATCTACATCTACATCCATACTCCGCAAGCGACCTGACGGTGTGTGGCGGAGGGTACCCTGAGTACCTCTATCGGTTCTCCCATCTGTTCCAGTGTCGTATTGTTCGTGGAAAGATGGATTGTCGGTATGCTTCTGTGTGGGCTCTAATCTCTCTGATTTTATCCTCATGGTCTCTTCGCGAGATATACGTAGGAGGGAGCAATATACTGCTTGACTCTTCGGTGAAGGTATGTTCTCGAAACTTTAACAAAAGCCCATACCGAGCTACTGAGCGTCTCTCCTGCAGAGTCTTCCACTGGAGTTTATCTATAATCTCCGTAACGCTTTCGCGATTACTAAATGATCCTGTAACGAAGCGCGCTGCTCTCCGTTGGATCCTATCTATCTCTTCTATCAACCCTATCTGGTACGGATCCCACAGTGCTGAGCAGTATTGAAGCAGTGGGCGAACAAGCGTACTGTAACCTACGTCCTTTGTTTTCGGATTGCATTTCCTTAGGATTCTTCCAATGAATCTCAGTCTGGCATCTGCTTTACCGACGATCAACTTTATATGATCATTCCATTTTAAATCACTCCTAATGCGTACTCCCAGATAATTTATGGAATTAACTGCTTCCAGTTGCTTACCTGCTATTTTGTAGCTAAATGATAAGGGATCTATCTTTCTATGTATTCGCATCACATTACACTTTTCTACATTGAGATTGAATTGCCATTCCATGCACCATGCGTCAATTCGCTGCAGATCCTCCTGCATTTCAGTACAATTTTCCATTGTTACAACCTCTCGATACACCACAGCATCATCTACAAAAAGCCTCAGTGAACTTCCGATGTCATCCACAAGGTCACTTATGTATATTGCGAATAGCAACGGTCCTATGACACTCCCCTGCGGCACACCTGAAATCACTCTTACTTCGGAAGACTTCTCTCCATTGAGAAAGACATGCTGCGTTCTCTTATCTAGGAACTCTTCAATCCAATCACACAGTTGGTCTGATAGTCCATAAGCTCTTACTTTGTTCATCAAACGACTGTGGGGAACTGTATCGAACGCCTTGCGGAAGTCAAGAAACACGGCATCTACCTGTGAACCCGTGTCTATGGCCCTCTGAGTCTCGTGGACGAATAGCGCGAGCTGGGTTTCACACGACCGTCTTTTTCGAAACCCATGCTGATTCCTACAGAGTAGATTTCTAGTCTCCAGAAAAGTTATTATACTCGAACATAATACGTGTTCCAAAATTCTACAACTGATCGACGTTAGAGATATAGGTCTACAGTTCTGCACATCCATTCGACGTTCCTTCTTGAAAACGGGGATGACCTGTGCCCTTTTCCAATCCTTTGGAACGCTACGCTCTTCTAGAGACCTACGGTACACCGCTAAAAGAAGGGGGGCAAGTTCCTTCGCGTACTCTGTGCAAAATCGAACTGGTATCCCATCAGGTATATATATATATATATATATATATATATATATATATATATATATATATATATATATATATATATATTGTATAGGGTGCGTACTTGAAACTTAACAGCTGAGTATTGTGTCATTTTTCACTGCTTTCCCACTCTTCACAATATCCTATGTTCTCCCCATGGTGCCATTCGGCTCTCAGATGTCGCTATCGATTAATATTCTATCCCAATATGCAACCATTCCCTCTTGTTCAGTTGTGTTATGTACTACTTGCCACATCTGCGCCCGTAACCGTTTGCAGGACATATGGAACTCCATATATCTCCTCACGCTTCTCTGGACACACCTTTCTTCTCTGCTTCTTGATGTTCCTCTAGCCTCCAAACTCCTAACCCCATCCCTCACCTTCCATTCACTAAATGGCAGTCTCTGTGTCCTTCGACGACTGGTGATTAAAGCATCTTCTTGTCTTGTAAACAGCGCTCCACTCTCCAGTTGCTGATCTTGCAATGCTCCCATTCCACCTATGGTGAAGACGTGACGCGTCCACATAATTACGTTATTTTTATTATCCAATAACTTATGTGTACTAGGAACGTCATCCATACTTTCATCTTCAGTTTCATCATCCTCATACGCTACCGCTTCACTACTCCCACTTGGAACAGCATCAATAATGCCTTGTCATCTATGACCCCAGGAATCGGTCCTTCGTTTTCGATGACTGCATAACGGTTCAAATCTTCAATATCAATATTATTGCACGGTAAAACATTACATGCAAACTGGACATCATTGCTGTTGAAATCTATGGCACCACACCATTCATGTGTTGAATTTTTCCAGCAGTTTCTAATAGTGGACGGATCAATGTTTCCCAACACCAAGCCTACTGAATACGCAGCAGTTTTTACACACTTCAAAAACATTTCCATTTGCTCGTCTGAATTTACTACTGAAGTGAGCAGTTCACGGCGATAATGAGGCATAAATGCTCACATGACGCCCTGATCCAGCCATTGAATTAGTACCGTAGTGTTTTTTGGCAAAAACAATATTTTTAGTTTTCCATCTTCTGATTGCAACGCATCAGCAGGTGGATGAGCTGGATAGTGATAATAATTTAGTACGGCATATGTGCATATAGATTCTTTCTCATTGATACAACAAACTCTTCCTAAAATCAGGAGGTGAAAATGTTACACATCATCCAAGCATTCTTTGAACACCTGAAAACGACGATGATTTTATCTTGGAACTCTTCCATTTGCTCCGTGTTTGCACAGAAAAACCAGTAACATCTGAAAATTGGGTCCTCCTTGATGCAAAACAGCTTGTTACTCGTTTATTTCTTTATTCTCCCAAACTAGTTTCGGCGACAAATATCACCATCATCAGTGGTTTTTTTTAATCTAAAACATACAGAAAACAGCATGGTTATACAAACACAGTAGCACGTTATTACATTTTTACTATTCGTTTTTTAAATATAGTTTTCTATGGACACTTTCATACTAACTTATTTATTGTATGTTACAGTATGCTTTAAGCAATTATTGCCGCTGTCTGCGACATATTTTCTCTGCGATTTTTGTTTCTGTTGCCGTTTTTTACTTAGTGAACATCATGTCATCTGAAAACATGTGAGCGCCTTTTAGTAAACAAAATACTAAAAGATGAACTTCGTATGTCAGCAATAGATACTTGGCGTTGTGGCAGTGTTGCGGAAAATCAGTTATTTGGTGTGTACTGAGCTGTTTCTTAGCTATTCGTGTACTCACGTTCGTTGGATGGTATGTAGCTGCTTTTAGATACAGAAAAAAAAACATTCGCACTATGTTTCTGATCCAGATCATTACGCCATCTTGCTGCTCGCGTGTGCCGCGAGAGGTGTATCGCATGTGGCGAGAAAGGCTATGAAAAACTGCAGCGCGAATTACGACGACTTCTGTTCATTACTTATGTCTTGTGTGTGATGGGGAAGTGGTTCTTTTATGTCTGTGTGCTTTCTGTTCTGTGTTGTTGTTCAGTTCTCTCAGAGCAGTATAGAGTGTGTTGTTACAAAGTGTTGTGTTTTCGTTTATTTCATTTTCCCCTTCGACTATAGCCTTTTGTATTTAGTAATTTTCTTCTTTTGTTAGTTGTCGGTATAGACTGATGCCGTTTCTCAGAATGTGTACATCGTTTTCGATATTATCAATATGACATGTTCACATGCTTGAATTATCTCAGACTTTTACTTTTACCTACGCATAGAGGTTTCAGCTTATGACTGCCCGATTTATTTGTAGTACAGAAGAGGGCCATTCTGTCTTTACTGACTTTCTAACCCATTTTATTTCCAATTTTTTTCATATCTAGCTTTCTAGTTGGAAGCAATCGGTAATAAAGCGGCATTTCATCACGATTAAACACTTGATGATCATTTAAATTTTCTTGTATCATCATTTTGTGTAAAACATCAGGAACATGTGAAGCAGATTCACTGTCACAACAGCTTGCTGCTTCTTCAATAGTCGTATGACGAATCCCATGGCGACATTTCTTTCTTGAAAATCATCAGCTGGAAGGTACAAAATGTTTGTTGCCATGTAACAGTTGGATCTTAATACTGCGGCTACAGCTTTGCTTCCGCCGTTTTTCCTCAAAGTACGAGGCTTTATTGTGAGCATCTTGAAAAAATTTACATTTCAAGGTATTGGACATCGCTGGCCACTACTTTCTCCCATCTTTCGGGCAGTATACGAATCCCGCGGCGGAAGATCTGGGTGTCTTTCGAGAAGATCTATGCATCGATCCAATTTTGCAATTGTTCATATGACAGGAAGCGCTGGCCAGACAGATCATGTGCCATTGAATTAAAAAGTTGCTAGTCAAATGGAAGTCTGGAGAGTCCGGCGGGTTGGGTAGGACTCGGCATTTCAACGTTTCCAGGTATGTTTTGGTGGGTTTTACGACGTGGGGTCGAGCACTGTCATGCTGCAAAATCACCTTTTCATGTCTATTGCTGTAGTGTGGCCGTTTGTCCTTCAGTGATCGGCTCAAACACATCAGTTGGTTTCGATAACGATGTCCTATGATTGTTCTCGTCGGTTGCAGTAGCATCGAAAGCATTTTCTTTTGCTCAACGATGCTGGTTTTCAAATTCAAAATCACCGTTCTTGAAACATTGAAACAATTTTCTGCGAAGTTCTGTCGCTAATAGGCGTCTCATAATACGTCTTACCCAGCTTTTTATGAGCCTCAGCCGCAGATTTATTCAAATCAAAGCAGAAATTTAAAGTATCCCTCAGATGGCGAGAATTTGGGCTCGTAAGTTGACATATTCAGTCGAGAATAACTTTGAGATGCAATCAAAAATCGACTAATATTTTGATGGCGTTATGTTCTCAAATGCCTAAGCTTACTGTATGACACTTACGACCTACGACTTGCACCACTACTTTCCTCTAATGGCGTCTACTGCAAAACGGTGGAAGCAAAGTTGTAGACCTAATAATTGGCCCAGAAAGCGACACACCTCCACTTCTCTTTATTAAAACACACCTACAAAGGCATTCATAAAGCTCACTGTCTTTTCCTAGTTTAGTTCTTATTCTGTCCATTCCAACATCACTTTCAACACTATCTAAGTTTATTCTCGTCTTTCATCCACGCCCTGACAATTTCTTCAGGTGCACCACACTTGCTTGATGAACTAGATTTGGTCTTAATATCCTTCATATGATCTAATCTGATCCTTTACTCACATAATACACTTTCCGTTTCTGTGACATAACATGCACACAGATATGTAGACAATGGATGAACAATTTCCTATCCCAATTATCGTTGTTCTAATTTCGATTATTGCCAAACACTATTTCATGGTCATTTTGTTGACTGCATTACATTGTTTACTGTCAGTATTCAAAGCTTCTGTCCAGCAACAATGACAATATGTTGGTAAGACAGACGAAAGGTTGAGTTTAATTCTGTCTATCTGTTTTGATTATTTCAGAGTAAGTGTGGAGGTTGATGTTTTTACTCATGTTGATGAAAGGTTATAGTAATAAAAGGATTAATGCAAAAAGAGACTGTAAAATGATTAAGTGAAACCTAGCAATGCTTATGTACCTACTTCAAACTGTGATCATTGTAGCAGAACCATTAATAAGAGTGACATTTTACATAAAAGCAGAAAACTGGAACCGCTTGATAAAGGATTAAAATATGTTTAGTATCAAACCAACATTCAACCAAAAGGATGTTGCAGAACTGTTTTCTTGTGCTAAATTTGGGTTTGACTCGCTTAAAATAGATACAAAAGAACAAACTACCAAAGCATGTAAAATGGGTGACATAGTCGATAGAAATGTGGATGCCAGATGTAGGGATACCTCAACGGACCAGAGGATTCTGAATGACATTAGTAAAATCTAAAATATAATGACACACTAGTGATTAAAGCAGACAAAGGCAGCACAGTAGTGATTATGCATAAAAACGATTATCTAGAAAGTGGAAGGATTTTTAAATGCCAGCATAATTAAGATATCAAACAGTATGTAACAGCTGCGAAGCAACTTTCTCAAAGTTTGAAATGATTAGAATCGGACTTGACATCAAAGCTTTTTCAACCTCTAAAATAAGAATTGACATTCCTTTGCCAACTCAAATTTCACTGCTTTCTTTAGCAGTTATGTAGATGGCTATGCAACATCTGTGAACCATTTCATGAAACATCTGTAATAGGAGGCCAGCCCCAAAAAATGATTGTAATTCCTAGCTTGTTAGGAAACAGAATGCCTTGTACTGCTTGCGTTGGCCTGGGTCCATCTTAATCCCCATCTGACTAACGACACTCTTAAATAACTAACTTCCCTCGATACAAAATGACACTTCTCAGTGCTTAATCTAAGATGTGCAGCATATAACCGCATAAAGCCTTACTTTAACCATTGTATATGCCCCTTTATATCCCTCGGGAACACAACTATATCATCAAGGTACACCACAAACTGAAAAGATTTCAGGCTCGTCAATACCCTGTCCAACAACTGATGAACTGTTGTTGATGAATTTTGAATCCAAATGGCATCCTTTGGCATTGGTAATGACCCAGGGAACTGAGAACACTATCATTCCCTGGCCCTTTGGAACAACCTCTAACTGATGGTATCAACCACTCAAATATGTCATAGAGAAGTACTACCACTGCACAAAATTATCAGTGGGTACAGCATACACATCTGTTATTGTTTAACTGTGCAGATATTAATAGTTGAAACAAACATACTTTTCTGAACCGTTTGTAAATTTTTTGGTACAACAGCAATTTAGAGCTCTCTTCTATTATTCCACAGGCTTGATGATGGTTAATGAAGTCCTTCATAATTGCATGAAAATGTCGAGATATATGATATACTTTTTGATATACCACTTCTTTTTTATCTGTTGGAATTTTTGCATTATGGATGCTGCTGGAAGTAGACCCTGTGAATTAAGTACATCTTTGGAGTCAAGTCACAACTTTTCCATATCTACACTCTCAGATCTCGTTAGATGCTACAGCTTCATATATAATAGTGGTTTGTGTATGACCATGGATCCCACATGACATGCCCCAATCATACTCAACTAGCACATCTAAATTCGCTACCAGCAGCCTTTGGGCAGTTTCACCTCATGATGACCAAAATTCTCTAAAACCACTCTTCCACTACCTCCGTACTGAAAGCATACAATGCTTCTTCAAACATAACAATGTGATTCGTCCAATAAATCATTCGCTTCTAATGGTTTCACTACACGCAACGTGTCAACTGGTAGCTCCAGCCCCACACTCATCCGAAGCAACTTCTCAGTGCCTCCTGGCACTATATCAATAGAACGAGCGTCAGTGTTTCTGTTTGCAGTTTAAACGATTTGTCCTTTAAGTAGAAACGCCTTCTCTAGCTGGAACATCACTCCTCCAAGTTCTACCACGCGTCGCCAGAGATCAGTTTTGGCACTCTATGTGGACAGAAAGTGAAACTCCAGGACTGTGTCGTAAACTTTGCTGACCTGAGGCAGACTTCGGATTCACATTTGTGATTAAAGGTTGTCTCTTCCCCCTTGTCTAATCCATCTATAGATTCTACAGTCTCACCTCCAGTGTCCAAGCGCAACACACATTACGTATTGAGGTTGGTGACATTGCCTCTGGGTATTCCCTGATAGTCCAGACCTAAAACACCTTGAGTCTACAGACAAAAACTGTGTTCTATCTCTGTAGCTTACCTTATGGCAACATGTAGGAGTTTTGAGTTACTTGTCTTAACCCTTCTAGATATGATGGGTGGCAGGCCTCTTAATAAGGCATCTAGTGCCTTGTATTCAGCTTCTTTGAGTATAATCCTATTTGCCTCATTCCTTTCCCGCAGCTGTAAATCTGTACATTAACTTTTGATTTACTTTCAGAAATATTCCCACCATCTCATAGCGTTTCTTCTTTATTTCACTTTATGTCCCGTCTTGAGTTGGCGTCTGATTTATCGCCCATTCCTGCCGGAAGAATATTTGTCATGCACTAGAGATATATATCTTACACTGAAATATTAATGGCACGCTATAGCAAACTACACCACTCTAGCATTAGAGCATATTTAAGTGGAGAACCGTGTAGCCTTTGGAAAGTGTTTGTGTTCCACATTATTTCTCTCTTTCCAATATCTTCTTGGCAGTCCACTAAACACTGGAACAATACTTCAGAATCGGAAGCACAGTTGCCTTAACATAAAAGCTATGGCTGTCTGGAGCTCAATCATGCATAAACTACATGTTTCTTCTTAACCATCTGTTATATCATCACAACACTCTCATTCCTGCTATATGCCAATAAGGGGTGCTAACCTCCACGAGATGGGCACATCTGACGAGATCTTGTGTAATTGGATGGGAGCTGTCACTAAGACAGGTGCAGAACAGCCTTCACTGCAGTTACAGACTCAGCTTTCTTTGTTCCATCATGTTGTGGGGTGGCAAGTTAGTTATATTAATAATAATAGAAGGAAATATTAGAGTGTTTGTTGTTGGCCATCTTTTACGAGAGCCTGGAAACTATTTCTGTGGTCAGCCAGAAAGCGATGGAGAACATACTGACCATACTTCCCAGACTGCAAGTAAATATTCTTGTGCAGCCGACTGAAAGAAATGTTTCTATTCTCTGTTTGCTTTGCAGGATCAGGACTATGATTGTAAATGAAGATTTGGAGTTCTGATTGATTTATGTATTTGATAAATTTTCACATGCACAACATTGTTATCTTCACTATGTTAATACTGACAATAAACTTCTCTATCCCAAACAGCATTATGAGCAATTCAGAGGCGACTTCAGCAATAAGTTTCTACCAAATTGTCTTTAGTCCTAACTAACTACTGGTAAGCAAAATAAATGCTCTCCACAAAAGTGGAAAATAGTTGTCTCCATTAACCACATGGATTTGTTATCCTTATGGGTGTCACACTAACAGTTACGTCTGCGAAATCTAAGCGATTCAGGATGGTGTACAGTCCTCGAGAGTTCACTTTCTGTTATCACTGAAAATAGGTGTGGTGGCTGGGTGTAAAGTGAAGCCTAGACTTACCTCTCAGGCTGTATTTACATATTAAGCACAGTGGATGGCAAGGGAACACCTGCTGTCATCCACCCTATGCCCACAGTAGCAGCAACTAAACAGCTGCTTTCTCAGACATATAGTATTTTATAATCCTGTTGTGTTTAGAATCTTCATAATTTTTGTATGCATGTAGTTAAGTCAGTTAAAATCACAGATAAAGTTTTACCCCCCTGTATTTAAATTTTGCCATCAAGAAGTTCAGAACGGAACTGATAGTAGAACCTGACCTCTCAACTAAATCTTTAAGAGACATTGTATTTGCTTTTAATTACATCCACGCCCGCGTGAAGAGTTCGACAGAGCACTGAAAGACCTGAGTCGAAACAAGGCCCCCAGAGTAGACAACATTCCAATAGAACTACTGACAGCCTTGGGAGAACCAGTCCTGACAAAACTCTACCATCTGGTGAGCAATATGTATGAGACAGGTGAAATACCCTCAGACTTCAAGAAGAATATAATAATTCCAATCCCAAAGAAAGCAGGTGTTAACAGATGTGAAAATTACCGAAGTATCAGTTTAATGAGTCACAGCTGCAAAATACTATCTCGAATTCTTTACAGACGAATGGAAAAACTGATAGAAGGCGACCTCGGGGAAGATCAGTTTGGACTCCGTAGAAATGTTGGAACACGTGAGGCAATACTGACCCTACGACTTATCTTAGAAGAAAGATTAAGGAAAGACAAACCTACATTTCTAGCATTTGTAGACTTAGAGAAAGATTTTGACAATGTTGATTGGAATACTCTCTTTCAAATTCTGAAGGTGGCAGGGGTAAAATACAGGGAGCGAAAGGCTATTTACAATTTTTACATAAAGCAGAAAGCAGTTATAAGAGTCGAGGGGTATGAAAAGGTAGCAGTGGTTGGGAAGGGGGTGAGACAAGGTTGTAGCCTATCCCCGATGTTATTCAATCTGTATATTGAGCAAGCAGTAAAGGAAACAAAAGAAAAGTGCGGAGTAGGTATTAAAATCCATGGAGAAGAAATATAAACTTTGAGGTTCGCCGATGACATTGTAATTCTGTCAGAGACAGCAAAGGACTTGAAAGAGCAATTGAACGGAATGGACAGTGTCTTGAAAGGAGGATATAAGATCAACATCAACAAAAGCAAAACGATGATAATGGAATGTAGTCGAATTAAGTCGGGTGATGCTGAGGGAATTAGATTAAGAAATGGGACACTTAAAGTAGTAAAGGAGTTTTGCTATTTGGGGAGAAAAATAACTGATGATGGTCGAAGTAGAGAAGATATAAAATGTAGACTGGCAATGGCAAGGGAAGTGTTTCTGAAGAAGAGAAATTTGTTAACATCGTGTATAGATTTAAATGTCAGGAAGTCGTTTCTGCAAGTATTTGTATGGAGTGTAGCCATGTATGGAAGTGAAACGTGGACGATAAATAGTTTAGACAAGAAGAGAATAGAAGCTTTCGAAATGTGGTACTACAGAAGAATGCTGAAGATTAGATGGATTGATCACGTAATTAATGAGGTGGTATTGAATAGAATTTGGAAGAAGAGGAGCTTGTGACACAACTTGACTAGAAAAAGGGGTCAGTTGGTAGGACATGTTCTGAGACATCTAGGGATCACCAATTTAGTATTGGAGGGCAGCGTGGAGGGTAAAAATCGAAGAGGGAGACCAAGAGAAGAATACATTAAGCAGATGGTACTCAAAATGGGTCAGAAGGCTGTTGGAGAAACAACGAAAAAATCATGTCAAAGTTAAACGAACGCAAAATCTCCAAGACTGGCGATCTTCTACAAAAGTTGGAAATTTATCACGGACATCAATGGGAGGTGCTTGTAATAGTTTCCTCAACGAAATCTTGTCTCGGAAAATGGCAGAAAATCCAAACAGAACGATCTATTGGTACATGGCCAACATGGGTTTAGCAAACACCATTCTTGTGAAACATAACGAGTTTTTTACGTACACAAAGCCCTGTTGATTGCTATTGACAAGGGATTTTCAAATTGATTCCATAGTTCCAGATTTCCAAAAGGCTTTTGACAGTGTATATCACAAACAGCTTGTAGTCAAATTGCGTGTTAATGGAATGTCATCTCAGTTATGTGACTGGATTCGTGATTTCCTGTCAAAGAGGTCACAGTTCGTAGTAACTGACCGAAAGTCATCGAGTATAACAGAAATGATTTCTTGTATTCACCAGTGTAGTGTCATAGGTCCCCTGCTGTTCCTTATCTATATAAACGGTTTAGGAGACAATTTGGTTTGATGATTACGCTGTCTTTTATCATCTAGCAAACTCATCAGAAGATGAAATGAAATTGCAAAACGATTTACAAAAGCTATCTGAATGGTGCGCAAATTGGTAATTGACCCTAAATAATGAAAACAGCGAAGTCGCCCACATGAGTGTTAAAAGAAATCTGTTGAACTTGAGTTATGCAATAAATCAGTCAAATCTAAAGGCGGTACATTCAACTAAATACATAACAATTGTGCTGTCACCGCAAGGCACCACACTTGCTGGGTTGTAGGCTTCAAATCGGCCGCGGTCCGTCAGTACACATCGGACCCGCGAGTCGCCACTCTCGACGCTAGCCACTCGGCTGGTCTTACGAGACAAGCTAGCGCTCTGGCCAGTTCTACAGCCGACTTCAATAGGAATTGTTCACTCGTTATAGCTCCAGAGATCTCATTTGCTGAGGCGTTAGTTAGCATAGCCTTCAGCTGAGTCAGTGGCTACGACCTAGCCAGGCGCCACATACAGTTTATGCATTGACAATTGATCTATATGTGTGAAGCAATCAGAATTGTAAATAAGTATTCGCAGTTCAGTCTATAATTGCACTTGTAAATATCATTGTACAAAGTCAAGATCGAAGTTCACCGCTGATGCTCAATTAAAGCTAAGTATTTAATTGTATTCCTATCTATGGTTAAATGATGATGGCGTCCTCTTGGGTAAAACATTCCGGAGGTAAAATACTCCCCCATTCGGATCTCCGGGCGGGGACTACTCAAGAGGATGTCGTTATCAGGAGGAAGAAAACTGGTGTTCTACGGATCGGAGCGTGGAATGTCAGATCCCTTAAACGGGCAGGTAGGTTAGAAAATTTAAAAAGAGAAATGGATAAGTTAAAGTTCCATATAGTGGGATTCAGTGAAGTTCGGTGGCCTGAGGAACAAGACTTCTGGTCAGGTGACTACAGGGTTATAAACAAAAAATCAAATAGGGGGAGTAGGTTTAATAATAAATAGGAAAATAGGAATGCGGGTAAGCTACTACAAACAGCGTAGTGAACGCATTATTGCGGCCAAGATAGATACGAAGCCCACGCCTACCACAGTAGTAGAAGTTTATATACCAACTAGCTCCACAGATTACGAAGAGATAGATGAAAGGTGTCATGAGATAAAAGAAATTATTCAGATAGTGAAGGGAGACGAAAATTTAATTGTCATGGGTCACTGGAATTCGTCAGTAGGAAAAGGGAGAGAAGGAAACGTAGTAGGTGAATATGGATTGGGGGTAAGAAACGAAAGAGGAAGCCGCCTGGTAGAATTTTGCACAGAGCACAACCAAATCATAGCTAACACTTGGTTCAAGAATCATAAAAGAAGATTGTATACATTAAAGAAGCCTGGAGACACTGACAGGTTTCGGATAGATTATATAATGGTAAGACAGAGATTTAGGAACCAGGTTTTAAATTGTAAGACATATCCGGGGGCAGATGTGGACTCTGACCACAATCTATTGGTTATGACCTGTAGATTAAAACTGAAGAAACTGCAAAAAGGTGGGACTTTAAGGAGATGGGACATGGATAAACTGACTAAACCAGAGGTTCTGCAGAGTTTCAGGGAGTGCATAAGGGAACAATTGACAGGAATGGGGGAAAGAAATACAGTTGAAGAAGAACGGGTAGCTTTGAGGGATGAAGTGGTGAACATAGCAGAGGATCAAGAAGGTAAAAACACGAGGACTAGTAGAAATACTTGGGTAACAGAAATAATATTGAATTTAATTGATGAAAGGAGAAAATATAAAAATACAGTAAATGAAGCAGGCAAAAAGGAATAGAAACGTCTCAAAAATGAGATCGACAGGAAGTGCCAAATGGCTAAGCAGGGATGGCTGGAGGACAAATGTAAGGATGTAGAGGCTTATCTCACTAGGGGTAAGATAGATACTGCCTACAGGAAAATTAAAGAGACCTTTGGAGAAAAGAGAACCACTTGTATGAATATCAAGAGCTCGGATGGAAACACAGTTCTAAGCAAAGAAGGGAAAGCAGAAACGTGGAAGGAGTATATAGAGGGTCTATACAAGGGCGATGTACTTGAGGACAATATTATGGAAATGGAAGAGGATGTACATGAAGATGAAATGGGAGATATGATACTGCGTGAAGAGTTTGACATAGCACTGAAAGACCTAAGTCGAAACAAAGCTCCAGGAGTAGACAACAATCCATTAGAACTACTGACAGCCTTGGGAGAGCCAGTCCTGACAAAAGTCTACCATCTGGTCAGCAAGATGTATGAGACAGGCGAAACTCCTTCAGACTTCAAAAAGAATATAATAATTCCAATCCCAAAGAAAGCAGGTGTTGACAGATGTGAAAATTACCGAACTATCAGTTTAATAAGTCACAGCTGCAAAATACTAACGCGAATTCTTTACAGACGAATCGAAAAACTAGTAGAAGCCGACCTCGGGGAAGATGAGTTTGGATTCCGTAGAAATATCGGAACACGTGAGGCAATACTAACCTTACGACTTATCTTAGAAGCTGGATTTAGGAAAGGCAAACCTACATTTCTACCATTTGTGGACTTAGAGAAAGCTTTTGACAATGGTGACTGGAATAATTTCTTTTAAATTCTGAAGGTGGCAGGGGTAAAATACAGGGAGCGAGAAGCTATTTACAATTTGTACAGAAACCAGATGGCAGTTATAAGAGTCGAAGAACATGAAAGGGAAGCAGTGGTTGGGAAGGGAGTGAAACAGGGTTGTAGCCTCTCCCCGATGTTATTCAATCTCTATATTGAGCAAGCAGTGAAGGAAACAAAAGAAAAATTTGGAGTAGGTATTAAAATCCACGGAGAAGAAATACACTCCTTCCCGCTATTTCCCTAAGGGGCTCCATCACCCGCCTAACGTTGGAGCTCCCAATAACTAATAAACCCCTCCCCCCGTGTGCCTGCTCGGACCTTGTTGATGGAGCAGCCACATGTCCACTCACAGGCAGAGCGGGCGACGCCACACGGCCAGCCTCCAAATTGACCCTCCGCCTCGTGCGCCGCGAACGCCGCTGATCCCGCCACTCCCCTTGGGGAGAGGGTGGCCCAACCGCGCCCAGTACCCGCGAAAATGTCTCGACACGAGGGACAGTGGGTGAAGCATGTAACACCTGAGGAGTACCTTGCGACGCACCAGACTCCCCACTGCCGCTACACTCCGAGGCAGCAGCCTGAAGACGGCTGACCGCGGCCATCAACACGTTCAGCTGTTCGCGAACAGTGGCCAGCTCCTCCTGCGTCCGTACACAGTAGTCACACATCCTATCCATCCTAAGGAATCAATTTACTGAAGAGAGTTAATCAACCTTTAACTAGACTACTAATTCACTGAAGGCGGCTGTTTATTAACTGTGGTTCCTAGCCACTTCTTGTAGAAACAATGAAAATAGCACTACCTGTCTCTGGACTGTATTGAAAACCAACACTAGCACTACTGGCACTATGGTTGACTAAAGGGACTCTCTCTGACTGTATTCAAAACAAACACGAAATCTATGGAACTACACTCCTGGAAATGGAAAAAAGAACACATTGACACCGGTGTGTCAGACCCACCATACTTGCTCCGGACACTGCGAGAGGGCTGTACAAGCAATGATCACACGCACGGCACAGCGGACACACCAGGAACAGCGGTGTTGGCCGTCGAATGGCGCTAGCTGCGCAGCATTTGTGCACCGCCGCCGTCAGTGTCAGCCAGTTTGCCGTGGCATACGGAGCTCCATCGCAGTCTTTAACACTGGTAGCATGCCGCGACAGCGTGGACGTGAACCGTATGTGCAGTTGACGGACTTTGAGCGAGGGCGTATAGTGGGCATGCGGGAGGCCGGGTGGACGTACCGCCGAATTGCTCAACACGTGGGGCGTGAGGTCTCCACAGTACATCGATGTTGTCGCCAGTGGTCGGCGGAAGGTGCACGTGCCCGTCGACCTGGGACCGGACCGCAGCGACGCACGGATGCACGCCAAGACCGTAGGATCCTACGCAGTGCCGTAGGGGACCGCACCGCCACTTCCCAGCAAATTAGGGACACTGTTGCTCCTGGGGTATCGGCGAGGACCATTCGCAACCGTCTCCATGAAGCTGGGCTACGGTCCCGCACACCGTTAGGCCGTCTTCGGCTCACCCCCCAACATCGTGCAGCCCGCCTCCAGTGGTGTCGCGACAGGCGTGAATGGAGGGACGAATGGAGACGTGTCGTCTTCAGCGATGAGAGTCGCTTCTGCCTTGGTGCCAATGATGGTCGTATGCGTGTTTGGCGCCGTGCAGGTGAGCGCCACAATCAGGACTGCATACGACCGAGGCACACAGGGCCAACACCCGGCATCATGGTGTGGGGAGCGATCTCCTACACTGGCCGTACACCACTGATCGTCGAGGGGACACTGAATAGTGCACGGTACATCCAAACCGTCATCGAACCCATCGTTCTACCATTCCTAGACCGGCAAGGGAACTTGCTGATCCAACAGGACAATGCACGTCCGCATGTATCCCGTGCCACCCAACGTGCTCTAGAAGGTGTAAGTCAACTACCCTGGCCAGCAAGATCTCCGGATCTGTCCCCCATTGAGCATGTTTGGGACTGGATGAAGCGTCGTCTCACGCGGTCTGCACGTCCAGCACGAACGCTGGTCCAACTGAGGCGCCAGGTGGAAATGGCATGGCAAGCCGTTCCACAGGACTACATCCAGTATCTCTACGATCGTCTCCATGGGAGAATAGCAGCCTGCATTGCTGCGAAAGGTGGATATACACTGTACTAGTGCCGACATTGTGCATGCTCTGTTGCCTGTGTCTATGTGCCTGTGGTTCTGTCAGTGTGATCATGTGATGTATCTGACCCCAGGGATGTGTCAATAAAGTTTCCCCTTCCTGGGACAATGAATTCACGGTGCTCTTATTTCAATTTCCAGGAGTGTATTAATAGCACTCGACAATTAAAGCTTCCTAAAAGCAAATACACACGGAAGAAGAAGTGACAAGTAAGATAAATACAGTTAATACTTAATTTAAGGTAGCTCGCTGCACAGCAGACGTGAAGTAGGTGGCAGTTACGACGACACTGACACGACTAGGTTTAAGTGTCAGGAAGTCGTTTCTAAAAGTATTTGTATGCAGTGTAGCCATGTATGGAAGTGAAACATTGACGATAAATAGTTTGGACATGAAGAGAATAGAAGCTTTCGAAATGTGGTGCTACAGAAGAATGCTGAAGATGAGATGGGTAGATCACATAACTAATGAGGAAGTATTGAATAGGATTGGGGAGAAGAGAAGTTTGTGGCACAACTTGACTAGAAGAAGGGATCGGCTGGTAGGACATGTTCTGAGGCATCAACTCAGGAGGGTAAAAATTGTAGAGAGAGACCAAGAGATGAATACACTAAGCATATTCAGAAGGATGTAGGTAGCAGTAGGTACTGCGAGATGAAGAAGCTTGCACAGGATAGAGTAGCATGGAGAGCTGCATCAAACCAGTCTCAGGACTGAAGACCACAACAACAACAACAACAACAACAACAACCTGTCTACTAACTTTCTAATCACCTAAGATGTTCCAGACACATCCCGTTTAGTATAGTTCATTGATCCTTATGTCCGTCTACGTGATCAACGTGTGCAATTAATGGCCACACCTCTTGATCAGACTAAGAGTGAAATTGCGTGACTCAGCCGGGCCACCGTTTTTCCATGAGGCTCATAGTTCCGCCTCATACACAACAATTGCAATAACGAAAATTTAAATAGGAAAGATCACACAAAAAATGTTATGGGTGTAAGTAGGCTGTTTAGGCTTTCTTTTCTACCTGAGCGTCTGAAAAGGCTTGTTCTCCAGGTGTCTGACACACCTGGGTGCCCACGTCGCATTATGTGCAGGTGGTCACTTAACTTTCTTACGGAAATATTTACGACAGCAGTTTCCGCTACAGTGACAGTCTCATATAAAAACATTTCATAGGTCAAGAATTTTATTGACATAAACATACCTCAACAGCATAATACACATCGTCGTCGTAAAAATAACATCATAACACCTCAGTCAAATGTCAAAAACGTCGTAGCTTCCTCCAATGATTTCAAAACCTAAAGAAAATTCTCTGCTCATTTCAGTAGTGTCATCTACCTCAAACGTACTTTAAAAATTATACTCCCTTACCAAATACATCATTCAAAGTTCTCATAGTATCACAATGGTTCCAAAAAAATATGAACAGTGCACAAAGTACAGACAAAGTACAATTTCTTAAGTGTGAAGTAATCCAACTCTGTAATTGCGTAAACATGTGTCACTGACGTAGTAAAAGGATGTTTGTTTCTCTGTTAAATGATCAGATAGGTGTGTAATTTATGTGTTAGAGAAATATGGTACCGATGTGTAAAGTTGTATAAGCAAATACCATATTAGCTAGGGCTCCTTGTGCTTGCCAAACACATGGTACACAAAGTAGGCGTGTACCCCCCTGAGGTTTATTGTAATTGTATCCTCAGGTATTACAGCTTACAGCAATGAAATGAAATGTGTCACGAAAAACTTTCTTTGTAATTCAAAAATCTCTAAAAATAAATGTCTTAAGTACAAAATTAATCACTCAAATACGTGTCCAGTAGCGCTAAATGTGCGTCTTGCTCTAAGATAATCTCTGGGGAGTGTCGTAGTTATTGTCCTCCGAAAGCTAAGTTCTGCAGAAGTCAATGTACTTACCTCATGATACACAAAAGTGAAATGCTTTGCGTATAGATATCATACTTATTACGCTTATTGCCGTGATGAGGAAAGTACTGTGCTGTAACGTATTGTTGTCCTACGGAAAAGGCTGTCTCCTTGTAGCAATAGCACAAAAGTCACCACTAAAACATGTTTTACTTTACAGAAGAATTCAGAAAAACTGTGCAGATATCAAACAGATACACCGCAAAAGCAACATTGTAAATTGTCACTCATTAGTAACGTCGTGATATAATCGTGTAGCTGTCACACAAACCAACCACTGTGTCATCTGGCATTTCACAGAAAGCACCTCAAATCCAGAATCCACTCGTAAGCAAACCAAAATGTTGCATGTTAACAGTTTCTTAAGTCTGACAAATTGTACAAGTAGCGTGAAGTGAAAATTGCAAAGACTAAGTTAAAAAGCAAATTATCTGTTAATAAATGGTTTGACATGAGAAATGTGGTGTAAACCTTTACTCTTCCTAGTACGCAGAGTTTCAACTTCAACGCAATTATCATGTGGTATACGTCGGTAAAGAATACGGGAATTTTGCTCAAGGTTAGCGTCAATGTTATTTTTCCCTGAGCCAGCGGGCGCACGCGGCTGCCTGCGGTGTGAGTCATTGTCTGTTTCTTTGTTGGCGCGCGCCGTTATTGGGATTAGGAGGCCGAACTTCCACAAATTCGCCTTGCCGAGAGGGCCCAGCTCTGTTTAAAGCTCGCCAGTTCTGATGGAATTCAGGTCTGTCGTTATGTCGGTAGTTGACATAGTTTCTTGTTTGTCTGTTACGTGGTGGAGAATTTCTCCTTGAATCGTAACTACGCGCTGGACCGTTGTGTCTAAAGTTATTCTGTCTCCCTTGATAATAGTTATTTTGGTTCCCATATTGTCTGTTTCTCTGATTGTCTCTGTGATAGTCATTACTGCGGAGAGGTGATCTTTCCCTGTAATTATTACTACTCTGCCAACGGTTGTCATACGGGTGGTGTCTGTTTTGGTCACGATTTGCGTTGTAAGAATAGACTTGTCGTGTCCAGTTATTATTTCTGTCGTCACGGAATTGTGACGGATGTGACCTGTAGTGATTGATTTCCTGTTTTCGCATCCCACGACTGTCTGTGTCAATTTCCAGTTCTTGTAACAGTCCCTGAAAAGCTTCAATGTCGTCTTTGCAACGTCCTGCCAAAATAATGTGTCGTAAATGTTCAGGCAGTTTGATTAAGCAAATGCGGATGAGTTCTGAGGGGCTGTATGGGTTTGATAGGTACTGATTCTTGTGCAACATGTCTTCAAAATATTTGACAAGACTGGAAAATTCAGATTGTTCAAAGTGTTTCATCATCATGATGCTATGTTTTACGCGGTCTTGTGTAGCTTGAGACCAATATGCTGAGAGGAAGGCATGGTAAAATTCTCCTTCACTGTGGCAATCGTGAATGACCGATCGCATTCTTACAGCTGGTTCATTCTCCAAGTAGCCATACATAAATTCTAATCTGTGTTCTAATGACCAGTTGGGAGGAAAACAATGAGAGAATTGATGGAGCCACGCTTGTGGATGAATGTCGTTGCCAGAATTCTTAAATGTTTTGAATTTACGTGTAGTAATGAACAGCTTATAGTCAAAATCATCATGTCGGCGAATCACATATCGGTCATTGTTACGTCGTGTCGGCGGTTCCATCTCAAAATTCGGTGCACCTTGCCAATTCCTTTCATAATTACCGAAATGCTCTGTGTTATTATATTGTGGCTTTTCCGTATTTCTATGTCCCTCTTCCAGTATTGGGGCGCGAGTGTCCTCTGAAATACGTAATTCTTGTATCACCTGCGTCAACTGATCTTGTACTTCCCGGATTTCTCTTTTATACTGTGTATTAATTTGATTTTGATTTTGTTTGAATTTTCTTATTTGTTCATAGTCTTCTGTGTCAGTGAAGGCTACGGGTCTTGTGTCATTCAGATCATCATCTACCTTTGTAGATAAGTTAGTGACCTGATCCGAAAGTTCGGCTACTTTCTCTGATAATGAACTAATTTCCCCCATGTGTCTTTCTACTGTGTCCTTTAAGTTTTCCTGAGTTTTTGCAAGTTGCGTAACCGAATCGGTAGATGCAACTGAGTCCATTTTAGCTTGCAAGGTCTCATGATTTTCATGAACAATGGTTTGCAGTTCTTTTATGGCTGCTTCGTGATTCTGTAATACATTCTCATGACGCGAAAAAATAGGTTGGAAATGCTCACAAATTTGTGTTTTTACGTCATTACAGACTTTCTGACATTTCGATTCTATTTTATGTAACTCAGTAGTTAAATCTTCACGTGTTTGTTCAAGCATATGTTCCACTGAGTCTAACTTTTGAAGCTTTTGTTCCATTGTGTCTAACTTTTGAAGCTTTTGCTGTGTTTGTCTCTGATTTTGTTCCATTGTGTCTAACTTTTGAAGATTCTGTCCCATTTGTTTCTGATTTTGTTCAAGCGTTGTGTCTAACTTTTGTAGCCTTTGTCCCATTTGTTGCATTAACTGTAATAACAATGCACTGGTGTCTGAAACATGTTCCTCAGTGCTTTTCGGCAGTGAATTTGCACCGGCAACATTCACATTTTGACAAGCGGAAAATGTGTCTTGACTCATTTGAGAAAACGGTGAGGACGCAAAACCTGAATCTACAGTATTTGCAAAATTGTGTCCTATCATTTCGGATTCCTGAGGCGAGCTGTTGCCGACCGATCGATCGACAATGCTTCCCTGTTCACTACCTGTTTCACTGCCTACGCCATTGTCTGACGCCCGCTCCATTTCCCTATGCACAGTTACCAAATTACTACTTTGAATATTAGTTAATTCACTACCCAGTGGTGCTGATAAGCTACGCTCGTCGTCACTATTATTTCTCAATTTAGTTTGGAGCCTAGTGTTACGTTTTTCACACGCCATTATTGTCACAATATTTCACACGACAACACAGAAAAGCACAACTTGAATAGCAAAAACAAGAGAACACATTAACATAGCACTGAAAATAATATCTAGTTAATTGCAGCAGCGAAATACATGCATGCCACAACTGTTTTACTGTACAACAATGAAAGACTGCAACTACAAAGGAGATTCTCTCTACAATTACGCGCTAGCAATAAACAAAAGCTACACTAAATACACAGACTACAAGAAAAAAATCAGAAGATTCCAGTGAGGTATCCTAGGCTAAGGGTCGACATATGAAACGTCCCCTTTGAACAATTTATACACGACTGTGCTTAACCTGACACACAATATTATTTAGCGCAACGCAATCTGACTTTCAATAACCCCTACAAAACAATGGCCCTGACTAACTTTAACCTATACCTTTTACAAATCACTTACCTCACAAAAATCTTCGCTACTCAAGCTACTGCAAAACAGCGAGCGCCACTACTGCCAGCTAAATAAAAGATTCAAACCACTGAAGGTACTAACTACTGATAGGGATAGTTAGCAAATGAAAGATATTAATAGAGAACAAACAATGTATTTACCTTAATATTCATAATTGACATTCAGTCTTACAGATTATCAAAACTCCGCCATCTCTCTCCCCACGTCCACCACTGCTGGCGGCTCACCTCCAACTGCCCAGCGCTACGCGCTGTTCGCATCCAGCTATAGCAGTTCATGACAACAATGGCAGACAACAATGCAAACTAGCCACATACTGCACACAGCACAGCCAGTGATTTTCATACAGAGTGCTATGTAACGTTGCCAATAAAAAACATAAACAGCAAACTTACATAAAGAAAGCCTAAACAGCCTACTTACATGGGTAAGGCAAACCGAAGACTTTGTTTTATTGGCAAAAGATACACAAAATGTAAGTAATCTACTACGCAGACAGCATACACTACGCTTGCCGTATTATTTGGAGTACTGCTGTGCAGTGTGAGATCCTTACTAGATAGGATTAACGGAGTGCCTCGAGAAAGTCGAAAGAACAGTACCACATTTTGTATCACTGAGAAATAGGGGAGAGAGTATCAAGACATGTTACAGGATTTGGGGTGGACGCCATTAAAACAAAAGCGTTTTTCCTTGTGGCAGGAGCTTCGCGCCAAATTTCAGTCACCAGCTTTCTCCTACGAATACAAAAATATTTTGTTGATACATACGAAGTAACGATCGTCATAATAAAATAAAGAAAGCTGGAGGTCGCGCAGAAAGATATATTGCTTGTTCTTTCCATGTGATGTTCAAGATTTGAATAATACGGAATTATTGTGAAAGTGGTTCTAGTGACCCCATGCCAGGCACTTAAGTGTGAGTCGCAGAATACTCATGTGGATGTCACCATCTGTGTGTTCCGAGATGTCGGTTCATACAGACAAGCAGGGTGTGGCCTCTTCACAGGGACAGTGAGTGACTCTGGAATTTCCCATATAACAGAAAGTGACCACTGGTTGCTTTGTTTGGGACCGTCAGATCAAAGGATGCTGATATCCAATTCCTGGTCGATGGCATTAAGCAAGGTGATCTGTAATGGTGTGTTCTGATCTATGTGGTGGCGCCCTGACACTAGACACAAATGTGGGATACCCCCAAACGATGGCTGCTATTCCACTCTTCTTTCCATTTATGATCTGTAGACCACTTTTGCAGGGTTAAATGTCAGTGTGTGTGTGTGAGTGTGTGTGTGTGTGTGTGTGTGTGTGTGTGTGTGTGTGTGTGTGGAGGAAAGGGGGGCATAGATGTCTCTAAAGACTGGTTCAAAGAAGACAGGGGCAGAGCATTTTATCTATAGGAAATTCCATGACATGAGGGAGTCACGTGATGCGTTCAGAGAAAGTACAAGCAGACCAGCCTCCTCTGGTTCGTACAGGCAGGATGCCGTATCCCCAACCGCCATTGTGGCATTAGCGCATTTCCAGACCAGCGGTTGTCGAACATCGAAAATTCACCTAAAATTCCAGCCATTTTTCTTGTCTGTAGGACAGTGCTTCGAAATCAGTTTTTTTGTCACCTTCTGTTGTGAGTTTCGACGTATGTCATGAACTTTCACATTTGTAATTGTTCTGATTTTCCTGTCTGTGCTTGGATACCAGTGCCCTTCGAAAAGTGAGAGTGCTTTAATGTCCTCAATTCCAGCAGCATATGTAAACTAAACCCAATGAGCATTTTCATGAGCGATCGGAATAAAAGACCACCAGAATTCTTTAAATATTCCATACAGTCTTGGCACTCACAAATTGTTTAAGTAAACAGTATTCCATACACTGCAGTCTATTTCCCCATGAATTCCTTATTAAATAAATAAACTATATCCATGGATTGCCTTGTGTCCCATAAACCGTCAAAATAAACAATATTCCACACATTGCTTTCTCTTCAAGAAATTGTTTGAGCAATAATCGAGACACTTCAATCGATTGCCCACCAATTGACCAATTTCCAGGTGAGCGAGGGCTGGGGGAGGGTTGGGGATTTCCCAGAGGAAAATTCATACTGATATTGTAGGAGGGGGCTGTTCTAACAACTTAGACCTGAAAGTGTATTTGTATCAGCGAGGAGGAGGAGGAGGGTTACAGGTTTCCAAAGGAGTTGGGAAGAGGAAGGGAGGGGGATATGAGTGGGAGGGTTGTAAGGAAAATTTTATCACGATGAATTATCCCCAGAGTCATAATCCACTTAGCAGGACAATACGTTAAGGACCTGTCAATCAAAAGAAAACAATAGGTTTCCCCTTAATACATATTTACCCCTGAATGTATGCAACCCATCCAAATTTTGCTCATACCAGGCTTGCACTATTACTTAGAGGTGTTTCTCTAGCCGCTACTACTTCGAAACAGGGGCCTCTGCTGTTCAGTGCCCCCTCTGCAGCGATCAGCGTCACGCGTCTTTCCATACTGACGATTCGAGATTTGTTGCAGTTCGACATGGACATGAAGGCCATGGGCCACGGAGGCCTCCCCACTGCTACATGCTTTTGCCAGTTCACTGTTGCCTAAGCCCCAGCTGTAATCCGCTCCACTTCTAAAGCATTGCCCTACTGTAGACAAGAACTTGGAATCCACGTTACGTTTCTCTTACTTGCCTAGGCAAAGTATGCTGTGAGAGTCCTGCTCTTTGAATAGCTATTCGGTACTTGCTTTTATGACACAGTACGTAAAGCATTGGCTGTTACCCACACTTCCCCATCAGAGTCCCACTATCTCCATTTCATGACTAAATACCTACTGTAGTACATTTTATTTGGGTTGTAGTAATCAGCGCAGCGCTTAGCTGAATGAATTAATTGAAATTTTTAAGCCTAAAGTAACATCATAAAATTAACTACACTCCTGGAAATGGAAAAAAGAACACATTGACACCGGTTTGTCAGACCCACCATACGTGCTCCGGACACTGCGAGAGGGCTGTACAAGCAATGATCACACGCACGGCACAGCGGACACACCAGGAACAGCGGTGTTGGCCGTCGAATGGCGCTAGCTGCGCAGCATTTGTGCACCGCCGCCGTCAGTGTCAGCCAGTTTGCCGTGGCATACGGAGCTCCATCGCAGTCTTTAACACTGGTAGCATGCCGCGACAGCGTGGACGTGAACCGTATGTGCAGTTGACGGACTTTGAGCGAGGGCGTATAGTGGGCATGCGGGAGGCCGGGTGGACGTACCGCCGAATTGCTCAACACGTGGGGCGTGAGGTCTCCACAGTACATCGATGTTGTCGCCAGTGGTCGGCGGAAGGTGCACGTGCCCGTCGACCTGGGACCGGACCGCAGCGACGCACGGATGCACGCCAAGACCGTAGGATCCTACGCAGTGCCGTAGGGGACCGCACCGCCACTTCTCAGCGAATTAGGGACACTGTTGCTCCTGGGGTATCGGCGAGGACCATTCGCAACCGTCTCCATGAAGCTGGGCTACGGTCCCGCACACCGTTAGGCCGTCTTCCGCTCACGCCCCAACATCGTGCAGCCCGCCTCCAGTGGTGTCGCGACAGGCGTGAATGGAGGGACGAATGGAGACGTGTCGTCTTCAGCGATGAGAGTCGCTTCTGCCTTGGTGCCAATGATGGTCGTATGCGTGTTTGGCGCCGTGCAGGTGAGCGCCACAATCAGGACTGCATACGACCGAGGCACACAGGGCCAACACCCGGCATCATGGTGTGGGGAGCGATCTCCTACACTGGTCGTACACCACTGGTGATCGTCGAGGGGACACTGAATAGTGCACGGTACATCCAAACCGTCATCGAACCCATCGTTCTACCATTCCTAGACCGGCAAGGGAACTTGCTGTTCCAACAGGACAATGCACGTCCGCATGTATCCCGTGCCACCCAACGTGCTCTAGAAGGTGTAAGTCAACTACCCTGGCTAGCAAGATCTCCGGATCTGTCCCCCATTGAGCATGTTTGGGACTGGATGAAGCGTCGTCTCACGCGGTCTGCACGTCCAGCACGAACGCTGGTCCAACTGAGGCGCCAGGTGGAAATGGCATGGCAAGCCGTTCCACAGGACTACATCCAGGATCTCTACGATCGTCTCCATGGGAGAATAGCAGCCTGCATTGCTGCGAAAGGTGGATATACACTGTACTAGTGCCGACATTGTGCATGCTCTGTTGCCTGTGTCTATGTGCCTGTGGTTCTGTCAGTGTGATCATGTGATGTATCTGACCCCAGGGATGTGTCAATAAAGTTTCCCCTTCCTGGGACAATGAATTCACGGTGTTCTTATTTCAATTTCCAGGAGTGTATTTTTTAAATTCAAGTCTCAATGTGCACTGTATTAAATCAGAACTCAGACAACACAATATATTCTCTAAGTCTGGGCATAGGTAGTACTCATTAGACACATTTTAGGGTCTGCTATACCACAATGTCGGAATATTACCACCAGCAGTCTGAATACTTCTTACAGATCAGGCTGGCGCTCTTCTGGTAAGTGGATCGTCCTGATATGTTCCCATTAATGCGTTTCTTTTCTGCAAACCATGAATTACATTATGTTAAATAGTTCAAACTAGACATTCCCTTTATTACTGAAATTGTAGCTGACAGTGCCAGCGTGTAATAATGAATTAGTTATGGATTGTCCGCTGTGTTTCTGCATTTTCAATAATGTACGATTACATTGTGCACTCAGAGACACTGGTATCTTCACAACACGTACTTTGCTGTGCATTGTGAATACGTTCATCCTCCAAAGGGTAAACAAATGACGCCAATGGTTAAAACTCTTCTGTGGCACTCAACTACATTTTACAAGTTGACCTACTGTATGAAAGTCAGCTTTTCCAAAGGCACACTCATCGACTGTATAATGTAAGAAAAGACTAAATCTTTCATATAGTACTCTAGATTCATTTTACAGACATAAGGTAATGGTGCACGCAATGGTTCTGACATGGATCAACTCGTTTGAAATTAGTAATCAATAAGACATTTAGATACAACCGTGACAAGCGTCTAAGTATACAAAGAGTTCTTCTTGTTACAAAATGAATCTGAATATGTAACAAAATATATTTTCTGGTCATTCATGCCAGTTCTATGTTATAATTACACAGATTGCACAATCATAAGAAAGGTTTTTAGAACACATATTTTACACCGCGAAACGTCTCCTTGGGCAGATATGGACTATGGCCACATTTTATTGTTACAAACTGTAGTTTAAAACTAAAGCAATTTCGAAGAGTTAGGGAATGAATGAGAAAGCTCCTGTATCTTCTTGAGGGCCTGAAAGCGAGCATTAGCCAATGATTGCGTGGAACAGAAAAAAGAAATGTAATTGAAAACGCGTGGGTGCCACCGTGACATGCATTAGTGACGGAAGCAGAAGCTGAAACAGTCAAAGGACGAGGTACAATAGAAATCCTTGCGTAACTAATACGGTATTTACCTGAAAAAACGAGAAATCATAAATATATAGCAATGAAGGAAGCAAAAGGGATTTCCTATTGTTGTCCGTCTTCTGACTATTTTGATACTGCTCTTTGTCTTTCCTTTCTGAACCCCCCAATCTTTGTCACCATCTTTCAACATATATTGTTGTCGGTGTTTTACACACGTTACAGTCCACGTCGATTCTGCTGAGAAATTCCTCAATTATTATTTTATCAGTTCACCTACTTTTCAACATCTTTCAATAGCAACGCATCTCAATGCTTCAATTCTCTTCTTTTCTTATTTACCCACAACGAGTTGTACAATTACATTTAGTGCTCTGCTTAGAACACATATCTCACAAACAATGTTGTGTACTCAAACAGTCTCGCAATTGTTTTAAATTTTCGCTTAGGATAACAACATCAGCAGTGAATCTCTTAACTGATATTCTTCCACTGTGTATTTTAATGCTACCCATGAAAGTTCCTTCCGTTCCTATCGTTGCTTTTACAATGTATAGGTTGCAAATGAGGTGTGAAAGCCCGCACCACAACATTTTTAATATGAGTAATTTGTTCAGACACCTAAAAAACGTCGTTGGCAGGGAAGACTAAGTTGCAAGATAGGAGTGGCCAGAGGAGAATAACAAATCTGAAGAATGGTGACTGACTGTGGCAAATGTAGATGGTAGTACAGGAAAATTAAAGAATCTTATGTAAAAAAGAGAATATGTGATATCCGCAACTAAGACGGCAATCCAGCACTGTGTGAAGAAAGGAATGTTGAAACTAGGTCAGAATACAGGATATGGAAAGGACATGAGGCTTATGAATACGATAGTGAAAAGTAGTGGAAGAGAAAGAACATCAGCAATGGTGTGTGATACTGCGAGAGGAATTCGACGCTTAGAAAATGTTTGCTATAGGAGAATATTGAAGGTTAGATGAGAAGGTCGGATAACTAATGTCTAGGAACAGAAATGGATTGGAGTGAAAATAATTTCATGACACATATATAAGAAGGGATCGGCCGGTTGGGCACAACCTGAGGTATCGAGGAACACAGAATTCGCTAATGGTTAAAAATATTGTAAAGGGAGACGAAGATTGGCTACAGTGAGCAAGTTGAAGCACATGTTGGTTGCAGCAACTATTCTGAGACGAAGAGGTTTCCACAGGATAAACTAGTGTGCAGATGTATAGCAAATCATTCTTCAGACTAAAGGTCACAACACAGGAAATAAAAGTACAATAACGCAGGATACGGAAGGTTTACTATACGGCTGCAGGTAATTTGTATGAACTTCAGTGAAACAGAAGAACTGACTTATGAGCAAGTGCGAAACGTGCTAGACTTCGGTACGACAGGGCGAGTACTACATACTCCTCAATAATAATGACGCAATGATCCTTACATGAATCTCAAAACCCTTCCTGTTGTTAAAAGGAGAATGTTTAGAAAGTCTGATTGTATGTCACAGACAGTACGAAGCTTTGAGGAGTTATATCCTCTCCTGTCTTGCATTCCATTGTAGATTACAATGCACTGCGAGTTGAATGCAGTCTTCGTGACTACACGTTCAGAACAGCCATATTGTATGATACCTCGCTTGTAATCGGATTGGAAGTAATTTGTACCACTGCATGATAAAACACTTTTAATCCAGGAACAAAAGTGTTGCCGCAATAATTGCTCTGGATATTAACGTCTCGGTAATTTTCTTTAGAGACGCACTGGTGTTTACAGGTAACGCAGTAACTGACTAGTCTAGGGATAATCTCAGTACGTATCAGACAGTGATAGGCAAAAACATTACTAAAAATTTTCTATTGCGATGGTAAAATAATATATGTATATATAAAACTACAGCACACAGTAATGTGTAAAAGTCTCCGGGATGTAAAATACTACCGGAACAGGCAAACGTGGTGAACAGCTCTCGGCAGACTACAAGGCGACTATGTCTCCATCAAAGGCATATCCCGCTGTACGGTTGAGGTCAATGAAGTTACACTAATGGAAGTTCCATCGAACTGCGAATGAAATTAAAACAGGAATATAAGCGTCCCTTTAAGAGGAAGTGTGTCACAATGAAATAATGAAATTACGATGGAGTGTCTGTCGTGATTTAATTACTAATTACTACTAGGTAGTGTGGATTCTGTGTGCCTCTGCCGATGGCTGCTGCATTTTTCGTTACTGATTTTAATTTCACATTTCAGCGTTAGTGAGCGAACAATATGAATATTCGTTCGCAGTATGTATATCCGTTCGCATTAGCTATCATATTCTCTCTGAGTTACGTCCTACTTTTTTCTTACATACAGACTAGAAATATCAGATTAGCACTCCTGCATTCTTTTGATGTAAATACTAAACTTTTTCATTAAGTTTCAACTAATTTCCAAAGTGAATAATGTGTAGTTATCACGTTGGTTACTGTGTGCCTTTCAGTCTTGAAATGCGCGGAAATGTTACTAAATATGATGACAATCGTGCATAGTGGATTTCAGCTATAGGTAGCGTAAAAAAGAGCAAGAAGCAACCTTCTGTTTAGACTAATGGAGGAGGCAAAGAACGAAAATGGTTCGAAATGTACAGCCTTTCTGCAATGGTGCGGTAAAGAAATGCCTCTGCCGTTTTCAAAACTGCTGTTCTAGCAGTAGCGATGCATTCTACACTCCTGGAAATTGAAATAAGAACACCGTGAATTCATTGTCCCAGGAAGGGGAAACCTTATTGACACATTCCTGGGGTCAGATACATCACATGATCACACTGACAGAACCACAGGCACATAGACACAGGCAACAGAGCATGCACAATGTCGGCACTAGTACAGTGTACATCCACCTTTCGCAGCAATGCAGGCTGCTATTTTCCCATGGAGACTATCGTAAAGATACTGGATGTAGTCCTGTGGAACGGCTTGCCATGCCATTTCCACCTGGCGCCTCAGTTGGACCAGCGTTCGTGCTGGACGTGCAGACCGCGTGAGACGACGCTTCATCCAGTCCCAAACATGCTCAATGGGGGACAGATCCGGAGATCTTGCTAGCCAGGGTAGTTGACTTACACCTTCTAGAGCACGTTGGGTGGCACGGGATACATGCGGACATGCATTGTCCTGTTGGAACAGCAAGTTCCCTTGCCGGTCTAGGAATGGCAGAACGATGGGTTCGATGACGGTTTGGATGTACCGTGCACTATTCAGTGTCCCCTCGACGATCACCAGTGGTGTACGGCCAGTGTAGGAGATCGCTCCCCACACCATGATGCCGGGTGTTGGCCCTGTGTGCCTCGGTCGTATGCAGTCCTGATTGTGGCGCTCACCTGCACGGCGCCAAACACGCATACGACCATCATTGGCACCAAGGCAGAAGCGACTCTCATCGCTGAAGACGACACGTCTGCATTCGTCCCTCCATTCACGCCTGTCGCGACACCACTGGAGGCGGGCTGCACGATGTTGGGGCGTGAGCGGAAGACGGCCTAACGGTGTGCGGGACCGTAGCCCAGCTTCATGGAGACGGTTGCGAATGGTCCTCGCCGATACCCCAGGAGCAACAGTGTCCCTAATTTGCTGGGAAGTGGCGGTGCGGTTCCCTACGGCACTGCGTAGGATCCTACGGTCTTGGTGGGCATCCGTGCGTCGCTGCGGTCCGGTCCCAGGTCGACGGGCACGTGCACCTTCCGCCGACCACTGGCGACAACATCGATGTACTGTGGAGACCTCACGCCCCACGTGTTGAGCAATTCGGCGGTACGTCCACCCGGCCTCCCGCATGCCCACTATACGCCCTCGCTCAAAGTCCGTCAACTGCACATACGGTTCACGTCCACGCTGTCGCGGCATGCTACCAGTGTTAAAGACTGCGATGGAGCTCCGTATGCCACGGCAAACTGGCTGACACTGACGGCGGCGGTGCACAAATGCTGCGCAGCTAGCGCCATTCGACGGCCAACACCGCTGTTCCTGGTGTGTCCGCTGCGCCGTGCGTGTGATCATTGCTTGTACAGCCCTCTCGCAGTGTCCGGAGCAAGTATGGTGGGTCTGACACACCGGTGTCAATGTGTTCTTTTTTCCATTTCCAGGAGTGTATTTAGGAAGACCATAGGAGTCTGATACACTACTGCAAACATTAATCCATGAAGGTACATGTCAGGTAATCCGTGAATTTGTCTAAGTTTTCAATTGTGTCCAAATATTTTGTGACGTTTTCATTCCTTGGACAAGGTTCAATATCCAAAGTTTGAAGAAGCTTAGAATGAATTGTGTATTTTTTATCGCTCCTCATTATTTATATCCGGAGTAATAATGCCAATTCCTTTGAAACTTGTGGTAGAAAATGACTTACAGTCAACACCTTAATATTTGAGATCTACAAATAGCCACACCGCCTAGAGAGCGAGAAAATCGACTGGTGAGATAACGAATCCGTTGCGAAATATTGCTTGTTTCGGATAAATGTGACATTTAAATACCTGTCGAGGCAGTCATCAAGATAAAATAAGTTATTGTCTCAAGTTTCGCTGGTACAAAATATTCTGTCGCTATCGTTGATCCAAGTTGTTCCAGATATCTTGTATGAGCTTGCGATCAAGTGATATAATGCGCCATGCGAAGTGCGAAATGACGCTGAGTGATGGAGACTCATGGAATGTCTCTGAACAGGACTGCTGTCACCCTGAAAGACAAGAATGTCCAAAGCGCTTCGTAGAAGACAGGGCAACGTTTGATCACGAGAATGTACAACAAACAATTACTCTAAGCCACAGAGCCAGCAGTTCAGTGACGAAAATCAAACGCAACTGATTTTAACGCAAGTGACCATAAAATATGGGCCCTGTGCAGCGAAACTGAAGATGGCACATTGAATTCATTAGAGCAAGAGCACTCCCATTATCTCCCACATAAGAAAGTAAAATAACTAAAGGTGATGACGTAATTTTGTGAATCTGAAGGACACACAGAATCAAATATCACGGTAAATTTACTTGTAAAACATGAGTTTAATGGAATTTGGGCAAACATAGCACACTGATTATACTCTACCTCGTATTCATAAAGTAAAATGACCTGATTTGCAGTTGACACAGTTGAGCTAAGCATACTGACTCAACTTTAATTTAGACTTGAAATCTGTAACGTCACTGATATGAATGACGGTGATTCTGAATGGACCCAAGAATCAAACTACTGCAGTACACTTGAATCGGACAACTGCTGGTGCTGCTGTAGGAGTAAAGTAACGTGAGTGAGTTCACTGTAAACATTCCCAGCACAGAAAAGCAAAATGCTCGGCATAAATATATAGAAAACTCGACATGCAATGCCTACCACACCTCGAAGTCGAGTCGGATGGTGGCGCTCCGTAAAGTCCTCCCGGTCAGATATATCTTCGTTCGCACCCAGATTACAAGTTCGAACAACCCTAATCTCCCCTGGAGGACGTGACCAAATCTCGTCCGCACTTTTCCACGGTTCGCTAAGACCCCTGCTCTTCACATTCTCCGCCAGGTTGCGAAAAACTTCGCATGAAGCTATCGCCTAGAAAACTAAAACTCCCTCACAGGACTTCAAGTCTACAGTTGACTAGCAGCACGATTCGGAAGACGACTATGGGTTTTCGGCCTGACAGCAATCACTTTAACTATTAAATCTTCCACATGATTTCTTGCCCCATACATCTGCTAAATTGATTTCGCCCTTTGACTGTGATTGTTGCTGACAGTGTGCATTAGAGGTAATCACATTTATCAGAATCTAAATGATCTCGAATGCCGAAATAATAGTAATGTATTGGTGACCCTGTCATTGTTTTAATCAACTGTTGTTGGGTGGTTAATATATGGGAATGATCTTTAATAAAAGATATGGGACGAATTTTTTGATTATAAAAAAGGAAAAAATACATCTTAAGCGTGATGATAAAATAAAATGATGGTAGTAAAAATTTGCAGCACACAGTTTACATTCCCCTGGGTGATGGCCAGTTGATGAAGTTTTACTTTTGTCTCATTGAACTATTTACACTGACTCAAAATATGGATAATGCAAAATAAAATTATTTAGCACTGAGTGCACTTTCATGGATTCATTCTACTGAGAAGTTATACTACTCTGGAGCAGCTGAGAAAAAGAAGTGGCACTGTGATCCTGATTGCCCTAACAACCTGATGTGTGGCACTGTCTCAAGTGAAGGTCGTAATTCAAGAGTCTGCAGAGAAGCGATAAGTGGGGCCCGTAATTCCCAATCACAAGTGAAAAATAAGAAAAATTATGGCTGGCGAACTACACTACTAGCCATTAAAATTGCTACACCACGAAGATGACATGCTACAGACGCGAAATTTAACCGTCAGGAAGAAGATGCTGTGATATGCGAATGATTAGATTTTCAGAGTATTCACACAAGGTTGGCGCCGTTGGTGACACCTACAACGTGCTGACATGAGGAAAGTTTCCAACCGATTTCTCATACTGAAACAGCAGTTGACCGGCGTTGCCTCGTGAAACGTTGTTGTGATGAATCGTGTAAGGAGGAGAAATACGTACCATCATGTTTCCGACGTTGATCAAGGTTGCGGTTTATCGTATCGCGACATTGCTGCTCGCGTTGGTCGAGATCCAACGACTGTTAGCAGAATATGGAATCGGTGGGTTCAGGAGGGTAATACGGAACGCCGTGCTGGATCCCAACGGCCTCCTATCACTAGCATTCGAGATGACAGGCATCTTATCCGCATGGCTGTAACGGATCGTGCAGCCACGTCTCGATCCCCGAGTCAACAGATGGGGACTTTGCAAGGAAACAACCATCTGCACGAACAGTTCGACGACGTTTGCAGCAGCATGGACTATCAGCTCGGAGATCATAGCTACGGTTACCCTTGACGCCTGCGATGGTGTACTCAACGACGAACCTGGGTGCACGAATGGCAAAACTTCATTTTTTCGGAAGTCCAGGTTCTGTTTACAGCATCATGATGGTCGCATCCGTGTTTGGCGACATGGCGGTGAGCGCACATTGGAAGCGTGTATTCGTCATCGCCATACTGGCATAGCACCCGGCGTGATGGTACGGGGTGCCATTGGTTACACGTCTCGGTCACCTCTTGTTCGCATTGACGGCACTTTGAACAGATGGCGTTACATTTCAGATGTGTTACGCCCCTTGGATCTACCGTTCATTCGATGCCTGCGAAACCCTACATGTCAGCTGGATAATGAACGACTGCATGTTGCAGGTCCTGTACGAGCCTTTCTGGATACAGAAAATGTTCGACTGCTGCCCTGGCCAGCACACTCTCAAGGTCTCTCAACAATTGAAAACGTCTGGTCAATAGTGGCGGAGCAACTGGCTCGCCACAATACGCCAGTCACTACTCTTGATGAACTGTGGTATGGTGTTGAAGCTGCATGGGCAGCTGTACCTGTACACGCCATCCAAGCTCTGTTTGACTTAATGCCCAGGCGTATCAAGGTCGTTATTACGGCCAGAGGTGGTTGTTCTGGATACTGATTTCTCAGGATCTATGCACTCAAATTGCGTGAAACTGTAATCACATGTCAGTTATAGTATAATATTTTTGACCAATGAATGCCCGTTTATAATCTGCATTTCTTCTTGGTGTAGCAATTTTAATGGCCGGTAGTGTATTAGATAAATCACAATTACTCTCTCATGGAGCCCTGATATCTCAGTAGATTCCTGTATGTGACACTCCTATTCGCCAATCACTGGCCGGCGTGTCTTTTTCCACGCCCACTTTTGGCAACATGTTTTGAGTTTCCATATAGCTCTAAAGCGAAAAGCACGTATATTGTGGAGACAATTAACTGGATGACCCAAGGGGGCAGCTAAACTAAGGAAAGTGCTTTTTATGTCCCAACATATATCGTTTCAGAGCCACCATAAATGTTGCATTCATTCTAAAGTTGTTTTGAAGGACTGAGACTTCCCAAAAAGCTCTGCAGACAGAGGAACAACACCACCTGACAGATCCCTCGATAGTGTCTGGTCCGCGGTGAACATGGAAACTCATGAATTTTCATGACCGCCATCCCTGTTCACGAAGGGCGTTTGCAACTGTCGTAATACGTTGGCTGCCCCTGCTGTGGCAAGACTCGCCTAACAGGTACGTCTAGGTAGGCAGTTTTTTCGCCTCTTCGACTGAAAGTATTGTCTGCACACCTGTGCGAGAAATTCCTGGGCCCAGCATTCATTCCACAGTAGGTACTGTGAGATGTTCCGTTCCCTAACTGATGCACGCGGCTTTCAGGCGCATACGTCCACTGCTTGTTCTCAACTCCAAGAAGTACTATTTGTAGGAGAGCCACCGTAAAGATCTCACATTAATTAGCGATGTACAAACTCCCATCAGTGCCTGCTCATGATAATAACTTCCTGTTGACGCACAAAAACGATGTATTGCGTGTAAAATGAACGTTTAATTGTACTCTTGAATATGGAGCATACTGAGAGGGTGACTTCTCCTCTCCCAAAGGGGGAAAAAAGATTTCCTCCAGTCTCACTACATCGAAAGGCATCCTCTGTAACGATTTCTGGCGTCTAGCTAGATTCAATACCGTTTCTTCCAAATCCACCAGAAACAAACGCAAGATAATTTTATTTAAAAAAGCGGATAAAGGGTCACTAGACGCCTTCCTAAAAGACAATCTCCATTCCTTCCGAACTGACTATGCAAATGTAGACGAGATGTCGCTCAAATTCAAAGATATAGTAGCAACAGCAATTGAGAGATTCATACCTCATAAATTGGTAAGAGATGGAACTGATCCCCCATGGTACACAAAACAGGTCCGAACGCTGTTGCAGAGGCAACGGAAAAAGCATGCGAAGTTCAGAAGAACGCGGAATCCCGAAGATTGGCTAAAATTTACAGACCCGCGAAATTTGGCACGGACTTCAATGCGAGATGCCTTTAATAGGTTCCACAACGAAACATTGTCTCGGAATTCGGTAGAAAATCCGAAGAAATTCTGGTCGTATGTAAAGTACACAAGCGGCAAGACGCAGTCAATACCTTCGCTGCGCAGTGCCGATGGTACTCTTACCGACGACTGTGCCGCTAAAGCGGAGTTATTGAACGCAGTTTCCCGAAATTCCTTCACCAGGGAAGACGAATGGAATATTCCAGAATTTGAAACACGAACAGCTGCTAGCATGAGTTTCTTAGAAGTAGATACCTTAGGGCAGGGCTTCAGAACCTTTTCAGCTGGCGGACCCCTTCTACAGTCGAAAATCCATGGCTGACCCCTAGTCAGTCAAGAGCGCAGTAACTTTAAATTCCAGAGCGAAACCCATGGGAACTGAAAGCTTCTTAATGCAAGTTCCATGTTTCCAATGACCCTCCCCCTCCCACCCCCTCACGAAGTATCAATAGTCTTTGTAGCTTCTTGTGATTGTTCTTCCTGTGGTCGTCCTCCCTCCTCATTCATTTCAACTGGAAACTTCCTTTGTTGTGAAGGCGATCGAGAAACCGCACCCTTCTTCAATGATCCAGACGTCAACCAAGTATCCATGTTAGAAGTCATAAACTGGTCAAAAATCGACTTATGAAATAGGTAGTGCACTGACAAAGCAAGTGTAACATTTAGTGATGCCTGGAGCCGCATACGTGCCAGCGAGCGCTGTGGTTCGTCGACGAAACTCGCTCCGTGCATGCTTAAAAGGTTTCAGCGCATCTAGCGCCGTGAGCCGGCGCACAAACGACCCCCGTATTGTTGCGAAACAGTCGATCAGAGAAGCCGCATTCTCCGGCACTAAATTGTGTATGTGTTCTCGCTTAGGAACCGCAAAGGCTGCTTGGGAATACGACCTGAAGTAAAAGTACACATATTTTACACACGAACAAAAAAAATGATGAATTTGATTTTCACGATTTTATTCAATAATTTTACTCATTATTTTACACGGTTTTGTGAAAGGTGGCCGCGGACCCCCTAGAAAGAGCCGGCGAAACCCTAACGGGTCCGCGGACCACACGTTGGGAAGCACTGCCTTAGGGGTGGCGAAGCAACTCAAATCGTTTGATACGGGCAAGTCTTCAGGTTCAGATTGTATACCGATTACGTTCCTTTCAGATTACGCTGATACAATAGCTCCCTACTTAGCAATCATATACAACCGCTTGCTCACCAATAGATCTGTACCTACAGATTGGAAAATTGCGCAGGTCGCACCAATGTTTAAAAAGGGTAGTAAGAGTAATCCATCGAACTACAGACCTATATCATTGACGTCGGTTTGCAGTAGGATTTTGGAGCATATACTGCATTCAGACATTATGAATCACCTCGAAGGGAACGATCTATTGATGCGTAATCAGCATGGTTTCAGAAAACATCGTTCTTGTGCAACGCAGCTAGCTCTTGATTCGCACGAAGAAATGGCCGCTATCGACAGGGGATCTCAAGTCGATTCCGTATTTCTAGATTTCCGGAAAGCTTTTGACACCGTTCCTCAGAAGCGACTTCTAATCAAGCTGCGGGCTGCGGCAGTTGTGCGACTGGATTCGTGATTTCCTGTCAGGAAGGTCGCAGTTCGTAGTAATAGACGACAGATCATCGAGTAAAACTGAAATGATATCAGGTATTCCCCAGGGAAGCGTCCTGGGACCTCTGCTGTTCCTGATCTATATAAATGACCTGGGTGACAATCTGAGCAGTTCTCTTAATTTGTTCGCAGATGATGCTGTAATTTACCGTCTAGTAAGGTCATCCGAAGACCAGTATCAGTTACAAAGCGATTTAGAAAAGATTGCTGCATGGTGTGGCAGGTGGCAGTTGACGCTAAATAACGAAAAGTGTGAGGTGATCCACAGGAGTTCGAAAAGAAATCCGTTGGTATTCGATTACTCGATAAACAGTACAATTCTCAAGGCTGTCAATACAATTAAGTACCTGGGTGTTAAAATGACGAACAACTTCAGTTGGAAAGACCACATAGATAATATTGTGGGGAAGGCGAGCCAAAGATTGCGTTCCATCGGCAGGTCACTTAGAAGATGCAACAAATCCACTAAAGAGACAGCTTACACTACACTCGCTCGTCCTCCGTTAGAATATTGCTACGCGGTGTGGGATCCTTACCAGGTGGGATTGACGGAGGACATCGAAAGGGTGCAAAAAAGGGCATCTCGTTTTGTATTATCACGTAATAGGGGAGGCAGTGTGGCAGATATGATACGCGAGTTGGGATGGAAGTCATTAAAGCAAAGACGTTTTTCGTCGCGGCGAGATCTATTTACGAAATTTCAGTCACCAACTTTCTCTTCCGAATGCAAAAATATTTTGTTGATCCCAACCTACATAGGTAAGAATGATCATCAAAATAAAATAAGAGAAATCAGAGCTCGAACACAAAGGTTTAGGAGTTCGATTTTCCGCGCGCTGTTCGGGAGTGGAATGGTAGAGAGATAGTACGATTGTGGTTCGATGAACCCTCTGCCAAGCACTTAAATGTGAATTGCAGAGTAATCATGTAGATGTAGATGTAGACAGAAAACGGTCCAATCAAGACACTGCTATTTAGCGCGTCTGGGAAACAGCATGGTCCTCAGTGTCTATATGACCTTGAAAAAAAGAAAAAAAACGTAGAATTTTTGGTTACTCAGTGTTTTGCCACTAGCAGTGCTTCCACAAAATGTTTCGATCAGTCAAGATGATACCGATCTTAGAAGAAGCAGGAAAACATACGAGGCCACTTGCCGAAATGGCTGGCTTTGCTTCACCTCCTGTAGGATCAATTGCCACTCTCACATTGTGACTCTCACATTCCAATGCATCTCTGCGACTAAAGCGCTACTGCAACTGTTCTTTTCCTTCTGTATCAACAGCAGAGGTAGCGTGGTTTAGGTGCAGCGCCTTTGATTAGTAATCAAAATATTCTCAGTCCCAGGATCGCAAACCGCTACATTTTGATTAATAATCAGGACTGGCGGCCGAAGACTTCCGACATAAGGAGTCACCCAATTTCTGCCAACGACCTTGTCAAAGAAGGTGGAGGAGCGGACTAAGGTGCAGGACAGAATCTTGCCCTTGGGGTGGGAAACGCCCCTAAAAGCGGGAGAATCAGCAAGGATCCAGAAGGCAATGGAGACTACTTCATTAAAGACACATAACTTGTATCCACACTATATATAGAGTGAAACTGAAAAACTGTCATGACGATCCCTCCAATGGCAAATGATTCAGGAATGGTTGCCCATTCGGGTGTCTGGAAGGGAACTGCCAATTGGGAAGAGATAACGAGAAAAAGATTGAATAAGCAACGGAAGGATAACGTTTTGCAACTCGGGGCCGTGCAACGTCAGAGGCCAGTGAAGTGAAATGGAAAGAAGACAAGGATTTCTAGCCGATGATTACAGGGTAATATCAACAGCAGCAGAAAATGATATAACGGGAGTAGGATTCGTTATGAACAGGAAGGTAGCGCAGAGAGTGATACTGCGAAAAGTTCTTTGATGGGGTTGTTGTTGTCAGAATCGTCAGCAAACCAACACCGACAACGATAGTTCAGGTATACGTGTCGACGACGAAAGTTGAAGACGAAAAAATAGAGAAAGTATAAGAGGATATTGAACGGGTACTTCAGTATGTAAAGGGAGATGAAAGTCTAATAGTCATGGGGGACTGGCATGCGGTTGTAGAAAAAGGTGTAGAAGAAAAGGTTACTGGAGAACGTGAGTTTGGTGCTAGGAATGAAGGAGGAGAAAGACTAATTGTAATAAGTTTCAGCTAGTAGTAGCAAATACTCTGTTCAAGAATCACAAAAGGAGGAGGTATACTTGGAAAAGGACAGACGGTACGGAAAGATTTCAGTTAGATTACATCATGGTTAGAACAATATTCCGAAATCAGATACTGAATTGTGAGGCATACCCAGCATCAGATATAGACTCATATAACAATGCAGTGGTGATGAAGAGTAGGCTGTAGTTTAAGAGATGGGTCAAAAAGTATCAGCACGCTAAGAAGTGGGATACGGAAGTACTATGGAATGACAAGATACTTTTGAAGTTCTCTAAGGCTATAGACACAGTAATAAGGAATAGCTCAGTAGGAAGTAGAGTCGAAGAGGAATGGACATCTCTAAAAAGGGCAATCACAGAAGTTGGAAAGAAAAATATAGGTACAAAGAAGTTAGCTACCAAGAAACCATATGTAACAGGAGAAATATTTCATTTGGCTGACGAAAGAAGAAACTACAAAAATGTCAGGGACATTCAGCAATACGGAAGTACAGATCGCCGAGGAATGAAAGAAACAGGAAGTGTAGGGAAGATAAGACGAAATGCTTTCCCGAAAATTGTGAAGAAATCGAAAATGAAGTGATTGTCGGAAGAACTGACTCAGCTTATAGATAAGTCAAAATAACCATCGGTGGAATTAAAAGCAAGAGAGGTAACATTAAGAATGCAACGGGAATTCCTTTGTTAAGTGCAGAGGAGAGAGCGGATAGGTGGAAAGTGTACGTTGAAGGTCTCTATGAGGGGGGAGATTTCTCTGATGTGATAGAAGAAGAAACAGGAGTCGATTTAGAAGAGATAGGGGATACAGTATTATAGTCAGAATTTAATAGGACTTTGGAAGACTTAAGAACAAATAAGGCAGAAGAATGGAAAAGAGAATTGAGGATGGGTTAGATGACGATCGATTTGGTTTTCGGGAAGATAAGGGGACCAGAGAGGCAACTCTGACGTTGCGGTTGATAATGGAAGCATGATTAAAGAAGAAACAAGACACTTTCATAGCCTTTATCGACACAGAAGAAGCATACGACAATGTAAAGTGGTGCGAGATGTTCGACATTTTGATAAAAATGGAGGTAAGCTATAGGGAGAGATGGGTAATATTCAATATGTACAAGAGCCAAGAGAGAATAGTAAGAGCGGACGACGAAGGACGAAGTTCTCGAATTAAAAATGGTTTAAAACATAGAAGAAGCTGTGATGGAAATAAAAGAAAGGTTCAGGAGTGGAATGAAAATCCAACGTGAAAGAATGTCAATGATACGATTCGCTGATGACATTGCTATCCTGAGTGAAACTGGAGGAGAATTACAAGATCTGCTGAATGGAAAGAACGCTCTAATCAGTACAGAATCTGGATTGAGAATAAATCGAAGAAAGACGAAAGTAATGAGAAGTATAGAAATGAGAACAGCGAGAAACTTAACATTAGGATTGACGGTTAGGGAGTAGATGAGGTTAAGGAATGCTGTTACGTAGGCAGCAATATAACCAATGACGGACGGAGCAAAGGGGACATCAAAAGCAGACTAGCACTGGCAAAATGGGCATTCCTGGTCAATAGAGGTCCCCTATTATCAAACATAGGCCTTAATTTGAGGAAGAAATTTATGAGAATTTACGTTTAGAGCACAGCTTTGTATAGTAGTGAAATATGGACTGGGCAAAAAGCGGATAAAAGAGGATCGAAGCACTTGAGATGTGATGAATGTTCACAATTAGGTGGACTGATAATCGGAGAGGAAAGGAATATGTGGAAAACACTGACAAGGAGGAGGGACAGCAATATAGGACATCAGTGCTGCTCTGAGATGAACAGGAGAGGAATTCATGGGGGGAGAGGGGGGGGGGCATCAAACAAGTCTGAAGATTCATAACAGAAAAAAAGGGACGAGAACAGCTCTCTGAGGCTCTCTGGTCCTGGAGTTTCGCTCCCTGTGGGCGAATGGCCTCTTGTGGCTTGGGCCATCTCTTCCTCAGCAACTTCTGCCATGCAAAAGCGCCAGTCTGAATACATGTTCACACCTGGCACCATTAAGCTTCACCTCCCACAGCCATAGCTGCCTGGCCTAAAGCAGGTGCTCATCTCCTCTACTTCATGTAACAACATGTCTCTAGCTACGATTGAATTCAGCGTTACAACCACTGTCAACCATATCATTGGCCATCGAGCATGTAATTATTAGTTTGGCTGGGTAAGTGAACGGGAAGAAAGAAAGGCAGATCGAAACGAGCTGCCTTCTTCCAAATGTTGGAATAAACTTAATGGTTCATGTATAGCGAATGAGTGTGCCCAAGTCATTACAAGAGGAACATCTAAAAAACATCGAAGAATTACCTCCGGCCTGTGCTACGCTCATCTCACACTGCCAGTTGAACATTTCATTAGCCTGTCGGAGTGCTCGGTGCCTTGGTTTTTTGAAAAGCGGCTAAGTGTAAACTTGTCGAACCACACTCCTCATCTCGTAAGTTACTGTTCTGTTTCTGTTTTGTATGGCCCGTTAAAGATACATAGTGCGGCCGAGGCAGCAAAGAATGCGCCCTTCGAGCCAACGCCGTGAACCTCGATAGTTGCGGTAGTAGACAAGATCGACTGGGGCAAAAGCAGGTGTCTGGCACTGGACAGGAACCTGATGCGCGGATGTAGCAAAGACATCAAGGTGCGATGAGGGCGACCGTGGAGCAACTCAGCCGGCGAGCGACCATCTCGGGGCTGAGACCGATACGAGGACAAAAAGAGCAATAACGTGTCCTCCCGAGAATGCGACTCTTTTAGCTTCAAAATCTGTGACTTGAAAGTCCTGACCAAACGTTCAGCGGCACCGTTTGACTGTGCGAAAACGGCGCGGACGTCAGATGTTGAATACCATTGGCCTTGCAGAATGGCTGAAATTCTGCGGACATGAATTGTGGGCCATTGTCGGAAACAATAGTCTGTGGAAGACCTTCAATGCAAAAGATAGCAGATAAAGCTTGGATGGTGGTAGATGACGTCGTGAACGACATCCGGACAACAAAAGGAAAATTACTGAATGAATCGACCAGAATCAACCATCGAGCATTCCAGAACGGACCAGCAAAATCTATGTGTAAGCGTTGCGAAGGGGAAGTGGTTTTTGGCCATGCAAAGAATTTCCGCTCAGGTGCTGATTGTTGTTCGGCACACACCATGCAAGAAGAGCACATATTCGTAATCGCGGCATCGATTCCGAACCAAGTACAGTGCTGACAAGCAAGTTGTTTCGTTCTCACTATACCCTAACGTCCTTGGTGGAGAAGCTGCAAGACAGAGGACTGTAACGAACGTGGGACCACGACCCTGGACTGATCATTATCTGAACGCAACAGCAAAACACCACGTCATACAAAAAGTCTCTCCTTGTGAGCAAAAAATCGACGAACCAACGGATCCACGATCCGTGACTTTTACAAGGGCCATTGCGTAGCAACAAAACGCAGAACGGTAGCAAGGACAGGGTCGGCAGCTGTGGATGTAGCTACACGACGAAAATCAATCGGAAACGATTCGACCACGTCATCGGTTTCTGAATCAATGAACATGCAAGCAAGTTCGGAGGAATCGAATGCTCTATCCTCAGCAACAGGCAAACGGGACAACGCATCGGCGTTTCCGTGCTTAGCAGTGGACCGATACAAGATATCGTAGTGGTACTGTGAGAGGAAAATATACCAGCGAATGAATTTCTGCGCTGTACGTGGCGGTACAGGCTTGGTCGGATGAAAAAGCGATGTCAAAGGTTTGTGGTCTGTGATGATGGTAAAGTGACGACCATACAAGAAATCAAGAAACTTTGTAACACCAAATACGAGAGCCAATGCTTCTTTCTCGATCTGTGAACAATGTCGTGCGCAGACGAGAGCAATTTGGACGCAAAGGCAATAGGGCGGTCGTGTGAACCATCTTTGTGCGCAAGCACAGCACCGATCCCGAAATCCGATGCATCCACCATCAACAAAAGGGGCTTCCGGGGATCGAATGGCGTAAGGCAAGTATTGGAAAGCAACGTCGATTTCAACTGGCGAAAGGCGCGTTCGCATTCCGTCGTCCAGACGAACACAACACCTTTATGGCGTAAGCGATGAAGCGGAGCTGAAATGGAAGAGGCGTGACGCACATATTTATGGGAATATTTGATTATTCCCAGCACACTCTGTAGCTGCTTCAATTTCTGCGGCGAAGGCAAGTCTTGTATGGTACGGAGGTGCTCTGGACTGGGATGTATGCCTTGGGCATTAAGTACATGTCCCAGATATAGCAAATCACGAGCAAAAAACACACACTTGTCCTTCCGCAAGTGAAGACCATTTTGTCGCAAGACCTGAAATAATGTTCTGAGATTGGCTAAATGTTCTTCTTCCGTCTTTCCGGAGATCACAATACCGTCCAGATAGTTTGCTGCAGTAGGGACCGACGCACAAACAGTTTGTAGATATTGCTGAAACAATGCAGGGGTGGATACACACCCGAATGGCAGTCATTTAAATCGGTACAAACCAAGATGCGTGTTAACTGCCAAAAGACGCTGGGATTCTCCGTCCACCGGTATTTGCAAGTACGCATCTGCTAGGTCCAACTTCGAAAAATATTTACCCGGGCACAGTTTGTCAAAAAGATCTTCTGGGCGGGGTAAAGGAAAAGTTGCAGTCACTAGTTGTGGATTCACTGTTGCCTTGAAGTCCACAGAAAGTCTCAATTTTCTGGAAGGTTTTGGCAAATTTACTAAGGGTGATACCCAGAGAGAAGCCTGCACACGTTCAATGACACCCTGTGATTCCAAATCGTGTAACGTTCTTGCGACCTCATCACGCAATGCGTGGGGAACATTGCGCGCTCTGAAAAATTTCGGTTGCGCGTTGACTTTCAGTTCCAAATGTGCTTTATAGTTCTTAGCGCAACCAAGGCCCGGTGCAAAAATGTCTGCAAATTCGTCACATAGACGAGAAACACTGGCTGAAGGCACAGTCTGGTTCACTGATAGGACCTGATTGACTATAGACAAGTTAAACAACTGAAATAAATCGAAACCAAACAAGTTCACTGCAGCAGAAGAATGAAGGACGTAAAATGACACAAGTTTTGTTTGTCCATTGTATGTTGCAAGAAGGCTGCACTGTCCTAACACAGGGATCGCTTGTCCTGAATAACTACGTAACTTAACATTTGTGGCATGCAACGGAGGTTTGCCCAGCTGTTTGTAAGTGTCTTGATTGATCAGGGAAACTGCAGCTCCGGTATCGAGCTGGAATGGTATCACTTTGCCGTTAATGTCCAAGTCCACAAAAAGTGTACTGTCCTGCTGACGACAAGAGCGACTGTCTCGTGCAATGTGAACTGACTCTGGCACAGAATCACTTGCGACTTGACGGCATTTCCGGCGATGTCGACGCACATTATTTGTGGGACAACACAGTCACTGTCAGAGAGATTGGCACTGGGCAGAGTGGAATGAACTACATGAATTTCCATGTGCGAACTGTCGCAGGCCAGAGTATCCTTGGTTCGATTCTGATTCCGGCATGAAGCAAAGGGCCTGGAATGATTTTGGGTTTCTGATCTGAGCTTTTTCTGGCAAACACTTTGAACATGTCCTTTTTTATTAGAGTAAAAGCAAATAGCTTGGCGTGTTGGGCAATTCTCACGCGAATGTCTAGTAGCACACCACAGGCATGATTTTAGCACTGAAGTTGCTTGCCGGCACGATACACGTGGCTGAGAGCCTGGCGGCTTTGGCGCGGCCGGGCGCGAGGACTGTTTACTGTTCCGTGCAGCTCGCCCAGCGGGCCGGTTAACCCGACACACGGGTGGCGAAGTTTCAAATGATTCCTGAGCAAAGTCAAGTGTGTCCTGCCGATCCAATATGTCCATCACTTGTTGAAGGGAGGGATTGACTAGTTTCAAAATCTGTTTCCCATATACGAACATCAGAAACGTTCTGTGCAATTGCATCACGCACCATAGTGTCTGAATAACGGAGTACACATTGACACTCAAAAGCACAATCTCCAGTAAGGACCTGCAAGGTTGCAACCCACTCCCTATTAGTCTGACCTGCTGTACATATTGTACGAAACAGCGTATACTGTTTGGCAACTACATTGACTGATTCTTTGAAATATGCATCTAATGCAGACAAAATTTCTTCGTAGGACAGAGTTGCTACGTCGCGTCGGGGAAATAATTTGACTATCACACGGTACGTTTGGACGCCTACGGAGGAAAGGAGATAAGGCTGCCGCTCATTACCTTGAATTCTGTAGGCGGCGAGATGGAATCCAAATTGGCGTGACCACTCTGTCCAGCTTTCCAGTGCCGCATCAGAAGGACGAAAAGGTGGTGCAACTGCGTGTTGTGGCTGCGTGAGCGGTGGAGCGGCGGCTGCCGCATCGTTTTGCAGTGCACGTTGACCCTTGACGATCTGTCCAAGGGCATCCAGTAAGGCCTGCGTCTGCTGGTTCTGTAAGCGATAAAATTCGGACAGTACCTCTGGAGATTGTGGCGAAGCCATTACACAAGTAAATCAGGGCAGTATAGTTACGCACGCGAATTGGCTTCGTCGCCAACTGTTGTGGACTAGCATGACAGCCAATCCACTAGGAGGAAGCCGAAACGCACGTGTTTAAGCTCCCGCAGGCTGGCGTGAGGTCTGGAGCTGGACAAGGACGTTATAGTAGCAAAGAACGTACGTAACTACTGGAATACTTAACTTTAATTCATAATTGGTGAAGATCGCTCTTGACGGTACATGTTTTACAGCATCAAAAGTAACTGGTAATGGTGCCTTGCTAGGTCGTAGCAAATGACGTAGCTGAACACTATGCTAACTATCGTCTTGGCAAATGAGAGCGTAATTTGTCAGTGAACCATCGCTAGCAAAGTCGGCTGTACAACTGGGGCGAGTGCTAGGAAGTCTCTCTAGACCTGCCGTGTGGCAGCGCTCGGTCTGCAATCGCTGACAGTAGCGACACGCGGGTCCGACGTATACTAGCGGACCGCGGCCGATTTCAAGGCTACAACCTAGCAAGTGTGGTGTCTGGCGGTGACACCACACATTGACTTCGTGACCATCAATCCTGATGTTAAGTTTCTCGCTGTTCTCATTTCTACTATTTCTCATTACCTTCGTCTTTCTCCGATTTACTCTCAAACCATACTGTGTACTCATTAGACTGTTCATTCCGTTCAGCAGATCATTTAGTTCTTCTTCACTTTCACTCAGGATAGCAATGTCATCAGCGAATCGTATCATTGATATCCTTTCACCTTGTATTTTAACTCCACTCCTGAACCTTTCTTTTATTTCCATCATTGCTTCCTCGATGTACAGATTGAAGAGTAGGGGCGAAAGCCTACAGCCTTGTCTTACACCCTTCTTAATACGAGCACTTCGTTCTTGATCGTCCACTCTTATTATTCCCTCTTGGTTGTTGTACAAATTGTATATGACCCGTCTCTCCCTATAGCTTACCCCTACTTTTTTCAGATTCTCGAACAGCTTGCACCATTTTATATTGTCGAACGCTTTTTCCAGGTCGACAAATCCTATGAAAGTGTCATGATTTTTCTTTAGCCTTGCCTCCATTTTTAGCCGTAACGTCAGAATTGCCTCTCTCGTCCCTTTACTTTTCCTAAAGCTAAAATGATGGACACCTAGCGCATTCTCAATTTTCTTTTCCATTCTTCTGTAAATTATTCTTGTAAGCAGCTTCGATGCATGAGCTGTTAAGCTGATTGTGCGATAATTCTCGCACTTGTCTGCTCTTGCCGTCTTCGGAATTGTGTGGATGATGCTTTTCCGAAAGTCAGATGGTATATCGCCAGACTCATATATTCTACACACCAACGCGAATAGTCGTTTTGTTGCCACTTCCCCCAATGATTTTAGAAATTCTGATGGAATGTTATCCATCAATTCTGCCTTATTTGACCCTAAGGCCTCCAAAGCTCTTTTAAATTCCGATTCTAATACTGGATCCCCTATCTCTTCTAAATCTACTCATGTTGCTTCTTCTATCACATCAGACAGATCTTCACCCTCATAGAGGCTTTCAATGTATTCCTTCCACATATCTGCTCTCTACTCTGCATTGAACAGTGTAATTCCCGTTGCACTCTTAATGTTGCTTTTAATGTCACCAAAGGTTGTTTTGACTTTCCTGTATGCTGAGTCTGTCCTTCCGACAATCATATCTTTTTCGATGTCTTCACATTTTTCCTGCAGCCATTTCGTCTTACCTTCCCTGCACTTCCTGTTTATTTCATTCCTCAGCGACTTCTATTTCTGTATTCCTGATTTTCGCGGAACATGTTTGTACTTCCTCCTTTCATCAATCAACTGAAGTATTTCTTTTGTTACCCATGGTTTCTTCGCAGCTACCTTCTTCGTACCTATGTTTTCCTTCTCAACTTCTGTGATGGCCCTTTTTAGAGATGTCCATTCCTCTTCAACTGTACTGCCTACTGCGCTATTCCTTATTGCTGTATCTAAAGCGTTAGAGAACTTCAAACGTATCTCGTCATTCCTTAGTACTTCCGTATCCCACTTCTTGCGTATTGATTCTTCCTGACTAATGTCTTGAACTTCAGCCTACTCTTCATCACTACTATATTGTGGTTTGAGTCTATATCTGCTCCTGGGTACGCCTTACAATCCGTATCTGATTTCGGAATCTCTGTCTGACCATGATGTAATCTAACCGAAATCTTCCCGTATCTCCCAGCCTTTTCCAAGTAGACCTCCTCCTCTTGTGATTCTTGAACAGGGTATTCGCTATTACTAGCTGAAACTGTTACAGAACTCAATTAGTCTTTCTCCTCTTTCATTCCTTGTCCCAAGCCAATATTCTCCTCTAACCTTTTCTTCTACTCCTTCCCCTACACCTGCATTCCAGTCGCCCATGACTATTAGATTTTCGTCCCCCTTTACATACTGCATTACCCTTTCAATATCCTCATACACTTTCTCTATCTGTTCATCTTCAGCTTGCGACGTCGGCAAGTATACCTGAACTATCGTTGTCGGTGTTGGTCTGCTGTCGATATTGATTAGAACAACCCGTTCACTGAACTGTTCACAGTAACACACCCTTTGCCCTACCTTCCTATTCATAACGAATCCTACACCTGTTATACCATTTTCTGCTGCTGTTGATATTACCCGATACTCATCTGACCAGAGTCATGCGTATTCAAATACAGAGATAAGATAACAGGCAGAATACGGCGCTGCGCTTGGCAACGCCTTTGCAATACAAGTGTCTGGGGCAGTTGTTAGATCGGTTACTGCAGCTATAATGGCAAACTATCAAGGCTCAAGCGAGTTTCAGCGAGGTGTTATAGTCGGCGCACTAGCGATGGGACACAGAATCACAGTGAAGAGGAAATGAAGTGAGGATTTTCCCGTACGACAATTTCACTAGTGTACCGCGAATATCAGGAATCCGGTAAAACATCAAATTCCCGATATCCTGTTGTCGGAGAAAGATCCTGCAAGAATGGAACCAACACTGACTGAAGAGAGTCGTTCACCGTGATAAAAGTGCAACCCTTCCGCAAATTGCTTCAGATTTCAACGCTGGGCTGTCAACAAGTGTAAACGTGTGACCCATTGCACGAAACATCATCGATATAAGCTTTAGGAGCTGAGGGCCTACTCGTGTATCTTGATGACTGCACGACACAAAGGTTTACGCCTCGCTTGGATCCGTCAACACCGACATTGGACTGTTGACGTGTTAAACCATGGTTCCTGGTCTGACGAGTATCGTTTAAGATTGTATCGAGAGGATGACGTGTACGGGTATGGAGACAATCTCATGAATCCATGGACTGTGCACGTCAGAGGGGACTAACTGTTCAAGCTGGTGGGGGCTCTGTAATGGGGTGGGGTGTGTGCAGTTGAAGTGTTATGGGACCACTGATGTGCCTAAATACGACTCTGACAGGTGATACGTACGTATGCATCCTGCCTGATCACCTGCATCCATTCATGTCTGTTACGCTTTCCGACGGAGTGGGACAATGCCGGCAGGACAATGCGACACCCCACACGTCCAGAATTGCTACAGAATGGCTCCAGGAACACTCTTCTGAGTTTAAATACTTCCGCTAGCCACCTGACTTTCCAGATATGAACATTATTGAGCATATTGGGATGCCTTGCAACGTGCAGTTCAGTAGAGATCCCCACCCTCTGGTACTCTTACGGATTTATGGACAGTTCTGCAGTATTAATGGTGTCAGTTTCCTCCAGCACTACTTCAGGCATTAGTCGAGTCCATGCCACGTCGTGGTTCTACACTTCTGTGTGTTCGTGGGGCCCTACACGATATTAGGCAGGAGTCTCTTTGGCTCTTCGGTGTAGGTAATTCCCATGTATCGATAGCTCTTTAGCACCTATAAGCATGAACTTACCCCTTCGTTTCCTAGTTTTAATGAGGCAACTTACTAGATTACCTTCTTACACTTGTCAGCAGAACTTTACGCTATTTGATGTTTACGTGTTTACAGTGATATTTTGTCAATGCGTTGCACTTTTGACGTAACATTTAGGGGAATAACAAACAGAATACCATTGAGAAACATTCTCAACGAATAAACACTGCGGATGCGAAATGCACACAATTACTGTAAGCTCAGAACCAAACTGGCGCCATAAACCATGGTCAGTAGTTCAGCCGGACTGGACGTTCGACATCGGCAACTGCAGTGCAGCTGTCAGAATACGTCAGGCAGCGTGGCGGTCATATCGGAGCCGGCGAAGCGTTTGTCAGCCGCCGTCTCTGTTACAGGGAGGGAGCAGGGTTGACGCCGAGCTGACCGGAAGGCGCAGGAAACAGAACGGACCGCGCGAGAGCCGTCGTGCGTGGCGGAATCGATTCCGGGAATCGGATACGGCGCGGCTGCGGCTGCGGACAGGAAATTACCTGCACAGCGGGCCGCGCCGCCCCGGCTATCTGGCAGCCGCAGCAGGGGGCGGCGCCGCCCACACTGGACCGGACCCCACACAAACAGTTCGCCGCGGCCGGCAGCGATCCGCGGCTGCCTTGGTCTGCCAAATAGGTCCACAGCTGGCCACTTAGAATTACGCTTCCACACTGTAATGAAAATGTCTTTAATGTTTACCGACAGGCGGCTGTATATCTTCCGCAGCCTTCCTTCATCGGAAAGTGTAAGATCTCAACCTTGTATTTCCTTACACTGACACAAAAAGAAATCGGAACACAAAAAAGTTAATATAAAGCAATGAAATTTAGAGAATACATCTGTTCGGATAACATGTTTATGTTATTAACATTGCACGATCGCAGGTAAGTGTGAAGTGTGAAAGGCTCGTACATTAATAACAGGTGTAGCCGTCAGAATATACAGGGTGTTACAAAAAGGTAGGGCCAAACTTTCAGGAAACATTCCTCACACACATAGAAAGAAAATATGTTATGTGGACATGTGTCCGGAAACGCTTACTTTCCATGTTAGAGCTCATTTTATCACTTCTATTCATATCACACTAACCATGGAATGGAAACACACAGCAACAGAACGTACCAGCGTGACTTCAAACACTTTGTTACAGGAAATGTTCAAAATGTCCTCCGTTAGCGAGGATACATGCATCCACCCTCCGTCGCATGAATCCCTGATGCGCTGATGCAGCCGTGGAGAATGGCGTATTGTATCACAGCCGTCCACAATACGAGCACGAAAAGTCTCTACATTTGGTACCGGTGTTGCGTAGACAAGAGCTTTCAAATGCCCCAATAAATGAAAGTCAAGAGGGTTGAGGTCAGGAGAGCGTGGAGGCCATGTAATTGGTCCGCCTCTACCAATCCACCGGTCACCGAATCGTTGCTGAGAAGCGTACGAACACTTCGACTGAACCACATGTTGTGTCGTACTTGTAAAGGCACGTGTTCTAGCAGCACAGGTTGAGTATCCTGTATGAAATCATGATAACGCGCTCCACTGAACGTAGGTGGAAGAACATGGGGCCCAACAAAGACATCACCATCAATGCCTGCCCAAACGTTCACAGAAAGTCTGTGTTGATGACGTTATTGTACAATTGCGTGCGGATTCTCGTCAGCCCACACATGTTGATTGTTAAAATTTACAATTTGATCACGTTGGAATGAAGCCTCATCCGCAAAGAGAACATTTGCACTGAAATGAGGATTGACACATTGTTGGATGAACCATTCGCAGAAGTATACCCGTGGAGGCCAATCAGCTGCTGATAGTGCCTGCACACGTTGTGCATGGTACGGAAACAACTGGTTCTCCCGTAGCACTCTCCATAAAGTGACGTGGTCAACGTTACCTTGTACAGGAGCAACTACTCTGACGCTGACATTAGGGTTATCGTCCACTGCACGAAGAATTGCCTCGTCCATTGCAGGTGTCCTCGTCGTTCTAGGTCTTCCCCAGTCGCGAGTCATAGGCTGGAATGTTCCGTGCTCCCTAAGACGTCGATCAATTGCTTCGAACGTCTTCCTGTCGGGACACCTTCGTTCTGCAAATCTGTCTCGATACAAATCAACCGCGCCACGGCTATTGCCCCGTGCTAATCCATACATCAAATGGGCATCTTACAACTCCGCATTTGTAAACATTGCACTGACAGCAAAACCACGTTCGTGATGAACACTAACCTGTTGATGCTACGTACTGATGTGCTTGATGCTAGTACTGGAGAGCAATGAGTCACATGTCAACACAAGTACCGAAGTCAACATTACTTTCCTTCAATTGGGCCAACTGGCGGTGAATCGAGGAAGTACAGTACATACTGACGAAACTAAAATGAGCTCTAACATGGAAATTAAGCGTTTCCGGACACATGTCCAAATAACATCTTTTCTTTATTTGTGTGTGAGGAATGTTTCCTGAAAGTTTGGCCGTACCTTTTTTTTAACACCCTGTAGAATGCAATCGTACATGCATTGTGTAGTACAGGGGCCGGAGGTCAGTTTGTGGCTGGAGTTCTATGTCTCTGGCACTGGTCGGTCGATACAGAGACAGTTAATGCTGGTTGTGGTTGACGCTGCAGATGTCGTCCGACGTGTCCCGTATGTTCTCGTTCGGAGACAGATCTTTTAATCGAGCAGGCCAAGGAAACTCGTCGACACTCTGTAGAGCATGATCGATTACAACAGCGGTATGTGGGCGAGCGTTATCCTGTTGGCAAACAACTCCAGGAATGATCTTGAACGGCAGCACAACACCTCGAACCACGAGACTGACGTAGAATTTGTAAGTAGGCTGTTTAAGTTTTTATGTTGGTAACGCCACGAAGCGCTCTGTGTGAAAATCACTGACTGTGCAGCGTGCAGTCTGTGGCTGGTTGGCATTGTTAGAATATTCGCTATTGTAGTGTCGGGCAGTTGGATGGGAACAGCGCGTAGCGTTGCGCAGTTGGAGGTGAGCCGCCAGCAGTGGTGGATGTGGAGAGAGAGATGCCAGAGTTTTGAGAAGTTACAATAAGCGAATGATCTGGACGTGTGTCTGCCAGAAAAAGGAAATTTATAAAGATGGATGTCATGAATTGATAGACATATATATGATGACTTTTGAACACTATTTAGGTAAATACGTTGTTTGTTCTCTATCAAAATCTACCATTTGCTAACTATGCCTATCAGTAGTTAGTGTTTTCAGTAGTTAGAATCTTTTATTTACCTGGTTGTATTGGCGCTCACTGTATTGCAGTACTTTGAGTAACAAAGATTTTTGTGAGGTAAGTGATTCATGAAAGGTATAGGTTATTGTTAGTCATGGCCATTCTTTTGTAGGGATTATGGAAACTCAGATTGCGTTGCGCTAAAATATTGTGTGTCAGTTTAGTGATGATCAGAATAAGTAAAGGGGAAAACTTTTTGAGTACGTTGAGTTTTGCTCAGCTGTTTGATAATTAAATAACGTAGAAGTTTACGAACACAGTCATTCATAATTTTTCAAAGGGGACGTTTCAAATTCTACAGTCAGGATGCTTGGCATAGCCACGAGAGTGCTCTTTTTTCATACGAAATGATATCCCAGACCACAACTCCAGGAGTAGGCCAGGGTTGGTTTTAGGCTCTCAAACGGCGTCCATCTATCCAAAACACGGCTACCACTGACACCGAGGGGGAACCAACTTTCATCAGGATACACAACAATTCTCCACTGTTCCCTCCAGTGAGCTCTCATTTGACACAACTAAAGTCGCAAATGGCTGTGGTTCGCTGAGAGCTGTCCTTGAAGTAACCGTTTTTTAACCGTTCGTTGTGCTACTGTGGTGCCAACTAGAGCTCAAATTGCAGCAGCAGATGCAACACGATCCGCCAGAGACATACGACAAACACGTTGGTCATCCCTCTCAGTGGTGACACGTAGCCATCCGCAGCCCAGGCTTATTGCGATTGTACATTCTCGTGACAAACACTGGCAGCATCCACGTGTAGTGGCTATATTCCTGCCGTCTACCTCTATATAGTAGATGAAACAAGCAGCTTCTCGTAGCCCTATTACACTACCTCGTTCGTGCTCAGTGACTTGTTGGTAATGGCGTCTTTGTTGCATTAAAGGCATTCTTGACTTACATCAACTCATCACTTGTAGTGTCCGTCCCGATAGCTGCGTGGTCAGCGTGACGGATCCTACAGGCCCGGGTTCGATTCCCACCACGGTCGGAGATTTTCTCCGCTCAGGAACTGGTTGTTGTGTTGTCTTCATCATCGTCTCATCCCCATCCGGCGCGCAGGTCGCCCCATGAGGCGTCGAATGTAATAAGACCTGCACCAAGGTGGCTAGACCTGCCCCGCAAGGGGCCACTCGGCGAATGACGCCAAACGATCATTTCCATCACTTCTAGTTTCAAAGGTAACTAACGCTAATGACCATTACAGCGTGTATTTAGAGCAAACCTTATGTGTATGCTCATAGTGATGCTGGTGGCGTCACTCATGCCACTGAGAAACTTTTGAATAGAGATCATCTTTCAGGTGTAGAAAAATGCCTGCCAATTTCCAATTACGTCGCACAACTACTTCTTGGTGTTGCGATTTTTTCCGTCAGTATATATACGTACATATGTCTAAACCTATTTTGAATTCTTTCGCTGCTATTATCATTGTGAAGCTGAAGCGTCCTTGCTCGTAACGATGGAGAAATAACAAATGTCGAGCAAACATAACGCACTACGCCAAAATGAAACCAAAATAGACAAGTGATGCTGGGATGACACTGTTGTTTACATTAACCGAAAAGGCGGAGCATTTACACCAGGACACGAATTTGGCGAGTCTTTGTGCGTTTACTTGTTAGTAACTGCAAAAGCACAGAACTATTATTGCCGGGGATGAAACTCGAAGTTAATTAAACTATAAATATCAGGTTTTCGCTATTAAGTAGCAGAAATGACCAATTACAAGTGTAATTCCAACACCGCATTGTATACGTTAGTTTTCTTTCATAGCTGCATACATATTGTTTAATGGAAACTATTTTCGGACGAGTCTGTTCACTTCCGAAACATTGCATGCGTCTTTTTCATGCGATTGTAAAGTAACTCAATTGTAATATGTAACAGTTTTGTTTTATTCTTACGGTACATATTCAAACATCCTGTAAGACTAATTACACTTATCATAACAGAAGTGCTCTATGTGTTGATTAGCATCAAAAAATAGTTCAAATGGCTCTGAGCACTATGGGACTTAACGCCTGAGGTCATCATTCCCATAGAACTTAGAACTACTTAAACCTAACTAACCTAAGGACATCACACACACCCATGCCAGAGGCAGGATTCGAACCTGCGACAGTAGCGGTTCCGCGGTTCCAGACTGTAGCGCCTAGAACAGCTCGGCCACCCGGCCGGCTTGATTAGTATCGCTACAAAGTGTAATGAAGGGTTACTTAAATTGATTGACTGGTCAAGAATAAATGGGACAAGCGCGGCATAAATTCGGTATGCGGGAGTGGAATTCGACAAATTTTCACCTGCGGTTATGATTTATATATGACATTCTAAGTTATTTCCTTCACATTACTCAGTTTTTCAAATTACTAGGCTTATTTTAAAGTAGTTGCAATAGGAAAATATTGTACTAGCATCTATCAGGAGAAGACTGTGTACGTGTGAAAAGAACTTTGTGTTCACTGAGGATGAACGAAGATGAAATATATGGTAGTAGAAAGTAAAAGCAAATAATTTCCAGTCTTAAAAAATATCAGGGTGATGTATCGCTAATTTTATTCATTTGTTCGCAGAAAATTTCGTGCTTTTTGGAACACTTTCACTTTGACGTATCAGGAAGCCTTTTCACAAGCCACTAAAGCACAATTGATTGAAACAGAAACTCAGCTGATTAAATGCAGTTCGAAACCTAAAAATGTCTCTTGCTCTCTCTTCATTCCATAAGAGAGAGAGAGAGAGAGAGAGAGAGAGAGAGAGAGAGAGGGAGAGAGATAGAGTAGTGACAGCTGAACAGTTACATTTGGCTGAAAAAAGCGAAAATGCTCTTAAATTTCTCTCTTCACGTCTGTAAGACAAGTTCATTACATGTAGCGAATACGATTTACTATCACGCCTACGAAAAGCATGTGCAAAATTCATCGGTCCTTTAAGGGGGATCTATCTGTAACAGCGATTTAATCACATTCAAAATCTGTGGAGCGCTTTTAGGGCCAGCTTTACGTTGTCATGTTACTTTTAGCGACAAAAATCTGTTCTGTGCATCTGAACACTCTCTCCTGGTAAAGTGCAACACTATGATCGAAACGAATGGAAGGTTGTTGAAGCCAAACACTCACACAGAGCTTATTTCCTCTTCTGTAGGTCACATTACGTGATGGCAGCGGATTTCACTCCAATTCAGGCCGCCATTCGCAGGCCGACCTGTCTGACTAACGCGGCCTGAGTTTGTGGTCGTGCGCGTCGGTTCATCTGTGGAAGCGCTGTCTGCTTACCCAGGCCTGTCAAGCTCACTACGACAGTGCAGTTTTCGATTCTGTGTTGATCACAGGTTCCTTTCGTTGTCTTTATCAGTTTCACCTCTGCTGTGTCGACAATGTTGTTCGAAGAAAACGAATAGCCTAGTCTGTGCCATGAATACTTATAGAGAATGGCCGTGTTAATGGGGAATAGAAGCGAAATGTTATTGCTATAGGAATATGATGATCAGGACTACCAAACACTTGAAACAAAGTGCAAACGAAACAATCGTGCTGGACAGAAGGCTATAGGTGCACAAAAAAATTGTAGGGTGTGGGTGACTTTTCGGCATCAGTTCCTGGCGCTAACTCGGCAATCGGAAACTCTGACAGAACCAATGCTCTTGTACTAGCATTTGATACACTTCACTATGGATAAAGAAGGGGTGTTATGTGGGGTGGAATCTGGAAGCTGAACAGACTGAAGAACTACAGGGTGGCGCAACAAAATGTGTTACCAATTGTTTCTTTCACAATTTACAACGCACATTAGATATCCCGCTGGGATCTCTACAGGAGTACCAGCAGAGCTTGGAAAAACAAATGAGTTACGAAATGACGTGTAATTCACGATACTGCTGCTAGGAGACTAGTAAGCGGCAATGGCTGACAATGGAAGACTGATGACACAGCAACGATAGGAAATTGTGTTACATGTTTCATGAAACGAAAAGCCTTGTTGTGACTCAGAGGCGTTTTCGACAACAATTTAACACACGATGGGTCCCTTGCAAGAAGACCATCCACAGATTGTACGATATATATTTACAGGAAGGAACAGTATTGGAAGCGAAGCGATCTCGGCCTAAGCCTGTTTGTTCGCCGGAGAATATTGGAGCGGTACGAGTTGTTGCACAGAAAAGTCCCGGAAATCGTGTAGAAAGGCAGCAGTGCAACTGGGAATAGCCAGACGTTCCGTTCAACGCATTCTTAAAAGTGACCTCCTATGTACCCGTACAAGATGACCTGTGCACAGAAGCTCACTGAAGAACACAAGCAGCAGAGACTACTGTTTCCTCAGTGGGCGGAGGATAGGGAAGAAACTCTCAGCAACGTTTGCTTTTCAGACGAGGCACATTTTCATTTAGACGGTGTGGTTAACAAACAAAATGTACACTTTTGCACCACTGAAAATCCTATCCAGCAGCACAACACAGACTAAGCCCTTTCTCGGCAATTCCAAGGAAGAGCTGGTGGTTGGATGACACACGTTAGCAGAGGTAGAACATGTGACCTAGTTTCCCACTATTTTCTAGGGGAAGGGATTGGGTTCTGTTAATGGAGTTGGTCAAATTGACCTACTTTCCTGCCAAAATTCCCACCTTGCCATCATTTTGATGTGGCCACATCTATCACCGCCATATTGGATCCGCCATCTTGAATAAACCTTGCAACAATGTAGAGTTGGGCCACCACTTGTCAGCTGTAGTTGTCACTATAGGCCTCGCCCTTGAATCAGCATTACACCTCCATAGGTCCCGCCTGGAACTTGTAAAGAGCAGTTCCAGCAGGGACGCAGCTACGATTTTGTCAAAAGAAAGGAGTTCCAATTTGTTAAGGAGGATCTTAAACAGAGGCATGTTTTTTATTTAATCTGAAAATTTTCATGTAGAACGATAAACCATTTTATTCTACAATGAACTCTGATTTTTTCACTAAGTGAAAGTATAATAGGTTACTAAAGAGTGCTGTATTTTGGCATGCCACTAAAAAGCAGCCATGCCCCAATCTCCATTCACTCCAAGGTCATTTTACACTCTTCTTCATTTACTCTGGATTTGAGCTCAGGAAATGGTCAGGAGTGGATGAGTGATAATTTTTTGGAACACCGTGATTATTACCGACAGGGTTTTTTCTAATGAGGAAATCTCTGTTCGACTGAAAAGGTAGAAAAATTAGGGCAAAAGATACGGAATTATTCAACATTACACTTCCCAAACTTTCTCATTTAAGTATGCATATGTCACTTCTTGCAATGTAAGATAGATCACGTACTGTATTGAGGAATGTCCCAGTAGGCAACTGCATAAGCTTAAATGAGGAAAATTAGGATTAGTATTTATTATCATATGGCTTTTACTGTTGATGGTCTTCAAAGAGACGCTCGGTTCGCCTTCGATGCAGCTCTTTCCTTTCAAGGAGAGGTTTCCATCTTTAAGGGAACTGGACTCTCTCAGGGAAGAGACGTATTCAGAAGTAATTGGTTGTGGCCCATAGTAAGGGACCAACCAGGCATTTGCTTAAACTGAAAATGGGAAACCATAGAAAACCATTCTCAAGGTTTCCGGCGGATGGATTCAAACTATCTCGCTTCCCAAAGCCAGGTATTTATGGCTCTGTGGATTAGCAAGCAGAGCTACCCCAGTCGTTGGAGAATGTGGAAAAACTGGTTTGTACATTGTTTTACAAAAACATAAAACCATCACAACAAAAGACTGCATTCTAACTTTGCATGTTTTTCCTTTTACGTGGGTGTTTAGTCTTTTGATAGTGCATGAATGCATGCATATTTTAAGATTTAATTGTGCATGACATAGCTGGCTACAGTTATTATATTATTACAATATCGCAAAATAGATTTTGGACGAAAGGGGAAGGGAGGGATTTAGGGCGCTGTCAGCTCGGACGAATTCAAACAGCCTCCTGAAAATATCTTTCAGAAACGAACTATACCCCTTGGGTGCTCCAAAAATCCCACCCGATTCTTTCATGTCAGTACTGGTTGTCATAACTGAGTACAGTCCGCTTGAGCAGACTAGGCGATATTTTACCATTTGGGATACTAATGATAGAATAATGAGCAAAGTTTTTAAAGAAATGCAACCATCGCCGTTTGGCGACGTTTTTGTTGATCCATGCCATATTTTGGACGACGCAGACAAATCTAAGTGTATTTTTATGCACTTATTTTAATGTAACAGTATTTGTAATGATATTTACCGCTTCACTGCCTTGTGAAATACCCACAAACTTCTACCAGCCTACAAATAACGACTCCAGTGCTAACATTAAACTGTTATACGTAGGTAATTAGGCTATAATAGTAGTGCATATACATTTTTAGCTTTACCATAATGTCAGTGGACGAATCAGACTCGGTTTTCACAGCACCATACAACACAAAGACAATATAAGACAGCTGTTACATTAAATTCAACAGCAAGTAAGAACTGAACTGATTAACTAAACAGCAACTGAGCTCAAGCAAGGCCAAAAATTGGCCTTGACCCAAATATGGATGGGAGATAGCCAGTAGTGCTATGTAGGTATAGATAATTATCGTTGGCCTTTTGACTATCGATAGTGTGTGTCCCATTTTTCGTTGTGTAATCGAAAATCGAAATATCATTAAGAGATGGTAGGGGGAGGTCCAGATCTCTTGGACCCTCCCACCGCCCCCCTCCTTCTTTGGCTACGTCAGAAATAGCAAGTAAAATATCATGAATGCAAAAAAATTGTGCAAACTAATTTTTACTTGCTCCGTGATGCTGAGCAAGTTTTTCACTGGTCTAATCATGGATGTAGTGCTACGTCCATGGCCGGACGGAGGGACACGGGCAAAGGTCGTACGCCATCCTCATGTTGGGCGAAATCTGGCAATGCAGGAACCAGCGCGTGCTGCGCTACAGTCAGCTAAAAGTGAAAAGCACATAATTTTGCTCTGCTGCTCATCCATCCGGATGAGAGTAGGCAATCGAAATGTTCACAAGCTTCATAGTGCGATTGTGTGCAAGTTCAGGGTATGCAGAGTTTTTGGATTTTGTGAACATCAACATCAAAGACGTTGTTCTCTGATATTTGAACCGATAAAGTTAAAATGTCCGGAGAGTCATGTCTTTTATTGCTTTTTCATTAACAGAACCCACTACTCATCATTTCAAGCCGTGATGGAGACGGCAAAAATTTGAAGGTGGAGCCGAAAAACACAGTGAAAGATAGTTATTGGGAGAATCCCAACAATCACAAAAAAGCACCATAGGAAAATTTTTGTGCACCCATTCATCGCACTCCTTTGACCAAACATCGTAGGCAGAGTCCATCAGCGCAGCAACGGAGAAAAGGAGATAGGGAGAAAGTAAAGAACGAGAAGTTTCGAGTAAGCATGACAATCAGTCTACGTCTAATGATAAATGTGGGCCAGTGGCAATATTTTCATCATCTGAAACTGCAAGATTAGATTCTAAAAAAGTTCACTAGCTCTCTCAGAGTCAAATATAGCCGGACCTTTAGGACTAGCAGCTGATCTGATTGACCTGGGAAAATGGCCAGATATTATTAACACTTCAATAAAAGAAATTCTGGTACGAAAGGATCCATCGGAGATCTCTTCATCACTCACATTCCCGAGAGACGAAGACGGTGGCCGCTTTTCTGAAGATATTTTTTTGTGTTATAAATTACCATACCGTTAAATTAATTCAAGAAGCTGGCTCGCTTACTATAAATTTGAAGTTGTAATCTACTGCTTTTGTTGCTGAATCTTCAGTGTTAAATCCACACTGGGTATCACAAGTAAACTCTGCAAACCTGAAGGATTTAACTCATGTGCTATATGTAGTGATGTCCTTCGAAAACATGAACGCTCCGTGGATCACAATTCGTCCTTCACAATATGGGTTGAGGTGAAACAAAGGTGAAAAAAGGACGACAATACTGGTGACATGAGTGAAGCACGAATAAGTCAGGAAAAAAACAAAAAAACTCTGGCGAGATGTTTTAACAAGAATCACAGCACCGGTGACTTTCAGTACAAACGAAACCAGCGTTTGGAGGTTCCTCGTCAACAATTTACCAACCTGACAATGAAAATGTCGTGAGGCTGATAGAAATGATCGCATTTTTCGATGCACCGATGAAGGAAAATTTCCGTCATGTTCGTAACGAGGAGAATCATTATCACTATCTTGAGCCACAAATTCAGAACGAAGTGACTGCAATGTTCGGTACGTCGTAACTACATTTTTATTCACGAGTCAAGGGGCCTCCCGGCCAACAATGCCATACGATCATTTCAATAACCAAGTAACGCATGTGAAGTAAGGCGGGGAACGGGGAGGGGGGCGGGTGTGGGAGCGAACATAAGGAGAGAGTGTAAGAAATAACACGAGAGAGTAACAAAACTTACGCATTATCCCATCCATATTTATGTATTTTCTTTATATATTGGAGGTGTCTATTCGCTCGAAAAGCGGCATTTAAATTACATTAAAAAATGGTTGAAATGGCTCTGAGCACAATGGGACTCAACTGCTGTGGTCATAAGTCCCCTAGAACTTAGAACTACTTAAACCTAACTAACCTAAGGACATCACACACATCCATGCCCGAGGCAGGATTCGAACCTGCGACCGTAGCGGTCGTGCGGTTCCAGACTGTAGCGCCTTTAACCGCTCGGCCACTCCGGCCGGCTTAAATTACATAAGCACGATTTCGCTCGGGTTCCTTTCCGTTCAGATCTCCCTCATTAATACTTGCTAGTCGACTGGTAGCTAGTACGGATGAACAGCCTCAATCTTACTTATTTTGCAAGACTTTTTTGGCGTCTGATTCGCCGCACTGATGTTTACTGTGAACGCATGTCACGTTGCCGACGGCTGATGTTTAGCGTTGGCACGCATGATTGCTTGTTATACTCAGAATTTCCTTTTTTACTGACATGATTGTTTCCACGTGCCACTTGAAGCAATGCCCGCTCCGGTTTGGTGTATGGTTTTTAAGCAAATTTACAGATTTTTGGTGGTAACGTAATGATGTGACAGCATAAATGCTGTGAAATAAGATACTGAGAAATAAACTTAAAATAAAAAAAAAATTACTGATGGTGTGCAGGCACAGAACGTCCTTGATTTAAGCGTATCTGTTTGCGAGCACTGCGGCGCTCACTTGTCAACTTCTCAAACAAACCAAGCACCGTGTTTAACAGGCCCGAATACCCTGTACGGTTCAAAAAAATGGTTCAAATGGCTCTGAGCACTATGGGATTCAACTTCTGAGGTCATTAGTCCCCTAGAACTTAGAACTAGTTAAACCTAACTAACCTAAGGACATCACACACATCCATGCCCGAGGCAGGATTCGAACCTACGACTGTAGCGGTCTCGCGGTTCCAGACTGCAGCGCCAGAACCGCACGGCCACTTCGGTCGGCTGTACGGTTCAAACGATCGCACTATTTTCCCCAAGTATTACCTACCTCAACATTCCTTAAGCTTAACGCAAAACCTTTGACATTCTCAAAAACATACTTCGCATTTTTATAGGTTTGGCAACTAAGGCAAGATATTCGAGCAACAAAATATTACGGCGTCATCCTCCATTTCCCTCAAGACTTACGTTATCAAGAACAAATGATAACCCGTTACTTCAAGGTGTCGATTGTTCCAATTCCAACAACAGTGTCAAACTTCATTCAGGTTTTAGTAGTGAGAGATACAACTGGAGAAGGACCGGCGAACGGTTTGGTAGAAGTGGTAGAGGAACCTTAAACATAATGTTACAAACATAAAGATTTAGAGAGCGGAATTTCACGTGCTTATTCGATACAGCGGTTCGAAATTATTGTAGTGCCATATTCGTGTTATCGATGTGTATTAACACGGAAAGTTAAACGTGAAGAATAATCCGTACCTCAGCAGTGTCAGCACCCCCCTGGCCCGCGCTTACTGCTACCGCCAAGCATGCAGTCCTACTAAGACTCTCTTGGAATAGTCATTATTCTTCGTGTTTACTGTTAATACGTATCAGTAACACGAATATAGCATTAGACTAAGTTGGGACCGCCCTATCCGAATTCGTTCGTAATATTCTGCTTTAAAAATCATTTGGCTTGTAACGAGAAACAAACCGTCGCTTTTCATCAACACCGGATGTAGCCTGAAAGTTGTCATGACTACTGCTTGGTTGGGCTGAAACCAGCTACACATTTTAAAAAAATTAAGTTGCCAATATCTGCTGAAACACCAGAGAAAAGGCGCCTAAACGACTGTTTGGAGAGATATCTTGTATATCTATTGTATAGCTAACATATGAAAGCATGACGCAAAGACTCCCACATGGCTACATCGCATTCCGTAGAAAGCGGAGCTCGTTGCTGGTCGGTCGAGTTATATCTTGCCTTCCAGCAATATTAAATTTTTGTGAAAGCAGCGTTTTCTGTTATGCCACGCCTTAACAAATATTAAATCTTTCCCTCGTAGAGTGGAGTAGGCGTGGAAGAGCTTTAGAATTTTTTTATGCTTGAAACCTACACATTAAAATTACTTCTTAAGAGATGAATTCACTGGAAAATGCTTCAGTCGACCATATGAGTGCAATTGACGAGCTCCGTGTGTGACTAGGAAAAAACTACGTTCTTTGCTTGGTACTTCAGTCTAATGGCCGAAGAGGATGACCTCGATTTGTGGGACGCACAGCAGCATGGTTATCAGCGCCTTTACAAATTCCAAATTTTTTCATTGTCCAGTCTCGCCATTGTTTCCGAATGATGAGGACAACACAAACACCCAGTCCCTGGGCGGAGAAAATTACCTGACCTGAGCGGGAATCTAACCTGGGATCCCGTGATTCAGAGACAGCATCACTAACCATTAGACCACTAGCTGCAGATTCCAGTTGCCGAGTTTAGAATCACATGAAGGAAAGCGGACCAGAGTTCGCTCCAAGCAGTATCTTCAATCTTCTACAGTTTTTGTTGTTGTTGGACATGAGACTGTTGTTTTGCACAGCATTTGTAAATATTCAGTCTTCTGCAGAATTGAGTGCTGGATAATATATTCAAGCTTTTTGGATAAATTGCTATTTTTTCAGGTACGGATTGTCATGGTGAGTAATCCTATATATGTTTAGAGTTATATGTGTATAACATGTGATCAGTTGAAGGCACAGCTAGTCGGTGGTGCACGGTCGTGTACCTTGACACAGAAGAATGTCTTCTTTCGTGGAAAATGTGACACTTCAAATTAACTGAGCTCCTTCAGTGTTTAAACAATTTTATCTGTCTTGGAAATGGAATTTATGTTAGTATGCAATAGTTTGTATTTAAATTTTAATTGGCTTATGACAATACTTCTACTAAATTTCATTTCACTTCCTGATTATTGGTGTGTAGTAAAGCAATACTGTAACAGAGTATTAAATACAGTACTTTCAAGATCTTCTCGACCGTAACGCCTTCAAATTTCAGTCGAATGTTATATGACCAACTTGTAACTTAGAAGATGATTTCACATTTGGACAAACGGTAATTCTTCGGAGTAACTTTCAGAATTTCTGAAAAAGACTGTAGCACATAATAGGCGAATGCCGTCATTTACAATTGAGTAAGAAAATATACGAAACCCCTATTGTAGGAAAAAGTATGAAGAGTGTACCATGGTACAATATCCTCCCCTACTATAAATGAGGGAGTAAATAGAAGCTAACATCGTGAAATGCGTACGTCGCGTATGTATTCTATAACAGCGATGGCGAGGCATAACAGAATCTCTGACCAGAGAGTTATTTATCGTTGCTAGTCTGCGCTTGACCGCGCGAGAGTTCAGTTGCTAGTTGCACTCAGTCGGATACAGTTGAAGACTAGTAAAGCGTCGGAGAGGAGCAGTAGTTGTTGCGAGTGAACGGTTGTACTGAGCGGGCGTCGACATGGATCGGCGGCCTGCTCTCCCTCCATCTCTGGTCACGGTTCTGGACGAGGTATATTGTTATCAAAGGTAATGAAGCAGCATTGCGCTCAGCTAATAACATATGTTAATTGTAATTAATTTGTTCAAGAACTGCCCCAATAATAAGTTTTTATAAAGTAAATCTTCTAAACAAAAGTAATCATTTCAATTTAAAGAATTTTTCCTATGCATTTCCTCCAAGATTCAGAATCAAATATACGCCAGCATTGCACGGAGCTGTGCCGAAACATACGAGCAGATATTGAGGGAGTTTATTAATGTAAGAATTTTGGTTTTTGTGTTCAGGTATAATTGTTGCACAGGGCCAAGGGTCCGCGCGGCTGCCCTTATAAAATTTACCAGGTTCATTTTAGCGTTAATTTTGTGAGGACTTAACATTTTTGTACATTTTCATTATCATTGAGTTTTATTACTGTGGGGAGTTTACATTTGGGCCATTATTATTCTTTAATTTTGCAAGGAGGTTACGCTTAGCTCATTTTTATTATTCAGTTTTCATTGGCATTGCCATTAGATATTTTTCTTGGGAGGTTACAATCGTTAAAACAAATCAGTGAATGCTGACGTGTTTTAAAATTAGCTTAACGAGTAAAAGTTTAGTCATCCTCTTAAAGGAGCACACTGATCGTTTCTGAGCTATGTATACCGTGTATAGTTGGTATCATGTGCTCACGTAAGCCTTCACTTCCGATGCAGGCAAAGGCAGTAAAGTGGTGAGTTTGAACCATTCGGCTGTATGGAATCAGTGCGTTAAGGTAGGTCGAAGTAGAGATGTGACAGAGTAGTAGCCGTTGTGCTTGGACGTCCATATAATCATAACTTGAATGTAGATGTCCAATTCGATGGTGTATCAATGGGGCTCTGTTCAACCTGTGTGCAAGGAATATTGTACCAGTATCAGGTTGCTAATGTGATCGGAAAAAAACCCTAATGGACAGGAGCTAGAGACGCCAGTCACTGCCAATAACGATCGGTTTCAGAACCGACAGCGATTTCTGTTATCACTGAATGTGTTGTGTCAGCTACTGTGGGTGTCAGCACCGACAGAAACAAGAAAGGAGAGAAGTTGCGATGGTCGGCACCAGAAATACAGTATAAAATCTTCTATTTGTAACACTTGAAGATTAAATGAAAACTTTTTAGAAATAAAGACAAGAAACCTGTCTTCTTGTGCCTCCTATGTGCGAGTACTTTGGTCACTATTATTATTCTCAGAAAGCAGGCGAAATATCGTCATCCTATTAGTACTGGTGCTCTGAAAAACTGCGCCCGAGTTCGGGCTGACCAGCAATGGGCGGCTGGTTCAATCAAGGTTGACAGGGAGCACTAAACGTCTTCCTGGAGATGTGACACCGCCTGCTCTTTCCATTGACGTGCGGGTCAGCGCCTTCTTATTTCGTAACGCTCCACTGATCGTTGTGCTGCTGATGCCTTAGAACGACACAGAATAAATTTTTATCACAATCAATTCCAGTGAGAACATAGCACAGGGAACTGGTTGCAGTGGTCATTTAGAATCGTGCTTCGAGAAAAGCCACTGTCCGAAGCAACACATAAAGCTGCACATTTTCGACAGTACTCACATGAAACACTGAAACTGAACAGTTTCGATCGGACACATGTAGAGTAGTCTAACGCTTTTACACATGACGTTTGACGTCGAGTGCAACGACGGCCCAAGAACCATTTAACGGTTCAAACCGTAGTTTGTTGAGCATGTGATTTAGTCCGTTAACTGCTCTGTCATGTTTCGACTGGCGTTTTTCATGTCATAACTTGGGATCACTCATTCAAGTGACCATGAACATGAAGAAGGACGTTAAATTCTACATTCTCACTGAACAGATGAGGCCCTGAATTCTGCTTCTTTGTGGTGTATATGCTGTGGACACACCCGTCCTCCGAGATGGCAACAACAGTGTTCCCCAGGCAGCTTACATCCGTTTCCTTTGTTCACAAAGACTAATGCTACCTATCATACTTTGACAGGCTCCTTAATCACCCGATCTTTATCCCGTAGAAAATATGTGGGACTCTATGGGAAAGCGGTTGATACGTAAGATACACCATTCCAACAGTCTGGCAGCTCTGCGGGTTCCAATCGGCAGTGACTAGTATATAGCATAACTCAGGAGACTGTTCGACCCTGCGGATTTAGGCCTACAGCAGTGATAGAGACCGCTATTAGCAGAAAAAAGAGGAAACGATAAAGATTATCTACCAAATTCACTGAGTTCTAGACACTTTTGTTGCCCAAAACTGTACACACAGTGAAGGTGAAACAACTGTCGAGTAAAAATGTTAACCGCCGACTTTAAAATATATAAGAGGTTCCTCAACAACGTACTAAATCCGCTCTTGTGACCATACGAAACCATCGCGGCATTCGGCAGATCGACGCTGGATGATCTTGTGGCTAATAGGGACCTAATTCATTTGAATTGAGATTCAGGTATGACATTAAACTTGTCCTTTTTTTTGGCATAAGAGGCGCCTGAGACACAGTCTGGCATAAATACGCTGCAGATACAATGACAACAATTGAATTTTTGACAGATTTAGTGAGCATTTTGATCAGCTGCGCACGTAGGGACTTACACAACAACAGATAAACATTCCAGACTAAATGGAGAAAAAAAGGTCATGAACATGTGTCTGGAAACGAATTTTTGTTACGGTAGATGGCACCGACGATTGAAAGTTCCTTTGACCACGTGCCGTGTGTTCCTGTGTGTTACAGACTGTGATTGACACAGCGGACTGTGTAATGTAGAAGGGTCTGGTATTCACATTGGGAGCAAGCCGAGATGGTGTTTGTGTACGGCCAAGCAGATGGAGCCGGCCGGTGTTGCCGAAAGGTTCTAGGCGCTTCAGTTTGGAACCGCGTGACCGTTACGGTCGCAGGTTCGAATCCTGCCTCGGGCATGGATATGTGTGGTGTCCTTAGGTTAGTTAGGTTTAAATAGTTCTACGTTCTAGGGGACTGATGACCTCAGATGTTGAGTCCCATAGTGATCAGAGCCATTTGAACCATTTTTGAACCAAGCAGATGGAAACGGTCGAGAGGTAGCACGGCTCTATCAAAACAAGTACCCTCACAGACACCAACCACAACACAGAACATTTAAAGTCCTTTTTCGGCATCTGTGTGATCATGTGTCCTTTCAGGCAGGCGAACGTACCGGGGAACGGCGGACTGCGCTTAAAACAGATTTGAAAGACCTAGTTCCACAGGATATTGAGACAAACCCTAGCGCAAGCTCCTGGCAAATGACGTGGATGCGAGGTAGCACTGTAATGTGTTCGAGGACGATATGTTGTCGTTGCACGACAACGTTCATTTCCCGACACATGTTCATAGGACCTACATTTCCAGTCAGGAACAGGTTCCTACAGTTTGTCGATTTTATTAATATTCACTCTGTCTATATACTGACGGAATAAATCAACACATAGTTGTGCTACATAAAAGAAAGTTGGTAGGTGTGTCTGTATATCCCATAGAAGTCTGTTCAAATTTTGTGACGGTCGCATGAAATGCAATGACGATGCAAATCAGGTTTGATATAAATACACGCTGTAACGGCTGTGAGCATTAGTTACCTTTGAGAATGGACGTGGCGAGTTCTTGAAAGTCAAGTATGCCTTTAAGGCAACAAAGACGCCATTATCAACGTCTCACTGAGTTTGAAAGAAGTCGCGTACTAGGGCTGCGAGAAGCTGATATACCTCCTGCGATCCTGCAGAAAAATTTGGCAGGAATGTAGCCACTGTACATGACTGTTGTAATCGGTGTTCACGGGAATGTACGGCAGCTAGAAGACCAGATTCCGGACGATCACGTGGCAGTATCGATAGGGAAGTCCATCGTGTTCGGCTTAAGACTCTGACGCATAATATTCCACTTGGAGCAGCAGTTTAAGCAGTAGTTGGTACAACAGTGACATATTGAACTGAAGCGAATCGTTTACTTCAAGGACAGCTCCGAGTCAGAAGCGTACACTCCACTGTCGCCAAGACACAGCCATTTGTGACATTGCTGGTGTCAAGCGTGAAACGTCCCCTTAGAACAATTATACATGACTGTGCTTAAACTGACACAATATTTTTAGCGCAACGCAATCTGAGTTTCAAAAATCCCTACAAAAGAATGGCCCTGACTAACATTAACCTATACGTTGCACAAATCACTTACCTCACAAAAATCTTGGTTACTCGAACTACTGCAATACAGAGTGCGCCACTACTGCCAGCTAAATAAAAGATTCAAACTACGCAAGGCACTAACTACTGATAGGGATAGTTAGCAAATGAAAGATTTTAATAGAGAACAAACAATGTATTTACCTTAATAGTCATAATATATATAGCAGTTCATGACATCTAGTCTTACAAATTTCAAAACTCCGCCATCTCTCTCCCCACATCCACCAATGCTGGCGGCTCACCTCCAACTGCGCAACGCTACGCGCTGTTCACATCCAGCTGCCCAACACTACAGTGGCAGACAACAATGCAAACAGGCCACAGACTGCACACAGCACAACCAGTGATTTACATACAGAGCGCTACGTGGCGTTACCAATATAACAACCTCAACAGCCTACTTACAAGCGAGACTCTCTGAAGGGCAGGGTGGAGGTCTTTTGTGTTTCCTGACGTAAGCTGCTGCCAGTGATGGCCGTGTATTGGTTAAAAGGAGGTTGCTTGAGGGCTTGCAAACGGACTGCGTCCTAGACACACTAGACCTGGAGTTATCATCTTGGGGTGCAACGTCTTATGACAGTAGGAGCACTCTCGTAGTTATCCCACACACCCTGACTGCGGAATTGTTTGTTAGTCTGGTGATTCGATCTGTGCTGTGATTCATGAACAGCACTGATGGGGGCATTTTCCAAGAGGATTACGCCCTCCCGCTTACCGCTGTTGTAACACAACATGCTATACAGAGCGTCGACATGTTGCCTTGGCATGCTCCATCACCAGATCTGCTCCAGTCGAGCACATAAGGGAAATGATCGGGCGACAACTCTAGCGTCATCCACAACAAGCATTACCCATCCCTTTATTCACCGACCATAGGTAACAGACACGGAACTTCATCCCATAATAGACATCCGGAACCTATACAACACAATGGATGCACGTTTCAATGTTCGCGTTCAACATTCTGGCCAGTCACACCGGTTATTAATGTACTAGCATTTCACATTAGCAGTGGCCTATCTTGCACCAGTGACCTTGCAATGTTAATCACTGAAATATTTCACCAAGACAAATGTATTCCTGAAATTTCATTACTCTACAATAATTCTATTTTAGTGTTTTGATTCTTTTCATCAGTGTATATATACAGTGCGCAACATAATGAAGTCATAATTTTTTTTAACCTTGTCATTATCTCTCTCTACAAAGCAGAAGTTTGAAATTTGGCTCAAAATTTCCAAGATTCTTCCTCTCTAATTTGAAAATGCTTGGCGGACTGCGACATCACACATGGTCTCGACAACACTTCAACAGCAAGATGTCAATGCACGTGAGATAGAGGCCGGAACTGAGAAGTTGAGGTGAAGTACAACACGGGCTTAAGATGCTCAAGTGCGTGAGGGCTTATAAGGTGAACCATGCCCACAAGCGTGGCCTAGAGCAGCAGTGGTGTGCTAGTCAGCTGAATGAGTGTGGAAGTCTCTGAACAGTTACATTTTAAAGTGTTCAACAAACGCACGTGGGTGGTACCAAGGGTGCTACCGAACTGGGATCTTACAGGGACCATTTGCCATTTTATTCACACATATTTCAGTGTTACATTCCGCCGTGACCACGCCCAGGAGGGTGAGAAACAGTTGGACTGAGAAGCATAAACATTCTTGGCTCCTTCAGATAACATTGAGGTTTGGTCGAATAGTTTTGAACGTTCCTTAGCGGTTCAACCCTGTACACCAGAGTCAAAACTGCGGTTGCTTCACACTCCAAAGGGGACAGATGCCGTTCAGTTGTGGTTGCTGTCCAACTCTGTTTTAAGGGTCGAATCGTTCACAGGGTATCACTAATGTCAAACGTTATCAAGTACGTCACCCTGCTGCTCATAGCACTGTAAACTATCGTTTCGACTAGGAAATATACGCTAATCAACGCCGCAAGGGAAGGAGTAGTTTCATTGATGCCCTTTGGCCTGAGGCATATTCGTGTTAATTCTCAGCATGGTAAGTCTGAAATATTCTCCTCGGTTTTTTCAACGCTGGACGCCGCAGTTTTGATCTCCGTCACAGAGGGGTCAACGCAAGAGGTCAAATGTTGATAAGAGGGGCTCTGACGACCTTGCCATCGTTTGGCTCGTCGACAGCGGGGGTGGGAAGAATTGTGGTGAAATTTGGTGGCAACGTGACCTACCTTATACATCGCATCAGGTTCTGAGTTGTGGCTTTTTCCTCGCATGTGTCTGAAGCGCAGCCGAACCCGAGTGTGACGTCGGAGGGAGTCTCGCTTTCGCAGCGTTATAGAAGAAGGTTGTAGGCAGCTTTCATCAAACTTTCTATTGTCTTTGTTACAATGGGAGACAACTACGGGGTTTCAAAAAAGGACGTATATATAAGCGGTCTGCCAGACACTGTTAGTGTCCATTGTTCTCATAATAAAGAGACGATAGCGCCTAGTTCTTTGGGCTCGCAACTTTTTCACGTAACCGATGTGACGTATGGACAGTATGCAGATTATGGCACTTGCGTCATGTTAAGGAGACACAGCGACCAATGCAATTAACACTATTGAGGATTGACATTGATTATGCTCGGTGTCGGTTCTATCGCAGTTTTGCATAACGTGTTTTGAAGTGAAGAAAATGAGCTCATGATGAAAACACGTCTTCCTCATGGAAAGTTAAGAAGATCGCTGTTGAGCGCGGCAGCCGCCGCCCGCCTGGACTTCATGGCAGTCAATACAGAGTGCGCCTCAGCTTGCACGGGTAGCTCTGACCTTCCGGAGAACTCCGATTCAGCTGGTGAAAGAAGATATTAAGCTTCTGTGGCCACAGTGGATCGGGGCAGCTAGATGTTCACTGCCTAGGGATTCCCAAAATTATTGCATTTTTTGAGCGTCGTGGTGATTCCCACACCAGTGTTGCTGCATGAAGAGAGATACAATGTGCTGACTGGCGAGATGACTGTGACGTGGCGTGTACCAGATGGTGCGTGGTCGATGTGTCATAGAGATGGGATTGGACGAAAAGTATGCACTGGAGGGGGCCAGTACTAGCGCTCATGGTCCGCCGTCGGTGAATCGTGCATTTTGAAGCAGATCCGTATATACGGTTCTGGAAGGCGTTTAAGACTGCATAGATATCACTGGCGTCTAGGATGTTGTGAGGAGAATATGTGGGTCGCGGTTAGGCTGATGGAGAGAATGTGTGATCAGACTGCCAGAACTGCAAGTGTTGTGTGGAAGCTGCGAGACTCACCATACAGTTGACATTAGGAGAAAAGCGAATGTGGTCGATTTTGGCTTTTTTGGCTTGAGACAAATCTAAGCGAATTTTCTGACTAAGAGCTTTGGTTCCCAAAGTATCTCGATTTCGTGCCTGGCTTGGAGATACAGCTGCGAGTAGTGTATCGAGAAGTGTAGGTTGCGGTACGTTGATCGAGGCCCCACTGTGGCGCGCAGTTCACCACACTGCACACTTTCAATGGTGTACGGTGAGCTACTCCAGCTTGATAGGAACACTGCAGCACAACTTTTTCACCCAGTCCAATCTAGCCACTGTCACGAATGGTGATGACGATCATGATGAAATGATGATGACAACACAAACATCCAGTCCCCGACCAGAGAAGGTCCCCAAATGGCTCTGAGCACTATGGGACTTAACATCTGTGGTCATCAGTCCCCTAGAACTTAGAACTACTTAAACCTAACTAACCTAAGGACATCACACACGTCCACGCCCGATGCAGGATTCGAACCTGCGACCGTAGCAGTCGCGCGGTTTCGGACTGAGCGCCTTAACCGCGAGACCACCGCGGCCGGCGAAGGTCCCCAACCAATCCGGGAATCGAACCCGGGACTCCGTGATCCAGAGGCAGCAAACTAACCACTAGATCATGATTGAAGTAAGGAGTGGTATTCCACATTACCAAAATACACTCACATCACGGACGTATTGTACAGCATAAGCAAACCCTGTACGATGATCTCGTTTCCTGCAGCCCAGACTTCTAACATTTTATATACAATCTGGACATGGAGCCAAAATTTTGATTCCTGATTTTGGAACTTGGCATAAAATTGGACAGGATTCAAATCCTGATCACACGACTTTGTAGGGTATGGTCATTTTCTACCAGAAATTAATTTCCCGAAATACTGCGATCTTGTCTTCAGAAAGCCTGAATTGTTGTCCCGTGTAGTTTTGCTATGTGGACAAGGCACATGCTTAGTGCTTATCGTATGTAGCTTTGCTGAGCAATACAGTGTACAGTTTTAATGAACAGCAGCATTGTTGTTTGTTCTGTTCTTATGAAATAAGAAAAAAATTTACTGTCACATTAATTTTCTTTTTCAGTTTGGTAATTTGGCAGGATTTTGATGTTAGATCCGATGTAGTTAGAATTTCTAACGCGAATGTAGTAATACGTTTATTACTCTGCTTTCTTAGCTCAGTACTTTCTGTGTGTGTTGGTCTGTGGTTTCTGCGCTACATGTGATTTATGGCATCGCCATCAGCGTTGATTATTTTTGAGGAGTTCATATTTGACTAAAAGTGAGAGAATACTATCTAGTGTGTTTTAGAACATAGAGAACAGTCCAATGAATTTTTCTTTACGGAACATTCAGATTTGGGACAGACTCAACATGTCACAATATCCGATGTTTCACTTCAGCTTAGTGCAGGAGACTACTGCGCAAGATTTACGCCAGTGCAGGTGCAACTCGAGAGAACCAGAACATAGTTTGTGCCCACGAAATTTTATCAGTGTAATGTTAATACTCATAGCGCGTCGTTAACAAGGCAAAACAGATGTGTTTGATGGACATGCAATATTGGCACGTAGCGGAGGAATACGGAAGTTGTCATTGGCTGTGCATTTGGAGAAAGTAAGCTGAGTATTCACGGACACATGCAATATTAATCAGCGGTGATAAGACATTGATATAGAATTTTAAAGAGACGAATATATTTGTGAAGAGTAGCCGTGGAAGGAAGGATTTATGAATTTTTTAATTGAGTGTTTGAGCGAATCAGACTATTGAATATAGATGAAGATTAAATAACCAGGGGCGTACAAACGAACTGTAAATCGGTGATAAATGTTTTTGCTTCATATATCCAGTTAAGAAGAAGTCGATTTGCTGTTATAATAATCAGAATCGCTGGGACATTAGAAGAAAGCAGAGGGAGTGTGTCGCTCTTGTACTATGTGTTGTATTTCACTGTGATGCAAAGAAGTGTGAGTATATCTGCACTCGATTATGTCATTTTTATGTTTGGAAACGTGCTTTGCGAGGTTTTAGGATGTACTTTTCCAACCACATGATACACAGACGCTTGCGGTGCACAGAAGGAATGCAGTCAGTGTGAGGTAATTGTGAGAGGTCACGAAGTAATCGGTACTCATGTATGTCAGAAAAGCCACATTTCGATACATTTCAGGAGGATGGAGAGGAGGAGAACACTCCGCAGCAGGTGCTAAATGGAAATTGCTACTAGTCGTCTCAAACACAATGGCGAACATGCCGCAGATCGAAAAATGCTGAGAGGTATATTTGAGGAAGAACATAGCGAAAGTAAAGTCACATCAGGGTGATGCCGCAAGCACTATCGGATATGGAACCACTACGAATAATGAGAGGTAGTTACGTCGCTGCAGCGAGGATTTAGGCTTGGCAATATCAGAAATATGTAGTGATGGAGATATGAAAATGAACGTAATTTTCGAATATTTAAGAGAGTCAGAAGAGAGAGGACGGAAAGAAAGGGAGCAGGAGAGGAATGAAATGGAACAGGAATGTAAAGAAATGTTGCAGTAAGGTAACGATTGAAAGCAATTTGAAACAGAACTGAAGAAAGTGAGGAAAGACACAGACAAAATGAAAGACTAGTTGTCATTGAATAAATATATGTGAGCCCGGTCAAGATAAATAACACTGACGAAAAGAAATGTGGATGATTAGCCAATACCGAAGCACTGCGCGTGAGGAAGGAGGCTCTAGTAGCGAAAACCCATGTGAGGCAAGCTAAAAGTGTAGTAATTCATATGGAGAATGTTTTGGCAACACTAAAAGAATGGCGCGCAAAGACAGTGAAAGAAATGAATGAAGCAATGTCAGAAAACTCCAGGAGAAGCAGACAATTAGAATACATGTGTAGAGACCAGTCTAAATTAAAGGAGGATCACACACGCTTTTGTTTTCAACAAAAAGAGCTTAAAGATGCAGAGAAAACGTGAAAGTATTTTAAGCAAGTAGGGGATCTATGAGCTAAAAAAATCAAGAGAGGATTCAGATTATATAAAACGTATGGGGTGAGAAGACTGTAGGGATTATTATATCCCGGAACAAAAAACCTGCACTAGAATTGCCTGTATGTCGGTCATCCGCTGCGTGTTCATCACGTAAGCCCTCCGGCAGAGTCGTGGAACGCCTCCGACTCCTTAACAACTGTGTCCCCCTCAGGCCTTACAACTGTCGTATCAAAGACGAAAATAGTTCAGCAATACTCAGGAATAACCCGTGTCATGGGATCACATATCATGTTGAAGAAATAAGTTTATGCGATGGACTAGAAAAGGCATTTACTGAAAGAGACTTCGACCACTAGAACTTCGTCTCAGTGCAAAATTTTGAAAATTACGAAGAGAATGGTAATACACTACTTACAAAGATTTGGATAGCACAGTTTGATGAAGTGATACCCCCCTCTTGGTCCCTAGAATATAAATTAGAATTGGTGGGCAGTCGAATGGAAGGATCAGACGTGGAAAGAATGCGAGAAATAGCAACTACGTGTAGTATGTACCAAGAATTTAGATATGTTTTCCCCGCAAGCTACCGCTCATGTGAGAATCAGGACATGGTCAATGTGTCCCATTCCATTTTGTTTGACCACGATCGATTCCAGCGATATTGCTGTTTGGTGACTTGTGGACATATACCCCGTGGCGGAGGCGTTTCTTAAGCAGTGAGCTACAGAAAGAGAGGCGGGAGTTGCCTAATGAGGCGTAAGGTGGCGCGGGAGACTATGATGCAGGCAGTGACTCTGTGACAGTGCGGAGTAAGAACGACATTTGGCAACTAAGTGGACATTGCGCACCAGACGAGACACCTTGTTTTGGTGAGATAGAGTGTGCGGACGTCCATATGAACAGCGGGATTTTAATACAGAGAGCAGGGACACTGAACTGTGATGGGTTGTGCTGGGTTACGTTTCATTAAAATGTTATACAGTGCCTTCGATGCAGAAGTTTAATTTTGAATTTGTGTCATTCTGGACATTCCAAGGTTCTATTTGACATTGGTGAACTCACCTTACGGCCTTTTCGGATGGTCAAGGGTACAAAAAAATAAATAAATAAAAGGCTCTGAGGACTATTTGACAACTTCTGAGGTCATCAGTCCCCCAGAACTTAGAACTACTTAAACATACCTAACCTAAGAACATCAGACACATCCATGAGCGAGGCAGGATTCGAACCTGCGACCGTAGCGGTCGCGCGGTTCCAGACTGTAGAGCCTAGACCCGCTCGGCCACCCCGGCCGGCGTGAAGGGTACAATCCTTTCTTAATTCTTGAAATTCACAAAGAAGTAGTCACTATGTTTAAATTTGGGAAAATAGCTATTAGACCGTTTTCGTTCTCGGTGTTATTGGCCCATGAGAACATTGCAACCGATAATAAGTGCAGGTACGTGATTTCAATTAACTGATTTCACTTCTCTGTTTGTTGTAGAAACCTGATTATAATCTATGCATTGGTTCCCGCTCTGGCATGGGATGTTTTGTAATTGCAGGCGGCCTTAGGCGGGTCTCACTACTCTTGTCCAGGCGATGGAATGGTGCGTTTCATGACTGCCCTTCTGTAATGGTGGTATCCGAATTCTCCCGGATTAAAAATTTTAGAAATCTCTTTTTTCTGCTTTGTATTTCTGCAACGTCATTGAAATTATATGTCAATGATTAGAAGTTTTGGTTAATGCCAGTATACAACTCCTATATTGCTATTTATGTGTTTTCTAAACTTTAATGTAAGGTATTAATTAAAAGATGATTGATGCTGTTGGTTGACGATAAAAAGTTTGGGTCAATGACCTGATTTTTGGCAATAATTTCATATTACGGATAGGAATCTCATGAATGTTGTTTAATGTTAAGATATCTTATGTGGTTAGATGTACAAGCACTTAAACAAAATTCTTCTTTTTCATTAAGAAAAGACTAAAAGTTAGTCGTTAATCTTATAGTTTTCTTTGATTATGTTATTGCCTTTGACGCTATTTTTAATATTACTGGGATTTTATCCTGTGTGTTTCCATTAAATGAATATTGTTTTTGATCTAAGTTTTACTAGCGCGTCTCTTAAGCACCAATGACTGAAATCTCTACAGTAATAAAGGTCGTGTTAATAAATAAAACACCTCGAGAAAAGGTTCAGCAGCATTCATCAAATGAATCATGTTTCCTGACCACACAGCTCAAATGGCCTAAACGTTTTAACGGAGTGCCTGTTGGAGGGGAAGTCTGACATGATATGTATAAAGAGGCTGAGAGAGAAGGTTTCAGTGACCTTGTAGTGCTGCTGGGAGGATTACAATAAAGGAACATACATCTCGACAAACCTTTCACGGAGACAGAGATAATAATATGTGATTTGAGAAATTGCCGATGAAGTTTGTTTGGACATTAATTGGTCACAGGAAGGAGAATGTGAGCCAGTGAAAGGAATTGTTGATGGACTTGTCGTACCTAGAATGTAGAGAGAGAGATGAAAAGAAAGGCAGGGAACCTGCTATGCGTCAGTACGAACGACAAATTCTGGAAAACATAGGACGTATATGTCGAGTGGTATAAGCTGTATAAGTATGGGCATGTAAGAAGGAGATAAAGGAGAGCATACAGTCCTTGTGCATGTGCTCAGTAGTCAGTTAGAAACAGCCACCGGAGGGCGCGTAAATTGACGAATTATTGAACAGTTTGTGCAGAGAGAACGATTATAAATGCGGCATATGTTGTTGTGGGTAGATTATGATGGAGAAGTAGTTTATCATGGCCGTGATTAACAATACATATTTTCTTTCTCTTTTCTGTATTCTTTATTCCCCAGGAATGTGTTCTAACTTTATCTTGTTTAGGTTAACACTAAAGTAGTTTGTGAGTGTAATTATTTATGTTTTATTAACTGTTTGTGTAGGATATTAATCCCAGTCTGTTGTTTTATATAGCTTATAAAGGGTGTTATGCAAAGGCTACATTGCGCAATCATGTGTGGTACCATCTAATTTGCAGGGTCTCAATTTACAGATTTACTTGTTGATACGATGGCGTTGGAAGGGAAGGTGCAGACTGGAAAACTTATTATGATCATTTAGGTCTTCATAAAAAATAAACTAAGTCACAGAGTCATGGAAAAGTGTACTAATTTAATTATATTGCTCGTGTCATCTGCTAAAGTTAGAACATTTGGTTAGCTTACTCCAAGTGCAGGATCTATGTGTGGTTGCTTTTGGCTAACACTTGGTCGTCTTTATGCTTCAGCGTCGTTGACGTCCGTTTGAGTGTATATGTCTGAATGTTCGAGACCGGCGTATTCGCCTGGATTCTGTGCCGATGGAATGGATTTCGTTTTCACGCCGTGAGGAGTTGTGTTTCCACTGATGCAGAATAGTGACCAATTTCCCTTCGTTTTACCGACTGTCTAGCGTCTCATTACGTGTAAGAGGAGGGTGGTTTGTTGTCGTTGAGTATTTCTTATAGCGCTGACAGTGCGAGACCTATTAAACAGCCTGGTATTCTCACGATGACAATGGTCTACCTAACATAAGACTGGTACAAGCACGATATGAACGACATAATGTTATGCTGATATCGATACCGTTTGTCAGTAAAAACATAAACAAACATGGTTGATTATCAGTATTTGTGAGTGTCAGGATTGTATTACTAACATCCAACACTGTCAGAAGAACATGCGTTGTGAGTTTACTGTGCACAGAAGAATCAGTCTGCCTTTCCCAGGAGAGTATCAATCAACTAATCTTTGAATCCGAACAAGGCGTCCTTCGACAGTATAATACAGCCTGAAATCACTCATACGTAAGTCATAAGCAGAAAAATATCGTTTCCTTAGTTTGGGGCACAGAGCTTGAAACGTCCCCTTAGAAAAATTAGTTAATTACTGTGCTGGTAAACCCCTTACGTTATTTGATTTTCAAACAGCTGAGCAAAACTGAACGTACTCAGACATTTCTCTCTTTACTTATTCTGATCATCACTAAACTGACAAACTATATTTTTAGCGCAACGCAGTCTGACTTTTAATAATCCCTACAAAAGAATGGCCCTGACTAACAATAACCTATACCTTTCATGAATCACTTACCTCACAAAAATCTTCATTACTCGAACTACTGCAATACAGGAAGCGCCAATACCGCCAGCTAAATAAAAGATTGTAACTACTGAAGTCACTAACTACTGATAGGCATAGTTAGCAAATGAAAGATTTTGATAAAGAACAAACAATGTATTTACCTTAATAGTGTTCTTACAAATTTACTGTCTCTTATGGACACACGTCCAGATCATCCGCTCTCAAAACTCCGCCATTTCTCTCCTCACATCCACCATTACTGGCGGCTCACCTCCAATTGCGCAACGCTACGCGCTGTTAACAGCCAACTGCCCAACACTACAATAGCATATACTCCAACAATGCAAACCAACCACAGCCTTCACACAGCACAGTCAGTGATTTTCAAATAGAGCGCTACGTGCCGTTGCCAACATAAAAACCTAAACAACCAATTACAAGCTGTATGTTTGTTAAAGGACATTTTGAAGTATTCTACATCGGCTGTTTTCTACGAATATTCAGTTTATGTTATCTTGCACGATTGGCCAATATCGGCCTTACAGGACATTTGCAAGCGCAATCTGCAAAGCAATAGATCAAAGGTACAATTATATGTTTGTAAAATTTCTTCCACTCCCTTTGGTCACTTGATACAGCCAAATTACGTAGAATATTTGAATTAAAAACAGTCTCAGTTGCAACGCATTCTTTTAGTAACAATGCTTTTCACTTTGGTAGGATATCTTCAGATTATCTTCAAATTTTCTTAGTACAACGAATTGAAAAACATAAGACGGGCATGTGCCAGACTGCAGCATAAAAAAGCCATGAAATCAATAAAACGGCTCTGTGCTAGAATGAATCATTTGTCGATTCTACGTGAGTCACGTTCTAGGCAGCTAAGCACAAGCTTGCATGAAGCGGAGCCTCTGGTTGGCACATAGGGGGCTCTTCAGTTGGGAAACCACTCTGACAGTGAAACTTCCTGGCAGATTAAAACTATGTGCCGGACCGAGACTCGAATTCGGGTCCTTTGCCTTTCGCGGACAAGTGCTCTACCGATTGAGCTACCCTCCCTATCTTTCGATCTGAGAATGCCTCTCTACGTGGATTGGAATCATTTGCCGACAGAGATGTCATCGCTTATAATAACTGGCATTGTGGAATAGATGCTAAGTCCCAATCTAGACCTAGTTATGTATATAGTTATATGTTATTTACATTGTATATCCGCTCCTGTCGTAAAGTTAATAATGATTTAAAAATACATGTATGGATCAAAGGACTTGGTGTACTTGCTGAGAATGTAACTCTAACTGGTGATGTAACTTTGTACTATAATTATTAATAAAGTCTGATCTGTAGTGTCAGCCGCCAATCGCTAGACGTGCATCAGGTGAACGGAGGCTCAAGGATGCAACAAATTGAAATAAATCGAAAACATAGTGCCGTGTTGACCGCTCAGCGCCTGCGAGGCTGCATGATGCAACCCGCTTGGGCCGGTACGCCAGCGGGTACGCGCGCTGATAGTAAGACTACAGCGCGCGTACGCTCTATCGCTCACGCAGCGGCTAAGTTCGTTATCAGCGCTCTTATGTAATCAAGGTCAGGCGCTCAGGTAGGAGATGGAAGGTAGGAGATGAGGTACTGCCGGAATTAAAGCTATGAGGCCGGGGCGTGAGTCGTGCTAGGGTAGCTCAGTCGGTTGAGCACTTGCCCGCGAGAGGCAAAGGTCCCGAGTTCGCGTCTCGGTCCGGCACACAGTTTTAATCTGCCAGGAAGTTTCATATCAGCGCACACTCCGCTGTAGAGTGAAAATTTCATTCCTCTCTCACAGTGTTCTTGGATTCTGATACTTGTGTGAGACCTTTCATTGTGGTGCTGGAGAAAGACTGATTTTGGGTTTTTGTTAGAGCAAATACGATGGTTGTTGAGTGCATTCAGAGTGCATACACACGTCAAAAACTGTTTTGCAGCACCGAGAGTTCCGGAACCTGTACAGAAAATTGGAACAGAGATCAAACAAACATCATTTCCGCCCCTTTTCATTCCTCATGAAAACCACACATTGCATTTTGTACCACAACATAGCGAGACCTTCAGAGGTGGTGGTCCAGATTGCTGCACACACCGGTACCTATATTACCCAGTAGCACGTCCTCTTGCATTGATGCATGCCTATATTTGTCGTGGCATACTATCCAAAAGATCATCAAGGTACTGTTGGTCCAGATTGTCCCACTGCTGAACAGCAGTTCTGCGTAGATCCCTCAGAGTGGTTGGTGGGTCACTTCGTCCAGAAACAGCCCTTTTCAATCCCATCCCGGGCATGTTCGATAGCGTTAGTGTCTGGAGAACATACTGGACACTCTAATCGAGCGATGTCGTTATGATGAAAAAACTCGTTCACAATATGTGTACGAAGGCGGCTCGAATTGTCGTCCACGAAGAGGAATGCCTCACCAATATGGTGTCGATATGGTTGCACTATCGGTCGGACGATGGCATACATGTATCGTACAGCCGTTACGGCGCCTTCCATGACCACCAGCGGGGTACGTCGGCCCCACATAATTCCACCCCAAAACAGCAGGGAACCTCCACCTTCCTGCACTCGCTGGACAGTGTTTCTAAGGCGTTTATCCTGACCGGGTTGCCTCCAAACACGTCTCCGACAATTGTCTGGTTGAAGGCAAATGCGACACTCATCAGTGAAGAGACTGTGATGAAAATCTTCAGCAATTCATTCGGATGTTTGTTGGGCCCATCTCTACCGCGCTGCATGGTGTCATGGCTTCAAAGATGGACCTCACCATGGACATCGGGAGTGAAGTTGCGCATCATGAAGCCTACTGCGCACAGTTTGAGTTGTTACACGACGTCCTGCCGCTGCACGAAAAGCATTATTCAACATGGTGGCGTTGCTGTCAGGGTTCCTCCGAACCGTCGAGGCATGGTTGAACTAGAGGCAACACGAGCCGTGTATCTCCTTCCTGGTGGAATTACTGGAACTGTTCTGCTGTCGGACCCTTCCGTCTAACAGGCGCTGCTCATGCAGAGTTGTTTACGTCTTTGTGTGGGTTTAATGGCATCTCTGAACAATCAAAGGGGCGGTGTCTGTGATACAATATCCACAGTGGACGTCTGTCTTGTGAAGTTCTGGTAACCGGGTTGACGCAAAACTTTTTTGATGTGTGTTTAACTAAATTCATGTTTGCCCCTTTTGGCAACACATGTACGAGAATGACGCCATCATTAATCAGTAAACGCTATCACCATGACTTTGCGAGGCGAGGAGCTACCTTGAATTTCCCCATTTTTGTTTATTGTGGGCGGTCCCACTTAGTGACTGCGTTTTTGTTTCTGGTCCGAAGTGACACACCCAGATCTCGCTACCAGTAACGACCAGTGAAGAAAGGCCGCTTCGTTGGCTTCAAACTGCTCCAACAGTTCAAATGAAATTGCGTTCATATGCGTCTAGTGGTCTGGTAGTGGAATGCATCTTGAATACACCTTTGAATGTCAAATAGTTTCAGTTATTACACACACACACTTGCTATGCTCACCGATTGTTGTAGAGCCAAATGTCGATTCGTGATGCGCCGGTGTGCCCAAGTAACCACGTCCGTGCGACTCACCATGTCGGGAGCAGTGGCTGTGACGGGTCTCCCCGAAATGTGGCCGGAGTTTAGTTTCTGCATTTCCTGTAGCTTTAACTCATTTTACCCATCTTCTATCAAATTCATCGTTACCATACACTGCAAATAATCGCTTGTAGATGTTCACCACCGTTTCATTTTCCGCAGACAAGAGTTCTGTATCGCACTTTGCTTGTAACAAGTGTCTCGTGTAGACGCCACCTTGATGCCATCTGTGGGAATTGTTTGAAACTTCGCACACGTGTAGAAGAAACATCATGTTTTAAGCACCTAACAGGACTGTTACCTACGTATATCAAATGCTTTAAGAACGCATCGTTATTTATTGAAGTACCTTCGTATCATTAAAAGATGGATGCAGTGAGGAACCACATAAACTTCACTTACAAAGAAATAATTGAACCTCATCCGTCAAAACAAGCCTGATGTTAATTTTTCCACATATTTCGTTATTCATTTTAGCTGAATGTCATGATGACAATATTTCGTATGAGTATTATGCATTTCCATAGTTACCGTTTTTCTAAATTTCCCATTAATAATTTTCGGTTTTCAGTGTTGTGCTAAAGTCTTTACACTTCTGTTTGATTTAGTCACTACCGTTCGTGATTATCAGTTATAGCAAGATAGTTTTATCCTTCATTTCTTAATACTCTTGGTTACTTTATTACTGGAATTTGTTTCATTGTAGAATTGCTATACACTCTCAGGATCGTTTTTCCTCTCCATGCTTTCTTAACAAACAGTTAAAAATACACCACATCCCTCATTTGTAAAGTCATCGTTCAAGTTCACCGTTTAGTTTGTCCTGTGGATCACAGGTCTTTTAGTCAAACTGCTTGCTATGTTTTTGCATACTAACGTGATCCAGAGCAGAAGATATGTCTGTCTTGTTAGCACTTTCTGCATGCTGTTCCATTGACAGACGAAACAAGGGAAGAGTGACTAAACGCTGACATTATTACAGAGTTTTTTTCACAGGAGGAGACTCACGATGAGAACTTGAAGAAATAAAGACATACCATGTTACTGTCCGACGTTGTCAGGAACTGCCTTTTCGTACACAATATTATTCTTCCACTTGTGTTCTACTGCTCTTCAGATTCCAAGGTTAAGTAACTGAGTACTTCTTAACTACTAACCACCAATAAACTCTTCCATCTACTTCACAAAGATTTCCGCACATTATTTTCGCTGCAGATGGTTGTAATTCCTCTTACTGGAAACTTCTATCGTCATTTCTTACTATCAATATTTTACTGCAATTGTGAGTTGCTTTACGTTAAACTTTTCCGAGTTTCACGTTCTCTATATCGCTATTCTGTAGAAACCTAATACACTATTTCAATACTTATTCCTTGTTGCCACACATCATTTGATTATCTTATGAATGCTTGGAAGCTCGGTTTATATCTTTTATACTTTCTTACACCCGTTTAAACTAGCTTATGGGATAAAGTAAGCGTTTCAGTTCTTCACACCCACTACTCAAACTCGCTTTCAAAGCGGAGGACGTCTGCGATTTGCCACATTTAAATTAAGTGTAACAGCACGATACAATTTTTTTTGCCGCATATTTTCATTTACTCTGTGGCTCGACAGCTCTGCCCGGTGCAAGCGCACCAGTCAGGTGCAAGCACGACCTACCTGCGAAATGAAAATAAAATAATTACAGTCACAAAGGATCCGTATTAAAACTGAAACAAATACTGAAATATTTGCAAAGTATAAAGAGTCCTCGATTTACGCACTGGGCATAATAATGATCCTTTCGCTTCTCTACCCTGTTTTTTACCGAACCATAGTCCACAGCCCGCATCTCGTGGTCGTGCGGTAGCGTTCTCGCTTCCCACGCCCGGGTTCCCGGGTTCGATTCCCGGCGGGGTCAGGGATTTTCTCTGCCTCGTGATGGCTGGGTGTTGTGTGCTGTCCTTAGGTTAGTTAGGTTTAAGTAGTTCTAAGTTCTAGGGGACTTATGACCACAGCAGTTGAGTCCCATAGCGCTCAGAGCCATTTGAACCATAGTCCACAGGAAAGCACCTTTCGGCACACGTATGCTACTCGTACTGTCATTTTTAATATAGGGTGTTTCAAAATGATTGATCTGACTTCTAAAACTACACTTTGAAATGAATTAAGATATGAACGTGGGTAAATCTTAAATCATCTGGACAGCAAACGGTATTTGTTTTTAAAAACAACTATTTGATATTTCAAGGATATGTATTTTACAGGAGTTAACAGGCGTACTTGGTGAACATTTACTATTAGATTTAGGTACAAAGTTTTCATTTACCCTCCACAAATGTTCAGTGCGCTCTCCACCGTACACGCGACGTACACGACGCACGTAATTCCAGATGAATCACATCAGTCTCATATTTTTCGAGCATGTCCAGAGTTAGTGCATTCACTCTTGTTCTGTCCGACTTCACAGTTCATTCTACGTTGTAGGAAAGGCTGGTACCTAGTAGGATTCTTTCATCAACACTGACAAAAATATAAAATCACAGTGCGAAATCAGACGACCTTGGGGGGGGGGGTCTTACTGTTGGGCCATTGTTAACGCAGCTTTGCATACAGTTGCAGGAATGTGTCGCTGCGCACCGTCGAGAGATGAAATTTGAATCATATTCTCGCAGTTGTTGAAACAGTCGGATCTCTAGAACACCCACGAACGTCACTGATGGCTGCCTCTGAGCACTATGGGACCTAACTTCTGAGGTCATCAGTCCCCTAGAACTTAGAACTATTGAAACTTAACTAACCTAAGGACATCACACACATCCATGCCCGAGGCAGGATTCGAACCTGCGACTGTGGCGGTCACGCGGTTCCAGACTGGAGCGCCTAGAACCGCACGGCCACACCGGCCGGCGAACGTCACTGATGTAACTAGTTATTCTTTAGAGAGAAACAGGATGTCAATCTTTTTTCGGGAAACGGTGTAGGACGCATGAGGACTTGGGTAGTGTCACTCGTGCGTCACTATTGTTTGTTGGAGCTGTGTTCCTCCAATTCTTACAGTGTAGCAGTTCCCTTTTCAACTCAAATGGGAAGTAGCCTAGGTAGAGATAATTAAACATGAGAGGATATTGCTGTGGATCGAAATAAAGAATTCATACAACCTCTCCCTGTCAAAGCCATTACTCCAATCAATGGAGTAGTTCAGGGTGACTCATTAATTCAAGTGTCATTTATCCTTGGAGCGGAAGAAATTATAAGAATTCTCCAAGGGGAGGGTATTATCTCATACTCATATATAGACGATATTACAATAGGCTTAGAGGACATTACAAAGCTATAAGAAACAATGAACGGTATAGAATGCGGGCGCATAAAGCACGGCTTCGAAATAAATGTGGCTTAAACAGAACTGCAATGGCTGAGATCTCTATAAGGGCGAAAACAGTGAAAATCGTATCAGACTTAAAGTACCTATACGTAACGTTCAAACACGTGTAAAATATTCCACAAAACATATAACTAAAGAAGTAATTGAAGCAATAATGGTTATCCGTGAATTAGAACAAGTTAGATCCGTCAGCCTAGAGATAGGAACGGAACTATTTAGAGTCAAGATCTCGCCGGTACTGACATACGGCATAGAAATCAACAGACCACATCTCACAGTGAAATCCCTAACGGCACTAGAAAGAGTGAAGGGGACCTGCAGGGTGGTCCATCTGAAGTTTCGGATGAGATTATCTCGAAAACTACACATCGGGTAAAAATAGTGGGTAAGACAAGTTCGTAAGCTCAAAGGGGGACATCAAATGATACTACGTGTGACCCCGAGCCCCCGCCCCCTTGGGTGGGGTGGGGGCAGCTTTTAAATCTTTAATGGAAACCTCCATTTTTTTATTGCAGATTCAGTTTCTCCATAAAAAAGTAATGAAGTTTTGTCTGAAACATTTTTTAAACCATTGGCAGATGTCGCTGAAATCGAGAAAAATTAAAATTGGGGAAGAACTCTGATTTATTTAGAGTCATCAGAGAAGGACACATCAAATCGATACAAAATTTGCACCAGATCTTTCATTACGCCAAATTAAGCTTTTTTTTTTTTTTTTTTTTTTTTTTTTTTTTTTTTTTTTTTTTTTTTTTTTTTTTTTTTACAGAATGTATGCTACCCACCACAGTTTTTGGTGGAGGGAGGCGAAACGGTATTAAAAACTCGTTAGGGAACTCTTCACAATTGCATTACTCACCCAACTGTGGCGCTACCATGGCCAAACTGCGAACTAGGGCTCAGTATAAAGGTCGGTGCAATGCGATCATATGTCACTTCCCTTTCAGATTGTGAACCGTAAACGTCAACTGACGAAAGTGAATTATTCTTTAGCGAAACATAGCCCACTATCCTCCTAGAGAGGTTGTTGATATGATGTTTATTTTAGGTGAATGCCATAACAATCATGCTGCAGCTGCGCAGTTCTATGTTGATCGTTTCCCAAACAGACGACATCCAAGCTCAAACATTATTCAAAATTATACTCAACGAGCTCGAAATGGATACATACACCGTCCACCTCGTCATCGAGAATACAATGAAAATTACGCTCGTACCCTTACCGTTCTCGCCTGTGTTCAACTGGATCCCGAAATGAGTAGTCGTGCGATTCAGAGAGAAAATGGAATAACGAAGTCAACTGTTCTGAGGACTTTGAAGCCACATAAATATCATGCATATCATATCACACCGACACAGGCATTAACGCCGAAAGATAAGCAGATACGAGTGCATTTCTGCCAACGGGCCTTGGAAATGATAAGAGGTGACAATGAATTTTTGATATACGTTATGTTCACCGATGAAGCCACATTCAAAAACAATGGCGAATTAAGTCGTCATGGTTGTCATTATTGGTCCCCTGCCAATCCACACTGGCACAGTCCCGTTGACTATCAACATAAATGGTCGTTAATGGTGTGGTGTGGAATTTTAAACGGTTCCTTGATAGTACCGTACTTTTATGACCGAAATGTTACTGGAGAATCTTATTTACAACTTCTCCGCGATGATTTGTTAGAGCTGATGGAAGATGTTGATTTAGAAACCAGGCAATGAATATGGTTCCAACAGGGCGGAGCAGCTCCCCATTATGCTAAAATGTGCGGAACGTTTTAAATTTACGGTACCCTGGTCGGTGGATAGGACGCGGTGGACCAATTTAATGGTCTGCACGTTCACTAGGCCTATCATCTCGAGATTTTTTCTTGTGGTGTTACTTAAAAATATTGTTCATGAAAGGAATCCCACAACCCGAAACGATATGGATCAACGCATTCGAAGAGCGTGTGCAACCATACCATGGGATGTACTGCTCAGACAACTTTCGCAGACGATTGACTTCATGCATTGAGGCAAATGGGGATAATTTTGAACAATTTCTTCCTGACTAATTTCATTACTTAAGCACCCCAACATGTGAGAGCCAAGGAGACCCACACTAATGAAGCACCCCAACATGTGAGAGGCAAGGGGACTCACACTAATGAAGCAGCCCATGTGGACATCATTCTACTACGTCCATGTCGTTGTTCCTGGGTTACGCTAAACGTAGAATACAGTACATTTTGTAGAAAAATAGCTTAATTTGGCGTAACGAAAGATTTGGTGCACATTTTTTATCGATTTCATGCGTCTTTCTCGGATAAATATAATAAATCAGCACTCTTCTCCAATTTTACATTTTTCTCGATTTCAGAGCCATCTGTCAATGGTTTAAAAAAGTTTCAGACATAACTTGATTACTTTTTTATGGATAATCCGAATCTGCAATAACTAATGGGTGTTTCCATTTAAGATTTAAAAGTTGCCCCCCGCCCCACCCAAGGGGGCGGGGGCTGGAGGTCACTTGTAGTATCATTTGTTGGTAGTATCATTTGTAGTATCATCAAGTTGGGCTTACGAACTTGTCTTACCCACCATTTTTACCCGATTTATAGTTTTCGAGATAATCTCATTCGAAGCTTCAGATGGCCCACCCTGTATATAACGAAAGCGATCGAAGTGTCCGAAACGACACGATACAGACTCGTCTACCTGCTGGCGAGGGAATCGTTCCTCATTAAAATCCTACGGACAAACCTGATGGTACCCAACATCAGCGCGTAGTAAAGTCTACTAAAAACAACGAAGGATGAAAGGGAAGACATACTCCAGAATCTCACAGCACAGCCGTCATCATTGACCGAATATGGACGAAGAAAACTTGGCGATGAGACAGCTGATCCCCAGAATAGCAGTCCACGGTTTCCACCGCCTTATTTTCAACATCACGTCATATTGTGAACCAAACGCAAAGTGTGAATGCAAACTGTGTCATGTAACATGCAAACGTACCAAACTGGAAATATTTAGCAAAAAGACACCGTCGATAAGTGACTGAAAAACCACAATATGTAAAATCTCTATTTAGTGTGTTTTTATGGTTGTACTTAGAACTTCTTTGGCTATTTGGCTGCAATATACGTATTATTGTAATTTTATCTACCATTCTCATTCCCAAAATTATCCGCAGAAACTCCACACGTTGTTGTTTATAACCATCACAAAGGGACTCTACAAATTGACTCCTGTATGATTGGAAATGTCGCTGTACAATGCGTCATACAGGCACATGCGGATCCATTGACACTCGACTGACACGACCAGCAAACTTCCGTGGATTAAAAAACAGCTGTTGAGCGCGCTACACTTCTTCAAGGAGCACACGGGGACAAATGGATCTTCCCTTCCTTAAACAACCAGTGTTTCAAGACTGATGGTGCCATCATCGAATGCTTTGAGCTTTAGCAGGCGAAGTTCTGTACTGTTGACGAAAATCTTGCTGCTCAATTTTAACAGAATTTCACCAATTGAAACGAAGAACGCAGAACCCGTGCTGGAATTGTGTTGTTTTTGTATCGATGTAGCGAACATTGGGTCGTAAAAGAGCGACCTACCGAGCGAGTGATCGATCGACCGAGCTAGCTGCATCAGTGAGACGCCTACCTACAACCACAAGAACCAACAACTTACAACTGGCGGAAAAGTCACGTCTCAGTTACAGTGCTTAATTTAAAAGTCACATCACGACTGTATCATAATTTTTGTTACGAAACTGATTAAAACAAGATTCTGCTTTTTCACTTTTAGATAGAAACCACAGTAAGTACTACAAGATGCAGTCGTTTGATCTGTAGAGATTTTTCCATATGATTTCTTCCTTCTTCTTGATCTATCTCAGTCCACTGCTGAATATAATCGTCTTCTGCTCCTTCGATTTTTAGTCAACCGGTATCACCGTGTTCCACCTGTCAGCTTCAGGGCGTTAAGCCATCTCTTTTGCATTCCTCCAGTACCTCTCTTGCCGTAAATTGGTCTCCAGTGAACACTTCTAGGGATCCACTTGCTATGATTTTGTCGAGCTACGTGTCTGACCCATTGTCATTGCAGCCTTGGAATTCTGTATGTGATATCTGTTACCTTCGTTCTCCTTCCAAAATTTCTTGAATGCTGCCCAGGTCACTCCTATTCCGTGAGGATTTTCTGCATTTTTATTGTTTTTGTTACATAACTGTTTTCTCTAAACGTGTCCCGTAACTAATATGAAACCAGAATGTACAGACCCATTAGAGAGAAATAATTATTAATCACTGTCAAGAAATGAAATGCTTATTTGTACCAGTGGTTGTAAGTAGTTAATTAGCTTAATTCACATTTTTATTCTCATTTCTGTAGTGTATACAAGTATGAAGCCGTTTGGAAGGGCACTAGGACAAGCTGCTAGCTCTCAGGCGAGTAGTGAGGCTCCATAGCCAGACGGAAAGATTCGATTCGATTTCTACGTAGGTTACAGAAAATAGTAGAACTAAAAGACTGAATGAAAATCGGTTATTTCAGAAACCGCTTATTTTGAGCAGTCTTAACAGTATCGTTACACTGGCGTGGAGAAAGAAACGATATAATCGATAACCTGTTGTTTCAGCTGTAATCGCCGTACCTATGACCGATAGTGCTGACGAATTTTCCTTTGTGCGAAGGCTGAAACGAAGTGCCTTCAGCGTCATGAGTAGAGCAGCGAAGCTGCTTGATGGTGAACTATTGTGTGACATCAGTAGCTATTATATCAGGGAGCCGATTACATTCCATCAGTACTGGTACAGAAGACGCATAAACAGAGGAAATCACATACAGCGGCCAGACGGCACCGCACCTTGTACCATCCTTGATCCGCAGTACACGTATTTTATAGTAAACTTTACGTCCTGTCGGGTGGAGACTGTCAACTCATTCCTGTATCTGCTCCTGGGTTCACCTTACAATCCAGTATCTGATTTAGGAATCTCCATCTGACCATGATGTAATCTAACTGAAATATTCCCGTATCACCCGACCTTTTAAAATATACCTCCTCCTCTTGTGATTCTTGAACAGAGTATTCGCTATTACTAACTGAAACTTGTTACAGAACTCAATTAGTCTTTCTCCTCTCTCATTCCGTTTCCCAAGCCCATATTCTCCTGTAACCTTTTCCTCTACTCCTTCCCCTACAACTGCATCCCAGTCTCGCACGACTATTAGATTTTCATATCTCTTTATGTACTACATTACTCTTTCAATATCCTCGTATACTATCTCTATCTCTTCATCTTCAGCCTGTGATGTTGGCATGTATACCTGAACTAAAGTTTCCGGTATTGGTTTGCTATGGATTCTGATAAGAACAATCTTATCGCTGAACCCTTGACAATAACACACCCTCTGCCCTACCTTCCTATTCATAACGAATCTTATTACATTATAGTATCTTCCACTGCTGTTGATATTAAACTATACTCATCTGACCAGAAATCCTTGTCTTCTTTCCACTTCACTTCACTGACCCATGCTATATCTAGATTCAGCCTTTGCATTTCCCTTTTCAGATTTTCTAGCTTGCCTATCACGTTCAAGCTTCTGACATTCCATGCCCCGACTTGTGGAACCTTATCCTTCAATTGATTATTCAATCTTTTTCTCATGGTGACCTCCCCCTTGGCAGTCCTGTACCAGAGATCTGAATGGGTGTTTATTCTGGAATCTTTCGGCGACGGAGAGATCACCATGGCACTTCTTCAATTACTTAGCAGACCAATAGGTTAAGGTTCTGTCAATCGAAAGGGAGCTATAGGTTTGCCCCTGAATGTATGCTTGCCCAAGATGTAGGCAACCTACACTAACAATACGACCTTGTGCTCTCTTTGCCCTATTAGTCTTAGCAATATTGTATTATGTTTCATTTCTATATGTGATGCTTCGTGAAACAGTGTGCTGACACTATGGTTGGAGTTTCTTGCCATGTTGTCTTGTATGACTTTGAACGCCATTACTGCAGCCTCTTCTTGGCGGTGTATTTCGCAAATGGTAACGAAACCGTTACTTTCAAATATATGGTATGCTCGTAATTCTATGGTAGGTAATTTTTCTTTGTATGTTTGATACTTTGCTTAGCACACAATGTTTAGTGACCATCATCTCCTTGGCCTTACCAGGTAGTAACGAGGCCTGAATCCACACCGCCTTTAAGAAGTTGGGGCGCTTTCTTATACTGTAGAGGAATTTATAATTGTTTGAGCCAATCTCGAGGTGTTCTTACTGATAAATTGTAGAGTAGTGTAGCCTTTGTGTTGTGAATATGTGCAGAATGCGATGGAATGCCTCGAGTCTCGTTTTATAGAATAATATGTACATTATAATCCATTTGTTATTATTATTCGTTCAATTTGAATACACAGTTTACATGAGCCTGGAATTCGTGGTTGTGCTGTCAAGTACCAAATTTCCTTGTTCCCTACTGCTTTAGTCTTTAGTCACTGTGTGTGTGTGACATGTGACAGACATGTGTATAGTTAGGAAAAACGTAAGGTGTGAGAATAATACAAAGTTATTTTCCTCTTTTTCATCTTATCAATCTGTGTCTATGTATCTTCCACCTGTTCGTCATACGCAGTCTACGTCTGCAGCTTCTGTCCCTTTTGTGAAAAAGAGTAATATATTATTTCGGGCAGAGTACTAATAAGAGGACAGTTTAGTCAAATGAGGCAAGATCTTTGTAATCTCCCGATCATGACCAAGCTAGTTCAAAGCATGAGCACTTGTGTAAGACACAGCACTAAATCGCTTTTCTTTCAGATTTTTGTTTCTGTGTGAACCAGCCTACGAAAAAACTTGCACGTAGATGTTCTATAACATCACAGGCCTATCAGTATCTTTGTGATGTGCTTACGTACAGGATATTGTAGCAGACAGTATGGGTTTCTTTACGCTGCCAGAAGTGTTATCCAGTTTGTGCTTTTCGTCCATGTTTCATTTGAGGGAAAATCTACATAAAAGTATCAGTAAATCCCCACTACAAACGAAATGTGGGGAACTTTTATTTATGTCTTCTTGAAAATATCTCGGAGAAATCATATGACTATCTAGACTAGACGGTAAAGCCAGTTTTGAAAGATATTACTATTAGATGGTGGTGTCCGATAGAAAAGACACCACATTATAATAATAAGATTCATAGGCTTTGATGACATTTCGTCATAATGGATGGATCCTAGGTTCGATCTCTTCCAGAAATTATGCTAAATGCGGCGAGCAATGTGTATGGTGCATAGGAGGACGCTACGGGAGTAGACTACCTAAAACAATTTAGGAATTTCATTTCGTCAAGATGTGTGTCCGCACAGACAAAGCAGTTAAGACGACCGCTTGCGTGAAGTGGGATATCCGCGTTCGAGTCCTCATCTGACACAAATTTCCATTTGTCGCTACTGAATTATTTCAATGCCCTCATGCGAGTGATGTCGGTAGATCTCTTCTCCAGTCCAGTAAGGATCTCAAAACTCCAGCAAGCGTGAAGAATGACATGCAGTCGCTAAAACAAACGAGCAATATCCCATAACGCGAAACTCTGGTAGTTGTCTTGCGCGATGCATTATATTTCTGAGAAACTGCGTCTGTAGAAGGCTATTCAAAAACTGATGAAAACCAAAGACAGAGAGAAAAATTCTTCAAGAAATTAAGGCCCCATTAATATAAAAGGGTTATGGATCATAAGAAAAACAACGCCTCTATCCACAGCAAAATGTGAAAGAGCGTGAAGTTCTAGTGTAACATCTGCGGGATGGGCAACGTTATAACAATAAAAAACTACTTAATGTAAAAAATTCAGAAGGACTCAGAATAACTTAAACAGGAATTACGAGAAATGAATGAGCTGCAGAGCATATATTCACAGAAAAGGAAAACAGATTAGCAAGCAGTGGACAGAGGAACACAAGAAAGAACACAGCGAATTCGTCACGAGATTCTGGGAGGAGGAGAGAGGAAGAATAAACAGTCTGACCGGGCCAACAACTGCAAACGCGCTCTTGAATTGAGCACAACGAAGACAGAAGGAATTGATGGTAAAATCTTCTGGGATGTTCATGTTCAATTTCTTCTACCCCTCTGGTGGGATCTTCTTGAAGATATTTTGTTTTTCACACTGTTCAGCTAACCATGAACGCCAGGATCTCCTGAAAGCTGTCCCAGCTGAGGGGTTGAAAAGTCTGTCGTGTAGAAGGAATTTAATACTATGCAGCTTAACATTATTGAAGATATTACCTACAGCAACAACGGCCACGAAAAAAATAGAAACTTAAGTAATCGTAAATTAATTCAGTTGCTAGTCATAATATTCACTTTTGTACATTTTAGTGGGCCTTACTGATTAATCTTTTGGTGGGTAGATTTGTTTTCCATAGCGGTTAAGTAAGCATCCTTAGGCAGACGCGATGTTCGATTTTAGTCAGCTTTTGTATACATTATTAATTACGAGTGTTTCAAAATGAATGTTAATCAGTAACATAACATTTTTAAATAAGTCGCATGTGCTTGTTCATTCTCCAGTCACGTTACGTAGTCACCTGTGAAAAGCCTGATAACTATCTTCTGTCGTGCGGACAGCTGCTAGACGTGCAGGAAGAGAGTCAACGAGGTTCTGCAAAGTACCCACAAGGATCTGTAGCCATCCTGACTCAGTACCACGGCCACCTGCACAACGCTTCTCGGTTCAGGATCCATGGCGCAAATAACCCGGTCGAGGTAATCCCACAGATTCTCGATTCCGTTTGAATCTAAAAGTTTGGTGGCCGAGGGAATACGTTCAACTCATCCTGGCGCTCTTCAACCAGGCACGCTCACTGCGAGCTGTGTGACACGTTTCGTAGACCTGCTGGTAGATACCGCTTTGCCGAAGGAAAACAAACTGCATGCAGGGATAACCATGATTCCTAAGGATAGAGGCATACTTGCGTTGATCCATTCTGCCTTCCAGGATGACTAAATCCCCCAGGGATGTCACGAAATCATTCCTCAGTCCACAGCACTCCATCCTCCGACTTGGACCCTGACCGCAAATGCTTCAGGGAGTTTGTTCTCAGACGTTTCGGAGCAGAAAACGCGATTCATCTGAAAGGGCAACCTGTTGCCACTCAGTGGACGTCCAGTTGAGGTATTAGAGTGCACATTTCAGTCTTCGTTGCCGACGAACGGTAGTCCGCATGGATGCATGTTCCAGGTGTCTGCTGCGGAGATCCATCCACAACAGTGACCGATTAACGGTCGTTGAGGAGACACTACTGGTTGCCCCTTGGTTCATTTGGGCGGTCACTTGCTCAACAGTTACAGGTCTGTTCACCTGTACACATCCTCGCAACCTTCTTTCACCTCTGTCACCTATGACATGGTGGTGCACCATAGTTGAATCGACGCCGATTTTGGATAGCGCCATTTACCATGTACGGTACACTTTGACCACAGCAGCACGAGAACAGTTTAAAAACTGTTCTTCTGCTTCTAGTCTTAATCCGAAATCCAATGGCCATCCACTTTCCGACGTCAGATTAATCGCTTCGAGCAGCGCGGGGTAGCCGTGCAGCTGGTAGCCGGCCGAGCGGTTCTAGGCGCTACAGCCTGGAACCGCGAGACCGCTACGGTCGCAGGTTCGAATCCTGTCTCGGGCATGGATGTGTGTCATTTCCTTAGGTTAGTTGGGTTTACGTAGTTCTAAGTTCTAGGGGACTGATGACCTCAGCAGTCAAGTCCCATACTGCTCAGAGCCATTTGGACCATTTCGTAGCCGTACAGTCTGTGGCGCATTGCTGCGGTTCGCTTGGCTACCCCCGTCGGAGGTTCGAGTCATCCCCTGGGCATGGGTGTGTGTGTTGTCCTTAACGTAAGTTAGTTTAAGTAAGATTAAGTAGTGTGTAAGCCTAGGGACCCATGACATCAGCAGTTTGATCCCATAGAGCACTACAATTTTTTCTAATCGCTCCGTTTCGGCATTTCGATACCGATTACACTGTTTTCTACATCCCTCCCATCGAACACGCTTCACTGCTAGTGCTGCCACCTACCGTCAGCGAGTAGTTATATCAGGTTGACGTCAAACATAAGCGGTGGTCCCGATAATGAGACTGTGAGACTGGAACGTGAATATTCAACATGAGTTAACGCAACTTTTTTAATGTAAAAGACATTCGACCTTGAAGTATGTAATTCTAATCTCATAACCCATAACTGCTGCATAAATAAGCCCCCCATCCCCTGAGAAAGGCTTCACCGATTTCGTTGATTTTCTTTCTTTCTTTTTTTTTTTGTTCGTTTTGCCAAGACAAGGTTTCCACGAAAGAAAATTTTTGGAAAATCCAACAGAAAAGTCGGAAATTAACATCAGTTGCCGCACATATGAAATATCGTGAATTATAAACGTCTCGACAGATTCGGTTGATGTTTGTCTTCGTTGTACTCATTGTCAGGACGAGGTTTGTATTGAAGAAAATTTTTGTGAATTTCACCAGAAAAGTCGGAAATTAAAATTAATTGTGAAAGATCGTCACTTGAGAACGGCTTAGTCAATCTGTCATCATTCTACTGTTTTATTGTATTCTGAATGGGAATGGCATCTTTGGCATGAACAAGAAAATTTTAAAAAACACCTTCAGTTTAGTATTTCTGCTGTCACATGTTAAATCTCGAAAAGTTCTTGATCAATTTACGACGAATTTTTGCATGATACTCTGATGAACATTCGGACGGACGTGGACAATATATTTGTGTAATACACTACATATGTAAATATTGTGTAATATATGTAATATATAAAGGGGAAATAACGTGTAGCATGGTTGGCCGGGAGGCCACATCCCGGGAAGCTCGGACGCCGGGTGCAAGTCTTATTTCGGGCGGTGCTACATTTGGCGATTTGCCCTTCGGTGAAGATGAACCGAGGCCCTCTGCATGGTAGGCAAACACTTTACCACTTAGCTAAGCAGGCGGACGGGAAACGCTCTAACAAAAAATCTCAAAAAGATCTTGACGAATCCACTTCAGATTCTTACACGATACTGTCCTGAACATTCAGACGCAAATTGACAGAGAGAGGGGAGGGAGAGATGGACAGAGAGAGGTGGGAGTAGATTATGCACAGAGAGATGGGAAGAGGAGATGTATGGGGAGAGGAGGGGATGAGAAGATCGGGTGAGAGAGGGGGGGGTAAGAAACTTATGATGTTTATGCATTTCCCATAAATACATAGCATTTGTGATGCATTACTGGGTTCGTTAGTTTCACACAATTTTATATTTACATCTCTTGGTCGACACTTAAGTACCGTAAAATGCTAGGCCATCGTTTTGAGCGAATGTGGCCAGGCAGTGCATTGGACTTCGGTGCAACTCCCCCACAAAGAGACCTACCAATCCCGCACGAGTCGAGGAAATACGTAGCTTCTCGGCAGCCGCCGCCAACAACGGCCTCAGGGCGGGAAAGGAATTTCATCGTGTTTCCCTTACCTGGGAATCTTTTTTTATACCCTTACTTCTTCATCGTGTTTCTCTTTTCTCTTGTTGGAAGTTATTGGTCTCTGGGGACGCCGGGGGCGGTAGGGACGCGAGCGCGCCCTCCCATAAAACAAAATAGCTGCGCCCAGCTGACGATTCCAAACTGGGTCCTGCTGCGCCACGCCGCACCGACGGCCGGCGGGTTTGGCGTGGGGGAGGGGGGGGGGGGAGTCTCAAGGCGCGACTCTGCTGTTGCCTTACCGCTCGGTCCAGTGCAGTCATCATATCACGACCTCTGCTCAAAATAGTGGCCCACAGACTGTTCAGAAATTCCCGTTACAAACTTTTAGGACTAGTAGGGAGGAAGTACATAATATTTTGAATACGAACCCATGTCCGGAAACATCCATCGACGCTACAGAGCTTCAAGTTTACAGGCACCGGCGCCTGTAACTGTATCGTTACAGGGTGACTCTGTGATGATTACAAACTTACAAGGATGACAGAGATGGGTAAATAAGTCAACATGAAACAAATGTCCCTAGTTCGTAAACGAACAAGTCGAAAGCTACAAGCGAAAATCATTGTGATACCCCTGACAGTGAAATACATGTACCGGTACAATTGTTGCTAAGAATGCAGGGTACGCAGCGCTAGAAGGTGTTAGTATGGACCAAAACAAGAAAAAATATCCAGTAAACATGGGCTAGAACGCATACCTCGGGAACTTTTCGTCTTCACTACTGGGAGGGCCATCTCCTCTACTAAAAAAGTGCTTGTAGCTCTTAAGGTATGCATATCAGAGCCCATGTTTACTAGGCATTATTCTTGTTATGGTCCATGCCACCACCTCTGAAAGTTGCGTACCCTACAATCTCAGCAACAACAGCACCAGTAAATTTACTCCATTGTAAAAGGTATCACAACGGTTTATTCTTGTGGCTTTCGACTCGTTTGCTTCCGGCACAGGGACCATTAAATCAAACTGACACATTTGTCTTTCTCCGTCATCCTTGAAAGTTCCTAACATCGTCACGGAATCACGTTGTATATACATACATTTACAGTCGCCAGCGCCTGTACCTTTGCGCTGTGTAGCGTCGTTGGATGACGTTTCCGGAGATTTGTTACTATTCAATAAATTATGTGCTCACTCCCCTGTACAAGTCCTAGAAGTTCCTAACGGAGATTTTCGAACATCCTGTATATCCACAAGAACTTCCCAATCACGACATTGTTCCCGAATTATTATTACTTGAGTGAATGGAGTGACAGTGGTTATGGTGATTTTCACGAGGTTAAGGTAAGCTATGAAGCTGTCTGAAATATTGTGTGACAATACGGTAATATTAACTAAAACATTTGAATGTTTCAAGAAAGCGTTCAGAAATGAAGATCTGTATCGAACGTAGCGTCACAAATGCTGTTTGTCATTATTCTGAAGTGGTCGTCAATCAGACATCGTTGTGAGTCATGACCAGGAAGTTGTACGATGCGTCTTGCAGGCGCAGATATTCCGAATATCACAGAACGTCGAATAATCGTTTGAAGAATCTCGTTGAAGAAGTTGACGTCGGCGAAACATTCATGCAGAGCCTTATCACGGGAAGAAAGGATGGAGTTCTTCTCGACGACATTGAAACAAAGTTGGATGACTATTCCACAAAACAATTAGCACAATGTTTCATACTAACGAAGATGAAAAAGTGCTCCTAGCTCTTTAATATGCATTTTATACAGCGTGTTCACTAGACATTTCATTCTTGTTTTGGTCAATACTTCCTCCTTCCACAATATGGAAAACGAAGGACATGGAGTAGCGGAGTTTCATAGTATCGAAGATGGACAAGAGCTCTGCTCATACCTCTTACGGTAGTCATTTAGGGACCTTGGCCACTAGGCCTTTTTTGTGTGTATGAAGAACCTGTCGCTAAAATTTGTCCTTGTTTCTTGGGACAGCCTATACACACAATATACACTAATCAACCAAATAATTATGACCGCTGCTTACCGTGACGTTGGATGCCGCTTGGAGGCGTTGCGGACACCTGAACAAAAGGATACAGGCAGACGGACGGCGAATCACCCTAGTGAAGATATGGGCCGCAAATGGGGAAATCCATTGAGATAAGTGACTTCGACAAAGGGCAGATTATTATTACGCAGAGCCTGTGAACGAATATCTCGAAAACGGTGAAGCTGGTGCTACTGTCGTGAGCATCTACGGAAAGAGGTAGAAGGGCAGTGAAACTCCCGTAGGCGGCATATCGTGGGACGTCCACGACTCTTCACAGAATGTGAGGTTCAGAGGCTTGTCTGCTCTGTAAAGTAGGATAAATGGTGACATGTGGCATCTTTGCCGAGAAGCAGAACGCTATTGCACACACCAATGTTTCGGAGTACGCCATTCATCGTACATTGTTGAACATGCAGCAAACCACCGCTATATGTTTACATGTTGACCCAGCGAAATTGTCAATTACGATTGCACTGGGCACGGAACAATCCTGATTCGAGCGTCGAGCAATGGAAACATGTCGGCTCTTCGAGTGAATCACATTTTTGCTGCGATAGGGCGATGACCGCCTCCATAAACGCAGTCATCGAGGTGTACGGCAGCTCGAAACGTGCAACGCCCCTCAGACGCAGTCTCTTGGGAGCCATATTAATCTGTGGGAGATATTCTCCTGCGCTTGCGTGGGGCATGTGGTAATAATCGAAGACATGTTGACAACTACAATTCACCAGCATCCCTTCATGGTTGATGTCTTCGCCAGCGGCGATGTCATCTTTCAGCAATATGTCTCCGAGCCACAACCGTGCTACACCTGATGTAAATCCTATAGAATCCACATGGGTCGCTATCGGGCGCAACCACTGCATACGCAAATCAGTGGCCCGTTATTTAGGCAAATTACATGACCTGTGCGTAGACATCTAATGCGACATACTTCCACATACACTAAGAGTCAGTGATTTATTTCACTCCAGAGACGGATAAACAAGCTATTACGCATGGGGTCATAATGTCTGTCTCACCAGTGTATACAATAAGGTGACAAAGACATGTAGTAGCGACATACAGATGGCGGTGCTATCGAGATAGAAGGTATGAAAAGGCGGTGCATTGGTTGAGCTGTTATTTATACAGAGGTGCTTCTTGTGGGAAAGTTTGCGACGGGATTATGGCCGCATAAAGGGAGTTTACAATCTCCGAAGGGGGGATGGTAGTTGGTGCTAGACGCATGGGACCCTCACTTTGGAAATCTTTAGAGTGTTCAACATTCTGAAACCCACAGTGTCAAGATTATGCCGAGAATACCAAATTTCAGGAATTATCTCTCACCACAGAGAATGCAGTGGCCGACGGCCTTCATTAACGACCAAGAGCAGTGGCGTTTGCGTAGTTTTAGTGTTATCAGACGATCAACACTGCGTAAAATAACAATCAATGTGGGACGGACGATGAACGTATCAGTTAGGAAGGTGCGCGAAATTCGGCGTTCATGGGCTATCGCAGCAGACGACCAGATCGAGTATTTTCGCTGACAACACTACTTCGCCTGAAGTATCTCTCCTACATTCGTGCCCACATCGATTCGACCCTAGCCGCCTGGAAAGTCTTGGCCTGGCCAGACAGGTGCCGATTTTAATTGGTAAGTGCTGCTAATAGGGTTCAAGACTCGCAGACACTACGAAGCCATGAACCCAAGTTGACAAGAAGACACTCTGCTAGCTGACGGTGGCTCCTAAATGGTGTGAGCTGTGTTCACATGGAATGAACTGGTCCTTCGATCCAACTGAACTGATCATTGATCGGATACGACTACGTTCGTCCAGGTGGAGACAATCTGCAGACTTTCAAGGACTTCGTGTTCCCAAACACGATGAAAGTTTTACAGATGGCAATGCACCATGTCACCGGGCCACAATTGTGAGAAACTGATTTGAAGAATGTTCTCGACAATTCGAAGGAATGATTTGGCTCCCCATCGAACATTATTGGCACATAATCGAGAGGACATTTCATGCACAAAATCCTGCACTAGCAACACTCTCCCAATTATGGATGGCTACAGAGGCCATGTGGCTCAGTTCCTCTGCAGGAGACTTCCAACGTCCTGTAGAGCCCATGCAAAGTAGAGGTGCCGCACTTCTCCGGGCAAAAGAGGTCCGACACGATATTAGGAGGTATCCCATGATTTTTGTCTCCTGAGTGTATACATACTGTGCGTGTGTGTAGGGGGTATCCCGTTTTTGCCACCTGAGTGTATATATACGGTACATGTTTGTTTGTTTGTGTGTGTGTGTTTCGGGGTTTCGGTTTGTGTTGACCAAGTGATAAGATATATCTTGGAACATAAAATTTTTTTAGTTTACGTACAAATTTAGAACAAAAATCTACTGGACAAAATTCGTAAAAGGACAATGGATATTGTTACTTAAGAAATGGTGATAAAAGTAACCGTCATGCAAGATAATGTTAAGTCTGACAGCTGGCAAAGACTGACCAAAGTTGTGGAAAGACAGCTTTACATCAGAATAACACCCCTGCTCACATTCGTCAATTGGCTTGTTTTGAGCCTCTCCTCATTTACCTAGTATACTACTCAGACTGCTTCATTATGAGTTTTCGTTGTTTCCCCTCAGTAATTGATGTCGTTAAGAACACATGCATCTATAATCTATAATGCTCAAGCCAACTGGAGGTGTGCACTGGAGGGTAATTGTGGTACCATTAACTCATTCTCCCTTCCCTGTTCCATTCGGGGATTGTGCATGGGAGAATGGCTGTCGGTAAGTGTCTATATTAGTTCTAATTTTACCAAAATATATTAAATGGGATACCTCATAACACACCTGCATACAACCGTATCTGTGTACATGGACAGTACTTGTCTGATGATTAATGTAATGGATTGTTACATCCAATCGAATAACATAATCCAGCTTCCTTCTGAATGACATAACAAAACAGTGGTGGAAACTTTGCCATTTCTCTTCTCCCCAATTCTACTCAATACCTCCTCATTAGTTACACGATCTACCCACCTAAACTTCAGCATTCTTCTGGAGAACCACATTTCGAAAGCTTCTATTCTCTTCTTGTCGAAATTATTTATCGTCCACGTTTCACATTGATACATGGCTACACTCCATACAAATACTTTCAGAAACGACGTCCTGACAATTAAATCTATAGTAGATGTTAACAAATTTCTCTTCTTCAGAAACGCTTTCCTTGCCATTGCTAGTCAACGTTTTATATCCTCTCTACTTCGACCATCATCAGTTATTTTGCTCCCCAAACAGCAAACTTCATTTACTACTTTAAGCGTCTCGTTTACTAATCTAATTCCCGCAGCATCACCCGATTTAATTTGACTACATTCCATTAGCCTCGTTTTGCATTTGTTGATGTTCATCTTATGTCCTCCTTTCAAGACACCGTCCAATCCGTTCAGCTGCTCTTCCAGGTCCTTTGCTGTTTCTGACAGAATTACAATGTCATCGTCAGACCTCAAAGTTTTTATTTCTTCTCCATGGATTTTAATTCCTACTCCCAATTTTCTTTTGTTTCGTTTGCTGCTTTCTCAATATACAGATTGAATAACATAGGGGATAGTGTACAACCCTGTCTCACTCGCTTCCCAACCACTGCTTCCCTTTCATGCGCCTCGACTCTTATAACTGCCATCTGGTTTCTGTACAAATTGTAATTAGCCTTTCTCTCCGTGTATTTTACCCCTGCTACCTTCAGATTTTGAAGGAGAGTACTCCAGTCAACATTGTCAAAGGCTTACTCTAAGTCTACAAATGCTAGAAACGTAGGTTTCCCTTTCCCTAATCTATTTTCTAAGATAAATCGTGGGGTCAGTATTGCCTCACGTGTTCCTACATTTCTACGGAATCCAAACTGATCTTCCCCGAGGTCGGCTTCTACCAGTTTTTCCATACGTCTGTAAGGAATTCGTGTTCATATTTTGCAGCCGTGGCTTATTAAACTGATAGTTCGGTAATTTTCACATCTGTCAACACCTGCTTTCTTTGGGATTGCAGTTATAATATTCTTCTTGAAGTCTGAGGGCATTTCGTCTGACTAATATATCTTGCTCACCAGATGGTAGAGGTTTATCAGGGCTGGCTCTCCCATGGCTATCAGTAGTTCTAATGGAATGTTGTCTACTCCCGGGGCCTTGTTTCGGCTTAGGTCCTTCAGTGTTCTGTCAAACTCACCACGCAGTATCAAATCTCCCATTTCATCTTCATCTACATCTTCATCCATTTCCATAATATTGTCCTCAAGTACGTCACCCTTATACAAACCCTCTATATATGCTATCCACCTTTCTACTTTATCATCTTTGCTTAGAACTGGGTTTCCATCTGAGCTCTTGATATTCATACAAGTGGTTCTCTTTACTCCAAAAGTCTCTTTAATTTTCCTGTAGGCAGTATCTATCTTACCCCTAGTGAGATATGCCTCTACATTCTTATATTTGTCCTCGAGCTATCCCTGCTTAGCCATTTTGCGCTTGCTGTCGATCTCACTTTTGAGACGTTTGTATTGCTTTTTGCGTGCTTCATTTACTTCATTTTTATATTTTCTCCTTTCATCAATTAAATGCAGTATATCTTCTGTTACCCAAGGTTTTCTACCAGCCCTCGTCTTTTTACCTACTTGATGCTCTACTGCCTTCACTATTACATCCTTCAAAGCTACCCATGCTTCTTCTACTGTATTTCTTTCCCCCATTCCTGTCAATCGTTCCCTAATGTTCTCCCTGAAACGCTCTACAAGCTCTGGTTCTGTCAGTTTATCCAGATGGCATCTCCTTAAATTCCTACCTTTTTTGCAGTTTCTTCACTTTTAATCTACAGTTCATAACCAGTAGGTTGTGGTCAGAATCCACATCTACACCTGGAAATGTCTTACAATTTAAAACCTGATTCCTAAATCTCTGTCATATTGTTATATAATCATCTGAAACCTTCGAGTATCTCCAGGCCTCTTCCGTGTATGCAACCTTCATTTATGATTCTTGAACCAGTTGTTAGCTATGAATAATTAACTACTTAAGTATCACCAAATTTTGTGATAATGAAATTATCTGAATTGTTTAACATCGAGACATACTTTATTTATTCGTCGTATTCTCATTACTGTTCTAGTAGTATGAAGTTTTACGCTTATGATCTCTGATGATAAGTTTATTTAAAATAGTAGGCTACAGCTCACATTCAGAGGGTGCTTCCCGTAGCGGTGTGTTCAGGATCCCAGACATGCAGTGCGTGGGAGGCTCGAGAGATCTGTCAAATACGCTGCTGGCCATTGAACCTGAAACACTGAGAAGTATGATAAAACGAACCAAAAATATACTTACTGTGAATGTTCAGTAAAGTAGGAAGAATAAGTGAGTAAAAAAAAATGGTTCAAATGGCTCTGAGCACTATGGGACTTAACTGCTATGGTCATCAGTCCCCTAGAACTTAGAACTACTTAAACCTAACTAACCTAAGGACAGCACACAACACCCAGCCATCACGAGGCAGAGAAAATCCCTGACGCCGCCGGGAATCAAACCCGGGAACCCGGTTGTGGGAAGCGAGAACGCTACCGCACGACCACGAGATGCGGGCAAGTGAGTAAAACTTATGGATTATTTGACGATATACAATGCGCGGAATTTACTACATACGGCTGCAACCTCTGGCAGCAGAAAAGGCACCAACCAGCTTGGGCATGATCTTTGTGACGTTATCTTTTAATAAGATGAAGCAATACCGCATGTTGCCCGTACCGGATGACTTTCATGCTGGTTCAAGAAATTGGTGGTGTGCCAGTTCCTCAGAAACAAAAACCACGACTTTTTCAATGTGTGAGTTGTCTGGAGAACCAAATGACCAAAGCAGTAGTCGAAGAACTTCTATATCAGTGTAGGTCGGGACAGCACCTGCAACATGTAGTTTTGGCTCATCTTCTTGAAATATGTCATAAAGACCTGGAAGACAGGGCACTGCCGCCGACGTTAGCATTTAACAAATATGACAGCTAATGTGGAAATTACTATGCCTACCGGAAGTGGCTGTGTTTTGTTCCAAATGTACCCCAAACCATTTACGCCTGATGCTGGGTTGAGATGGGCAAAGTAGTTCATCTTTGGGTACTAGTTCACTGGCGATCGTTCCTTTTTCGGAACCATTCATTTTAACTCGTTCGCCGGTCCTATTTTACCTAATTGTGTGCTACATGGATTTCAGAAAAATTACATCAGCATGATAAATTCATCGGTTACCTCATGGAAACTTGTTGTTTGTTAGATTTCCTTAGCTGAATATGTTCTCACAGCTCATTACATTAGTCAGGTAATGCGACAGGACAGTGACCACAAAGCCAGGCATGGAGAGCCCGAACATGCGAACAGAAGTATGAGTTATTGAAACTGTTTACAACCCAGCTGGGGCAACCCAAATCGTCATCCGCCTTCGGGGACAGCTTTTACTGGAAAGTACAATGTCTTGGTTGTCAGTTCATTTACAGACAATTAAATATATTTGTGTAGGCAATACTAAAATGAAATAACTGGAAGTAAACTATCATCTGCCAAAACAACATTAATAATTTATTATCTTTTACAAGTTACCAGCGTCTAAATTAACTACATATCAAAATGTCGTGCTGTGTGGAAAGTGAAGATCTATTTGTACTCGTTTGCCCGCATCTCGTGGTCGTGCGGTAGCGTTCTCGCTTCCCACGCCCGGGTTCCCGGGTTCGATTCCCGGCGGGGTCAGGGATTTTCTCTGCCTCGTGATGGCTGGGTGTTGTGTGCTGTCCTTAGGTTAGTTAGGTTTAAGTAGTTCTAAGTTCTAGGGGACTGATGACCATAGATGTTAAGTCCCATAGTGCTCAGAGCCATTTGATCTATTTGGGAAACTAACGACTTACAACACAGGAGTTGAGATACTGCATACTGACATTATAATTTTTCTATCAACGATGTTAGCAACTACATAAATATGCTGGAAGATTGTCAAAACCAGTAACGGGTGAAAGAAACAGGAAGCTTTTTCAGAACTTTCTCGAATTAACTTTCGTCAAAGCTTTCAAGATCTTTACTGTTCTGGCGTAACCACAAGAGCCGGAACGAAGAGGAAGAACGCAAGACCAGAGACGTCAGCCAATAGCCCGCTGACAAGGACAGCGCTATGACAGAAGTGACCTCTGCAAGAAGTCAATATAAGCGCCGCTACTGCCAGCTTCGGCCGAACATTAGTGGACAGGATTCGCAGAGTATTAGCAAGGCCTAGTACAAAATGCTATCATATCAAATTGTAGTGCTCCATATCCATTACTTGTTTGAACATTGTGTATAGCAATGACTCGGATTTATGTTGCATATCGCCCATCACTTGCGACAGCTTTGTACATTCAAGTTTAGTACTGTCAACCTGCTTTATTGAAATGAAACTACTAATGTTATTTACTTGAACTGTTAACCGCAGCATCCCTTAGGTATACTATACAAGACGAATGAGCAAGACCCCATATTTTCAATCGGAAAAAGTAAATGGTTTTTGATCAGTCAACATTTTAAATACGCCTCAAGGTACGTGCATGGAATTAGTAGGGAGTTATGTGAGAATGAGAACTTATGAGCCTGCAAAGGCAGCCATTAACAGAAGAGAGTGAACCGAATACGATAATCAACAAATCAGTAAATTATGTATTAATGTACTTAAAGGATAAAATTTACATACAAATGTATTTCAAAGTGAAAGAAAAGAAAAATCCAGTCCTAGTTCAATGCTGCTAATTTTCCGCCTACTTTTGTTGTTTAACTTACTACGGAAAAGTGCAGCAAAAGGCTGTCCGCGAAGCTTGCAATGAGTGACTTTTCGTTAAATTTTTAGTGCCAGTGAGAACGGCATAAAATAACATATGACCTCTTTTAAAGGTGCATGTGTTCTGAGTGAAAATGCTTTGGAAAAAGTATCTCTTGTATTCACCTTGTATGCAACAGATATATGAGTCGGTTATGTTGTTACTTTTACACTTAACTGAGAATTGTCTTCTCGATGAACCATCATATGGAATTCCTTTCCTTCCTCATGCAAGGTGAATGGCGAAAACAAATTATGTATGGAAAAAGTTTATTTTCCTTAAAGAAGCAGGGACACACAATGTCACAAAGGGTTGCGTTGACACCATGGACAGGAAGACGCATTGCTACAGAGTGAAGAGAAAAATAAGGCGCTAGTCATTGGTGGTTTTCTTCAACATCGTCGATATAAGTACACGAATGCGTACTTAATTTGGATGATTCTGGCTACCAATAAAAAATGAGAAGCCTGACTTTCAATCATTAATGTGGGAAGGCAACTAGCAGAGGTAAAAAAGTCAATGAATTCATTAGTCGCACCGGATCCAGGAAGGGCAGTGAAACTACTAGCTAAGAAAAGGAAAGGATGTGCTTATTCTGAAAAGAACGAAAATAGGAAAAGTCAAATTACACCTTATAAGTGGACAATGCTCGGAACGCTCTGCTGTTGTCTATAGACCCTTGACAAATTAGCAATAAGAACAAAAGGCACCAGCAAAAGTATAAAAAGATGCTTTTTTTAAATATAAACTTTAAAGAAATAAAATTATTTGTAATCAACATTCGCTCACATCATAAGCAAAATAATGTCCATTTATGTCAATTTAAACATGCGGGCCTGAGAGACCCGACTGGTAGGCAACGATATACAGATTTTTTGGTAAGCAGAGGATTTTTAAAAAGAGACACTTCAGTGAAGAATAAGTATCTTTATAGGAAAATGTGATTTTCTCCTCGCATTGGCCCCACACGTTTAGTGAACAGTGTGTCTACAGGTTATTATTAAGAAGTTTATGTCTTATTGTTAAAGTCAATGAAGCAATTCAATGTTAATAAAGAAGCTGAAAGTTTTTCTCTGAAAAGCTCCTTCTGAAATTTGTTTTTGAAAACAAAAAGAAAAGACGATTTTATATCATTCTACGGTATTGCAAATGGAGAGGCACTACTTCTCGTTTTCCTACGCAGCCGAAACCACGAACAGCTGATTTTTTTGTGCAAAGAATCCAAAATAGATGCCACCACAACGAAAAAACAAAGCCTGAAAAATAAGAGGGTCCCTGTCATGTTTCACTTTTGGAAGAATTAAGAAAATGTAAAGTTTCCTGAGGACTTTATTATACAACAACAAAAGATAACATGAAGTTATCTTAGAACACGAACGTCATTACTAAACTGTATCTGAAGTAACGAACCGATAAAACTTACCCCAGCACTGGCGGCGAGAGGACCTACAGACAAGACGCGGTAGCGGGCGAGACAGCATCAGGTGAACCTTCCAAGACACTGTTGCAGATTGACTCGGAGTGCCGATGGTTCACGGTTTTGTTAACTGGTAGACGCATCATTCTAGTGCGTTTACGGCTGGAAGAGTAGTTGAGATGCCAACTTGCTGGGCGGTGAAGCGGCTAGCTGTCGCCCTTTGACCCATACGACTGACTACTTTCTCTTCGCCCCAGAGGTTTCCTAACCTGGCGCAGGATCGGCCGTGAGAACGGCGGGCTCTTCTGTATTCGTGCTCTCCTCAAGACCAAAGAGACGCTCCGTTTAAACTTGAATCTTTCTATACGCCGCCGCCATATTAAACAAATTATGAATTCCTCTAAAAATGATGATAGCCGATATCTGTTTACTGATATCATTTCCTCTGTCTGTAGGGTGTCATTATTACAAAGAATCTTTCCTTTACGTAAATGTTTGATGGTCTAATTCGCGGCTGAACCTTCATATCAGTCCAAGTGAAATAGATATGCAAATCAGAGATGGAGCAGCGATTTGTCCCTCATCTTAATGTCCCGAATTTGTCCCCTGCTTCCATTCTCATTAATTATTTCTCTACTCATACTTTGTTTCGGACCTAGCGCGACCGCCAACGCGCTCTCACGGCACGTGGCGTTCTTGGGAGGGTTCGTCACACAGTGAGTTACAAACGTCACTGTTGAGACTGACTGCCTTCAAATGTTACTTAGGTTGCAGGAATCCTCTGTAGTAACTCCGTCCCACACACTATTTCATGAAGTAGAATAAGTATCGGAGACATCATCCCTCGACTTGCAATACAAAGTTTAGTGACGATACTTTTAAACATTGTAAAAGTTTTTCGTTTAATGTTCTCACCACACACAGACTGCGTGAAGGTGCTGATCGGGAGGATACGTCCCTGCTCGTGTCTAGTCAAGAAATACAGACTATCAGTGGCAGATGTGAAAGCTTACTTACAATCCTCGGCTGGCTGAGTTCGGTGGTGACTTCCGCATTACTGTAACAAACTGAATACTCTGCAATGATACCAACAATATCTTTTGGTATTAGGTGATGGATATCTACATCTCGGTGGAACGCCAACCAACTCTTGAGACGGTTAGTACTGACCGTTTTCGGCTCTCCTACTTACTAAAATCCGGATCTCTTCCCACTGACTTTTCCTTCCTTTAAATGTACATCTGATGGTGGAATTAACATTTCGCTCGTTTTATCGTATCCTAACATGTGTTTCGCTGTCTTGAAAGTGACTGTTTCCCAGCCACATTTCTACGAAGCGAGGAAATTACACATTTCAAAAAAGGTTTTGCATGTCCTCTGTTCCGAAAGTTCCGGAATCTGTACAAAAAATTGGAATAGAGATCAGCATAAACATCATTTTCCGCTCTTTTTGCTGCTCATGAAAACCACACATTGCATGTTGTACCACCATACAGTGAGACCTTCAGAGGTGGCGGTATAGGTTGCTGTACACACCGATACCTCTAAGACCCAGTAGCACGTTCTCTTGCATTGATGCATGCCTGTATTCGTCGTGGCATACTATCGACAAGTTCATCAAGGCACTGTTGGAACAGATTGTCCCACTCCTCAACAGCGATTCGGCGTGGATCCATCAGAGTGGTTGGCGGGTAACGTCGTCCACAACAGCACTTTTCAATATGTCCCAGGCGTGTTCGATAGGGTCCATGCGTGCGGGACATGCTGGCCGCTCTAGTCGAGTGATGTGGTTCTCCTGAAGGCAGTTATTCACAAGATCTGCACGATGTGGGCGTGAATAGTCGTCCATGAAGACGAATGCCTCGCCAATATGCTACCGATATGGTTGCAGTAACGGTCGGAGGATGCCATTTACGTATCATACAGCCGTTACGGTGCCTTCCATGATCACCATCGGCGTACGTCGGCCCCACTTAATGTGGGAACCTCAGAGAACATCAGAGAACCTCCACATAGATGCACTCGCTGGACAGTGTGTCTAAGACGTTCAGCCTAACCGGATTGCCTCCATACACGACTATTGTCTGGTTGAAGGCATATGCGACAATCATTGGTGAAGAGTACGTGATGCCAATCGTGAGCAGTCTCTTCGGCATGTTGTTGGACCCACCTGTCTCGCACTGCATGGTGTCGTGGTTGCAAAGATGGACGCCGCCAAGGAGGTCGGGAGTGAAGTTGCGCATCATGCAGCCTATAGCGCACAGTTTGAGTCGTAATACAACGTCTTGTGGCTGCACGAAAAGTATTATTCAACATGGTGGCGTTGCTGTCAGGTTTCCTCCGAGCCATAATCCGTAGGTAGCGATCATCCACTGCTGTAGCAGACCTTGGGACGGCCTGAGCGGGGCATGTCATCTACAGTTCCTGTCTCTTGGTATCTTCTCCATGTCCGAATAACATCGCTTTGGTTCATCCCGAGACGCCTGGACACTTGCCTTGTTGAGAGCCCTTCCTGCCACATAGTAAAAATGTGGACGCGATCGAAATGCGGTACTGACCGTCTAGGCATGGTTGAACTACAGGCAACACGAGCCATGTACCTCCTTCCTGGTGGAATGATTGGAACTGATCGGCTGTCGGACCCCTTCCGTCTAATAGGCGCTGCTTATGCATGTCTGTTTACATCTTTGGTCGGGTTTAGTGACGTCTCTGAACAGTCAGAGGGACTGTCTTTGTGATGCGATATCCACAGTCAACGTCTGTCTTCAGGAGTTCTGGGAACCGGGGTGATGCAAAACGGTTTTTGATATGTGTATTAGCAGTAAGGCAGTGAACAGATGTACTCTGCGTCATTTTAATAAGCTAGGCATTGCCATGACATGCTTCTCTCTCACTGGAAATATTGAGAAGATCAATCGGTCGTACCCTGGACATCAAGAACTGACGGCAGATCCTTTCACACCAGAAACATCCATATACAAGCCCTTTTTATGGTCACAGGTAAGAATTACCTCAGTAAACTTAGAAGGAATAACAACAGACAAAGGAGAACTGCTATAAGAACATTGCAGATACCACCAATGTCATGTACTGTGCATACAGGTACAACACGGGAGATGCGACATGCGTAGACTGAAAACAAACGGAAAGCACCTTACCATCGAAAGACCGCGGGATGAATATGGAAACGCCATCTTCGTTCAGCCAGACGTCCGAATTCTTTCCACAGACCTCAGAGGAAAATAACATGGAAATCCTTACCATAGAAACAAAACCGCACCATTTCGTCTCTCTACAATTCATTTGGAGAAGAGCTGACGGTTAATAAACCAAAAAATTACCAAAATAAACACGTGCAAATTTTGACTGGCGATTTCAACATTTGCATAAACTGTGTTTCATGTATGTTTCTGAGATAAGAATAAAAAGAAACTGGGAAGGTATAATATTTCTTTGTCATTTCATCCCATACATTGTCACCTGTGATCCACATTATAGCAATTGTGTATTTATAAGGCTTTCCTGTGTCATACAATACAGGTAGATTTTTGTAGTAAAATGTGCTCTTTATTACTCCTATTGCGTTGTAGGTTCTTCATCTGTACAAAGAAAGTGATTATTTTCTAAATAACCTAAGACGGCAAGCTGAGTGGCAACCGTCAATTCTATTGCATTCTAATTTTTTTAACATACCAGATTACATACTTCGCTTCCAATTAGAAGCTTTTATATTGCTTCTCTTGATGATAACATGTTATTGACTCCTCAATTCTCGGCCGTGCTGTAGTAATAATTCTATAAAGTTTACCTTTTATACTGTGATTATCGTATATTTAAAAACAATTCTTTTTTCACGTAATCAGCTGTAATAACTTTGAGGAGCACTTCTGGTAGTCAGTGAAAAGGTAATAAACTCAACGTTTTTGTTCGAGGATCTTGTCTCCCCCCCCCCCCCCCCCCCCCGCCATTTCTTCTGCTTTCTTTCCTTCGCGAGCGCTTGTATTTCCCGACGTCCCTTCCTGGTTACCTCACGTTTTACGCGTGCATCAGATTCCCTTTTTATGGCTGAAGTTCCGACATCAGTCACAGCAGCTCCTTCTTGTGCCTTGGCAACACAATTCAGGCCACAACGAAGAGACTTCCTCCTACACTCAGATTTCTTTCACGGCGATCGATCATCTTTGATGGGTATTGGTTTGGCTGCCAACACCTGTGCCTTACGGGCCGCGAGAAAATTGTGTGCTCCAGCAGACGGAATTAAAACGGAACCGGGGGACACGGGGATTGTATAGCAAGACGCCGTTGTGCCTTCTGCATTCTCGGAGCGTCGCCGTGTGCTCTAACCGGTGATTTATCTGCTCCATAAAAACTTTATTACACGTAGTAAGAAAAGATTTCAGCCATTTTCTCCGTGTCGCTTTATGAATTACACACTATGAAAATACAAGGTGAATGACACGCAGTAAACAATTTATTCTGGAACTTTTTTCTTATTTTTTCCTGTTTCTTGCTTCTCCCTTTTGTTTCCCGTCGCACGCGAGCTATATAAGATACTGCTGAAGCACGGAATCTTGGGATGTAAAGAAGCGCGGGACTAAACATTTTATAGCGGGTGTTATTTATGGCCACTGTGCTTCCAGTTTATGTTTCAGGCGAAGGGCTAGCCTAGAATTAATTTATTTAGGAATTCTATGGGGGAGGAGATGGGCCCGCATCTCGTGGTCGTGCGGTAGCGTTCTCGCTTCCCACGCCCGAGTTCCCGGGTTCGATTCCCGGCGGGGTCAGGGATTTTCTCTGCCTCGTGATGGCTGGGTGTTGTGTGCTGTCCTTAGGTTAGTTAGGTTTAAGTAGTTCTAAGTTCTAGGGGACTGATGACCGTAGCAGTTAAGTCCCATAGTGCTCAGAGCCATTTTTTTTTGGAGGAGATGGGGCCTAGGACGGGTGGAGGAGTGGGTGAGAACTTTCTGGCGTTACGATTTTTGTGAGAACTGTGAAACAACAAAAGCACCGAACTGCTAGCTGTGAATTTTTTAGCAGTATAAAACAAATCTTGGGCGTACGAGCAACAAGTTCTTTCTCGTTGTTGTTACTTCATCAATTCAGGTTAACGCGTACAGCGACGTGGAAAATGTCACCGGAGAAGGTCCAACAGCTCAGTAACTGAAGAAATGGTGCAACAATCTTTGCACAAGAAACCTTGTCGATGTTTGACTCAGATCACATAGTTAAGCATCAATGCGTCAGTACAAGCTTCTACCTCAAAGCGTATCCGCTGAAATAACCACCGTACACTCCTCCTTACTCTGTGTTTTGACAGAGGTCTAGAATTTGAAATGATCATACAGTAAGCCTCATCATGAATTAGAACTACTTACCTAGTGCTTTAAGTTCACCCACTTCTTTCACTAATATATTCTCAATTATGGGAACAATTTTCTCATCCAGTCAGCAACTAACACGAGGAGCGTGCAACAGGCAGTCGAACAACATTGCCCTGATTCTACTCAATGAATCTAATTAACTGAGTAATTTACAGTTACTTTGTCCACTGCTGATTACGATAGTAAGAACGTTAAAGTTGGTGTCATTTTGGCACGGACCATAAGATTTTCTTGTTCTTGATTAGCAGGGGCACTGATCCCAACAGGTATTTTAGAAGAAAATTGCGAGGGAAAATATATTGTTCTAAACCATTTCGTAAATTTGCTCCTATAGGTCTCTTATGAACCACAAATCTATACGTGACATTGGACTTCGACAACATAGTTTTAAAAGGTGTAATCATTCCACCTACACAAAAAATTTTCTCTGGTTCGATGAGGAGAAATCCAGCAAAACATCGTTTGAGTAGATGGAATTAGGGAAGATGAAGGGTCGCTTTTCGATTACTCGTGATAATCTCTCCAAATATGTTTGTCGACAGAATGGAGATGCCTGATCTAACTTTTACTATAGATATTTTCTGCACTCTGGTTGGAAACAACGCACCACTTCATTAGTCAAGAGTCACATGTGTCACCCTTGTTATTACAAACTAGAGAAAAAGGGAGATGTATATAAAATGTCGAAGCGTTAATAAAAAGCGACGCACCCAGTCAACTGAAAACTGGTTTCCTCTTATGTCAAAGACAAGTACATTTTAATTTCACTCAGTTACACAATCTACATCATGAAAGAACAACAGACAGAAAAGTAGTAAATTGCAAATTCCGCTACAGAAAAAACTTATACAAGTCATAAAAATAATCGCTGATGAAACCTTCATTCAGTTTAACAGTTCTTTTATTTAAAAACGTCGGTTTTGTAGTGGGAATCCCAGTCATGCACTTGGCATGTGTACTTATATAGCATTCCTCTGATGCGAATCGGTTGTTAAGATCCACAATATATAGTGAAATGCGCGTTTAAGCCAATGTTTATACATAAGTGAAGAGAGAAGCACATTTTGGAACCTTCAAAATCGAAATATTGGGCAACATAATGGCAATGATGAAAAGATGAGACATGTAGAAAATTGCAGTCACTTAAGGGCTCTTATGTAGGTATGCTGAAAGCCTGTTCAAACAGAAGGTTTTTAATATACACTGCCGGCCGGTGTGGCCGAGCGGTTCTAGACGCTTCAGTCTGCAAGCGCGCTGCTGCTACGGTCGCAGGTTCGAATCCTGCCTCGGGCATGGATGTGTATGATGTCCTTAGGTTAGTTAGGTTTAAATAGTTCTAAGTCTAGGGGACTGATAACCTCAGATGTTAAGTCCCATAGTGGTTAGAGCCATTTGAACCATAATTAATTACAAGGTACAGAAAGTGTGACACTAGTCATAAAATATGTGATGATATGAGGGGGTGGGGGGAGAAAGGGAGAAGAAGGGGGGGGGAGAAGAAGAATTGACTGTGTGTATATGTATGAACAGGTTTTCAGAATAATGCAAAAGAACCCTCTAGTAGCTGTTCGTATTTTCGCGCCTTATCTTTGCATCAATGCCATTCATTTCGAATATGTACTTTGAATGAGAAGTTTCGAAGATCCTCTTAACTTGTCATGTAATTGTAAGGATTAGCATAAATGTGCACTTTTACTATATACTGTGGAGTTGAACACTGACAAGGGTCAAAGGAGCGCTACATATCTACACTTGCCAAGTTCTACAAGGTGCATTTTCACTATGTGTATTTTAATTTGTGACAAATCTGTTTGTAATTCTGTTTTTACGAACCTGTGTTGAATGTGAATCATACTCTGCACTAAAATTGCCATTTCTTCATTTGTACTGTGTTACAAAAATAATGATAGCAATTTTTGCACCCCCTAATGGGATTGGCATAGCAACCAAATTGTATATGCAGAAACAAGCAGTCTTGTTTGCGTTGTTAAACTTGTATTATTTCCCAATGACGCGTTTTACTTTTATTTAGACATCTTCGGTTTAGCTGATGTATGGTAGCGATGGACACATGGGATACTGCGCATAAAATATCCCAGCAGGTAAACTCCGCTTTTGAAAGTTTTAAAAACACTGCGCAGTGTCCTTATTACTGTATGTCGTCGTTCAATGCAAGCCAAACGGTATCAGGCCTACAAGTAAAGCTTTACATCATAAACATGTCATTGCTACCAAACATCAGACATCGTGCAGTGTTTTTATACCTTTGACAAGAGACATTTACCTTTTGAGATATTGTAGGTGCGGTATCCCATGTACCCATCGGTAACAAAAATCAGCCATTCCGAAAATGCCTTAATAAAGGTGAAACGCGTCATTTGGAAATAATCAAAATTGTATTGCTATAACCAAGACTGCTTGTTTCTTCATAAAAATGTTGGTGGTATGTGTAGTATATTAAAGCAGGGTTTATCAAAAACAATCATCCGATTTGACTCGTCTATATTTCTGCAACTAATAAACATGTACAATGAATATTGTTTTATGGTGAATGGGATACTCAAAAAGTTTTTTCTTCATACCTGTTCATATGTGTTCAATACGCCCCCCCCCCTCCCGAAGATGCATGAGATATGTCAATGTGATATTCAAATTGTTCCCACACTGCAGCAAGCATGTCTTGGGTTATAGCTTCCACACCTGCTATTATGCGATGTCTCACTTCATTCTTTATTGTCGGTAATGGATGTATATAAACAGAGACTTCGATAAACCCCCACGAGAGATAATCACATACAATAAGGTTCACTGACCTTGGAGCCAGTAATGTAAGGCAGAATCATTTGGTACAGTGTGACCGACTCATCGTTCAGCAACCCTTCCATTTAAAAATTCCCAAACTTCCAGATGCTAGTGTGGCGGCGTCCCAACCTGTTGGTAAATGAAGTCATTCAAATCGGTCTCCGTGGGAAAAGAAAGTTCTCAGGGATAACGAGATACGTGCTTCCTGTAAAAGTGTTCTCGGCAAAGAAACCGCACAAAACAAATTATATTTTGGACAATCCGTCTGATGTCGTACAACTTCATGTGGTTGTTCCGTACCCCATATTCTCACATTATGACGGCTCATCTATCCATTTAAATGCAATGTTGTCTCCTCACTAAACACTAAGCGTGGGAGAAAACTGTCATCTTCCTTCTTGACAAGAACGAAATTACAGAATTCCACATGTTGTTGTTTGTCACCTTCACGAAGAGCTTGCGGTAACTGAAGTCTGTGTGGTTTCATGTGTAAATGTTGACGCAACACACGCTAGACGGACATCGTGGGTATGTTGAGCTGTCGAGCCGCACGGTGAACGGATTTCTGCGGACTCCTTGTGAAACTATGACGGATGCGTTCGACGTCTGTGTCAGAGACTCGGGGACGGCCCGGCTATTTGCCTTTACACAAACAACCTGTTTCTCGGTATTGTTCATGTCATCATCTAATTCTCTGTGCCGTAGGAGGACCCACACCATACGTAGTACGAAAGTCACGCTGAACAGTTAATACTGAGCCGCACTGCGCATAACGCAGAACACAAAACGCTTTCTGTTGTCCCGACGACATTTTTACAGGAACTGAAGTGGGCGCACACTCCAGCTACCTAGCGGTAACCAGTGGCGAATTAAAAATTTTGCGCGCCTTGGCACACCATATTACATGCCCTCCCTCCTCAAAAAAAAAAAAAGTTTTAAATAATAAGTATTACCCGACCACTTCACAATTGCCGTTTTGGGTGGGAGCGCTGTGAGCTGTTTCCGTAGTCTGTTGTTCGTTGTTCTGAAGGAAGCGTCAGCAGTCTAGCCCCGCTCAATCAAAATGTAATATGGTTCCTGAACTGTACTTGGTGTACGGCAGCGGATAAAACAAACTTAAAAATTCATTCTCTTAACACATTCTTCATCTGCATCTGCATCTAAATCTACATTATTACTCTGCAATTCACATTGAAGTGAGTGGCAGAGGGTTCATCGAATCACAATCATACTATCTCTCTACCATTCCACTCCCGAACTTTCTGTTCGAGCTCTGATTTCTCTTATTTTATTTTTATGATCATTCCTACCTATGTAGGTTGGGCTCAACAAAATATTTTCGTATTCGGAAGAGAAAGTTGGTGACTGAAATTTAGTAAATAGATCTCGCCGCGACGAAAAACGTCTTTGCTTTAATGACTTCCATCCCAACTCGCGTATCATATCACCCACACTCTCTCCCCTGTTACGTGATAATACAAAACGAGCTGCCCTTTTTTGCACCCTTTAGATGTCCTCCGTCAATCCCACCTGGTAAGGATCCCGCACCGCGCAGCAATATTCTAACAGAGGACGAACGAGTGTAGTGTAAGCTGTCTCTTTAGTGGACTTGTTGCATCTTCTAAGTGTCCTGCCAATGAAACGCAACCTTTGGCTCGCCTTCCCCACAATATTATCTATGTGTCTTTCCAACTGAAGTTGTTCGTAATTTCAACACCCAGGTACTTAGTTGAATAGACAGCCTTGAAAATTGTACTATTTATCGAGTAATCGAATTCCAACGGATTTCTTTTGGAACTCATGTGGATCACCTCACACTTTTCGTTATTTAGTGTCAACTGCCACCTGCCACACCATACAACAATCTTTTCTAAATCGCGTTGCAACTGATACTGGTCTTCGGATGACCTTACTAGACGGTAAATTACAGCATCATCTGCGAACAACCTAAGAGAACTGCTCAGATTGTCACCTAGGTCATTTATATAGATCAGGAACAGCAGAGGTCCAGGACGCTTCAGTCGAAAGACAACAGAAACGAACACAAGGAAAATAACTTTTCCTTTATGGCCTAAAAATTCAGCAGAACGTGTAGGAGACAACGGATTTTTGTTATACATTCACTTTTAATATGTTCTTTTAAACGAAACCGTTGAAAATTAAAATCAAAAAGTTGTGTTACGATTTAAAAATTAAAGCAAAAGTGTCATACATTAGAAATTAATACGTACCTTTACAAAGATGCATTCAAAATTAAAATTAAACTGTCGTTTTACGATCTAATAACTTGAATGTGTAGCAGATAAAAAAACACCTTCTGCATTAACACGTGAATCTATAGGAACGCATAAGAAATGAAAATCAAATAGAGATTTCGGTGCACGAAATAGCTAAGTACAGGCGAACAAACTCACAACTCGATTTGCTATTACATAATTTTACAGACTAGTGTGGAAAAATCAAATTTGTTTTATACTCTGATATTTGACGTGTAAGCATTAGGGTCTGTGTAAATAGAAGCTGCATAGTAAGTGTACCCAGTACCTTTAAGGGCTGAAGAGTTTTTTACTACAGCTACTGTTTTCACCTTAGCTCGTACTAACGGTATTAGCAACGCTTTAAATTGAACAACGTTATTTATTAACACTTTTTCTTCCGAGCGTACTCTCCGGTAAGTATGTTTCCGCGATAACTATACATTTCAGCAGACGCCAAGAATACGCATCAGTTGTAACATACTACAGTATGAGTATGACTTGACTGTACAGCGCCGAGAGGCCTGGGTCATTTGCGTATTATTGAGTTTTGTCGGGCGCATTCCGTCACGTCTGCACGTAAACGAGGTTTAGTTCCGCGTTCTGCCATCGCCAATTGTAAAATAAACATGTAACACGTAGTTTGTAAATCCAATGAATGTGCTATAAGTTATAATAAAAATCACATTATAATCTTAAATTTTTAAAACTAATATGAATAAGTAAACAAATTCACCAGTCAGTAAAGTTTGCGTCGTCATCATATCTTCATAGTTCAGATGGTTATCAGGAGGTCGGCTTGGATGTGAAGAATGGACAAGACGTTCAATCTCTCCTCAGACAAGGTAAAACGTAGGTACGATTTCAGTCTATTAAGACCGGAAAATGAGAGTTATGCTGAACAATTCGCAAGTGTCGGACATAGGCATATTCTAAGAGCAATGTCAACATTCGGAAACACGGACTGTAACCTCGCTTTTCGTAAAAATTTACTCATTTCGAGTGGTATATTATTAATCTCAGAAGATTTCAAAAGTTCCACGAAATGTACACATTCACTATGGAAGGAAGGCTCTAACTCTGTGTCATATGACGCTGCACGTTCAGCAATGTCATCAGGGGAACTGTTCTTAAGGTTACTAAAAACTGTGAAGGAGTCCAAGAGTGTTCTACAGCGTTCCTGCCTTCTCACTAATTCGGCGTAGAAGTTGTTGAGTACTGGGAGAAATGTTTCGTCTCTAAATTTTTCCCTTCCAGCCAGAAAAACTTTTTCAGCGACAGCTTCTTCGACCTCATGAAGTTAGTGTTTTCGTGATCATTTATAGGGGCATTAATAGACAATATCAATCACAATCTACATGGATTTATTTTCATAATAGTCGAACATGCCACGAATAGATGCAATAAACCCAACTAGTGATTCATATAATTCATGCACTATTTTAGTATCAATATTTACACGTTGCAATTTCAGATTTACACTGTTAAACGTCTGTAGTATGTCCTTCCAAACTGTCATCGTCAATACTGTTTCTGGTCTTGTGAGTAGATTCAATAAAGCTGAAGCCTCATTTCGCGCAAGTGGTTTTTCAAACGTATTCCTCTCTTGCTGGCCAATGTGGTTTTGGTAAACTTTTTACCGTTTTGCTTGCTGGTTTCAGGGAAGAAAGAAGTTTAGCCCAGCGCTGTGTAGAAGCAGAGAAAAAATTATAAAGGTTTTGCACTAAGTTTAAAAACGAACATGCTTCCCGACAACAGCTTGCAGCACTACTTCCGACTAAATTCAAAGAATGCTCTGCACAAGGCACATAATTCGCTTTCGGATTCCGTTCTTTAATGAGGGAATGCTAACAAGTGTAGGTTCCTGACATATTGCTTACGTTGTCGTATGACTGGTCTCTACAGTCAGTAATATAAGTGGAATTTGTAGATAGGACTTCTAGAATGGCCTTAGCTAAGTTTTCGGAATAGTGTCCCAGGTTTGGTAAAAACAGAAGGAAACGTTCAACAGCTTAACCATTCCCTTTCACACGTCTTAATATGAAAGATAATTGATCAATATGTGAAATTTCCGCAGTAGAATCTATTATTATGGAGAAACATTTGGTCTGTTTTATTTCACTTACGATAATTCTTTCAAATCGTTCAGAAAGAAGCTCTGTTATTTCATCACAAATTGTTGAAGAAAGATAACTTGTATGTCCCTGTCCTGGATTTCCATATCGTTTAATGTGCTCTGCGAGAAAATGATCAAACTCGGCTATAAGTTCAAGAGACACCACAAATTGACCATTATGTAATGAATGGAATCTTTCAACGTGTCCACGTAGGGGAAGTCCACAACTTGTTAGCTTCTTCACTACTGCAAACACCTTTTCAACACACTGCGCTAGTACATGTTTTCTGTCTCAACATTTGACTCGAAATGGTAATCTATTGTTCCAGGCGACTTTTTTCTTGTTAAGAGTGATAACTCGCAATTTTTGTCTTCAAGTGAATTTTCGTGATGAGATAAAATACACTACTGGCCATTAAAATTGCTACATCACGAAGATGACGTGCTACAGACGCGAAATTTCGCCGACAGGGAGAAGTTGCTGTGATATGCCAATGATTAGCTTTTCAGAGCATTCACACAATGTTGGCGCCGGTGGCGACACCTACAACGTGCTGACATGAGGAAAATTTCCAACGTATTTCTCATACACAAACAGCAGTTGACCGCCGTTGCCTGGTGAAACGTTGTTGTGATGCCTCTTGTAAGGAGGAGAAGTGCGTACCATCACGTTTCCGACTTTTATAGAGGTCGGATTGTAGCGTATCGCGATTGCGGTTTATCGTACCGTGACATTGCTGCTCGCGTTGGTCGAGATCCGATGACTGTTAGCAGAATATGAAATCGGTGGCTTCAGGAGGGTAATAAGAAACGCCGTGCTGGATCCCAACGGCCTCGTATCACTCGCAGTCGAGATGACAGCCATCTTACCCGCATGGCTGTAACGGATCGTGCAACCACGTCTCGATCCCTGAGTCAACAGATGGGGACGTTTGCAAGACAACAACCATCTGCACGAACAGTTCGACGACGTTTGCAGCAGCATCGACTATCAGCTCGGAGACCATGGCTGCGGTTCCCTTAACGCTGCATCACAGACAGGAGCGCCTGCGATGGTGTACTCAAAGACGAACCTGGGTGCACGAATGGCAAAACGTCATTGTTTCGGATGAATCCAGGTTCTGTTTACAGCATCATGATGGTCGCATCCGTGTTACACGACATCGCGGTGAACGCACATTGGAAGCGTGTATTCGTCATCGTCATGCTGGCTTATCACCCGGCGTGATGGTTTGGGGTGCCACTGGTTACACGTTTCGGTCACCTCTTGTTCACATTGACGGCACTTTGTACAGTGGACGTTACATTTCACATGTGTTACGATCCGTGGCTCTACCCTTCGTTCGATCCCTGCGAAACTCTACATTTGAGCAGGATAATGCACAACCGCCTGTTGCAGGTCCTGTACGGGCCTTTCTGGATACAGAAAATGTTCGACTGCTTCCCCGGGCCAGCACATTCTCCAGATCTCTCACCAATTGAAAACGTCTGGTCAATGGTGGCCGAGCAACTGGCTCGTCACAATACGCCAGTCACTACTCTTGATGAACTGTGGCATCGTGTTGAAGCTCCATGGGCAGCTGTACCTGTACACGCCATCCAAGCTATGTTTGACTCAATGTCTAGGATCTATGCACCCAAATTGTGTGAAAATGTAATCACATGTCAGTTCTAGTATAATATATTTGTCCAATGAATACCCGTTTATCATCTGCATTTCTTCTAGGTGTAGCAATTTTAATGGCCAGTAGTGTATTAGAAGTTGTATTTTTCCAATCTGAAATACTATTAGTAGGAATCGCGGCCTTACCTCCGAACAACTTATATGGTGCACGATATCAACACCGGTGCTACAGGAGTATACTAGAAAATCACGCATAATTGATGCAACATTTAAAAGTTTATGGTAAAATACATTTTTGTTTAAATATCTGGTTATATCGCTTATTGATCGTCTTGGATTAGAAAAACCACCATTACAATTTTGATAAATGCCATGTTGTAAGAGAATGTCGATTGTTGATCCACTGATACACCATTCTGCAGGATCATCACTAATGACGTTATTTCTTTTTGTAAACTCAGACTCGACACATAAATTTTCATTAAACTCGATATCAGGAACAATTGGCCTTTTTTCATTTGTAACGTTTGTTCCGTCTGTATTTACTTATTTTACAACAGCTGCAGTGCCAGAGATATTATCGGTAGTACTTGAACTGCAAGTCGCATTAGCAACATTTTTTAAGAACAATTTACGTACTCTGCCAAGCGTTTTTAGAACATTGGCTTCTCGATTTCGCCTTTCCTTCGATAATTTACGAAACGTCGCTCCACTTAATTTTGCACGTTTGCTTTTTTCGCTGTTATTCATGTTAAGGCACTTGCAAAATTGTCAACCAACATTCAAAACAAAAGAAAGAAACTGTATCCAGTTCCAACCGTCATGAGCACATAGTTTTTTACTTTAAACACGGCACACGAGCACAAAGATTTTTCCTTTAAACACTGAGCGATGGACTGACCAACTCGGATTTCTCTACGCAACTGCACTATGAAAGAACGACAATGAATAATAATTTAATTTCATTGTCGTCTGTTCCTCTGTTGTCAGTGAACAGTGGAAGCACACCTGTCGGCTGGAATTCGTCTCGTAATGAAAGCAGGACAGTCACTTTTTCGACTCTAGTCCCACTTACTCTGACACCGTTTTAGCAGTTTCTGTGGGCTGAGGGAACAGATTACAAAGTTTAAGTAGTCTTGTTGGCAGTTAATGCGGTGTTTTGTCATTTATGTGAACACTGCTGTTATGTCTACATACTAATGCACCTTTTGTCAAACATAAAATAAAAATAACCTTTCCTCGAAGAAAAATACCTTACGAAGTTTACGAGGCGTGTTCTTTAAGTAAGTAGCGTTTTGAAATTTAAAAAAGACGTGCTAAGATACCTCAATAATTTTTTTTTTGCATGAAAGCCTGTACCTTAATCTACTTTTCTACATAATTTCCGTCAATTTTGAGGCACTTGTCTTAACGTTGTACCAGTTTTTTAATACCCTCCTCATAGACGTCTGCCGCCTGACTTGTTAACCACTGCATCACCACTGTTTTGACTTCGTCATCGTCTTGAAGACGCTGACCGCCCAGGTGTTTCTTCAAGTGCAGGAACAGATGGTAGTCACTGGACGTAAGATCGGGGCTGTACGGAGGATGATTTAGAGTTTCCCATGGAAAAGATGTGATGAGATCTTTGGTCTGATTCGCCACATGGCGTCGAGCATTGTCTTGCAGCAAAACGATGCCCTTGATCGACTTCCATGGACTGTTGCTTTGATTCTGGTGTGACGTGGGCCATCCATGTTTCATCGCCCGTAACAATATGGCTTAAGAAATCATCACCGTCGTTGTGGTACCGCTCAAGGAAAGTCAATGCATTGTCTAAACGTTTGGTTTTGTGCACATCTGTCAACATTATCGGTACCCAACGTGCACACAGTTTTCAGTAATTCATGTGCTCGGTCACAATGCCATACAAAACACTACAAGAAACATTAGGAAAGTCATCCCGCAAGGAGAAAATCGTAAAGCGTCTGTTTTCTCTCACCTTATTGTCCACTTCCTGTACCAAACTTTCATTATCGACCGAAGGACGCCACCTCCGTTGTTCATCATGCGCATTTGTGTGGCCATCTTTAAATGGTCTCACCCAATTTCGTACCATTACATCACTCATAATGTTTTCTCCGTAAACTGCACAAATCTCATGATGAATATTGATAGCTTTTAGGTCTTTAGCACTAAGAAATCTTATAACACCCCGTACTTCACAGTCGGAAGGACTCACGATTATCGGAGGCATCTTAAACACTCAGTACACCACGTAAACAAGGAAGAATCAGACTGTAATGACGTCAGTGCGTAGATAAACGTACAGGCTAACGTGTAAAAATAAAATCATTGAGATATCTTAAAACATCTTTTTTTTTTAATTTCAAAACGGTGCTTACTTAAGAACTCGCCTCGTAATATAAAATTTGCAATGCCACGTACTCGTCGACTGCACAGAGTGGGAACATTGATATCGTGCAGGATGCAGCATAATAAATGGGACAAACGAAAGTTGGTTTCTTCTTATTTTCTTCTTTTTTCGCCAAAAAAACTAACTAAGTAAATAAATAAATAAAATTTTTAAGCTGTTTTGAAGGGTGTTTCACACATTATTAGATATTCTGCTTATGTTCTTTTCGTATAAACATATTTTTAAAAATGTGAAAGATTCCCAGTATCAACATGTTCTGTTAAACGGGTGTCATTAAATCAAAGCTCAGACACTAAAGACCACAGAGCTTTCAAAAACATTCTGTTGGCTCTGAGCACTATGGGACTTAACATCTCTGGTCATCAGTCCCCTAGACCTTAGAACTACTTAAACCTAACTAACCTATGGACATCACACAACACCTAGTCATCACGAGGCAGAAAAAATCCCTGACCCGGCCGGGAATCGAACCCGGGAACCCATGCGCGGGTAGGGAGAACGCTACCGCACGACCACAGAGCATTCGCATCAATTCCAGTAATGGAGGGTTAACTTGATACCTGCCCATAATTTCTACAAGAAATTTAATTTGAGTCGGGTTTTATACACTCCTGGACATGGAAAAAAGAACACATTGACACCGGTGTGTCAGACCCACCATACTTGCCCCGGACACTGCGAGAGAGCTGTACAAGCAATGATCACACGCACGGCACAGCGGACACACCAGGAACCGCGGTGTTGGCCGTCGAATGGCGCTAGCTGCGCAGCATTTGTGCACCGCCGCCGTCAGTGTCAGCCAGTTTGCCGTGGCATACGGAGCTCCATCGCAGTCTTTAACACTGGTAGCATGCCGCGACAGCGTGGACGTGAACCGTATGTGCAGTTGACGGACTTTGAGCGAGGGCGTATAGTGGGCATGCGGGAGGCCGGGTGGACGTACCGCCGAATTGCTCAACACGTGGGGCGTGAGGTCTCCACAGTACATCGATGTTGTCGCCAGTGGTCGGCGGAAGGTGCACGTGCCCGTCGACCTGGGACCAGACCGCAGCGACGCACGGATGCACGCCAAGACCGTAGGATCCTACGCAGTGCCGTAGGGGACCGCACCGCCACTTCCCAGCAAATTAGGGACACTGTTGCTCCTGGGGTATCGGCGAGGACCATTCGCAACCGTCTCCATGAAGCTGGGCTACGGTCCCGCACACCGTTAGGCCGTCTTTCGCTCACGCCCCAACATCGTGCAGCCCGCCTCCAGTGGTGTCGCGACAGGCGTGAATGGAGGGACGAATGGAGACGTATCGTCTTCAGCGATGAGAGTCGCTTCTGCCTTGGTGCCAATGATGGTCGTATGCGTGTTTGGCGCCGTGCAGGTGAGCGCCACAATCAGGACTGCATACGACCGAGGCACACAGGGCCAACACCCGGCATCATGGTGTGGGGAGCGATCTCCTACACTGGCCGTACACCACTGGTGATCGTCGAGGGGACACTGAATAGTGCACGGTACATCCAAACCGTCATCGAACCCATCGTTCTACCATTCCTAGACCGGCAAGGGAACTTGCTGTTCCAACAGGACAATGCACGTCCGCATGTATCCCGTGCCACCCAATGTGCTCTAGAAGGTGTAAGTCAACTACCCTGGCCAGCAAGATCTCCGGATTTGTCCCCCATTGAGCATGTTTGGGACTGGATGAAGCGTCGTCTCACGCGGTCTGCACGTCCAGCACGAACGCTGGTCCAACTGAGGCGCCAGGTGGAAATGGCATGGCAAGCCGTTCCACAGGACTACATCCAGCATCTCTACGATCGTCTCCATGGGAGAATAGCAGCCTGCATTGCTGCGAAAGGTGGATATACACTGTACTAGTGCCGACATTGTGCATGCTCTGTTGCCTGTGTCTATGTGCCTGTGGTTCTGTCAGTGTGATCATATGATGTATCTGACCCCAGGAATGTGTCAATAAAGTTTCCCCTTCCTGGGACAATGAATGCACGGTGTTCTTATTTCAATTTCCAGGAGTGTATATGGAGGCCCACACATGTTACAGTATTTAAGAAACTGCTGATTAGTTTATCACAGCTTTTCAGGAGTCCCGGTATTTTCACGGGGATAATATGGTATGGTTAAGTAGAAGCCGACAACTTTCTTGGAATAATGTTTCAAACGTTGTATTGTAGATTGCCGTCATGACAACTTACTTCAAAATATTTTGAACAGTCATGAAGATGATCCCAGGCAGAAACCCAGTGTAAAATCTCCGTTCAGTCACCAAGTAAACCATGTATATTTCCAAGCCTCACTTGTCGAGTTTCGTTCTTAAGGCTCATTTAAACTAGCAAGTTGTTTAACAGTATTTTGTCGTTAGTAAGTGCAGTTATTATAAAACGTTAAATGTTAAAATGAGTACAGAGAGAAAAATACCGGCCCCCTTAAGGTGCCGCACCTACGCCCATGGCTAGCGGGCCTATATGTAAATCCATGTAAAACTCGAAAGTTTGCTCTTTCCAACAGTAGTTGTTCACGCCCATACCTTAAATAACATAATAGTTACGATTTTCTTTTAAATCGGATGATTCTTCTTGATACACCTTGTATATGTAAATGCATAATGTTACAGTATTGAAGATGACTGTTGTACCTCTCCAAAGCGGCCAGTAAAAACAGTTTTGAGTGCGATCTTAGCTGTAAGAAAATTCTGTAAAATCCCTTCTATTTTCCTCGACAACTACCCGAAATTTCAAGTTGATTCTACAAATGACTTCATGGGAGAAGGACTGTAACGCTCTTCTATACTTACGACTTACTCTCGGGACTACCTCGCCTGCCGGCATTAGCCTACCAAGACTGCGCGTTGTAAGCCGCCGTAAGTGAGACTTATTTTCGTTCTCGGCAGGCGGCGGAAGTGCGCGAGAAGCAGCGGCTGGGGCTGGGGCTGGGCTGGGGCGGCGGCGGCGAGGCAGCCCGTATATAATGCACATTTGTCTGGCGAAGAATTCCGAGGCGGGCGTAGGGCGCGGGGCACGTGGCGGCGGCGAATTCTGCAACAAACGGGCTTCCGCGGTCCCTGCAGACGGAACCGGTCATTATTCCAGGTCGACCTGGCAGCGCCGGAGGAAGTGGAGAGGCGGCGGAAGGAAGAAAGGAGCAGAAAGTAGTGGAAGGCGGCGCCGGCGCGGAGTGCGTGCGCGCAGAGATCATCCGACAGTAAATTACTTCCCGGCGAAATAAGGTGGCAAAGAGGGCAGCAGACTCTGCCGCTCCCTCCTGGCCGCTCACCTCCACCGCCGCCGGCCTTCTAAATAGAGATAGAGTGTCGAAGAGGGTCGTGTGCCGAACGGGCCTCAGGTTTTCAAAGTAGAGTTCAGTACGGCGCTACGGTAGTGCGTACATGCTCGGTTGGCCTATGTTATACTTACTGGTCTCGCCGTTACAGTAAATTTACTTACACGAATGTGCATTTTCAACTTCTCGCGGCGTAATGAATAATCGATTAAATTTCGGGCATGCAACCACGCAAATAAAATTTCTTCCACTGATATTTCGGCCGCGTATCGTCCGGCCATCATCAGAGGGCCCAGAATGAGATTTTCGCTCTGCAGCGGAGTGTGCGCTGATATGAAACTTCCTGGCAGATTCAAACTGTGTGCCGGACCGAGACTCGAACTCAGGACCTTTGCCTTTATCGGGAAAGTTTGGAAGGTAGGAGACGAGATACTGGCAGAAGTAAAGCTGTGAGGACGGATCGTGAGTCGTGCTTGGGTAGCTCAGTTAGAGCACCTGCCCACGAAAGGCAAAGGTCCCGAGTTCGAGTCTCGGTCCGGCACACAGCTTTCATCTGCCAGGAAGTTTCATCCTCATAGTGAGTCACAAGACTGATGGCAAGATGCCAAAAGCGGCCTTATATGCTCCACCGCGGCCGTACTGCGCAAGCGGGTCACAGATGCTGGTCGGCGGCAGAGACATACGTTTACACATTCGCCGCCTGTGGCGAAGGCGTACAGACATTCGATTCACTTATCGATGTATGATCGGCGGCGGTTGACCCCATGACGACTTCTGTGCAGTTTAGTTACCCCAAGAACCGGATTCCATGCTTTGTCCGAATTAAAACCATTATCTCTATTTATAAATTATTAGCTAATCTAATCTCTATAGCTTCTTTGAAGACAGATTCCCAAAAAGAAGAGGTGGATGTTAAAATCTTCACATCAATGTAATTCATGGAATGCCCTGTATCAATACAATGTTCCGCCACAGCTGACTTGTCTGGCTGTAATAAGCGTGTGTATCTTCGATGCTCCACATACCTCTCATCAACGGCGCGTGTTGTTTGACCTATGTACGACTTCTCACAATTTCCGCAAGGGATCTGATACACACCCACTTTACTAAACTGTAAATCGTCCTTGACAGAGCCGAGTAAAGCTACAATCTTCCTGGGGGGCTGGAAGATCACCTTAACACAGTATTTCTCTGCCGCCGACCAGTATCTGTGTGCCACATGCGCAGTACCGCCGCGGTGAAGCATATAAGGCCGCGCTTGGCATCTTGCTGTCAGTCTTGTGACTCACTCTGAGGATGGCCGGACGACATGCGGCCGAAATATCAGTGGAGGGAATTTTATTTGCGCGGATGCATGATCGAAATTTAATCGATTACTTACACCAATATTCCCATATAAAATGTTCTCAAAAAGTGGACAATGTTAGAACAAGCAACAAATTTTGTATACACTCTATAGGGAAATAAATAATCTGCGCACCACGAAGTAATGGAGCCGAATTCGATAGATGTTCATCCTCAGACAGACAAATGATTACAATAATATTTACACAAGAGAAAGTGCTTCACAAACGTGTCGGGCTACGTCTGACCCTTACGCATGCAGTTATTCGACTTGGCACTGATTGATTAAATTGTTGGATGTCCAGCTGACGGACATGGTGCCAAATTCTGTCCGTAGGGCGTTTTAGATCGTTAGAATCCCGAACTCGCTGGAGTGCCCTGATCATAATGCTACAGTCGTTCTTCATTGAGGAGAGACCCGCCGAACTTGCGGGTCTACGTAGACTTCGGAAAGCACGAAGAAAAGCACTAGAAACAGTCGCCGTGTGCGGGCGGCCATTAGCTTGCTGAAATGCAAGCCCTGGATTGCTCTCCACGAAGGGCAACGAAACGGGATGAAGAAAATGGCTGACGTACCGCTGTGGTGTACGGGTGCCACATATGACCACCATTAAAATGAAATGACACCCTGCACTATCACTCGTGGTAGTCGCCCGGTGTGGAGGGCTATACTATGGGTGGTATCCCATTGCTGCCTGGGAAGTCTCGAAACACGCTTTCTCCGGGTTTCAGTTAGAAACGGGACTCATCAATCAAGACAATTATAGTACAGGCAAGAGGGTTCTAGGCTGAATGTGCCCAATTTTAGAACGTTCGGGCCAGTTAGTGAACAGAGGTCAATGGTAGTCGGCACCGTGAGCACAGTCCCATTACTGTAAGTCGCCTATGTGATCACTCAAGCACCAGTTACAAGTCCAATCGGTGATAATTTATCAGGAATGCTGGGCTGTGAGTGGGTATCTGACGATTTCGCTATATTCACGTTCTGTCGTCTCTATAGGTCGACCGCTTCCTTCTTGACACTGTTGTGCCATGCGCCTGCGTTTAATTTCCTGTAATTCCCGCAAGACTGCATGGAGCCTCACTGTTGCTGCTAGAGAAGGTAGTTGAGGCCTGCGGCGACCTGGAAAAAAGGAGAGTGCAACACGGGCGGCGAAGAGCGCAAGCGAGGCGGCTTGTTGTGGTCAAGTGTCTGCCGTGGCCCGTTGGTGCCTTTGCTCACTGTTGGTTTGCCTGGGCCGATTGTTGGTAGGAGTCGTGAACATGGCTCGTTAAATGCTACTTCGGCGGGATGCACAGTAATCGGCGTTTACTCTGCCACTGAAGTTGGAAGCAGTTTTTGTTCACTGAGGAGCCTGGTTGGAGTCCGAGCTGTCCTTTGCAAGTACTGGATGCTGTGGTGTCTGCTGGATGATACCCATGGATTTCAGACTACGAATAATAAGTTACATCCTTCTCTCGGCGCTCTGTAAGCAGGCGTCTGTCGAAAGGGGCTGGTTTTTACGAGACACCACGGCGATTATCCCTTTAGTCAGCACGTCGCTTTGTGTTGCGTGGTGGCTATTTTGACTCCGTGTCCTGGGTGCCCATTGTTATATGATGATGATGAGGTCCCGTACTCCAAGGAACGTAGGGAACGATGCGAGGCCCGCACCGCCGACTAGGCAAGGTCGTAGCGGAGGTGGTTTGCCATTACCTTCCTCCGACCGTAATGGGGTGAATGATGAGGATACGGACAACACACAACACCCAGTCATCTCGAGGCAGGGAAAATCCCTGACCAAGCCGGGAATCGAACCCGGGACCCCGTGCGCAGGAAGCGAGAACGCTACCCAAGACCACGAATTGCTATATACAGGGTGGGCCATTGATCGTGACCGGGCCAAATATCTCACGAAAAAACTACAAAGAACGAAACTTGTCTAGCTTGAATGGGAAAACCAGGTGTCGGACAGGTGATTGTATCTCTTGTAAACTGTGCTCTAGTTAAAGATGCTTGTGTACCACGATTGAAATCTTTAATGAAGGTTTCTAGTACTGTGGTAGTGGCAACTGCCGTCCTGTGTTAGTAGAGAAGGACGAATTATTGCAACTGCTGTTGCCTCTGCCGCCGCCTCTATCATCATAAATTTAATCACATTTGTCAGTCAGTTTGGCTACTTCGAAGGCAATGGCGTTTTGATAATTACTGGCCATAGCCGATGGTTGATATTTGTGACATATTTATTTGATCACACGTTTTGCTGTTTGTATTGTAAATGTATTTTTAGTTCATTCAATATTCTTTACTAAAAGCAACTGATTTTATACTGTTGCCGTTTTGAGGTGTTTGCTATCAGTTGTGTTATTGAAATTTAGTCTTTTCAGTTCTGGAGGCATTTTGTTAATGTTATTCTTGTTTATCTGCTTTTTAAAAATAAATTCATTAGTGTTTTTAGAAACGTTAATAAATTCATTACGGCTCCGTACCTTTCCACTCAACACCAGCTCCCTACCGCATTTCAGCTGTGTTGGGCCGTGGTTCACCCATTCCTCCCAACATAGTCGAATAGTGGCACTGCTTCTATTCACTTATTGAACGAGTGGCCGATTGCTCCATTCGGCATCTTTGAGCTCAACTGAATGTTCTCTCTCAAATGCTGACATTTGCGTATATCGTTCACGCGCCTGTCTGCGACGCATAGTTGAGTACACGGAGTGAAATTAGCCAATACTTAAAGTCCTGGTATCGACATGTTCCCTGTTTACTGACCTCGACAGTTGCGTATGAGAATCCCACTGCAGCGACACATATTCAACTACCGGCCGCATTTTCTGTCAATACCTTTTGGAAGATAGTTTGTGGCCAATTTGCTTAACTACTTCGTGGCTCGTATTTTTTTTATTTTTTTTGTGACTGTATTTGGCCGTCTGTAGTGACCTCGATGTCGACTGGACGTTAAATCCTAATCTTCCTTCCTTTTTTTAAATATACCACATTAAGATGGACCTGATTTTCAACATAAAAAAGAGAAATTTTACTTGATGAATAGTACTATTAGACGAATCTTTCAACGGTAAGTAAGGAAATAGCCACTCATGAAATTTTATTATGCACTGTCATGGAAATGAAACAAAGATAACAACAAAGAAGGACACTCTAAGGGTCCAGAATGCGAAAATGAGATTAATTCGACATGCAGCAGTACATGCAAGACAAAATCGATTGTGAAATGTGAAAGTAAGGACGGAATTAGGATAAATGCCTCTAAATAAAGAAGTGGATACAGACGGAAATGGAAATAATACACCAGTAGGATGGACGATACTATGCACTTGTAGAGCAACAGGATGAGCAACGGGGGGAGACAGAAAACCAGGTGGAAGGGTTCCCAATGATCTGCACAAGTAGGCGTAACAGGAAGGCCTAATGCGTGCAGAAGATGATGGTGGTGAACGAGTACCACTTTTGATACATGCTAAGTACGTAACATAGCAAATGGGCTTATTTGCTACCAACCATGTTTTTTTTACACAAGAGATTTCTTGTTAAACAAACGCTATTGAAATTATGCATATGATACAATTTTCGTCGTTATCATACGAATATAATTCTTTCCATGGCTGAGAAAAATATTAACTACTATATTATGGATAACTTAGGAATGCAAATGAAACCTGGTAGTCAAGGGAAGCAGGATTCGTTTACGATTGTGGACGGGGCAGTAATCAGTTACTATTGGTTGCCTTTTACAGTTACACACAATTTATTTTATTTCTGTAATTCCAGACTGAAGAATAAATAAAAATACTACACGTTATCAATGAAGGAATAAACAACCGTGTAAATAATAGTGTTTTCAGTGTGCTACAATTTAGCAAATCACCATTAAATAGAGACACAGCAGATAATGTTTTAAAAGCAACCCACTGTGATCTGGGCAGAAGGCCTTACACGTCAGGAATGGCAGTAAATTAAGAATTGTTTGAAACTCACTGAAACTAACAAATTACAGGTTTTGAAATATTTAAGGCAAGTCACCACAAACACAGCAGAAGGCATCAGACGCCAGTTTTTAAAGGCTTACTGCTAAAATGCAAAAACCAAATTAGAATTTTAAGGCAAATGACCAAAATCACGGCTGAAGGCCTTACACGCCAGGAACGGCAACAATATAAAAATTCAGAAACCTGCTGTAAAACAGCAAATAAAATAGCAAAGGTTAATTAAAAAAACAAGCAATTGATCACCAAACGGCACATCCACTGAACACTACACTGCTAGTTTTATTCCAGAAGGCGACCAGAGCTATTAACTAGACATATATAACCTTTAATGTAGGCATTACAAGGTGTTGTAATAAATAATACAATAATAAAAGACAAGGACCAGTACATAAGTGCCTTAAAGCGTACTGAGGCAGATTATACCCGCTGAAGGCGTGGACTGAAGGAGCGTTACACTGAACTGCTGGGTGAGAAGGTCCGGCAACTGACACTTTCGGGAGCCATGAGATAGGCAGTCAAGAGTTGCATTCCTTTCACAAGATGGTTACTCATACAAGTGGTAGTCTAACGAATGACTAATGATAATCTTGCTGAAGCTACTTCACGTCCGATAAACCAAAAGAGAGGATGGAACGTCAAAGCCGGAACCGGTGGTCTGCACTACGTCCCCAGAATGCTGTGTTTAGAGCGCCCGCAACAAGAAAGGAATCACTACCAAGAGTGTAGAAGAACTACCAACCAGCCTACAAACAAGAAATCTGTCAAAACTACACGCTTTATAGGACAGCAGCGGCAAGGAGAGGAAACGTACACTGCCGTTACATGCACTAACCCCCGGGGCAGGTAACTGGGGCGTTAGCGGCTACCAGGGAAGAAAAATAACGGCTGGTTGAACTTGTAAAATTGTAACAAGTTGAACGCAGTAAATAGTAATAAGAAGTCAAAGAAAGCTAATCAGATCCGTCTTCCCCAAGCATTCCACTCTCTGCTCTTCACCTCGGTGACACAACGAGCAGCAACACGATCCCAAGTCACTGGAGAATAACAATCGTGGAGGTTTCTCTACTTGGATTGAAATGGACTCATCTTAAAGCTTGCTGAATGTGGTTTGCGACGAGGTCGTACACCCTCGTGACCACAGCCCTTCCAACCGGCAGTCCATGCGTGCTGCCAGCTGTCCCGGCGTGTTCCGGCACTGTGCGGACCTGGCTCCTCCTGAGTCCCCAACCGAACTGGCCCATTTACACTACCTGGATAAACAACGACGTCGCCCCGAAGATAGGGCAACAGTTACTATATGTCGATAACCGCCGCTGCTGGCACTAGCGGACAGGCGACGCTTGCGAAACCTAGTGGCGCCAATCAACACGACAAGAAGACAAACAACCGCAACCATGTCAACTAGACGATACCGTCTGGCCTCCCGCAGAGGGCGGAAACCTACAAACAGCACCAACGCGAGCCGCAGCACGGCTCAGCAAACCTTAATTGGTAGAGTAGGACAATCGCGATACACGAAGTAAATATGAAATAGTTATTTGCCTGTTCCTTACATCACAGTTCCTATTTGTCTTTATAAAGTGGAACGAGTCAGTTTTGCAGTTACAATGTGCTTCCTGAGTGAAAAATCTGGCAATATGTCGCCATTTTACTTGATTACTTAATTCAGCGATTCACACCTAACTATCCCGCCCGTTCTTAAAGTCACACACACACACACACACACACACACACACACACACACATATATATATATATATATATATATATATATATATATATATATATATATATATATATATTCCTGGAAATTGAAATAAGAACACCGTGAATTCATTGTCCCAGGAAGGCGAAACTTTATTGACACATTCCTGGGGTCAGATACATCACATGATCACACTGACAGAACCACAGGCACATAGACACAGGCAACAGAGCATGCACAATGTCGGCACTAGTACAGTGTATATCCACCTTTCGCAGCAATGCAGGCTGCTATTCTCCCATGGAGACGATCGTAGAGATGCTGGATGTAGTCCTGTGGAACGGCTTGCCATGCCATTTCCACCTGGCGCCTCAGTTGGACCAGCGTTCGTGCTGGACGTGCAGACCGCGTGAGACGACGCTTCATCCAGTCCCAAACATGCTCAATGGGGGACAGATCCGGAGATCTTGCAGGCCAGGGTAGTTGACTTACACCTTCTAGAGCACGTTGGGTGGCACGGGATACATGCGGACGTGCATTGTCCTGTTGGAACAGCAAGTTCCCTTGCCGGTCTAGGAATGGTAGAACGATGGGTTCGACGACGGTTTGGATGTACCGTGCACTATTCAGTGTCCCCTCGACGATCACCAGTGGTGTACGGCCAGTGTAGGAGATCGCTCCCCACACCATGATGCCGGGTGTTGGCCCTGTGTGCCTCGGTCGTATGCAGTCCTGATTGTGGCGCTCACCTGCACGGCGCCAAACACGCATACGACCATCATTGGCACCAAGGCAGAAGCGACTCTCATCGCTGAAGACGACACGTCTCCATTCGTCCCTCCATTCACGCCTGTCGCGACACCACTGGAGGCGGGCTGCACGATGTTGGGGCGTGAGCGGAAGACGGCCTAACGGTGTGCGGGACCGTAGCCCAGCTTCATGGAGACGGTTGCGAATGGTCCTCGCCGATACCCCAGGAGCAACAGTGTCCCTAATTTGCTGGGAAGTGGCGGTGCGGTCCCCTACGGCACTGCGTAGGATCCTACGGTCTTGGCGTGCATCCGTGCGTCGCTGCGGTCCGGTCCCAGGTCGACGGGCACGTGCACCTTCCGCCGACCACTGGCGACAACATCGATGTACTGTGGAGACCTCACGCCCCACGTGTTGAGCAATTCGGCGGTACGTCCACCCGGCCTCCCGCATGCCCACTATACGCCCTCGCTCAAAGTCCGTCAACTGCACATACGGTTCACGTCCACGCTGTCGCGGCATGCTACCAGTGTTAAAGACTGCGATGGAGCTCCGTATGCCACGGCAAACTGGTTGACACTGACGGCGGCGATGCACAAATGCTGCGCAGCTAGCGCCATTCGACGGCCAACACCGCGGTTCCTGGTGTGTCCGCTGTGCCGTGCGTGTGATCATTGCTTGTACAGCCCTCTCGCAGTGTCCGGAACAAGTATGGTGGGTCTGACACACCGGTGTCAATGTGTTCTTTTTTCCATTTCCAGGAGTGTATATATACAGGGTGAGTCACCTAACGTTACAGCTGGATATATACTCCTGGAAATGGAAAAAAGAACACATTGACACCGGTGTGTCAGACCCACCATACTTGTTCCGGACACTGCGAGAGGGCTGTACAAGCAATGATCACACGCACGGCACAGCGGACACACCAGGAACCGCGGTGTTGGCCGTCGAAGGGCGCTAGCTGCGCAGCATTTGTGCACCGCCGCCGTCAGTGTCAGCCAGTTTGCCGTGGCATACGGAGCTCCATCGCAGTCTTTAACACTGGTAGCATGCCGCGACAGCGTGGACGTGAACCGTATGTGCAGTTGACGGACTTTGAGCGAGGGCGTATAGTGGTCATGCGGGAAGCCGGGTGGACGTACCGCCGAATTGCTCAACACGTGGGGCGTTTGGTCTCCACAGTACATCGATGTTGTCGCCAGTTGTCGGCGGAAGGTGCACGTGCCCGTCGACCTGGGACCGGACCGCAGCGACGCACGGATGCACGCCAAGACCGTAGGATCCTACACAGTGCCGTAGGGGACCGCACCGCCACTTCCCAGCAAATTAGGGACACTGTTGCTCCTGGGGTATCGGCGAGGACCATTCGCAACCGTCTCCATGAAGCTGGGCTACGGTCCCGCACACCGTTAGGCCGTCTTCCGCTCACGCTCCAACATCGTGCAGCCCGCCTCCAGTGGTGTCGCGACATTCGAGAATGGAGGGACGAATGGAGACGTGTCGTCTTCAGCGATGAGAGTCGCTTCTGCCTTGGTGCCAATGATGGTCGTATGCGTGTTTGGCGCCGTGCAGGTGAGCGCCACAGTCAGGACTGAATACGACCGAGGCACACAGGGCCAACACCCGGCATCATGGTGTGGGGAGCGATCTCCTACACTGGCCGTACACCACTGGTGATCGTCGAGGGGACACTGAATAGTGCACGGTACATCCAAACCGTCGTCGAACCCATCGTTCTACCATTCCTAGGCCGGCAAGGGAACTTGCTGTTCCAACAGGACAATGCACGTCCGCATGTATCCCGTGCCACCCAACGTGCTCTAGAAGGTGTAAGTCAACTACCCTGGCCAGCAAGATCTCCGGATCTGTCCCCCATTGAGCATGTTTGGGACTGGATGAAGCGTCGTCTCACGCGGTCTGCACGTCCAGCACGAACGCTGGTCCAACTGAGGCGCCAGGTGGAAATGGCATGGCAAGCCGTTCCACAGGACTACATCGAGCGTCTCTACGATCGTCTCCATGGGAGAATAGCAGCCTGCATTGCTGCAAAAGGTGGATATACACTGTACTAGTGCCGACATTGTGCATGCTCTGTTGCCTGTGTCTATGTGCCTGTGGTTCTGTCAGTGTGATCATGTGATGTATCTGACCCCAGGAATGTGTCAATAAAGTTTCCCCTTCCTGGGACAATGAATTCACGGTGTTCTTATTTCAATTTCCAGGAGTGTATATATATATATATATATATATATATATATATATATATATATATATATATATATATATATATATATATATATATACCATGCTTCTATAAATATAGAAATTCCTCTGTCGAGTATAAGGAGTTGTGTGAAAATATGATTTCAGTGTGTATTCAACGTAAATTTTGTTGCCTGTTAGATTCTTTAGATCAGTGAGTGGAGAGTCAAAAATTGTAGCTGCTCCCTGAATGCCCCACTCCGTTCTGTGCAACACTAATGTATTTGGGTACTGCAAGTAATTTTCTTCTTGTATTACGTTTATGAATGAAACTGTTAATCTTAGACCGTGACTGATTGTTGACAACAGACTTCCTGTAAAAGAAGATAAAATCTGTACAGTAAAATCTTTATAACACGCCTCTGAGTAGTAAACACCCTTTCCTCGGTGACGAGAAGCACCAGAATAATATAAGATCAAACGTTAGTGAACGAAAGCAGGAAAAGTAAGTCAACAGTTCATCTTCAAACTCTGATATTCAACGTAACACCAAAGTTGCAGAGTGTAAATGTTTACGAAGACCTGCAACTTGTAATTTCGAGTTCAGGTTCTTTTCAATATTAACCACCAGCAATTTCGAGTTCTCTACCTCCTTTATTGATTTAATCTCCTGAATTATTCGTAATGGTTTGGTCGGTTTTTGTGCAGTACTGAAGTGCGTTTATTTTGCAGGACACGTATTATCAATATGCTAACAGCAAAATAACGAAAAAAGGGAGATGTAGAGTCAACTGGGCTGAGGCACCAGTAGAAAGAAACGTCACAAGTGTTCTAGTCTCATTACTGTCGCCACTCTCACACTTGAAATGGTCGACACTCACAACAAGTGAAGTGCAGAACCTGCACATATAATCGGTAAGGGACGTATGTCTTTGGGACTGTCCAGACTGCTACAAAGAAAAAAACTGTTAACACTTGGCAGCAATATTACTTTAAACACAATTTATCTCCATGGTAATTACTTGCTTCATTTTCGAGCTTATGTGAAATCTGCAGCTTTCGAGCTTGACCTAATGTGAAATACACAGCTTTTGTATCACACTTTACAGAAAAATAAACATTTAGTGGAAACGATAGTAAAAGAGAGAGACAATACTACTAAGAAATTTGGATTTACTTTGAAAATGTAAGTAACTACCCTTTATATTTTCTCTGCGATATGGTTGCTTCTTAGTTTAATGTCTTGCGAAAATATGTCCCAGAAGTGACATGTTTCTGAAATGAATTCTTTTACACATTAACCACAAGTACATGTTTTAGGAATGTAAGAAGAGTCAGTTATCATATCTAAAATCCTCGTAAACATTTATTTATGATTTTCAATGTTTAAGAATGAACGTTCAAAGTCGTAAGATGTGTTTGAAATCTTCGATTTTCTTGAATGACAGTTTGAATTATTAAATCAAATAGTTTCTTTAAGGCGCCTTTGGGCAGATTCAGTAAATGTGATTTAATGTCGCTGCTTATGCCATTTGTAGGGATCTCATTACCCCCTGGAAACAGGTGCTTTACATTTATTGGACCAATGGCTGCCTCCATAGCTGAGTGGTCACTCGCAGCAAAATGTCACGCGAAGAGGCTGGGTTCGATTCCCAGACGGCTTGGCGATTTTCCCCTCTCAAGGAGTGGGTGTCTTCAGCATCACTTCACCCTGATCGACAAGCAAGTCCCCGAAGTGACGTCAATTGAAAAAAAAGAATCGGGCACCAGGCGACCGGTCTACCCGACCGGAGGCCCTACCCACACGCACAAATTTTCATTGCACCAATCCATGCCTTTTAACACACAATGCAACATGTAACCTCATATATCGAACAGTACCCTCAGATCAAGCTGACAGGTTTCTAATTTACTTGCATGTTCACGAAATTTCTCTGAATGTCGAACAGACTCTTGTTCATCAGGATATTTTATAGGACTCAAAGTCAGTTCCTCAGTGAACATATTAGTATACTGCTAGCGTCAGATTCTGATTTCCATGAAGCAAGTGAGGAAAGCCCATAGATGACTTGCTGTCTTATTCCACAAGAAATGATCAGCAGATTCTGTCAGCAGAGAAAAGTCACCAGTCGTATTTCATCACTCAGTCCCTAACACCAATCACAAGCAGGCTTAGTTGCTCACCAGACATTAAAAAACCACTAACAGCAGTAAGGTGCCTGAGAACGTGGCCGCCATTTCCTTGCATCACTAACTAATAGAGAATTATTCACAGCAGGCTTCAAGAGTCAGATCAAATGTAATTTGATAGCTAGAGGTTCATTGGAAGTAATTAACCGGAATTAATATAAAGTAATACAAGTTCCTTGCTTCCCATGGAAAAGTGGCTTATTCGCAGTGGTAACATGAGACACTATGGAAGTGATACAAGTGTCTCTTCTCCTTCGATAGTACGCAGCTCTAATAAAGAAAGAGATTCGAATTTAGTTTAAGTTCCTCTTTCGCATCTTCCTCTGTCCCTATTAGCAACCAGCAATGTTCGCTCTAAACGCAAAACGAAAGTGCGTAATTATCGAGTTGATTATTTGACATCAGCATGCTTCTGAATAATGAGAAACGAGGACAATGTGTTCTTTGGGAGGAGAGTTAAGCTAACGATAGCTTGAAGCCTATAAATGAAAACAGACAGCTGCAGACAAATATGTAGTGAAGTACGCATACTACTTGAATTACAATAACAGCACTCACAGCCGTGATTATTTATAAACTAGTTATATTTGTCATCCTCTACCGCCTTTGAATAATACCAATGTGTTTTAATATAAAAACTAATGTTTATCTTTGATCTGCTCGAATGGCACTCTCTAATTATTATTATTATTATTATTATTATTATTGCTATCATTATTTTTTATTATTATTATCATGTTGTAGTTTTTGTTCATGTGGTATACACCACTTATAACAAACAGCGAACAACGCGCTCCAGTACGCGGCCGCCAAATACATCGCTGGCCGCACTTCTCTGGGCGGCCCGCTGCTTCCATCGCTGGCCGTTTTCATACGCACGCTCCCTTACGTGGCCGAGAAATACATCGCTGGCCGCACTTCTCCGGGCGGCTCGCGGCTACCATCGCTGGCCGCCTTCGCGCGCGCGCGTTTGTCAGCACACAGTAATTGGCTACGCCAGGAAACACTGCGATTGGTTTTCCCTGGAGAACAGCGACCCCAGCCGACGGCTCCATTAACTAGCAAGCCTTATATAAACCCGGCCGCCGCCGCAAACGACAGTTCTCATCGGGAAGTGCAGTACGCCGTGTTCCAGCTGCTTGTGGATGACTCGCCGCACCACTCGAGGTTACCAGGCTGCTCGGCGGAAAATCTTGCGACTTCACTTGGAGAGACTGAACTTCACTGGACTTGCGAATAATTACGGAACGTGCACCCCACCATGCACATTCGGACATCGGTATAACCAAACTTTAATTCTGCATTACTTCTGAGTGTGAGCCTGGGTAGACGCTTGGCTAACATAATTGTTAAAAAGTGATTTGTGATTTAATAAACCAGACCGAAGAGGTTATTGTGTTGTTCCTGGTTATAAAAGTTCAAATGTTCAAATATGTGTGAATTCCTAAGAGACCAAACTGCTGATGCCATCAGTCACTAAACTTAATGTTGAAACTAACTTATGCTAAGAACAACAGACACACCCATGCCCGTGGGAGGACTCGAACACCCGGCGGGACGGGCCACGCAATCTGTTCATGGCACCTCAGATCGCGCGGCCACTTCACGCGGCTGTAGTTTTTGTTGTTGTAGTTCATAGTCGCAGTAATTACAGAGAGGTGGTTAATTATCGATGGCCGTTTCTGTGCTAAGTATGAGAAGTGCTGATGAAGGAATAAAAAAAATCAAAACAGGATCGGTAGGGGGGAGGGCTAAAATGATTTATGTTACAGAAAGGGAACACGATAGAAAAAGTGTGAGAACTCCTGCTCTAGAGGGTCCGTCTGTAACTTACCAAACGACAATAAGTTTAGAGGACGGTTTAGGTGTAACATTTCCACTAGGTTAGAACTTGACAAAATACTCGGGTAATAAATACTTGCATCGTCAACAAAGCGTTTTCTTGCAGTGGGTCTCGGAGGCGGCAACCGATCCCATGAGCGCGACTTTCACAAAAGGGCTCTGTCATGGCGCGGCAACGACTTTGTATCGTCACGCTGGCTATCAGTGGTCACAGGTTCCTGCAGGTTACTGCTGAGCGGGTTAAAGAGGCGGCACCCGGTCGACTAATGAAATTTCCCATGCCCCAGAGCATAGTGATGTGGTCTCACACTGTAAACTGACTACGAAGGAAAATTGGAGATTTAAATGTGACTCCTGATATATCTGCAATTGTTTCTCACAGAACTACAACGTCTGACAGTGTCCATAGCACTTGCACTTTCTTCACGAAACTGGACATGCTCCTTACTCCAGAATTGTGTAAAAACTGTTAAGGAATGCTGTACGGAGATAAAAGTACTCGTGTAGCCTCCCTGATGAGTTTGCCTGAATGCTGTTCAGCTCATATGGGATGCCATTGTGTGAGACACTGGACTCCTTTGACCTGGCAGCGACCAATCCGCTTGAGCAGTCGAGGAAAGTTGGCTCTCCTACACTTTCTATTAGAGATGTGAAAACTCGTTCATCCTTGGAACCCAGTATACTGGTGACAAGTTACATCTGGGACCTATTCATTTTTACTCGTTCATCGTTTTCTTTTCGTCTGATTATGCACGAGAAGGTACCCAAAAAACCTGAACTATTTTCAAAAGCTATATATTTTCTAATTGTTTACAAAACAACCTTACCCACTTCGAAAAACTGTCCTTTATAACTGGTATAGTTGCCCCATCAGTGTTCCCATTGTTCAAAACATTTTTTTAGTCAACTTCAGAAATGGCAAACAGCTACCCCTCGCTTTTTCTTGATTTCTTCCATGTTGTCAAATCGATGTCCTTTCATGCCCCTTTTCATGCATGGAAAGTCTCACGGAGTTAGGTCAGGCGAGTAAGGTACGTGGGACAATGGAACCATGCCACTTTTAACCAAAAACCGTCTAACAGAGATAACGGTGTGGCAGGTACGTTGTCGAAGTGTAACAACCAGTCTCCTGCCTGCCTCAAATCGGGTCTTTTCTGACGAATACTGTTGCGCAATCTTCTTAAAACTTCTGCAGTTGATAAATTGTCTGTCGACGGTCTGTGTTCACAGACTCGAATTTTTTCAATCTATTCGTCGATTCAGGCAGTTGATGGACGTCCAGAACGGGATTTGTCTTCTGTCGACATGTCGCCAATTTTAAATCGAGAAAACCACTCGTACACATGAGGTTTTCCCAAAGCGTCATCTTGGTAAGCTGTTTTCAACATTAAAACAGCTCCATCAGCATTTTTACTCAGTAGAAAAAAAATTTCACAGCTGCACTTAAACTTGCCATCATAAATAACGAAACAAGAACAAAGCAGAACTAGCAAAAACAATCACTGACGGTCAATGACATGCGTTGTAGACGCCTAGCTGCAGAAATGCGAACTACACAAGTTCCGCCCACGGCAATGTTACTCAGTTTTCTTTGAGTACCCACTCCTAATCCCGTATACTCAGATTTTAATGTGACAAGTAATTAAAAAGAAAAAAGACATTACTTTTATTAAAAACTGTAACTGAATACTTTTTAGTTAATTTTTCTCTTTGTTAACATATGTGGAATTTGAATAAAAATTAAAATGTCGACATTCGCGTGACTCGACCAGCGACTTAACAGTTACAACACTTCTGCGCTACACACTCAATTACCAGCGTCTAAGTTACTCAAGCAGCAACATATCGAGCCTCTGTTCTGAAATGCACTGAAATTGGTGGGCCACTACTAGCACCAGACAAGGGCTCCTGAAATTGGGCTCCACAAATCTGTGGATTGCTTCTGTGTGTGTGTGTGTGTGTGTGTGTGTGTGTGTGTGTGTTTCACATGTCTTCCTAAACCACTGGAGACATTTTTACCAATCTCGTTACACATATCCTTTACTGTCATGCTACAATCGCTGTGGAGCTAAGAACCACCTACCTAACACACTTCAGAAGATACGACGTTGTAAACAGTGAGACACATGAAAAACAGCGTATCTTGCATGATGTTAGAATGTGTTACTTCTGTGCTACTAACTGAATTCACTATAAATCTCGTATGAAGTATCCACACATCCCGCTGAATGCACCTACAAAAGCAAATCATTGTACCACACATACTTCGGATGATATGACGTCATAAACACTGATATGCGTGAGAAATTCCCACATAGTACATGACGCTTAAATTTATTACTTTTTTTCTACTACCTCTAACACGAACATACTTTGCTGACAGTATCCAATTTACCTATAACCTATAAAATTATATCTTTATATGACACATAGATCAGGAGATATAACGTCATAAACAAAAAATGGTTCAAATGGCTCTGAGCACTATGGGACTTAACAGCTGAGGTCATCATTCCCCTAGAACTTAGAACTACTTAAACCTAACTAACCTAAGGACATCACACACATCCATGCCCGAGACAGGATTCGAACCTGCAACCGTAGCGGTCGCGCGGTTCCAGACTGAAGCGCCTAGAACCGCTCCGCCACACCGGCCGGTCGTCATAAACACTGAGATGCATGAAAAACTGCCGCTCCAAGCTTAGACGTTTAATTTTATTACTCCTTTGGTACTAAACTCTATTGACAACGTATTTCGCAAACAGTATTCGCATATGCTACCGAATGTACCTACGTAAATAAAATATTGAACGACACATATTTCAAGAGATGTGACGTTGTAGACACTGAGAAGCGTCAAAAATTGCCAAATAATACACGAAGTTTTAATACATTTGTCCTCTTTTACTAAGACACTTCTACAGTCGAGTCAAATTAAGGGAGTTCCTGACACCTGACAGAACTTTTGACAGCTTTCAACTGCGAAGTGGAAAGGGCTGTAAGTGAAACAGTACCTGTCTACAGAGCTACACTATGTGATCAAAAGTATCCGAATACCTGGGTGAAAATGACTTTCAAGTTCGTGGCGCCCTCAATCGATAATGTATTTAATATGGTGTTGCCCCACCGTTATGCCTTGATGACAGCTTCCGCTCTCACAGGCATACCTTCAATAATGTGCTGGAAGGTTTCTTGGGGAATGGCAGCCCGTTCTTCACGGAGTCTTGCACTGAGGAGAGGTATCGATGTCGCTCGGTGAGGCCTGGCACGAAGTCGGCGTTCCAAAACATTCCGAAGGTGTACTATAGGATTCAGGTCAGGACTCTGTGCAGGCCAGTCCGTTACAGCGATGTTGTTGTCGTGTAACCACTCTGCCACAGGCTGTGCATTATGAACAGGTGCTCAGTCGTGATGAAAGATGCAATCGACATCGCCGAAGTGCTCTTCAACAGCGGGAAGTAAGAAGGTGCTTAAAACATCAATGTGAGCCTGTGCTCAGATAGTGCCACGCAAAACAACAAAGGGTGCAAGCCCCCTCCATATAAAACGCTGCCACACCGTAACACCACCGCCTCCGAATTTTACTTTTGGCACCACACGCGCTGGCAGATGACGTGCACCAGGCATTCGCCATACCCGTAGCCTGCCATAGGATCGCCACATTGTGTACCGTGATTCGTCACTCCACACAACGTTTTTCCACTGTTCAATCGTTCAATGTTTACGCTCCTTACACCAAGCGAGGCGTCGTTTGGCATTTACCGGCGTGATGTGTGGCTTATGAGCAGCCGCTCGACTGTGAAATCCAAGTTTTCTCACCTCTCACCTAACTGTCGTATTACTTACACTGCATCCTGATGCAGTTTGGAATTCCTGAGTGATTTTCTGGATAGATGTCTGCCTATTACACATTTCGACTCTCTTCACCTGTCGGCGGTCTCTGTCAGACATCAGACGAGGTCGGTCTGTACGCTTTTGTGATGTACGTGTCCCTTCAAGTATCCGCTTCACATCACATCGGAAACAGAGGTTTAGGAGTGTGGAAATCTCGCATACAGACGTATGACACAAGTGAAACCCGATCCCCTGACCACTTCGAATCCGTGAGTTCCGACGAGCGCCCCATTCTGATCTCTCACGATGTCTAATGACTACTGAGGTCGCTGATATGGAGTACCTGGCAGTAGGTAGCAGCACAATGCACCTAATATGAAAAATATATGTTTTTGGGGTGTCCGGATACTTTTGATCACTTAGTGTATGAAGAGGTGTTGCCATAGTGACGTTAAAAAAGTCGCATTGTAGACACGCGAAGCAGCTGCAGCCAGCTTGCAGAAACAGTCTGGTAGTCTGCTTCTCAATCTGGATACTATACTTATACATTTGTACATAACGCATATGTCTTTGTGCCACTATTTCATAATTTCAAGGGTGTTTTCACAAGTAAATGGATATGACATTTTTTCTACACTTTACTAAATACACAGTTTCCTTTTTTCATTTCCAATAGAAGACTGGAAAACGAAAACCCAGGGAATGCCCGGTTTGTCACATAGACTATAAAACAATATCCATAGACACGTGCGTAAGAAACTGTTGCTCACCGATCAGTGGGGAAAGACTTTTTAGTAAACCGGTAGCAAACATCGAGAATGTTTCGGATACGTGCAAAGGGTTGCCTTTTCGAGACTGGTGTGGTAGAAGTTGAAGATTTACCGTAAGGATGGAGCAATCTCTTCATTGAATACTGGAAAAGCTCAGAACTGTTTAGCATTTGTCAAATGTTCTGAACTTTTGTTTCGCAACTTTTAGGAAAGAATTTTTTTTTTTCGGAGCAATTAGAAACCCATATAACCTGACCATGCATTCAGAATCATCCCACAAAGTGACCGGCCGGAATGGCCGAGCGGTTCTAGGCGCTTCAGTCTGGAACCGCGCGACCGCTACGGTCGTAGGTTCGTAGGTTCGAATCCTGCCTCGGGGCCGGCCGGAGTGGCCGAGTGGTTCTAGGCGCTACAGTCTGGGACCACGCGACCGCTACGGTCGCAGGTTCGAATCCTTTCTCGGCCATGGATGTGTGTGATGTACTTAGGTTCGTTAGGTTTAAGTAGTTCTAAGGCGTAGGCGACTGATGACCTCATATGTTAAGTCCCATAGTGCACAGCCGTTTGAACCGTCCCACAAAGTGAATATACTACTTTTAGAGCAAATGTACTTCACATCATGAAAGCGATGAAGCCGAAGTGGCGTCTGAAAAGTAAAGTGTTTCTCAACTTCTCCAGTTCCTCTGGTGCCCTTCCAGCACGCAGCAAACATGCACAGCGAAAAAATGACGCAACAAGGGCACCCTTTTCGGTCATAAACAGTAGGGGAGACATGCATTGTTCTGCTGTGTACCGGGGAACGTGGCAGCTGGGGAAATCAGAAAGCAGATTAAGAAAACAAAGAGGTCTGCAGGGAAGACTATGTAAAACAACGCGCAATTGCGCTTCAGCCTGTCGTCTCGCTGTTATGACAGAGAATCGTGGGGCTTTGGGAGGTGAATTGGCCGGCCTTGGGGCCCAATAATCTGCGGTCCGTGAAGTGAACCATCCAATAGTAGCGTAGCTCATATCGTCACTGCGACTTGATGACGTCACTCTCGCCTCCCTCCAAATAGGACTCAGAACAAAGACTGACAGCTTCAAACTTCGCCGAGAGGACCCTCCAATGTGCGATACCTGTGCTGTACAAATCCCTGTAAACCACATTCATACGAAGTGAATTTTACATTCTGATGGGAGGGCAGAAGCTCCTCTAAAGGGAACCTAGCTGACGACAAGATGAGTGCGCTAAAACTGTTAAAATGTTGTGTAGGTCCTGAAGTCGAGTCTAAGCATTTAGTATGGGAATAACAGTGTGCGGATTATTTCTCCTCAGTCAACCTACCACAATAGGCTTCTCTGCCCCTTCACTCTGCTTTGAAAGGGGCTGGTTCAGTAAAAAAAAAGAGCCGGTGAGGAAAACTCGACAAATACCTACAATGCAAAGAAGCGTAACTCAGGCTTAGAGGTAGCACCTAACAGATAGCAAAATTATCAGGGGTTCGGGATTCTAAATAACTACCATGAAACGTTTTAAACTTCAAGTGATTAGGTGTTAATAGCTCCAAGACATGTTGTAAATGGCTGTCAACTCCGTATTTATTGTGAAACTATTGCTGGTACAAGTTAATGGCTGTTTCTATTACAAGTTCTCCACAGAAAGAAGCCAGAGGTTCACCAGTTCGAGCCGAAAGATATTCACGTTCGGTGCCGTAACTGAACCTTGGATATTCGCGAGTTACTACATCACATCGCCCACTCTGCTTCTTAAAAGGAAGTGTTTGCCAATACGTCCCGAAATTATCACGGAACACACTACGCCGGGTTTAAGAACGAGAAGTAAGTTCACAGGGAAATAAGTTCCAAACAAAACACTTAAAATGTCCAAACTTTCACTAAAATGTTTAATACTGTATTCGCTTTATATCTACGACACTAGAAACGACAAAACGCAAGATTTTCTGCATCTTGATTCAAATTTGATTAGCGTGGTTTAACTTTGACGTAAGCCGTAAGAAGGTTCCAGAGCGACTTCCAGAGATACAAGTCTGTTACGCAAAGCACTACAAAAGTACTAGAAATGCTTAGTTCCTATTGGCTGATAATTTAGACAGCCAGTCGGAACAGCTCAAGCCCTAAAATCCGGTAATTCCTAAGTCATCCAATATAATCACAGAAAACCACTTATCAACGAAATTCTGTTTTTAAGAAACCAAATTTAATTTTAATAAAACAAAGAGTCAATTATACCCAGAAATCAATAACTAACTTATTTAATATCTAACTTACTTTCTGTCTATTTTTATACAAAAGCATACACACTAGGACAAACGTTTCATACGTCACCCGATTCCTGATTGCATAATGCAATTATAAGAGGTAGACAGTTTTAAATTTCTGAGATTTGCTAGGCATACATATACATAGTTGTTTATAAAACAGAATATCCACAATTTATGTATGTCCTCTATACACTGTCTGCACAACACAAAACATAATTAAATAATAATTCTTAAAGTGGATCCTAATACGTCAGCAGCTTGTGTAATGAAAGAGTAGCATAGTAGTATTGACAATGGAAGTTTGTATGCGGAACATGAAAAATAATGAGATTTTGAGCCTATTTCTTTCCATAGCGGATCATACGATCGCGGTAGGCAAGCACCTTTCCTCAGCAGCCAGAGACAGTTGAGTTCATGTGAGAAAAAAAAGAAGACTCCGAATAGTTTGCAATGTTACAAGTGTATTTGAGAGTAGCTCACTAGTCCATTTTTAGACTAGTCATCCAACAGTAACAGCTATCTTTTGTATTATTTTATATCATTCCACTGGATTTTTTAATTGTAAGTTTTATAACCATTATAAACACGATTTTAGTATTGCGGATAGTGTGTGTGTGTGTGTGTGTGTGTGTGGGAGAGAGAGAGAGAGAGAGAGAGAGAGAGAGAGAGAGAGAGAGAGACAGAGTTGTAAACGAGGTTGTGGTGGTGTACATGTAGTTTCAGGATATTTTCATTATTTACTTTTTGTTGAATTTGTAATAGAATACCACTTCTACTTACAGTTGTATCATAAAAGATTGCAATGTGCGAGCTAAACACCTTGCAGCCGTGTGTCCAAACAAACATGCAATAAATAATAATTGTAATAATAATAATAATAATAACAATAATAATAATGAACCCCATGGAGGCCCGGGAAAATAATAGGCCTCTGGTATGTTCTGCCAGTCGTAAAAGGCGACGAAAAGAACAAACCACTAATAGGGCCAACCCCCCTTTTAGTGTGATTAGTTGGTTCAGGACAGATCTAATGAAGCCTCGAACATGGTCGGGGACGACGCTTGAACCCTATGCCCGTCCACAATGGTAACGACACTGCTAGCCACATGGAAAATGATTTAAATCCAAATAGAGGTGTTTGGCAGGATATGCTTCCAGCAACCACCCTAGAAGGGAAACAAAGGCAGAGGATGAGATGGTCAGATGAAGTTAACCGACACCTCAAGTTCTGTTATTACCAAGCAACAAACTTAGGAACCAACACAACTAGATACAGATCACAAATATACACAACACTTATCGCCAGATACCCAGAATTAAATTTTTTAACAGACCAACGACTATCTGATCAGATCCGTGTAAAAATAAAAAGTAACATGATACCCCAGTCAGAATTAGAAAACATCAGACAACAAGTACAAAAAATACTGGAACAAAATAATGTGCAATCAGAAGAAGAAGAAAATACAGTAATGCACTCAAACATCCCAGAGAAAACAAACCAAAAACACCACACATCAATTAAACAATCAGAGGAAAACGACATCTTAAGATGGCAACCAGAACAAGCACAACTAGAACATGAAGTGACACACAGATATAAAATAAAAATTTCAGCTAACATATATAGAATACAAAGACACAAATATAGACATTAGACCATTCTTGCATAGACCACCAAATAACCCACAACTCGAAACAACAATAACAACTATCAACACAATCATACACAACAAAATAAATGAAAATACAACTATGGAAGAGTTACAACTACTGGTTTATATAGGAGCACTCACTACACTAAATATACGCACTAGGCAGAGATCAGAACAATCCAACACACAGAAGAAACCCACAAAACCAGCATGGCAACACAGGATACAGATCACAATAGAAAAACTGAGAAAAGACATTGGACAGCTAACACAATTTATAAGAAATGAAATATCAGACAAAAATCAAAAAGGTTAGGTAAAATCTCACAACAAGAAGCGATAGAGCAATTAGATGAAAAGAAGCAGAAATTACAAGCATTGGCCTAACGACTTAGAAGATACAAAAAGAGTGAAAATAGAAGGAAACAAAACCAAACATTCAACACAAACCAAAAGAAATTTTACCAGCCAATAGATAACACACACATTAAAATAGACAATCCACCAAACATAACAGACATGGAACACTTCTGGAGCAACATATGGTCAAACCCGGTACAACATAACAGGCATGCACGGTGGATACCAGCAGAAACAGACACATACAAGATGATACCACAAATGCCTGAAGTGATAATTTTGCAACATGAAGTCACCTGAGCAACTAATTCTATGCACAATTGGAAAGCCCTGGAAAAGATAAAATAGCAAATTTCTGGCTAAAGAAGTTCACCTCAACACATTCACATCTAACGAAATTATTTAACAGTTACATTGCAGACCCATACACATTCACTGATACACTTACACATGGAATAACTTATCTGAAACCTAAAGATCAAGCAGACACAGCAAATCCAGCAAAATATCGCCCCATAACATGCCTACCAACAATATACAAAATATTAACTTCAGTCAATACACAGAAATTACTGACACATACAACACAGAACAAAATTATAAATGAAGAACAAAAAGGCTGTTGCAAAGGAGCACGAGGAAGTAAAGAGCAACTGATAATAGATGCAGAGGTGACATATCAAGCTAAAACTAAACAAAGGTCGCTACACTACGCACACATTGATTACCGAAAAGCTTTTGATAGTGTACCCCACTCATGGTTACAACAAATATTGGAAACATACAAAGTAGACCCTAATTTGATACAGTTCCTAAACATAGTAATGAAAAATAGGAAAACCACATTTAATATCCAAACAAATTCAAATAATATCACATCACAGCCAATACAGATTAAGCATGGAATATACCAAAGAGACTCATTAAGTCCTTTCTGGTTCTGCCTTGCTCTGAACTCACTATCCAACATGCTAAATAATACAAATTATGGATACAATATTACTGGAACATACCAACACAAAGTCACACATTTGCTATACATGGATGATCTAAAACTACTGGCAGCAACAAATGAACAACTCAACCAATTACTAAAGATAACAGAAGTATTCAGCAATGATATAAATATGGCTTTTGGAACAGACAAATGTAAGAAAAATAGCATAGTCAAGGGAAAACACACTAAACAAGAAACTTCCTGGCAGATTAAAACTGTGTGCCCGACCGAGACTCGAACTCGGGACCTTTGCCTTTCGCGGGCAAGTGCTCTACCAACTGAGCTACCAAAGCACGACTCACGCCCGGTACTCACAGCTTTACTTCTGCCAGTACCTCGTCTCCTACCTTCCAAACTTTACAGAAGCTCTCCTGCAGGAGACACTAAACAAGAAGATTACATATTGGATAACCACAGCGACTGCATAGAAAGGTGGAAAAAACAGATGCCTATAAATATCTATGATACAGACAAAAAATAGAATAGATAATACAAATATTAAAGAACTAAAAGAAAAATATAGACAAAGACTAACAAAAATACTAAAAACAGAATTGACAGCAAGAAACAAGACAAAAGCTACAAATACCTATGCTATACCAATATTGACCTACTCATTTGGAGTAGTGAAATGGAGTAACGCAGACCTAGAAGCACTCAATAGACTTACACGATCACTATGTCACAAATATAGAATACATCACATAAATTCAGCAACAGAAAGATTCACATTAAGCAGAAAGTAAGGAGGAAGGGGATTTATCGACATAAAAAACGTACATTATAGAACGAGCAGAAACTAGCAAAATACACAAAGCAATCACTCATATAAATACATCGGCTACACCACTGCAATTTCATAACCACTTCTACAACCCTCTACATCACATAACATCAACAGATACGAAGAAAGTAGATTGGAAAAAGAAAACACTACATGGCAAGCACCCATATCATCTAACACAGCCACACATTGATCAAGACGCATCCAACACATGGCTAAGAAAAGGCAATATATACAGTGAGACGGAAGGATTCATGGTTGCAATACAGGATCAAACAATAAACACCAGATATTACAGCAAGCATATTATTAAAGATCCCAATACCACAACAGATAAATGCAGACTTTGCAAACTACAAATAGAAACAGTAGATCACATCACAAACGGATGTACAGTACTAGCAAATACAGAATACCCCAGAAGACATGACAATGTAGCAAAAATAATACACCAACAGCTTGCCTTACAACATAAACTTATAAAACAACACGTTCCCACATACAAGTATGCACCACAAAATGTACTGGAGAATGATGAATGCAAAGTATACTGGAACAGAACCATTATAACAGATAAAACAACACCACATAATAAACCTGACATCATACTCACCAATAAAATGAAGAAAGTAACACAACTAATCGAAATATCCATACCCAATACAACAAATATACAGAGGAAAACAGGAGAAAAAATTGAAAAATACATCCAACTGGCTGAGGAAGTCAAAGACATGTGGCATCAGGATAAAGTTGACATCATACCAATTATACTATCAACTACAGGAGTCATACCACACAATATCCACCAGTACATCAACGCAATACAGCTACACCCAAACGTATATATACAACTACAGAAATCTGTAATTATTGATACATGTTCAACTACCCGAAAGTTCCTAAATGCAATGTAACATATACCGTACAGTTAAAAGGAAGTCACGCTTGATCAAGGTCAGTGTCACTTTCCATCTTTAACCAGACATAACGTCTGAGACAGGAAAGAATAATAATGATAATCAACATCATACAGTTATTTCTTATCAGTTCTGACCATACACGAAGACCGAGGTATTTTAACCTCCATATTCTCTTCTTGAATAAGAGGACACGACAGTCTCTCTCCAGGAAGGTTCCTTTATTAGTAAATCAATTGTCAGGATTCGTCGTCCCTCCCATGTGTGTATGTCTCCACTGTGAATTCCTCTGCCCCACAATTAGCTAATATGATCTATGGACGAACAGGACCTCTGGGGTAGAGAGTAAATATTCAATCCTAAGTTATCCTATCCCTATGACACCAAGCGTCATTGATAAAAACGTGGTGTGCTACAGCTGCCACTATAAAGTTATGTATAACAAAAAATTTTTAACGTAAGGATGTCTTAATGTAAAATTTACTGAATTTCTACAATTAGTTCTCCACTTCACATCAGCCAGAATGACCTACATTAGCAATCTACCCCACTTATTCCAGTTGTGGTGCACTATTTACAACGAAATAGAGTTAATGTCAATGTACGTACTGTTTCCTTAGTAAATTTTTAAAGGTTTACTTATAACCATAAATGCAAAATTAAATTATTGTATTACAACTATGAAGACAAAAAATCATTTATGTACAGTCTGAGCTCATCCTCAACTTGATATTAATTATTATTGTAAAAAGGTATGAAAAGCATAAGAAGGAAAGAAAGCATTAGGCTTAAAACAGGTCCTACTTATTCCTTGACGTTCCATTTGGTGGACGTCTTTTCTAATCCTAACAGGAAAAAGTCAAAGTAGGCAGGCACGGTATACATTTTTGAAATAGTGGTAAAGGCTCGCCTTGTTGCATTCCGATTTGGGAACACCCTATACATGGAATTGTCTTTCCGCAGATTAACTGAACAGGACAGAAGCATCCAGACAGAAATGGTAGTGAAATGTCATGTTTTTCGTGTGCTCCAAAAGACTTTAGACATTTTGCTAACGTCGGTACGAAATATCCGAGAAATGCGTTTACTAAAACTTCTGTATTAAGAATTCGTCTCTAGTAACTGTTATCCGTGCTTCCAGAACTTAGCAGGACCAATTATGGGTATGCAGTCGTTGGACAACTTTGTTTCAAGTACACTGAATAGAGGCAGCTTTGGAGACGCCTTTCTCATATAGGTTTTACCAAAGAAGACTTTGCAGAAATGCTTTTCGTCGCCACATCTTCAACTGCACTCCACATAACTAGCCAAATAACGAAATGTTTAATTATCTTTATAGCAAAGGACAGTCACGCTTAACTGACAAGTCCTGTCATCAAGAATGGTTTCTTCTATATATTGCCCTGTAAACACAAAGAGTGTTCCTGTTTTGATTTAAAAAACCCATTTCATCCAGAATGAGATTTTCACTTTGCAGCGGAGTGCGCGCAAATATGAAACTTCCTGGCAGATTGAAACTGTGTGCCGGACAGAGACTCGAACTCGGGAGACGAGGTACTGGCGGAAGTCAAGCTGTGAGGACGGGGCGTGAGTCGTGCTTCGGCAGCTGAGTGATGCCGACACGGTAACTCAGCGTGTTCGGTCAGAGGGTTAGCTGCCCTCTGTAACAAAAAAACTGAGTTAATGGATCAACAACGAACTGAATCGGGTGTCTTCCGACGTCCGCCCCGAGCAGATACAACGAACGAAAACGAACAAAATGAGATTAAAGAAAAAAAAGTTGGTAGAACACTTGCCCGCGAAAGGCAGGTCACGTGTTCGAGTCCCGGTCCGGCACACAGTTTTAATCTGCCAGGAAGTTTCAACCCATTTGAATTTTCTTAAATCTTACGTTCAAATGTAACGATGACAGTTCCCACAGCATCAACAGCAGTTGCGGTGATTTCTTAAATTTGAAGAGTGTGACAGCAGTAGACATTTTTGTTGGGTGGCTTTGCACGTCACCTGAATAAATTCATGTGTAGAAAGTCATTATCTTAAAGTTTCAGAAGTATAGTAATGAGTCAAAACATTATGACCAAGTGTTTAATAGTTTGTTTGCCCTTCTTTGGAAAGAAATACCACAATGATTCTTCGTATCAGAGATCAGACAGTTTGTTGATAGGTTCATGGAGGTCTGTGGCATTATCTGTCTAAACACAAGTTATGTAATCGCATTAGTAACGGGCCGCTGATTTACAGACACGATGATGGCGCCCGATAGTGACCCTGATAGGTTCGACAGGTTTCGCATCAGGGGAATTTGATCACCGAGACATCAAGTGAGTTCACTATAACGCTCCTCAAACCACTGTAGAACGGTTCTGGATCCAAGTCAAAGATTATTACATTCCTGAGGGTATTTTTGTTCTGTCGTTGCAACTACAAAAATACGTGTTCTTTTTCACCAGACGCGTTTCGCTTTATTGAGGTAAAGTATCTGTCTGTAATTAAGTAATTTACACTTCGGTTTGCGTTAATATCGAAAAACAGTTCGTTAAGAATATGTTGATTTGTACTTACTGTGATTGATTTCTCGCTTACATAGGGAAATGCCGTCTGCTAGCACATCGTTTCTGTTTTCCTTCTTTAGACACTGGTATCTGTGGTGTAATTTTTAGTTGTTTAGCAGCACTATGCATTTCGTATGTTTCGCACACCACACTTTTTGGTACTCCACTATTTAATGTTTGTTTTCATACATCTAAGCAAGTGTTGTGGTTTTTGATTTGTACTGTTGCCAAACTAACTTCGCTGCCACAAGTTTGTCTTTGAAATACAATTTTTTTATCTTTTGGATTATTGTATGTATGTAATTCTATTTAATTACATTGCTGTTTATTTATGTAATGTGAGAGAGTGGGGTGGGTATAGTGATAGCGTAATTTTTGATTTATTTTATTTTATTTTATTTTTTATTTTTTTATTTTTATTTATTTATTTATTTATTAATTTTTTTGTGGGAGATGGAGAAACCACGATGAGTGGACCTAAGTTTATAGTAATGTGATTGAGTGTGAGTCCAAGGAGAAGGTGAAGGTGAGGAGCATGTTGTGAAATGAAATTGGGAGGGGAAGGGGGGTTAGCTGGAGGAGAGGGAGGAGGTGAATGATGGCAAAGGCTCTTTTGTTTTTCATGCAATTTCATCAAGTACTATTCATTCCCTACTCTTACACACTACATAAATACATAGTAGCGTAAGTAAAAATAATTACATACATACAATAATCCAAAAGAGAAAAAGAAATCTAGTGGCAGCAAAGTTAGACTGGTAACACTACAAAACACAAGCTACAACACATACTTAGAAGTATAAAGACAAACAGTAAATAGTGGTGTACGAAAAAATGTGGTGTGCAAAACAAAAGAAGTGCATAGTACTGCAAAACGACTAAAAATTATACCAGAAATTCCCGTGTTTAAAGAAGAAAAGCAGAAACGATGTGCCGGAAATCACTGTTAAGTACAAATCAACATGTTGTTAACAAACTGTTTTTCGATCTTAAAGCACATCAAAACGTAAATAATTAATGGCAACGACAGAACAAAAATACCCTCAAGAACTGTTAAGCATCTCTGTACAACATGGCCACGCAAATGGAGAATAATATTCCTGAAATATGACATCACCGTCGGGGAAGACATCAACCATGAAGGGATGAGGGTGGTTTGAGTTGTTAGCGCCGGCCGCTGTGGCCGAGCGGTTCTAGGCGCCTCAGTTTGAAATCGCGCGACCACTACGGTCGCAGGTTCGAGTCCCGCCTCGGGCGTGGATGTATGTGATGTCCTTAGGTTAGTTAGGTTTAAGTAGTTCTAAGTTCTAGGGGACTAATGACCTCAGATGTTAAGTCCCATAGTGCTCAGAGCCATTTGAACCATTTGAGCTGTTAGCGTGTCTTCGACTACTACCACTGGTGTCATGCAAGTGCATGAGAACGTCTCCCTTCGGCCTGCGTCCGAGATGTGCTGCACGTATCGGGGCACAGTTCACCTCGATGACGGCGTTTGTGGAGACGACCATCGACCTACTGTAGAAAAAATGCGATCGGCCCGAAGAGCCGACACGTTTCCACTGATCGATGGTCGAATCCCAATAGTCCCGTGTCCATTGTACTGACTATGGTGTTGGTCAACATGCGAACACATACGGGCGGTCTGTACCGAGCTCAGTGTTCAACAATCTACGAACGACGGTGTGTTCCGAAACACATGTGGATGCATAAGCTTTGTGCTCTTTCGGCAGAGATGTCACAGATCACCATCTCTTCTACTTCACAGAACAGATAAGACTCCGATTCGTTCTGTGAAGAGTCGTGGACGTCCAACCATTTAGCGCCTTGTGGTAGTTTCACTGTCCTTCTACCTCTTTTGGTAGAAGCTGACGACAGTAGCACGTGAACACTCGAACAATTTCACCGTTTTCGAGATACTCATTCGCAGGCTCTTTGTAATATGTCAAAGTTGCTTATCTCAATAGCTTTCCCAATTTGCAGCCAGTATCTTCACTAGGGTGATCCCCCGTCCGCGTCTGCACGTACTTTTGTTAACACATCAAGTGCGCGCAACGCCATCAGATGGCATCCGGCGTCGCTATTGTCAGTGGTCATAATATTTTGGTTCATCTGTGTATATTATCTTCATTCTAATGTCAAGTATGAACTTCAACCAGTCTTTCAAAAAAGGTAAAATACTGAAACAGAGTTAGTAAATATCTTGTCAGTTTCTTAATCGTTCTTAAAAGCATGTTTCAACCAAATAAAAAGCTAGCTTGAATAACACTGCTCCAAACTGAACGAACAGATTTAACTTTGCGAACTGTTTCCTCCAGAATATGGGGACCGTAAAAAGGAGCTTTAAGTTCGAAGAAGAATTTCTGAAGATTAGTTTAGTCGAGTTCCTGTACCAGTGATGAATACAGTCAGCATGTTTAGTGAAAATCAGAAATCTAGATGAGCAGGGAAGCTCTTAAAATTCTGTGTTATTAAGTACAACGACTCAATATTTTGTCTACTAACTACTTCACAAGAAGTCCTACACCCAAAATAAATTTCAATCACATAAAAACACGGTCATGATTAGTCCTAGAATGCGTTGTATTTTAGTATAGTGATCAGAGTGTTAATATTGTAGCTTGGATTCACGAGTTCGAATGTAGATGCTACGATCACAGACAGTCGTAGCAAGTTCACACTGCTCCATAGACCCGATCAGACTCACAACAGCAAAGACGTAAAGAAAAGACTGTACTTGCGTATAGGAAAGAGCCGATAGGCTCGTTATACATTGGCGTTTTAAAAGTGTGCCACACATTTACTGCCATAAGGCAAACTCTGAAGAAAGTCCACTATTTCCCTGCACTTTTAACGGATGAGACCCGTGCATTGAATCTAGATTTATTCCATATCGGACTGTGTGGTTTGTGTGGTCTTACCTGAACGTAGGACAATATGGTCTTGCTGGCCTCTGGGTATGGTAGACTGGTCACCTCCCCTGCGTTCTCAGCCATGGATTGCCTCTGCTTAACTCTAGTTGGTGGGTTCGTCTTTTCCAGTGAGTGGGGTCTAGCATTCGAGCACGAAAGTAAAGTCAGGAGGTGGGTGACAGTTTGTGACACTTGCACTTAGTGACACTTGTATGGAGAGGTCATGTGATGACGTTCGTACGGAGCCCAAGACACTGTCGTTGGTGGACAATGTGTTCCACAAGTAGGATACATCGGCCTGTTGGCCGCTACCTGTGAAGTATTCTGATGAAGGCCAATGTCCACTTCCTACACAAAAGTTCTGTTTCCCTGCACCAGTGTGCGTGGCTTTCTCCCAGAGTTCAGGTCTGCTCTTCGCATCTGGCTGGAAAGTAGAGTTCCGCGTTTTAATGCTGAAGTAATGGAGTCCACCGCATGTCTGACCCAAATCTTCAAAATTTCTTCTGCTTTGCCAACAGCAACCAAATTTTAAAACCCTGTCTGTTATGTAAAGATATAAATCGTTCCAGAGTCTGAATTTTTGTAGGATGTTAATGGTAGTCTTGAAAATCAACTTTTGGTACTCTCACCACAGTTACCACATGCCGAAATTTGTAGGTACATTCACAAGACATTGTTCAACATTTCTGTGCATTCATTTTATGAGAATTTATTTTCGGTGTTTATTTCAAATTTCCGCATTATATTTTCTTTAATTATCGGTACATTAATGCATAGAAATATGAAAACACATCAAGATTACTTGTTGCAAAAATTGCCTTCAGATTGGTTAATACTTATGACAAAGAAGTTGACACTGAGCTTAAAAAAAGAAACTTATACTAAAATAGATTTTACTACAAGACACATATGCATTAAAATCAATTAAAATCACCATAACGTTTCCCCTCCTGATCATATGAAGCTTCTTCTCGTAATTTCAAGATCAGGGTAGCTTTTTTCTTGAATTTTATGAATAAAAATCTACTCATTGTTTCCTTCAGGCGTGCAGTGATAGGGATAGCTGATTGTAAACCAATGCCTATTTCCATGGTGCTTGTTGATTGTGCTGAACAGGACTTCAGTGTATTCCATAAATTTACATTGATACAGTCAACACGGTAACTAATTGGTTTCTAACGACTGGCTGCCTACTGTTTCTCTTCAGTTTCCTGGAAATCTTATAACTTGTTTTTCCCAACATTTTCACTATGAAAATACATTTTCGTTTTCAGGAGAAGCAGTAAACGAATGAATGTGCAGTTACATCAAGTTACCATACTGCTTTTCAGCTTGCACAGGCCACCTCACGCGAGCAACTGTGCTGAACTGTTAGACTTCTTAGTGTGCCTGTACAAATGTCATTCTGTGCAAGTGTTCCAACTCAGGTGGGGATTGGAAGAAGGGGGGGGGGGGAGAACAGGGGACAGTGGCGGGATGACCACGTCTGGCTGATTCCAATTCACGAATTTTCCCCAGCCCTATTATAATATATTCTTTTTTTAAATAATTTTATCTACCCCTTCCTCTATTTGGGTTTTCTATCCCACATGAATATAATAAGTGGCGAAGAGACCCTTCCGCAGCTCAAACCCATAATTCCAATCCAGTCCAGCCTCGCGTGAGCTGTTTGCGTTACTGTTTGTTCCGTGTGCACTGTAATGACACTACTTTTATTGACAATGACATGGACTGTCTATTTTTTTCATTTTTGCAGAGAATTACTGCGACTTTACACTTTATAATGAATTTTGCACCACATGGATAACTTATAAAATCTGTTACTTACAATTAGCCACTGCATGCCCTTACGAATGGTTACAGAATTATTCAATTCCACCTTACACTGTTCAGCTATTCCTTTTAAAAGGTGCCAAATGGTCGTGAATAAGGAAAGTGACCTAGTAAGTACTCAATTTATTCCTTTAACTCCAGTCAATGATCACAAACAACTTGGGTTGTCCCTTACGTTTATCATTCAGGCAAGAACATTCCATATTTCGCAACTGAATGTTTATTTCGCTTCTAACCAATATTTTTTTTTATATTCGTGATAGGCATCATCAGGGGTTTCTGATACAAATAAAATTTTCTTTGTATCGTAGATCACTGATTATACTTAGTATGAATATATGAAAAACGTTTGATTAGAAACAAAATAAACATTCAATGGTGAAATACGGAATTTTTGTCATTATATGATTAACATATTTGAAATAGCAACTGAGAATAATGGCTGCAAAAATTAAGAATAAAATTTGTTTAATACTGTTTCGGCCTAACTGAGCATCTTCAAATCTATCAGGGAAAAGGAAATCAAATACAGCTGATTCACAATATACACCTTGTAAATAATAAATTATAAAAACATGAAAATGTATTATTTTTATATACATATAAATATATACGCAAACACACACACACACACACACACGCACACACAAAGGTATGCAAATATTTTAATATGTTATTTTCTACAAGTAGAACTAAAGGAAACAGTTCATGTAAACATAGGTCCGCAAATTTTAGTTACGGAGTTAGGGTTAGTAAATTTTTTGCCTCAAATTTAGCAACTTTACGTATATGAAGCCATCGCAAAACTGTACGAGTTTAAAGTAAAGCACGATTTCTATTTATTTTGTTGTTATTTGTCTGGTGCATCTAGTAAAACACGTCCCAGACGTGTATCTGCAGCAGTTTTCCAGAACATCCAGAGATCCAAAGATTATTATACTGTGAAACAGAAACGAGTAACAAAATCTGTTCATACTTATGCAGCTAAATGCATTGAACAAGGTGGAGACATTTTTGAACGTTCTTTGTGAAAGTGTTGTGAAACTGTATGTACACCGTACAACTTCCTTAAAACCGAGCTTCGTTTTTTTTCAGTTTAACATGAATTGAAGTGTACTACGGTATTAACAAAAGCAGATGATATGACATTATACAGTTTCAGTTAACGTTATTACCATCATTTTTCCAAAATTAAATTCTCTACTACTTCTGTTGAAAACTTTGTGCAATTGTCTGAAATTTAAGAAACATACCGGGCCAAGTAGTTCATAAATTTAAACGTTTAAGAAATTACGTATTTTCTTCTCTAGATGTTCTGGAAAACTACTGCAGATACACGTCTGGGACATGTTTTATTAGATTCACCTGATCAATAACGATAAAGTAAATGGAAATCGTACTTCATTTTAACCTCGAACAGTTTTGTGATGGCTTCATATTAGGGAAGTTACTAAATTTCAAACAAAATCTTTTATTAGCCATAACTCCGTAACTAATCATTTGCGGACCTACGTTTATATGAACTTTTTTCTTTAGTGCTACTTGTAGAATAAAATACTGTAATATTTGCATATCTTCGTGAATCACCCTGTACATAGAAACCACGAGCTCGAAACAATGATGAAACAGATCTGACCACAACGAAAGAACTCTTATATTGTTCTAACATGGTTAACTAAAACAACATTGTCGTATCTGTAAGCGATCATAACCCCCTCCCCCAATCTAGCTTTTCTTGTTTTTCAGAATGAAATTTTAACTCTGCAGCGGAGTGTGCGCTGTCGTGAATCACACTGTATATAGAAACCACAAGCTCAAAACTATGTTGAAACAGATCTGAATACAACGAAAGAAGACACGTATTGTTCTAACAGGATTGTCTTGGATTTACTGCCCCTACAGTGAAGTCAGAAAATTTTTTGCAGAGTGTACCCAGAATTCCAGTACTTTAAAGCGCGTCCCATTACAACAACGTCACCGTTTTTGCCCGAAAAAGATCCCAATTTAAATACCATAGCCTTTCCTGTCATCCTTCTGATTTGCGAGTCTCCGGATACTTTCGATCACTGCTGGCATGGCTTGTTGATAACGGCCACGAATATTGTAGATGTATTATTCTCGTCCTGTTTGCAGGCGTAGTGCAGTTACCCAAGTTCATCACTATATTCAACTATCCACCTTCCTTATTATACGAAAGTCATTTCAATAGTCCTGCACACCGTAAGACAGAATTGCAGAAAATAATTTATTTTAAAAAGTATCTTTAGAGGCCTTCTATAATAGTCTCCAGTCTTGCTTGTGACAGCTTTCCAATGTTTTGCCAACTTCCGTATTCCGGACAGGGCACATTCACCGTTAAATTGTAGATTACTCGGACCACTTCTCTGATAGCTTCATCAGTTGTATCAAAACGTATTCCACGGAGTTGTTCGTTCAATTAGCAAAACAAATCAAATTTTAGTGGGCTCGTATCAGGACTGTATGGTTGGTGGGGAAGTATTACCATCCATACTTGTATTTGTCGAGCGTTTTTTTCACTGGTAGGATAATATGCGGTCTTGCATTAACGTGCCAGCTGCAAGCATGTCAGGCCATATCTGACGAATTTTCCGTCGCAAAACATTTTCTAGAAACATCTTGTAGTACGCGCCTGTTACAGACACCCGTGGGGCACTCTGTTTGTAGCTACGATTCCATTTGTGTCTCTCGAAAAGATCATCATCAATTTCATCTTTTATGTCGGTGGAAGGTTTTCAGGCGTGGAGAGCCGGAACTTCCTCGTTGTGACGACTGAAGCTTCAGTTCTGGCTCAAAATCTCGCATCCACGTTTCATCAAGTGCGAGAATCCTTTCCAGAAATTTTTAGCCTCCAGTTCGAGCAATTTCTTTACTTTTGCGATCTGCTTTCTGCTTTTCACTGAGATCATCGGGAACCCAAGTAACTTTTCTCATCTTTAACTTCCCAGCTGCGAATCTGTAAACTGAAGCGACACACATTCTAGTCTCATATGCAGTTTCCTCACATTTTTCTCGTCGATCCCCACTGACAATGTCGATCAAAATAGCCGGAGACGTCTAGTCTGTCGCATTTAATGGTATTCCTCTTCTTGCTTTTTCCTCAGTGCTTACCTGACATTCACCGTGCTACGATCCATTACGCTATTCCCACACACCTAACTCGAGGTATTGTAAACTTCCGTTCTATTCCCACACACCTAACTCGAAGTATTGTAAACTTCCGTTAGGTTCTTTCCACGTAGGGATTCGATTTTGCTGTAGGAACGCTGGTCACTACACGTAATCCAGCCTGACTCGGCATCATCTTCCACTTTAAAACTGAATTATTCACACCACAACGATGCAAACCAAGGAGCCCATGTACGACTATTTATGGATATCCATCCTATTGCATGGACGAGGAACGTCAGCTGATGATATGCAGGGTGAGTCACCTAACATTACCGCTGGATATATTTCGTAAACCACATCAAATACTGACGAATCGATTCCACAGACCGAACGTGAGGAGAGGGGCTAGTGTAATTGGCTAATACAAACCATAAAAAAAATGCACGGAAGTATGTTTTTTAACACAAAACTACGTTTTTTTTAAATGGAACCCCGCTAGGTTTGTTAGCACATCTGCACATATAAACAAAAACGTAATCAGTGCCGTTTGTTGCATTGTAAAATGGTAATTACATCCGGAGATATTGTAACCTAAAATTGACACTTGAGTACCACTCCTCCGCTGTTCGATCGTGTGTATCGGAGAGCACCGAATTACGTAGGGATCCAAAGGGAACGGTGATGGACCTTAGGTACAGAAGAGACTGGGACAGCACATTACGTCCACATGCTAACACCTTTTTATTGGTCTTTTTCACTGACGCACATGTACATTACCATTAGGGGTGAGGTAAACGTACACACGTGGTTTCCGTTTTCAATTACGGAGTGGAATGGAGTGTGTCCCGACATGTCAGGCCAATAGATGTTCAGTGTGGTGACCATCATTTGCTGCACACAATTGCAATCTGTGGCGTAATGAATGTCGTACACGCCGCAGTACATCTGGTGTGATGTCACCGCAGGCTGCCACAATACGTTGTTTCATATCAAAAATGGCTGGTTCAAATGGCTCTGAGCACTATGGGACTTAACAGTGGTGGTCATCAGTCCCCTAGAACTTAGAACTACTTAAACCTAACTAACCTAAGGACATCACACACATCCATGCCCGAGGCAGGATTCGAACCTGCGACCGTAGCAGTCGCGCGGTTCCGGACTGCGCGACTAGAACCGCGAGACCATCGCGGCCGGCTTGTTTCATATCCTCTGGGGTTGTAGGCACATCACGGTACACATTCTTCTTTAATGTACCCCACAGAAAGAAGTCCAGAGGTGTAAGATCAGGAGAACGGGCTGGCCAATTTATGCGTCCTCCACGTCCTATGAAACGCCCGTGGCCCGTGTTTGTTACAACACGCAACTGAACGTCGGAGGGTTCAAGCGTCAACTTTAGGTTACAATATCTCCGGGTGTAATTAACATTTTACAACGCAACAAACGGCACTGATTACGTATTTGTTTATATTTTCAGATGTGCTAACAAAACTAACGTGGTTCCATTTAAAAAAACGTAGGTTTGTGTTAAAAAACATACTTCCGTGCATTTTTGTATGGTTTGTATTAAACAATTACACTAGCCCCTCTCCTCACGTTCGGTCTGTGGAATCGCTTCGTCAGTATTTGATGTGGTTTACGAAAGATATCCAGCGGTAACGTTAGGTGACTCACCCTGTATATGAGAAAAAGTATCACCACTGCTTTATCTTGAGAATGTTTTCATTGTCTCACACGACTAGTTTCGGCCCCACATTACCATCATCCTTAGGTTCAACCACTGCCAAAAGGGTATTAAATTTCCTTGGCGGACCGTGTTGTCTCCCAGACCACACGGTGTCGAGTAGAGTCTCCTGAGGAATTGTAGCCCACGTGTACTAGTAACAAGGATACCACAATAAATGCGCATAGAAAATGTCATACTCTTTTGGCAGTGGTCGAGCCTGCGGATGGTGGGAACGTGGCACACAAACTAGTCGTGTGAGAAAATAAAGACACTCTCAACATACAGCTGTGGTGGTACTTTTTCTCATACATACACAACTACCACGCCTGAGTCTCGCTGGCAACAGCATGAATTCAACTTTATCATGCAACAATAACGGCTGCGCATGCGCACTGTACTGGACTTCTGAAGTAACTCTCGTATACTGATGTTATACGTTAATGCCATTTCGCATCACCTTAGGCGTTAAAATCTTGTGACAGGTTCAATAAGTTTAGCATTAATCCAGCATCGCAATACAATCTGAATCTTCCTCTTGTCTGCTAGCATTATCTTGCATTTATCAATTTTTCGAGATCCCATCGAGTAAAGTACGTAAAGGAAGGGATTATGTAGCATATCTTCCCCGAGTCACGTAAACCAAAGAAAATGAAACTCCGGAAATGGTGAATCTGTTGAAGTACACTTCTCCAGTGAATGACTGGTAGCTGCTGAGCAAAGTGCTACTCTGATTAAAATACTTACCACAGGTTCTGAAGGAACGGGGTTTAGTTTCAGGTGTTCCATGGGTTTTCAAATTCTTCTGTTTAGCTACAAGGGTATGTCGAATAAAGCCTTTAAAACGGTTCAATGCCGTTCTTTAAAGTATTATGATTCTTCAGTTATGTTCTTTCAAGATATTTTTATCAAGGAGGTCGTGGAGGGAGATGGGGGAGTTAAGTCGAGCTGTCTAAGTGGTGGTAACTAATGATTTCTTCACCACAGAGAGTTAGCCAGGCAAGACACAGATAACAGTACGGCCAAATTGTCTGACGTAAACTGTCTGAAACATCCTAGCTCACCATAATCTCCCACAAATGTTTCTCTTATTCTCTGTAGCTGAGTCTGTTAACGTACAGTTGTATGCAAGAACTAGATTCAGAGGAAGTTAGTTCTAATCTTGGTGAGGGAAGCAATTTTCATCCTCAATAAGGCACGGCAATGTAGGGGGAGATAGCGGGGAAACGAGAGTGGTACAAGGAGCTCGTAATCATCAGTCTCTTAATCAATATTCGACGCTAATGTTCAGTTCTATCTATTGCGTCTGAAGGAACCAGAACAGATGACTCTGCTCATGGTGATCAGTCCTTCTGATAGGAACGTTTCCAACTGTCCTCTTGCTGCTGTTCGAATCCAACCGACACAGGATTTCATCTTCTCCCTTCTTCCTATGTTCTTCATCGGCCATAAAACATCATGTTGAATTTTGTGCCGCTCTAATCACAGTCACATATACTGCACCTAAAACACAGACACCAGAAACTCACTAAGAAAAACTGTCAATGTGCACGAAGAAAGACATTTTTCCCTGACATTCTCGGACGTGATTTTCTCTTGCATCGCCTTCCAACAGACCTAATTCTCTGTCTGGCATGATCCTGCATCGACTACACACTACGAAGCATCCTGTCGCTTAGTATGTGACTGTTGTAAAAGAATAGACGCTTAGACTTTCCTTGACACAAAATTTCCGTAGACAAGACAATTATCTCCAAGTACAGTCATTCTATACTACTCCAACAGTGCTAGTTATGGAAACTGTTTATTTCGTCTTTATTGAACATTGAATATTAACGATCTTTACACTCGATAAATATCTATTTTATTAAAGTTCTCATCTTGTCACTCTCCCGTGTATGAAGGTATCCCTCTATTTGGCTTCTAAAAGGCTATTAATAACTCACCTTATGAGGAATGGAGTAAAGCGATCTTACAGATTCTTAACAACTTATTAAAAAAATATCGTAGAATTTTTAAAATATTCCGACGCTCAGAAGACCAGTAACAGGACGAGGCTAACAGTACCGCCGTGACTGCTTCGCCGCCATGTTATAGCCACTGCTAATTACACCACCAGTGTCACCTGCCTTCCACTATATTGTTTATATTTTCCACTCTGTAAATGGACCAGGTATTTCTGAAATTTGGTTGATTTTAATAATAATCGTGGTGTTGCTATAACTCTGTCTTATGCCAGTGATTATCCCAAATCACAAACCTGGACAGGAATCCTATCCCAGCGAGTTTAATTCCGTGTGTCCTAATTTTGTATGGAAAGACTTTTCCGGCAGCTCTAAAACTAGTTGTGTTTACTCTCTAATATGTGGAGTTATTTGTTTAAAGTTCAGTTTTATAGTTTGACAAATACTCAACTTCCAGTGCTATTTCAAATCAATCTGCAGTCAGTACATTGTATACAATCAAAAAATTTTAAAAATTATGTAATGAATTTTTATTAATTTTTTAAGATTTTCAAAGAATCATTTGCTCTCTTCCTGTGAATACTGGCTTGAAATTCAATGCACAATACTGCCGCTGTCGTGTATAGTAAGCCAAATAATGTCTCTGTAGCCAGGAATTTGATATGCCATTAACAATCACAACACTAATATCTTGCCTCATGTGACTTAGAGAAGACTGGTCAGAGAGGGCGTCGAATGTTGCTGAAGAAGATTATGTCCACCTGTTCTATCTTGTGAGGGTTAATTTCTCGTTTGTATGCAAAATTCGTATAAGAATTACTTCTCTCATCAAAGGGGCGACGTCGAGAGGTGATCTTCAAGCGGCAACAAAACGGAACCGTTTTGTAGATGCAGATATTACCGTAACGAAGTCAGGTCCAGAGATGCATGGTGTATGGTGTGCGTCATTCAGCCGACAAAGTGTGATATGTTTGCCAACTTCGTTCAGAAGTATGCTGCCTGGACTTTTGGGTGTTTCACATAATTTCGTTACCTTTCTGAACTGTAAACACCTTTGTTATAATACCATTTACCAAGATGTTTGTTGCTATTACAGAAAATATTTCACACTATATTTTACCAGTTACTGTAACTATATACGTCTTTACCAAAAAAGTAATAAATCACTGCACAAATTACGTTTTTTCATGCCGCGATGCGTTTGAGGGATTTAATCTCATTTTGAAGTGCAATTATTCACACTGGTACTTTATGTGACGTTCTGCGTTTCTATTGTTCTGGCTCTCCTGCCCTGCAGACGCCATTGTACCCCCTTCACTGTGCAGAAATTCAAATATAGGCGAACCTTGACTCATACCTTCCGTTTACGTGAGTTGTGGCACTAGGATATCACGAAAATATTGCTTCTTAAAGAGTTTCTTCATTTTCGATGAATTACGTAATTTGCATAAAATTTTCACTTACGACTGCTATCACCTACGGTGCTGACTACTTAAATCGTCAGCCGTGATGTATATTTATGTTACACTCTTGTGTTGCGAATCAGGAGGAGAATGTGTGAGGTAATGAACATGTTTATAGATATACTATATTTACTGCATACGTGGGAGACACTGTAAGAAATTATGAAAGCTTCTGATGTTTTGTGATGTGCAAATATTCACACTTCCCCCAATCCATCCTATGAGACATCAGGAAGTGAAATGAAATATTTCTCTAAATATTTTGTGTCGCACTTCCAGTACTTCCACCAAGTAAGGGAAGGGGGCATGATGAGATGGTCATAACAGGGCCATGATGCGTTAATAGTCACGAAAAATCGTTGAATGTCATGAACTAACGTTACTTTTTCTTGAAGTCGTTAACGACGTGGAGTAGATAAAAGCTGCCTTAGCTCTATGTCATCATTATTTAATGTTCCAAAGTGTATTAATAGCAGTTACTCAAAATTTCTTGCCGCGTGGGATTAGCCGAGCTCTCTAGGCAGCTGCAGTCACGGACAGTGCGGCTGGTCCCGGCGGAGGTTCGAGTCCTCCCTCGGGCATGGGTGTTTGTGTTTGTCCTTAGGATAATTTAGGTTAATTAGTGGTTAAGCTTAGGGACTGATGACCTTAGCAGTTAAGTCCCATAGGATATCACACACATTTGAACATTTTTTTTCAAAATTTCAGCTTTTTCATTCTGACTTTAAACCTACATACATATTCTGTAAGCCCCACAAGGGTGAACTGTGGAGGGTAATTCGCATCAGTGATAGCCTCACTTTTAACTATTAAGCGGGAGTGAAATAACTGCGAATATACTGCGGTATGTCCCCTAATTTCTGTACCCTGTTTTAATGTCCACGCTTCCAACATACAACGGAATCGCTCTAAATCCTGACTCAAATATTGATCTCTAAAGTTACCGACTATAACCCGTGGTGCAGGAGTAGCGTCTTTGATTAGTAATCAAAACGTCCTCCGTCCTGACTTCGAATAACGTAAAAGCTTATATTTTTGAGTAATAATCACCACTGCCTGCCGAAGGCTTCCAACATAAAAACCCACCCCTCATTTTTCCAACGGCCTTGAGCACTACCACTTCGGATTGAAAACTGCCCATGAAGGCGGAAGAATCAGCAATGATCAACGGCATGAGGATGCTGCAGGCACTGATAACAACTGCATTAAAGGCACATAGTGTGTATCCACAGGACATGTGGCATGTAAATGAAAAAGTGTCATGATGGTATCTTCATTGAAAAAAGATTCCGGGATAGTCTCCCATTCGGATATGCAGGAGGGGGACTGCCAAAGGACAGGTGACCTTGAGAAAAAGACTGAATATCCAAAGAAACGATAACGTTCTATGAGTCCGGGCGTGGAATGTCAGAAGTTTGAACGTGGTAGGGATGCTAGAAAATATGAAAAGAGGAATGCAAAGATCCAGTCTAGATATAGTGGGGGTCGGTGAAGTGAAATGGAAAGAAGACAGCCGCGTGGGATTAGCCGAGCGGTCTGAGGAGCTGCAGTCATGAACTGTGCAGCTGGTCCCGGCGGAGTTTCGAGTCCTCCCTCGGGCATGTGTGTGTGTGTTTGTCCTTAGGATAATTTAGGTTAAGTAGTGTGTAAGCTTATGGACTGATGACCTTAGCAGTTAAGTCCCATAAGATTTCACACGCATTTGAACATTTTTGAAAGAAGACCAGGATTACTGGTCATATGAGTGTAGGACAGTAACAACAGCAGCAGTAAATGGTATAACAAGAGCACGGTACGTTATGAAGAGGAAGGTGGGGCAGAGAGTCAGTTACTGTGAACAGTTCAGTGATAGGATTGTTCTCACCAGAATGGACATGAGCCAACACCGGAAACGATAGTTCAGGAATACATGTCGGAAGGTGGGAGATCGAGAACGTATATGAGGATATTGAACGAGGAACTCAGAACGTAAAGGAAGATGAAAATGGAATGCTCATGGAGAACTGAAACGCCGTTGTAGGGGAAGTAGTAGATGAAAGAGTTACGGGAGAATATGGGTTTGATACTAGGAATGAGGGGGGAGGTAGACTAATTAAGTTCTGCAATACGTTTCAGGTATTAATAGTGAATACTCTGTTCAAGAATCGGAGTACTTATACATGGAGAGGGCCATGAGATACAGGAATATCTCTGTTAGATTACGTAATATTCAGGCAGAGATTACGAAATTAGATACTAGATTGTAGGACGTACCATGAAGTAGCTATAGAGTCAGATCACAATTTAATAGTAATGAAGAATAGACTAAAGTTTAAGACAATAGTCAAAAGAATCAATGCGTAAAGAGGTGGGATGTGGAAGAACTGAGGACTGAAGAGACACGCTTTAAGTTCTCTGTGGCTATAGACACTGCGATGAGCAACAGCTCAGTAGCCAGTTCAGACATGGACATTTCTAAAAATGTCGTTCACAGCAGCTGGAAAGAAAAAACGTGGGTGCAAGGAAGGTAACAGTGGAGAAACCATGGGTAACAGGAGAAATACTTCAGTTGATCGTTGAAAGAAGGAAGTATAATAAATATTTCGGAAAATTGTGGAATACAGAAATAGAGGTCACTTAGGAATGAAATAAACAGAAAGTGCATGGAAGTTAAGGAGAAATGGTTGCAGGGAAAATGTGAAGAAATAGAAAAAGGAATGACTGTCGTAAAAACTCATTCAGTATATACACACATCTAAAAAGTTTTGCACAGTTCCGAGAGTTCGGGTACATGTACATAAAACTGGAATAGAGATCAAAATTAACACCATTTATCATTTCCGCCCTTTTTATTGCTCATGAAAACGGCACGTTGCATTTGTACCACCATATAATGACACCTTCTGAGGTGGTGGTTCAGATTACTGTATACACCGCTACCTGTAGTACCCAGTATCACGTCCCCCTGTACTTATGCCTGCCTGTATTCATCTTGGCATACTATCCACAAGTTCGTCAAGGCAGTATTGGTCCAGATTGTCCCACTCCTCAACGGTGATTCGGCGTAGATCCCTCTGGAGTTTGGTGGGTCACGTCGTCCATAAACAGTCCTTTTCAATCCATCCCAGGCATGTTCGATAGGGTTCTTGACTGGATAATATGCTGGCCACTCAAGTGGACTGACGTCGTTACCCTGTAGAAAGTCATTCACAAGATGTGTACGATGGGGGCGTGAATTCTCGTCCATGAAGACGAATGCCTCGCCACTATGCTGCCGATATGGTTGCACCATCGGTCGGAAAATGGCATTCACGTATCGTACAGCCGTTACGGCGCCTTCCATGACCACCAGCGGCGTACGTCGGTCCCACATAATGCCACCCAGGGAATTCCTATGTTGTTGCACTCGCTGGACAGTGTGCCTAAGGTGTTCAGCCTGACCGTGTTGCCCTCAAATACGTCTCCGATGATTGTCTGGTTCAAGGCATTTGCGACACTTATCAGTGAAGAGAAAGTGATTCCAACCCTGAGCGGTTCATTCGGCATGTTGTTGGGCCCATCTGCACCGTGCTGCATGGAGTCGTAGTTGCAAAGATGGACCTCGCCATGGGTCGGGAATGAAGTTGCACATCATGCAGCCTATTGCGCACAGTTTGAGTCGTAACACAACGTCCTGTGGCGGCACGAAAGGCATTATTCTCAACATGGTGGCGATGCTGTCAGGGTTCCACCGAGCCATAATCCGTAGGTAGCGGTCATCCACTGTAGTATTAGCCCTTGGGAGGCCTGAGAAAGGCATGTAATCAATAGTTGTTGTCTCTCTATATCTCCTCCATACCCGAACAACACCGCTTTGGTTCAGTCCGAACGCCTGGAGACTTCCCTTGTTAAGAGCCCTTGCTGGCACAAAGTAACAATTCTGACGCGATCGAACTGCGGTATTGACCGTCTAGGCATGGTTGAACTACAGAAAACACGAGCCGTGAAGCTTCTTCCTGGTGGAATGACTGGAACAGATCGGCTGTCCAACCCCCTCCGTCTAATCGGCGCTGTTCATGCACGCTTGTTCACACCTTTGGGCTTGTTTAGTGATATCTCTGAACAGTCAAAGGGACTGTTTCTGTGATACAATATCCACAGCCAATGTCTGTCTTCAGGGGTTCTGGAACCAAGTCTGATGCAAAACGTTTTTTGATATGTGTATTTGCAGTAGGGCAGTGGACAGACATACTCGGCGTCATTTTAATGAGCTAAGCATGAGCTAAGCATTGCCATGACATGTATCTCTCTCACTGGAAATATTGAGTATAGCAATCGCGCGTACCCTGGATATCAAGAATGATGAATGGCAGAAGAAAATACAGGAGTTGATACAGAAGAGATATGGGGTCTGGTGTTAGAATTTAAGAGCTTTGGAAGACTTAAGATCGAATATGGCATAAGGGATAGGTAAAATTGCATTAGAATTTCTAATGTCATTGGGGGAAGTGACAACAAAACCACTGTTCACGTTGTTGTGTAGAATGAATGAGTTGCTGACAAGAACAATGTACAGAAGAATGAAAAATGGAACTGAGAATAAGTTAGATGAAAATTTTGGTCTTAGCAAAGATAAAGGCTACAGAGAGGCAATTCTGAAGTTGTATTTGATAATGGAAGCAAATCAAAGAACAATGAGGAAACGTTTGTGCGATTTGTCGAAGTGGTGAAAGCGTTCGACAATGTCAAATGGCGCAAGATGTTCGAAATTCTGAGGAAAATAGGAATAACTTATAGAGAGAGATTTCGGGTGATATACAACATGTACAAGAGTCAAGAGGGAATAATAACAGTGGAAGACCAAGAACGGAGAGCTCGGGTTAAAAAAGTATTGGACAGGGATGTAGTCTTTCGCCCCTCCTCTTGAATCTACATGTCAAAGGAGCAATGACGGAGATAAAAGATGGTTCAAGAGTGGGATTAAAATTCAAGGTGGAAGTATATAAATGATACGATTCGCTGATGACTTTGCTGTCCTCAGTGAAAGTAAGAAAAGAATTATACGATCTGCTGAATGGAATGAACAGTGTAATGAGTACAGAATATGGCCAGAGGGTAAATCGTAGAAAGATGAAAGTAATAAGAAGTAATAGGAATGACAATAGGGAGAAATTTTACATCAGGATTCATGGTCACGAAATAGTTGCAGTTGAGGAATTCTGCTACGCAGGCAGAAAGTAACTACTGACGGGCGGAGCAGGGAGGACATCAAATGCAGACTAGCACTGGCAAAAATGACATTCCTGCTCAAACATAGGCATTAATTTGAAGCGAAATGTCCGAGAAAGTACGTTTGGAGCACAGCATTGTATGGTGGTGAAAAATGGACTGTGGGGAAAACGGAATAGAAGAGAACCGAGGCGAGATGCAGTGCTACGGATGAATGATGAAACTTAGGTGGACTGGTAAGGTAAATAATAAGGAGGTCCTGCGCAGAATCGAAGAGGAAAGGACTATATGCAAGCCACTGACAAGGAGGAGGGACTGGGTGGTACGACATCACTTAAGATGTCACGGAATAACTTCCACCGTACTAGAGATAGTTGTAGAGGGTAAAATCTATAGAGGAAGGTAGAGATCGGAACACATCCAGTAAATAATTGAGGACGTAGGTTGCAAGGGACACTCTGAGAAGAAGTGGCACAGGAGAGGAATTCGTGGGGAGCTGCATCAAAGCAGTCGGAAGCCTATTGAGAGAAAACAAAAAAAAAATTGATTTCGTGAGAACACCGTTGCCAGTCTTCCACAAATTGTCATTTTCGTTCCCTTTTCTTCTTACACTCCTGTTATGATCGTAGGAGCGCTCTTGAATTCGTTCAAGAGAGAAAATATGGGGTAGTATTTAACATTCCACCCACTATGAGATCATTGCTCATTGGAAACGCAGCTCATGATCGGACTGGCGAAAGATGTGGAAGGTAAACGACCGTGTTCATGAACCATTCCGAAATTGCCTTAATCAGTTTAGGAAAATCACTGAAGTAGTGCAAATTGCGAATAGAAGCATAGCTTTTGTAGTTTCCTTATTTCCAATGGTCTACTTTCCCCGATGACGCGCTCCAGCATTGTCAAATTTCCGTGGAAGGTTCACAACCCACTTATCTGATGTCACAGCAGAAGCAGACATAGCCGTCTTGCTCCAAGTGTAATAAGGTGGCAAATCCTAGGTTTACCCACAGTTCTTGCCATCATGTTGGAAGTAGGTCAGTTGTGCTAAATTAGGAATCCAAGAACCCATTTATCCTAAGTTTATAATGGATGGGAATTCAAGAAATGCAAGATGGGTGAACTAGGCCAGCTGTCGTAAGACAGTTTAAAATGGTGGGAAACTGAAATATTCATGTTAACTTCTGTTTAAAATGGCGAACTAGCACACTGGCGCAGCCAGCATGGTTGTCAAATTTCCTGTCATAATAATAGGCTGCCCTTGATGTCAAACTTGTGTGGCCTACCCTGCCGTCCTAAGTTTAAAACTGGTTTTTCCGCGACATCATACAATGTAACAGAACATAACTCCTCTTTCCCTTGTACTTAATATTGTAGGTTAGTTTTATTGAATTACTGGCAAGCAGAAAAAGTGGAGTTATCGTAATTATGGGAGCTTAGGTGGAAATCGGCGAATACGTAGAAATTATCAGGGTACAAACAGACTCTAGTTCCGTCCGTAAACTATATCCGACGCCTATTCTAGGGCGTCCATTCTGCATGATTTCTTGCCAATCTGTAGCAAGGCCCATAGTGTTGCGCTGGACGGTGTGGGGTTCGTTATGGTTGTCAGGAATGGATATTCGCATCATGCAATCATCCTCTAGCAGTTTGATGCTGTACATGACATCGTGTAACCTGTTCGACAGCCGAATTAAGTTGTGGTGCACTTGGCTCACGGTTCGTTTCATTCAAAACGCGGAGGTATCGATTATATCGATTTCCTGCACTTCTGAAGAACGTGGGCAGCCTCTTCAGTGTTCGTCCTCAACAATTTCTGTAATTTGGAGACGATTCTATGTCCGTATTGCATTACTTTGAAAACGGGGCACACATTGAGCAACTTCCCTGGTGGGCAAGTCTTTTGCTCGTAACACGAGGGTGTCATCCTATTAGTGGCCCCTATTGTCTTCGTGGCATGATGGATGGTCACTCTGTTGTTCCACAGACGTCTCTACTGTATCAATAAAGGTTCTTCACTTTCAGTTCAAATACTGCAGTCCATTCTAATGCTGCGTCCTACCCGTAGGCAGCGCTAATGGTGACTGCGCTTGTAATGGCTCTAACCAAGTTAGGGTTGACCTACGGATCGGTACAGGAAAAACCACGATAGCAACACACCTGCACAACATTTTGGAGTGATGCAAAACTATTGTTGATATGTGTACTTGTTACGTACGAGTACTGTAATTACAGTTCATGCATAGTCATTCGTGTTTCACATATTTAATAGCGAAATGTTCTAACGCTTTATAAATAGAAGTCGAGTGTAGTATATTATTTCAGTAAGGACAGCATTTCATCTTCTGAAAAAAATTAAGTATTTTATTCTCAAGTACACCTTCTTTTACTGATATTGTGTAGAGAGTGGTTAAACGTTATGTATCTATTACCACGAATAATCTTATAGAAAGCTTCCTGTTACTTTGTTGTATGTTAAAAGTTGTACCACTATTACTTTTCATGTTTTTAAAAATGTTCTGTTCGTCTGTGCATCACAGGTGCCTGATTCTGCTTTGTAATAAACAGAAAAGCTAACAATGATTAAGGTTGAAATGGATCAGTGCAATGCCTTTCAGGAATATGAAGCGTGTCAAGCGCCTTAACAAGCAGGCAGTGTGTAATTCACGTGTCACTTCACTCTGCTGCACCTATATGTAGCCTCTGAAGAGGCGAGTAGTGATTTTGCTTTTAATTCACCTCTGCAGACCCGCTTTATTGCCACACTCTCCTGTAAATTTCTACGAGTGAAAGCGAGCATTGGAGTGTCTTCAAGATGCCTTCTGTATGGCCGGAGTTCATAGAGACGTGCGTTTGTATTACCAACCTAGCTTGGCGTGTGAGAAACCTAGAAACCAGAGAATATTTCGATTAGTGACAGGGCGAGAGCCAGGGCAGTGCGCCACAGGAACACAAGTGATATCCCGCGTCTGCCGTGACGGTATCATCCACCACCAGTGATGGTTTGATGGACGGTTCGATAAACGGTGCCTTCCGGCTTCGCCCACGGGTCCTGTAAGTATTGCACACTTGTATGAATGATCCACTGGTAAATGAACAAAGGTAATTGTGTTACTTAAATATTAGCTTTTGTGGTGGTTACCTCCATGTATTCGTATTCTGGTGGTTAGGGAAGCGACTCATGATTTCTGTTTGCATAGTTTCGCTTAATTTCGTGCATTATTATGTGAATCCTGATACCCTTTGTTCCAATAGTAAAACAACCATACGTGTGATTTGGCCTATACCGTGAAATTATCTTTAACGTGTAGGTTGATACAGGGATATTCTTTTACAATAATTTGCCTGTTGATTTGCGGTTGCTGATTTTCGAGTATTATACGTGCCTGTCCTTGTGTCTCTCAGTGTAATATTTGACTGTTAATTTGTCCTTGTGCTTGAAAGTTGGTTGCCATAGTTATATGGTTTTATTCAAGCTGTCCATCATAAAGCTTAGAGCCAAGAGGATACCTATATATATATTCTTTTTCTCATTTGTGAATTTCTTGACGATAGTGTGGAATTTGGCCTTCAGGTAGCTTAGTGACCCTCACTACGCTACTAGTCCTTAATGGTGTTGTTCAGACTACGATAATAGAGTTGAGCGAATAGCTATTTTTGTGCTGCATTTCTCTTAGATTCCCTGTTATTTAATTTACTGGAGATAACGGAAATCCTGTCCATGAGCCCACTTCGCGCTTCCTAGCATGCCACTATGGCCAAACAGTATTGCTCTAACTGTAGAGCCGCGGGGTAACCGCGCCGTCTGAGGCGCCTTGTCACGGTCCATGGGGCTCCCCACGTTGGAGGTTCGAGTCCTCCCTCCGGCATGGGTGTGTGTGTGTGTGTGTTTTCCATAGCATACGTTAGTTTAAGTAGTGTGTAGGCTTAGGAACCGATGACCTCAGCAGATTGGTCCCATTAGACCTTACCACGTTCCTAACTGTAGATCATAAAGCATAGAATATAATGAACACCTAGAAGTGCGTTGAATTAATCTTAGTTTTCCCACTGCTGAACATTAGCAGATATCGTACTTCTCTCCCTTCAGCCCACCGTGTGTCTTCTGTCTCACCATTTCGGATTGCTGTGCCCATTCACTTTATAAGGCACAAAATCCTGAGAAAAATGTGGAAATTTCTGTAACTAGCTAATTTGGGTATTTTTAATCTTTTTTGCGAGTGACTGTGGACACACCTCTCCAGACCTGATGGGTGTCCCTCTCTTCTCTGATCATTCGAACAATACAAAATTGAGGAGTAAGTGTTGCTGAGATTCTGCATGAGCTCATATGCAAGTTATTTGAGTTCTCTCTAGTCACCCTATTATGCAGCTTCTCATTTCCCAAAGCCTAGCTGTGACAGTTTATGTGTCCTCATTATGTTAGTAATTTACGGTTCCCAAGTGCTTATCAAGCAGACGAGGTTGACTATAGTGTCAAAAGACTACAGAGCGCAAAAGATAATTGCTACCAAGGAGTGCATTTTAATGAAATGACCTTTCGAGCCAGATAAAATATAACCCTATCAAGGTTTCTCCCATAATCTGATTGTGGTACTGTAAAAGTCTACCCATTGATGTAAAAGCAGCCACTTCGCCCGTACCTTGTGCTCAGCTCTGTTAAAAATGGAAACCTGACTGGTAGCATCACGCTCTGCCTATGAACCATCAGAATTTCCTTTTCACCGGCGGAGTGAAGTTAAGCCCAGACTTTCTGCCTATTCGCATTTGACCTGACTAATGCTACACTTACAGTTATAGAACATGATGGAAGCTTACAACATTCAATAGTGCACATTTCTTCAACAGAACAGAAACACTGAAGCGCCAGAACACTATGACCAGAGCCAATAGGGAGACTGAATGGAACCTGGTGGCACTGCCTTCAAGTGACGCGATAACGAAAGTATGCAAGTCGAGCAGAGACAATGGGGAATCATTACGGGGACGATTCTGGCCGCAAATGGCGAAATCTAGTGATGTTACCACTGCGAAAAGGGCATTGTTACGAACCGGTGCTTGGAAACGAGCTCTCGGAAATGACAAAGCTGGTTGGTTCTTCGCATGCTAATTTTGTGACCATGTATGGACAGCAACTGAAGGACGACCAGACCACAATTACTAGGCAAGGTGTTGGATACCGGCACCTCATCAATAAATTTGAAATCTGATGCTTCCCAGGATCTCGCCGTTTGGCGCACATTCTTGAACTCGGACTGCGAAGCAAACTACCCCTAGGTATTCCCATGCTGACCCAATGACATTTCCAGTTACGTCTGCAGTGGGCATGTGCTCAATAAGACTGGACCGCAAGTCAATCAACTGGTCGGCACAAGAGCGTTACGGGGATGCACAATAAACCCCATTGGCGGACAGTACTAGAGAGGCATTATGCATCATGGAGAGATTTACTATTGAAGTTTCAAAACAGCACTTTCCAGGAAGATTCGGACAACATATTACGTCCCCCTACATACGTATCGCGTATGCACCACGAGGAGAAAATCCGAGAAATTAGAACCAATACAGAGGCGTACTGATAATCATTCTTCGCACGGGCTATTCGCGGTTGGGAGAGACTTGGAGGGCTCAGTTAGTGGTACAAAAAACTCTCTCCGTTACAGACCATTAGGTGGCTTGCGGAGTATGATGTGGATGTAGATGTAAATCATGTTACTTGTCACAGTAAGTCGATAGTCATTTCCGTAGCCTCACCATCCAGAGGAACGGCTGCTCGCAGTGTGGACTGTTCCACTGACGCAGATTGGTGGAGGCCGTGTTACGCTATGGGAGATATTCATCTGGGCGTCTACTAGGGCTGTGGTAGTAATCGAGAGCACCGTGGTACCTATCATCCTGTCAATCTGGATGTCTTTCCCGACTGCAATAGTCTCTTCTAGCACGTGTCACAATTACAAAATTATGCTACAAATGTGTTACGAGCGTAATAATGAACCTACGATGACGTGTTGGCCACCATTTTGCCTGATCTCAACCCAACTGATCACTTCTGTGGCCCTATCGTGTGCCAGATAGCACAAATTGCCGGCCTGTAGTTTATGAGAGTTTCGTGACTAGTGCCTAGACATCTGCTATCACACCCGTCTGAAAAGCTACGAAGGACTTGTCGAATTCTTGCCACAAAGAATTGCTGATGTATTACATTCCGAAGATGAACTGACACGCAGTTGAACAGGCGGCCGTAAATCTGCCCTCTGAGTGTTCTTTAAAGGACATAAGAATACAGCACACCATTTGAATAGCTTCACTGCACTGAAAAAGGTGCCAGTGAACGTCCTCTTCATGTACAATAATAAATACAGCGCATTATTTGGTGGATTACCGATAATGGGAAGCACAGTTAAATAAAAGTATTAGTGAATGAAGCAAGAAAGAGAGGAAGATAATCCCGAGCAATGATTCAATAACAGTGTAATAAATGTCGTTACATGAAGTGCGGTATTGATGTTCCCTTGGTTCGGTGATGGTTGTGCATTCGTGTTACATTCGTTGAATTAGCCGACGAATTATCTCGAGACAACGAGTAATAATACCACTGAAATGATTTTTGATTGAAACTAGTCTTATCTATGCCTCTGAGGCTTCAGCACCCAAACTAATTTCCACCTAAATGTCAACCGATCTGCTTCATGGAGTTTGGTGACTATACCGATCACGGAAGCGTATGTTGTTTCTCGGAAGTCCAAGAAAAAATTATGGTTTCAATTGTTCCACCATCCTATTTAAAAGCTCTTGCACACATACAATCATTCGTGTGACCAGAGTGGAAGCAGTGTTTACGATCACTTTACGCGGGTCTTTTGCAACAAGTCCTGACAGAATTACACTCGGATGCTACCAGACTCTGAAGACTTTTTCCGCCTGAAAATGTGTCTGCAGGGGATGGCTGACACTTTCTTTTAATATAAATCGACATCGTAGTGTTAATTTGTAACTTGTTCATGCTCTTAATGTAACTGGAAATTAATTTGAAATAAGTCTGTACCTGAGAAACTACACTATGTTACCGCCATCTATCTCCCACAGAATACATACAAAAGTAATATTGAGCTTCTGTCACTTAAGGGGAGCCGGAGGTGGTCAAATCCAAAAAATTACGATTTTTTTTGCTACTGAAAATTAATTGGTACATTCCTCTTTAATGTAAACTTCGAATTATTGTTCTACTCGCCCCAGAAGTGGAGTTATTACCATTTTCCCCCACGCCTGCAAAGGAAATGGGCGGCCGCTGAATGCATCTAACACCCTCTCGTGACCTCCTGGCGAACTGCTTGGGATTTTCTCGGCCTTTTAGGCAAACAGCGCCTTATGTTACGCATACAGCGAGTGTGCAAGGGTTGGCTACATTGTTTTCTGTGACAAATGAAGCGCTAAGAGCGCGGAACATCGTATCTTTGCTGTTTACCGTTTCGGCTTCGAAGGCTCAAACAAACTTTGGGTTCAAATAAGCTCAGTGATGGAAAGACAATAGGAGGGAGAGGCAGGCTTACTGATGAGGTTATTGAACGTCTACAGAGATACTATGGGTATGCTATAAGGCAAAATACTAGTAATGTTAGTGACATGCGAAAAGCAGTGTGGGCATTGTTCCTTCATACTGCCTCTTCCAATGAATACCCTCAACACAGCCTGTGCCCAAAAGATTCCTGGTGCAAATATAATGCAAAAAAGGACTATGATCACAAACATGGTTTGCCAGCAGCTGTGATAAATGCAATAAAACCAATTTTTCATGACTTAGCACAACCAGAATTGTTACACAAATGTCTACACGGAAAGACGCAGAATCCTGATGAGAGTGTAAACAATTTGATTTGGAAAGTGATTCCTAAAAGGGTGTTTGTAAACATTTTTGCACTTTGGCATTTATGATGCAATAGCAACCTAAAACCAAGGGAACAGTGTGATATGTGAAGTTCTGAAGGCATTAGGATTTACAGCTGGGGTGAACACAGTACGAGCATTAAGAAATATTGACAGAGAAAGGATAAGAGGAGCAGAAAGAAGAGAAAGGCATATGAAGTGTGATGGAACAACAGGCCAGAAAAGAAGACAGAAGAGGAAGCTTTTGGAGGATGAAGAAGAAGATCCTGATAATCCATCCTATAGTGCAGGAATGTATTGAGAAACTTTGATAGCCGTTTCCCGTAAATTAGAACTTTTCGAATATAAGGAACATTTTCTCAAAATACATTCAAGCTAGAGAGATGAAATTTTTATACAGCACTCCTAGTGTCAAACTTACATTGCATCACAGCCATTTGGCAATATGTTCAGTAGTTTCATTTCAGTTTAATTATAAAGCAATTATTTAAAAAATTTGGGTCATTAATAAAAAAAATAATTGGAAGGAAACTAGAAAAGATACTCCAAAATCCCTCCGTCATGACTGCAATACTAAACCACTCTATATGTAAAAAAAATTCAAATTTTTCTATTTGGTAGTTTATTCATAAATGTTCCTCAAACTTAGTGATTTTAACATGGGCAGCATAGGCACCTCCGGCTCCCTTAATAACGGACAACGCTTTTCAATTAATAATTATCTCTAAGCAATTTTCCTAATCAGTTCAAACCGTGAGCATTGCAAAGATTATCTCCAGCAGTACCCTAAGAAGACAGCTGAGAAACGGAAATAAAATTATATGGGTCTTAGACCATGTCGTTTTCCATGTTTAGTTGCAGTGGTGGGTTCGGTCTGGAATACCACTGTTCCTCAGGTGACAGGAAATAGACGTGATGCTCATGTTTTATCCAGATTGGTAACCATAGCGAAACCCAGACTTTTACAAGGTGATCACAGAAGGACTTTACACTTTCAAAAATTGATATAAACCAAACTGTACAACATATTTGCTCGAAACATTAGCCTGTTAACACAGCAACTCTGTAAGACTGTTTTATGCGTGGGCACAATTCTTTTGCTGTGGGCTGTGTACAAGATGGTAATTACACCAGAACAGAAGAGCTGGTGTGTCCTTCAGTTAGCAACGTGTGAGTCGATAATAGGTGGACAAACAGCGTTTCACACACACTTTCACCACTAGCCACACAACAGAGTCTCCATTTGTGAGCCAAATATTGATAGTTTACGAGCGGCATTCCATTGGAGCCCACAGAAACTATCAGGTCAAGCAAATCGGGAGCCTCAGATCCCACCCACAACCGTTCGAATAATCCTGCGTAAGCACCTGTACATGAAAGCATATTGATTGCAGATGCCCCAGCCATTCACCCCAGGAGAATATGCTGCACGATCTATCTTCGGCACCGAGATGCTGGCAAAGATGGAGAATAAAAGAAGTTAATTTTTAGTAACGAAGAAATGGTAAGGTTTATTGGGCACAAACGAACGTTAGTTTTTGGGGAACAGAAAACCCATATTTCTCTATAGAATGTGAACGAGATTCGTCAAAGGTAATTTCTGTGGTTTACAATATCGAGGTAAAAGCTCCACGCACCTCTTTTTCTGGGGAAAACCTTCATAGTTATTCAGTACTTCGACATGCTTCCTTTGTGGCATCTGCCTCTGTTACAAGAAGACTTCAACAACTTCACAGTACAACACGATGATGCACCTCCTCACCTCCACTTGTCTGCATGGGAACACCTAAACAGATATCTGGCTGGACCGTGGCTCTGCCGTGCAGGTGCTGATAATGGCGTGTGATGTCATCACACTCACTAGAACCTTCGTGATTTTTTAAATGGAGTTATGTGAAAGACAAAGTGTTTGTACAGCCCCAGCCCAAAGACTTGCGAGTGTCACGGCATTGAATCGCAGCTGATGTAGGATCCTTCACTACCGAAATGTTGCACATGGTTTTGAAGTGGTATGATAAAGTGCAGTAGCCTAGTGCACATTATCATTGTGCAACCACAACGTAGGGGTATCTGTAGAGAAACCAGACAAACAGGTGGCTCGTGAAATGTGGTAGTAGACTTTTCAGTAGATGCAAGAGCAACAGTCTGAACGATTGAATGATGGAGCCTTGCATCATCAACCAAAACGGCCTTGCTGTGCTGGTACAGCTATCGGTTGAGAGCAAGGGGAAACTACAGCCTAATTTTTGCCGAGGGCATGTAGCTGTGCTGTTTGGTTAAATTACGATGGCATCCTTTTGGGTAAAACACTCGAGAGGTGAAATAGTCCGCCAATCAGATTTCTGGGAGGGAACTGCGTAGGAGGATGTCGTTCCCAGGAGAAACAATACTGCATTTTACGTATGGGAGCATGGAATATTAGATCCATTAATCATACAGGCAGGTTAGAAAACTTAAAAAGGGAGATGGATAGGTTGATGTTAATATTGTCGCAGAAGGAGCTGAGTATCGCAGTTACTGTAGTGTAGTGGTTATGATACTAGACTGTTGCATTGAGGGTCGTGAGTTCAAAACTTCACATTCTAGAAGTACCCACAAATGTCAAGAATTATTTCAGTGGAATGTTCTGTAGCTGTATATATACCGCATGTGTTCTGGCCGGAGGCAGTTCGCTCCGCGCTCTTGTATGTGCAAGTGCTGAATAAACCTTCGTTAAGTGAAGTTAGTGTTCGTCGTACATTTAATTACACCTTCTTCTACGTGATATTATTCTGTTAGAGACGCGGGGTATTGGAGCTTGTGATAGTGCACATTATCAACGACACAGTGGCTCCCATCTGGCCACGACAGAACCGCCGTTTACGTGGCGAGAAACCCGAGTTCGAGCCATATTCAACAGATCGCAATCTGTCAGAGACAGAAGAAGAAGAAGAAGAAGACGACGGCCAAGATCCAAAGAAGTGGCTGAAGGTATATGAGCGTATAGCCAAATTTAACAAATGGGGTGACACTGTGTGTTTGGCTAACGTATTTTTCTACTTGGAGGGCACTGCCAAGCAATCGTATGAGAACAACGAGGAGAAGTTCACAAGCTGAGAAGTATTCTAGGCGGAACTGCGCAAGTATTTACGTAATACACAACGACAGAAGTGCAAGGCTGAAGATAAATTAAAGTGCAGGGCACAGAGACAACGAGAAACTACAGCATCCTACATTCAAGACGTCTTGGAGCTGTGTAAAATAGTGGATCCCAGAATGAAGGAGGAAGTATTTACGTGATACACAACGACAGAAGTGCAAGGCTGAAGATAAATTAAAGTGCAGGGCACAGAGACAACGAGAAACTACAGCATCCTACATTCAAGACGTCTTGGAGCTGTGTAAAATAGTGGATCCCAGAATGAAGGAGGAAGTATTTACGTGATACACAACGACAGAAGTGCAAGGCTGAAGATAAATTAAAGTGCAGGGCACAGAGACAACGAGAAACTACAGCATCCTACATTCAAGACGTCTTGGAGCTGTGTAAAATAGTGGATCCCATTCTTACTGCACATCTCATGAAGGGTGTTGCTGAGGACATGTATCAAGCCCTACTCCTGAAGGAAGTTTCGACAGCAGACGACTTCATAAAATGGCGCCAGTATATCGAGACAATGCATCAAAAATTAATTACACGCAAGAAGTTTGAACGCCTTCCAAACATCGTAACGATGTCTGTGATGGAGGAAGAAACTAATTTCACAGGTGATCTTCGTCAGATAGTGAGAGAGGAAGTTAAGAAGGCGCTTGGATTGCACGGCGAGCAAAAAACCGAAACGCTTCAAGAGGTCATAAGGGAGGAAGTGGGACAGACGTTGAACCCAATCTCTCGTCATTCATTTCCCTTTAAAACAATGAAAAAGTCGAGACCCAGGCGAAGTTACATTCCTACAATTTCGCATGCGGAACCTGTTTGGCCACCAAGGAAGACTGACGTCTGGATGACCCAGGATAATCGTGAGAAAACTGCATTCATCACTCCTGAGGGCCAATATGAGTTTAAGGTAATGCCTTTTGGTTTGTGTAATGCACCAGCATCGTTTGAACAGATGGTGGATAAGCTTCAAAGTCACCTGAAGTGGACGATGTGTCTTTGTTATTTATATGATATTTTGTGTCCTCAGAGACGTATGATGGACACATAAAAAGACTGAGGGCCGTTCTTACGTGTCTCCAACAAGTCGGACTGAAAATTAATCCAAGAAAGTGTCTCTTTGGAGCAAAAGAAATCAAAATACTTGGACACCTTGTGTCAAACGAAGGTGTGCGACCAGACCCAACGGAATTTCCTATTCCTAAAAGTAGTAGAGGTTTCAGAAGCTTCCTCGGATTTTGTTTTGATTACCGTCCTTTTATGAAAGACTTTTGTATCAAAGACAGGCCACTCCAAGAGTTGTTAAAAGCCGATGCTAAATTTATCTGAGGTGGTGCTCAACAAGATTCTTTCGGTGTGCTGCGAAAATCTCTGACGAGCCTATACGTGGTCTGTATGATGAGAGAGCGCCTGCAGAACTACACACAGATGCCAGTGGGTATGGAATCGGTACTGTTCCGGTGTAAATTTCGGATGAAAAAGAGAAGGTTACAGTCTATGCTTCTAGGACACTTAGAAAAGCCGAGAGAAACTACTCAACGACAGAAAGAGAATGTCTTACTGTGATCTGGGCCATGAGCAAATTTCGACAGTATCTGTATGGAAGGTCATTTACAGTTGTTACAGACCATCATTCACTTTGTTGGGTGACAGATCTTAAGGATCCAACAGGACGACTCGCCAGGTGGGCACTACGTCTTCAAGAGTAACACCATAGTGTGCACAAGTGGAAGAAAACACCAAGATACCGACTGTCTCTCAAGAAATCCTGTGCAAGGTCATCAAGACTTTGATGAGGATAGTGACTGTCTCCCTGCACTCCAGGATCTCTCTGATGAGCAGAAGAAGGACGCCAAGATATTTCAAATTATGCTTGCCTTAAATCGGTCAGAGGATGTGAAAGGACAATCTAAGGTAGTTAATGGATTACTTTGCAAGAAAATCTTTGATCCGTTTGGAAGAAGGTGACTACGAGTGATTCCTAAACATTTGCGCTTAGATTTTCAACAGAAATTTCACGACACACCTGAGTCTGGACATTTAGGATTTATTATGACATACGATAGGATACGCAAGAGATTTTTGTGGCCAGGTTTCTGTACGATTATGTGTCGCACTGTCGAGAGTGCCAGAGCAGAAAATCAGTTCCTCAGGAACCACCCGTCCGACTCATACCAATTACAGCAGCCGAAACGCCTCTCCAGCGTGTTGGGATTATCCTCCTCGGACGATTTCCAACTTCTGCTAGTGGCAATAGATAGATTATTGTTTGCACCGATTATTTGACACGCTAAGCCATTACAAAATCCGTGAAAACAGCCGAAGCATTCGAGGTAGCCAAATTCATCGTAGAAGACATCGTCTTAAAACACGTTGCACCAAGGTCGTTAATTACGGACCAGGGAAAGTTTTTCAATCGAATCTTGTGACAGAGACAAACCGTCTGTGCAGCATTACTCATCACATGACGGCTGCCTACCATCCGCAAACTAACGGGCTTACTAAACGCCTTAATAAGACCTTAGTCGATATGCTATCAATGTTCGTCAATGTTGAGCAGAGTACCTTATAAGGTTGTAAGGCAGTTGTCTGATGTTACATATTAAGTCGAAGATTTCGACCCCGACACAAGACGACGAAACATCGGAGATACAATCCACGTCCTTAGCATGAAGCCCTATAAGGATCCTGCAACCCAGGGTAAATCCGAAGCTCCAGCGACAGGCAACAACCGGAAAGGTGACGAAGAGCGTAGCGGCAAGGGAACTTCTAAGAAGATCACCGCCAGGGCGAACATCAGTCATCGGGAGTCGGAGTACGAAGGAGCGATGACTCGTTCCCGAACCAGGACATAACACTGAGACGTTGTTCTTTTAACGAGGGAGCAATATCGCAGAAGAAGCTGAGCAGCGCAGTCACTGTAAGATGGTGGTTATGATAGTAGATTGTTGCATGGAGGATCCTGAGTTCAAAACTGAACTGTAAAATTTTAATTTCTGTATTCGGTTCGAGTACATTCTAGAAGTATCCACAAATGTCAAGAATCATTGTACTGGAATGTTCTGCAACTGTATAAATACCGTATGTGTTCTGGCCGGAGGCATTTCGTTCCGCGCTCATGCGTGTGCAAGTGCTGAATAAACCTTCGTTAAGTGAAGTTAGTGTTCGTCATTTATCTGATTACACCTTCTTCTAAGTGACAATATAGTGGGAATTAGTAACGTTCGATGCTAGCAGGAACATGACTTCCAGTGAGGTGACTGCACGGTTATAAATACAAAATCAAACTGGGGTAATACAGGAATAGGTTTAGTAATGAGTAAGACAATAGGAATGTGGGCAGCCACTATGAAGAGCATAGTACCCAAGACAGATATAAGGCTAAGAGCCACCACAGTAGAACAGTTTTATATGCCAACTAGCTCTGCAGATGATGAAGGGACTGAAGAAAACTATGATGAGATAAAAGAAATTATTCAGATTGTTAAATAGACGAAGAATTAATTATGATGTTCCACTGGGATGCGATAGTATGAAACGGCAGAGAAGGAAAAAGTGTGGGTGAATATGGGCTGAGGAAAAGAATGGAAGTGGAAGGCGCCTCGTATAATTTTGCACACAGTATAATTTAATCATAGCTAGCACTTGGGTTAAGAATGATAAAAGAAGGCTGCGTACCTGGGAGAGACCTGGAGATACCGACAGGTTTTCGATTGGTTATGTAATGGTAAGACACATTTGGGACCAGATTTTAAATTGTAAGGAATTTCCATGGGCAGATGTGGACTCTGACAACAATTTATTCGTTATTAACTGTATTTTAAGATTGAATAAGTTGCAAAAAGTTAGGAAATTAAGGAAATGGGACCTGGATACATTGAAAGAACCTGGGGTTTTTGAGAGTTTCAGATGAAGCATTAGGCTACTATTGACTATAACAGGGGAAAGGAATACAGTGGAAGACAAATGGCTAGCCTTGTGAGATGAAGTGGAGAAGGCAGCAGATGATCAAATAGGTAGAGAGACAAGGCGTAATATAAATCCTTCGATAACACAGGAGATATTGAATTTAGTGGATGAAAGGAGAAAATATAAAAATTCAGCAAAAGGAAGCAGGTGAAAGAGAATACAAACGTCTAAAAATAATGTGAAGTCTAAAAATAAGACTGGCAAAGAGTGCAAAGTGGATAAGTAAGAGTGGCTAGAGGACAAATGTAATGATATAGAAGCATAAGAAGCATATTTCACTAGCGAAAAGATAGATGCCTCCTACAGGAGGATTATAGAGGCCTCTGAAGAAAAGAGAAGCAGATGTATGAATATCAAGAGCTGAAATGGAAAAGCAATCATGAGCAGAGAAGGTGATGGTAAGAGATGGAAAAAGTATATAGAGTGTCTATGTAAGGGAGAGGAACCTGAAGACAATACTATAGAAAGAACATTGGACGTACATGAAGATGACATGAAAGATATGATACTGAGAGAAAAATTTGACCTAACACTAAAAGACCTAAGTCGAAACGAATTTCCGGTAGTAGACAACAGAAGTTATGACAGCCTTGGGAGAGCCGGACATGACAAACCTCTTCCATCCGGTGTGTAAGATGTATGGGACAGGTGAAATATCCCCAGAATTCAAAAAGAATGTATTAATTCCAATTTAAATGAAAGCGGTTGCTGACAGGCGTCAGTATTACCGAACTATCTGTTTAACAAGTCATGGTTGCAAAACTGAGACTGCGACTTACCTTATAAAATAGGTTACGGAAAGGCAAATCTATGATCATAGCATCTGTAGACTGGGAGATAGCTTTTGACGTTGTTGACTGGAACACTCTCTTTGAAATTCAGAAGGAATTGAGTTTAAAATAGTTTGAGTGAAAAGCTATTTAAAACTTGTATGGTAATCAGACAGCAGTTTCAAGCGTCGAGGTGCCTGAAAGAGCAGCAGTGATTGAGAAGGGAGTGAGGCAGGTTTGTAGACTATCGCCAATGTTATTCATTCTGTAGGCTGAGCAAGCAGCAAAGGATACAAAAAAAAATCTGGAGTATGAATTAAAGGTCAGAGAGAAGAAATAGAAATTTTGAGGTTTGAAGATGACAGCGACTTGGAAAAGCAGTTGAACGGAATGATCAGTGTCTTGAAAGCAGGATATAGGAAGAACGTCAACTAAAGCAACAACAAAAAATGAGGTAATGGAATGTAGTTCAAATTAAATCATGTGATTCTGAGAGAATAAGAGTAAGAAACGAAACATTTAAAGCAGCAGACGAGTTTTGTTATTTGGGCACAGAATAATTCATGACGTCTGAAGTAGGGAGGATATAAACTGCAACCCCTAGCAATGTCAAGAAAAGTGTTTCTGAAGAAAGGAAACTGGTTAACATCTAATATAGGTTTAAGTGTTAGGAAGTCTATTTTTGAGTGTATCTGTGTGGAAGTGAAACATAGATAATCAACAGTTTAGAGAATAAAAGAACAGAGGCTTTTGTAATGTGGTGCTAGAGCAGAATGCTGGAGATTAGGTGGGCAGATCACGTGAATAATGAGGAGGTAGTGAAGAGATTTGAGGAGAAATGAAACTTTTGTTTCAACCTAACTAGAAGAAAGGATCGGCTGATAGGACGCATTCTGAGAGATGAAGTGACCATCATTAGGAATTGGAGGGAAGTGAGAGGGCTAAAAATTTTAGAGAGAGACCAAGAGATGAATACAGTAAGCAATTCAGAAGAACGTAAGTTGCAGTAGTTATTCGGAGATGAACAGACATGCGTAGGGTAGAGTAGAATGGAGAGCTGCATCAAACCAGTCTTCGGGATGAAGACCGTAACAACATCGTCTCGACGTCAACTGTGTGACGCGGGGAGCCCTGTAAAAAAATAAAAAACAAAACATCAAAAGCTACACTGCTGACAAGGCATGAAGCAACGATGTCCAAAAGTTTCGTTTGTATGAGTTTTTGGAAACGTAAGATTCTATTGTGCGTGCACTCTACAAATAACTAGATCAGGTTCGAAGTACTGAGCGGAAAGAAAGCGCCGTAACCCAAATTGACTCATGGTGGCCTAAGGGGAAAATTTGAAGGACAAAGTTTCAGTGTCTCATGACGTTTTCGAGTTGACCTTATGAATTATGTTTCCTCCCGTGCACAATCCCGAAGCTTGTGTGGCACGCTAGACTACATGGCTTGTTAAGTGGTGACCACGCCAACACAGGGAGGCGCGATACACGAAGGAGATTTCGTGCCTTGTACCTGTCTCGCTGATTAAACAGTATGCGCAGCCAGGGCGTTAATATCGATGACAGGGCTGAGCAGGCGAGGAGGCGGGAGAATGCTCTCGGACGAGGCAGGGGTTTGGGGCACCGGCGGCGCCGCCTTTTGTCGCCGGGCGCCGCGACGCCGGCGCCAGGCGGGCTCATAAATCCGTCGCGGCGTCATAATCAAGTTGCGCGTTACGTCACCAGGTGACATAGTGCCGCGAGAAATACGGGCCGCATAAACACGGCTTGCTTGGCTTCTGGCCCCGGCTCGGGTGCGGCGCTTGTTAGTCGCCACCGAGTCAGGGACAGAGGAGGCCGTATTCGGCTCTCCATAGCTGGCATCTAGCATTATCTGGTATACAAGTCATAAAAACATTAAAAATCGATATGATCCTTCCGTACCAGAACTGGAGTGATAGGAATGCCCTCATGTGCTGAGGTGACTAAAGTCATGGGACAGTGATATACACACACACTGATGGAGGTAGTATCACTACTCGAGATGTAAAAGTGTAGTGGATTGGCAGAGCTGTGAATCGTGTGAAACGTTTTCCGACGTCAGAGTGGCCGCAATGACTTTGAATGCGAAATGGTTGTTGGAGCACGGGATATTCCATTTCGGAAATAGCTACGGAATTCAATATCCCGAGATCCACAGTGTCAAGTGTGTGCTGAGAATAGTAAATTTCAGGCATTACCTATCACCACGGACAATACAGTGGCCGACGGCCTTCACTTAACGACTGAGAGCAGCGACGTTTGCATAGTTGTCAGTGCCAACAGACAAGCCACCTTGCACGAAATAACCGCACAAAGCACTGAGCACTGTGGGATGTACAACGGACGTGTCCGTTAAGACACAGCGGCGAAATTTGGTGTTAATGGGCTGTGGCAGCAGACGATCGACGCGAGTGTCGTTGCTAACAGCACGGCATCGCCTGCAGCACCCCTCCTGGGCTCATGACCATGTCGGTTGGACCCTAGACGACTGGAACACCGTGGCTTGGTCAGATGAGTCCCGATTTCAGTTGGTAAGAGCTGATGGTAGTATTCGAGCGTGGCGCAGACCCCGGGGAGCCATGCACCCAAGTTATTAACAAGGCACTGTGCAAGAATAATATACAGAAGAATGGAAAAGAAAATTGAGAGTGCGTTAGGTGACGATCAGTTTGGCCTTAGGAAAAGTAAAGGGACGAGAGAGGCAATTGTGACGTTACGGCTAATAATGGAAGCAAGGCTAAAGAAAAATCAAGACACTTTCATAGGATTTGTAGACCTGGAAAAAGCGTTCGACAGTATAAAATGGTGCAAGCTGTTCGAGATTCTGAAAAAAGTAGGGGTAAGCTATAGGGAGAGACGGGTCATATACAATATGTACAACAACCAAGAGGGAATAATAAGAGTGGACGATCAAGAACGAAGTGCTCTATTAAGAAGGGTGTAAGACAAGGCTGTAGCCTTTCGCCCCTACTCTTCAATCTGTACATCGAGGAAGCAATGATGGAAATAAAAGAAAGGTTCAGGAGTGAAATTAAAATAGAAGGTGAAAGGATATCAATGATACGATTCGCTGATGACATTGCTATCCTGAGTGAAAGTGAAGAAGAATTAAATAATCTGCTGAACGGAATGAACAGTCTAATGAGTACACAGTATGGTTTGAGAGTAAATCGGAGAAAGACGAAGGTAATGAGAAGTAGTAGAAAAACAGGCATTTCTGGCCAACAGAAGTCTACTAATATCAAATACCGGCCTTAATTTGAGGAATAAATTTCTGAGGATGTACGTCTGGAGTACAGCATTGTATGGTAGTGAAACATGGACTGTGGGAAAACCGGAACAGAAGAGAATCGAAGCGTCTGAGATGTGGTGCTATAAACGAATGTTGAAAATTAGGTGGACTGATAAGGTAAGGAATGAGGAGGTTCTACGCAGAATCAGAGAGGAAAGGAATATGTGGAAAACACTGATAAGGAGAAGGGACAGGATGATAGGACATCTGCTAAGACACGAGGGAATGACTTCCATGGTACTAGAGGGAGCTGTAGAGGGCAAAAACTGTAGAGGAAGACAGAGATCGGAATACGTCAAGCAAATAATTGAGGACGTAGGTTGCAAGTGCTACTCTGAGATGAAGAGGTTAGCACAGGAAAGGAATTCGTGGCGGGCCGCATCAAACCAGTCAGTAGACTGATGACCAAAAAAAAGTGCAAGTTAGCGGTGGCTCCATATTGATTTGGGTTGTGTTTACATGAAATATACTGGGTCCTCCAGTCCAACTGAACTATTTATTTATTTATTTCTCAAGTAAGTACCTGCAGCCTGTTGTTATACAGCAGTTCGTACATTTTGTGATTTTACATGATATGTCACACAAATTCACTTCAATTAGCTCCATTTCATTGAGAATATTAGAAATGGATACAACGAAAAGTAAGAAAATAAAGAAATGCAAAAAAAGTACAAATGTATGTATTCATTTTGGTTTAAGTTTGTTATTAACGTAGGCAATCATATTAAATAAGATACTTTATGGGTTACGGATGTATTTTGAAATGAAATTAAAAATGCATTAGTGGAAGAAATATGAGATGGCAGCTATGACGTAACAGTTCTTCCCTTTGTATCTTCTACGTGTTTGGTGTACATGTGTTATACATAGTGTTCTGACTGTGGTAATACTCAGTTAATAATGTACTCATTATTTAAGTTACAATGTGTTTCTGAACTTAAGGTAACAGTGGAGATTGGGAGTTGATTTAATATATCATAGCCAGCTGCATCAGGTGCAAGGCACGGTATAATTTCGAGCCAGTCACACTTGATGCAGCGAAAGAAGAAGAACTGTCACATCTTCAGACAGTGTTACGTGCTAGGAAATACTATAACAACTAACCATATAGGGAGTTACATTTTCAAATTGATTTGAGCTAGTTATGGAAAACGTTATCTTAATTTTACGATGTTTGTATGAGTGTTCTCGTATTCACTTTCTGTGTGTGATACAGCATCCGAGTCAATGTCCCTGTTTGTATCTGTGTCGTTTACAACTTATTGCTGATTGTCAGGTGTGGAGCATGTTTTAATCCAGCGTATGGTGTCTCCTCATTGTATGCCGCATCTAGTTCCCTAGATACTTCGTCTGCGAAGCTGTCTAGAATTTTCCATTCATCCTGTCTGCGTATTGACTGTCGTATGGCAGATGATCACTATGTGTTTAGATGTGCCTTTTTCACTACAGGCACAAGTGTGAGTCTGTTTCAGGCAAAACTTGTGGAAATGGAAAGGATACGAGCCGTGGCCAGTGAGAAAGTTCCTGTGGGGTTTATGTACTTAAAATACATCTGCTCTCAGATACTGGGGAAGAACGAATGGATCCGTCTTCAAAATTGTTTCAAATGGCTCTGAGCACTTTAGGACTTAATATCTGAGGTCATCAGTACCCTAGAACGTAGAACTACTTAAACTTAAGTAACCTAAGGACATCACACACATCCATGCCCGAGGCAGGATTAGAACCTGCGACCGTAGCGGTCTCGCGGCTCCAAACTGAAGCACCTAGAACCGCTCGGTCACACCGGCCGGCGACCCGTCTTTCTTTATCGGTTGCGTCTCATTCTGTCTGCCATGTATTATTTCTCTTATTTTGACGCGTCTTCCCCTCTTTAGCCAGTAGGCCGCTGTTCTACGTCGTACTGTAATATCTGAAGGGAAAGCTCCCTGCACCACACACACAGTGTCTCAATCGAGCTCGTACCGAAAGCCTCCGAGATTCTGAGTAGAACACTTCTCTGGCCGCACCTCATTTTGGTTTTTGCATGCCTTAGCGTAATGGAGGTGCCCAAGAACTAGCCGCAAAACAAGTTATTGACTCAAAGAGTGCTGTTTAAAATGTTCTCATTACCTGTAAAGGCAGTCTGTATTGTTTAGTGTTCGGTCTTGCAAGTTTGTGTACGTGTTTCGTCGCTTTGTTAATTGTTAGTTGGGCATGTTTGTTAAAGAGTAAATATTCGTCATTTGAACTGATCTTTGAACAGACATTGCAGACATTCAACGGTGAAATTTTGATGGATGTCAATGCACCATGTCACAGGGCCATAATGGCTTCAAGAATATTTTGGGCATTTCGAGCGTAATATAGCCACCCATATCGCCCGACATGAAAACTATCGAACATTTATTGCGGCCGGAGTGGCCGTGCGGTTCTAGGCTCTCCAGTCTGGAACCGAGCGACCGCTACGGTCGCAGGTTCGAATCCTGCCTCGGGCATGGATGTGTGTGATGTCCTTAGGTTAGTTAGGTTTAATTAGTGCTAAGTTCTAGGCGACTGATGACCTCAGAAGTTAAGTCGCATCGTGCTCAGAGCCATTTTTTGAGCATTTATTGGAGCTGATCGAGAGGTGGGTTCGTGCACAAACTCTTGCACCGAAAACACATTCGCAATTACGGACATCTGTAGATGTAGGATGGTTCAGTATTTCTGCAAACCTCCAGCGACTTGTTGAGTCTATACCACATCGAGTTGCTGGACTACGCCGGTCAAAACGAGGCCCGATCCGATTTTAGGGACCATCCTCATTTTTGTCACCTTAGTGTTCAAGACAGTCTCTATTAAATACGTACAGCACCTGCAGGAGTGCTATTGTCAACTGAAGCTTTTATGATTGGAGGCCTGCATGTTTTCCATTTAGTAATGTTACTTAACTGAAGCTGTTATTACAGAAGGCTAGCCTGTTTTGCATCGGGTAATTTTGCTTAACTGTATCTGTTATCGTTAACATCCTATCTGTTTCCTGTTGGGTAATTTTACTTAACTGAGACTGTTATTAAAGAATTTGGTAGTTTTACTTAACTGAAGCTGTTATTATTGAAGGCTTGCCTGTTCCATTTTTAGTGAAAGTAAGAACTGTTTCATAATTTGGGTTAGGGGCCTACCTGTTTTTATTTCTCTATTATTGAAATCTGATATCTTACTCAATGTGTATTGCGAGTAACTGAAATTGTGATTACCAAAGGCCAACCTGTTTCAGAGGTATTATTTCTACACGGTAGTAACAGGACATAACACATAATGGTACATGGGACCTAACCTTTCGACTTACATCCCTTTGCGGTTCTAGGTGCTACAGTCTGGAATCGAGCGACCGCTACGATCGCAAGTTCGAATCCTGCCTCGGGCGTGGATGTGTGTGATGTCCTTAGGTTAGTTAGGTTTAAGTAGTTCTAAGTTCTAGGGGACTGATGACCTCAGAAGTTAAGTCCCATAGTGCTCAGAGCCATTTGAACCATTTTTTACATCCCTTTATCTATGACTGTAAGCTCCAACTCTTTCTCTATCTCAAACAAGCGACGTCAGTCAATCATTATGTTTTAATCAACAGCGTACAGTGGATGGATGGGATGGAAAAGACACCGTCGATGTACTATAATAAGCATCACAGTTGATAGTGCAATCAATTTTACCAGTTTTTCCGTAATTTCAACGCCTACCAGTGACACGATACCTTTCTTCCCAGTTTCTGTATCATCACCAAACCAACCCTCCACTACTTTGCGAGTATCATATACTAGATTGCGAATGTGCAGTACGTCCATTCAGTGTTATTTATCGCACATATATACCAATGCAAACCAGACAGCGAGTTTCGTATTTCCTGCACTTCGATCATAGCGCTTAATTTAAGATTGCGATTGCTCATCTTTCCCTATATTATAATTAAGTTAGAGATTGTAAGATATCCTCGCATTGTCTTTGACAAACCCTCCCTGCAACAGTGTCACCGCTGTAATGTGCAGCTGACCGGAAGTAGACCGTTACATTCCACGTCTCGTGAAGGAGCAGAGCGAGCCAAGTCTGTAACTATTGTTCCACACCAATCTTACTCACAGGACCCATCCAAGAGCACAAAATCTCTCCAGATATGCGCATGTCGAGGAGGTTAGCAACCCTTATCAGTGTGAGTAGACATGAAAATGTTGTGATGATATAACAAACGGTTAAGAAGAAGAAAACGTGTGATTTTAAAGCATGATGGAGCTCCGGACGGACGGAGTTTGAATCATTTTACGTAAATCAATTCTGAAGATTTCTTCTAGTGTCTTGCGTCATCATCAAGAAGGTATTGGTAAGAGAAAACGCAAACATATGCACAGCTAAGGCTACGCATTTCCGCACTTAAAGCACGCTGTACTGTTAGAGCAGTGGGGTTTCTGACCTCTTAGTCGTGCGAAGTGTAACGCTGTTAATATTCCAATGTAAGATATATATTTCCAGTGCGTGGCATACATTCTCCTTGCAGGTTTCTCTGCCATAAACTAAGGTAACAGACTCTAAAATGAAAAAAACTACTACCTTTCACACCAAAGAAAACATCGATTCTGTGTGACACATGCGCAATATGCGCATGCGCATCTAATCAGCCCTGCACAGGATCAAACACGTCATCTATTCTGTAGTAGTATATTGCAGTCCCACAGCTGGTAATACAACGCTCCTTAGCTAAGGATTCATAACGTTTCACCATTCGTCGTCGGTCTGGAACTCTATCATGCCACACGTTTTCTTCATCTTAACCGTCTGTTATATCATCACAACACTTTCATGTCTATCGTACACCGATAATGAGTGCTGACTTCCTCGACATGCACGCATCTGGAGAGATTTTGTGCTCTTGGGTGGGTCCTGTGAGTAAGACTGGTGTTTTTCGACATTTACAGACTCGGCTCGCTCTGCTTCTGCACCAAACGTGGAATGTAGTGGTCTGCTTCTAGCCAGCTGCAGATTAAATCGGTGACAATGTTGCAGGGTGGTTTGGTCTAAGGCAATGCGAGGATACCTTACAAAAAAAAAAAAAAATGGTTCAAATGGCTCTGAACAGTATGGGACTCAACTGCTGTGGTCATCAGTCCCCTGGAACTTAGAACTAATTAAACCTAACTAACCTAAGGACATCACACACATCCATGCCCGAGGCAGGATTCGAACCTGCGACCGCAGCAGCAGCGCGGCTCCGGACTGGAGCGCCTAGAACCGCACGACCACCGCGGCCGGCGGATACCTTACAACCTCTAACTTCAATGTAAGACAGCGAGAATGCTTTGTGATTCTCATCTGCATATGGAAAAATTGGCAATAGTAATCGTAAATTACGCGCTATGATCGAAGTGCTAGAAATATGTGGGTCACTGTCTGCTATACTTCTGTTCAAATATGTTCGAGAATTAACAATGACTGGACGTACTCCACATTCGCAATGTAGTATATAGTACTCGCAAATAAGTGGATGGGTGGTTTGGTGATGATACAGAAACGGTGAAGCATGATGTTGTGTCACTTGTAGGTATTCATATTACATATAAACTGGTAAAACTGCTAAACTAGCTTGCATTATCAACTGTGACGCTTATTAAACTATATTGACGCTGTCTTTTCCATCCCATTCATCCACTCCTGCGCTGTGGATTACCACATAATGATTGATTGACATCTTTTGTTACGAGGGAGAAACAGTCTTGCTGGAGGAACAACAGCTTTCAGGGATTGCTTGTACTGAAGTGGTGATCGCATACATGACTGCAGTATGAGGAATCAATGGACATGGAACACCAAGCCATTAGCTATCCCGTCACTTTGAAAGATAAGTTCAAATGTAGAGATCGTCAATCACCTTCGTACAGCTCTTTGGAAATGCTCCAAAATGCCGGAAAACTCTTCCATTTTCCATATGTTGTGACTGCCTTTTACTTAAAATCATCCTGTGTGTTTGTGTGTTGTGGGAGTAGCAGCATTATTTACACCATGCGATGTCCAGCTTTCAGTCGGAGCCCATTGATTGAAATGTGTTAATATCAGTTTAGAATCTGACACAGACCAGGAAGTCATGGTGGAATAAACAAAATGTATGCCAGTGTCATATACTGGTTGGATGCATTACAGCAGATAAAAAAAATATATAAAACAACAACACAGTGATCCCTCTTGTGACTGGCAGTCTGTGCGATACGATCCTTCTACAGAACGGGCAATGAAACATTTCACTGGTCTGTGAAGGAAACTTCGATCACTTAGTGGATCAGTACCTGTACATTTAAAGGATCATTATGTATATTCGATGCCAGTATGCAGACGGTATTTTTTTTCGATATATGAGGTGTCATTGAAAAGCTTTAAGAATGGATCCGCTACTGCATACTGGTTTGGTGGGCAGGTACATGGAGGGTGGGGAGTGGGCCACTGCCTTGTCCTTGAACGCCCTCTGAGAGGACACTGTGTTTCCTTTATTCAGTTTGTTGTGGCAGCTGGCTGAGTGAGGGTCTGTTAGAGCTTGTTGAAGGATTCTGTCTGCGTGAAGATGGACGTACAAATGGAGCAACTAATTTGTGTGAAATTTCGTTTTTCACAGGGAAATCAGCTTCTGAGACTTATGAAATATTAAAAACAGCTTTCTGAGATAAATGTATGAACCAGTCAAATGTATTTGTCTGGCTGAACCGACTTAAAAAGGGCCACAAATCATTTGAAAATGAACCACGGTCCAGCGTCCTTCCACCTCAACATCGAATGAAAATGTTGTGAAAGTTTGCGACTTAGTGCGCTCTGATCGTAGACTTACAGTCTGGGAGATGGCTGATGAACTTAATTTAGGTTTCTAGGCAGTTAAGTCAATTTTAACTAAAGATCTGACCATGTGTAGAGGGTTCGCAAAATTCATTCCAAAAGTGTCGTCAAGTGACTAGAGGCAATACCGACTGGAAGTGTGCCGAAAACTGATTAATCTGACTAAAAATTACCCAATTTGTTAAATACGGAAATTACAGGGGATGAATCGTTGGTATATGGATATGATCCTGAACTGCAGTCTTCACAGTGGATGACTCCACGTTTACCACAACCGAAAAAAGCATGGAAAAGTAGGTCGAAGGTTAAGAAAATGTTGGTGATTTTTTTCTATTCTACCGGCATTGTGCATCATGAATATACCACTGGAGGACAGACAATTAACCAGGAATCCTGAAAATGTGCCCTTGAGCGTTTGCGTAAAAAGGCGTTAAAGAAAAGGCCTGCATTGTGGAAAGACAGGAGTTGGGTGCTGCAACATGACAATGACCAAATTAAAAATACCTATGGTTCCACAACCACCATATTCCCCTGATTTGGCCCCTGCGGACTTCTACCTGTTTCCTAAACTGAAATATTCACTGAAAGGGAAGCGACTTCACTCGACTGAAGACATCCAGCGCCTTTAACGCACTGCAGGAAAAAAAATTCCAGGAATGTTTCCAAAAGTGGAAACACCATTGGAGTCGGAGTGTTCAGTCAGAACGGGACTATTTTGAAGGAGATGCATCACAGTAGCATGCAAGTACCGCCATTGTACAATTACAAGCCCATTCTTAAAACTTTCCAATCACACCCCGTACATATCAGAAGACAGGGAAACATTGAAATTTTATTGATGTCCCTGTCATATGACGTTGGCAGACGTTTGTATAGTTTTTATCTTTTTTTTCTCTGTTGTAGGATACAAAATAACGATGATAGACAGAATGTTTGGGTGACAGAGGTGAATGTACCGAGAGGGACGCTGATCTCCTTCTGACTGCAGTACCTGTATGTAGTTTGTAAATCCACCGCACTGCACAGCAGCAGCCAAATCCTCAGCCTTCTTCCGGTTCCCGTAGCTGCTTGTACTGTCTTTCTCTACTACTTCCTCGTGTTGCAGGCGAAAGCTTCGTTTGGCGCTGGCCGTACACTGTGTACAAAAGTTGGCTGAGCTATGACAACATATTCCCATTTCCACTGAGACGTCAAAACACGGTCCTGTCACGTTAGCTCACCAGTTCCTACACAGGTTGCAAAAGGTCTAGGACATAGCACTCCCTTACCTCTGTTCACTTCCGACTTAAACTAGAGCAATCACATGGACAAAGCTGCATGCGGAGGACGGGGCAAAGACTGAGGAACAGGTGCAAGATGGGAGGGACTGTATCAAAAGGGACATTAGAGTCTTACTATGGCAGTTACGCAGTTACATTTGGAAGAGAGTGTTGACTCGTTTCAAGATATGATAGTAATATGAATATGATTCACTAGTGGCTATAATCATCAAAAGACATCTCCAACAGATCCATTGCCGGTATGGAATTGAATGGAAAGAGTTGATTGCAAATAGCACACATCATTTCTACAAGAAACCGTAACACTATAGATCTTCTAATCCAGTGCATTGGTCAGAACATTTTGTACGTTTCTTACAAACTCAATGTAGCGTTGCATTTTTTAAAGCGTTTAGTCTAATAGCACACCATCTGCTGTATGTGATCATTCAATCAGCCTCCCTCACCTATGACCAAGTGGATATAATGCAGAAACTGTGACAGGCCAAAGGGATAGAATGTGTCACAAATACTGGAGAAATATCTAGCAGCGGTATGAGGGAGTTGCAAATATTGGCTTCATACCACGTTCCTTAACCGAATCACTTTCTAAATTCACTGAATTTATTACGACCTCGCACCACCGGTCACGTGCACCCGTACTTTCAGTCTGTTAATACATACACCGGCGATCACCATCTATATTTCAATGTCGCAGTATTAGTGTGGAGGTAATGCCATATCTCGTTTTATAAGTATTGTATAGTTTTTAACAAGGATATCGTTAGCGATATCTGTGTACGCCGGTAGAACCAAGACCGCTTTTTATACAGAGTGACAGTCACATAGTCGTTACGATCGTGTTTCTTTTAATAACTGGTCACTTATAAGACGAATACGTCTCTCTTCATAAGACACATAGGTGCCACTCGCAAGAAAAACATATGAGACATGTCCATCCATAGCGGATTTTCGCTCAGTAATGTTTGGTATGACCAGCATTCAGGCACTAGCGATGCTTTATACTTAATAGAGGATGTGTGATAGATTCACTGTGATCAGAGGGCTTATAAAGTATGTGTACTGTAGTCAGTGTCCCGACATGTGAAAAGAAAATTACTATGTCCTGCAGTAGCGGTAAGGCGAATGAATGGTTTTCTTTATGTAGAAAATTTTGTCCTGTCTTAAGAATGCTACAGATTTCCATATTTACAGAGTCTCTGTGTCAGACGGGACTCTTTGCGATACTTCACTCATTGTCCAATGCCATTAGATTGAGGCTGGAATAGTAATACTTGTCATTACAGTGGTAAAATATAAGTGGCTGTTTTCCGAGGACGATTCTGCCTGGGGTGTGAGGCACGTGGTGGCGGTGGCCTGTGGTCGGAACGATTGACGATTCCAGCTTACAGATGAGCCGTCCGAACTAGACGAGCTCTAGTACTGGAATGCAGCTGACGTCTAGGCTGGTGAAAAGCGAAGTGATGCTCAATATGTGTTGGGCAACCTCTGTGATCGCGTGTGTTCTCCATGGAAACATGACAAGATTCAATATGGTCGTGTGTTTGTGCTGGACAGTTATGCCTTCCCATGTAAACTGTGTGATTGACTGGTTCTACATAGTACCTGTCTTTATTTGGTTAAGAGAACATCGTTTGTGAAGTGTGTTATGTGCATCTAGATGAAAGACAGATGGAAAAGGCGTTTGGTGGTTCTCCAGATATGAGAAACACCTAGTGAAGAAGAAGGACGATTTGGAATCTGTTGTACCATTGATAACGGTTCAGGTAAGGAGAAATGAGTGGAATTACCAGTTTCCCCTATTTTTTCGAGTTTTCGCGCAAAGATCTTCACAGACGAGATAATTTTTTAGTTACGCACTGGTTTGCAGCACGTTCCACCATGCTGTATACAGCTAAAATTTCGATTTTCTAGAGATATAATTTCCAGACTTTACCTTCGGAAGCGATCGGTAGCTTACTTTTATGTGCTTGATAGCGAGAACCATCGTATAAATGGTATGATATTCTGCCAAACCGTGTGAAGTATGCATATCTTCTTGTAATCCCAGAAGCGAGAGATGGCTGTAGAAAGCATGGCAGCATGCAAGCAAGCAACATGGGAACAGAAACAGCAATGCGTTTATATCAAGATGAAGCGCACATCCTTTGTACACCAGTTCGGAGAGTGACCGCAGTCCACAGAGGGCGCTATGATCACTCGTCAGCCAAGGGTGTGCGGGGGTAGTTGACTCGTAATCTTTGGCCGCAGTGGATGACTGACCGACCTTGCAGGTAATACCTAGTGCTCGAGGACTATATACAGTGCATGTGCTTATGTGTTTTTGGGATCTGTCTGTCTTCGTGGTATATGTACGAGTGTTTGGTGGTCGATACCCATATGCAGAATACGGATATGGTGATTTTGTGTGGTGCAGGATACGAATTGTTTTTACTAGATCGATATGGTATGTTATGATATAGCCCAGTTGATCGGTTTCCCGCTGAAATATTCAAGCTTTCCTCGGAAGTAGCAGAACAGTTTATAAGTAGGCTGTTTAGGTTTTTTTATTGGTAACACCACGTTGCGCTCTGTATGAAAATCACTGGCTGTGCTGTGTAGGATCTGTGGCTGGTTTGCATTGTTGTTTGCTATTGTAGTGTTGGCCAGCTGGGTGTTAACAGTGCGTAGCGTTGCGCAGTTGGAGGTGAGCCGCCAGCAGTGGTGGATGTGGGGAGAGAAATAGCGGAATTTTGAGAGCGGATGATCTGGACAGAGACAGTAAAATTGTAAGACTGAATGTCATGAACTGCTATATATATTATGACTTTTGAACACTATTAAGGTAAATACATTGTTTGTTCTCTATCAAAATCTTTCATTTGCTAACTATGCCTATCAGTAGTTAGGTAAGTGGTTTGTGAAAGGTATAGGTTATTGTCAGTCAGGGCCACTCTTTTGTAGGGATTATAAAAAGTCAGATTGTGTTGCGCTAAAAATATTGTGTGTCAGTTTAGTGTTGATCAGAATAGGGAAAGAGCGAAATGTCTGAGTACGTTCAGTTCTGCTCAACTGTTTGAAAATCAAATAACGTAGGGGCTTACAAGCACAGTAATTCATTAAATTTTCTAAGGGGACGTTACATTTACCCACCAAACTACTGCTGCTGCTAGTGGTGGTGTGGGAGTATTGTCCACCATTTTCTACAGACGGACAAATTACGAGACTTTCAGTGGCAAAACTGTTTTTACAGATCGAAAAAAAAGAAAAAACTTACAGCACTCTCATTGCACTGACAGTTAAACCCTGCAAAAGTGGTCTACGGATCACGAAATACAGAAACTGTCGCCAAAGTTACTTCCTCAGATTAACTGCTCTGCTACTGTCGAGGAAAGTTTGAATATTTCAGCGGGAAACCGATCAACTGGGCTATATCATGATATAGCCCCAGTTGATCGGTTTCAGCGGTTTCAGCGGGCATGTTGAGGTGACCCATGGAGCTTTCACAAGTGTGCACCGATCTTATTAGAGTCCGCGTTCGAATGTGGCGGTATACATCACAATACTGAAACAAACTACTGTGAAGCGATCTTTTTTGAAAGTGTATTCAGAAACATATTGAGATGGATTTAGTTACTACTGAGGCAACTCCTGCTTATATATATGGGTATTTCCCACAAAAGAGCGAGAAGCGTCTCACGGACGGTTTTACAAGTGTGTCGCGATCATTTTAAAGTCCTTGTTCAAGTGTGGTGGTGCTGGTATTCCTCGGAATACAATGTGTAATTGTTTGAATATTCTCACGTCATCTTTGTCTCTCTCTCCCTCTCTCACACTATCTCTTTCTCTCTCTCTCTTTCTCTCTCACTCACTCTGACCCCCCCTCTCTCTCGGTCTCTCTCTCTCTCTCTCTAGGTCTCTGTCTCTCTCGATGTTTATCTCTCTCTCGGTATCCCTCTCTCTCTGTGTCTCTCTCTGTCTCTCTCGGTCTCTCTCTCTCTCTCTCTCTCTCTCTCTCTCTCTCTCTCTGTCTATGTCTCTTTCTCTCTCCCTCTCTCTCTCCCTCCCTCTCTCTCTATCTCTCTCTCTCTCTCTCTCTCTCTCTCTCTCTCGGTGCTCCCCCCCCTCTCTCTCTCTCTCGGTCTCTCTCTCTCTCTGCCCCCCTCTCTCTGTCTCTCGGTCTCTCTCCTTTCTCTCGGTGTCTCTCTCTCTCTCTCTCTCTCTCTCTCTCTCTCTCTGTGTGTGTGTGTGTGTGTGTGTGTGTGTGTGTGTGTGTGTGCGCGCGCTACAGGCTGGAACCGAGCGCCCGCCACGGTCGCAGGTTCGAATGCTGCCTCGGGCATGGATGTGTGTGATGTCCTTAGGTTAGTTAGGTTTAATTAGTTCTTAGTTCTAGGCGACTGATGATCTCAGAAGTTAAGTCGCATAGTGCTCAGAGCCATTGAACCAACCCTCTCTCTCTCGGTCTCTCTCTCTCTCTCTCTCTATCTCTTTCTCTCTCTCTTTCGGTGTCTCTCTGCCCCCCTCTCTCTCAGTCTCTCTCTCTCTCTATCTCTCTCCCTGTTCTTCTCTCTCTCTCTCTCTCTCTCTCGGTTCTCCCTCCCCCTCTCTCCCTCCCTTGGTGTCTCTCTCTCTTTCTGTCTCTCTCTCTATCTCTTTTTCTCGGTCTCCCTGGTTCTGTCTATTTGTGTAGTGGTACATCTAGTCCCTATGTCATCTTTACTTTGCTTATACAACTTATGTAATCATTCACAAAGCTGTTTGTGATCAGTGAAAAGGGATATCCATGAGCTAGGGATGAGACGATGGAAAGCTGTAGGTATTTCCTATGCTACATGAAGTATAAGATAGCTCCTGTGGCTACCACATGGCGTGCCATGAGCCTGGCGCGGGCCTCTCTTCCTGCGCTGCCCGCGACCAGAGTGTACATCTTGCCACTTGCCCTGCAGAAGACTTACTGGACTTGTATCGAATCATCTACAATTGCAGCACACACATTCATCACCATGAGTTGCAAAGTGTAACTTAGCTCCATCCTGCTGCACAGTCACTATTTGATGAAGTGTATTTGTGTTCGCCAAATAGCATTGCTATTTATATAGTCCCCGGATGCAGGATTACAGCGTGGACATCTCATACATCGAACACACTAAACAATTTAATCTGTCCCCACAGACCAGCAGCTAAACACTGAGTCCTTTTCCCTCCATTTTTTCCTCCAATCTCCATCTAGGATTATGTCATGGGAGGGTAGAGGGGGACAGCCGAAATCACCCTCTGGTGGCGGTGTTGTGAAGTAGGTCAGTTATACACTCTGGACCTCATGGTCAACACAGAGTCGTTTTTCCAGCAATTTCCAGATGGGGGAGGGGAGCAATGCACACAAAACATAGACTTACATCAATCCTATCTGGCAGCCCAGCACAGACTGAGTCCTTTACCCGCTAATTTCCTGATGGCGCGGTGGAAGATTCATTAGATTTTCTCTGCAGTTCTAATGTCGCTCCCTATCGCACCTAGAAAAAAAATAGCCCTTGTGCAGTTGTTAAATATCACATTTCCTTGAAATGTTCGAGTCTCGGTCGGGCACACAGTTTTAATCTGCCAGGAAGTTTCATATCAGCGCACACTCCGCTGCAGAGTGAAAATCTCATTCTGGAAACATCCCCCAGGCTGTGGCTAAGCCATGTCTCCGCAATATCCTTTCTTTCAGGAGTGCTAGTTCTGCAAGGTTCGCAGGAGAGCTTCTGTAAAGTTTGGAAGGTAGGAGACGAGGTACTGGCAGAAGTAAAGCTGTGAGTACGGGGCGTGAGTCGTGCTTCGGTAGCTCAGTTGGTAGAGCACTTGCCCGCGAAAGGCAAAGGTCCCGAGTTCGAGTCTCTTTCGGGCACACAGTTTTAATCTGCCAGGAAGTTTCATATCAGCGCACACTCCGCTGCAGAGTGAAAATCTCATTCTGGATCACATTTCCTTGCAAAAACAATCTTTGTAGAGCTATAATTTCTCGCCGATTTTGTGTGCACTATTTATTTAGCAAATTGTTGTCTGAGGATGGACCAAAAAGCAAATTGCCGGCTCAAGACGATCTTTAAAATAAAAATCATTATAGAGCATCAACACAGTGTATTTCTGGTCTTAATATCTATATATTCGTCCAAGTACCGACAGAATATTCCATAAATGTGAAATAAGACAATTGGAATACATATAATAATACAAATGATAATGTCACCCTTGGCAGGGAAAGGTCGTAACTTCTTATGGGCTTTCACATATGATTAGTGTAGGGCAAACACATACGTATACCACTACTATTACGCAGTCTGTAATAACACGAACACAGGAAAAAGATGAAGTGGAAGCATTATTAAGACTTACGTCTTTCAAAAATTTTTAAAATAACGCTGCAGTCGTAAGGAAAAAACCAATATGACAAATAATTATACGAAATGAAATGACAGTTTGTCATTTCTTGATCTTGCTGGAGTCAAAAAGAGATCAAATAACATAAAAATAAATCTGCGCTTGTTAGATTCGTTAAAATGAGACTTGTAGTAGATGAAATGCACTGAGTCAAGCTTGTGTTGGGAAGACGTAACGAAGGTTAACACATGTGTCTGGCGACGATACAATGGCAGCAAAACGGTTTCACGTTACAAACTAAGTCGCTGTCCATAACTTATTCACCGTAATGACTATCACCTCAATAAACTCATCAGCACTAGTTAGCAGGTCGTGGACAACGTACTGTTTATTCCACAAATCTCTGCTCTCGCTGTGGAGGATGTGGAGGACAAATTATTTGATATTTAATTCGAAACTTTTTATTCTATATACAAAACTTCTCGACGAAACAGCGTTCAGTTTTGTTTCCCAGAGAAGAAAAGTTATTAATATTCTATGTGATACTAAATGATAGCTTACAAATGAACATACTCTTGTGTGCAACACTTTGCACCCTCTCAGATTACAGACTGACCTCGATAACAATTGTGTTCATGCCCTACAGAAGAATGTGACAGCAAAAAAATGCTACTTGCATGTTTACTTGTGATTTGCCCAACAGACGATTAGTTTTCAGAATATTCGTTCTACTGATTTTGACAACTGTGTCTGTCTAAAATCCAAAACAGACAATATTAATAGAGAAAGTAAACAAGATTGAATTAGGAGTAGTAAGTTTCGTCACTGGTTCGTTTAGTGAGCACGAGAGCATTATTGTGATTCCCATCAAGCTCCACTCGCAGATACTACAACGGTTGCGATTCATTTACATGTTTCCTGTTAACATTCCGAGTGATAATGTTCGGAAAAGAGTTAGGCTACATAGTTTTTCCCTCCACATACATTTCTCGAAATGACGGTGAAGGGAAAAGTTAGAAACATAAGATCTTATACGGATGTTTTACTTTCCGTATGACATTCACAAATGAAAGAGGAAAGATGGGGAAATGGTGGTGGTACTGGATGTACCCTCCATCATATACCATTAAGTTGTTTTCCAAGAGTACAAGATATAGATCTAGATGTACGAAGAGACGTAAATAATGCTATGTCAGTTAGAGCCATGCTTATCCAGAAACCTAAGTCCGATGGGATATCTGCCGTGACATAACTGACTAATATATTTTATTTATAAGGAAGAATGAAGGAAGGAAGGTTGGGTTTAACACCCCGTCGACACTGAGGTTATTAGAGACGGAGAACAAGCTCGGATTGTATCAAGGATGGGGAAGGAAATCGACCGTGTCAAAGTAACCATCCCGGCATTTGCCTGGAGCGATGGAAATCAAGGAAACCCTAAATCTTGATGGCCAGAAGAGAGCTTAGACCGTCGTCTTCCCGAATGCGAGTCCAGTGTCCTAACCACTGAGTCATCTCGTTCTGTATATTTGTAAGTCGTTTCGATTACCACCATCATTAGCCCACAGCTTAGGATTCATAAAGTTACGGTGAGTGTCACTATCAATAAACCCTATACGTAAGCGGTGCGCCCAGCTTAGGTCTAGATTTTAATAGTCAGTGCAAATGAACGTTGTTTAACGAGTTTTAGGTCTGATGAAGATAGTAAGCGAAATTACGTTATAATAAAGGAACATATTAAGTGATCTACGCAGCGTTGTTCACAAAATGTCCACAAAGATTGCGAATTGGATCAGGAAATTTATTTCCTGCGATGTCACCGCCAGACACCACACTTGCTAGGTGGTAGCCTTTAAATCGGCCGCGGTCCGTTAGTATACGTCGGACCCGCGTGTCGCCACTATCAGTGATTGCAGACCGAGCGCCGCCACACGGCAGGTCTAGTCTAGAGAGACCCCCTAGCACTCGCTCAGTTGTACAGCCGACTTTGCTAGCGATGGCTCACTGTCTACATACGCTCTCATTTGCAGAGACGACAGTTTAGCATAGCCTTCGGCTACGTCGTTTGCTACGACCTAGCAAGGCGCCATATTCAGTTACTATGAATGTATTCTGAACAGATAATATTGTGAATCATGTGCCGTCAAGAGCGACGTTCATCATTAATGGATTAAAGTTAAGTATCAAACTAGCTACGTCCGCTTTCTGAATTCTAATTTCTTGTCATGTTCCAGACCTCACGTCAGTATAGTCCTTCCTTCCTCACCCCAGCCTGTGTCAGCTAAAACGCGTGCATTTCGGCCTCCACTAGTAACACGGTGTTGGCTCTTCTGCCAACCAAACATTTCCTTTATTAATAAGAGCAGTACATGATGCTCATTCGCTAACGCAACCGTTTTGGCGGAGAGCGGCTGGATGGCGAAACACGTGCTGTGTCCGCGTCGCTGGTGACAGGAGGTCCGCAGTAAATATCTACATCTACATTTATACTCCGCAAGTCACTCAACGGTGTGTGGCGGAGGGCACTTTACGTGCCACTGTCATTACTTCCTTTTCCTGTTTCAGTCGCATATGGTTCGCGTGAAGGACGACTGCCGGAAAGCCTCCGTGCGCCCTCGAATCTCTCTAATTTTACATTTGTGATCTCCTCGGGCGGTATAAGTAGGGTGAAGCAATATATTAGATACCTCATCCAGAAGCGCACCCTCTAGAAATTTGGACAGTAAGCTACACCGCGATGGATAGGGCCTCTCTTCCAAAGTCTGCCACTTGGGTTTGCTAAACATCTCTGTAACGCTATCACGCTTACCAAATAACCCTGTGACGAAACGCGCCGATCTTCTTTGGATCTTCTCCGTCTCGCCTTACCAACAATTAATTTTCTATGATCACTCCACTTCAAATCGTTCCGGACGCATACTCCCAGATATTTTACAGAAGTAACTGCAACCAGTGTTTGTTCCGCTATCATATAATCGTAAAATAAAGGATCCTTCTTCCTATGTATTTACAATATATTACATTTGTCTATGTTAACGGTCAGTTGCCACTCCCTGCACCAAGTGCCTATCCGCTGCAGATCTTCCTGCATTTCGCAGCAATTTTCTAATCCTGCAACTTGTCTGTATACTACAGCATCATCCGCGAAAAGCCGCATGGAACTTCCGACACTATCTACTAGGTCATTTATATATATTGTGAAAAGCAATGGTCCCATAACACTCCGCTTTGGCACGACAGAGGTTACTTTAACGTCTGTAGACGTCTCTCCATTGAGAACAACATGCTGTGTTCTGTTTGCTAAAAACTCTTCAATTCAGCCACACAGCAGGTCTGATATTCCGTAGGCTCATACTTTGTTTATCGGGCGACAGTGCGGAACTGTATCGAACGCCTTCCGGAAGTCAAGGAAAATGGCATCTACCTGGGAGCCAGTATCTAATAATTTCTGGGTCTCATGAACAAATAAAGCGAGTTGGGTCTCACACGATCGCTGTTTCCGGAATCCATTTTGATTCCTACGGAGTAGATTCTTTGTTTCCAGAAATGACATGATACGCGAGCAAAAAACATGCTCTAAAATTCTACAACAAATCGATGCCAGAGATATAGGCCTATAGTTTTGCGCATCTGCTCGACGACCCTTCTTGAAAACTGGAACTACCTGTGCTCTTTTCCAATCATTTGGAACCTTCCGTTCCTCTAGAGACTTGCGGTACACGGCTGTTAGAAGGGGGGCAAGTTCTTTAGCGTACTCTATGTAGAATCGAATTGGTATCCCGTCCACAGGACCAGTGGACTTTCCTCTGTTGAGTGATTTCAGTTGCTTTTCTATTCCTTGGACACTTATTCCGATGTCAGCCATTTCCTCGTTCGCGCGAGGATTTAGAGAAGGAACTGCAGTGCTGTCTTCCTCTGTGAAACAGCTTTGGAAAAAGGTGTTTAGTATTTCAGCTTTACGCGTGTCATCTTCTGTTTCAATGCCATCATCATCCCTGAGTCTCTGGATATGCTGTTTCGATCCACTTACCGATTTAACGTAAGCCCAGAACTTACTAGGATTTTTTATCGAGTCGGTACATAGAATTTTACTTTCGAATTCACTGAACGCTTCACGCATAGCCCTCCTTACGCTAACTTTGACATCTTTTAGCTTCTTCTACAGTTTGTGGCATAGGTTATTTCTAACGTACATAACATAAACACCTAAACAGAAAAGTAAATTACTCACGTATATTAAGCAAGGAGATGATGGAACTGCCTGCGTTCGGTTATCAAGAATATCTGACACATGCTTAGGAAAATGCTCCTAACACTCTGCAGTCCCTCTGAGAAATAGCAGCAACTTCTTGGCGAATGTTAGTTTCTATGTGGTTTGCACCCTTTCTATTTTAATGCTACAGAAAGATAAATCTCGCAGTGGATTAAATCAGTAGAATGAGGAGGCCGTATGATGTTAGTGATTATCTTGAAACAAGGCATGAATCACCTATAATGAGAAACTGTGTGTGCATGTCCCTTCGCAAAGTACTGCTGAAAGGTCGCGAAAGCACGCTCTCTCAGATAATTATTCTCTCACTCTTAATAGTGCCCCATACTCATATATTTTGATCATGCAAGGGTGCCTCGTGAATTATGTTAGGTTTTTCAGAACTCCAATAATGCTTATTTTCTGAATTAATGTATCCACTTAGGTGGGACCATGATTTGTCCGGAAAGAAAGTTAGGTGAGGGTCAATTTCTCTGTCATACGCCCTATTCAGAATTTATTCACAGAACTGCAACGCTTTTGCAGGCTCACACAATTATTGTTTTTGCACTGCAGTTATTGTACAGGGCTGTAAATTCAGTAATTCTGTAGCTATTTCAACACAGCGAGAAAAAGAACACACATTTTCTGAGAAAGATGGGTGACTGATTTCCTAAAAGACCTATCCAGAGCATGGCCATTTTGTTTCATAGTTTCGTCTCTGAGTAATATATGAGCTTGTCTATGTGTCAAGAACGCTTTCCATTTCATTACATTTATTTATCAATCTCCAATTAGATACTTGAACGTCAGGAAATTCCTCTTGTAATAATCTTACTGCACGCGCTGATTCTGTACACGCGTGGAATGATGCATGAATTCTCTTTGGCGAGAAGAGTAGTTGTGTTTCGACATTTTACTAGAAACCCTTGCACTCAACACACAGTTTGCATTGCATAACAAACAAGTACTACTTGTGCAAAATTCCTACACAAACACAGGTCTCACAACGGAAAAATATACTCCCCACCAGTGCCATTGCTGGCTGGTTGCCATCGAGGGGGAAAAAATCCCAGACTGGTGATAGCATTGATGACAGCCATTTACTGGACTGTATAGTTTATGTAGTAATATTTCAGAGCTAGATCAGAAATGTAAGGACTATGGTATGAAGATTAGCATCTCCAAAACGAAAGTAATGTCAGTCGGAAAGAAATATAAACGGATTGAGTGCCAAATAGGAGGAACAAAGTTAGAACAGGTGGACGGTTTCAAGTACTTAGGATGCATATTCTCACAGGATGGCAACATAGTGAAAGAACTGGAAGCGAGGTGTAGCAAAGCTAATGCAGTGAGCGCTCAGCTACGATCTACTCTCTTCTGCAAGAAGGAAGTCAGTACCAAGACTAAGTTATCTGTGCACCGTTCAATCTTTCGACCAACTTTGTTGTATGGGAGCGAAAGCTGGGTGGATTCAGGTTACCTTATCAACAAGGTTGAGGTTACGGATATGAAAGTAGCTAGGATGATTGCAGATACTAGTAGATGGGAACAATGGCAGGAGGGTGTCCACAATGAGGAAATCAAAGAAAAACTGGGAATGAACTCTATAGATGTAGCAGTCAGGGCGAACAGGCTTAGATGGTGGGGTCATGTTACACGCATGGGAGAAGCAAGGTTACCCAAGAGACTCATGGATTCAGCAGTAGAGGGTAGGAGGAGTCGGGGCAGACCGAGGAGAAGGTACCTGGATTCGGTTAAAAATAATTTTGAAGTAATAGGTTTAACATCAGAAGAGGCACCAATGTTAGCACTGAACAGGGGATCATGGAGGAACTGTATAAGGGGGGCTATGCTCCAGACTGAACGCTGAAAGGCATAATCAGTCTTAAATGATGATGATGATATAGTTTATGTAAAGTCCAACAATCAACATCGTGGCATAGCCGTCAACAGAGGAAGTAAAACAACTGACACTCCTTCAGAATAGCTCGAAAAAACTACCAATCCATTACACTCCAATAATATGCTGACTAATCAAGATGGTATTATTTTGCTTGCATCATGACATAGGCAACCACTTCAGAGTTTCACTACCGTGGTACATTTGAGAAGATTTCTCAGTGCCATCCTATCACAACTGTGCAGAAGCAAAGACCTAGCGCATTCACAACTACATGGCTTCTAGCCTGGACTGTGTAATATTTCCTGCACAATGATGCGTCCATGCTGATGCACAGAACTAAATGACGCCTTGTCGTTCAGAATTATGCGAGCGGTGAATGCCAGTTCTTGTCAATCACTTTCAGAAACTTACATTGCATGAAAAGAAAATAATTAATAGCTAAACCAAATTGCCTTATTTCTGTTTTCACTTTCCCTGTGCTCTATTTCGCAGATTTCTTGAGAAAATGATAATTAATACTTTCGCTACGACTGTCATGCTCGTCGATGTGTCGTAATGCCGTTCTTAGACGTGTGTGGACTTGCTATGACAACACCCTCATATCGGTAAGCGGTTAACTCGATTAGAAGTGCGTAAGTTTCACTCTACTTTCGATACTCGGCCGATCAATTGACACAAGAATTGTGCACGAATACGTCAAACACATTGAATGGTATCGCTCTACAACTACATCTTCACCTGGCAAATTACTGCGAAGTTCAATTAGTCTAAACTAATCTTGGCGGACCACACGACACCGATACGTTGGGGATTGCCATATAGTCTTATATTCCTCACTTAATGCTGTCTATTGAAACATTTCAAATATGCATTTGCGTGATAGTAGGTTCTATCCCCTAGCGTCATGCTTTTCACCTCAGTGGCTCTACTTCTTGGTTCACACTCGCCTGTGAACTTCTTGCTGCCCTTCAAACCTTTACACCTATGGTATACAGACTATGGTATACAGAGTCACTCCTACTTGGTAAGGACGCCAAACGTTGGACCGATTGTCTAGGATGGGTCTCTCTCCTTATGGACTGATTTCAGTTATCTGTCCTGCACGTGACTCGAAGTATGCTACCTAATTAATTTACGACTGATCCTATGTGACAATAAAATTTCATATTTCTTCAAGTTGTTATACTCAGGTATTCGTATCAGTCGATTGTTTCAAATTGTGACTCGTTGATACTATAGCACAGTCGTTTTGTGAAATGTACAGTTTTACATTTCTGTACTTTTAAAGTGAGTTGCCAGTCTGTGCACCTCTTTGAAATCTTATCAAGATTTGATTGAAACAGTATTTAGTATATATGTTTATCATACAGATGCCTACTTCGTTGAACATGACTTCATTCTCTGAGATTAGTATTCATCTGTATCTACATGACAACTCTGCAGTTCACTGTTCAGTGCCTGACACCTGTCAATAAGATACAGCATGAAAGTCGAGGTGTTGGGACATGCCTCAAGTTATTTCTACACCTACCGAGGTCTCTCCATCTGTTTTCACCCTACGAAAAATTTCTCAATCAAAATAGAATTTCTTGTAGCCATCATGATAGCAGTTCCATTAATAATCATTGATATGCTGCTATAAAGGGTGGTCAGAAACAGCCCGGAGAGGTTGTAAGGGTGTTGCAGGGTAGATTTGTTGATAAATAATTGTTAAGAAAAAAAATCCATAGGTAGCGCCGTTTCCGAGTTAATTAGCATTGAATTTCGCCAACCAGGCCGTTGGGTGCGCAGATTCAAGTGGCCCGCCAAGTAAAATCGCTGTCAGTTGCTCTCAGAGCGTAGATGGCAGCGCAGGAGATTCCTCAACCTTTGGCTCGGATCAGATCCTTACTACCGCCCCATGTCCAAATTTTGTATCGCTCCCTTACCCGATTTTAGGAGACCAAGAGAAGAACGGGTCTGCCGACCCCATCACTGAAGAGATGTTTGAATTCACGCTCGAGACTGCCTGGCTGGATAACTTCAATACTAATTAACTCGGAAACGGCGCAATGTATCGAATTCTTTTTATTACCAATGATTTCTGAGCACAGCCTACCTCAATACCCTTACAAACTTTTCAATAAGTTTCTGACCACCTCGTATGCTTTAATTTTCGCGATTTAGGACATGATCTACCTGACTACCTTGATCCACGGGTTTCGCAAAACCGGTATTTCTGGCATCCATTGAGGTTGACGTGCAAGAGGTAATACTGTCAGAGGTATGCCATTATGTCTGAGCTCTGCATATGTTTTAACCACTTTATGTGAGCTAATCTTTGGGATTTACGATATTCAGGTACATATTTATTGTTCTGAGACAAAACGCATCATCCGTGTTAACTTCCTGTAGCAATTACCCGTCGTGTTCTATTCCAACAGAACATTCAGCACTCTCTAATTTGGGCAGTAATTACATATTTCCGCTACATTTAGCGCACATTTAACTTTTCAAATCTGCACAGGGGCGGCCGAAATTTGCGTACGCATTCGTTGCCCACGAGTCACGCGGATTTTACCTTCGCCGTGAAATATAAAATGTTGGGTCGTCCGCGCAGCGCGGAATATAACGAGAAGCGAAGCGCGCTGGAAGGGAAGCCTCTAGCGGAGCGAACTCTAGAGGGCGGAACGCGTGCGTAGGCACGCTCCGCTACACCGCGCCCCGGAAAGTGCGTGCTCGCCGGTGGGTTCGCTTTCGACGGGACTGCAACAGAGTTCCGGAGACTGATGCCGGCGAGGGGTTGCGTCTGTGGGGCGGAGTATTTCCCTGCTGCAGTCAGCGTTAGGATATTCCTGCACTAGAGCACTACAATCTGCGGCAGACAGTCGTAGTTATATAAGAACGGACAAATGCTTTCATAGCACAGGATGTCTAAAAAGTGTACTGTCACTTTCAATGAAAGCAGGAACTTCATTTAAGAACATAGAGACAAGTTTAAAGACCTGAGATACAGAAGAAAAATGTACTTAAAAAGTCATGTTACCAGATTTTCAAATCGTAATCTGGTTATATTATGAGTAAATTCTCTCATAAACAAGGCTGCTGACAAATAAATCATATAAAGCAGAATCAGTATACAACCCAAACTGTGAAGATAATTGTATGGGATTGGGCAAGGCAAAGGAAGAGTCATGGCTGAAGCCTATGAGCATGTTGAAGTGACTGGATCATAAAGTCCATTTCTTTTTGTTTTGTGCAGATTCAGTATCTTAGTAGTGACCAATGTGGATTGCATTCAGTGTGCCAATGCATCTGAAGTCCATATAATTTTCCTCAGTCATGTGCGGATATACTACAATTACTCGGCAACAGAATATCAACAACCGTAGATTATCATAATATCAGTAACGCGATGACCAGCATCATAACTGCTCTTCGTAGTAGAGGTTCTTCTGAGATCCAAACAACATGTATGGCCACTTATGTTGAAGCATGAATACCAGCAATAAATTGCTCCAACATCAGGAACAGAGGTAGGGTACTGGATAATGGAAGGTATGAAAAAGTACAAAGGTAAGGTAGTGGAGCGTATCTATGTCAACCTCGAGTAATCCATCTGATCGGAAACAGTTTAGTATCCTAATGAAATTACGGACTGGATGAAGCAACAATGCTTTGCATTAGAGTGGATAGGCAAAAGTGAAACTGAATTCTGAATAAGACAACATCAACAAGTGTGGCATCAGGCTGCCAATTAGACATAGAATAACCAAACATTACACAGAACATCACTGGTCCATAACATTATACTGTGGCCCTCAGTGGCCTTGTATATGCAATATTGAGACACAATTACTTAAGAAAACCTAACAGTAAAATCAAAAACTGAATGGCTCCAGATGGCCTTGTACTTAGAAAACATGCAAGTTTTAATAACTAAAACAAATGTAGAGAGGCTTCAAATGGCCTTTGTAGATACATAAATACCGATCTTAGTAGCTATAAAATGTTTGGGGCTCCAAATGGCCTAGTTTTAGATGGCATAAACCTCACTTAGAGGCCTATGCCTAATTCATAATGCGAATATGTAACTCGACATGCGGAACCGCGGGACTGCTACGGTCGCAGGTTCGAATCCTGCCTCTGGCATGGGTGTGTGTGATGTCCTTAGGTTAGTTAGGTTTAAGTAGTTCTAAGTTCTAGGGGACTTATGACCTAAGATGTTGAGTCCCATAGTGCTCAGAGCCATTTGAACATTTAACTCGACATGGCTTTTGTAAGAACAAAGTGCATAAATAGCAGTATTATATAAAATTAGGGCTCTATATGGCCCGTATGGGTACATATTAGACAAATACAATCATAGAATCGACGTATGGCATCAGGTGAATAAAGACACAACATTTATAGATTGTGTAGAACCCTCGGAGCTTCATATAACTATCTATTAAATGACCTATATCTCTAACAATGCGCATATCTACAGGGAAGGATAAGGGGATGACTGACAAGGGCAGTGCACTTTATCTGTAAAGAAATTGATTAACAGTCAGTCGTCATTCGTCTTCAATCAAGAACTGCTATGGCCAAAGCAAAGAAAATATGAAATTATAGTATATGCAAGCATAGACCGGAGTACCAAGTGCAGTATAGCTTACTGACTAGATACTTGTAACACGTCACAGTAAATCATGAGACAAAAATATCCAAAGATGTGAATGAATTGTAGAAATAGTGGAACCCGAAAAAGTGTTTATTAACCTGGAAACAAAAAAAGGGCAGTCATGCATGCTAACATAAAAAGGCAGTATCATATTCTGTCTAATAAGAAATGGAGAGAAATTTTTTTTAGGTGCAAAGTTTCGGTAACAGTCTCCCACAAACACCTCAAATCAGGTGGCATAAAGTAAGATAGATTTTCCTAGAAAGGACACAAAATACCTATTTACATCATACTATATCGTTACAGAAGAATCATCAATATGTCAATATAGTCCTCATTACTGGAGTGCAGCTCAGGCCATGAACACTCACTAAACATCAATATTCCACCATTACATTATAGAACTGGTTCTAACAATACTCTTATGCCTAACATAAAATACAAAGAAAAAATATCCTTAATCCTAAATCTTTATAGGCAGTCTGCCTAATTTACTTAGTACACTAATAGGAAAATGGTTATAAGAGCCTGCCATGAAACAGTATGAGAAGTGTCAGGGGTGTTTAGTACTCCATATAAGTTGCTTATATCATGCTTTCTATGTAATACATTTCCTGGACACCTTTACGGGTGGCACATTTCACACATTCATGTGCTTCTATTTATGAGCGTAATGGCTTGTTTGGAAACAATGAGACTTTGGTACATTGGTTCTGCAAAATATAAAAAATGGGCGGGTATATGCAATGCACATGAGTTACAAGGTACAATGACTTCTTTAAATCTACATAGGTGAAAGCAAGTAAATTAGAGACATCATCAAGTACAAGAGATATATAGCAAAATATAGCTCAAGAGTGGGCATAAACGAAATATAGCATTAGAAAATATAAAGAGTTACTCACCTAGCAAAAGAAGTAGTAATAATTCATAAATCAGCAGCGTAGCTTAAATGTCAGCAGTAATAGTTTCTTGCTTAGGGTCCAATAATGGCAAAGTGAAATAGCATAGCATCATAAAAATTAGCACATTTCATGGTGTCAGTAAAGAGAAAGTAGCAGCAGAAGTAAATAAAGGTAAGTTATAGAGGCCATGGTTAGTCGTGTGGTCTAACGCACTGCTTTCCGGGCGGGAGGGCGTGCCGGTCCCCGGGACGAATCCGCACAGCGGATTAGTGTCGAGGTCCGGTGTGCCGCCGGTCTGTGGATGGTTTTTAAAGCGGTTTTCCATCTGCCTCGGCGAATGTGGGCTGTTTCCCCTTATTCGCCTCAGTTACACTATGTCGGCGATTGCTGCACAAACACTTTCTCCACGTACGCGTACACCATAATTATTCTACCACAGAAACGTTGGGGCTACACTCGTCTGGTGTGTGACGAGACGTTCCAGAGGGGTAGAGGGGGGAGGGGTAGGGAGGCGGTGTCCACCGGGGGCCGAACCGCACAATGTGAGGCGGAGGTGAGGTGAGTGGACTGCTGTAGCCTGTTGTGGGGTTGTGAACCACTGAGGGACGAAACCTCTCAGTCGTTTGTAGGTCTCCAGTTCCATACAATACAACACAATATAGAGGTTATATACCAAGGGACACAAATTCTTAGTATGAATGTTTGAATTACCGTCTGCAGTGGTCAGACCACCCAAGGAATGTGATCCGCTGGAGACATGTCAAAATAAATGGTGTCTTTCAGTGTGGTTTTCATGCACATGCGTATGAAAACAGAAAAAAGTGCAAGGCCTGCAAGATACTCCCTACCGGGCACATCGCAACCTAATAAAACGCTGAATAATCGTGGACTCGTGAAAACAGGGTAGGGCCTACCAGTAGTATTTGGGTTGGGTTGTTTGGGGGAGGAGACAAGACAGCGAGGTCACCCGTTTCATCGGATTAGGAATGGACGGGGAGGAGTCGGCCGTGCTCTTTCAAAGGGACCATCCCGGTATTTGCCTGGAGCGGTTTAGGGTGCTAGCCACGGCGCCACCTTGCTCGCTCCAATAGAATTTGTATAATCATGGGAAATGTATCTAAAATTAAAATAAGCATAAGTTGACATTTACTGGTAACGCAAATAACGTCTTCAGCAAGAGAAATACCAAGTATCATATTTCCATATATGGCAGTAGTGTAATGCCTTTATAATGTAACAAATAATTTATGTCGTCAAAATTTATGCATATCAGTAATGTAATTAAAGTAGCTGGTTGCATAGAAATTTCGAAGAATAAATGCCGTAAAACTTTTTTCCGAAATTCTTGCTGCTGAAATAAGTGTGCGTGTAATTTCGTTCATAATCGTAGCCGTATTCTTGACGCAGAAACTTACCTTATTGGAACTTCAGTAGTTTTTCATTATTGCTATACAATGGAAATTAAAATTCCGTACATATCACTCAGGTGTTGCTTAGCTGCTAAAGAAGACGTAAAAAACTTGATAAATTCAATGTATCAGTGTCAAAATCTGGTGTAACGTCGCAGTCCGGGGAACCAAAATCGTATAAAAATTAATTTATGTGATGACACAATCTTCTATGCTGTATGTAGCGCAATGTAATTGATCCAGCTCTGAGTTTGGGTTGACATAATATTTTTAGGTGAATGTAGATGTGCTTGGTTTTGGAAATCGATGTTTTCAAATAAAGAAGCTCGACAGTTTGGTGCTGGTGATAGCGAACCCTGGTTATTTTAGTGTTGACTGATTTGCTGCTGATGACTTGGCGAGTAATTTCATAGGGTTAGTGCACTGCTGTGCAGTGAGATGGGCATTGCGAGTAAAGTGGGCCTCATATATTCGGAGTAGAGTTTTGTGTGGTCGCCGTACCGCTACATTGCTTTGAAGTAAGCTGTGGCGTGACGTTGAGCGACCCGACAGTATTGTTGACCGCGCACTGCTGGTTTCTAGGACGGCATGGCACTTACCTATCGCAGATATCACACTTCGTCTGTCTTTGGCTTCTATGTTTTCAATAGGCTGTATTACCTATTGCCCTTGATCTTGATTAATCTGTGACGTTTGAGAAATCTTAGAGTTATTGGAGCTGTTTGAAGTTTGTGTAGAATAACTGTGCAGGGTCGGTACATCGGAATCTGTGTTGATCTTGTCTATAACGGAATTTATTATGGGTTGTAAGACTATTGAGCGACTGACGGCTTTCCTCTGTGTGTTTACGGATAAAGATTCTGTATCGTTTCTCTAAGGTCTCAGTGTGAACTTTAAGATATGTATCTAACCGAGTGTCTTGTTAATCTATTCATTCATTTGTGAGCTTTTTATAGATTTCACTACATTGATGTCTTAGGGAATTAATGTCATCTCTCAAAGGTTTGGTACTGTCTGCACATTGCCAGTATATAGCTTCAGTTTTATCGGAAAGACGTTTTTCACCGGCCTTAGTGTCTGTATCTACCTGTTTAAAACGGTTATAAGTCGTTTCTGTGTACGATTTAATCTCGTCACGTAAACTGGAAAATTGTTCATTGAACTGAGTGGTGACGGTGTCAATTCGTAGTTCTCGTAACTGAGTATTCTGTTTAATCATCATTTGCATGAGATTTTGAAGCATGGCTTCCATATTCTCTTCAAGTGATGCCTCAGGTATCACTTGTGTCTGTTTTGTGGGGTGGAGACATCGTCTACATCCATGCACGTCTCGTTTGTTGCGCTACCTGCACAGTTACCGTTAATAAAATCAGACGGATTTTTAAGAACAGAGTACTGTTTCCTCTGACATATTGATGGCAATCTGATTGTGTGAAAAGTAGGTAAATCACTGACCTCATTCGGTATACAATGAAGTTTAGAATTGTGCACGTCAGCCATGTGCCGATCAGTGGCGTCCGCAATACTGCAGTCTACCGTCGGATTACTAGTCAAATTGGTGGGTGCAATTATAGCGTGATAGTCACTTATATTTCTCTTGGGGTCATGTATTTTTTCTGACACATTCATTGCATCATGATGAGACTTTACAATTTTCACATTAATACACTTAACCATATACTAACAAAGACTTGGAAAGTAATTCAAATTTTGAATTTCACCCCTAGCTTACAGTGCAGTCCTTTGTATGTTAAGCACAGGCGCATTATGGTGGCGTGGCGATGGCCGTAGTGAACTGGGATAAGATCCAGCACAATCGCTCGCCTCTGCACCTCTTACAATAATACAGCGTTTGATTCGCCTATTGACGTTTGTGAAAAAAAATTTTTTTGAACAAAATTAGGTTTTATGAACAAGTTATGTTGCTACACCCAACCACCTTTAAATAAACTGATTTTACCTAAACTTTGCTTAATATTACACCTACAAAATTAACCATAGAAGGGAATTAGAGTATAAAGCGTGTTTCGCTATTTCGTCCTCCCTCAGATATAAGGTGAGAATGTAGTGGACTTCTTTTTACAACTAATGTACACAGAATAACATAGAAACGAGTAATAAAATTTTCAATCAATACGAAATTAATTTTGTGATTTAGAATGTTCAGTCTTCACCTACAGTGGAAAAACACACAAATATTTTGCTCGTTTGTAGCGTTGTGGTATTCATTCATTTAATCACAACCACAGGCATTGTGGTATTTGTCTATATGAACAACTTTTATCAAAACATTTAAGGCTGAGGGAGGGAAGTCGCTACGGTTGGTGTCCTTTACAGCACTCTATTACAGAAAGGGGAAGGAGAAGAATCACTTACTTCTTGCTCCTTACAGCTTGTAGGCTAACTTTTCATCAAGCCTGCATACTCTGAGAAACAGATAAAGTAGCGTAAGCTTCTGTTCTCACCTTCTATCTAAGGGAGGACAAAACACGTTCTGCACTTTAATTTCCTCCCATAATTTCAGTAATGAACTGAAAAGTCATCAGAAGGAATTTATTTTTTTAAAGAATTTATGGTTTGGAAAAAATTATTTTTGGAAAACTTTTTTATTTTTTTTTTCAAAACTATTATATTCATAAAATCGTTACTTTAATCTAGCTTACTTTTACTAATTACTTCATTATTAAGCTTGAACCATGAACTTCGCATGTTTTTCTGTGAACCAAAGCTATTATGCTCTGAAAGTCGTCATAGGTTTCCTAAATAATCACACATTTCGGTAGTTTTCAATTTGGTTCCATTACCTCAGATGTTGCTTTACTTAGAAGCTCTACAGTATCTTAATATGGATCAATTACCGTACGGCTTAGTATGCAAATGATGTAATCTTTCCACAGCAGGTACTTTGCTTCGTTACACACACACACACACACACACACACACACACACAAAAGCAGTTTTTATGGTAACATACCAATACTCTACAATTTGCATTCCTGAACACATTCGTTTGTGTGCCAAATTATCTGTTCATTGACTATCTCTGTTAAACAAGACGACTGCTACGGTCGCAGGTTCGAATCCTGCCTCGGGCATGGATGTGTGTTATGTCCTTAGGTTAGTTAAGTTTAAGTAGTTCTAAGTTCTAGGGGACTAATGACCACAGAAGTTAAGTCCCGTAGTGCTCAGAGCCATTTGAACCATTTTTTTTTTTTTTTGTTAAACAAGATAATACGTTTCTCAACTATTTTGACGAGTCATGAGTGAGCTGTACACCAATTTTTCAGCATTTTTACCAAATATGGCAGCATACTGACTTCGTTACTCATTATTTATTCCTTTTTTCCTTTGTCCTTATCTTTCACTTTCCTACATATCTCGTCGCTTATTTCTCTCTTCGTTTTGGTCACCCAACTGACCCTGTTATTTATGCAAATTTCCAGTGTGATCTCCACACTTCTTTCACACATATCCGTTAATTAGTATCAGAACGCTTCGGCTTTCCTCCATTGCTGCCGTATTATTTCTCACTCTTACCTACGGAAACCTCACTTCCAACATGAAAATTATTAATTTATGCAAAATTTCTTCGTTCAGCTTTTAGGAGTTTTCAGCTTCAATTACTTCTCTTAACGCAAACTATCTGTATTTTGTAGTTACGAATCCTTTCTGTGGATCTCATTTACTATCTGTTTACTTTAGTCATTATTTTCTATCATTGACGGTCCGTAAGGTACCCACTATTGTTTCAAGATTTAGAATTTACAATTGCAAACTACCTCTTATATCCTAAGTCATCATTCGGGAATAGTCATTTCGGGAAATCATTCTTTCTTACTAGGAAGATGTTAAAAACAAATAGCATAGGTAGAACATGAAAGCATATACTCGTTATTTATTATAGATAAAATAGAAGAAAACAATGAAACTTCAAAAGGGAAATAAAACTTCATACAGTTGGGACCACACAGTACGCCAAAGAGTGAGAGACTCCCTACAGAATCTAGTTACTGTTCATTTTGGAAGGCCTCGGATCTACACTGATTCGTAGACCTAGTTCTGTCTTGCGTTTCGGGTATTCCTATCGGTATTCGTTTTCATGAGGCTTACCTGTCATTCTGAAAGGTCTTTGATAATAATGCATAAAGTACTTTGTTTTCGCTGAAATTTTCTTGGATTTTTCTTTTGTTTTAACTAACGCTAGATCAACAATGTTAAAACTAATAGGGCAAGATTTTGCATCATGCCATCCTTACTGTCTAAGGTTGTTTTACGTACGTTTGCCCTAGCCTGTGATTCGTTTTCACTTATAGAGCTCTGACAGGGAAATCAACCATGTCTGAAAGGATGTTATGAGCTTCATCGTTAAACATTAGTTTACAAGAGGCAAAGCAGCTTGTTTAAGGTTGTTGATGATTTCTTCAAGGTTGAATGCTTCCTGGTGCAATGAGCTCTACACTATCGTTTTGACTCACGCATAACCCTCTTGTTCATACGTCCCTGTGGAAAATACGCCAAGATCCTTACGTGGTGAATTCCGGCCTTTTAAGATATGCTTTAAATTTTTCAGATACGTATTGCTGACCATTATCAGTTAAGGTTGCCATTATTGTCGACGATTTTGGCGTTTACTTCATCTTCGTTCTCATCTGATTTAAACCAGTTAATTTGTTCCTCCCTGTTATCTGTAGCGTTTTCTTTTTCCTTTCTGTTCCATGTTTCTAATGTGTTCAAAATGCAGTCAACTAGGTAATGGGAGTGGTTTAGCACACTACCTGTACTGTGTGTCCCTATATCATCATCCCTGTCATCAGTTTTCGTGTGCTGACTGACTGTAATCTACGGTTTTGTTACTGGCCTTATTACTGTTCTCGGCCGGTGAGCGCCAGTTTCCTCATAGACCGGACTTAGTTTCCCACACGTGGCCTGTGGCGTTCATTCGATTCCGAATCATATAGGGTAGCATTCTGCTCTCCATTTTGTCTCAACGGTTCACTATATATATCACTGCCTTCGTCATAACTATTTTTGAGAAAGCGCGGTGGCTGTCTACTTCCTCTTCCTCTACCACGGCCTTCACCACGATACTCAGATCATGTAGTCTGAACGTCCATATTTCCAACATTCACTTTCCCACTGTCATTATTCCCGTTGTTTACATGAATATTAGAACACCTATTATTGTTCTACAGCTGCTCCTGAACGGCAGATCATCTTTCCACTCGCGCCAAATACTCAGTGAACCTATCCACATTATCTTCCGGAGCCGAAATGATTCTTTTCTGACAATAACAAGGCAGCTTACCTTCTAGTCCCTTGGTCATCATTTCTTGTTTCATCTTTTCAGTCAGATGTGACAGCCATGGAAACCATTTTCTAGAGAACTCTTTAACTAACTGACGACCCGGAAAACACTTTTCACCACTTCAAAATTCTCTCAAAACATCGTTTTATTTGTTGTATGACCAGTACTCATTAATAAATGGGTTTTAAATTCAGAAAGTTTTGCATCTAATCATTAAGTCAGACGACCATCGCAAAACATCTCTTCACAAATGACTTCTTATGAAAGAAATTTTCTAATGTTCCTGCCTTGCATTTGATAAAACATCCTCAGAATCATTCCACAACTCTAACGGATGAATTTCTTCATCCGGATCAGAACGTAAAAATGGAGAACATCCGATAACAGCTACGGCAACTAAAGCGACATGCTGTACAGTAGTATTACGAGAGCTACCAGAGGTTACTGTATTTTATATGCTCCTAATATTGGTATTTAGTTTTACTTTTACTTTTACAGTCTTCACTCTGTCAGAAATGTTTTTAACTTGCTCATATCATTTCACATAGTCAGATTTTACTTTATTAATAGCCTTCTGACAAGCATTTACTTTATTAGTTACTTTCTCAAACCAATTAGAGCAATGTTTGGATTCATTGTCTGTTCTTTCTAACCAGCTCCCTTCCGTAATATCAACTGCGTCTTTGAAATCTTTACGAACTTCACCAATTTCGGTTTTGAAAATACTATACCACTTAGTTAGCTCTTGCCCTACATCGACCAGGAGATCATAGTGATTGGAATTAATTTTGTAATTGAAGCTATTCAGATTTGAGGTCATTTCATCCTTCAGTTCTTTACCCTTGTCTCTTAGTTCGTTACTACTAGATACAGTCTCGTTGTTCAGTTCTTTACGATACGATTCAAGTTTAGAAAACAGTAATTGCATCCAGTTTGGTATCTTTACCTTGCCACTTGGCATACCAGCCATTTTTAAAGGAGTTTCTAGCATTACCTGACTTGGCTCAATTCCAGAAATACTGAACTTAGTTACATTATCTGATAACACTATTTATTCTACGTTTTCCTTTTTGAGTACAGAAATTGGTTTAACTTCGCAGTAACATTGAAATATACCTCCGATTCTACTTTTGACGAATCAACTTCAGATTTTAGATTTATTACTTTGACGGAACCATCATCGTTAACTTCAGTTTCTAATTCTGAGGATTCATCGTCAGAGACTGGTTCCATCCCAACTTTCACGTCATCCTTGTCATTAGAGTCTATTTTTAATAGCCTGTTAGATGCAGTTAACAAATACTTTATGTTTCAGGACTTAATTGCTTGACCTCGACGAGCGATTGCGCCGCGGTGTGCCAGCAAACGTGATGCGACGCGTCGCGACGTAATGCAGGCAGAAACATCAGCCTTGGCAGTGAGGATGGCGTTGGGTATCGCCTATTGCAGTAGCTCCAGGAGATGGGGGGGGGGGAGGGGGGGGGAAGCTGGGTACCACTGGTGGTACGCAGCTCACCCCAGTGACGATGCACCGTCTTCTTCTAACGTCAGCGCCAGCGGTAGCCGCGATGAAGTGTCGTGTTCTTATCTCCTTTCGTCATGTTCTAGGTTACTGTGACTAACATTCCAATTTGGTTTTCATATTAAGAGCAAATTTTAACGCTGCTCTCACTCTGGTTTAGGCATATTATACTTCGACATCCTGTTAGTGATTACCAATTTCCTTATACAGGGTGATTCAAAATGAATACCAAAACTTTAGGAATTTAAAACTCTGCAACGACAAAAGGCAGAGCTAAGCACTATCCGTCGGCGAATTAAGGGAGCTATAAAGTTTCATTTAGTTGTACATTTGTTCGCTTGAGGCGCTGTTGACTAGGCGTCAGCGTCAGTTGATGCTAAGATGGCGACCGCTCAACAGAAAGCTTTTTGTGTTATTGAGTACGGCAGAAGTGAATCGACGAGAATCCGCGGGAAATAACTCAGTATGAACGTGAATCGCCTAAGGTGAACGTTTTCTGTGCCATTTCAGCCAATAAAGTTGTTGGTCCCTTTTTCTTCGAAGGTGCTACTGTAACTGGACTACAGTATCTGGAGATGTTAGAGAATTGGCCGTTCCCTCTGCTCGAACAAGAAGCACTACAATTCATATTTCAGCAGGATGGAGCGCCACCACATTGGCACTTATCTGTCCGTAACTACCTCAACGTCAACTACCCGAGGCGATGGATCGGCCGCCAGGCAGCCCGTGACAGAGCACTTTATCACTGGCCTCCAAGAAGCCCTGATCTTACCCCCTGCAATTTTTTCTTATGGGGGTATGTTAAGGATATGGTGTTTCGGCCGCCTCTCCCAGCCACCATTGATGATTTGAAACGAGAAATAACAGCAGCTATCCAAACTGTTACGCCTGATATGCTACAGAGAGTGTGGAACGAGTTGGAGCATTGGGTTGATATTGCTCGAGTGTCTGGAGGGGTCGCCACTTGCCACGCGGTTTTGTCAACATTATGGGCTGTAGACAAATACTTACTTCCCTGAAATCGAAGCGAGCAAGGACGGCGTATAGTCCTTGCGAGTTTACTTCCTACTTGTACCGAAAACAGATACAGGTCTTCCCTGCTCGGACATCATCCGACGCACAACACACGTCGGCGTTTGACTTGCGCGAATAGACATATCGCAGTGCGAAGTCCCAGTTCTCACTGCCTCTCTGGCAGCAATATTTATACATGGGTGCAGCGGACCGCCAAACGGAACATTTTCTATCAACCGTACTAGGTACAGGTAGCAGTATCTAAATGGCCAATTTCTCGGACATGTATTAATTAATAGCACTCCTGTTTAACAATTTAGAAATTTCTTAATTTTTATATACACACATTAAAAAAAGTTTTACTTCACCCCGGTTCCCAGAACTCCTGAAGATAGGTTCACGGTGGATTATGAATCACAGACACACTGCCTGTGACTGTTCAGGGATTTCACTAAACCCGCCCAATGACGTAAACAACCATGCATGAGCAGCGCCTATTAGACGAAGGAGGTCCGACAGCCAATCAGTTCCAGTCATTACACGAGGATGGAGGTTCACAGCTCTTGTCGTCTGTAGTTCAACCATGCCTAGATGGTCAATTACGCGGTTCGATCGTGTTCACATTGTTACGTTGTGCCAGGAACGGCTCTCAACAAGGGAAGTCACCAGGCGTCTCGGGGTGAACCAAAGCAATGTTGTTCGGAAATGGAGGAGATACAGAGCGACAAGAACTATCGATGACATGCCTCGCTCAGGCCGCCCAGGGATTACTACTGTAGTGGATGACCGCTACCTACGGATTATGGCTCGGAGGAACACTGACAGCAACTCCACCATGTTGAATAATGCTTTTCGTGCAGCAATAGGACGTCGTGTTACTCCTCAGACATTGGGCAATAGGCTGCATGATGCGCAACTTCACCCCCAACGTCCATGGCGAGGTCTATCGTTGCAACCACAACACCATGCACATGGGACCAACGATATGCCGAGTGGACCGCTCAGGATTGGCATTACTTTCTCTTCACCGATGAGTGTCGCATATGCCATAAGCCAAACAAACGTCGGAAACATGTTTGGGGGCAATCCAGTCAGGCTGAACGCCTTAGACACACTGTCTAGCGAGTGCAGCAAGGTGTTCCATGCTGTTTTGGAGTGGCATTATGTGCGGCCGACGTACGCCGCTGGAGGTCATGAAAGGCGCCGTAACGGCTCTTCGATACGTGCTTGCCATCCTCCGGCCGATGGAGCAACCATATCGGCAGCATATTGGCAACGCATTCGTCTTCATGGACGACAATCTGCGCCCCCATTGTGCACATCCTGTGAATGACTTGCTTCAGGATAACGACATTGCTCAATTAGAGTGGCCAGCATGTTCTCTAGACATGAACCCTATCGAACATGCCTGGAATAGATTGAAATGTGCTGTTTACAGACGACGTGACCCACCAACCACTCTGAGGGATCTACGCCGAATCGTCGTTGAGAAGTGGGACAATCTGGACCAACAGTGCCTTGACGAACTTGTGGGTAGTAAGCCACGACGAATATAGGCATGCATCAATGCAAGAGGACGTGCTACTGGTTATTAGAGGCACCTGTGTGAACAGCAATCTGGACCACCACCTCTGAAGGTCTCGCTGTATGGTGGTACAACACACAATGTTTGGTTTTCACGAGCAACAAAAAGAGCAGAAATGATGTTTATGTTGATCTCTATTCCAATTTTCTGTAGAGGTTCGGTAACTCTAGGAACCGAGGTGATGCAAAACTTTTTTTGATATGTTTACATACAGTTAAGTTTGCTTTAGTTACTGAAAAAGTCTTATGTCGACTGCAGTTGAATGTGGCCAAGTAGAATTGCCTCTTTAAGATTCCTTGTAATCATCGTTGTTTACAATGCCGTCTTGAAACTTGGTGCAGCTGTATTATTGCATGAAATTAATCGAGTGCTGTAATTAGAACTTTCTGTTACCAATACGAATGACACTTAATCAAACATCAATAAGGATATTTTCATTACACATTTGTTTTTCAGTAAATAACTTGAAAACTAATAGAAGTAGCTTATTGGTGTCACATATATAATATATTTAACACAAAACAGAGGCTGCGTACGAATTTTCAGCCTTCTAAGTCTAATATTTAGAACCTTAAATTTTTCGTAAAAACGACAGTTTTAAATAGAATGTTCCTCTAATCAAGTTGAAACTTATAACTTTTAACTGTGACATAAATTTGTGTATTCTGAATAGTTTTTAGCTTTGTATTTTTAATATTCAGTGCTACTTACTGTTTTCTTGAGATGTAATATTTTGCCTAAGATATTCATTCGATCATTCTGAGACTTACCTACGTTCGCATTAATGCTTAAGTATACGCTGTCAAAGACTGGAAAAGTAATTTTAATTTTTACTTTCGCTCTTAGATTGTGGTGCAGTTCTTCGTATATTAAAACAAGGCGTGTTATTTTGCGGTGGCGTTGGCAGTAGTGAACTGGGGTAAGCCCCAGCACACTCGCTTGCCTCTGTACCTCTTACAATGATACAGGGCTTGTTTCGCCTCAGGGTGCAGGCTGTTGCTAACGGAGGAAAATAGTGTCAGAAAGTGAAATACGTTATTGAGATTCATGCTACTACACTTGTATGGCTGCGACTTGGTGGCCACACTCAGTTTAGCGCGTAGCGTGGATGATCACTGGTGCGCTTGTGAGGCCAGCTGTATTGAAATCACCATGTCTTCCCCATAACATGTCTGATAAAGCGTTGCAAGCACTTCACCCCAGGAAAATAGATCTTGACGTGATAGTTGATTATTAAGTAATTTTAATTTTTTTATTTTTCTTTCTCTCTCTTGCACAAGCAATCCTTACCTTTGTAGTATCATTCATTGAAGAAGTTTGCTTTATTTGCTTTATTACATTCTGGGATCCTAGCTGTCTCTTTAGTCTGCTTAAGAAATTCATTCTATAATTTTGTTCCCCTTCAGAAAATTTTGCCCTGTGCTTTTCCCTTGTTTACTTCTAGTAAATGTAACTTTCATCTGGCTCCTGTTCTATTCTCATGAATGATATGGAGATAATTGCTGACGCTCTTCTTTATGTGGGTACCAGATAGGTAGATTTAGTTACATGGTGCAGTGAGAATCCTCCCAGCAGTATGAACAGAATTTTATATAGGACTCGGTTATTATCTTTACATATTACTCTAATGGTTTTTCCCTGTAGTTTAAAGACAGCTTCCATGGTTTCCGTTGGCCCCCTAAACAATTTTCCTTACTAATAGCTAGCTAAAGTGCAACCAGTCTGCAGTGTGGTTTTCCTTCTGTAGCAGTGAATTATGACCGTAATTATCCAGCCGAGAATACTACTGCTCGGCTTTCAGTGTACCGTAGTTGCGGTTTCACTTCGCCTGAAGATGCCAGCCTTTTTCTCGGAAACGACGGTGGCAGGCGCGCTGGCTCGCAGCCGGTGTGGTGTCGGCTGAGGCGTATCTGTGGAGGGACACGCCCAAGCTGAGGGCTCTCCCGCTAATGGAATTGCCCTCTGCCACACACATCCCACTAATTAAAATACTATACACGTGACCGCCGACAATAGCGCCGACGCGGCGCGCTCAATCGGCTGATGCGCGCGCTCACTTTGTGCGCGCCACCCTCGCTCGAGTTTTACGAAGTCGCGTGACACGAGGTGATGAACGGACAATCAATTTTCGTGGTTGCAGTACAACAACTATAGCATATCTCAGACTACTCTTACTTTCTTAGAAAACACAGTGACCGTCGTGTAATTTTTTATTTTAGACCGCCTGACAAAAAAAAAAAAAAAAAAAGAAGCACTCAGAAGACATGGTCAGCTTCAGACAGCTTCGTATATGTACACACCATCAGCTGGTAGATCAATGATTAGAGTTGCAGTTCTGTGTGACAGGTAGAGCGGTCACCTGAATGCGCTAGCGTTGATCGTGTTTGGTGCCTGGTAGGGCATTTAAGGGACACCAAGAGCGTCAGATGTTGGTGATTACTGTGTAGGACAAGGAGGTAGCGCGTACTCGTGCGAGACAGCGTTATGAGCACCTGACAGACTCTGAAAGGAGCCTCGCTGTGGGTCTCCGTTTCGCCAGCTGATCAAATAGGGGCGTATACAAAAATAATGGCTGTGAGCACCATGGGACTTAACAGCTTAGGTCATCAGTCCCCTAGAACTTAGACCTACTTAAACCTAACTAACCTAAGGACATCACACACATCCATGCCCGAGGCAGGATTCGAACCTGCGACCGTAGCAGTCCCGCGGTTCCGGACAGAAGCGCCTAGAACCGCACGGCAACCGAGGCCGGCGGCCGTATACAAATTTTTGGGGTAAGCAGATGTGACAGTGGCCCATGTTGAACAGCATGGGAACTCGTTATGGTTCTGGCCGACCTCGTCTGACCATAAAAAGAAAAGGGAAAGACCATCGTATTGGGGACCATACACTTCGTGCACCTACGCATCTGCACTTGTTACTGGAGAACAAGTAATGGACTTCAAGCAACATTGTATATCAACTTGCACCTTCTGTCGGGGACTAACAGTAGTCTAACCAAGGAACTATCGTCCCATGCCTAGGCTTTGTTAACATCACCACGCGAACAGGTCCGTTTGGAGTGTTAGCGTTACCAGAAGCGTGGGGATGTGTTCAGTGGCGTCGCATTGTACGCAGCTGCAAGTCACTGTTCTGCTCTACCCGAAATGACCGGCTAATACGCTCGCAACATGGGGAAGGCCCAATTCTTTCTACCTTTTGGTGTTATTCTTGGCGTTATGGTGTGGGTTGCCATTGGGTATGACTTCAGTTCACAGTTAGTAGAGATTGACGGAAAGTTGACCAGAGACAGTTACGTCACAGACATCCTGAGATCTCATCTGTTGTCTATCGTGCGAATCGTGCTGCTGTGTTTCAACAGAACGATAATCGCCTACACATATCACGAGACTGTCGTGCGTGATGTCGAGGCACTCCCGTGTCCGTGGCCAGCAATACCCCCAGAACATCTATGGGAGTAGGATATCAACTCCGTCCCAGTTACAAGAATACCATGGACCAGTTACAGCAGTTGTGAGACAGGTTGGGAGGGGGGCGTTGATTACGTGAAATGCTTAGGGGGTGGGGGAGGGAGTCGAGCCGAATCTCTTCCAATCTCCGGCGGGGGAGAGGGGCGGGGCCTCGGAAAAAATCACATAAGTGCTTTCCGCAAGAAACAGTGTAATATTGCGGGAAAACTAGGTTACATTAAGTAAAACACGTCTCTCCTCTAAAATATGGCGAAGTGCTACAAAATAATATTAATCGCAATTGTGCGAACGCCACAAAGTAGCACAGTTACCCCTCGATTGTTTAGCAGCCGCCGGCCAGACAATCGCGCGACTCCACGAACGCTGAGGCATACGAGCCAGATGGCAGCGGGCAGGTCCCGCCTTGCTGTTTACGTCCGTAATTGTTCCGTTACTCGATGTCTCAGTCAAAGCTGACACCTATTCAGATTGGGGTATCACAATTATGTTGTATACTTGAAAAGACACGTCTACAAGACGAAGTGCTGCCAGAAAGAAGCGACAAAGTTATGGAACGCAGCGCAGCAGAGGTTTCCGAAAAAGGAAGATTCGGTACGTGCAGTATGAGATTGAACAGCTCCTCAGAGAAGTGGGGGACAGAGGCGCCAGGACTATTCTCCCATTCGTTATTAAGATAAGCTAAACACCTCCCTTTCTTTCTTGTAAGAAAATGAAACGCCTACAGCCGTCCTTATGAGCTTATTTACTGTGTAGCTATCATGCTTCAATGCGCCATCTTCAGGCTATAGTTGATGCTGAAGCGGTTAACATGATTCATGTATACACCACATCAGTGGCCAACGTAACTCAGTTGAGTTGATGGTTGGAGTGCTGACACCGAAGTTCACAGATAGTCTGCGTAAACTAGTTATCTTTGCCACACAAAAAAAATGGTTCAAATGGCTCTGAGCGCTATGGGACTTATCATTTTAGGTCGTCAGTCCCCTAGAATTAAGAACTACTTAAACCTAACTAACCTAAGTACACCACACACATCAATTCCCGAGGCAGGATTCGAACCTGCGACCGTAGCAGTCCCGCAGTTCCGGACTGTAACGCCTAGAACCGCACGGCCACCGCGGCCGACTATCTTTGCCACAGATGCGGTGTATAGATAGATAGCGTTAACCCCTTTAACAGCAACTACGGTCTGAGGATGGCGCATTGAAGCGCCGAAACTAGTCGCTAAGCAATAAATAAGATCATAAGAGCGGCTGTAGGTGTTTCATTTTCTTACAATAGTTAACGGCCATTGTCCTCATGGCCTCCGCTCAAAAGGATGAACACACAAAACCCTTTCTTTCTATTAATAAACAAGAATTGGGCCTTCCCCATGTTGCGAGCGTATTAGCCGGTCATTTCGGGTAGAGCAGAACAGTGACTTGTAGCTGCGTACAATGCGACGCCACTGAACACAGCCCCACGCTTCTGGTAACGCTAACACTCCAAACGGACCTGTTCGCGTGGTGATGTTAACAAAGCCTAGGAATGGGACGATAGTTCCTTGGTTAGACTACTGTTAGTCCCCGACAGAAGGTGCAAGTTGATATACAACGTAGCTTGAAGTCCATTACTTGTTCTCCAGTAACAAGAGCAGATGCGTAGGTGCACGCAGTGTATGGTCCACAATACGATGGTCTTTCCCTTTTCTTTTTATGGTCAGACACTCGAGATCGCGGGAGGGGGAATCAAATGGCTCTGAGCACTATGGGACTTAGTTTCTGAGGTGATCTGTCCCCTAGGACTTAGAACTACTTAAACCTAACTAACCTAAGGACATCACACACATCCATGCCCGAGGCAGCATTCGAACCTGCGACCGTAGCGGTCGTGCGGTTCCAGACTGTAGCGCCTAGAACCGCTTGGCCACTCCGGCCGGCGGTGGAGGAATACTCAAGTAATCGTAGACCATGTTCTGTCTGAAATACTAGTCTTAACTACGCCTACTTTTAAACAAAAATATCTACGCAAATTATGTTTTTTAATAAATCCAACCCAATCACAGATTAACACATTTACACTAAATACACGCATTTTGAACAATCTCACGTGCGAATGGGGTGGAGGATGAGTAGGGGCGTGAGCAATGTCTTACGATATCTCACTAAGAGGGGTGGGGTTTCTAAAAACCGCTTAAATCGCCTGACATAATTAATGGACGCCTCTTTGCCTCAGCAAATGATACATTTTGATGACACCCTTCCAAACCGAATCAGCGCATGCATCAAAGCCAGAAGGGTGTAAGTTATTTCTAAATTTGATTCGATTGCGTAACCCTGGTACAACGTGACATACTATCTAGAACTCTGAAGTTTCATATCGTTGCCTCCTCCCCTTCTAGGTGCTTCACTCCTTTTTGCAGAACACACAACTGGTATATCATTAACTGATCATGGCCATCTGTTGATCTGTTTTAAAAAAAGGATGGAAAGGAGGGGTAGCGGCCGGCCAGTGTGGCCGAGCGATTTCTAGGCGCTTCAGTCCGGAACCTCGCTTCTGCTACGGTCGCAGGTTCGAATCCTGCCTCGGGCACGGATGTGTGTGATGTCCTTAGGTTAGTTAAGTTTTAGTTCTAAGTTTAGGGGACTGATGACGTCAAATGTTAAGTCCCATAGTGCTTAGAGCCATTTGAACCATTTTCTTGAGGTGTAGTAAAATAATAGGAGACTAAATTACAAATCTATTTAACTTCCTTGTGCAACCATATGTATTAAAAACGATAGAAGCGACGCCAACAACCGACTGCGTAGTGAGAGACGTAGGATAGATGAATGTTGTGAGTAACTGTGTATGTAGCTGTTTTGGTTCTCACATACCGATCTATCAGTCTTCTAGTGTTCTACGTACCTGCTAACTCCCGGATGAAAGAGTAGTCTTACTGCTATTTTAAGAAATATGCAATAATTTGACGGTCGAGATCTGAAGATACTGATTATCAGTAATCGAGTATAAAGATTATTATTAGCGATATTGGCAACGATGTTTGTCTTCTCTAATCGACTACGTAGTAATATAAACTGGTAACTCTTAAATTAAGTACGACCATAACGCAAAACTGAAGGTGAGACAGAAACTTTCCAAACTGAAAACTACTAAAGAATTTATTAAGAGCTAGTGGCGATAATTGAGCATTATAGCAGAACAGAAGCTGGCTATTTCGGGTGTACAACGAGCAACCAATGTGGAAGAACAGATCAATCACGCTACTATTACACGAGTAAGAGCCGGCAGAGAAAGGAACCACAACATAAAATGACAGGGAGATGTGACATCATAACAGATCAGAAAATATTTCGACAGAAGTCAATGTTATGGAAATGTTCGTTTGATACATATTTGTAACAAGTGTTAAAATATATTTGTTGCAAATCGTACAAATTCATCACCTACCACATTCACCTATACAGAAATTGAGCCGTAATGTTGGTACTGCAATCCTCACCAAACTAAGCCAACAGTAATAAGTCGTTCACTTTGGTAGGCACAATACGTACACAAATTGTTGCATTCTATGTGAAAAATTGCAGTGAAAGTAAATGGGACGGGCGACCGTGAAAGTAGGAGTTTCGCATGAACAAGGCACACCGGAATCACGGTTAAACAAGACAAGGGCGGAAACTGCAAAATGTTATTAGTACTCGTATGTCTAGCCATGTGTTAATACCATTAGAATGTTGTGTTCTTATTTATTTGCGAACTGTTTATCTCAGTGAAAGCATTCGGGATTACTCTCGACGCAGACAAATATCAGAGTTTCTTCAATATTTTACTTCAGTTAGGTGCATCTTCAGTGAGTTTCGATCTCGTACCAACTGCATTTAATCACTGTCATAGGAGGACGTCTCCAATAGGGCACAAGATGAAATGCTACAAGTAGCAGAGATTGAGTGTTAGTATCATAGTGATTGTACATTTTTTGCCTATATTTTTTTAACTAAAAGCAATTCAGTTTTAAAGAGTTTGACATTTACATATCTGACAAAGACAGGAGAATCAATAACACCATCGAGATGTGACCAATGAAACTGCTAATGTGTCAGTCATATAGCGCTTGGAAGCACATTGTCACTTTTGAATAATATATCCACAGAAATTTATGATTTTCTTTCATGAAAAGGTATACAGTAGTATGTGAAATAATAATGAATATTGAATGTTATACATATATTGTAAGATCGCTTTGTAAAGAGAACTCCGTCAGGGATATGACGCCAATATAGAAATAAGACCATGAAAATCTTAGAGATTTACTTAAGTGCCAGCACAGCATTGTAGATAAGTGGCATCCATTCCGTCTTAGTCGAGTTGTGAACGAGAACATATGTACGAGGACGTCCCGAAAAGTAATGGCTCCGAATTTTTCATTGCATCTTAATATTGGATGTAGTGTTATGTATTGTACACATTAAGTGGTCGGCTTTCACGCTTCAGTAGCGTAGGTGCACACTTCGCCTCTAGAGGCCTCTGAACTGTTCGGTGTAAAACGGCGGTGTGTAACATTATTACACTTCAGCGCCAAAGAAACTGGTATAAGCATGGGTATTCAAATACAGACATATGTATACAGGCAGAATACGACGCTGCGGTCGGCAAGTCCTATATAAGACAACAAGTTTCTGGCGCAGGTTTTAGATCGGTTACTGCTGCTACAACGGCAGTTTATGAAGATTTAAGTGAGTTTGAACGCGGTGTTAAAGCCGCACACGAGCGATCGGATACAGCATCGCCGAGGTAGCGATGAAGTGGGCATTTTCCCTTACGACTATTTCACGAGTGTACCGAGAATATCATGAATCCAGTAAAACATGAAATCTTCGACATCGCTGCGACCGGAAAAAGGTCCTGCAAGAACGGGTCCAACGACGACTGAAGAGAATCGTTCAACATGGCAGAAATTCAACCCTTCCGCAAATTGTTGCAAGTTGCAATGCTGGGTCATCAACAAGTGTCAACGTGCGAAACATTAGACGAAACATCAGCGATAAGGGCTTTCGGAGCCGAAGGCGCACTCGTGCACCCTTGATGACTGCATGACACCGCAAGGCGTCACGCCTCGCCTGGGCCCGTCAACACCGACATTGGAATGTTGATGACTAGAAACATGTTGCCTACTCGATGGGTACCGTCTCAAATTGTATCGAGGAGATGGACGTGCACGGGTACGAAGACAAACTCATGAATCCATCGACCCTGTATGCCAGCAGGCGACTGTACAAGTTGGTGGTGGCCTTATAATGGTATGCAGTTGGAGTGATACGGGACCCCTGACACATCAAGATAATCCCGTCTGATCACCTACATCGATTCATTCCATTATACTTTCCGACGGACTTGGGCAATTCCAGGAGCACAATGCGACCTCCCACACGTCCATATTTCCTACAGAATGGCTCCAGAAACACACTTCCGAGTAAACACTTCCGCTGCCCATGAAACTGCCCAGACATGAATATTATGAGCATGTCTGGGATGCCTTGCAACGTGCTGTTCAGAAGCGATCTCGACCCCATCGTACTCTCACGGATTTATGGACAGCCCTGCAGGATCCATGGTATCAATTCCCTCCAGACTACTCGAGACATTAGTCGAGTCCATGCCATGTCTTGTTGCGGCAAATGTGCGTGCTCGCGGGGTCCCTACACGATATTAGGCTTGTGTACCAGTTTCTTTAAATCTTCAGTGTATATCAGTGCATGAGAAACGGCGTGCAGTAATCGAGTTTCTAAGGGCAGGAAACGTTCGTTCACACGTCGAGCGTCTTTCCTTTAAACTTACAGTGCCAGATCCCACACGAGCGCTTCGGCGTCTGCAACAGACCCGACGTCCTGTGTTCAGTCATCGATCATCCGCCCTACAGACCCCACTTGGCCTCTCCGATTTTCATCTGTTTCCAGACTTTAAAGAACACCTTCGAGAACCTCACTTTGATAGTGATGAAGCGGTGCAAGCAAAGGTGAAGTTGTGGCTCCGTCAGCAGTCAAACATTATATAGTGACGGTATCAGCAAGCTTGTCTCTCGTTGGGAGAAATGTGTCCTTCGCCAGGTAGATTATCTTCAGAAATGGGTATCTAGACCTGAAGAAAAAGGATTGTAGAATGTTAATGAAGTTTGTTTTATTTAAATAGTTTTTAGAGTTTTCTCATAAAAAAGTCGGATGCATTACTTACTATTCATCACGTCCTCGAACGCTATGAGAAAGCTTTGAATTAACGTTGGAACATTGGTTAAGTTATGTCGAAGTGACAGGAAAGTATGTGAGGTGGACAGTGAAGAATTTTTGCGAGTTTGAGTATGCTTTCTCTCGCTGCGTCAATATTTTCGCTAACTGACAAATGAGTGGTAGCGGAGCCAGGGCTTATGTCAGTTTATCTTCTGTGTTCAGTAAACTAACGAAAAACCGTTGTTTAGTATGTACTGTACTAAAACAAATCAACTACAACTTACCGTGATAACGAGACGAAAAAGATCTTTTTTAATCAAAGATAGTAACACAAATAGCACTTTCGGCTTCGAAACGATGTGTGTCTACGTTCCGTCCACATTCATACTGAAGTAGCATTAGAAGAAAGACTGCCACGGAAGAATGCAAATGTAACAGGAGAGATATATCCATAACCGAAACCCATTAAACAAGTCTTTTGTGCCACAATTAAATCAGTACAATTGACAGAAGCAACATCTACAACAGACCTGACGCCCTGTGATCTCAGTCATCGATCTTCTGCCCTACGGAACTCAATTGGCCCCTATAGGGTAACGAATAAAGGCAACGACTTACAAAACGTCTGGTTGAAAAGTTGCCGTAAGATTTCTTTACCGATCGTTTCGCAAAAGAAATCTTGTCTTCGTGGCAAGAACGAAATAAAACTCGCTGATGTCGAAATTAGACACCTTGGGAGAGAAAAGCAAGTGAAATCGCACAGCAGAGGGAAGGCCACTACACCTGATGGGGTACCAACACGATTCTACATAGTGTATGTGAGAACTTGCCCCTTTCCAGCAACTGTATGCCGCAGGTCTCTGGAAGACGGAAGCGTTCCTTATGACTGGAAGAAGGCATAGGTCATTCTCCTTTTAAAGAAGGGTCGCTGAACAGAGGCGCAAAACTATAGGCCTAGATCACTGCTCTCCAACAGCTGCACAATTCCATTGCAGGAAGACCCGCAAAGGATCGGCGCTTTGGGCAGGGAGTGGCAGTTGAGCCTCAACATACCGAAATGCAGCTTATTACGAGTACATAGACAGAAAGACCCATTATTGCATGATCACACGATTGCATAACAAGGACTGGAAACAATTACTTCCATAAAATATCTAGCGTACAAAGAAATTGGAACGACCACTCAAAATTAATTCCGAATACGGCGAGTGCCAGATTGAGATTCAATGAAATAATCTTCAGAAAATGCAGTCAGTCAAGAAAGGAGAAAACCCGACTGCTACAAAGATGAAGGTGGTATGCGAACTGATGACTTGTTGGTACTCGTCTCATCGGTCAAAGGGCTATTGGTGAGGCGTACCTCGAGTTGATTCGGGGTCGTTTTCATATTTTCCGATGGAAATGGAAATGCCGTGTGGCTAGGGCCTCCCGTCGGGTAGACCGTTCGCCTGGTGCAAGTCTTTCGAGTAGACGCCACTTCGGCGATTTGCATGTCAATGGGGATGAAATGATGATGAAAGACACACAACACCCAGTCATCACGAGGCAGAGAATATCCCTGGCCCCGCCGGGAATCGAACCCGGGACCCCGTGCGCGGGAAGCGAGAACGCTACCGCAAGACCACGAAATTTAGTAAGATCGCGTGCTGCATAGCACCGGGGCTGTGACGACGATCCCATCGGGTGGCGAAAACTCCCCACCACGTCCTCGGGTTGTCAAAAGAAGTGTTAGGTTAGGTTAGTGTTGTTTAACGTCCAGGCGACAACGAGGTCATTAGAGACGAAGCGCTAGCTCGAGTTAGGAAAGGAAGGGGAAGGAAATCGGCTGTGCCCTTTGAAAGGAACCATCCCAGCATTTGCCTGAAACGATTTAGGGAAATCACGGAAAATCTAAATCAGGATGGCTGGAGACGGGATTGAACCGTCGTCCTCCCGAATGCGAGTCCAGTGTGCTAACCACTGCGCCACCTCGCTCGGTAAAAAAAGTGTCTAAAGTGACTTAAAGAGAACTTTTGTTTTTGACTCATCAGTCTTCTGACTAGCTTTACGCGGCCCGCGACGAGTTCTTCTCCTGTGCTAACCTCTTCAAGTCAGAGTAGCTCTTGCAACGGACGTCCTCAGTTATTTACTTGTTGTATTCTAATCTCTGTCTTCCTTTACAGGTCCGCCTCGTTATCCCAAGTTGGCGGCTTTACGTTGAGTTTCGTAGAGGGCGCTGCCGGTTTAGGGGGCGCTGAGACCCAGTGGCGGTCTGAGGAGAGAGCGGAAGCAGTAGTGGAGCGCCAGGAGTGGCGGCGTTCAGACCGAGGCCGTCTGAGGTCCGGGCGGCAAGTGGACACGTGATCCCGATTCACCTTGAAGCGAATTTTCAGCCGGTACCGGGCGTGTTAGTTGGTACGTGTTCGCTTCAGCCTGACGGTTGTTTCTGGCTCGCAAAAACCGTGTAGCTTGCGAATGTGAAACCTTAGTAGTGTCCGACAGATTTACATCGTTTATCCAGAACCACTGATTTCGTGGAAGCATCGGTTGATTTCCCCTAGTAGTAGAAACAGCCTTACTCTCTCTGCGTGGCCTTATCGCATACCGTCCTCCTTGTCTTTCAGACTTCGTGTTCTGGCGATCTCGGATGAAGACGTTTTAAACTGCTCTCCCACATTTCGCCTTTTAGTCGTCTGTAGTCATGGAATTTTAATGAGTCTGTGCTTTCTCTGATTCTTATTATAGACTACACTACCTAGCAAAAGTATGGGGGAGGGAAAGGATCCACCTTGGTTCGACAAACATATTAGAAAGTTGCTGATAAAGCAGAGAATTATGCACAGTCGTTTTAAATGTAGTCACTGACCCGCTGACAAACAGAAACTGTGCGAAATGAAAGCAGCTGTCAAAAGGTCAACGAAAGATTTTTAACGAATTTTAAACTACTATTTTATCTGAAGATTCTAAAACTAACACCAAAAAATTCTGGTCGTACGTAAAATCTATGAACGTTACAGATAATTGAATACCTTCTCTTGCTGAGAATACGGGTAACGTAACGGATGATGACGAAGAGAAGGCTTAAATTCTAAACCTAGCTTTAACAACTCGTTTACGGCAGAGGACTGCAGCACCATTGCCCCTTTCAATCATCAAACAAACGCAAGGACGGCTCACGTAGTGTTTAGTGTATCTGGGATTGTAAAACAGTCAAGATCCTTCGACGCCAGGAAGACATCTGGCCCAGACAGTATTCTCGTAAGATTTTGTGTTGACTATGCTAGAAATACTGCACCATTCTTATCCAGCATCTATCAGAGACCATTGGAACAGCGGAGAGTTCAACGGGATTGGAAGAAAGCCCGAGTCATAGCAATCAATAAGAAGGGTAGAAAATCGGATGCACATAATTACTGGTGAATTTATTTGACATCGATTTGTTGTAGAATCATGGAACATATTTTGTGTTCAGACTCTCAAAAGCTCATCTGCAGAAACTAGCACGGTTTTAGCCAACTTCGGTCATGCGAGGAACAGCTGGCCCTCTTTGTACAAGAGGCTCTAGATACCGGCTCCCAGGTTGATGCCATATTCCTCGACATTCGATAGGCATTCGACTCAGTTCCGCACTGTCACTCGCTCCAAAAAGTGCGCGCTTACGGTCTATCCGATGACATATGTGTTTGGATAGAAAGTTTTCTGACAGACAAAGAGCAGTATGTCGTCCTGAATGGGGAGACTTCAACAGAAACAAGCATAACATGTGGTGTGTCCCAGGGCAGCGTAATAGTTCTGTTGCTTTTTTCGATTTACATAAAATATCTGGTTTTTGGTATTGACAGCGGTTTTAGACTGTTTGCCGATGATGCTGTAGTCTACAGGAAAGGAGTATCACACGAAAATTGTGAACAAATCAATGAGGATTTGCAGAAAATAAATGAGTGGTGTAATGACTGGCAGCTACTTCTCAATATTAGTATGCGTAACCTACTGCGTATAACAAAGCGAAAATCCCCATTAATGTACGAGTACAAAATAAATGCCCAGTCTCTGGAAGACGTAACATCCGTCAAGTATCTGGGTGTAACTGTTCGAAATGATGTCAAATGGAACGATCGGATTACACAAGTAACGGGTAAGGCGAACTCTAGATTGTAGTTTATTGGTAGAATCCTGAGGCGATGCTGTCCTTGAATAAAGAAGATTGCTCACGATACTTTAGTTCGTCCAGTCTTATTGTTCGTCTGTATGGGACCCTAACCAGTTGGGTCCGATTCAAGAAATTGAGAAGGTCCAAAGAAGAGTGGCAAGATTTGTGACTGGTACATTTAGCCATCGAGAGAGCGTTTCAAATGTCATAGAAAGTTTGGAGTGGGATACACTTGCAGATAGAAGACGCGCTAAACGAAAGGTGCTGGTCACTAAATTCCAAAATCCGATCTTCGCGGAGGATGCGGAGCATATATTATTACCACCAACTTTCAAATTGCGCAATGATCACCATTCAAGGATAAGGGAAATTAGAGCTCGTACTGAGGCGTTCAGACAGTCGTTTTCCCCTCGCGCGATCCGCGAGTGAAAGAGAGGGGGGGGGGGGGGGGATATGACTTTGGCAGGATTAGTGCCGTCTGCCATACACCGCTTGGTGGCTAGCGGAGTATATATGTTGATGTAGATGCAGAACCTGTAGTTTCAGTCTGCCTCAGTATCTTATTGTGAATTAAGGGAGTGTGACAGTGTGGTCCCGGCAAGTAGTTGCCCCAAACTTAGATGCGCGTTCAGTGCGTTTAAGTGTTACAAGTGTGCTGCTCATTTGCTTGTTTTGATCTTATTGGAGCCAATAGCAGACCTGGTGCGTTTAGAATGGGACACCGAAGCAAAGCTACGCCACAGAGCAGCTGTACGGCTCTGAAACTTATGTATTTTTAAAGTACAATGTGTATCTACAGTTTTCTTGTAGGTTGTTGTTCGGCTAGAAAGCCGGATTAACTCTAAAAACTCAAGTTACCTGGAGTAAGTTCTAACGGTTACTTGCCTAAAACTGCACTGAGTGTAACTTGAAATTGGAACTGTTGCTCTATTTGGATTTAAGAGTGGCATACACTGAGGCTTTAGAAGTGTTCACTTGCTTCCATAAATGGCTCTTAATACATTATGGCTGCCTTAACTAAACGGCTAGTCCGCCGATTTATTCTAAGAATTAAAACTGTTACTCTGATTGCAGATTATGTGTGCCATGCCCTGACCCTTTAGGAGGTTTTACTTGTTTCTGATCTGGTTTCATTGAGTCAGTCGACCCTTGGGTGCATCTCATTATCTACACTTCCATAAAACTCAAATGCGTATGCAAGAAACTCTTTAGAAAGACTTTGCAAGTTGGCTCTGAATGTCGCGTACCGTAACCCGTGTGGGACCTACACCGAAGCGCCAAAGAAACTGGTAAACGCATGGGTATTCAAATAGAGAGAATTGTAAACAGGCAGAATACGGTACTGCGGTCGCAACGCCTATGTAAAACAAGTGTCTGGCACAGTTGTTAGATCGGTTACTGCTGCTACTGTGGCAATTTATCAAGATTTAAGTGAGTTTGAACGTGGTATTACGGTTGGTGCACGAGCGATACGACAAAGCATCTCCGAACTAGCGATGGAGTTGGGACTTTCCCGTACGACCATTTCACAAGTGTACCATGCATATCAGGAATCCGGCTGATCATCAAGTCTCCGACATCTCAGTGGCCGGAAAAAGATCCTGCAAGAACACGACCGATGACAACTGAAGAGAATCTTTCAAATCGACAAAAGTGCAACCCTTCCTCAAATTGCTGCAGATCTGAATGCTGTGCCATCAACAAGTGTCAGCGTGCGAACCATTCAGCGAAATATCGTCGATATGGGCTTTCGGAGCCGAAGGCCCGCTCGTGTACTCTTTACGACTGCACGACACACGGCTGCAGCCTCGCCTGCGTCCTTCAATATCGACAAGGGCTGTTGATGACTGAAAACATGTTGCCTGGTCGTACGATTTTCATTTCAAACAGTACCGGGCGGATGCACATGTACGAGTATCGATACAACCTCATGAATCAATGGACCCTCCACGTCAGCAGGGTACTGTTCAAGCTGGACTCTATAATGGTGTATGGCGTGTGCATTTGGAGTGGTATGGGACCCCTGATATGGTTAGAAACGACTCTGACAGGTGGCACGTATGAAGCATCCCGTCGGATCACCTGCATCCATTCGTGTCCATTGGGCATTCCGACGGTCTTGGGCAATTCCAACAAAACAATGCGACAAGCCAAACGTCCAGAAGTGCTACAGTGGCTCCACGAACACTGTTCTAAGTTTAAACACTTCCGCTTGCCACCAATCTCGCCAGACGTTAACATTATTGACGATATCTGGGATGCTTTAAAGCAACGTGATTTTCAGAAGAGATCTCCATCGCCACGTACTCTTGCGGATTTATGGATAGCGCTGCAGGATTCAAAGTGTCTGTCCCCCCAGGAGTACTTCAGACATTTGTGGAGTCCATGCCATGTCATTTTGCGGCACATCTGCGTGTTTACGTGCTCGCGGGCGTCCTACGCGATATTTGGCAGGTGTGCCACTTTCTGTAGCTCTTCAGTGTATGAATGTCTTGTTTCATAATGGCTCCAAGTGAAACTGTTCTCTCCGAAGCTGCTGCTACAAAGTATTCTTTCACTAAATCGCCATTAGTCAATGAGAACAATGATTTCTTTTAAAAAAAATAGTGCTGTTTTGTAGCTCATTCTGACTGCAGAATCATTAAATTTTTCTTCTTCCTCCTCTCTCCTCAGAGAGCTTCCTTTTACTTACTAAAACCTCTTGTACACACCGATGCCCTACGCATTTTTCGTGTCCGTAAAGTTTGGCTTCGTAAGGCAGCAGTGCGTTTGTAAACTGACAGTCGTGAAACTCTTCAGTTATTGTACAGTAAATATTTTGCGGACCCACCTACTGCGTAAAAAAAGCAAGATAGAAATCCGAAGACATTGTCGGTATTACACAACATCCATTCGCCATTGCTGGTATTAGTTCGCACCGCTGTCAAACCTTACCATCTCCCATTTCACAGTCAGCGGTAGTCCCGTGTTGCCGCGAGCACATAGTGAGCGCGTAATTCCTTCAGCCCGCTCCCCCTTCACACCGCAACTGCTCTGCCTTAGAGCGAGTGCGTGAGTAGGCATTAGTACCCGTACACAAAACCAGCGAGTTGTTAAGCCCTGACGTGGAAGAATAGTGTTCATAGACTGGAAGAATGTTTTTGAAACACTGTTCAATTTTTTTTTTCTATCACTGTATTTATTAGGATGCACGACATTTCGTATCAAGAAGTCGAGGAAACTGGAGCCGTTTCAAACACCACAGTGTAGTTTAGTATGGCGATCTGTTTGAACGGCTCTCAAGTTGGTGTGGTTCTTTTTCCACTAGTGTGGACAACGGAAGGCAGCTTCCATTATTACAGGGGACGGCGCGCAGTGTAATACCAGGTCGTAAAGAACACAGGTACGTACGTCCTGGGGGGGAGGGGGGTGGGGTGGAGGGGGGGGCACACGGAGCGCGAGCCGTCCGGCCGCGAGGCGTTGTACGACGCGCGAGGCACATTACCATAGGTAAACAGCCGGCGGGGGCGGCGGCGGTGGCGGAGGCGGCGGCGGCGCGCTAGTGTTTCCTGAGCAAACTGCGCGCCGCGTGACCGGCCGCCGCTGCCCTCGTCTGTGCGTGCGTGCGTACGCGGCCCGCTGCGTGAGCGCCGCGACGAGCAAACACGCGCGGCCGCGGCGCCGCAGGCCGGCGCCCGCACACTGCCCTGGGAAGACGTCGCATGCCGCTAGGCAGTGTGGTGCCAGGTGGCAGGAGTGCTTACGCAAGCGCCCTCATTTTACAAGTAATGTTTCCGCGGCATGGTGCGGCGATTACTCTTAGCACAGAACTCGCACGTTCGAAATTGTAGGGATGATAATAAAAAGGATTGAAGCTTTATATTGACAACAATTTACATACATCGCCAAGAGCCACAGATTACTTTCTAATATTGTGTCGGACCTCCTTTTATCCATGGTACTGCAGCACGTAGGAAGCCCTCTGTGGAAATACTGAGCCGGGATCTGACCTCACGATTACGTCCCATAAATCTTCGATGGGATTCATGTCGCATGATCTGGTTGCCAAAATCATTCGCTCGACAAGTAAACAATCTTGTTCAAATCTGTAGCGAATAGTTATACCCCGATGACATGGCACATGGCCATTCATAGAATTATAGAATTTCCATCGTTTTTTGGGAATATGAAGTCCATGAATGCCTACCAATGGTATCCCTGAAGCTGAAACATAGAGAATTCCTGTCAATGATCTGTTCAGATGGACCAGAGGACCCAGTCCACTCCAGGTAAACCACAGCCCACACCATTATGGACCCACCACCTGCTCTGTCTCACTAAGTCACGGACTGTGCATCGAGTCCGATGTCTAAGCAGCAGAGGTGCTGTTCCTCCATGGTAGCCAATGGTAGTGATGAAGGCTTCTGTTTCCGATGGTTCTGCTTCCGCCGATTTTGGAAGTAGGCTGCGGCAGCCAGGTCCTCAGGGGAAGGCTGTCTTCTGCCTCCTCCTTCAGCCACTTCTCTGTGACCTGATAGATGTGCTCCCTGTCACTGGGAGTGAAGATAGGGAGGGCGTATATCGCTCGCAGCTCCTTCCGAGACCACCTCTTGCAATACACCCCACGGATATGGCGGAGGTCACACGGTTGATGGGGAAGGGGAGGCGGTGTGAAATGATATGGGTTGTCCCGCTGTGGGTACGACGCATCCTTTATGGACTCCGGGATCTTTCTAAGGAACAGCCGCACACTGCTCTCACCTGGGAGCGGCAGGCCTCTAATACCTCTTCCTCGACGTGTCAACGTGGGAGGAAGCGGACGGCGTCTCTTTCCTGGTTCGTGGGACTGTCTCCACAGCGGGGGGCCGTCCAGGCGACTCGACGTCCATCGGCACCAGCATTTCTGCAGGAGGCGAGTCGATGGGCGTCTGCGTGGCGGCGTCCACCCCCACCGGGCGTCCCACATGGGTGGCGGGGGCGGGGGCGGGGGCAGGGGCAGGCACCTTCTTCTTGAGAACACAGAGCTCATCGCGCAGCTGCTGGAGCTGGTGGTGAACAGTTGCGAGCTCTTCCTTAAGCGCTGCCCGTTCGGCCGCAAAGGCGTCTTGGTAGCCGGCCGTAGCGTCATCGGTGGCGGTTTCGAGTCGGTGCGGCTCGCACCCATCACCAGAGTGGTGAGGGCGGGGGGAGGGTGGAGAGGGGGAGGGGGGAGGGGGAACGGCCGTCTTGGCACCAGACACCACCGCAGGGCTACGCGAGTTTGCGGCGTGCTAGCCGCCGCAGTTCGCGCACCTGTTGGCCGCCCCTCGTGGCTTGGTGCAACTACGAGTGTCGTACGCCGCCGCACACTTCAAGCACGCGACAGCGTTCTTGCCAACACCCGCAGTGTGCCCCTGTTGCTGGCACTTGTAGCGGTGCACATTCTTCCGTTTCCGCTGTGGGCGCTTCGGCTGTCGTCGGTGACCGCGGTTGCTTCCCATCGCATCGATGAGTAGCTCTAGCGCGGCTGCGATCTTGCTGCCCTTGCGTCCAACCATATCTTGAGGCTAGTGGCGTACGCGAGCGACGGTAACGAAGTGAGACGCAGGGAGTGCATGTGCGTGTGTGGTCCGTGTGGTGGACACACTGCCATGCTTCCATCTCCATGTGCTTGGACAGTGCGTTGTCTTTAACCTTGTTCCATGGCTTCGCTGAGTCTACGCCGCACTTGAACTCCAACGTCAGCTCTTACCAGCTGAAATCTGATCTGCAAGGCCGCGGTTTTTCCAGTCGTCTCGGGTACAGCTCGACACACACTTGACACTGTGGACCTTGGAATACTGAATTCCCTAACGATTTCCGAAATGGAATGTCCCATGCATCTTGTTCCAACTACCATTTCGCGTTAAGAATCTGTTAATTCCCATCATGCGGTCATACTGACGTCGGAACCTTTTCACATGAATCACCTGAGTACGAATGAGAGATCTGCCAATGAACTGCTCTTTTATATCTCGTGTACACGATACTACAGTCAGTCAGTATGTGTGCATTTCGCTCTGGCATCACCTCAGTGTACAACTTATACAAAAATTTTATTGTTCTTCAGGGTAGTCACCAGTAATGTGGATAACCCATTGCCTGCGATATGGAAGTGGAAGGATACCCTTAACAGCGCCAGTTGTGGTGATAGTTGCGAGTGGAGCGGTTTATTTCCTGACATGTACCTGTAACAACTCTGAAGCGAATACCAAGAAGTGCCTCCTTCAATTTAGAAATAAAGTTGGGGCTACAAGGAAGTGGTACATTACTTCCCAGCTCTGTCGATCGAATAAATTAGTCACAGCGTACGCCATATGCACCCAAGCACTGTGTAATAAAATTACTGGCGAGTCATGCAGAAAGTGTGCCCGATTTTTTCTCTGAGAGTTATCGCAGGCCGTGATACCAAAAAATGCTATCTCTTCAAAAAATCTATACATATTCTAGTGGACATTAACATGGAGTGTGACCACCTTACGCCTTTACAACTGCTTCAATTCTACTGGAAACGCTTTCGTTGAGGTGTTAATGTTTCTGGAGGAATGGCATCCCATTCTTCCTTAAGAACCGAAACCATAGAAGGTAGCACTCTGGAGGCTAAAAATGGTTCATTCGTATGATTTCATGCGATTTTTTTTTTTTTTTTTTTTTTTTTTTTTTTTACAGAAACCCTCCTCCACGTTCGACCGTCCATGTCCATCAGCACATGAGGTATGCCTGGGCTTGGTATAGCTGTGATTGTTCTTTTACGTTTCAACTTCAGTCACACTACCAACTTGGGTTGAAATATTCCATACAGATTTGCTACTCAAGTTCTATCAATTGGTTATTCCAATTTCGAAGCCGCTGGGTTCTCCTGATCGAACTGCTTTGCATTTACTACTTTTCTGCTGACAACACTTTACTCCCCTCCTCCTTTTACACTGGCCATTCGGCCTCTTGTGACATTTAGGGTGAATTCCACATTACATAGGGATGTCCAGATTCTTTTGATCAGATACTGTATTTTTAGGTGGTACGGGTCCCATGCCTAGAGTGACTGACATCTGTATAAACTCAGAGCAACGGGCAAAGAAAGGTGGAAGAAGAATGTGAGGTTTGGCATGGGATTTTCCGGATTTAGAATGTGTGAAATTGAGGATCTGAAGGACTCAAATACTAACAGTCAGTGAAAAATGAAAACAAAACTAGTGAGCCGTGCGTGGCTCATGTTCCCGTCATCATGTATTTTACACCCTGTTTTTAAAGTATTTCTACCTCACTATGTTAACTGGCTTCATTTGGCCCTCGGTGCACTCGACTGCATAAGTCATTTGAATATACGCAAAAACATGATTCGTCACTCCAGATTACGTTGCGCCAATCGGGAACTGTCCACGGTCGATGATTTCTAGCCCAATAAAGACGCCTAGCTTTATGTGCTTTCCTTTTTTAGACAGCTTCTATACAGGGTGAGTCACCTAACGTTATCGCTGGATGTATTTCGTAAACCACATCAAATACTGACGAACCGATTCCACAGACCGAACGTGAGGAGAGGGGCTAGTGTAATTGTTTAATACAAACCATACAAAAATGCACGGAAGTATGTTTTTTTTAACACAAACCTACGTTTTTTTAAATGGAACCACGTTAGTTTTGTTATTACATCTGAACATATATACAAATACGTAATCTGTGCCATTTGTTGCATCGTAAAATGTTAATTACATCCGGAGATATTGTAACCTAAAGTTGACGCTTGAGTACCACTCCTCCGCTGTTCGATCGTGTGTATCGGAGAGTACTGCAACATACATCGCGTTTCTACAGAATGATCTGCCAACGTTGCTCGAAAATGTCCCACTGGAAACGCGTCGTCGAATGTGGTATCAGCATGATGGTGCACCTGCACATTCCGCAATTAATACTAGGCTGACCCTTGACAGGATGTTCGACGGGCGTTTCATAGGACGTGGAGGACGCATAAATTGGCCAGCCCGTTCTCCTGATCTTACACCTCTCGACTTCTTTCTGTGGAGTACGTTAAAGGAGAATGTGTACCGTGATGTGCTTACAACCCCAGATGATATGAAACAACGTATTGTGGCAGCCTGCGGCGACATTACACCAGATGTACTGCGGCGTGTACGACATTCATTACGCCAGAGATTGCAATTGTGTGCAGCAAATGATGGCCACCACATTGAACATCTATTGGCCTGACATGTCGGAACACACACTATTCCGCTCCGTAATTGAAAACGGAAACCACGTGTGTACGTGTACCTCACCCCTCATGGTAATGTACATGTGCGTAAGTGAAAAAGACCAACAAAAAGGTGTGAGCATGTGGACGTAATGTGCTGTTCCAGTCTCTTCTGTACCTAAGGTCCATCACCGTTCCCTTTGGATCCCTACGTAATTCGGTGCTCTCCGATACACACGATCAAACAGCGGAGGAGTAGTACTCAAGCGTCAACTTTAGGTTACAATATCTCCGGATGTAATTAGCATTTTACAAAGCAACAAACGGCACTGATTACGTATTTGTTTATATGTTCAGATGTGCTAACAAAACTAACGTGGTTCCACTTAAAAAAACGTAGGTTTGTGTTAAAAGTGCATTTTTGTATGGTTTGTATTAAACAATTACACTAGCCCCACTCCTCACGTTCGGTCTGTGGAATCGGTTCGTCAGTATTTGATGTGGTTTACGAAATATATCCAGCGGTAACGTTAGGTGACTCACCCTGTATTTTTCACCATCATTAGATGAGTCACTATCTTCTTAATTCTTATTACTTGACGCAACAAGAAACAAGCGCGAACTTTCTTCCCAATCCCCACAAAACAAAATAAATTATCCAATTAAACCGAATAATGACCGTGACAGAAATAATAATATTAGTTGTAACAGACCTACACAGGCTAGTAATCATTACATCATTAAATTTTTCCATTATATTTCAATGTCACAATATGCTGAATGTCAATACCATCACCACTATCATACCGACCATCTAATAATAATTATTTTGTAATGTCTTTGTATTTTCCTCTGCATTGGTTTTGTGCGTTCCTGTGTACACTTGTCAGTTGTAGTATTTCACCACACATTTCCAGATCTTTCGGTGAAAATTTTGCTGTTTTAGAGGGTTGTGGACAATAAAGCTCAGTGGGCCTGGTTTTCTTTGAAATTCCATGTCCCCTTTTTGTATTGGTTTTTAATTTAAACTTATGCGTTGTGTGCCCAACTTGTGTTGTCTTTAAACACTGAAACAAAATGTTTTGTCTGTCCTAGTGTCACTGCGAATGAAACCAGCAATAGCATCATCATTGTCGTTTGGTTAATTTCACTGAGAGTCCATCATGAGATTCACTAACTGGTTTAAACGTTTCTCTCAGTGTCTGCTCTCAGTTCAAATATTCTAATCTTAGCAAATATAACTCCCCTCAAACAGGCGTCTGTGAGGCGATGACCATATGCTTATTCAACATCTTGTCATATACTAAGTGGGGTGCAGTATCTCTTACAGTAGCTTGTACTTGGGCTGAAACAGCGCCACTGAAAATACACACAGGAGCTCAAACTGGACTGCATTTGGGTGTGTTAGTAGTGACATGAGAATATTTGTCTTGCCACAGTTGGATGGATCTACAATCATTGCTGATATATTATTAGGTAAAAAGATCTCCTCCAGAACCTGCCATGAAGGCCCAATGGCACCTGCCGGCCGACGTGTCATCCTCAGCCCATAGGCGTCACTGGATGCAGATATGGAGGGGCATGTGGTCGGCACACCACTCTCCCGGCCACGTGACAAATACCAGAGCCGCTGCTTCTCAATCAAGTAGCTCCTCAGTTTGCCTCACAAGGGCTGAGAGCACCCCACTTGTCAGCAGCACTCGGTAGACCAGATGGTCACCCATCTAAGTGCCAGCCCAGCCCGACAATGCTTAAATTCGGTGATCTGACGGAAACTGGTGTTACCGCTGGCATGTGTTCTTTCACTGAACAATACAGAAAACTAACTCGTTTCAAGGTGAGGAAACGACTAAAACGACTCACTAACGGTTTCCAAAAATGACATAAACGTTTCTACATTCTTAATGAAAAGTAAACAAATTTACTTGTATAATAATATTTGCTTCTCTTGATGTTCTGGAAAACTACTGCCAATACACATCTGGGACATGTTTTATTAGATTCACCAGATCAATAACAACAAAATAATTGGAAATCGTGCTTTACTTTAACCTCATTCAGTTTTGCAGTGGCTTCATATTAGCGAAGTTGCTAAATTTCAGGCAAAATCTTTTATTATAAGTAATTCCATAACTAAACATTAGTGGACCTATGTTAAATTGAACTTTTTTCTTTAGTTTTACTTGTAGAATAACATTAGAATGTTTGCGTATCTTTGTTAATCATCCGTTATATATATTATTTCCCGAATAACTATTTCTTTTATGCACTAAACTCTGTGTATATCTCTTTCAAAATGATGAGTTTTCAATTAGCTTCTTCTTTTGACACTATATTTATACGCTATTACAAATCATCCGTATGCACAAACTTACAGAAATAGTTCACAATATCTTTATACGCAGTTTGAACAGACAGTTCAGTCTTTCTGACATAACACATTGCACCATCCATAGGCTGAACACGTTTGTAATGGTGAAGCGATGCACATAAATGGATCGACTTTCAGGTCTCACCATGAGTGTAAGACCATCATGCAATGATGTTATACATAGTGTCAGGCCATCACAGTAAATGTCCAGAGATGGAGAATACTCAGAGGTCATCCACTTGGTTGATGTAAGGTTCTGTGTGAAACAGTTCATCCCATTCCTATTCCAAAAGTTGTCTCTGATGCTTCTACACTGTTATTTTACCACATTAACCCTCTGTCTTTGAAGCAACAGCATTAGTGTTCTGAAAGGGTGCATTTCTTGATGACCAGTACTTACCTGCACCGTGTGGTGTATGGCCCCCACCACAGATTCTGATAGTCGGCCACTGTCTGGGTGCCTTCACTACACAGATCGATGTGTGGGGTGGATAACAGCAGCTCATTGACCTGCTCCAACATGCTGTTCAGGTGCACTACAAGACCCCAGGGTCCTGCTCCCACTTCAGGCCCCAACATGCTGGAGTTCATTGCAGGTCCTGATGAGACAATGGTGGCTGTTGCTGATCCAGACATGATGGTTAGCACAGCTGGTGCAGACATGCTGGAGGCTGCTTCTGAACAAAGAAGAAGAAACAGTAAGCGTCCACCGAAAGTAACATGTGGTTGAACAAAGAAAAGAAACTTGATAGAAGGCGAATAACTGCGTCATGTGGTAATAGTACCGAATACAGGTAAAGAGTACTTACTTGTATGCTTCTTCTGCAATGCAGAGGTAGATGAGGAATTGAGCTGCTGCTGATACTTCATCGTTCATCCACTGACTGACTGAGACTGAGAGCATGTATGTCTTAAACTGCCAATGTCATGATAACATGACTGAATGTAGTGTTCCCAGTGTAGTTTTTAACAATATAATTACATGCAGGGTGTTATTTTGACATCAATTTCGTTATGATATTACTTGCACCATCGGAGAAAAGCGAACTATTTATGTACTGAAATACCTTTCTTAACATACTTTACAAGAACTACATCTTTCAAAACAGCAGTGAATGATGAGCTTTTCTCACGAAACAAAAGAGGACTCAAAACCCTGCAGACTGAATTTTCTAAATAAACAGCATATTCTTTATTGGAACTTCTTGTTGTGAAATCCTTCCCCTCCACCACATACTGTGTCTCCTTCTCACCAATTTCCAGATGAGGGTGTGGAGGCGAGTGGGTGAGGAGAATGGTCCTGGAAATTTAATAAATTAATAAATTATATCAAAAATTAGCTTGTATTGGCGATGGGGAGGGGGTGGGGACTTTACAGAAGAGTGGGGGAGGTGGACGGGAAGAGGGAGGAGTTGGAAGGATTCTGAGAAGGACAGATAATACCTATGGCTCATGAATCAACCCCAGGGATCTCTAAATCAGTTAACAGAACAATAGGTTTGCCCCTGACTCTATGCTTTCCCCTGAATGTATTAAACAAACAAATTGTCCCTGAACCGCTATTATCATACTACTCTCCTAATACCGCCAAACTGTACAAATGTGTGCCAGCCAAGACATGTTTCTTTTTATCGCCAACTGATTATCTTTGTTTCTAGGCTTCAAAATTGCAGTCAGCTTCTGGAAGCCCAGCGATAATTATACAGTTGTGGAGGTGCAATAGCGATTCACAGCATGATTCATCATTAGTATTCAGCACTGATTGTTCAGGCTATATTATCATAGGCCAAAATTAATCCCGAAAATGAAATATTTGAGAATGAAAAACAGTGTCTATTTGCCCCCGAATTTTGGGAAGGAACGATGTAGTTGACCGAAGATGGCATTCCATCGCTGCAGATTATACCCGCAGAAGGCGTGGGCCTAAAGAGCGTTACACTGGGTACTGGCCATCAGACCTCCTTTTAGAACACACATGTCTTACAAGAACCAAGGGGCCACAGACTGTGCTCCAGGAATCGACCTCTGAGGAGGTCCGGCAACAAACACTATCGCGAGCGATGGGATAGGCAGCCAAGAGTTGCATTCACTTCACAAGATGGCAACTCAGACTAGTGGCATTTTAACGAATGACTAATGTCAATTTTGCTGAAGCTACCTGACGTCCGATAAAACAAATGCAACGATGGCACAACACGCCAAACCCGGAACCGGCGGTCTGCACTACATCCCCAGAATACTGTGTTTAGAGCGCCCAGAACGAGAAAGAAATCATTATCACCAGAGTAGAAGAATCACCAACCAGCTACAATGAAGAAAGCTGTCAAAACTACACGCCTTACCGGACAGCAGCGGCAAGGCGGGGAAACGTATACTGCCGTTACATACACTAACCCTCAGGGCAGGTAACTGGGGCGTTAGCGGCCACCAGGCAAGAAAAATTAGCGCTGGTTGAACTTAACAAATGGTAACAAGTTGAACGCAGTAAATAGTAATATGAGGTCGAGGAAAGCTAATCAGATCCGCCTTCCCCAAGCATTCCACTCGCTACTCTTCGCCTCGGCGACACTACGAGCAGCAACACGAACCCAAGTTACTGGAGAATCGCGAGAGATCACAATGGCGGAGGTTTCTCTAATTGAATTGAAATGCACTCACCTTAAAGCTTGCTGTATCCGGTGTACGACGAGGTTGTGCACCCTCGTGACCACAGCCCTTCCATCCGGCTATCCATGCGTGCAGCCGGCAGTCCCGAAGCGTTCTGGCACTGCGCGGACCTGGCTCCTCCTGAGTCCTCAACGGAACTGGCCCACTCACGACCCGGAAAAACAACGACGTGGCCCCAAAGATAGGCAACAGTTACTACATATCGATAACCGCCGCTGCTGCCACTAGCGGACAGGCAACGCTTGCGAAACAGAGTAGCGCCAGTCAACACGAGAAGAAGACAAACAACCGCAACCATGCCAACTAAACGATACCGTCTGGCCTCCAACAGAGGGCGGAAACCTACAAACAGCACCAACGGGAGCCGCAGCACAGCTCACTGAAATTAAAACATTCCCGAAAATCTTAGGAACCCTGCTACCGGTAGCTTACAGTCTTACAGGCGAAGATAGTCGAGATTCTCGATTCTCGGAATGGATTAACTGTCTACATACATAATTACGTTTGTACGGAACACCTAGTGCATGAGTCCCACTCACACGCCGCCGATATTTTATTCTTGTCCACACGTTCCGCAATGACTGTCACTCTTTTAGTATAAAGGCGGAATATTATGAAGAAACGGTCGTCAGCGCTTTTTACTGTGCTGAATACACCTTGTGATGAGGAGCATTTCTTCATTGAGCTGTAAATAAATTATTTTAGTGCTAGCACTGTTTATCGAAGTGGAACAGTTGTACCCTGTGATTCTGTGTAAAAGAGAATAAAGCTGATGACTTGAGGTCTTGTGCAATGTCAGCTCCGGCGGTTCGTTTAACTTCTGCAGCATGTTGTTCCGAGTTTTCATTTTAGCTGTCACAATCCAGAGACTGATTTTGTTGGTCAACGATCTGTCTGTGTACGTATTAATACATAAGATTGGTGTTTTATCTTAATGTGAGGTGTGTAAAGTGTTATTTATACATAGCAATATACGCAGATGACTTGGTGCTTTTCCATATGTACAAGTGTTTGACAATGAGGCGTAGGCGAAATTAGCTAATCAGATGACTAAATAAAAATCTCTTTACAGCCTACTACGGATCATATTTACATTTATTAAATGTAGGTTGGTTTGGAACGGTTCGACATACGTGTATTATAATTGTGGCATAAAAGTCTGCCACAGCCCGTACAGCGTTGTGTCGTAATTTGGCCACCGAGGTCATTATGACGTTTCCGTCTGTACATACAAACGGCATGCGGGTAGATAACTATTTAGTAGGCAAGGTGGATTTTCGATAGAAATAATAGGCCTAGTGCCGGAACTTAGATGACAGTCATTCAAGATATTTTGGTTTGCCAATATCGTCACAGAAGTGTCCACGACATCAAAAGACGCTTGTCTGAAAGTGAGGGTGTAAAGAAACTGCATTTTAAGAAACATAGAGAAACAGAAACAAGTGACTGTGATTATTGAAACAATTCCCAGAAAGAGCATGAATGCACTCAACTGCGTCAAAACCTAAGCTGTCTGTCACTATATCTGCAAGGAAAATGTTAAAAAATTGTAGTGTTCCTATGGATTCGTGGTATTATCAGGATTAATAGCACCCAGCCAGGAGAAGACGAAAGTTTGTAGCAGTTCTGATCTTCGAAGGCGAGTATCGTGATGTAGGCCAGGCAGTTACTCTTTTCTGAATTTCTGATATTTGAAGTGAGATGGGGGGGGGGGGAGGAAGGGGAGGGGGGAGGGCTTCTAATTCTGTCTACGCAAGTTCCTTTTCGTAGGCAACTCTGATATTCAGATGAGGTTCCTTTCAGCTACTAGAGGGCCGTCGGTTGGTATTACTGAAGTTGTATGAGACTGCGTTTTTACTGTGGAAACTGAGATGTTTGCTTTTCTATGAATGTTTGAAACTTTTTAATTAATATCCAGGGATCTCACTTTTCCGAGATCCATTCACACTGCAGAGCCTAACCGGAAGATAAAGTAGAGATTGCTGACTATATAGAATCTCCGGTATAGTAATAAGATACGTTTTGTTCTGGTTGCAATTCGTTAATGACAGGACGTAAAACCAGTAGACCGCAAACTGTAAAAATTTTCCAATGCAAACGACTTCTATTAAAACAGTTTCCTTTACTGCCAATGTTATGGTTACATCGTAAGGCGAAACTGGGTGCCAGACAACATCCGCAAGAAGAAAAGTAAATAATACCTGCAGGAATGTAATAATTTATACCAAAAGGTTCAACACCTTTGCGTATTGCAGAAAATAAACATGTCCAACACACTACACGTTGAAGTTTTTGCCTTTCCATTCTATTCCTGTACTGGACTTCTGTCGTAGACAGATCAGCAAACGGCAGCAATTTCCATTTTTAATTTTTAATTTCAATGTAGTGTTATTCCCTTGAAATTAAATTCTCGGTTCTCAGGTAATCTGTTTCAATTTCTACGTTTGATCTAATATACGTACTGTCGAACGTAGTGCGTTAACGAATGTTTTTTTGTATAACATATTCGGATCTGTTATTGACATTAACTAAACGATTCCGTAAAATACGTCTAAATCTCCCCCCACATCATACTGTAAAATGAAACGCGACACTTAGGATACTGCTGCGTCCAGTTTCATGAAGGTAGCTTTAGTACATGCTTGCCACAATAATAAACATTTCGATAGTTACAGTTTTCTGGGAATTCCTCCTCTGATTGAATGACCCGCTGTCATGGCGTCCGTTTCAGGAGTTAATGTAAGGAATAAAGGCTATGTGTTTGAATCCTCCTGTAGTGCCAGCTGCCCTTGTTGTACGATAGTTGTTGTGAATTATAGGATACCAAATGAAAACCGGGACTCAGTTACTCATTGCTAAGGACGTGAATGTACATTCGGTGGAGGTAAGTCCAATCTGAAACACAAACTACTTGTCATCAGATATGAACAGAGATACCGTAGGACACAAATTACTCTACATTTATGAGTGTAAGATGTTTAAAATAATATAGGTCTTAAGATCGGAAAAGAGATGCTATAGAGTAATGAAAAATAAATTAAAAAACTTTTGATCACACTAAACTTTTCCAGTATGCGATAAGGGGGAGCAGTTCAAATTTGGAGAACTATTTTAACTAATTAGCTACATAGTGGGAGATAGTGGAGCAAAAACTTACAGAGCCACGTGTAAAAGGTTTACATCAGTCCTTTAAGGAGAGGCATATTCCCTTTGAGAGAAGGGAAATCTGATAAATCGTAGAACCATTACTTATTTTAGTTGCAGCTGCAGTTTTACTTGGATGATAATTACAGTGTCTAACAGCTAGATCGATACTGCTAGTTTCAGTTGTAGTAACAAACATCCAATGGCAGGAATGGCTGCCTCAACACGAAAGTACAAGTGAATCATATTTGTTTTCCACAATAATACAGTCGAAATAATACATTCGAACAAGCTTACTGAAGAAGGTAATAATGGATACAGAAATAATGTACTAGAAGTCGAGGACAAAGTAAAATAACCAAACACTTAAGGATAAATATTGCAAGTCACAGACAGACGTTCCACAGATAGCCGATATCTCATTTTAATCTCCAACACCATTGTTATAAAGTGGTTCCCCTACTTTACCTGAGTAGTGCAGACATCAGTAATAAGACACTCGACAGCTGCTGTTCCAATGGCTGAATTAGTGATAATTGTTGCGTGAGAGAGAGATAGAGAGGCGCATGACTGGAAATGTCTCCGGAACTCGTACGGCCATTGACGTAAGAGTCGACGGTACGAATAGCAAGATGTGCAGTATCTGCTTGTATAGTGTATATGTCGATTCAAGCATCACAACTCTACTAACCAGCTGCCGTTGGAAACAACCATGTTGACTACGGACGTCGCATTTAACTGTTACGTATTGTAATAGACTAACAAGTTGCAGAAAATGACGTGCTCATTCAGGACCATAAAAACTAGCGATTAGCTGAAATCGATCATATTAAATACCTATGGCAGCAGATTACTACCAGACACTACGAGCTTGTAGAAAGTTCGCCTGGAATGATAAGTAGTGTTACAGACATGACAGAGTAAGAGTCCGAGCTAAAACCACATGAGGTGATCCAAGTAATTAGCCAACATGAGAAGTAGTGGCATTCTACTTATTGGAGGCGGGCAGATGCTGACGTACAGTATTTGATCAAAAGTATCCGAACGCTATCAGTAATCATTAACATGGTGTATGTCTGCCTTTATCATGGCTTGAACTCTGCTGAGGACACTTTCAGTGTGGGGTCTGAATGTCTGTGGAGGAATGTCAACACATTTTTCCTCATAAGCTGAAGCTCGTGTACATAGAAGTTTTGGACGACGGCGTCCGGAGCGTAGTCGACCGTCTGACTCGTCCTAGAGGCCTTACGTTGGGCTCAGGTCGTGGTTCTGGGTAGGTCCATATCAGGAATGTTATTGTCCACAAGCCACAGCCTCATCGATGCTGTTTTATGAAAGGATGCATTATTAAGCTTGCACAAATCGTCGTCTCCGAACTATTCTTCCCAAGCCGTATCACCTGCTCTTATATAATTTAGTATTGGCATTAACTAATATAGCAGGTAACGTTCACCAGGCATTCTTCAAATCCAAACAAATCTATCGGATTTCTGCAGAATATAGCGTGATCCATCAGTCTAATTCGGTCATATCCAGTCATCAACTGTGGCCTGAACGAGTGGATGCGATTGGACGTGAATTTATGGCAGTATTAACGGAGAAGGAAAAGACCTAGTGTTACTGTCAACAGGCCGCCCATACAGCCGCCCAAACCTTGGACCATATTTACACAGTCTTCACGCCTGAGAGAGCTGTTGGCAGACGTCGTGGCTCTAGCTGGCACCCAGGTTACCTGATCTGTTAGTGTGCGAGTACTTTGGTGGGTTACAATAGATTTTTGTTTATAACGGATTTGATGGTGAAATACTGTTGTTGAAGGTGGATTTGATACAAGTAATTTAATTTATTTAATTTAAGTGATATTGATTCTGAGGTTTGTACACATCGTCCGTCGCTCTCGTTATTGATTATTCTGATGAAATTATTTTAAGGTAACTTCAATTTAGATAAGTCGTAACATACTAAATGTACTGGAAAGTGTAACTAGGAAGAGGTTCAAGATATAACTTCGTGAGGAGCCCTCAGGTCTGTGGCGCATCGCAATATCCCTTACAGTATTGAAGAATTGCAGCAGATCATCTCAGGTGGGACGGCAGTAATTTTAGCAGTCCAGCTTCGATTCACCTTCAGCAACCAAGGCGCTGGGTACCGAACCGCACAGTAACCCTGGGTTCCGTGTGGTTCGGCAGAGAGGTGCGTGGACTGCTGTTTTCTTTTGTGGGGTTGTGTACCGCTGAGACTACGATGAGGACGAAGCGTCTCCGTCGTTTCTAGGTCCCCAGTTCAAATACAATACAATACGATAAAATGTCTGAAGCAGTGCTGGAGGGAAATGACACCATGAATCCTGCAGGACTGTGCATAACTACGTAAGAATACGAGGAGGTGGACATCTCCTCTGAACAGTAAGTTGCACGGCATCCCAGATATGCTCCATGCTGTTCATGTCTAGGGAGTTTGGTGGCCAGCGGGAGTGTCAAAACACAGAGTAGTGTTCCTGGTGCCACTCTGTAGCAATTCTGGTCGTGTTGGGTGTCGCATTGCCCTGCTGTAATTGCCCAAGTCCGTCGGAATGCACAATGGACATGGGTGGATGCAGGTGAGTAGACAGGATGCTTACTTACGTACCACCTGTCAGATTCGTATCTAGCCATATCAGAGATCCCATATCACTCCAAATGCACGCGCCACACACCATTATAGAGTCCAGCTTGAACAGTCCCCTGCTGACATGCAGGGTCCATGGATTCATGAAGTTGTATACATACCATTACACGTGCATCCGCTCGGTACAATCTGAAACGAAAATCGTACGACCAGGCAACATGTTTCTTGTCATTAACAGTCCAATGTCGGTGTTAACGGGTCCAAAGGGGGGTAAAGTTTTGTGTCGTTCAGTCATAAAGAGGACATGAGTGTGCCTTCGGTTCTGAAAGCCCATATCGAAGATGTTTCGTTGAATGGTTCGCACGCTGACAATTGTTGATGGCGCAGCATTGAAATCTGCAGCAGTTCGCGGAAGGGTTGCACTTCTGTCACGCTGAATGATTCTCTTCAGTCGCCGTTTGTCCCGTTTTTACAGCATCTTTTCCGGCCGCAACGATGTTGGAGATCTGATGTTTTACCGGATTCCTGATATTCATGGTACGCTCGTGAAATGGTCGAACGGAAAAATCCCTACTTCATGGCTACTTCGGAGATGCTGTGTCCCATTGCTCGACCGCCAACTTAACACCACGTTATGAATCACTTAAATCTTTATAATCTGCCATTTTAGCAGCAGTTACGGATCTAAAAAGTGCGTCAGAAACTTGTTGTCTTATATAGGCGTTCCCGGCCGCAGCGCCGTCTTCTGGCTGTTTACATACCTCTGTATTTAAATACGAATGCCTATATCAATCTGTATATTGAGCAAGCAGTGAAGGAAACAAAAGAAAAATTCGGAATAGGTATTAAAATCCATGGAGAAGAACTAAAAACTTTGACGTTCACCGATGACACTGTAATTCTGTCAGAGACAGCAGAGGACTTGGAAGAGCAGCTGGACGGAGTGGACAGTGTCTTGAAAGGAGGATATATGATGAACATCCACAAAAGCAAAACGAGGATAATGGAATGTAGTCGAATTAAGTCGGGTGACACTGAAGGAATTAGATTAGGAAACGAGACACTTAAAGTAGTAAAGGAGTTTTGCTATTTGGGGAGCAAAATAACTGATGATGGTCGAAGTAGAGAGGATATAAAATGTAGACTGGCAATGGCAAGGAAAGCGTTTCTGAAGAAGATAAATTTGTTAACATCGAGTGTAGATTTAAGTGTCAGGAAGTCGTTTCTCAAAGTATTTGTACGGAGTGTAGCCATGAATGGAAGTGAAACATGGACGATAAATAGTTTAGACAAGAAGAGAATAGAAGTTTTCGAAATGTGGTGCTACAGAAGAATTCTGAAGATTAGATGGGTAGATCACATAACTAATGAGGAGGTATTGAATAGGATTGGGGAGAAGAGGAGTTTGTGGCACAACTTGACTAGAAGAAGGAATCGGTTGGTAGGACATGTTCTGAGGCATCAAGGGATCACCAATTTAGTATTGGAGGGCAGCTTGGAGGGTAGAAATCGTAGAGGAAGACCAAGAGATGAATACACTAAGCAGATTCAGAAGGATGTAGGTTGCAGTAGGTACTGGGAGATGAAGAAGCTTGCACAAGAGTAGCGTGGAGAGCTGCATCAAACGAGTCTCAGGACTGAAGACCACAACAACAACAACCAGATTCTTTGGCGCTTCAGTGTACATTATAGGCCAAACTCAACGACTGCGAAGAAGAAGAAACCTAGTCTGAGAGGTGATCCTACTCGTAGTCAACAATGTGACTTATGGGCATCCAGAAAGTGACTAACATTCTGCGTGGTTTTCCAACACTTGCAATGCACATGCAGCCGTGGCATGCCTCAGTGCTAACGACCGTCGTCAAGGTGAAGGCTGAGAGGAAGCGGCGCTATTTCCACTGCCCATTGTGGAATCTTTTGTGGCAACGCGACGTGACGTTCAGAGTGAATCTGTCTTACACAGTGCACACAGGAGTGTACCCCAGCGCCGCTTGCTTTCACGGTCGCCTCGCCCATCCTTTCAGTTGCAGTGTGTAAACACGCCTTTATACCGTCGCGACTGGAAGGAGCACAGCGTCCGCAGTGGCTGTTAGTGGAGGGAAGCAGGGCAGGGCGGGGCCGAGCCCCGGGGCGGGAACACACATCTCCCCACCGCAAAGCCGGCCGGGACGAGGGGTCCGGGCGCTGGTCGCTTGTCGCGCCGCCTAAGACCCTTAAGCCGCGAACCGGACGTGACCCCGCTGTCAATCGGGGAAGGAGGCGCGACGTGCCGAGCGTTTGTCCGACCGCCTCGTCGCCGCCGGCAAGCGGGGGAGGAAAAAGGCGTCGCTCGCGCCCGTCAGGATTAACTGGGCCAGTGCGGGGATGCCCAGTAGCTGGGAGCGCGCGCGGCGCGGGCTGCGGAGTCGCCGGACAAACGTTTATCTCTGCTGCTACCAAAGGCGTTTCTCATTTGTTTCACTTTATTTACAGTATTGGTTAAAAACAGTCTTGGTAGCAATTTTTTTTTATTTTCCACGACGCGTTATGCAGATCTTGGGGCCTCTCGCGTCCATCTCGAAAAGATAACCTGAAGATGCATAAATAAGGCGAAACGTGTCGTGGAAAAATAAAAAAAATTAAAATTGCAACCGAGACTGTTTTTGGTTCAAATGGCTCTGAGCACTATGGGACTCAACATCTTAGGTCATAAGTCCCCTAGAACTTAGAACTACTTAAACCTAACTAACCTAAAGACATCACACACATCCATGCCCGAGGCAGGATTCGAACCTGCGACCGTAGCAGTCCCGCGGTTCCGGACTGCAGCGCCAGAACCGCTAGACCACCGCGGCCGGCTCAGAGACTGTTTTTAACCAATACTGTTAAGCACTGGTTTGCTGTTATGCCACATATGGACTGGAAGAATTTCTACTTTATTTACAGCTTATCACTTACGATTAACAATCTCAAACAGCTGAGTGTTTGGCTGTATCCGAAGTACACCGGTCCACGCTTACTACCTTGCTTAATTAACGACATGTGCTAGATACTGTGATCTCTTTTGTTATTACAAGTAAGTAAACACCAAAAAATGTTCAAATCTGTGTGAAGTCTTATGGGACTTAACAGCTAAGGTCATTAGTCCCTACGCTTACACACTACTTAACCTAAAATATCCTAAGGACAAACACACAAACACACACGCCAGAGAGAGGACTCGAACCTCCGCCGGGACAAGTTGCACAGTCCATGACTGCAGCGCCTTAGACTAAACAAACACCGTATGGATCATTTCCATTATAACCGACCACCGGTTTCAACCTGCACTGCAGATCTTCTTCAGGTCTAAGTGGAACAAGAAAAAGAGCAACAACAATAAATATTGCGAAAGCATGGTATTGCGGACAGTACCATCAGAAGTTGCACAATTAACAACAAAATATCATGAGAACCTACATATACCTGTTTTTTTTCTTTAGACATCAGTCTTCTGCCAACGGCCTTGCTGCAGTGATAACACCGGTCGACGTCACATCACCCATGTTAAGCTCCGTCGGTCTGGGCTAGCACTTGGATGGGTGACCAATGAGTCGGCCGAGCGCTGTTGGCAAGAGGGGTGCACTCAGCCCTGTGAGGCAAACTGAGGAGCTACTTCTCTGAGAAGTAGCGGCTCTGGTCTCGTAAACTGGCATACGACCAGGAGAGCGGTGTACTCACCGTGTGGCGCTCCATATCCGCATCCGGTGACGCCTGAGCCCTGAGGATACATGGCGACCGATCGGTACCTTTGGGCCTTCACAGTCTGTTCTGGCAGAGTTTATCGCTCTTCTCACTGGTTTCACGGGGTTCATCACTAATCTCCCTTCTGTGCCAGCCTCTCACGTTACCATTAGCACCCTACGTTCTCAATTACTTGATGGATGTACTATCCAATATCTGTGTTCCTCCATAGTTTTTACCCTATATAGTGCACTCTAGTACCACGGAAATTATTTATCCGAGTCTCTACCTCCCTCTAGGGTTTCTACCCTCTATATCTACCTTATGTACCGTGGAAGTTATTCCCTGACCTCTTAACACATGTCCTACCACTGTGTTTTCCCTCCGCTACGAACCAATAATCAGTAAGTAAAATCAAATTAAGGAATATTATCAAAAACCAGTTACAAGTTAGACAGATTTTGAAACAGAAGCTGTTGGAAACTAAAACAAGTTTCCACATTCAAGAACGTGAAAATTGGTAAGATATTAAACAAAATCAGTGTACTTGAAAGCAGTCACGTGTTTCGAGGTGCATGACGTCCCTCTGTTCAAGATACAGTACGGTGCACGACCGACGAAATGTAAAATAGCCGTTCACGCATTATGTAACTAGTTTTAAAAATACGTGGAATTTAGCTCATCATAAAACTCTGTAACTGAGGAATTAACAACATCCTCTAAATGGTTGTAACATTTATACAGCACTTAAATACGTAGAAGTCGTAATATTTATCAGTGTTGCACAATGTACAACCTCACTTGTCACAACAATAAAAACAACAACAAAAAGCGGACACTGCTCATGGCCGTCTCTACGGCGCTTTCTTTCATGCTTTTCTAAAATTAATCACTAGGCTGAAAAACCGACTACTGTTATATAACGTGTTGCTCGCTACACCGTCCTCCACGAACCTTAAGTCTGTCGAGCTACTAGACAAATACAGCCTATTATAGGTACAAAAAAAAGGGAACGAGCAGAGAAAAATGCAACGATTCTAATAAATGTAGTTCCGGAAACCAACGGTTTCCTTTGTAGGACATTTTCAAACAGAGTGCGTGAACATCTCGAAACATTCTCAGGTAATCCAAACTGCAGACATGGACTTCAGGACAAACGCGTTATAACAGCTGGTGGACAGCGTTCGTTCGAAGGTGGACTTCAGTATGTCTGCTCATCGATACCCGTACACGTTCAAATATCCCAGGCATGTTCTGGACGCATTCACAACCATCCACACTGCGCTCCCAGAGTTCATCAACACTATCAACAGGGAAGCAATGCAGAGAAGCCCTTATAAATATCGCCACACACACACACACACACACACACACACACACACACAAATAATCCAAAGGGTTCGAGTCAGCGGACCTGGGAGGTCATGCTACTGTCAAGCCAGACCAAAATCTTTGTCGTTCAAACCGTTATCACGCGTGCTAAGGTAATTGGGATGATGACAAAATCCAGTGATGGCAGTTTATCACCTTTCTATTTTCCACCTGATCCGTTGTGTTTCTAAACGAACGTCGTCTTAGACATTAACTATGTTGAAACTTCCTGGCAGATTAAAATTGTGTGCCGGACCGAGGCTCGAACTCGGGACCTTTGCCTTTCGCGGGCAAGTGCTCTACCACTGAGCTACCCAAGCACGACTCACGCCCCGTCCTCACAGCTTTACTTCTGCCAGTACCTCGCCTCCTACTTTCCAAACTTTACAGAAGCTCTCCTACGAACCTTGCAGAACTAGCACTCCTGAACTAGCAGTCCTCGAGTCTCGGTCCGGCGCACAGTTTTAATCTGCCAGGAAGTTTCATATCAGCGCACACTCCGCTGCAGAGTGAAAATCTAATTCTGGAAACAACCCCCAGGCTGTGGCTAAGCCATGTCTCCGCAATATCCTTTCTTTCAGGAGTGCTAGTTCTGCAAGGTTCGCAGGAGAGCTTCTGTAAAGTTTGGAAAGTAGGAGGCGAGGTACTGGCAGAAGTAAAGCTGTGAGGACGGGGCGTGAGTCGTGCTTGGGTAGCTCAGTGGTAGAGCACTTGCCCGCGAAAGGCAAAGGTCCCGAGTTCGAGTCTCGATCCGGCACACAGTTTTAATCTGCCAGGAAGTTTCATATCAGCGCACACTCCGCTGCAGAGTGAAAATCGCATTCTGGGAATTAACTATGTTGTAAGTTTAGCGGATCTGCGTATGTTGTATCGGAGCTGAGCAAAAGATTAAATGGTATCAATAATTAAATGTAGTCAAACACAAAACGATATATGGTTAAGGGTTTGATGAATGAATCGGACAGATTGCTTAGATGATTAAAACATGAAATAAATATATTTATTTTAGTACCGTTTACACAAACCAGAACAGAAATACACATCCCACGGCCGATTTGACTGGGTGTAGACACGACTTGGTTATCAAAGTGAGGGAATGGGAAATGAATCATTTCACCATCCTCGTAATCATTTTCTCGGGTCGTGGTGACGGCGGTGAGTAATGACTGTCTACGGCGCGTCGCCTCGAGGCTCTGCGGCGCGAGTCGGCTGCCCCTTCCCGGTGTTCGGCTGCGCAGCGAGGGTCCCGATACTAACTAACTGGAATCACTCAACAGAGGAAAGTCCACTGGACCTGACGGGATACCAATTCGATTCTACACAGAGTACGCGAAAGAACTTGCCCCCCTTCTAACAGCCGTGTACCGCAAGTCTCTAAAGGAACGGAAGGGTCCAAATGATTGGAAAAGAGCACAGGTAGTCCCAGTCTTCAAGAAGGGTCATCGAGCAGATGCGCAAAACTATAGACCTATATCTCTGACGTCGATCTGTTGTAGAATTTTAGAACATGTTTTTTGCTCGAGTATCATGTCGTTTTTGGAAACCCAGAATCTACTATGTAGGAATCAACATGGATTCCGGAAACTGCGATCGTGTGAGACCCAACTCGCTTTCTTTGTTCATGAGACCCAGAAAATATTAGATACTGGCTCTCAGGTAGATGCTATTTTCCTTGACTTCCGGAAGGCGTTCGATACAGTTCCGCACTGTCGTCTGATAAACAAAGTAAGAGCCTACGGAATATCAGACCAGCTGTGTGGCTGGATTGAAGAGTTCTAAGCAAACAGAACACAGCATGTTGTTATAATGGAGAGACGTCTACAGACGTTAAAGTAACCTCTGGCGTGCCACAGGGGAGTGTTATGGGACCATTGCTTTTCACAGTATATATAAATGATCTAGTAGATAGTGTCGGAAGTTCCATGCGGCTTTTCGCGGATGATGCTGTAATATACAGAGAAGTTGCAGCATTAGAAAATTGTAGCGAAATGCAGGAAGATCTGCAGCGGATAGGCACTTGGTGCAGGGAGTGGCAACTGACCCTTAACATAGACAAATGTAATGTATTGCGAATACATAGAAAGAAGGATCCTTTATTGTATGATTATATGATAGCAGAACAAACACTGGTAGCAGTTACTTCTGTAAAATATCTGGGAGTATGCGTGCGGAACGATTTGAAGTGGAATGATCATATAAAACTAATTGTTGGTAAGGCGGGTACCAGGTTGAGATTCATTGGGAGAGTCCTTAGAAAATGTAGTCCATCAACAAAGGAGGTGGCTTACAAAACACTCGTTCGACCTATACTCGAGTATTGCGCATCAGTGTGGGATCCGTACCAGATCGGGTTGACGGAGGAGATAGAGAAGATCCAAAGAAGAGCGGCGCGTTTCGTCACAGGGTTATTTGGTAACCGTGATAGCGTTACGGAGATGTTTAACAAACTCAAGTGGCAGACTCTGTAAGAGAGGCGCTCTGCGTCGCGCTGTAGCTTGCTCGCCAGGTTTCGAGAGGGTGCGTTTCTGGATGAGGTATCGAATATATTGCTTCCCCCTACTTATACCTCCCGAGGAGATCACGAATGTAAAATTAGAGAGATTAGAGCGCGCACGGAGGCTTTCCGGCAGTCGTTCTTCCCGCGAACCATACGCGACTGGAACAGGAAAGGGAGGTAATGACAGTGGCACGTAAAGTGCCCTCCGCCACACACCGCTGGGTGGCTTGCGGAGTATAAATGTAGATGTAGAAGTCGATGTTTGTTCGTTGTGGATTGCGTCGAGAAGGCTGCGATATTTCGGACTCTGAACGCGGATGTTGGCGATGGATGGAAGAGCCAACATGTTCTCTTGCTTACGCACTCTCTCTCGGACTCGTCTCTTCTCTCCTCCTACATCTCGCAGCTCAACAAGTTTACAAAGTTTCTTTCTTCTCGGCTTAGTTACTGACGGACAAAATTCTCAGTGCCGCCCAGTGACTGATCGCTGTTTCATGACCACACCTCCCAGTGCAGAGTAGAAATTCTTTATCTTGTTAGGTGTGGTGTGTGGCTCGGCAATTGGTATCTTTCTCACAATTTCACATTCGTACGATGTTTTTCCGCATTCCGAAGCTGTTGTGTTTGATGACCATGCCTCCTAGTGAAGAGTCGAAATTCCTTAGCTTCCTAGGTCTGGTGTGTGATTCGGTAATTAGCGTCTTTCTCACTAGTTCACATTCTTGTGATGTTTTTCTGCATTCTGGAATTGTTGTGAAAGCAGCCACACAACACTTCTTCGTAACCGTTATTTCTGTGTGAGGTCTGGACACAGACTCACGCTTGTGCTTCCTCTCACAGTCTACTGGTGTCCGTGATTTGTAAGGAACGTCCTTACTGACCTGAAACTATCTTTTTAGAATGTCTGACTTCTGTGCTTCCTCTCACAGTCTACTGGTGTCCGTGATTTGTAAGGAACGTCCTTACTGACCTGAAACTATCTTTTTAGAATGTCTGACTTCTTTCATGCACCTACCTGTGCGAATTATTCGTGCATTGTGTACGATCCTGTGCCTGTGGGGTGCTGGAATTGTGGTCACGTTCTCGCTTTGTAAGGCAGGTAAAAAAAACTGCTGTCAGGCCAGAAAAAATCACATGCTTTCTCATGTGCGTTTTTGACGTTGCATCCTAGTGGATGCAGGGGTCCATCAGTTTTTTGTATCAATTCTTAAGCGAGTAGAGGGAGTCTGCCCGGCTACCCCCTGTGGTGATCGCTTCTCGGAGCTCGTCTTGTGGGTTCGCCTGGCTTTCACCTGGACCGCTGTTGGTGTGAACTGGCGAAGAATTCCGCGGGCGGAGGTATCACACAGCTCCTTGTGATGACCATTAAACTTTTGGCGCAGAAGACAGAGTTACGGCAAAGTGGCCCAGCTACTGTATGTTCGCTTGGCTTGAAGAGCACACACTTCAAGGAGGAAAAACGAAAATCTTCAGTCCTTAATAGTAAAACTAACACTTTGCCCGGTAATGTGACATTTGGCTGGGATATTACGTTTTCAGATTCTGCCCTAACGTGTCAAGCCCCAATGACTATTTATCCAAATAGTTGCCCCTGATAAATAAATCAAGACACGCATAAATAAATATAGGTCAATCCAAGCAGACAGTACATCAGGAACAGAAACAACAGTGAATGTGATGAAAACGCCACAGATTTACGTATGCCAAATACACATCAAGATTTCTGAAAATCAAAAATAAACCCCTCACAATAGTACTGCTCATCACATTACAGATGAGAATACTATACATAGATGTGAAACAAAAGTACACTGTGCATCACAATGATGTTCATTAAAGTATTATATGTCTTAAATGTCAGAAAAAGATACACACAAGACACTTAGAATTAGAACATGTTACACAAAAGGTAACTATACACCACAATAAAGCTTATAAAAGAGTTACATGTCGGAAATGCCAACGTGAAAAACGTACAAGACACTTAAAATTAAGGCAAGTGAGATAAAAGCTGGCCTTACAAAGTAATATTGTTCATCAAAGATCGATACAAAACGGATGTTAAGTGAAACAGTTGCTCACGCAAAACAATAAGTTTTTATGACGTACGTAATTGGACTGCCATGGGCCAAGCCGGATAGGACAGGATTTTTTAGCGCCTTTACCAACAGTACACCACGTTTTCTTGACTTATAAAATGAAAGTAACACTTATTCCTTCTTTTCTGTCACAGAACCTACAATCATTATGTGCAATGTACGCATCACTGAAAAATGTACACCTCACTGATATTTGGGAAGGCTTCTTTCTTATTTACTAGGTTGCAAATTGGCACCTGTGTGAGCTGTGAAAACTAACTGGAATGTCAATAATATGTCTAACTTTGAACAATGGAGTGGTTTTAACCTACCGTTAAATTCCAACATGCAAAAGAATCCTAACATGCTTCAACCAACGTTTCTTGCACCATTTTGCAAAGATAAAAGGTATTCCCCGCCGACCGCTAGGTGATTCTGGCGTGTTTCTGAATGCTGAAACAGATATAACATATTCCTGTTCCTGCATGTGTGGTTTTCACCCTTCATGCTAGCGTCAATACATTGAACAACTCGTATGGTAATACGATAAAACACGGGTCCATAACTCTGTGTTACATTTATGTATATACAACAAACAAAAAAATTGACTTACATGGAAATGGCAACACTATTGCGTGAGCTGCATGATAATCTCACTCAACGGTAAGTATCATGCCGTCGAATGCGGGCTGCTTCTTTAAGACTCGCGCTGCGCGTCGCGACGAGGCACGGAACGTAGACACACACACACATGCGACCATCAGATCACCTTTCCACGTACACAACAAGTGTCCCACAATTGAGGCACACACAAAAAAACTATCTTAGCACAGTAAATACTTACTAATTACTGCGACAGAAAATCAATTCACAAAATACAACGTGCTGCTAACAGTCATGTACAATTTTCGATATCGCTTCTGCTGTCCACTGATCTACTGAGTCACCTACGTTCTCTGGCTGCGAGTGTTAAATATGCCAACCTCGTGCTCGTCGTCACAAATTGCGTAGGCATTCGGTGCTGTCTTCAGTCTCCCCTGTTTCCGAGTGAGATATGAATTTTTCTCGCCACTTCTACGCATGAGAACGTCTACGGTCCTGCAAAGCCGTCTGCCTTCTTGACATTTTTCGACATTGGACGGAACAACATCGACATGTGCTACCGGCGAGTGGCCGTTCACAACATTCGAGCTTATGTGGCGCATCTCAATGCTCTCAGCCACAATTCAGTCGTTTTCGCATTCTACTCTCCGTATGAGCTTCTCTGTTGCAGTGGGGACTTCTCCTTCAACTTTCTTCGTTGTCTCGGGGCGCTTGTCGGCACGGCATCTGACTGTGGTCTCTCTCTGCCTATTTTTCTCTTTCTTTGGGCTCGTGTCTTCTGTACTCACGTGGGCGAATTGGGGTGTCACGGGAGCGTACTCAAGGGAGCCTATTCATTAAGGACCTCTGGCCCTCTAAACTCTAATAGTACACGTGCGACGGTCTCTAACCCACGAGCAGTTGCACCATGCCCGTAAGATTCTCTGTCTCCCGCTGTGTGCGTGGAAATCTCATCACGACGTGCTGACGGGAAACTGACATCCACTAGAACCAATGTTCCCTTTAATAAACCATCATTTAGCTCCCGTGGCCCATCCCTCCTTAGATTTTAGTAAATTAATTGTAACGTACTCAGACATTTCTCTCTTTACTTCTTCTGATCATCACTAAACTGACACACATCATTTTTAGTGCAACGCAATCTGACTTTCAATAACCCCTACAAAAGAATGGCCCAAACTAACATTAACCTATACCTTTCATGAAGAACTTACCTCACAAAAATCTTCGTTACTCGAACTACTGCAATACAGCGACCGCCAATACTGCCAGCTAAATAAAAGATTCTAACTACTGAAGGCACTAACTACTGATACGCATATTTAGCAAATGAGAGATTTTGATAGAGAACAAACAATGTATTTACCTTAATAGTGTTCAAAAGTCATTATATCAGTTCATGACATCCAGTTTTACAAATTTCGTTTTTCTGACGGATACACGTCCAGATCGTCCGCTCTCAAAACTCTGCCATCTCTCTTCCCACATCAACCACTGCTGGCGGCTCACCTCCAACTGCGCAACGCTACGCGCTGTTCACATCCAACTGCCCAACACTACAATAGCGAATATTCCAACAATGCCAACCAGCCACAGACTGCACACAGCACAGCGAGCGATTTTCATACAGAGCGCTACGTGACGTTACCAACATAAAAACCTAAACAGCCTACTTACAAACGACACCAACACCTGTATCTCTACCTTCTTCCTTTTCGTCCGAAAAGCAGGAATTAATGTGCTTTCAGCGCTATCTCGGTTAATTTACGATCAGTTTCTATCAGCTTTACGTTAAAAACGCTTCAGACCCAGAATCCTGACATTCTCTTGTCTAAATTCTTTCCACGTTTATGTCAGTGTGGGGAACCCATTTCTACGCTTTTTCCCGCAGCTCTGGGTCATCATAGTACTGGTCAATGATGTCTTGCGTTTATGATTGCCAGTTCCGCATATTGCATATGTAATGTTTCTTTTCTATGAATGGGTCCTCTGTGATATCTCATTGTCATCGATCATTCACTTGTGTGATCTCACGTTCCTCTGCCTGACGTGGCGCCAGAGGAGGTGAACCTCCATTACCCTTACGGCCTCTCTTAGCATGAGACACTTGGCACGCAATTCATGTGACGTTTGTGGGAATTCGTTCCTGCCCTGCTCTCTCTAGTAAGGGCTCCCTCCTACTCGCTTCGTCTCCACTTCGTCGGTCATTGAGCTTCTTCTGCTTGTCATGGCTCCGCACAAACCCTTGTCGCGCCCTGTTGTCTGTCCTCATAGCGTTGGCGAGTATTGTCCTTTGTTTCTCTTGCATCTTGCTGTCGTGCAAGGACCTTAAAATGTGGAGGAAGTGTTCTCTCGACAGCACCCCGATGACTACGCGTTGTGCATGAGCAGGAAAATGTTAGCGCATCGCGCTACACCTCTCCTCAGGTGACATTTTGTCGTCAAATTAACCAGCGAGGAAAGCAAAGTCAGCTGCGTATGTTGCCATGAATTGGCATGACTTCGGCACATACACTATGTGTTCAATAGTATCGGGACACCTGGGTGAAAATGAATTAGCCGTCCGTTGTGGCCGAGTTGTTCTAGGCGCTTCAGTCCGGAACCGCGCTGCTGCTATGGTTGCAGGTTCGAATCCTGCCTCGGGCATGGTGTTTGTGATGTCCTTAAGTTATTTAGGTTTAAGTAGTTCTAAGTTCTAGGGGACTGATGACCACAGCAGTTAAGTCCCATAGTGCTCACAGCCATTTGAACCATTTCTGAAAATGACTTACAAGTTCGTGGTTCCCTCCATCAGTAATGCTGGAATTCAGTATGATGTTGTTTCACCCTTAGCCTTGAAGACAGCTTCCACTCCCGTTCGCATACGTTCAATCGCGTGCTGGAAGGTTTCTTGCGGAATGGCAGCCCGTCCTTGACGAATTGCTGCACTGAGGAGGGGTATCGATGTCGGTAGGTGAGGCCAGGCACGAAGTTGGCGTTCCAAAACATCCCAAAGGTGTTCTATAGGACTCAGGTCAAAACTTTGTGCAGGCCAGTCCATTACAGGGATGTTATTGTCATGTAACCACTCCGCCACAGGCCGTGCATTATGAACAGGTGCTCAATCGTTTTGTAAGATGCAGTCGCCATCCCCGAAGTGCTCTTCAACCGTGGAAAGCATGAAGGTGCTTAAAACATCAATGTAGGCATGTTCTGTGAAAGTGCCAAGCAAGACAACAAGGGGTGCAGACCCCCCCCCCCCCCCCCCATGAAAAACACTACCACACGCCGGCCGCGGTGGTCTAGCGGTTCTAGGCGCGCAGTCCGGAACCGCGCGGCTGCTACGGTCGCAGGTTCGAATCCTGCCTCGGGCATGGATGTGTGTGATGTCCTTAGATTAGTTACGTTTAAGTAGTTCTAAGTTCTAGGGGACTGATGACCACAGATGTTAAGTCCCATAGTGCTCAGAGCCATTTGAACCATTTGTGCCACTACCACACAATAACACCACCGCCTCCGAATTTTACTGTTGGTATTAGACACGCTGGCAGTTGCGTTCTCCGGACATTCGCCATACCCACATCCTGCCATCGGATCCCCACATTGTGTTCCATTATTCGTCACTCCACACAACGTTTTCCACTGTTCAATCGTCCAACGTATAGTCGTTTTACACCAAGCGAGGAGTTTTTTGGCATCTACTGGCGTGATGTGTGGCTTATGAGCAGTTGCTCGATCACGAAATCCAAGTATTCTCACCTCCAACCTAAATGTCATAGTACTTGCAATGCATCTTGATGCAGTTTGGAATTCCTGTGTGATGATCTGGATAGCTGTCTGCCTATTGCACATTACCACCCTCTTCAACTGTCGGCGATCTCTGTCAGTCAACAGGTGAGGTCAGCCTGTACGCATGACACAAGTGACACCTAGTCACCTGATGACATCCGAAGTCCGTGAGTTCCGCGGAGCGCCCCATTCTGCTCTCTCACGATGTCTAATAACTGCTTTGGTATCTGATATCGAGTAGCTGGCATATTCGGCAACACAATGCACCTAATATGAAAAACATATGTTTTTGCGGTGTCCGGATACTTCTGATCACATAGTGTATGTCCACGATATATGCACATCACTGCACTTGCCTGTGCGGCCAGGTCGAGTACATTGCAAGAAACTTAGGGCTTAGTGTTTTTCTCACAAAGTGTTACGTCAAACCGGGCAGCCTCCTGTTGGGCGAGAGTCTGCCGTGCAAAGAGTAAGCATGACGTTCTGGCACTCCTTCCGCACGCAGGTATGCTCCTAAATTCTTTAGGGTTGGGTACCGCGCGTTCGAACGACCTTAGGCAGTAGTACGTCGATCCAGTACATCGGAAATGCTGCCTGGAAATTCATTGGCGTGACCAGCATTACAACGACAATATCTTGTTGCATTGCAACTAGAGGGCTGACACACTTGTGTTTCTTGGATATTTTACTTTCGACATCCATGAGCATGAAGACGTTAGTCATCTTCACGTTTGTCCCAGTTTCTAAGTTATTAAACTTGGTTCCTCACCCTTTTTCCCACCTCCGTCCACATCGTTTTGGTTTCGGTCTCGAATTCGTGTTTAACTTCAGAGATCTGCCTATGAATGTTTTGATTGCAAAGGTTTAGCTCAGCTTCCAGTCTTTCAAATCGTGTTTTATTCTATTTCCCGATGGCGGTTAACTGCGACATGTGGTTTTGAAACAGCGCGAGAATTCTATCCAGTAGATTTTGACTTTACGTATCCCCCAAGAGACGTGCGTCGTGTTTCATCGCTCGCCACAGAACTTTCTGAATTGGCCTGACTGTTTCTATATTTATGACTCTACCGGGCCTCAGTTGCTTAGAAAAACGAAACCACAAACTAAAAGCACTCCAAAGAACAAACAGACAGGCAATGCTGGTAACAGCAAACAGAGCGATGGGAAACGTGGAACAGAATAACCACAACGACAAACCACAGGTCCTAAAACTGCTTCAAAAAATGTGGGGGATGTTTTGGGAACCAAAGCTGAATACATTAGCAACCGCTATGTCTACTACATACAGCACGTTTGCAACAGACACACACCATTCGGGCAGAATGACACCAAGCACAGAGAGGTTAACGCATGCCAATTAAGAAGCGGATATTCTCCCTGAATCGTGTCAGAAAACGTAGAAGTTCGCACACTAGCAAAAACGTGAGAATGAAATCAAGTCGAAACCCCACACTGCACACGAAACAGTAGTGAAATCGATACTTTTTTGTGTGACATCATGTAACATGAAAATTACCAATGAGATCACCCCACAGTGGAAGCTAACAGTTAATTGATATTAGTAATTAAAAGAAATCAAACACATATTATTATGAGACTAAGGGCTTGAAGTATGAATATAAAAGATTGCTTACACGATTAAAACATGAAATAAATATATTAATTTTACTGCCGTTTACACAAACCAAAACAGAATTACAATTGTCAGGGCTGATTTGACTGGCTGTAGACACGACTTAGTTATGAATGAGGAGGAATGCAGAAGGAATCACCTCATCATTCACGTAATTTTCTCGCGTCGCGTCGCCTCGCTGCCGTGCGGCGCAAGGCCGCTGCGCATCCCGCTGTCCTACGGCTGCGCAACGAGGGCGCAGATACGAACTCCACGTTGTGTGGCCGTTGTGGATTGCTCGGACCAAGCTTCGATATCACAGTGTCGGAGGGCGGGTGTTGGTGATGGATGGAAGAGCCCCCATGTCGTCATGCTTCCATGCTGCCTCACCGACTCCTCTTTTCAACTCCTCCTCCATCTCTCAGCTCAACAAGTTTTCGAAATTTTCTTCCTCTCGGCTTTGTAATTGACGTACCGAATTTTCAGTGCCGCCCAATGACTGATCGCCGTTTCATGACCACACCTCCCAGTCTTTCTTCCTTTCTTTCTTTCTTTCACTACTGCCTTCATCCCACATTGTGCACAGGGTCGGCAGGGTAAGTGCGGAATTGGCATGGTTAATCGTTAGGGGTGGCCGGATGCCTTTCCTGCCGCCACCCCATACCCCCCGGGACGGAATTAGTGTACCCCATCTGTCTGCGTCTAGTGTAAATCGTGAAATAGTGTGAATTTGTCTGCGAGTCGGCTAACTGAGCCGGGACGTGGGGACCAGCCTGGTACTCACCTTGTAGGATGTGGAAAACCGCCTAAAAACCACATCCAGGCTGGCCGGCACACCGACCGTCGTCGTTAATCCGCCGGGCGGATTCGATCTGGGGCCGGCGTGACTACCCGGGTCCAGGAAGCAGCGCGTTAGCGCTCTCGGCTATCCTGGCGATGACTACGCCTCCCAGTAGAGAGAAGAAATTCTTTATGTTGTTAGTTCTGGTGTGTGGCTCGGAAATTTCACCATTTCACATTGTTAAGATGTTTTTCTCATTCCGAAGCTGTTGTAAGAGCAGCCATACAACACGTCTTCGTAGTCGCTATATCTGCATGAGGCCTGGACAGACTCAAGTTTGGGTTTCGTTTCAGGGTCTGCTGGCTACCGTGATGTGTAAGGAATGTCCTTACTGTCTTGAAAATATCCTTTTAGAAAGGTTGACTTCTTTCACACGCCTACCTGTGCGAATCATTCACGCTTCCTCCCAGCGCCTGTGGGGTACCGGAATTATCGACACGTTCTTGCTTTGCAAAGCAGATAAAAAGACTGCTGCTACGTCAGAAAAAATCCCATGCTTTCACACGTGTGTTCTTGATGTTCCGTCCTAATGGCTGCAGTTTTCGGCATGGCTCCCATTGTCTGACAGGCTCTTTGCAACGTGTCTATTCTTAAGCCGTCGGCTCACCGATCGTGCATCCGAACATTGAGCTTTGACAGTGCCGAGTTTCTGATGTCAAACAGTGAAATAGCACGTTGGGATTCTATTCGAACGTGCAGAGCAGTATCTACCATGTCTGATATTCTGAACGTGCGTCAGAACGTAGACCAACGAGCGGTAATATGTCAGCTACGTCACATGTACGCCATCTCCCCTCGGTGCAGAGTATTGAGGTGCCCTATTGGCTTCCAGTTGAGAGGTGAATTTGTTCGATTGGCTTTTTCTACAGAACACTTTGCAGTTCTTGCAGTATGATATTTTGGGCTTATTTCCTTTTCAGTTTTGTAATTCACATCCAGAGATTCTGCTACTGAGTAGGAACAGTGATTAAGTAAGAATGACTTTAGGGCCTTGCTAACAAATGGGAACTATGAAATAATCTTATGTGGAGAACTATCGTAAATCTGTACCGCACTATTTTTAATGGAACTTTCATAAGCCGTCGTCCTTACTGACTGGATATGGTTCATTCCTTGTTGTCTTATTGTGTTTTCACGGGTATTGAAGTTTATATTTATGTGTACTAGAGACAGGAATACCTGACCAGCATATGGACGAGAGGAAAATATGTTTTAACACAGCTAATATGGGAATTTTACTCCCATCAATTCCATAAACAGTGTGATTTACGAGCCAGATACAGACGACAACTGCCACTGGAGCGTGTAGCAACGGTATATACCATGTTGGAGTGCACGCACCATAAGAGTTGGGACAAGGGGGATTCTCCCCAAAGTACCGTTATCCAAGATCGCAGCGACGACGTCATCAACTGACGTCAGTAGATGACGTCATCCAAGATAGCGGCCGTGACGTCACCCAACCCCAAGGGGGATTCTGGCCCAAAGTACCGTTATCCAAGATGGCGGGAAAGTGCCACGCCCCCCCCCTGATGGGAAGTTCAGTTTCCATTATGACAATGCAACCTCTATTAACTTACGAAAATGGCCGGAAAGAAAGGACATTTGGGCTACCTCCACTAACCTAAATCATCTGACCGCCATCTCATCCTAGGAATTGGCGCCAAGTTTGAATTTTGGCGGGAAGATAGTCAATCGGGCTACCTGTACTAGCCAAAGAAAATGGCGCGAAAGAAATGACACTTGGGCTATCTCCACTAACCTAACTTCTCCTCCCCTCCCCTCCCCCAGAACAATGGCGGGAAGTTCAAATTCGAACAGGATAATGCATCACATGATGGTTATCTGTATGAACCTAAGAAAATAGCGGGAAGATGGGTCACTTGGGATACCCCCACTAACATAAGCCATCCGACCGCCACCTCCTCCTATGGATTTGTGGGAAAAGGACCAGTGCTGGGCTGTTGGAACAATTTGTTTAGGAATGGAGTATATCTATTAGACTGATACAAAAAACACTCTGTCATGTTTGGGTCATGCCACACAGCCTACAGACATGCAAACCACTAAAAGACTCTGCAAACATGTTTGCTTATTGTTAACTGTCGAAATCATGCACCAGTCTTTATTTAAACATTTTGAGCCACTGACGCCATCGCTTGTCTCCACCATGAGATCTAGAGTCCAGCTGATAGAGTACACAGTACTGCCACCAGAGGGTGCTGTCATCCGTTGTCACATAACCCAAGACGGTGGGGAAAATAGTGGGAAACAGTGTGGTTGCCACCAGGTATGGATCTAGTACACAATTCTGTCACCAGTGGGCGCTGTCATCCGTTCCATGACATAACCCAAGATGACTGTCTGGAGGCATAAATAATTCAGCCTGCACTAGGCTGCTGGAGAGGGGAAGGAATGTACTTTATTTACTTTGGAACAATTTATTTAGGGATGGAGTATATTTATCACACTGACACAAAACACTAGCAATGATGTGCTTGGGGTCACTATACTCAGTCTGCAGACCTGCAAACTACTCGTAAATAATGCAACAGACATGCTTGCTAATTGTAGACTGTCAAAGTAATGCATTCCACAGCCCACACACATGCAAACTACTACACCAAAATAATTTCAGTACTGACCTGCAAACTGCTCCTAAATAATGCATCACACTGAAGTGTAGACTTGCTCAGTACTCGTAAACTGTCCATATAATGCATAGCAAAGCCTTCAGACCTGCTCACAAAATAATGCAACAGACATGCAAACAATGTATGCAGGCACTGCCTGCCACCCTCCTGTCCACTGGACTGCAGAGGAGGCTAGCAGCAACCCCCGGAAAGTGACGCAGCCCTCAACTGCCAAGCCATGCACAGGTGCATGTTCGGGTCCCTCAAGCATGAGGTGGCGGCATCTGCTTCATACTTGACACCTGAGAAATTCCTCTAGAAATATGTGATCACCTTGGCGCTGTTGACCTATTTTCAAAGTGCAGATGCTCCAAGGTGGGCCACATGCGTGTGTGTTCGATGCTGCTGACATGAACACTCCCCCTACCTGCGGTCAGGTGAAGAGCTAATTGCAGAACAACGCTGCAGATATCCCTTCCAGAAATTCACAAGTTGCTTTCTCCCTAGTGATTTCAACAGATCATGTATAACATGTCTAGCTGTGCCTGCATACCCAGTGTGGCTCATGTCTCATGGTGTCAATATACCTCTCAGAAAAGGTTAAACGTTCACACAGCTAAAAGCCTGTGCATGCTTGCAAAAGCACCTTTAATCATAAGAGAATTGTCCTTGTTTGGAAATAGATCACTGTCTAAGCACAGACGGGGGATTTGGGGGATTTCAGAACAATTATGCAAACAGAATTCGAACCACTGCCATACATAAGAGAAAAAAAAGTCATGAATTTTCGGTATCCTACAGCTACAAGTCTGTAGAAGTCCTAATGCCACAGTGGTGAATGAGTGACAGCATCCCCACCAGAGATGGATGGTATGCTTCAACTTGTGCTTGTACACTTGCTTTCTCAGAACTTCCCATTCTTACCTCTCCTCCATCTTGTTTGAATCAGTTTGTAGACACTCCTACATCCCGGCAGAAAGGCTGTCTTGTGAATGAATCTAGCATTATGATTGGCCCTTATCGAATTTACCTGCAAAATTACTGATGCCATGGATGTGTAAGCACCGTCAGCCTTTTTTCTTGTTTCTACAGGCAAGGCTTTCAGCAGCAATAAACTATTTTACACAGAGCACCATATTGCACCAACAATAAACCCTGAAACGTGCCCTATGTATCGCCAGATACAGAAATACTCTTACTCAATTACAATGCTCGAACACTGAGGCCAGGAGCTTGAATATTAGAACATGAATAGACCTGAGACCCATCAATATATCACAGTGTACCCTATATATCGTCAAATATGGAAAGACTCCTACTCAATTACACTGCTCTCCCACTGAGGACAGGAGCTTGAATATTAGAACGTGAAACCCATCTCCAACCCAGCAATATATCACTGCGTACCATGTCGATGTAGTAAACATGCAATTCGTATCCTCCACCATACAAAGTCAATTCTTGTACATCATTTGTACATATACCGCAAAGACAGACAGCACAGTACATATACTTGCAGCACTAGATATATACTGCGATATCGGGAGGGCGTCCACCCCCAACGCGTGACCAGAGCACCCTCAGTGAATCGAAGTCACTTTCAGAGCTGTGCTACAAATTCGCACTCGCTTCCCCTCGCCACTAACGCTTTATTGTTTCTTTTCCGTGCCCGATTGCTTGCTTGCTTTTCTACACCCATCTCCAGACTCTGGGATTATAAGAACACATGTATTTTTGCATGGTTCGCCATAAAACTTAACCATTTTCGTGGCACTTTTCGATATCAAGCACACAGTAGTAGCCTACCAATCGCTCGCGCAACGTATTTCCGAAGATATAGACTGGAAATTATTTCTGTGAAAACCCAAAACTTTAGCGCTTATACCGTCTGCAGGGACCCTTACGTCACAACTCGAAACGAATAGATGAAATTGATATTTCCACTCTCGAATACCGACGTCGGTGATGTAACAGATTGCAAATCATCCCTATGATTTACGAGGTCAACTAAGGTGCATGTCATGTCTAGAGAACCGGCAAACGTGTCTTCCACATGCTAGATGCACACAAAACAATGTTCTCTCAACTAAATAAAGACGTAAAATGTGAAGAAGCAGTCAACTGAACAAATCACATGGGAGAGGATATCAATAATGGCTGAGGGCCAGATTAACGAAGTATTTCAATTTCAAAGTTCACACGTAATAAGCACAGCATTTTCGCGAATTAGATGTGGAGAATAATAATTATTATTTGGAGGATAAGGGGGCTTCCTTAACTGACAAGCAAAACATGGGATTATTGCAAACTCGGACTAACAGTCACGAGCGTAACCCTGCAATTGCGCTTTAGGCTATGCTTGCGAATTTTACCTGGAATTCCATTTTCGAGCGTAGGTAATCTGTTAAATCTCTCCAGGCCATATCAATGAAATGAGTGTGGTAAGATCTGCCATCAACGACGTGAGGGTAGCGTGACTCGACCAACACTACTGACTTGCGTCACAACACTGCTTAGAATCGAGCTCTCATGTTTCGCTCTCAGATCGTTACTTTCGATATCTGAGTGCTTACACAACGCAAAGAATAGCCTTAAGTTGGATATATTGTTTTCGATGGGCAACGGCCTTTCCGCAGTGGAAACACCGGATCCCGTGAGATCACGGAAGTTTAGCGCTGTGGCGCGTGGCCGGCACTTGGATGGGTGACCCTCCAGGTGCGCTGTTGCAATTTTTCGGGTGGCACTCAGTCTCTTGATGCCAATTGAGGAGCTACTCGACGGAATAATAGTGGCTCCGGTCAAAGAAAACCATCATAGCGACCAGGAGAGGGTTGTGCTGACCACAGGCCCCTCCTATCCGCGTCCTCACCTGAGGATGACACGGCGGTCGGATGGTCCCTATGCACCACTTGTGGCCTGAAGACGGAGTGCATTCATCTTGTTTTCGATGCTTAGTGTGATAGCCGAGCGGGAAAGGCGGTCGGTCTGGGACGCCTTGCCACAGTTTGTACAGTTGCCCCTGTCAGAGGTTCGAATCCTCCCTCGGTCACGGGTGTGTGTGTTGTCCTTAGCGTAAGCTAGTTAGATTAAGCACTGTGTAAGCCTAGTGACCGATGACCTCAGCAGTTTGGTCCCTTAGTAACTTATCACAAATTTCCAACAAATGCTCAATGTGATATTTAATCAATGTAATGGAGAGTTCTGACATCCTCCTTACAGTTATAGGGAAATTTTAAAAAAATTGTTCGAAAAGTTGCTAACAGATGGCGCTGTAATTGCCATAAGTAGTAGCTGTAAACAGTGTGCTGCAGCTCATAGCGGTCAGTTCCACCGTTTAACGTGAAATGAGGTTATCGTAACGACACTACTGTATTCTCCCAATGTTACATTTTTGGCTGCGATACACAGCGGAGAAGTTACTGGCCGTTTTCTCGTGTGAGAAACGATCATTAGTTACTTTGCAATTTTGGAACAATATGTCGGCACACAGCTAGCTTTGGAGGAGGGACAAGGCAATGAGTGGTTCGTGCTGGATGGGGCCAGACCACGCTGCCAAAACATGTCTATCGCTTTCTTGAATAATGCTTAGGTAATAGAGTCATTGCGTTGGATTATTGAAAATTTTTTGGCAGAGGGATGGATTGGTTTCCATACTCACTCGATCCGACTCCTTGCTAATATTTTTTGTGGGGGACATCGAAAGACACTGCGACCGGAAACATCCCACCATGCTGTATGAGGCTGAATATGCGAGCAGTGTGGCAACCGTATCGATATCCGTTGGCAAATGTCATAGTTCACTTGCGCCACCTGCGAGTGTTCGACTTTTCGAAAAGACTGTGATTTGACTGCTAAAACTACTTGCTGAGGACGAGTTTAAATATGCACGCAGGTACAGTGCGAGCTGCACAGTACACAGCACCATCTGTTATTAGCTTTTCGAACTATTTCGAAACTTCTTTACAGTATGTCCATAAAGTCTGGGTACTTACGGAATTTTGATAAATAATACGAAAGCAAACTTTAGTTACTTTAACGTTAATAAATAGTATTATCCACATGATTTCCGTGTTTATAAACGCATAATTTGATATGCTTTGCGAAATTAAGATGAACTCGATGGAATAGATGTTAATTGCCGTCGATTTTAGCGCACTGATTGGTAATATGTTCTGTCAGGTGGTTTATGTTTGTAATCTTCATCGAGCATACTTTCTCTCTCAGCATATCCCAGGAAAAGAAATCAAGGGGAGAAAGGTCTGATGAATAATATGACTACTCCACATTACCTCTTCTCCCAATCCAGTGAGGAAAATCGTCATTCAACCAATCACTGACAGCTTGTAATGTCTCTTGCAGCGGTCTCTCCGCGATACTTTCAGAAATTTTATAAATTATATAACTCAGTACATATCTCGAAATATCTCTTCTTAACTTACCCATTATCAATGCAAAGTAGTTTCAAACCCAATTATTCCTTGGAGCGTCCATTTGAAACGCTCCATTTGAAATACACTCCTGGAAATGGAAAAAAGAACACATTGACACCGGTGTGTCAGACCCACCATACTTGCTCCGGACACTGCGAGAGGGCTGTACAAGCAATGATCACACGCACGGCACAGCGGACACACCAGGAACCGCGGTGTTGGCCGTCGAATGGCGCTAGCTGCGCAGCATTTGTGCACCGCCGCCGTCAGTGTCAGCCAGTTTGCCGTGGCATTCGGAGCTCCATCGCAGTCTTTAACACTGGTAGCATGCCGCGACAGCGTGGACGTGAACCGTATGTGCAGTTGACGGACTTTGATCGAGGGCGAATAGTGGGCATGCGGGAGGCCGGGTGGACGTACCGCCGAATTGCTCAACACGTGGGGCGTGAGGTCTCCACAGTACATCGATGTTGTCGCCAGTGGTCGGCGGAAGGTGCACGTGCCCGTCGACCTGAAACCGGACCGCAGCGACGCACGGATGCACGCCAAGACCGTAGGATCCTACGCAGTGCCGTAGGGGACCGCACCGCCACTTCCCAGCAAATTAGGGACACTGTTGCTCCTGGGGTATCGGCGAGGACCATTCGCAACCGTCTTCATGAAGCTGGGCTACGGTCCCGCACACCGTTAGGCCGTCTTCCGCTCACGCCCCAACATCGTGCAGCCCGCCTCCAGTGGTGTCGCGACAGGCGTGAATGGAGGTACGAATGGAGACGTGTCGTCTTCAGCGATGAGAGTCGCTTCTGCCTTGGTGCCAATGATGGTCGTATGCGTGTTTGGCGCCTTGCAGGTGAGCGCCACAATCAGGACTGCATACAACCGAGGCACACAGGGCCAACACCCGGCATCATGGTGTGGGGAGCGATCTCCTACACTGGCCGTACACCACTGGTGATCGTCGAGGGGACACTGAATAGTGCACGGTACATCCAAACCGTCATCGAACCCATCGTTCTACCATTCCTAGACCGGCAAGGGAACTTGCTGTTCCAACAGGACAATGCACGTCCGCATGTATCCCGTGCCACCCAACGTGCTCTAGAAGGTGTAAGTCAACTACCCTGGCCAGCAAGATCTCCGGATCTGTCCCCATTGAGCTTGTTTGGGACTGGATGAAGCGTCGTCTCACGCGGTCTGCACGTCCAGCACGAACGCTGGTCCAACAGAGGCGCCAGGTGGAAATGGCATGGCAAGCCGTTCCACAGGACTACATCCAGCATCTCTACGATCGTCTCCATGGGAGAATAGCAGCCTGCATTGCTGCGAAAGATGGATATACACTGTACTAGTGCCGACATTGTGCATGCTCTGTTGCCTGTGTCTATGTGCATGTGGTTCTGTTAGTGTGATCATGTGATGTATCTGACCCCAGGAATGTGTCGATAAAGTTTCCCCTTCCTGGGACAATGAATTCACGGTGTTCTTATTTCAAATTCCAGGAGTGTATTATACAAGACTGTGCTTAAACTGACACACAATATTTTTAGCGCAACGCAATCTGACTTTCAATAATCCCTACAAAAAAATGGCCCTGACTAACATTAACCTATGCGTTTCACAAATCGCTTACCTCACAAAAATCTTGGTTACTCGAACTACTGCAATACAGCGAGCGCCACTACTGCCAGCTAAGTAAAAGATTCAAACTACTGATGGCACTAACTACTGATAGGCATAGTTAGCAAAGGAAAGATTTTGATAGAGAACAAACAATGTATTTACCTTAATATTCATAATTGACATCCAGTCTTACAAATTTCAAAACTCCGCCATCTCTCTCCCCACATCCACCACTGCTGGCGGCTCACCTCCAACTGCGCAACGCTACGCGCTGTTCACGTCCAGCTACCCAACACTACAATGGCAGACAACAATGCAAACTAGCCACAGACTGCACACAGCACAGCCAGTGATTTTCATACCGAGCGCTACGTAACGTTGCCGATAAGAAAACATAAACAGCCTACTTACATAGCCCCCATGCTCCCCACAAAAAATTTTACAAATTGTTTTGGGCAGTGGCCAATAATGATATGGAAAAAAATTTTCATAATTACAATAACAAAGAAATTAAATGCACACACTTATTGATACAATGCTGGTCAAAAGCTAAAATTTTCTCACAGTCCATAAAGATAGTCCTGGTCATTCATCATTATAGGAATTACAGTTTTTTTTTCACAAAGTCTCATTAGTAAAAGAAATTGCACACAGAAGTAGTGGATTTCCATGCAGTCTTGAAGAAGTAGCGTTGTCCTTCCAACGGAAAGACAGTGCTGACTCTTGACATGCTGACAGGTAATGGGCCACAACAGAGCAAACCCACAGCAGAGTCAGTCGAAGTTTTGAAGAATATTGGTAGGTAGGTCATCACAGAGCAGACCCACTGTAGTCCTAGTATAGATTGTGGTAGTGGTGGGCCACCAGAGGTGCAGACCCACTGCAGTCCTTGAAGAAATAATGGTATTGGTGGGTCATCAAAGATGCAGACCCACTGTAGTCCTTGTAAAGATGGCCAGCTGCCATCTGCTGTGACTGTGCAGGTGCACAATCACCATCGAAGAGTCTTGCAGAGAAGATAGCAAGTCCATAAACCACCACTTGTGCACGCACAAAGTTTTTGGAATTGTCCTTAGAACCAGCAATGCTGTTATCCAGTCCCTTGCTGAATTATCAACACACGTGCAAACACTAACAGTCCCTACTTCTCACATGTTGTCCATATACTATGACCAACAGAAACGTGTACAGTGAAATGGAACTTACAAGTCAATAATATGATGAACTGGTGTCAATTACAATTTTATAACATAAGAATACAATTACATAGGTACAAAATACATCATTAAAGAACATAACAATACAGATAACATTTGTGGTACAGGCTTTACAAAAGAATCGAACTAACATATACATCAGTGTTACAGGAATTATGACATAAGTAAATACATAAAAGATCAGAATAACTTTTGAAACATCAACTTTACACACGAGCATTAAAATAAAACAGAATAAATAATGTCTAAGCATATTTACAAAGTAAATAACATATTATTAATGCAAAGTATATTTGAGGATAACAGTATTCCTCATCATAGTTCATGTAGCTGAGTATTAGAAAAATTCTACAACATAAGTCTTATCAGAGAAACATATAAAGACAGGAAGAACATAAATACACAAGGGTACACAAACACATAGTGAGATAACACAAAAGGAAAGGACAGTGTTTGTTTTCAGTGTAACATTTGGCACTGCAGTCCAACCCAAAACTTCATTCCATAGATCTTTCGTCTTATTGCAACCTTTGCTTCCACCAAAAAATCCTGTCCAAGCATGCTTTCTGTATTCTGTTTATATCCTCTTTCAAAAATAGTTTTCCTCCACTGTACACTACTTTTTTGGCCAAACCATTTTCTCATAGCATTCCTCAATGCATTTCTTCCACGTCCAGCTGCCCAACACTACAATGGCAGACAACAATGCAAACTAGCCACAGACTGCACACAACACAACCAGTGATTTTCATACCGAGCGCTACGTAACGTTGCCGATAAGAAAACATAAACAGCCTACTTACACATTTACTCCATGGAATAGCTTCTCTGCTATCTATGTTTTCTCTTATGAAAAGAATAGGGACTTCTTGCCGATGAGTCGTGAAAGAAGGATGTATATGTATGAAAAGGAATTTAATACTTGAACTAAACTTAAATAAGTGTGTTCGCATATTATTTAACTGATTATTATTGACAGTGTCTGCTTACTACGCTGTGTTGCACGGGATCAGTGGGGAACGTCTGATTTACACTGGACGAACCTGCCGTTTTGTATGCTCAAGATATCCAGTTACTTCAAATAAATAGGCTAACACGGTCTTACCAGCAGATCTCCGGTCTTCCCCATGTGATCACCGAAAGTTAATAATTATTACAAATGTTTCCAGGAGATCGACTGACAATTTTCGTCGCACCGAGACTTCGAAATTGCTTCACTGCCTTATGGAATTTAAGTTAAGCTCAATTTAATCAGGATAGAACAGTACTGAACTGTGTGAATGTGATAAGCCTGCTTTGTCAATGAAAATTCCCTTAATATACGCATGTTTTTACTATCCTGATCAGTGAAGCTAAATCAGGCCGGTGTGAGAGAGGTTTTTAAATTTTAGATCCCACACAAAAAGATATTAAATTTGGCGACCGTGACAGGATATTGTTCAGTTTGCCTCCTGGTTTGAATACAGGAAATCGACTTGCTACATTTGAGTTTGTCGTTATATCATCCCAACATTCTGCGAGAGACATAGTTGGATTTTGTTTAGATATTATATTGCATTCATATATGTTCATGAGAAAATGCGGCATTTGGAGTATAAAAGAGAAATATTTGATCATCAATAAATACTAATTAAGATTAATTTCAGCTGGAGAGGTCATGCAGCAAGACTTAATTAAACGTTCTCTTTCAGCAAAATTTCATTTTTAATCATGTATGAGTAGGATATAATTTTTTTGGAAATTGTCTCAAATAATAAAGTTTTTAATATTCTGACATGCTATCCACATTCGTACTTGAAACCAAATTAGGAAAGATTCAGATCTACTTCCACCTGGAAAAGCCAACGAAAAAACAAATTAAATAAATAAATCATTAAATCCAGGATTAGAATCTTTCGGCTTACTCAAGAAGATGGATGAAATTATCCATGTTTTCAAAATTGTTTTCCGATCTGGAGTTGTGATAATGTGCAACTACAGTATCGATTAAGACACCTAGGTGTGGAAAGTATAAGACGAATGGATTTTCCCATTCCTCAGATGGAAGATTGGGTGGATCAGGTCCATATTTGAGTTCATAATGAATCTGGAAAATTCGACTAACCCTTCTCTTCCAGGAACCTTTAATAGTTGACCATTCCTTAGACGAATTTCGATTGTTTCATGCCACAATCCTGAGTACCTGTTCCTGAGGTTCCTTCTGGTCTCTCAAATCCGTTACGTCTCCTGTCCGGTACGCCAATGCGACGCATGTCCTCCGTGCTGTGTCCCATGTTCCTGTTCGATCAGTTTCACCGCAGTTCAGCAAGACATTGATGAAGAAAATTTTTCAGAAGATTGTAAAAAAAAATTGCATGTGTAAATTTTTTTTTTGGCTATGAGGCAGATTTTATCTTTCCTATGAATTCTAGATAACTCTCAAATTTCTAAATTATTCTGTCTTTCCTATCATCTGTGATACCTAGTTGGGGTCTAAGCCTCTAGGTTTTCCGGGGTTTCCCTGTGAAGGCCAGTTCCTGAATGGGTAGACCTGATTAACAACTATATAAGTCAATCTTAACTGGTTGTGTACGTGGGATGCGGGTATGCCCCAGTACACGTGAAAGCAACAACTAGGTATCTAGTAACGAAGATACAAAATCTCTTTCAATTCTTGTAATAAAAAAAATCTTACTAACTTCTTAAAATTTATAGGAACGTATGTTCCACAAATTCTAACGAGTTAGCTAAGCCAATAGTTAGCTCGCAAAGTGGATACATATCAACTTTGCTCGCTGCGAGGGGCGATGTAATGTCACTTGCAGCGGTCTCTCCGCGATATTTTCAGAAATTTTATAAATTATATATCTCAGTACATATCTCGAAATATCTCTTCTTATCTTACCCATTATCAACGCAAAGTAGTTTCAAGCCCAATTATTCCTTGGAGCGTCCATTTACTCCATGAGATAGCTTCTCTGCTATCTATGTTTTCTCTTATGAAAAGAATAGGGACTTCTTGCCGATGAGTCGTGAAAGATGGATGTATATGTATGAGAAGGAATTTAATACATGAACTAAACTAAAGTAAGTGTGTTCGCGTATTATTTAACTGATTATTATTGACAGTGTCTGCTTACTACGCTGTGTTGCACGGGATCAGTGGGGAACGTCTGATTTACACTGGACGAACCTGCCGTTTTGTATGCTCAAGATATCCAGTTACTTCAAATAAACGCTCAATTTGAGGCATCAATTTGTCTTTCAGAATGTTGAGATAAGTCTCACCTGTTACATGTTCATCAAAAAAGAAAGGTCCTAGGACACAAGCTTACCATAAACCACACCGCACCATTACCTTCTGGCAGTCCTGCCGTTTGGATAAACTCATCCAATGTGGATCGCCTTGAGACCGGTATCGAAGATTTTGTCTGTTCACTTCACCGTCGACATAAAACACAGTTTCATCGCTGAACAGCACATAGTCTTTAGTTAACTGATGTTTTCATCCAGTTTATCTTCCAAACATTGCGTCTATCGGAGTCATCTGTATTTAAGTGATGCAATATCTCTAAATTATACAGATGGAACCTCATCTCTGCAACGATTTTACTAACGGTTGACCTCGGAACACCCCACTACGTTGATTCCCGACGAAACGATTTCTTTGGGCTCGCATAAATCTTGGCCCCTTTTGTTTCGTCTGAAGTCTGTGGCGTTCTGGAACGGGGTTTGTCGAACACACTCCATGTTTCTTTAAACTTGGTATTTCATTTTCTGACATCAGTAAAACAATAGGTCGACGATGAGGGCGTCAGAGGTTACACTCTTCCGCAATTCTGCAATGCGACTTTCCTTTCTATCCTCTTAAGAGTACCAACTCCACTCGTTCTTTCTTTTTTTTCAGAAAGACACATCACAAGGTCTGAAAAAAACAGCATTTCATAGAATTTGTTTATTATTACTTATTTATTTGTATTGATTAAAATTTATAAAATATAGAATATTCATTAGAATCAATTAGGATTCCCTATGTGACAAGACTTTGCAGATACCCTGTAGAACTTCTGTATATAACTATTTCAGCTTTTACAATAAACATGCCTTTTCTTCCACTCATCTATCCATCTTATGAGGGGCGTTCAATAAGTAGTGCAACACATTTTTTTCTGAAAGCCGTTGTTTCCATCCAGGATTCCCACATAAGGTATTATTTCCCATTCTTTTGGCTACAAAACTCTATTTTTCAACATCATCTCCGTTCAATACGATGGCTTTCCGCTACGCTACTGGGAGGGGCTGTCGCCGCATGATTCCATTCTACTTGTCGAAGCCGGAGCCAACGTCTTCGTGAATCAATAACCTCCTCATCACACGGGTACCGCTTCCCACGGAGTCCACCCTTCATTGGGCCAAACAGATGGAAGTCGAAAGGTTGTAGGGTGGATGAGGAAGAACAGTCCAATGAAGTTTTGTGAGCTCTAATCGCGTTCACAGACTTGTGTGAGGTCTTACGTTGTCGTGAAGAAGGAGGATGTCTTTTGCATTTTGTTAGATGAAGTTCGAGCACTGCAGAGTCACAGTTTTGTGCAGTCGACCGGCACGCGGAAAGTCGGACAGGTTTTGCGCGACCTTCTTGCCATGGTGACCAATGCCTCACGCAACAAATTACCATGTTTTTGTTAACTGCCAGGTTTCTGTACACAGTCTGCAACCGCCTATGAATATCTGCGATGCTCTACATTTCCCCCGAAAGAAACTCAATGATAGGTCTCTGCTTGGAACGCACATTCGTTGCAGACGTCATTTTGAAGGCTACGTATATCGCTGCTAAATATCGGAAATTTATGGAAGTGTAGGGGTTAAGGCAGGAATATCCCACGATGTGTCACAACGAATTCCGCAATCTGTCAGCTGAAAATGGGCGAGAAAATAAATAGTAAGTTGCATTATTTACTGAGCTCCTCTCCTGATTTTCGAATGATCCCTCGGCTGGACACGTCGTACAAATTCTCTCTGGAGGGAATCAATACACAGCGTTGTAACCTCCCAGCAGAAAAATAAATAATATGTAGAGCATTCACATTTAGTGTAACCTCCCAACAGAAAAATAATACGTATAATAACCTATAACAGTAAAAAATATAATTATTTACATCATTCACATTCAATGTAACCTTCCAACAGATAAAAACATTTATATATTGCATTCACATTCAGCGTAACCTCCCAATAAAAAAATTACGTAACCTATCAATAATAAAATGTGACTAATCTCTGAATAAAAAATGTGACTCATTGATAACCTTTCAATAATTGACTGTAAAATTAAACTGGTAAATTTTGGACGACAGCAGCGCTGCGTCATGGCCCTGAAAGATCATACTGAATAAATTGAAAATTCTTACCTTAATGAAGTCGCCGGATAACGCATATATATCTGCTCTCATAATAAATTTTTCTGGCACAACCCAGTGCAATGCTGACGGATAGATTTTTCGTGTATGAAAGGAAACAACTGATTTTTGTTTACAAGAATCACGATGACCATGGATTGGAGAAATTAGTAAATTCTTTAAATTGTAATGAATGTTTGTCAAAAGTTAATTTTTATAGGAAAGATTATTATTAAGAGATTTAAAAAAAACGTTACATGGGACTTGATATAAGAATACTACATATGCGCGAGGCTGCTTTTACCTTATATCGCTCAGGCTTCCCCATCGCTCCCCACGACCGGCCCAGCCAACTTGATACACACGACTTCTAGCAACTACTTACTGCTACTGCTACACAGTTCCTACTGGATACAACACTGCTCTCTGGTCTGAGATTCTCTTACAGTTTACATATCGCAGGCAGCGCGTGAGCAATCCATCGAAATTACATCTGTTCGAGTGCGCTAGCAACAAATTCCTTAATCATGGACCTCTTACAGCGGGCTTGTTCCACTGAATCCTAATTGTCGTGATTTTCTGTTGCAAACATTGCGTCACTGTACCGTCCTAAAGGGGAATTCCCGCATCTCTTGTAGTGCAGCCTGTCACATTATACGACTGCTAAAGTGGTACCGATTGTATCACCTGTTGTCTGCACTTCATTCCACTATTTACGTTACACGTCGTCTACTGCTTGGGGTCAGTTATTACGGCTGCTAAATCCATAAACGTCACGTGTGCGTGCGTGCGTGTGTGTGTATGTGTGTGAGTGTGAGTGAATGTCCGACTTATGATCTGCTTGCGAGTAAAGCCGTCTTTGCCGTGCGTGGACAGCGGTCATCTCGTCAGCCCGCGAGACAGCGGGGCGATGACGCGAGGTGCGGGTCCGCAGCTGCCCGTTGTGTCCGGCGGCGTAATCCCAGCAGGCGGCTTGGCCCGGGCCCGCCTCCTTAAGGGATTGCGCGCTAAGGGTGAAATATGTACAGGACGCGCGCCGGCCCTGCAGGCTTACGGCAAATGATAACAAGTAGTTGGCCGGCGCGCCGCACATGCTACCCGCGTGATGCATGGACTGCCCGCCGGCCGCAAAACACCGCCGCCGGGCCTGCGGGCCGCCGGCCGCCGGTCGATCGGCCACACGTCTTCCCCCGGGGAGGTATCCCTCGCAATAGAATCATACGGAGGTGTGGATCTGTGGTTCCGCGCTCCCGAATCCTGTGTTCCGTCCATAACAGCTCTCACTCACTATCTAACGAGGACCGGAGGGGCTATTGGGGAAGTGTAGGCAGGAAAGGAGGGCGAGGGGATGGAACTGGTAATGAAATCGAGCGACATAATTGATGGAAACAGATCCTTTATCATTTAGCTACAAAATAGCAGGTCAGCAACTGGAAACAGTTATTCCCATAAACTATCTAGGAGTAAGTGTAAGGTGTCAGGCAAATCCAACACCTTCCATGAAAACCCTGACATGATAGCAAATCTGGCAGTATGTCACATAGCTCCAAATAAATCCTGACATTAAATTAACCGAAGTAATACGATCAACGAGTGAGCAAATGGAATACCACAGACTAACACAAGAACGCCTAAATGCATGTCACACCTTCCCACCATGAAACAGACGCAGTTCCGAGGGGAGAAACGAGAACAGAAGCCGAGAGCAGAACCGTGTTAAGCTAGAAGGCCCTACCATAAGGGACGGACACACACATTTCCGGCTGATCGCCAGGACCACCCCCCCCCAGCCAATGTTAAAAGGTAGAGCCCTCCAGCCGGCCGAAGTGGCCGTGCGGTTAAAGGCGCTGCAGTCTGGAACCGCAAGACCGCTACGGTCGCAGGTTCGAATCCTGCCTCGGGCATGGATGTTTGTGATGTCCTTAGGTTAGTTAGGTTTAACTAGTTCTAAGTTCTAGGGGACTAATGACCTCAGAAGTTGAGTCCCGTAGTGCTCAGAGCCATTTGAACCATTTTTAAGAGCCCTCCAGAAGAACAGTATAGATCTAACGATAACACTAAAAGGACCACACCAGCTCCAAGTTTTAGCGTGAGACTTTTTCGCGTCTCTGTTACATAGAAAACGTTAAAAACATTGCCCCACCACGAAAAGTATAACGTTTCTCAGTGAATAGGCAGAATTTTTGTTGGCGGGGCTTAAGGTTCACATTGAGACCCTGATTGGTCAGTTGAAAACACAGCCAGATAGCTTTTTTTAAACCAACTTCGGTAAATTGTAGTAAGGAGAAGTTAGGAGAGAGTTGCATCCCGAGACGGCGAGGTGAGTGGAGCTGCGCTGCCCACCGCCCCCTGACGCTGCCTAAACACCGTCAAGGTAATGAACGCACGCGATGCCGCATAACAGCGCATAAAGCTTCACTCAGAACTGCAGAAGTCTCATCTGTTACACACCCTTTTTGCGTAATACTAGTGTCGATCATCGATTAAAGCTCATGGTATTCACATTTGCTACATAAGTTAAAATCTGAAACGTGATGATTTTACTGTTATTTAATTACTGAGAGGCCACATCAGCCACTGTAACTTACGACAAGTTAAATAAGTAATTAATGATAATTGAGGGTCACTGTAGATCATTTGGATAGTTTTCTCTTTTATGAAAGTTAACTTAAACCTAGATTATAGATGTGATATGGCACAGGTCATCCTTCCATCCGTTGTACAACTTGGAATCCCATTCAGGGAATATTCGTTCACATTTTTGTTGAACGCAGTTGGTTTTTATCATCCTGTTTAAAAATATTTCCTATTATCAATAGTGCAATTTATAAACAATGTTTTGTGTGTAGAATAAAATTTCCAATGGTAAACTTAACTGCTTTTTCGACGTTATTTTACCAGCTAACTAAAAATAGGAAAGCCTTGAACGCCTTCCACTAAGTTTAGTTAGTATTAAGATTCTTTTTCAGGGAGTGCAGTGGAGCTGACGCTGAAATCATTAAGTATTTGATGATATCATCGCTAGTCTCACTGAACTCTTCTGAACTCTACATGTCATGTGTGGTCTGGCGTCTCCTTACCAGCATCAGGTCGCAGGTTCAAACTAGTCAATTCCCTAAAAACACGCTCAGAGCGTCGTTGGACGAAAGTGGTAGGGAGACATGACTTATAACAAACAGACACCACGCAGAATGTTAGATAGGCATTAGGAGTGATTTAAAATGGAATGACCATACAAAATTAATCGTCGGAAAAGCAGATGCCAGATTGAGATTCATTGGAAGAATCCTAAGGAATTGCAGTCCGAAAACAAAGGAAGTAGGTTACAGTTCACTTGTTCGCCCACTGCTTGAATACTGCTTACTGGTGTGGGATCCGTACCAGACAGGGTTGACAGATAGAGAAGATCCAACGGAGAGCAGCGTGCTTCGTTACAGGATCATTTCGTAATCGCGAAAGCGTTACGAAGATGATAGATAACCTCCAATGGAAGAGTCTGCAAGAGAGACGCTCAGTAGCCCGCTACGGGCTTTTGTTGAAGTTGCGAGAACATACCTTCACCGAAGAGTCAAGCAGTATATTGCTCCATCCAACGTATATCTCGCGAAGAGACCATGAGGATAAAATCAGAGATTAGAGCCCACACAGAGGCATACCGACAATCTTTCTTTACATGAACAATACGAGACTGGAATAGAAGGGAGAACCGATAGAGGTACTCAGGGTACCCTCCGCCACACACGGTCGGGTGGCTTGCGGAGTATGGATGTAGATGTAGATAGCGTGACATTCTGAACAGAGAGAAAAAATGGTTCAAATGGCTCTGAGCACTATGGGACTCAACATCTTAGGTCATAAGTCCCCTAGAACTTAGAACTACTTAAACCTAACTAACCTAAGGACATCACACACACCCATGCCCGAGGCAGGATTCGAACCTGCGACCGTAGCAGTCCCGCGGTTCCGGACTGCAGCGCCAGAACCGCTAGACCACCGCGGCCGGCCAACAGAGAGAAGTCTTCACATGTAAAAGTAACTTCGGATGTGTCCAATGGGATTGTTATAGAAACATTACTTTTCACAATATACGGTGTGATTCAGCTGTCCCTATCTATGGGTTTCCTGCAAGCTGCAACTCCTTCAAATATCACGCAAAAGATTTGCATATTCTTTCGCTCGCTGGTCGCATACTGTTAGACCTACAGCGAAAATTAATAGGACATTCTTCTAGAAAGTTTAACGTAGTTAAATATTTTACTGGATACGTTCTCGCTATAGGCAACAATTTTCGAATTATTGAAGAAAAACGTACAAAAATTACCATCAAACGCATTTGTCTTGTGGTCGCCAGCGAAAGCGTATCCCAGTGCCTAATTTAACTCTCGTAAATTTCTGCGAAAAAGGTATTTTTGATTCCTTTAGGTACCACTAATGATACACTGAACCGCCAAAGAAACTGGTGTAGGATTGCGTATTCAAATACAGAGATATGTAAACAGGTAGAAAACAGCGCTGAGGTCGGCAACGCCTGTATAAAACAACAAGTGTCTGGCCCAGTTGCTAGATCGGTTACTGCTGCTACAATGGCACCTTATCAAGATATAATTGAGTTTGAATGTAGTGTTATAGTCTGCGTACTAGTGACAGGACACAGCATCTGCGAGATAGCGATTGAGTGGGGTTTTCCCGTACGACCATAAAGGAGTGTACCGTGAATATCAGGAATCCGGTGACACATCAAACCTCCGACATCGCTGCGGCCCGAAAAAGATCCTGCAGGAACAAGACCAACGACGACTGAAAAAAATGGTTGAACGCGACAGAAGTGCAATCCTTCCTCAATTTGCTGCAGATTTCAATGCTGGGCCATCAACAAGTGTCAGCGTGCGAACCATTCAACTAAACATAATCGATATGGGTTTTCGGAGGCGAAGGCCTACTCATGTGCCCTTGCTGACTTCACGACACAAAGCTTTACGCCTCGCCTGGGCACGTCAACACCGACATTCGACTGTTGATGACTGGAAACTTGTTGCCTTGTCGGATGAGTCTCTTTTCAAATTGCATCGAACGTATGGACATATACGGATATGGAGACAACCTCACGAATCCATGGACCCTGAATGTCAACAGGGGACTGTTCAAGCTGGTGGAGGGTCTGTAATGGTGCAATTGGAGTGATAGATACGACTGTCACAGGTGACATGTCGGTAGGCATCCTGTATGATCACCTGCATTTATTCATGTCCATTGTGCATTCCGACGGACTTGGGAGGTTCCAAGAGGATAATGTGACACTGAACACGTCCAGAATTGCTAAATAGAGGATCCAGTCACACTCTTTTAAGTTTGAACACTTCCTGTGGTCACCAAACTCACCAGTCATAACCATTATTGGGCATTTCTCGGATGCCTTGCAACGTGTCTTCCAACGTGCTGTTCAGAAGAGATCCCCTCGTACTCTTACGGATTTATGGACATCCCTGCAGAATTCATGGTCTCACTTCCCTCCAGCACTACTTCAGGCATTATTCGAGTCCATGCCACACCGTGTTGCGGCACTTAGGCGTGCTCGCCGGGGCCTGCACGATATTAACAAGTGTGCCAGTTTCTTTGGCTCTTCAGTGTAAATTACATAGTAGGTAACATATAAAGATCGTTGAGGCTTTTCGAGGATGATGCTGTTATATACAGAGGACCTCTAACGCTAGAAAAATGTAGCGAAATGCAGGAAAACCTGTATAGGATCGACGCTTGGTGCGGTAAGGAACATTTAACCATCATCATAAATTAATATAACGTATTGCGAATAAATAGACAGAAAAATCCATTATTATATGTTACACAACTGCAAAACAATCAGTGGAAGTAATTACTTCGAATAAATATCTAGTCATATTCTTACGGAGCAATACGAAGTGGAACGATACATAAAATTAAACCCGAGTAAGGCGGATGCCCGACTGCGATTTTAAAAAATGGTTCAAATGACTATGAGACTTAACATCTGAGGCCATCAGTCCCCTAGACTTAGAACTACTTAAACCTAACTAACCTAAAGACATCACACATATCCTTGCCCGAGGCAGGATTCGAACCTGAGACCGTAGTAGCAGCGCGGTTCCGGACTGAAGCGCCTTCAACCGCTCGGCCATAACGGCCGGCGACTGAGATTGATTGGGTTCGGTGCAGTGAGCAACAATTAGTCCTCCATGTAAACTAATTTAATGTATTGCGAATAGACAGACAAAAAGACACATTGCAATTTTGTCATATGATGACTTGATGGAGACCGTGGTTGGACAAATGTTGATGGTGTTAGGACAGCAACCAGGCACAAATTTAATTTCAGTTCCTTTATTCAAAGGAAACCGTTACCGGTTCGAATCGTTGTGATTCATCCTCAGACGGTTTACACGCTTCCTTTATGACATTTAGTGTGTTTTTACAGATTAATTGTCCTAAAATATAAATAAAACATATTTATGAACACGCCACACACAGATGGTTGCGTCACAGATTTTCATTGCATGTGACTTACGTGAAACATCGGTTTAGAGTGTTTGTTTTCATAACATTCGTCCAACAGATGTAAATGCATTCCCACTGCATCCTCGTTGTTCCACACGTAAATAGTTCTCACTGTACACTTTAGGTTTGTCGCTGAGATCATTTCAATCACTCAACACATGTTTTGATACGTACAGAGAGCTTACAAATATATGAGTATCACAGATGCTATGATATATCGTAACATTTGACGATGATGTCCTATGTTTGGAAAGGTTCATATATTCATTTACAGAACTGTAATGCCTTTTACATTAGTATAGAAACATTGAATTTTTGAGTTGATATTGCTAAATTAATTATAAAGTTTTTTATATATATTTAGAACTGTATAGGTAAAATACTCTCCTGGAAATTGAAATAAGAACACCGTGAATTCATTGTCCCAGGAAGGGGAAACTTTATTGACACATTCCTGGGGTCAGATACATCACATGATCACACTGACTGAACCACAGGCACATAGACACAGGCAACAGAGCATGCACAATGTCGGCACTAGTACAGTGTATATCCACCTTTCGCAGCAATGCAGGCTGCTATTCTCCCATGGAGACGATCGTAGAGATGCTGGATGTAGTCCTGTGGAACGGCTTGCCATGCCATTTCCACCTGGCGCCTCAGTTGGACCAGCGTTCGTGCTGGACGTGCAGACCGCGTGAGACGACGCTTCATCCAGTCCCAAACATGCTCAATGGGGGACAGATCCGGAGATCTTGCTGGCCAGGGTAGTTGACTTACACCTTCTAGAGCACGTTGGGTGGCACGGGATACATGCGGACGTGCATTGTCCTGTTGGAACAGCAAGTTCCCTTGCCGGTCTAGGAATGGTAGAACGATGGGTTCGATGACGGTTTGGATGTACCGTGCACTATTCAGTGTCCCCTCGACGATCACCAGTGGTGTACGGCCAGTGTAGGAGATCGCTCCCCACACCATGATGCCGGTCGTTGGCCCTGTGTGCCTCGGTCGTATGCAGTCCTGATCGTGGCGCTCACCTGCACGGCGCCAAACACGCATACGACCATCATTGGCACCAAGGCAGAAGCGACTCTCACGGCAAACTGGCTGACACTGACGGCGGCGGTGCACAAATGCTGCGCAGCTAGCGCCATTCGACGGCCAACACCGCGGTTCCTGGTGTGTCCGCTGTGCCGTGCGTGTGATCATTGCTTGTACAGCCCTCTCGCAGTGTCCGGAGCAAGTATGGTGGGTCTGACACACCGGTGTCAATGTGTTCTTTTTTCCATTTCCAGGAGTGTAGATGTACATGAAAATGTAGATGGAAAAATTTTCAAAACAATTTCTTGTGGGTTAACCGAATAGCTAGTCTTAGTTCGTCAGTAAGAAAACTAGCGCGCCTGGAACTGTTTACACAGATGGAGAGGATCTCGAACACCGTCGGGAAAAGAAGAGCTATGTTCTTCGGTCATTTCACTAGATTGGACACGGTGTGGCTGAGACATGAGATAATTCTTTCTTATGAATGTGACAGAAGTGTGACGAAGGCTTCTGAGCATGAACATGAGACGATGTTGGAGAAGAACCGAGGCTGATACGAATTAACGTCGTCCCCATATGCCAAATAATAATAATAATAATAATAATAATAACAATAAAATAAAATGAAGAAGAAGAAAGATGGTCTGATTGGACAGGATGGTTTATGTGAAGAAATAATGAAAAATCCACACTTTCTGGACACGGAAGCATACGCTGAGGTGACAAAAGTCATGGGACATCTTCTAATATCGTGTCGGACCTCTCTTGGCCCCGTGAAGTGCTGCGACTCGATGTGGCAAGGACTCAAAAAGTCGTTGCAAACTCCCCTGCAGAAGTACTAAGCCAGGCTGCTTCTACAGCCGCCCATAACTTCGGAGTTTTCATGGACGCAGCAGTTTGTTCACGATATAACGTCTCGAATGTGTCCCGTAAATCTTCCATGGGATGTACGTCGGGCTATCTGTGTGGCGAAACCATTCCCTCGAAATATCTTAACGATTGCCGCGCGGGATTAGCCGAGCAGTCTAAGGTGCTACAGTCATGGACTGTGCGGCTAATCTCAGCGGAGGTTCGAGTCCTCCCTCGGGCATGGATGTGTGTGTTCGTCCTTAGGATAATTTAGGTTAAGTAGTGTGTAAGCTTAGGGACTGATGACCTTTAGCAGTTAAGTCCCATAAGATTTCACACACATTTGAACATTCTTAACGTTTTTCACACCTATAGCGAACAGTTGTGGTCCAATGATAAGGCGCATTGCCATCCATAAAAATTTCATCGTTTTTTGGGAACATGAAATCCATGAATAGCTGTAAATGGTCTTCAAATAGCCGAACTTAACTATTTCCAGTCAATGATTTGTTCAGCTGGACCAGAGGATCCAGACTATCCCATGTAAACGCAGCCTACACCATAATGGAGTCACCACTAATTGGCTCAGTGCCTTGTTGGGTCCATGGCTTCGTGTGGTCTGCGCTACATTCGAACCCTACCATTACCTTCTACCACACCATGGTACAGTGATTGTTCTCCTATGGTGTTGCTGTGTTCCAAGACGACAGAGCCAGTGCTCACAAAGTTCGCAACGTCCAGGACTGATTCTGTGAACACCAAGATGAGTTGTCGCCTCTCACCTGCCCACCACAGTAACCATATCCCACCACTGTCATCTGTTTGGAGAGAAGGGTGATCGCCCTCCAGCTGCTTCATCGTTACCTGAAGTTGCCACTGCTTTTCGGGAGAAATGATACGAGGTTTCCTAGAAAACCATACAGGACCTGTATTTACCAATTTCCAGATAACTGGAAGTTGTTTCCAATGCCACCGGGTTAAATGGTTCAAATGGCTCTGAGCACTATCGGACTCAACATCTGAGGTCATCAGTCCCCTAGAACTTAGAACCACATAAACCTAACTAACCTAAGGACTTCACACACATCCATGCCCGAGGCAGGATTCGAACCTGCGACCGTAGCAGTCACGCAGTTCCGAACTGAAGTTGGCTCTGAGCACTATGGGACTTAACAGCTATGGTCATCTGTCCCCTAGAACTTAGAACTACTTAAACCTAACTAACCTAAGGACATCACACAACACCCAGTCGTCACGAGGCAGAGAAAATCCCTGACCCCGCCGGGAATCGAACCCGGGAACCCGGGCGTGGCAAGCGAGAACGCTACCGCACGACCACGAGCTGCGGACTCCGAACTGAAGTGCCTAGAACCGCACGGCCACTGCGGCCGGCCCACCGGGTTACCTACACCGTATTTAGCAAGGTCGTATTATGGGTTTTTGATGTTCCCATACTTTCCCCGACCCCTGTGTACATGCAACAACGGATAATGAATCAGCAGAGTAAATCGGGAAAGTTGACCGAATTTCGGCGATGCAGAAAGTAAGTTTGTTTTACGTAGCCACTTCATAACACGGCTATCATTTGCTACAGAAGATGTTCTATAGACATTCATTATAAATATTGAAAAAAACATTATTATTCTTGATCAGAAAGAATCTTCATTAAGGCTACTTTGGTAATATCTGTGGAGTATTGCACTGGTAGTTTCTAAGGTTACATTGCTGAAGTCATACTCGTACATAACAAAATGAAGATTGTGTTCTCACATAGTCGTTCCGTTATTATTTAGTAAGGAGGAAAGCTACTGCAGCCCAGACATCGGGACTCTGTCTCTTTGTGAGATGAAGACCAAAGGAGATCAGTAAGTGAGATAAGAGGAAGGCTGGGTGCAGAGCAGTATAAAAACGAAGTACTCTGGCGATGGCGCAAGCCCGCTCTTCCGCTACATTGAAATCCCCACGGCGGAGCAGGAGCTCTGCTCATCGGCGAAACAACGGCGGCGCATTAAAAAGTCAAATGTGTACCGACGCCGCGGCTCCCGGCTTTACGTGGTTGCTGCGGTGTGTCCCCAACTTGAGCACGCATTAGGGTAAGTGCCCTAAAGGTGGGAACGGTCGAATGTCGTCAGCCGTTAAACTGCGCCGTAAAGCGCATTACGGATATCACGCCTCTGTTCCGCTGTCTTTTGTTCCCTGAGGTTCTACTTCGTTCTTCCGCCAGACCCAACCTCACCCTTCCCTCTCTCTTTCTCTCTCTCTCTCTCTCTCTCTCTCTCTCTCTCTCTCCCTCTCCCTTCTCTTTCTTTCTCCCCTAAAGTTTCGGTCTCACCTGTCTCAATTTTCAATATAACAAATTCGTTTCTGTTTCCCCTTCCGATCACTGTTTTCTTCGGACTTTCCTCTGCTTTAATTCGTACTTTCTCCAGCATTAGCCACCCCAGGTTTGCTATTGGCTGCACATGGATACTGAATAGGTCATACGGGGTAGCTTGCCAGCATTGCAGGGTAACAAGCAACCAATGCTAAGATGACCATCGTACTTGAGAGGCAGACCACAGTGAACGGTAGTTAATCAATAATACAAACTGTTTTAACTGAAAAATCGGAGACAGTAGTTTTACTGGCTGGACGGCATGTGCTATATTTTTGGAGTCTGTAACTATTTCATTAGAATACCTGGCTTTGTAGTATGGGACGAAATCGGAGAGCCAGTGGCCGTGGTGCGGCATTTGCTCGATAAAAAGTTGGTCAGTAGACTTTGTGATATTCTTTGGCCTCAAAGGTATTTATCCCCGTTTGTTTTTCGATTAAGAGCTTGAATCTGGGGACTGGCTTTGAGTCGCATACAAGGAAGAATATTAAACGCCAGTTACGGTATTCTGTCTCGGACGCTGCTGCGAGATATGGGAAAACCCAACGGCTCATTGAAAAAATGGCTCTGAGCACTATGGGTCTTAACATCTGATGTCTTCAGTCCCCTAGAACTTAAAACTACTGAAACCCAACTAACCTTAACGACATCACACACATCCATCCCCAAGGCAGGATTCGAACCTGCGACCGTAGCAGTCGCGCGGTTCCGGACTGAAGCGCCTATAACCGCTCGGCCACCACGGCCGGCAGGCTGTTTGAGCGAATGTGAATGTAGAACAGGAAATCAAAATGTTGTAAATTTGATACATGGGAATTTATATTTGTCTGTTTAAAGGTGAGTGCCAGTTTTCCTATTTCTTTGAATCACTTTTTCTTTTTCTTCTTTTTTCTGGTTTCCTTGGATACCTAGTACACTGCGGCCAATAAAACTGCAGTGTCTTGAAGACGAACATCAAATTTTTCTGATTTATACTACCTGATTGGATATGCAAATGGTCATCATTTCAGCAGAACCGCAAAAGTAGGTAAGGATTACGCCACCTAACTTCTGTTTGCAAGGAAAGATTGCGCGAGAGGAATCTCATTCATTTGACTGTTTGTTTTATGTGAGAAACAGTGCTACGCCACATCTGTGAGAGGGAGGAGGAGTACAATTTAACGTCCTGTCGACATCTAGGTAAACAAAGACGGAGCATAAGCTCGAACTTCTTCAAGGATGGGAAAGAAAGTCGGTCGCATCCCTTCGAAGAAACCACCCATGCATTTGCCTGGATCGATGTAGGCAAATCAAGGAAAATCTATATCTGGATCTCTGGAGGCGGATTTGAACCATGGTCCTGCTCAATGCAAGATAAGTGTGTTCACCACTGCGCCACCTCGCACGGTCATCTAAGATAAAGAAACGCCTACGAAGACGTCTCGTAATTCCACGGAGACATTACTGCAGTCCATAGAGGTTGCCTTTTGTTGTTCTGCAGTATTGCTGCCCATGTTACCCAGGGTTTCAATACTCGTCATGCGAATATGAAATCGATGGACTGGGGTCCTACTCAACGCCAGGCAAGGTCTTAGTGTCCCCCACGGGACTAATGCCCGAAAGGACAGAGTTGATGAAAGGCAGCTTGCTGTAACTGTAGAAAAATGTAATTTGACGCATATCAGTAGGAAAATCAAAACCTTAATGTTAGAATACAGCAATAGTAGTGTTATGCTTGATACAGTCACGTAGATAAAATATATAATCGTAAAGTTGCAAAGTGATAAGAAATGGCACGAGCATCTAAGGACCGGTAGTAGGGAAGGCGGATGGTCACTATGAGATTAAGGGGAGCACTTTTGAGGACGATAAGAAGGTTACAGTGAAGCACTGGCTCTGTCACCAGAACAAGGATTGGTACCGACAGGGCATACACGCCCTTGTATCGCGCTGGAGAAATGCCATAGAACGGGATGGAGATTAGGTGGAGAAAGTAGGGTGTGTAGATGAAACCCCATTCTTTCACGTGTGTAATTCTCATGATGTTCAATAAGGAATTGTCGAAGAAAAAATTGCAGCCCATTACTTTCTGTGCAACCCTCGTAAAAGAAATACTGTGCAAAAACATTATAGTAGTGCGTCAAATGCAAGTGCTCACATACATCAACAGCAGTTGATGTGAAGAACTTCATGTTTTTATATACTATTTCTTTTATGTTTGACATGCTGATCTCTAGTGAAGTTCATATCACAAACAAGTATATACGTGGTGTTACACCACTTGCAGTAATGATGAAAAAGATGATGGAATGTTATAAACCATGGCAACATAGCCTCGTCAAAACCGGTTGTCTGAGTCTAACAAAAGCTTTGCTACCGACCTTGGCGTTTGAAAGCTTCTTCAGAGTCCACACTCTTGCAGATCTCCCTCATGCTAACAAAATGTGAGGAATACACAACATGAAGTATATGTATGAAGATCATTGAAGCTAAGGTTCATGAAACACGAAGAGTCCAATCTGGCACCACCCTTTTTGGTAGACACTTTGCAGCAAGAGAAGAGCTAGGCGTCGTATTAGGTGGACAGGATTGGACTGCAGAGAGAAGCGTCTTAGGCGGCACGTAACGCCATCTCAGTGATTCGGCCTCTGCGTCCGGGAATCTTATCAAGGCGACGCGACGCGACGCGACGCAACGTCTCCCGCCGAGCCCCCCCCCCCTTCCCCCACCAGGCCACCAGCGGGCGTTGCCTGCCTCGAGGGGGGGGTCGTTCCCCACCTCCCACCCATTTCCAGAAATTTCCATATACGTTTTTTTCCGAGTCATTTCCGTCGAATATCCGCGGGGCGAAAACAAACTCAATTATCGTTAGGAGCAACTTAACGGCCACGCTGCGTCACGTAACAGGCAGCTCCCGAGGCGCTCCGAGCGACCTCTTCAGCCGCTTTCCGCTTCCCGGTCTGAATCTTCATTCTGTTAGCTAGGCTGGTACCGAACTGACGGGACAAATATGTCTCTGTAAGACGAATAAGATCTGGTTTATGAGACACCAAAGCCAAGTATTCCATGATAATAATAAGACGTGATGTATGAGACATCACATGTAGCTTATGGTTCCAACAAACACTGTCAGTTCGCAAGCACGGAATTAGGTTTCGATTCTGAAGGGGTCACAGTTTTTTCGTAATTTTGAAATGAATCGGTCATTTCAAAAAGATCATGAGTCAAAAAAGTAAAATTTTGCAGGAGAAAGCAAAAACTTCCTACAGCAAAAACTATCTGCGTGTTTATCGTCATTTCGATGTCAATGGTTACTGAGTATTCAAAGTTTGTTTACCATTGTGTAGTTCTGTTTTGTAATTTATAGTTTAGTATAAAAGAAAATTTAAAAATTGATGATTCACGACCTTCCTAGAAAGAACAAGTATTCGTTACAGAATACCTAAGCTATACTGAAATACATACTGATTTTATTAAAAATATGCAAACTCAAACGGGAATGCTACTATTTTCTTCACATTTTGAGCTATTGCTGTGTTTCTTAGAACAATGCTGAAGCAAAACACTGTAAAACGAACCAATCTTCTTGATCACCATTGTCACTGTTTGTTCCCCAGTTGTTGACCATTCTTGCAGGCTAACAAAATTCAATATACTTAGGTATAGACATACCTTTTTACTTCCAATATGTCTTGTATTTTTTGATATTAATGGACATCGATTTTTCAGCAGATTCTGACTTATTAGGAGGTACAGGATTGATGGTGAATCTGTAAAGAAGGTGAAATATCTTCTTGACAGCACTATCAACTAACTGTTGTGTCTTCACTTGCCCAGGATAATGTGCATCGTACTAAGAACCCATCCATTCAGAAGACTAAAATATTGTATGTTTCTTAGCAAATTTTGTCACGCTTGATTCAGACAGACAAGACTTTTTGAACTAGACAGACCACCGGTTTTCAAACATTAATATACTAACTCGACAACAACTTCACCTGAGAACTTACTAGATGACGTACTCTTCAAGTATATAAGTTCTATCGTGATGGCTAAACAAGTTTTTTGTAGTCTCATATTTATCATTTGAGGGAAATCTATGCCTATGTGTGGGGTAGTAATGCTTCATCTTCTTAAATGTAACGCTATAGCTGTGTGTAGGGAAGTAATGCTTCAACTCCTTAAATGTAACAGTCGTTACAAGTCCTTAAAAACAAGTGAATCACTGTGTTACTCTTACTCTGAAGCGCACACCAATTGGAGAACGGGTGAAGCTCATTCACCTATTTTGGGATACGTTTCTGGAGAAAACTTAATATCCACTTGTCTTGGCTTTCATGTTCGTCAAAAAACAATGACCTGTAGTTTTCTCAAATAAAAGATATACTCAACAGGAATGTTTAGTAACGTTCGATTTTGCATGTAGTCAAACTTCAGCCCACAGACATTATTTTCGTTTTCGCTGTGTACAGAAAATGGTTCAAATGGCTCTGAGCACTATGGGACTCAACTGCTGTGGTCATAAGTCCCCTAGAACTTAGAACTACTTAAACCTAACTAACCTAAGGACATCACACACATCCATGCCCGAGGCAGGATTCGAACCTGCTACCGTAGCGGTCGTGCGGTTCCAGACTGTAGCGCCTTTAACCGCTTGGCCACTCCGGCCGGCCACGCTGTGTACAGAAACTTCAATAATTGTACAGTAAAATTTTTGGCATCTTATGTAATGAACCATTAACCGCATTGTTGGAGTTAGTAAAATTTAACAAGAAAATCTGTCCGTAAAAGCAGCAACAGTGACCCACTTCTATAAAGCCACTGCGAAAAGTGCACGAGTCACTGACTCATTACCTTTCTACATGGAGTGAAGCTTTCGATATGCGATAGTGACGCCTCTTTATGGTTGACTAATACCCTTTTTGTACGCATGAATTTGGCTACGCTTCATCACCCATTTGCTGTATACACACTATGTGATCAAAAGTATCCGTACAATCCCCAGAAACATACGTTCTTCATATTAGGAGCATTGTGCTGCCACCTACTGCCAGGTACTCCATATCAGAGACCACAGTAGTATTAGACATCGTAAGAGAGCAGAATGGGGTGCTCCTCGGAACTCACGGTCTGGTGATTGGGGGTCACTTGTGTCATACGTTTGTACGCGAGATTTCCACACTCCTAAACATCACTAGGTCCACTGTTTCCGATGTGAGAGTGAAGTGGAAACGTGAAAGGACACGAACAGCACAAAAACGTACAAGCCGACCTCGTCTGCTGGCTGACAGAGACCGCCGACAGTCGAGGAGGGTCGTAAGGTGTAATAGGCAGACATCTGTCCAGACCATCACACATGAATTCGAAATTGCATCAGGAGCCACTTCAAGTACTGTGACAGTTAGGCGGGAGGTGAGAAAACTTGGATCTCATGGTCGAGCGGCTGCTCATAAGCCACACATCACGCCGGTAAATGTTAATCGACGACTCGCTTGGTATAAGGAGTTTAAACATTGGACGATTTAACAGTGGAAAAACGTTGTGTGGAGAGAAGAATCACGGTACACAATGTGGCTATCCGACGGTAGGGTGTAGGCATGGCGAATGCACGGTGAACATCTGCTAGCGTGTGTAGTGCCAACAGCAAAATTCGGAGGCGGTGGTGTTATGGTGTGGTCTTTTTTTTCATGGAGGGGGCTTGCACCCCATGTTGTTTTGCGTGGCACTGTCAGAGCACAGGCCTACATTGATGTTTTAAGAAACTCCTTGCTTTCCACTGCTGAAGAGCAATTCGGGGATGGCGATTGCAGCTTTCAAACAATCAAGCACCTGTTCATAATGCACGGCCTGTGGCGGAGTGGCTACACGACAATAACATCTCTGTAATGGACTGACATGTAGGGAGTCCTGACCTGAATCCCAAAGAACACCTTTCGGATGGTTTGGAACGCCGACTTCGTGCAAGGCCTCACCGACCGCCATCGATACCTCTTCTCAGTGCAGCACTCCGTGAAGAATGGGCTGTCTTTCCCCAAGAAACCTTCCAGCACCTGGTTGAACGTATACCTGTGAGAGTGGAAGTTGTCATCAAGGCTAGGGGTGTACCAACGATGTACTGAATTGCAGCTCTACCGATGGAGGGCGCCACGAACTTGAAAGTCATTTTCAGCCAGGTGTCCGGATACGTTTGATCACATAGTGTACCTCGTTTTTTGTAAATAATGTGACTCACGACTTTTCTGCAATGACCATTTCAAATATGTTTCTCATCAGCGTCTCTGTTAAAGATTTGAGCTTCTATTGGCCCACAAATAATGTGGGATTTGTTGGCGGCAGATACAGCTAGTGCGTAAATGGTTGTCTTGTCCTGGGTAGAATGCTTCCTGGTCCCAATTACATGGCAAGCCTATCTGTGTGGCTTAGGCCTCATTCAAGCAACGAAGAAGTGCTGTGAATGAAATTTAGTCTGTAATTCCTTGACATTTAGGAGATTCTTATTTTTCGTGATGCCGTATCTTCTGAATGTTAGCTGAAAATTTTTTAACTGATATGTGCAAAAATATAAATGCTTTTAGTAAATTCCTTTGATGTGAGTTATAGTCCTCATGGCCAACCCCTTGGATACTCGCCTGTAAATTCGTTAACAAGATGGGGGTTGGTAAATAAATAATGAAAATTGTAAACTCTTATCTAACGACCTTAAAGATTTTGGTAACTGTGGATCTCCCACTTTCTAAATCATAGTTGAAAACCATAGACCAAACCCAGAATCAGATCCTCCTACTATAGACGAATTTGCAGAGCAATACGAGAACTTAAAAACAATAAAGCTCTAGGGGAAGATGGGATGCTAGCATAAATGTGGGAAATACGTGCTAAAAATCTGATGCAGGAAAGTCGTTGAGTTCTAATAGATATTTTTCTGCTAAAAACAATCACTCAAGAAGTGCAGTATGCCACAGACCACGCATTACGCAGAAGAGGAATCAAACTAGTATAAATAACAACAGAGGTATTCTACTTGCAACAGTTACTTACGAAATTCTTTCAAAAACCACTCTTTAAAAGTTTGAAACGGACGATTTAATTGGCAAATTTCAAGCGCATTTTAGGAAACATAGATCCTGTGTTGAACTAGTTCTTAACCTCATAGATAGTCTTACAAATTCGCAAAGACAAACGAAAGGTGATCACGTTTGTAGACTTCAAAAATGCGTGTGTTCCCATAGATAGATGTACACTGTTAAATACGCTAGAAGATCTTAAATTAGATAGAAATAGTTGATTAAGCAACCATTAATTGAAAGTAGCTCAAAAGTTAAATTCGAAGGCGAAATATCTGAATCTTTTGTTATAAAACCAGAGGTTATGTCCTAAAAAAAGTAATTAGGACATTGGAAAAAATAAATAAAAGAAATAACAATTGGTAGATTACGTGAAAATTTAATTCATTAACGACGTTTTTCTTATGCAGACGTTATTTTGAAACAACAAGAAGGATGCGATTAATGCCTCAGAAAAACTCAGTGAAATAACAGCAAAAGTGGAATGAAAATTTCTTATCGAGGAACCTAGTACATGGAAGGGTCTCCTCGATACTCAGTAGAGAACCCACGTGTACGCTATTTGGTGAAATATCCCAAGAATAAAGGTTTAAATACCTAGTAGTGAAACGTCCCCTTAGAACAATTTATACAAGACTGTGCTTAACCTGACACACAATAATTTTAGCGCAACGCAATCTGACTATCAAAAATCCCTGCAAAAGAATGGCCCTGAGTAACATTAAACTATACCTTTCAGAAATCACTTACCTCACAAAAATCTTCGTTACTCGAACTACTGCAATACAGCGAGCGCCGCTACTGCCAGCTAAATAAAAGATTCAAACTACTGAAGGCACTAACTACTGATAGGGATAGTTAGCAAATGAAAGATTTTAATAGAGAACAAACACTGTATTTACCTTAATATCATCAAAAGTCATAATATATGTAATTTCAAAACTCCGCCATCTCTCTCCTCACATCCACCACTGCTGGCGGCTCACCTCTAACTGCACAACGCTATGCGCTGTTCACATCCAGCTGCCCAACACTACAATGGCAGACAACAATGCAAACTAGCCACAGACTGCACACAGCACAGCCAGTGATTTTCGTACAGACAGCGCTACGTGGCGGCGTCGTTACCAATATAAGAACCTAAACAGCCTACTTACATAAAGAAAACATAAACAGCCTACTTACATAGCCCCCAAGCTCCCCACAAAAAATTTTACAAATTTTTTTGGCCAGTGGCCAATACAGATTTGAAAATTTTTTTCATAATTACAGTAAGAAAGATATCAAATGCACACACTGATTAATACAATGTTGGTCAAAAGCTAAAATTTTCTCACAGTCCATAAAGACAGTCCAGATTGTTCATCACAATAGTAATTACAGTTTTTTTTCACAAAGTCTCATTAGTAAAAAAATTGCACACAGAAGTAGTGGATTTCCATGCAGTCTTGAAGAAGTAGTGTTGTCCTTCCAACGGAAAGACAGTGCTGACTCTTGACATGCAGACAGGTAATGGGCCACAACAGAGCAAACCCACAGCAGAGTCATTCGACGTTTTGAAGAAGATTGGTAGGTAGGTCATCACAGAGCAGACCCACTGTAGTCCTGGTAGAGAGTATAGTATTGGTGGGCCACCAGAGGTGCAGACCCACTGCAGTCCTTGTAGAAATAATGCTACTGGTGAGTCAGCAAAGGCGTAGACCCCCTGTAGTCCTGGTAGAGATGGCCAGCAGCCATCTGTTGTGACTGTGCGGGTGCACAATCACCATTGAAGAGTCTTGCAGAGAAGATAGCAAGTCCATAAACCACCACTTGTGCACTCACAAAATTTTTGGGAATGGTCCTTAGAACCAGCAATGCTGTTATCCAGTCCCTTGCTGAATTATTAACACACGTGCAAACACTACAGTCCCTACTTCTCACATATTGTCTATATACTATGACCAACAGATAAGTGTGCAGTGAAATGAATGCTTACAAGTTAATAACATGATGAACTGGTGTCAATTACAATTATATAACATAAGAATACAATTACAAAGATACAAAATACATCATTAAAGAACATAACAATACAGATAACATTTGTAGTACAGGCTTTACAACAGAATAGAAATAAACATATACATCAGTGTTACAGGAATTATAACATGAGTACATACATAAAAGATCAGAATAACTTTTGAAACATTAACTTTACACATGAGCATTAAAACAAAACAGAATAAATAATGTCTAAGCATATTTTCAAGGTAAATAACATATTATTAATGCCAATTATATTTGAGGAGAACAGTATTCCTCATCATAGTGAATGTAGCTTAATATTAAAAGAAGAAAAACATTCTATGAAACTACACAGAGACAGGAAGAAAACAAATACACAAGGGTACACAAACACATAGTGGGATAACACCAAAAGGAAAGGACAGGGTTTGTTTTACTGCAGTATTTTGCATGGAGATCTCCCTTCGTTCATCATTATTCCCGAAAGTCCTATCTAAGCCTGCTTTCTGTATCCTGTTCACATCCACTGTCAAAAATAGTTTTTCTCCACTGTACAGTATCCTTTTTTTTTGCCCAAACCATTTTCATATAGCTTCTCAATACATTTCTGCCAAGTCATAATAGTTAGTTTCTTATATAGTCTACCCCTCTTAAGCTAACTTAAATCTACTGAGCTCAGATATATATACCAAGGGACGAGGCAATGCAGCATCACATAACAAATTATCACAAACAGCAATGACAAAAAATGCAAATTGGCAAAGCTAGCAGCATAAATTAGCAAAGCAAGTGCAATATTACAACTAATATAAGGCAATGCGCAGCAACAATAAAAATAAACCAATAGTAAAACTAGCTTAACAGAGTAATACAAAGTGAAATTTAGTAGCACTATGCCTGGCAAACAGCAGCAGAAATAACTTATATCTAAACATGACATAGCTCAAGCAGAAAAAATATTACAGTAAAAACAACAATGCAGACAAGGGAAATGTCTATTCACATCTTCATGTCTATGTAATTAAAGTGGTGCACCATAACAACTTATTGTAAAAAAATATTACCATGTACTTGAAAAGAAAATTATGTGTTACTGTTACTAGTTCCTTCTTATTGTTCTTTCCTTTCCAAGTGCTCCTTTTTTAAAGAATGTGGATCATAAAATAATTATTTAATAGATCTGTTGACAGAAAGTGTTCACATTAGCAAATGCATTTTATTTTATAAAAGCAATGCTGCAACACAGCTGGAAACCAGGTATCAAATGAAATAAGCAATTACGCAAACCAAAGCATAAAAATATCATTCAATAGTCATGTGACATTTCATAAGTTAGTAGAAATTCTCTCAACTCTCGTAGAAAGACGCTTGTCATAATCAGGTGTGCAGATGTACGAATATTTCCCATCAATTCATAAGCATTTCAGTAATTAGCACAAAGTACAAGTAATCATATGTTTTCAGGTAATGAGCGTGTAATATTTGCGATGCTTTCTACAAAGGAATGTCAATAGCAAGGTTAATGGAACTAATGAGGGTGTCGCATTTGCAATATTTTCTCTAAAGGAATGTCAATGGCGAGGATAAAGGCCTGCCTTTTTTCTTTTTTTTCTACCTGTGCTTCCGGAACGGCACACCCTAATGGTTTGTTCTCCAGGTGTTTGACACAGCTGTGTGCCCACGACGCATTACGTGCAGGTGGTCGCTTAACTTTCTTACGGAAATATTTACGACACTAGTTTCCGCTACAGTGACAGTCTCATATGAAAATTTCACAGGTCGAAAATTTACGTCACAAATGTGTAGAAACAAAATCCTATGAATATAACAGTGTCCAGTGATACATTCACGCATTTACACACACATTTCATAACTCTTAAAGTACGATTCTCGGTTTCCAACATCCTTTTTCACAAGTCAAGAGTCTTTAACTTCTTTCATTATTCATATACATATAAACACGTAATCACATTCCTCATATATGGTAGTATCATCTTATTGACATAAACATACCTCAACAGCATAATACACATCGTCGTCGTAAAAATAACACCATAACACCTCAGTCAAATCTCAAAAACGTCGTAGCTTCCTCCAATAATTTCAAAATCTAAAAAAATTCTCTGCTCATGTCAAAAGTGTCATCTACCTCCAACGTTCTTTAAAAATCATGATCCCATACCAAATACATCATTCAAAGCTCTCATAGTATCACAATGGTTCCAAAAAAATATGAACAGTGCACAAAGTACAGACAAAATACAATTTCTTATGTGTGAAGTAATCCAACGCTGTAATTGCGTAAACATGTGTCACTGACGTAGTAAAAAGATGTTTGTTTCTCTGTTAAATAATCAGATAGCTGTATAATTTATGTGTTAGAGAAATATGGTACCGATTTGTTAAATTGTATAAGCAAATACCATATTAGCTAGGGCTCCTTGTGCTTGCCAAACACATGGTACATAAAGTAGGCCTGTACCCCCCTGAGGTTTATTGTAATTATACCCTCAGGTGTTACAGATTACAGCAATGGAATGAAATGTATCACGGAAAACTTTCTTTGTAATTCAAAAATCTTTAAAAATAAATGTTTTAAGTACAAAATTAATCACTCAAATACGTGTCCTATAGCGCTAAATGTGCGTCTTGCTGTAAGATAATCTCTGGGAAGTGTCGTAGTTATTGTCCTCCGAAAGCTAAGTTCTGCAGAAGTCAATGTACTTACCTCATGATACACAAAAGTGAAATGCTTTGCGCAGAGATAACTTAGTTATTACGCTTATTGCCGTGATGAGGAATATGAAACGTCCCCTTAGAACAATTTATACAAGACTGTGCTTAACCTGACACACAATAATTTTAGCGCAACGCAATCTGACTATCAAAAATCCCTGCAAAAGAATGGCCCTGAGTAACATTAAACTATACCTTTCAGAAATCACTTACTTCACAAAAATCTTCGTTACTCGAACTACTGCAATACAGCGAGCGCCACTACTGCCAGCTAAATAAAAGATTCAAACTACTGAAGGCACTAACTACTGATAGGGATAGTTAGCAAATGAAAGATTTTAATAAAGAACAAACACTGTATTTACCTTAATATCATCAAAAGTCATAATATATGTAATTTCAAAACTCCGCCATCTCTCTCCTCACATCCACCACTGCTGGCGGCTCACCTCTAACTGCACAACGCTACGCGCTGTTCACATCCAGCTGCCCAACACTACAATGGCAGACAACAATGCAAACTAGCCACAGACTGCACACAGCACAGCCAGTGATTTTCGTACAGACAGCGCTACGTGGCGGCGGCGTTACCAATATAAGAACCTAAACAGCCTACTTACATAAAGAAAACATAAACAGCCTACTTACAGTAGAAATCATTCAGTGATCTGCACAATTCGAAGCAAAATCTGAGAGACTCATCAAATAACCAAAAGCTTATATAATTACAGGCACTAGGTACACTCAGTACCTCGTACCTGAAAATTGAAACATTGCATCGCAGTAGTCAAACCTGAAGCATTACATCCATGAGAGACTTATTACTGGCGGTAGATCATTAATTACAGATATAGAAAAAGAAGAATGGAAAATAATAAGGAAATTTTTTTATTTGGTTTGTGTTGAGGAAATGTGGATGAGAGGGAAGTCTAACGCCTTACAGTACATCGCAATTTGGAGAAATTCCCCATCACTTTCAGGAAAAGGTTATTGATATTTTATGGTCACATTCTCAGAATGAACGACGATGGTCTGAAAACAATAGTTGCCTACTTTGTTCTCTCACTGAAAGTTAAAAACAACAGTATAATTTGAATCGGGAAAGGTCTTCAGAGAATAGACATTGCGAACAAAATTCTCCACGTCAGAGCTGTAGTCAAAGCCTGACAAACATCCGCTTGGAGCTAAATCAAATGCTGCATCTAAGATAACATGGAAAAAAGAACGTAAGGCGAACCACAATGATAAGATGAAGAGATATTGGGACAAGAAAAAAGCAGGCACATAAGTGAAAAAGTTCAGTCACGCTCCATAGCTCGGCATTTTGATGTAAAAAAATTAAAACACGTATGATGCACTGTTGCTGACTATTTGCCGAAGCACACAGAAATTCGGATTCGTGTACATAATTAAAATAATTTATAATAGAAGACAAATACTTCTATTGAACGTACATACTACTGGCCTCACGCTTGCTTTTGTCTTTGAAAGACGATGTAAGGCACATTCTGTTGCATACATTTACACTTACATAACAACAGGTAAAATATGAACTCATATGGCTACATTTTTATAAAACTACCTGAAAATATAACTTGTATTTCTCGATTCTTCTTAACCGTTGTATGTGAAGACATTTAGCACATCTTTTACTGAATGAAACTAAGACTATCCAAAGCAAAGTGAGCTACCAACATTTATTTAGATATCTGTTGTTTACATGACACTTTAAACGAATAAATGCAAAGCATTATATTGCATACGCTTTAGAGGATTTATTTATTCAAGTTTATTGGTTTGCGACTTACAAGGCCATTATCAGACTTCAACCGACTATCGTCGGCAAATAAGTTTCAATGTTTGTAAACAACACAGTCAATGTCATCTTTCTGAAGGAGCAAACCAAGAAAACGTTAACACTAAACTCGCAAAACACTATCTATATAATACTCTACATTATATAAACAAACTCAATTAAACACAACACAGTTAGTACGTCACAAGACTACTTCAAGAGACATTACATATGAAAATTGATACAGAAACCACGTAAAAGATAGAGCTAACTGGTTCGACAAAATAATATATGAACTACATAAGTAACGACAGTAAAATAAAAAGAAATGAGTTCAACAGGAAAATGGAGGAATATGTAGAAACGGACAGTCTGAAAATTAATGGAAAACGAAGACAATTATAAGAAGTTTAGAAGAGGGGATGTACTATGCTGTGTTTGGTCACTTAATATTTAATTATGGGTAAGGGACTAGAGATTTTTTTTTATTTCCAGGGCTTCCCAAAGATTAAGGTTTTGGCTGTCGTTTGACAAATTACCAATCGTAGATTAATTACTTTCTCTCTTTTATAGATCACATAATACTCCCAGTTTTCCATTACTCATCACATTGTCTGTTCCTACGTATTCTCCTCCATTACTGTTTTTATTCATTTCTTTTCATTATATTGCGATTTCCTACGTACTCCACTTAATTTGTTGTTACAATTGTTGATTCCGTCTTTCCTTGGTTTCTCTATCGCTCTCCATATGGTACTTCTTGTGTTACCCTTATCAAGTACTATTATTTTTATTTTGTTCGGCCTGTTTACTTACTGTAAACTGCTATTAGGACACTGTTTTTTGATCTTAATGTTCTTCATTGTATTCTCTACATGTATTTATTGTACAAATTTTTCAATTTTAAATTGAAGTATGACTGCACTGTCAAAGATGACATTTACTGTCAATTTATGCTTCAGTCTAAATGAGCAACTTTTTCCAATGTTGTTTACAAACATTGTAGCTTCCTTGACCACTATACTCATTTAAAATCCGATGATGTCCTTGTAAGACGAAACCCAGTAAAACTAAATAATTGAACCTATGGAACATACGAGATATATCGCTTTTGGTTTATTATTATGTTTTTCTACATGGAAGTTACTCTAGAATCAGTTAACAATTTAAATTAAATTTCCAACAGAGATTGCCTATGGAAATATTGATACTACTGCTTGTGGTAGCGGTTATAACAGTCCAACTCTATTTTCGTTAAAGATATAAATAGACCTGAACTCCTGGACATGGATTCATGTACAAAAACTATTTCGAAAAGTCCATATTATCCATAACTGAAAAACGAAAAATTGTGTTTCTAATCAAGCCCATACGGTATCGAGGTCAAATTAAGTAGCGTGACAACAACTTTTAACCGCGAAAGAATTTAAATTTGAGCAGAAAAGGTAACGTATTTACCATAACTTTTAATTCTTTGAGATAACTTTACTAAACCTTCGTTGTGCTTTACATTTGTCTAACTTTCCTTAATGTTTACCTGGAGATTTTGCTGCAAGACAAATATTTGCGGAGATGTAGAAAACATTGTTTGATGCCAGAGACAAATATGCAATTTTGCCTTTGTTCACCAAGGATACTGCCGCTGTAGCTGACAATAGCTTCAGCTTTCGAATGGAAGATGTTCTCAACGAACCGAGAAATGAAAAGATCTCGGAGTGCTATCTTGTAAAAAAAAGGTTAATTCAGAAAAGCAATATACGACCTACTGCTGCTCTCGTCCGTCGTCCCGTTTGGCAACTTTCACTGTGCTCTGGGGGCCCATCTTTTTATGGAAGATTTTGAGGATAGAGCACTCGACTCTGCCACTTTTAAACCGACAGTATTTTGGCGATACATTGACAACACTTTTGTAGTGTGGCCTCTTGGTTTGGACCGTCACCAAGAATTTTTACGTCACATGAACTCCATACATGAAAACATAATAGTTTACCGTGGAGATAGAGGAAGATGGTTGCTTGTCATATTTAGACGTATTGGTGCGAATTATGTGTGATGGCACACTTGGTCACTCGGTGTACAGAAAGCCCACTCATACAGACGTTACCTGCAAGCTACTAGTTGCCGCCACCCAGCACATACAATGGTCGTTCTCAAAACCTTAATCCAACGTGCTCATACCATCTCCGACGCCGACAGTCTTCAAGCGGAACTGAAACACCTGTAGAAAGTATTTCTGAAGAATGGCTTTTCAACTAGGCAAGTGAACAGAGTGATGCAGACCTACAAACGACGGAACAAGGAAGAGGAAGAGGCCTTCAGGTCGACTGCTTATCTACCATTTATCGGGAATATTTCTTCACAGATAGGCAGAATATTGAGTAAGTATCAAGTGAGAGTAATCTTTCACCCTCCTTCCAAAATTTCATCACTGGTGGGATCCGTTAAAGACGACCTGGGCCTGCGTAAATCAGGTGTTTACAAGATTCCGTGTGAATGCGGCAAATCATATATGGCCAAACAATACGAACTGTGCAGGAACGCATTGTGGAACACCAACGGTTACTCGCCTTCTCCAACCCACCAAGTCTGCAATCGCAGAACATTGTATTTCCACAGACCACTCCATGAATTACAACGACCCAAAGTTTTTGCCCATACATCAAACTTTTGGAGCTCGATTATCAATGAATGGGTGTAAATATGGTTGTCTAACAACGAGACTCTCATCAATCGAGATAGCTGTTATCAGCTAAACTCTGCTTGGAATCATGTTATAAAGAAACTTCGTAGTCGACGTAGTTATCTGCATAAAGATGAAAATCGACCTGATATCGATACGCCAAGCTTTTACCGTGGAGGGCGCGAGGCGCAGCGCACGGAGTTGTTACGAACGCGCACGCAGAGAAGCGCATTTGCAATGTCACCTCAGTATGGCTTTAAATAGCGGAGCTCAGCACTTACTCGCCAGTACTACTACAGTGGTACTCACCTGAAGATGGCTAGAAGACTCTGCGCCGAAATATCGTGGCAGTACGTTACTGACATCCGGCAGTTCCCTGTGTTTTTATGGAACAATCGGTACGCCGGGAAGGCTTTAAACATCACATATACCGTGTGATCAAAAAGTCAGTATAAAACTGATAACTGAATAAATTACGGAATAATGTAGACAGAGAGGTAGAAATTGACACACATGCTTGGCATGATACGAGGTTTTATTAGAACCAATAAAATACAAAAGTTCAAAAAATGTCCGACAGATGGCGCTTCATCTGATCAGAATAGCAATAATTAGCATAACAAAGTAACACAAAGCAAATATGATGTTCTTTACAGGAAATGCTCAATATGTCCACCATCATTCCTCAACAATAGCTGTAGTCGAGGAATAAGTTGTGAACAGCACTGTAAAGCATGTCCGGAGTTATGGTGAGGTATTGGCGTCGGATGTTGTCTTTCAGCATCCCTAGAGATGTCGGTCGATCACGATACACTTGCGACTTCAGGTAACCCCAAAGCCAGGTCTGGGTCTTGGGACCTGGGAGGCCAAGCACGACGAAAGTGGCGGCTGAGCACACGATCATCACCAAACGACGCGCGCAAGAGATCTTTCACACGGCTAGCAATATGGGGTGCAGCACCATCCTGCATAAACATTGTACGTTTATCAGCCAGGCTGGGGATGATGCGATTCGGTAACATATCTGAGTGCTTCTCACCCGTCACGGTAGCAGTTACAAGACCAGAATCATGCATTTCCTCGAAGAAAAGTGGTCCGATAGCGGTAGATGTGGTAAATCCAAACCATACCGTGACTTTCTCGTCGTGCAATGGAGTCTCCACGACAGTTGTAGGATTTTCGGTAGCCCAAATTCTGCAGCTGTGGGCGTTGACAGACCCTCGGAGCGTGAAATGAGCTTCGTCGGTCCACGACACGTTACTCAACCAATCGTCATCTTCCGCAATCTTTTGCAACGCCCATACCGCAAATGCCCTCCGCTTCAATAAATCGCCAGGTAACAGTTCATGGTGACGATGTATTTTGTACGGATAGCATCGGAGGGTACGCCTAAGTTCCAACCAAACAGTTGTGTATGGAATGCCGGTGCGACGTGCAACTGCACAAGCGCTGACTTCCCCGAGCATAGACGAACCCGCTGCCGTCTCCATTTCTTCCTGAACTGTCTCAGCAGCATTACGCCTTGTGCTCGGTCGGCCACTACGGGATCTATCGTCTAAACAACCCGTGTCTTCGAACTTTGAAATCATTCTCGCCACATCTGCAATTGTCAACGGTCCTTTAGCCGTTCGAATCCCCTTCCTATGGTGATAGGATCGTAACACTGAACTAGCACATTCCCCGTTCTGATAATACAGCTTCACTAAAGCGCCTTTTCAGATAACGTCAACATGCTGGGACTGCTGGCGCATCTGATTCTCTCTCTCATTACAGCTCCTTTTATACACGATTGTCATGCGCAGTCACTGACGTTCTGCTGTCCAGCGCCATCTGTCGGACATTTTGTGAACTTTGTTTTTTTTTTGTTCTAGTAAAACCCCATGTCATTCCAAGCATGTGTGTCAATTTTTACCTCTCTGTCTACATTATTCCGTGGTTTATTAAGTTTTCAAATTTATACTGACTTTTTGATCACCCGGTATGTACAGATTGTTTTAATTGAATGCGCCGAGGTGCTACTGACTAGTTTTAATTAGAAACCTGGTCGCGCGCATTCGGTTCCTTATCTTACGGTCTATGTCAGATGTAAGAAACAGCATGGGTCTGCAATCACTCATTCAGTTTTCTATCAGCTTGCCATCGTTCCCGTGCGTATGCATTAATTACAGTTCACTATTTCTGGTATACATACGAGTAATCTATTACAACAATGGAAATATGTCGTAGAATTCCAGTTTCAATTTCGGCCCCACTAGTAAGTGTTCAGTGAATTCAATTATTGGTGAATATGCACCGAGCTCTTTAAACACAAAAATATATACTGATAAGAATTCTGTAGATATTCAGTCACATATGCTGCAGAACACTTACTACCGGCGCCAAGTGTAATGTAAAAATATAAAATCCGTGATATGTAAAAAATATACGACAGTCTGCCAATGTATTCGTATTCTTAAAGACTCAATAGTAGCGCTTGAAAACAGTTTTCTCCAAATGACTTATAAGAATGTTCTTAATAGTGCAATATCTTTTAAGTTAGCCCGACAGAAATCAGTAATTAATAAACTTGTTCAGTTTTCAGGGTAGTTACGTAATCGTCGATAGTTAATTGTCCTTTTCTTCTTTACCCAACACCACAGATATTATTCCAGGCTCGTGAGAAGTCGTGTGCTTATTGCACCGGAGAATAGGTCACAAGTCTGTTCGATGCAAAGCACTGCAATACGTAGCTTAATATCGTTGTTTCGTCTCCATTCCCCAATATAAGATAACAAGAGTAGCATCTACAAATGAAATCCTATAATGGAACTGGAATCCTGAGACCAGACCTTTTCTGCCTGGGATGTTATCTAGTTATATAAAGAAAAGCTATAAGTAAAAATTGTTAAAGCAGATACAATAAGCGAATGACAAAGGAAAGATAGTTCATGTATAGAAGAGCAAGAGTCCATGGAATAACATGTCCATTGTAGTTCTATCTCTTCTTCCTTGGCGTAACTTGTCGGTCCTTTATAAGATTTATCGTAATATTTAGTTTACATTTTTTTAACCCCAAGACCACCCAGGAGAAACAGTACAGTACAGGTATCATTTACTACCTGGAAAGAATCACTTTGGGGTTGTAAACCACGTACCTAACGAAGGGGTGGGATGAAAAGTGGTGCAATTCACGATGTGCGATTTCTCAGACTTTATTTGACAAATTTCTAAGAATGAGAGCACTTAATTACTTGCTACAAACTTCACATATAATTCTAAACCATCACGAAACTTTTTCTCGATGACAACCCTATCAAAAATATGGAAGGAATAATTTTATAGTTTACTACACTTCCATTATTTATTTAGTAAAACTGCCACATCAGGCATCATATTTTAATTTATTGCTTCCTTACCACTAACTTTATTCGTGAAGAATTTTGAGAAGATTATTCTGGTATACAACTGAAAGTACGTGCTAAATTATCTCATTGTATGACACGTAGTTTAGGAGATATGGCGTCATAAACACTGATATGCGTGAAACATGACGCATCATGCATGTCATTTCAATTTATTACGTTTCTAATACTAACTCCTTCCAGACAGTATACAAATTTGCCATTCTATGTACCTGCAAAATTATGTAATTATACGACACATTTTTCAGGAGAGATGATGTCATAATGATTAAGCTGCTTGAAAACGAAACTGCGGGATGAAATTATTTTCAGATACAGGTAAAATATGTGTAAAACTATGGGTGAAAGATCTTAAATATATGCGAAATACATGTGACATGTCTGTTCTCTGTCAAACCCATAGCTCGAATGCTCCTCCTAAACCCCTGGATCAGTTCCATCCACACGTGGTACATACATTACTTACTATCTGTAAAGCAACACAACGGGGGCTAGAACCACCAAGGGTGAGGGTGAAAACTAGGTGATGATGAAAAATGGAGGAGTAAGCTGGAGATGGAAACTGGTAGGAGGGAGGAGGAGGTGAACAGTGGGAGAGGATAAAATGGACAGAGAAACGAAAACGATGAGAGACATAAAGAGAAGAGAGAGTTTTAGACTAATAGAGAGAGCCGGAGGACGAGATGGACAGAGATCGCAACGAGGAGGAGATCCACTAAGATGAGTTAGAGGAGATGGATCTGAAAGAGGAGCAGGAGATGTGCTTAGAGGAGGTTAGACTGAGGGAAGGAGCGGATGCAAATACTTTTTAGCAAAAGGCTATAAAACGTCTCATAATTATTTTTAATTGAATGATTTTCGATCTTTGAATGCCACACAGTTTCTATTTATTCTTCATATAATTTGCAAACTACGAGGGACACGATATATTGAATAATACGAATTTTATAAGCTAGAATCAAACTAAAGTACCGTTATAATACTATTCTCGCTGTTTCTAAAACAAGAAATGCTAATACACACACCAAAAAAGAGTTTTGAATCACCACGGTTCCCAGAACTCCTGAAGATAGACATTGACTGTGGATATTGTATCACAGACACAGTCCCTTTGAATATTCATATATGTCACTAAACCCGCCCAAAGATGTAAACAACCATGCATGAGCAGCGCCTATTAGACGGAGGGGGTCAAACAGCCGATCAGTTCCAGTCATTCCACCAGGAAAAAGGTACACGGCTTGTGATATCTGAAGTTCAACCATGCCTAGACGGTCAATACCGTGGTTCGATCGCGTCCGCATTGTTACTTCGCGCCAGGAAGGGCTCTCAACAGGGGAAGTGTCCAGGCGTCTCGGAGTGACCCAAAGCGATCTTGTGCAACGTAATTTCCAGTATTGGTGGCGGTAAAACTCTACGTAAGTAGGAATATTACCATCGCTTTGTCATGTCCTACAGCTCCTGCAAGCTACCGTCTGTAGTAAATGGTTTCTTAAATTCGTTTGGTCCACGAAATTACTGGCCCCTGCGAGCTACTGCAGGGTATTAACAATTTCTAGAGGAAGGCTTTAACCAACCGGTAAAAATTTGAACGCGCGGATAAGGCATTTTTTTAACCACTACAGAACGCACCTATACAGGGCTTAATAGGTAGTATAAAGCTTTTATTTGCTTTCATGACCCAGGATTCGACTGAGGTGCTGACTTTCACCTATTCTTTATGATGGAGGGATCAAATAATCAGTCGAGGGTATAGTTTAAATGATATTTCTTCAGTACCCATGGCATTCAACAACCAGCCGCGTTTCTCTTGCAATATACATCATCACAACTAGTCTAGTTAATATGGTTCACTTTCGCCACGTAATTATGGAATGGAACAGCGGAGCGCAGACCTGGCTTCAATGTAATTTTATACAAACACACAATCATACCTAAACCCATGCTTATTAAATTCAATTTCTCTGGGTGACTCAGAACAAGTTCAGCAAAGACACTACAAGCAAACCAGGTCAGGGCGGAAGAATATTTCGCAAGTCTTTATCAAATCAACCGGCACTAAAATCTGATACTTTTCCCAGTGGCACGAGTTTAAACCACGTATTTTACTTAACGCACAACATTTCCGACAAATCAAATAGTTATGGGGGAGCACAAGAAACATCATCACTTCAATACTATTCTACATGGGTGGCCAAGATGCGGTAGGCAACAAAAAATCCGGAAAAATACGGATACACCAGATTATTCCTTCCCTATTTTACACTCGCCCACTGTCGTATGATTATTCATCGTCTACAATACATTCTCAGACCGAAACTACAATTATCAATGTGGTGGTTGCTCCAACCTACCACGTGGCGCAAAAGCAGGCTCACAAAGAAACATATGGAAAATAAATAAAAATCCCCCAAAATACTACTGTAAATAAGAGTTGATTGAAGTAGAGTAAATAAGTGAATTTCCGTTAAGCGCAGAGAAATAACATGGCCGTGAGTTTAAGGTCCATGGTGCGTCGCCTGACCACGGCACAAACGCAAAGTTCTACTGACATTTGAATAAACTATGAAAATAAACTCCTTATGGGGGGTTTAGTGGTAATTTTTTACCTGATTTTAACGACTGAACTTCATTATCGGGCAGATTTCAGACAATCTAATACCTTTGATAACATTATCAAATCAAGAACTGCGTATCCACGTCTGTCCAGCGCCGCGCCCCAGGAACAAGTGCCCCACCGGACACCTCGTCACACCGTTCTACGCTCAAAAGGCGGTGGAGTGGATGGGTCGCCAACCTAACAGAGCCAATACTCGTGCCTTCGTGATCTCTCTGACCTGATTCGCCCACCATCTTTGCCAAACTAGTTCACTTATGGGGTTAGTACTATCTTACCACAGAACAACTCGACACATACAATGCTACGGCCTCTGACGAGAGCTTTCTGCTACATCACATACTATCTCATTGAAACAGTCCAAGGTCGCATACAGGGAAGGATACAAGGAAACGTGGCACGAATGAAATAAAATTAAATAAATAAATAAACACCACTTGCTCCATTCTCTTCTGTTTGTCATACACGGAATTCACTTCTACAGAGTCAAAACACTTTGTCTATAGTTCACCTGTAACGGAATTTATTGGAAAAATGTGGGACGGGATAACAAGTTCATGGAGGAGCTACAGAAAGACAGGAAATGTCGATGACATGCCTCACTCAGGCTGGGCAAGGGCTACTACTGCAGTGGATGGCCGCTACCCAAGGATTATGGCTCGGAGGAACCTGACAGCAGCACCACCATGTTGAATAACGTCTTTCGTGCAGCCACAGGACGTCATGTTACGACTCACACTGTGCGCAATAGGCTGCACGATGCTCAATTTCACCACCGACGTCCTTGGCGAGGTCCATCTTTGCAACCACGACATCAAGCAATGAGGTAAAGATGGACCAACAAACATGCCGAATGGACCGCTCAGGATTGGCATCACGTTCTCTTTACCGATGAGTGTCGCATATGCCTTCAGCCAGAGAATCGTCGGATACTTGTTTGGAGGCAACACGGTCAGGCTGAACGCCTTAGACACACTGTACAGCGAGTGCAGCAAGGTGGAGGTTCCCTGTTGTTTCGGGTGGCGGTATGTGGGGCCGACGTACACCGTTGGTGGTCATGGAAGGTGCCGTAACGTAAATGCCATCCTCCGACCGAAATAGCAACCACATCGGCAGCATATTGGTGAGGCATTCGTCTTCGTGGACGACCATTCGCGCCCCGATCGTGCACATCTTGCGAATGACTTCCTTCAGGATAACGACATCGCTCGACTAGAGTGGCCAGCATGTTCTCCAGGTATGAACCCTACCAACATGCCTGCGATAGACTGAAAAGGGCTGTATATGGGCGACGTGACCCACCAACCACTCTGAGGTATCTATACGAGTGGGACAATCTGGACCAATAGTGCATGTATGAACTTGTGGAAAGTATGTCACGACGAAGACAGGCATGCATCAATGCAAGAGGACGTGCTATTGGGTATTAGAAGTACCGGTGTGTACAGCAGTTTGGACCATTGCCTCTGAAGGTGTCGCTGTGTCGTGATACAACATTCAGTGTGTGGTTTTCATGAGCAATAAAAAGGGCGGAAAAGAAGTTTATTTTCATCTCTATTCCAATTTTCTGTATAGGTTCCGGAACTCTCGGAACCGAGGTGATACAAAAAGTTTTTTGATGTATGTAATAATGTAGGTAGCAGGAGTTGATGCAATTTGGTACTGTATCCAGTGCGAGAGATCGATTGTGATTATCTCTGCGTGCTAACGCGTCCCAAGAAGCGTTGCAGCACCCGTCTAGGAGGCGAGGCTGTCGCGCTAAGGAGACGATTCTGTGGTGCCAGCGACTAGGAGCTGTGTCGCACTCTCGTCTCGCAGCATTGGAAGGCAGTCTGTCAGACACCAAAGCCCTTGGGTCTTTAGCTGATATTCTGAGTATCAGTGTGTGCTTAGCTGTGGCATAGTTAAATTGCAAGTTTGAAACTTCCGCAGTGAAGATTTTGAGTTGAGTCGCTCAGGCCCCTCAGATGTGGAGGCCAAGTTCTGCAGATTACTATCTTCACACGATTAATCTGTTATAACTACTCGATAGATCCGCCTATCCGGCACCATATAATGTTTTATTTGATATGACGTAGGTCTAGTGGAATGAAGTACGTTCTGGACAGCGCGGGATGTACCCAGCTCTTTGTGAAGTGATTCGACGCCATTAACACTCTGCAGCATGTTGTCCATTGATGATTGCGACCGGTTTCGTAACTAATTTAAGCATGTTGGAGAAGTTGCTAGGCTACACACGGAAAGGTGAAAATTGCATGTATTTGATGCTTCGGCACGTTAATAGTATAACTAATAGTTAATTCCTTATCTGAGTCATATTCTAATCGATACAATTGTTATAAGTGCTTGCAAAAATAATTATGTTGTTTTTAGTATAAATTATTAGCCGTACCATCATGATACCTCTAGCAAGTTTTTATAAGGAATTCCACCCATCTGTAAACAGTGTACTGCCTCTGCGTTACCTATTGCACTCCCTATTGTGCCAATAAACAAGAAAATGTGTGTTAAACACTCCTATACGGTAAACTATGTGCGTTAGCTGATCAGTTAAGGTTTTACAAGCCCTATTATGAATGCTTTTAACGTTTCTGCTACGATACTGGAATAGTCTTAGTACTTCAATGTTTTAAGCTATCGATTTAAAGTCTTAGAGGTTACCCCTCATGTTGGTTAGAAGAGATACATTAAAATGAAATCAGTTTCATGTTTGGGTTACCTCTCTGTTTTCAACTGATTAGTGTCAGGCTTGCCATTTTTCCACATTTATTTGCTTTAAGATGTTGTGTTTTGTGGTTATTTTACAGTTTGAACTTTTCTCTTATCTGTTTGTATTATCGAACTATATGTAACCACTTGACCAGTTGTGCCCATGAGTGGAGGCAAAGGCTATGACGCAAGTCTTCTACAACTGAATGGAAGCTGGACGAACGTGATATGTTGCATTTCGTGATTTTACAGGAAGCATGTTTTCAGTGTTTACGTGGCTCAAGCTGGGGATTGCTGCAGTGCCGTCATGCCACGTTAGTCCACGGAATTCTAGTTGATGTCGCCATTTGTAAGAGAGGTCAAAGAATCATACCATAACACAAAACCATCTCGTAATCAGACATACATTATTAGAAACGTACTATACAGCATTAAACACTATCAGATCCACTTTTTTTCTCTTTTCGGATCCGAACCAACGTCTGGTACAAGACCGGTAGCTGATAAGGATTAAGTAACACATAAGTATGTTGAAACACTGGATAACAGTACTATGGTCGCAGAATGTTGTGTGATAACCTTGCTTAATGTGAAACATCTTGGTATATTTTGAGCCTCATAAATTATGTTAATTTCACTTTATGTTTTTTAGTACAATCATCATGAACTGACTGTCTTTGCATACGGTTTGGCTGATTTCCGTCACAGAGAACGGTTTATTCATCCGATATTCGTCAATGACATGTTTCCAGTCTTCAGGAACTATACGTTTAAACAACTTCTTGTGACGCTCTGTAAAATACCCACTACGAATCAAATACAAATAGAATAATCAGTCAGAACATCATGACCGCCTACCTAATCGCTGGTACGTCCGCATTTGGCACAAATACCAGCGGCGACGCGTCGAGGCATGGTAGGAATGAGCCCTTGGTAAGTCACTGGTGGGAGTTGGCACCGCATCTGCACACACGGGTCACCTAATACACGTAAATTCTGCGGAGGGGGAGGGGGGGCGATGAACTCGGACGCCACATTCGGCCACATCCCAGATATGTTCGATCGGTTTCAGATCTGGCTTGTTGGGGGGCCAGAACATCAATTGCAACTCGGCACTGTGTTCAAAAAATGGTTCAAATGGCTCTGAGCACTATGGGACTTAACATCTGAGGTCATCAGTCCCCTAGAACTTAGAACTATTTAAACCTAACTAACCTAATGATATCACACACATCCATGCCCGAGGCAGGCTTCGAACCTACGAATGTAGCAGTCAGGTGGTTCCGGCCTGAAGCGCTCTCAACCGCTCGGTCACCGCGGCCGGCGCCACTGTGTTCCTTGAATCACTGCATCACATTTCTGGCCTTGTGACATGGCTCATTATCTTGTTGAAAAACGCTACTGTCATCGGGAAACATAATCGTCATGAAGGAGTGTACGATACTACTTAGTAAACGTGGTGCCTTGCACTAGCTCCACTGGACCCGTGGATACCTACGTGAATGTGCCCTAGAGCGTAACCGAGCCGCCGCCAGGTTCTCTCAGTCCTGCAGTACAGGAATTGTTCTCCTGGCAGACAACGTACTCGTACCCTCCCATCGCCATTATGAAGAAGGTATCGGAATTCATAACACCGTGCAATGTTCTATCATTGCGCGAACGTGTAGTGCAGATAGTCACGTGACTATTTCAGTCGTAGTTGTCGATGTCGTGGTGTTAACATTGGCACATGTATTGTTAGTTACCTGCAGAAGCCCATAGTTACGAGTGTTTGGAGCACTCGGCATCGAGCACCAGAACCGACCGATGCTCTCTGCACTTGGGGTAGCTAACCGGAGATTGCTCTACAGAGTGGTCGCAAATAAGCTGAAAGAGGCTGAACTGCCAGAGGATGCTCTGCACAGCCCTGCGCATAAGCCCATGCCGCTGAACGCTTCCGAGCGATAAGCAGCGAGAGCTTCTGTTCAACTTCCCGCAACCTCGGTTGGGAACTCCCGAGCAGGACTCTCTCGTTCTTTGGCAGGGTTTTTCAGTGCCGAGGGCCTGTTGCTGAAGGTAACCCAACGCACTGTAGGCCATTCTCTTACTACCACGCTCTCCCGTGCCACGCATTGCACTTTGCACAGAAAGGCCGTAGGAGCCCACCTCTTCTGTAGGTACACGGAAAATATTGTATTCTTACGAATAACAGCCAAAGTTGTCGTTTTCGGAAGAAGCAACATTGTCGCACACCTCTTAAGATAAAACAAATAAAGTAACCTTATGCAGGAAATGTGTCCGATCCCTCCTGCATGTGCCCTTAATGGCTCGCAGCAAAGCTCCAGCACAAGAACCGGAAATGGCGGCTGACCTCGCCAGCTTTTCCGTCCAATTCGCCAAGATCTAAAAGGCCGTTGCCTAAAAGGATCGGCAGATCGCTGAGCAGTAAAAGCTGATCGAGCTACTCGTGGAGTGAGCCCACACAAATACAAGCAACTCACATAGGCAATTGCCGCAAATATCCTAGATATGCCCCCCCCCCCCCCCCCCAAATCACTCGGGCGGTCCAAGTACCGAAGGAGCCGAAGCTGGAGCCGGAACACAGAAAACGGACCATGGCAGTAGGTCGGTCAACGTCACAAATGCCGAAAAGATACACAGAAAAAGTGAGACTAACTCGAGAGGCAACCGTTGAGTGTTGTTGCCAGCTCCACCAACATCACATAGCAACATCAACAACACAGGGAACAACACAAACGACCCTGTCACTGCAGCATATGCAGCTGCGCTGAACCTTATCACATCTTCGGCTTGTTCCCCACCTGCCATTATACACAACTTCGGAGATGTTTGTCTCTTAAACAAAGAATTTAGCAATAACCACAACCCCACGACAGATTACACAAAGCCCACTGGGAACCATGAACAACTTAATGGTCTTTGTGAAAGAAACCAGAACCTTTCTGGAAAAGGCAGAGCAATACGTGATCCCGAACCGCGACCGAAACAGTTCACAACGAATTCACTGTCCTACACTGGGAATGCATTTGTGTAAATTGAATGAGTGAGTCCGGCAGAGTGACACCGTCGCGCAACTACACGGTTGAGCTGACCGACACGGCCAAATCACGCGACCTGCTGAAGATGAAGCTATTTCTTCGTATAGTCGTAAATGAAGCTACTTCTTTATGTGATCGTAAATGTAGAGCTCTACAACACACTGCGACCTCCTTCCCCTAACAATGCCACAACTGCCAGCGCTTTGTGCATCCGGGTATTCGATACGGTCTCCCTCCCCACTGCCTCAAATGTGCTGGTGGTCACGTAATTCAACATTGCAAGCTCCCCATAGAACACCAGGCAAATGCACCAACTGTGGTGGGGCCCATCTGGCCAACTACAGGGCGTGTATTGCCTACAAGAAGGCTCTGAGGCGCAAAATAGCTAAACACGTAAGGCCTATCGCCGTCACAGCTCAGAAACCGGCCCCCACCACTCCCCCCTGCGACGCCCTTACTGGAAGCAGAATATCCTTGGCTGGAGTGGTAGCTGACACTCCGAGCAGTGTGGGGCTGAGGAACCTCAGAACTGCACACCCACACAGGAAACCCCGCCCCCGCCCCATCCCCCCAACCCAGCAACAGGCACACAGACAAGACAGACGACACCCAACACCACACCCACATGTTACATCACAAGACACCAATAACAACATGAACCTACCCCCGAGACCACGGATTGCAGCCTACCAGAAAGCACAGGAAATGCACCTACACAGGAGCAGCCACAGCGTCAGAGAAGGTGGAGGAGGAGAAACAACCAGACGAGGGAACACGACCACACCACAACAACTACACGGACAACAGGACACCAATACGTTGATACACAACACGAAGACCAACCCAGCGATCCACAGAACACAAGAACACACTCGCTCACCATAGAGACCACACAGGTGGTCACAACTACTCCACAAACAGCTGACTCACAACCAGACCACACCCGACTCCAACACAATTACCAGCTTCTGCCAACACTTCCAATAAGCCACAGGCCGACACTTCCAACATCAACACAACAGTCCTGAGAGTAATGGAGACATTATTCCCCAGAAACACGACCACTGAAGTAGTTATGAAGATAAAGGGGTGTGTCTCACAACCCTTCACACAGTTCATGTTGGGCTCGCTCAATTGGACTAGCATACAAACTGTTATCACACCACTGTTTACACCAATTCGCGGACAACACGCCCCACCAGTCTTGTAACGAAACGTCAATACCAACTCGCAGGTCTGGCTTTGGAATGCCAACGGGGTGGTAAAAAAAGAAAAGAAAAGAACCCAACTGGCTGCCTTCATGGAGCGAAAGGGTATCCGAATCGCTCTTGTGAATGAAACACTGCTTACACCTCACAAATAGCTAAACATCCCAGGTTATTTATTGTACCTATCGAGAAGACGGCAAGAAGGGGGGAAGCGGGAGGCCAGCATCCCACAGACATAAAACACACGAACATTGAGTTCCCTGGGTTTGAGAGACTAAGGGATACCGTCGTAAGCATCAGGTTCAACGGGGCTAACACTGCACTGGTATCGCTGTACAACCCACCTAAACATATAGTAATATGCGATATCAGTGCAGTTCTCAACAGAGCACTGAGAGGAAATCTCCATTGGAGATTTAAACTCAACACATCCCTACTGGAATTCACGAATGCGGGCCTCCAACTGCAAGAAATTATACGAACATGCACTAGGCCGAAACTACATTATACTCGGGCCGGATGTCCCCACGGGCGCGTCCGCACAGGTCCGACTCAAACCAGACGTGTTAGCCACAGCCCTCATCAAGGGCATCACATGCACACTCAACCTTATAGTTGAAAACAATCTGGACTCAGACCACATGCCTGTAATACTGAACACGGACGGAACACTGCAGAATACAGAACCACGCAGGATCCTGAACTACAAGTTTGTGAATTGGACCCTGTTCAGGGAAACGCTTGATAGTCGTATATCGGACACTCACGAAATAAAGAACACCCAACAAATTGATTGGCGGTGCAGACTCTTACTACTGCTGTCCAAGACGCAATATCTGACACCATTCCACACACAACACTATACTATACGGCCCTGCCTTAGGAGATCCGGGGCCTTATCTACAAATTGCAGATTCACAGATTCCAGGGACTAATATGGGAGAAAATACGAACATTTAGAAACGAGCAATGGGAGCAGAAACTCGCAGTGCCAGATACCACACGTCGTGGCGTGTGGAAGCTAGCCACACACTTTATCATGGAGAAACATTGTATTCCTATTCTACAAGGACCAGACAGCCTTGTATACGAAGTAGAAGGCAGGGCTTATGGCCACAACACTTGCAGCGTCCTTGAAGCCGAATCAGACTCCTGCAGACCAAGTATTCCCACTTGAAACGGACCAGGAGGTTACACGATTTTATCCCAGCCCACGTGCGACGTTATCAGACGTACTAGTACAAATGAAATTATTTGGGCTATCAAGTATACCAGTGTTAGAAATCCTCTGGTCCTGATGGCGTCCAGAACCGTGTCCACCAGGAGTTCACGGATAGAGCCGCAAAGTACCTCACACACATAAGGAATGCCATCTTACAACTGCAACACTTTCCTGACTTTTGGAAGGCGGCCAAGTACTTATGTACGGGAAGACAGGGACAGACCCTCCCACAAAATTACCGAACCATCAGTCTACTGTGCTCGCTCAGCTAGATTGTTGAGAAGATAATACTAAAACGCAACACTAGGCGCTGCACCGCCAGTGACACCCTAAGACCGGTGTAATCACCACTCAACAGCACAACAATTCTTTCGAGTAGTTGAACATATAACATATGGCGACAACACGAACAAAGCCACAGAGGCCATGTTCCTGGACATCGATAAAGCTTTCGATCGTCTCTTGCACAAAGTCCTTTTACGTAAACAAAGCGATGCCGGTTTCCCCAACGCCCTCATACGTCTATGTTTCAACACTGACGTGCAAAGCAAACAATCGACACAACACGTTATCCAAGCTGGAGTATCCCAGGAAAGCATTCTGGGGTCCATCTTGTTCATCATCTACATTACGCACGATTAGGACGACACTCAGAACTGCCGAGCCTTGGTGGAACGATGGCGTATTAAAGTAAACGTCGACAAGTGCGAAGCAATCCTATTCACACGCAGACCTATGCTACTGCGCAAACAGCAACATTATACATAGGTGGTAAGGTCACAGTACATACCCGCCCAGTACGTTTCCGAGAGAAAGTCAGAAACTTCGGCGCGTCTGGCTGGACTGGAAACTTACAGGGGAGCGGGAGCGTGGGCGGGGGGGGGGGGGGGGGGGGACGAGGTGTAAGCTGCAACCCCACCCGGTGCTCAACAGGGAAAGCAGAAAGCACACTTAATAGGAGGGTGTCGAGGTCTATATAGATGACGTGATCAGACCCCTGATGACGTATGCAGCTATCGTCTTGGGATATGCAGCTCCTACACGCCTGCGCCGCCTGCAGATCTTACAGAATGCCGGCCGCTGTGGCCGAGCGGTTCTAGGCGATCCGGTCCTGAACCACGCGGCTGCTACGGTCGCAGGTTCGAATCCTGCCTCGGGCATGGATGTGTGTGATGTCCTTTGGTTACTTAGGTTTACTTAGTTCTATGTCTAGGGGACTGATGACCTCAGATGTTAAGTCCCGTAGTGCTTAGAGCCGTTTTTCTTACAGAACGTCGTGCTACACATCATTAGCAACTCTCCTTGCTACACTCGCACTGCGGATCTCCACAACGAGTATCACCTTGAAACCCTCAAGGAAATATTCAAAAATCCCGCCACACGGCTGTACTGGATTTCGAGACACTCGAACAATTCTTTCATCCTTACTCTGAGAAAATATGATCGCAACCATAGATGGGAACATAAGCAGTCAAAGACTTTGCTAGCTAGGCCATAACCACCCATGCTGAGCTAACATACACCATCAAGCGACAACATCGGCAAGCGCCTTCATACCAGTAATTCAGACTGGCTATGCCAGTTGCTATCACAGCCGACCAACAGCTACAGCACAGAAGCCGACAAGTTCGCACACTAAACAAACCGCAAACACTACCCTACACTGTGAACCCGATACATGACCTAGTGAACTCTGCCCAACTGTTACAGGTCTGCTGATGCACGTCAAGAAACCAACGCCAGTGCCCAGCAGCAGTCGGCGAGTAACAACGCTCCACAATGCCTGCGTGATATCCCTACCGACAAAACCGACCCTTGCATGACCTGTCCCAGGCAGCAAGAAATCCGATACTGCTCTTACAACTGTCGTACTATCGCAGAGGTGTTTTCCCTTGGCTCTTGCCTCGGAATTTTTTTTCCTCTACCCTTCAAACCGCTACCCTTCGTCCAAGTTTCGACCCAATCTGTCTCCAGATGGGCGCGTATCAATGGTTAATCACAACCAGACTATGCAAACATCGCAGTACCCACATACTGCGTGACTGAAAACTAATCAGTATGCAGAGATGGCAGTAGACCTTTCGTGTTGGTCATCATGCCGTGTGGGTGTGGAGACGCTCCACCCTATAAAAAAATAAAAAATAAATAAAAAATCGTTTTCAGAAACACTTGTACTCTGCCCAGCGTTAAAGTCTGATGTTAGTTCCGCCACAGACCACCCAGTCTACGACGTCCGACATCTGTAATGAGGGGTGGCCACCCTACTCCAAGACTTCTAGACGCTTTCATATCACTCACCACAGTACATCTCGAATACCCGACAAGTCGTGCAGTTTGCGAAATTCTACTGCCGAGGTTCCGGACCATACAATACGCCCTCAATCAGACTCAGATAGATCGTATGCTTTCCCCGTTCTACACACGGACTACACACTGGCTGATATGCATGCACCGTACGTGTGTCTGACTAGCAGTCATTCCTCACCAGGTGGCTCCGCTATCGCCTGGACGGGTTTGTATCGATAGTAGGTCCATGGTCGTTAAGTTCTGGCTGATCGGCGTATAAGAATATAACGAACATATTGTTGTTCTGACGACACAACGGTCTGACTAAATTATCAATTTCCTACCTTCACCATGGGTCAGATTCTGAATATTTGTCACGACATGTTTTAATGCAGATGACACGGTTTCTTTAGAGACCATTTTGGCAATTAATTCATTCAATAAATACATAGATGCATGTCCTGTATTCATGTTGTGAACAGCAAGGTTGTATCATTCGTATTGACCTCGATAGTACGTACCGAAATGCGTAAGGGGAGGGCAGTATAGTATTTGTTGTGAGTCAACACATAAAGTTGTACAACTCTCCATTATAGCGTCCATTTACCGTTTTTTACAGCCTTCTTCAGCTGTTTAGTGACGCAGCTTACACTCCAGCTCTATCTGTGACTGATCTTCCTCATTTGCAGAAATTTTAAGTTTAATATGGTGCAAGTCACATTGTTACTACCCTTTCTCATTTACAGCAGTTTTAAGTTTAATATAGTTCAAGTCACGCTATCTGCATGTATTTAACCTTGATGTACCAAACCTTGAGCTGAAGTCATGGTCAAAATTCTCTTACATTATGTCAAACTGTCTGTGATCGGAGGGTTTTGAGGTATGAATAGTCCGTAGATTTGTGTAACCGATAACTCAGTGCTTAAGTGGTGCTTTACCGACGCATGCCGATGGTAATGACTTGGAATTATCTTGAAACTCTTTATGTGCGCTCAGACTAAATAGTGAACATAACTATCAACTGCATGGGACATGTTCGAGTGTAATCCTCTTCAGTGTTTAGCAGCCATGTCCCCATTCTTAATCTTCTGCTGGAGAGTTTCTTCTCGTCGTCAGCTTGTCACAAAAATATTACTAAAAGTCTTTAAATAAACTCGCGTGTCGTTCAAAAATTGTTCAAATGACTCTGAGCACTATAGGACTTAACAGTTGAGGTCATCCGTCCCCTAGAACTTATAACTACTTAAAGCTAACTAACCTAAGGACATCACACACATCCATGCCCGAGGCAGGATTCGAGTCTGCGACCGTAGTGGTCACGCGGTTCCAGACTGAAGCGCCTAGAAGCGCTCGGCCACAGCGGCCGGCTTTCTGTGAGATGTCTTCGTGGTATCTCGCCTGCTCTTATTGTTCATAACATTCACTTGCGTCGGTAATGTATTATTACCACATGACTCATATTCTATAACCAATGTATAGCATGACAACTGCCAAGACTACAGAAAGAGAACAAACATTTTGATGAGCGGACGGAAATTCATAATGTTGTGCAAAAAGAAAATCGCACGAGGGAGTTTTTTACACGGCTTGCCCGACTGACAGTCCAACACCTCAATCACTTACCCACAATGCCCTTGCTGATTCAGGCTGCTCTGTATTGAAGTTCCCGTTCTTGGACCGTTTACTGTTTACATTTTACCTTTTTTTTCACGGTTCAGTACGTCTTCTTCTTCATGATCGACATGTGTTCAGTTTTTGACGGGCTATCCGCTGGGGCATCTTACCACTAAATCTGAGGGGGATGCGATGGAGAGTCTCCTTCCTTATGAGCAGACATGAAACCTGTCTTGGTTACGTGCGACATTTATACAGTGGACAGTCGCTGTTTTTCAGGCTACAGTCATCTAACGGTGTTTTGTGGAACTATCGGAAATTGACACGATGTAGATGGGACTCATACTTCGCTGTTCCACAAGAAAACGTGATGTCGGGAAAATGTTATAGGCCACTTCCTTCCGCCCATGCAGTTAAATTTTATGCTTCTCGATTTCAAGTTTTTAAGACAGTTACATCAAGTAGTTTGACCTTGTGTAAATGATTAAGGTTTAATAGTCTTGGCTCCTCCCCCTTTCTTTTCCCTCATCTGTCCAGCCCCCCCCCCCCCCCCCATCTACCCTTTGCTGTGGTTTATCATCTTCGTGCCAGCTTTTTAGTGTATTGTTTTAAGTTAGTGTTAAGTATTGTGCGTCTTTTCCGAAGCGTTGCGAACAGAAATCATACTGTCGCTGGGTGTTATTTTTTATATCTGTTGCGAACAGAAACCAGACTTTCACCATATTTTTTTAAATTTGGTGTCTACTATTTTACCTGTCTGCTTCCTGTGTATTTTATTAGCATCGCTACCGCTTTGTTTTACGTTTTAACTTCCACAATTTTCGGCCATTTTATAATTTAAGTCACCGTTTTTATCGCCAGCATTTATTGTTTATTATATTCTTCCTATGTTTTAAAAATTCTGTAGGCTAAAGAGCGGCGTACTAAGCTGCTTCCAACCCGCCCCAAATAAAGGAAAAAAAGCAATCTTGGCAATTATTTAAGAATATTTGCTAAATAAAAATTTGAAATAAATGCTTGGTAATTTTTTTATTTAATTTGTACAACTCTACCGTCCCGTCATCAATACCGATTTATGTACAACTCTATCGTCCCGTCATCAATACCGATGCTAGCAGTTTCAAGAGTAAAACAAATTATTGACGACTCGAAATAATAGATTTAGTTTTAGGAATAATCGGGCAGCGGCCTTGCCGCAGTGGATACACCGGTTTCCGTGAGATCACCGAAGTTATGCGCTGTCGGGCGTGGTCGGCACTTGGATGGGTGACCATCCAGGCCGCCATGTGCTGTTGCCATTTTTCCGGGTGCACTCAGCCTCGTAATGCCAATTGAGGAGCTACTCGACCGAGTAGTAGAGGCTTCGGTCAAGAATACCATCTTACGACCGGGAGAGCGGTTTGCTGACCCCACGCCCCTCCCAACCGCATCCTCCACCGAGGATGACACGGAGGTCGAATGGTCCCGGTAGGCCACTCGCGGCCTGAAGACGGAGTTTTGGAATAATCAAGTATTTTATAACGTACGTAGACGAAGAAGAGTGATTCTGAACTTTGATTTTGGTAGCAGTGGAGACTATGGAGGAAAAATAATTGGCAAGGTGTGAGGGTATATTAGCACAATTAGTGAGAGAAACAAGAGAACTGTAAAAAGGTGTAAGTAACTCTGAATAGGAACGACTGAGTAATAACGGACGAAAATATCTGGAAATACTGAGTCAAGGAAAGGTGAATGTTTCCGCTTTTGATCAGAGTGATAGACACCATTTTTAATTACAGGGGCTACATTATTAAACAATTCGTGGTATCTCGCCTGCTCTCATTGTTCATGACATTCACTTGCGTCGGTAATGTATTCTTACCACATGACTCATATTCTATAACCAGAACAAACATTTTGATGAGCGGACGGAAATTCATAATGTTTTGCAAAAACAAAATCGCACGAGGGAGTTTTTCACACGGCATGTCTCATTGACAGTCCAACACCTCAATCACTTACCCACAATGCCCTTACTGATTCAGGCTGCTCTTTATTGAAGTTCTCGTTCTTGGACCGTTTACTGTTTACATTTTACCTTTTTTTCACGGTTCAGTAAACATATTACAGTATGTACAGTATTACAGTATGTAAATGTGAGTACTCATTCTTATGATCATCGGATTTGGGAAGATGGGCTGAAGTCCCGTCCGGTCACACAGATTAAGGTTTCCGCATATTGCTTGAGGCAAACACTGGGGTGATTCCTTTCAAAGAACTTAGTTGATTTCTTTCCCCATGCCTCAGGAATCCTAGACTGAAGCGCCTAGAACCGCTCGGCTATACCGGCCGGCACCACGTAACTGACGAGAAACACTAATTATGCTACCTCTCCTTCATAGGTTCATTACCAAATTGTGCACGATAGCCGGAACACCAGTAAATATGTTTTCCGCTAACCGTTCCGACCTAGGTAGCAGCTGGTAAGCAGCAGGTGGCAGTAGGTGAGCGAGTCTCAAAACACACTCGTCGCAGCGCCACTTAATCCACTCTGCTGGCCAGCCAGCCGGGGTCGCTGCCGCGGACACGCCCGCGCGTCACCAGCGCCGGGTGTCGCGTCACCTCCGGCCTGCGTCAACACGGCGCGCCTGCCTCCTTTGTTTCCACAGGAATTAGCCGCTCCATTTCCAAATTGAGCGGCTTCACGTCTGGGCGGACACGGAGCGGGACCGCCCGCCGTCAGCGACAAACAGTATAATTAATGCGCGCGTAGCCGGTGCCGCGGCCTTCCGGGCCGGTGCACTGCCAGCCGTCAATCGATGCGCGCCAGTGTACAGTGCTCAGTACACGCCGGGCAGCCGGAAACGTGCGCCGCTCTGGTGGGAAGAGGTGTCATTCTCGGTCGAGTCTGCAAGTCGGTAAACAACACTGTTAGGACCCACAGGCAAACATACAACTACTGTTCCAGAGTCACTCCCCACTCAGAGTTAACTAGCAGCAACACACTAACCCTAGGACGCCTGAGGGGAGGGGTCCGTTGAACCCACAATTTTTTCGTGTCCCCTGCTTTTGCCCAAGTAACTTTCATACTACATATTCCCTTTGAGTTATTGTTTGTTGGCTATTTCATGGAACGTTAGGGTCAATATATTTTACAGAAAATTCCTGCTTTGAAAGAAAAGATAAATAAACTTATTATGGATCCAACAACCCCGCCCCCCCCCCCCCTTAGGCTTCCATGCTATAGAAAATTTCCCTTAGTAGGATTTCGTATTTCTCATCTCCACAACAATGCAAGAGTTAGTTTCTTGAGGAGAGGAGAGCTTCTGTAAAGTTTGGAAGGTAGGAGACGAGATACTGGCAGAAGTAAAGCTTTGAGTACCGCGCCTGAGTCGTGCTTCGGTAGCTCAGATGGTAGAGCACTTGCCCGCGAAAGGCAAAGTTCCCGAGTTCAACTCTCGGTCGGGAACACAGTTTTAATCTGCCAGGAAGTTTCAGTTAGTTTCTTGTTGGTTGGTATTCTTGATATTCACAACAATCGGTTTACTTTCAGAGGAAGTGAGTTTTGATGTCAGTCAGCTGTTATTTATCTTGTAAATTTGCAGTGAGTTAGTGCAGTTCCCAACACGTACGCCTCCAGTAACTTTGGTGTCCTACACAGCAAAAACGAAACCAAGTAAGAACGTACTGATGTTGTCAACAATGCACCAAGATAAAGGCACTGTTGGAGGAGAGTCGGCCGGTGTGGCCGTGCGGTTAAATGCGCTTCAGTCTGGAACCGCGTGACCGCTACGGTCGCAGGTTCGAATCCTGCTTCGGGCATGGAAGTGTGTGATGCCCTTAGGTCAGTTAGGTTTCATTAGTTCTAAGTTCTAGGCGACTGATGACCTCAGAAGTCGCATAGTGCTCAGAGCCATTTGAACCATTTTGTTGGAGGAGAGAAGAATGTAACCGAGATAAATGCATATTATAATTCCACTAAAGGTGGAATTGATACCATTCATCAAATGGCGCGTATGTACACCTACAAGAGGGGAACAGAGACATGGCCTCTATCTGTATTTTACTCTCTCATCGACATTTGTGCTATCAATGCAACCACCATATTCATCCAGCAACATCCAAGATGGAATGAAAAGAAACACAACCAACGCAAACTTTTATCTTCTGCAAGCTGGGATGGAAGTAGTGAAATTGCAGGTAGAAGAAAGAAGTGACAAAGCAAGAGGGTTACCTAACCAAATTATTCAATCAATGGAGACTATTCGACAAAAGAAAATCAAAGAAGTGACAACAGAAGCACGTCAGCCTCCTGCAGGGAAAGGGCGGTGCCATGTTTGTGTAAGAAAAGCTAAAACAAAGAAACAGGAGTGAAACAATCTAAGTAAACCAAAGCAGTATTGTGGACAATGTCATAAACATGTGTGTAACACACATTCAGTGAAAATGTGTAAAGTGTGTCTCTTGTCTTGAAGTTGAGGACTCACAGTAGTCTATCGTATATGAACACATCTGTATTTTGTATTGTAATATGTCAATTTTTTATTCACTCAATCCAATATTTATAACAATTAACAACATTTATAAACCGATGCCTTAGTTAAAATACATAAACCATTTTGAAAGTTGTAATTTTTCGTCAGTAAACTTATTTAATACCTGTGGGCTCGCCGAACCCCCCAAGTTAGAAAAAAAGGCTTGGGCGTCCTAGATCTAATACGTGCACTACAGAGACGCAATACTAGTCCTAGATCTCAGATATGGAGTTAACAGAGCAGAGCTAAAGATAATATTATGTGACGTGACGTGATGTATTAGGTATCTGGTGTAGCGATCATATGAATGTGATAAGAGAGATCAGGGCACGTAGAGAGGTACATAGACAACCTTTATTGTATCTCAGTCAATAAGTGCTTGACGTACGGAAGAAAGTCCATAATTCTGTTACGATGTACCCTCCGTCGTGCACTGTACAGCAGCTTGCGGATTACGTTTTTAGATGTAGATGTGGGCTATCTGCAGACGATGCTGTTGTCTGTGGAAGAGTTCAAACATCAGTAGATTGTAGAGAAATGCACGAAGAACTGCAAGAGATCACCACTCAGAGAAGGAACTGGCAGTTGACACTGAACGTAAATAAATGTGGCTACTGAACCTAAAAAGGCGAAGAGGCATTTTACTGCGCGAATTGACAGTCTTGCAAGGACATTTTGTGGAAACAAAATTAATTCGTCAGCAGCTGTTATTGTACTGGAGGAATTGTGGTACTAGAAACATAACGTGGAGGAGTAGAATAGACAATTTAGGGAAGCGTACATACTATATGCGTTTATGCCTAGTAATTTATGACGTGCTAAAAGGTATTATGATTTTAGACAAGGTCGATATAGACCTTTGTGTATACGTATTAGAAACTCGATAAAAGTGATCGTAAAAGGTCATACCTTGACACAAAACAAATTTGCTCTTAGTGGCAACCAGGTACTTCGGCGTACCTCAGCCGAATGCTACCAACACTACTTAAGTATTTCCATGTCTGTGGGAAATGTTAATAGAAATTTCTTTCTTGTCAAGAGTTATTTTTAGCATTTTCAGTACAGAAAACCTCCTTCCCCACAAGAAGAATTGTAACTATGAAGGGAGTTCAATAAGTAGTGCCACACTTTTTTTCCATAGGTAGATTGGTTTTATTCAGGATTTCAGTATTATTTCTCACCGTTTTGAACTCCTACTCTACTGGCCATTAAAATTGCTACACCACGAAGATGACGTGCTACAGACGCGAAATTTAACCTACAGGAAGAAGATACTGTGATATGCAAATGATTAGCTTTTCAGAGCATTCACACAAAGTTGGCGCCAGTGGCGACACCTACAACGTGCTGAGATGAGCAAAGTTTCCAACCGATTTCTCATACACAAACAGCAGTTGACCGGCGTTGCCTGGTGAAACGTTGTTGTGATGCCTCGTGTAACGAGGAGAAATGCACTCCATCACGTTTCCGACTTTGATAAAGGTCGGATGGCAGCCTATCGCAATTGTGGTTTATCGTATCGCGACATTGCTGCTCGCATTGGTCGAGATCCAATGACTGTCAGCAGAATATGGAATCGGTGGGTTCAGGAGGGTAATACGGAACGCCGTGCTGGATCCCAACGGCCTCGCATCACCAGCAGTCAAGATGACAGGCATCTTATCCGCATGCCTGTAACGCATCGTGCAGCCACGTCTCGATCCCTGAATGAACAGATGGGGACGTTTGAAAGACAACAACCATCTGCATGAACAGTTCGACGACGTGGGCAGCAGCATTGACTATCAGCTCGGAGACCATGGCTGCGGTTACTCTTGACGCTGCATCACAGACAGGAGCGCCTGCGATGGTGTACTCAACGACGAACCTGGGTGCACGAATGGCCAAGCGTCATTTTTTCGGATGAATCCAGCTTATGTTTACAGCATCATGATGCTCGCATCCGTGTTTGCCGACATCGCGGTGAACGCACATTGGAAGCGTGTATTTATCATCGCCATACTGGCGTATCACCCTGCGTGATGGTATGGGGTGCCATTGCTTACACGTCTCGGTCACCTCTTGTTCCCATTGACGGCCCTTTTGGAGTGGACGTTACATTTCAGATGTGTTACGCCCCTTGGCTCGCCCTTTCATTTGATCCCTTCGAAACCCTACATTTCAGCAGAATAATGCACGACCGCATGTTGCAGGTCCTGTACGGGCCTTTCTGGATACAGAAAATGTTCGACTGCTGCCCTGAGCAGCACATTCTCCAGATCTCTCACCAACTGAAAACGTCTGGTCGATGGTGGCCGAGCAAATGGGTCGTCACAATATGCCAGTCACTACCATTGATGAACTGTGGTATGGTGTTGAAGCTGCATGGGCAGCTGTACCTGTACACGCCATCCAAGCTCTGTTTGACTCAATGCCCAGGCGTATCAAGGCCGTTATTACGGCCAGAGGTGGTTGTTCTGGGTACTGTATTCTCAGAATCTATGCACCCAAATTACATGAAAATGTAATCACATGTCAGTTCTAGCATAATATATTTGTCCAATAAATACCCGTTTATCATCTGCATTTCTTCTTGGTGCAGCAATTTTAATGGCCAGTAGTGTATTTCTCAACAGAATCTTCATCCAATGCGACTGCCTTACGCCACCGTACAGGTAGTGCCTGTATGTCCACATGGTACCACTCTATTGGTCGACATCGAACCTAACCTCTTCATGCATCAATAACGTCCCCAGCAACCACGTGCTGCAGAGTACACCCTTCATTGGGCCAGATAGATGGAAGTCGGAAGAAGCAAGCTACAGTCTCTAGTTTTGTGACCTCATCCGTGGTGTGCAGTCTTCTGTGGGTCCTTGCGTTATAGAGAGGGAGAAATTCGTTGCGTTTTTGTTGCAACATACACGCTGAAGTAGTGTCTTCAGTTTCATGAGGGCAGTGCAATACACTTCCTATTTAACCGTTGCGTCATGAAGGAGGACATAAAACAGAATAACGTTGAATGAGAGTGTCTGCACGTTCCCATATGGCAGGAGTCACGCGGAAGATGGAACAGATTTGCGCAGCCTTGCTGAGTTCATGACAACGACTCACTGTTCTTTTGTTCATTGTCAGGTCTCCTTAGATACACCGGAATCGCCTGTGAGTATCTGCGTTGCTTTAGTTTTCCGCCAAAGGAAACTCAATGACAGCTCTCTGCTTGGGACTCATCTGGTTTACAGACGCCATTTTGAAGGCTACGTGTAACGGCGGCCACCTATCGGAACTTCGTGAAACTATACCGTCTGAAGCAGAAATGTTTCCCCATCTCTCACAACAAGTTCTGTGTGTCTTCAACCGAGAGTGGCGAAGACAGAATGTTTTACATTACTTATTAAACACCCCTCTTAAATTGCGGTGTATTAATTTTTACATTTTGACCGTCTGACTACCACTGAATAAAACCTAATTTTCATGCCATACGTGTTTCGTCTTTATTTTCTGCTAGGCATCTTAAGTGGCCTGAAATATGTGCATATTTTTACTACTTAGTTTACATTTCGGGGCAATGTACTTATAGGTTACAAACAGTTCTGCTGGCTGGTTTTTGCTAAGGTATAGTAATATTTTAAATTGCGTGGACGGTTTTCTACATATTATGTTTATGTTCCAGTTTTGGTGCCGTTTCTCGTCTTATTATTGCCACTTGGGTTTTTTTCTATATTTTACAGGACTAGGAACTGAACACTTGTTTTGATTCAGTGTTTTGATTTGTGTTATCGACTGTCGGATGTTCTTTCAAAAGACAGAATGTTATTGCCAACTTTCGCGACTAATTTTTGAAGTATCCGTGAACTGTTTGTGTATGGATGTGTGTGTGTGTTTTCACGTGAAATAATTTATATTTTGGTGTGCTTTCTTTGTGGCCGCTTGTGTGAGAGGGACGATTTTCATCTTGTCATTTGTTTTATTAAGTGTAGTAGGCAGCCTGTACTGATGTGTCTTTGCTCATTTATCACATGTTTGTTTTCAGCGATGGCTTTCTGAATGTGGAAGTTTTCCTGCATTTATATAAGGTATTTGTCATGGTTGTTTATTCTCATTATTTTCATTTCTTGCTCCATGTTTGTAGCATGGTGGTTATGGTGTTTTAAATGTTCTGCAAATTTGTAACGGATTGTTTCGTACTTCCAAGTAAACAAAATATTGATAAAAAGTACGTATTCAAGGCCACTGAAGATGCCTCGCAGGGAATAAAGGCGGAAAGCGTACGCCACGAATATTGTGTTTCATTCAGTTGTAGTCATGCGGTCCAAAAACTAAAAATTATCAATGTACCGTATTATTAGACGCAACTGATGAAGAGAGGACCACAAAAGTTGAAGACGTTAATGCCCCTTTTAAATGTCGGCTGTGGGTGTGTCTGATGTTATCCATACTTTTCAGGCGGTAGTCGCAAGAATGGCCAAATGCTGAAAGTATAGTTGAACTGTCTGTTTCAGACGTTGAGAAAGGTCAGTCATTGGCGTGGGGTGTATGGGATCATACACTGCCGGAAAGAAATGCAACACCCACAAGCATAAGGTCATTTTACTTACAAGTGATGTAACAGATAGTTCAGTGTAGGAGTATACGATAACAATTCAGACGAAACGAAACACACATGTCATATTAAACAGTGCCCAAACATTAGTTTCACCACACAGTGTACCCCATTCTGGCGGGAACGTAGACTTGTATTGTTGCACGGAAACGGTTGTAAAGGTGCGGATTGCCGTGGTGCGATGGATTATCCCAAGCATTTTTCACCTTCTGTCGCAATTCGGCAGGCTCTGGAGAACGAGTGTATTCCCGAAAGTCCACGTCCCACAAGTGTTCAATTGGCGAGCGACCAGTGCACTTCTTATGTAACATGAAGAGAGCAGCAGCCATAAGTGGCCGAGCACTATCCTGCTGAAATAGCGCATCACCTTCCTGTCGAAAAAATGGCAGTGACAGGGGATAACAGCCTATGCAGTGTGGTGGGCACTATACCCTGAAGAACTGACAGCGATCTGTAACCTGTAACCCCTCTCCCCCGCTCCCCATGTCATAAACCTATGGTGGGACCTGTCTCGCGGAAGCAACTCACTCTGGAATATGCAGCTCATCACATCTACGCAAACAGACAGAACCTCATCTCGTCAATCGATGTTTTCCGGATTCCTGATATTTACGGCACACTCGTGAAATGGTCGTACGAGAAAATCCGCACTTCATCGCTATCTCGGAGATGCTGCGTGCCATCGCACGAGCGCCGATTATAACTCCGCGTTCAAACTCATTTAATTCTTGGTAACCTGCCATCGCAGAAGTAGTAACTGATGTGACAACTGCGCCAAACACCTGTTGTCCTATATAGGTGTTTCCGACCGCAGTACCGTATTCTGCCTGATTACATATCTCTGTATTTGAATGCGCATGCCTTTACCAGTTTCTTTGCGCTTCATTGTAAAATGTATAGTGAAACAGTTAAACAAATACAATCTTCCTACGATAACGAAATAGTCCACGGTCAGCCTTTTCACCAAATGAATTTTAAGTTATTCCATTATTAGCCTATATATTTGAAAGAAGAAACAAATTTGAAAACTATTTTTTATTTTTTTGTGAATTTCACTGCCGATTTTTCACTAAACGTGTAACATGATGTAATTCAGAGAACTGCACTAAATAATGCGAAGTACTGACACTGAACTTTATTTTATAACCTTACCGTGTGGCATATGTTTGCAGTTCAAAATTTTTCTCGTCAGTCTCACATCTGCAGAATAAAATGCGCTATGACACTCATTCTATACTGCGGCATCTGCTTCTGTAGCCACCATGAAATTCATATCAGCGGTCTAAATTGTTTTCGGATACATCGGAAACATCTGTAGTACGGCCATTCTTCTTTATGCGTTCTCCACGCATTCCACGCGAGGCAAACATTCCAGCTTGGCACGATTTCCCGCGGTGCCCTGTAGTGCTTTCGGCCGCAGTGCAGTACAAGTGGCAGCGGCCCGCTTCAAAACTGAAGCGGCGTGAATGTTCGAGCCACTGCGTGCGGCATTTGCTAGTCCTAGCGGCGCTCACACATCAGACGTACGGGGGATTAAATGTTCGTTTTTTACACGAGATTTGCCTCCTACCCGTTGGAGCTTGTCTTGGTCTCGTCGTTCGTTCCTCCTGTAGCACATTTAACAATTAATGTCTACCAGGCCTGGTCTGAATGGGACCGTGTGCAACACTCCTGCACCCGTTAGATGTTTTTCCCACGCTTAATATCTCAGTTAGACACAGTAGCTGGTACATGACGTCATGAAGTCCTTTGAAGTACGAATGACAGGTGACTCTACCAGTACACTTACTATGAAACATTGCCTTAACTGAATGATCTTCCAATCTCATTGGCTGCTATGACGGAGGGATAAACTTCTGCCGACCATGCACAAACCTTGCATCTTTCTTCATTAATTATTGCTAGAGAAAAATTGAGATTTCATTTTTAATCACGGGGAAAATCTTTCAATAATAAACTATCACCCGCAGTCAAAAACACATTTTAGTACAAATTTTTGGAGAATATTTCAATAACGAGTAAAAGTTGAATCACTTCTTGTGCCATTGGATTCACTCTGAATGACTGCCCAGCGAAGTAGCTCGTCCTACCGAAATTCAGGCTGAAGTTCCACGCCGAGCAATTCTTTTCTGAGGGGCCGAAGAGGAGAGTCACTAAGGAGGGCCCAAATGGTAAGGCTGCTAGAATTACGAAGTGTGAATGCATTTGTGGAATATTAAGACCACTTCCTATCATGTTCATTAGTGTTGCCACTTTTATGGTAGAACTGTGAATAATGCAAATATGAATGAAAATTCTGTATAAATAAAATATTCTTTGACATTTTTGCAGTGGATTTACCAGAAAACGGTGTAAAAGTGTAAATATTATTACTTACGTGAAATGACAGTTTGTTAGTGCAAAGAGATACAAAGTTTCATAGACAGTATATAATATGCTAAGCATCAGAAAAATAGCGTTAGTCTTATTCATTTTTTGAGAACAGAATCCTTCGATTCTGACTTTGGTACTGTACTGAGCTGATCGTTGGATGTTTATGAAAAACGACGTGCAGATGAATTAATTTAAAATATATCTGTCAAATGATTTGTTATTATTCCAAATATAACCTAAGAAATTCTCCACGCAAATTACTGAACCAGATTTCGAAATAAAGCTAAATTTTGGGTACTTTTGCAATTAGCATCGCTGGTAGCGTATTTGTAAGTTCTATAACACTACAACATTATTTTCATGATATTATTTCCACTAAATAACAGACCGAAATCTTACTCCTTGTCAACAGTGGTAAATAATTAGGTCGTAATTAATAATTTACAGGTTCTTAATGAAATTTGAGATCTCATTTCCAAGTTTAGCTCTGCTCAAATATAGACTTGCTCCTAGCCTGCATCATAACATAATTAAAAATTAGCATGTCATTGAAAATATATTGCCAAAGTAATAGAGAAAGGATAATAAAAGCATTCCTAAAGATAATTTCACAAGGATATTAAAGACTATTTATCACAAGAAAAATGGTTATAGACTTATAGCTGTCTCGTGTTTAGTACCAAAATGATGGAAAACATAATTATTCATGTTACGTAGCGAGAGATGCTATAACTGTTGCCCAATGTGGGATCAGCGTATTTTGATTAACAGTGACAAGAACATGTGCACGTATATATTTCGTAAATCTAGTGCTACCAGCTATCTGTTTTCCTTTTCATGCAAATACTTAAAATTTATGAAATACACCCACTCACAGAAAAAAGCTATTAGTGTAATAAACACTGAGAAGCAGAAATTTTTGATCTTATGGAAGGAATACGATGTTTTATGCAAGGTAAGAATAACAGTGCATGGATTGTTGTGTTTGCGTGCTGCGTTAAAGGAAATAATGAGTGAGTTTATCTGCAGTTTATGTCGCTTTTGTAAAGAAATTTTGACACCAGATTCAACAGATTTCTCAAATACATGGAGCCAGGATGCCCACTTATATATACTGAGAAGACAAGATAGAATTTCGTCCGAATTTTGTCACTAGAACACATTCCTACTTCTGATTTCTTTCATTTTGTTTTATCATTTACTTTTGTGTGTCAAAGGGAATGTGATTAAAAGCAAGAATAGTTAAGATGAAGGATAAATATGGAATAGGATAACATTTCTGGCAAGTGATCATGTCAAAATATTCATGACTGAGACAGTGAAGCATCTTAAAAAATAGTATCAGCTGCAATAAATACAAGAATGAACGCAAATGCACAGAAAGTCGCAAGCGTAGAATCTGTCTCAATGAATTTTACTTTGGGAACAAGTAAAACACACAGCGTTGCTTCTACAACGACGAATGTTGCGTCAGGGGAGGCAGAGCAATTTAAGGCAGTACCTATATGTCCTCCAACCCCTGAAAAATTTGATGAATTTTTAAGGAAGTTAGAGGCAAGTCATAGAGAACAAGGCCCAAGTATAAGACCTGGGATGACGAACTTAAAAGAAATTCTCATGCAGTCAGAACAGAAAGAAAAATTTTATAATGAGAACTTATCATACAGTTAGGACAGAAACTAGAATTTAGAATAAATACAATCCGAAATATAGGAGATGAGGAAAAAGCTTACGTGAATATACCAGATTTGTTAACTTACCTTGTTTCAGATGTACAGAATTTAGTCAGTACAAACCATAATGAAAGGTAGCTGGCAGACATTAACTACAGAACTAGAAAAGTTTGACATAGAGCATAAGAAACATACGGAAAAGCATTCAGTGTCTAAACCAAAAAAGATGGAAGAGGATTTTAATACCTAGGTAGAGACATTAAGGTCAAGAGATAGACGGACGAGTTAAATCTGAATGAAAAACGCTATCCAGTGCGTTAGAACAGACGTAGCTCTTGGCAGAGCTAAATCCAGAGAAACACCTAAAATAAAATTAAGAGAAATTAGGGAGACACTTAAGTCGGAAATATCGTGGTGGCAACATCATGTCATTAAGAGCATCTCAGAATTTTAAAAACAGGTGTCAGGTTAGAAGAAGTTAGACAACCACACAGTACCAACGGTTAATGTATTTGACAATTCATGTTCTACTGTACATAAATACGAAACACTGTATCCAAATAACGCTGGTGACTATAGCCCACTAAACGACCAAACAACTAATGCAACGGGGCAGTTCCTTCAGTATCGAGAATTTTCTTATTGAAGCACAGGGAGAATCAGGCATCTAGGGCAGCAAAAAGACAACCCACTGTGTCGTTTTCATAAAAGTGTTTAGGAATGTTTTACGAAGAGCGTGGTCTGAAGGAGGGAAAATACAGTTTATCGCATCGAACATATTAGGCGGCACAACTCTTTGGGCAACGGAGACTTACGAGAGCTGTTACACTTACCGACAATTTGAAAGATCCTTTTAGACGAAGGATTGCTCCCCTCTATATAAGATCTAATGAGAACAGAATTGTACAACCTGGCAGCACACAACCCTAACCAAGAGAGTCTATGTAAATATTTTGAACTTCACATTAATAAAATCAGATACACGAATGAACACGTATCAAATAGAGACGTAATCAGAGAACTGAAATCAAAATTACGAATTCAAGTCAAGGAAAATTTAATAAACATACCAGACCATGACTCGGAGCATTTCTTATCTGTAGTTGATTCAACACATCTAATGCAGCAGGAAATCACTGAGAGCAGTGGAAGGTGGACTGGGCATTCTGCTCCATACAGGCAAAATAACAATACATCTAACAACAATCACAATAGCAACGGTTATGGTAGGGATCATGTAAAAAATATTAATAACAGCGATCAGTATAACCGAATGCAGGACGGCGAAATTCGTTATAAGAGGCAACATATGTGAATCGTCAGCCTGGTTTTAGTAGCAAGCGTAGATTTGACAGTAAATTTGATCTTGGGTACGGAAGCAAATCGAATAGAAGGAATTCTGTGAACCGGTGGCGTAACAGATATCCTACACATTGATCCAGAACCCAGAACCATCACTTAACTCAGACATGAAACTAAACAGACCAAATATTCGTGAGATACATGATATTGGTGACAATCCACTAAACTGGCAGGGACAAAAGCACAATATGATGGTAGTTGAGATGGCTCGTGGTCCTTCAAATCAAATTAATATCCACTATAATAACCCCTCAGTTGTGGGTCGTAAGACGCAGTGAGGGCACAAATAGTAGCGACAAGAAAAATAACATACACATATTTTTATATAATGAGGTTATCGGTAAGTGACAGGGAATTTACACTGAACCTCAAAGCTGTAGGAACGCCACCATTGGGTTAGTGCGCGGTATAACGACAAAGGCAATAATAGATCATCGTTTTAGACGCAGGTGGTTCAATGAATGTGATGACACATGATTTCTTTAAGAGAATCAGCCTGGCTACTACAATACCCACGTTTCTTTTACAGAACTGTAAGGTGACAGGCGCATTTGGCGATCAGGTACAAGGTACAGAAAATCAGTTGTAGGTCGAGATGATTACGGGAAAAGGAGCCTTTATATGCACTTCACCTTGTTGGGAAAGAATTGTCAATCACCTGTATTCTAGCATGAGAGTTATTGCAAGAAAGGAATGATATGATAGGCCTCTCGAGTGGGGAATGATAATAAGGGGGATAGAGTTGTGCTGGAAAAGTTGAGAACAAAAGAGATACATCGAAGATATTGTCAAAGTATGAGAGTAAAGCGTGTATGGCCTAAAGTACTGCAAATTAGCGGTGAATTCTCTAAGAAGAAAGACTGTAACTGAAATAAAGGCTGTGATAATGTGCAAAGAAACTAAATAATATTACAAAATAGTTAGCTGAATCTGATTATACAGATACTTAAGCCCTCAACAGCAAACAGAACTAACTGGCTTATTAAATAAGTACGTTCAAGAGTTAAGACCTTTTGCCACATTACTTACTACTTTCTGTGGACAAAAATGGAAACGGTTAGAAAAGAAATTAGGAAAATATTATCTCTGTTTAAACAAAAATATGAGAGTATTTTAATAATGAATAAATGTGTATACGTTATGTGCATATAGATACATACATACACTCCTGGAAATTGAAATAAGAACACCGTGAATTCATTGTCCCAGGAAGGGGAAACTTTATTGACACATTCCTGGGGTCAGATTCATCACATGATCACACTGACAGAACCACAGGCACATAGACACAGGCAACAGAGCATGCACAATGTCGGCACTAGTACAGTGTATATCCACCTTTCGCAGCAATGCAGGCTGCTATTCTCCCATGGAGACGATCGTAGAGATGCTGGATGTAGTCCTGTGGAACGGCTTGCCATGCCATTTCCACCTGGCGCCTCAGCTGGACCAGCGTTCGTGCTGGACGTGCAGACCGCGTGAGACGACGCTTCATCCAGTCCCAAACATGCTCAATGGGGGACAGATCCGGAGATCTTGCTGGCCAGGGTAGTTGACATACACCTTCTAGAGCACGTTGGGTGGCACGGGATACATGCGGACGTGCATTGTCCTGTTGGAACAGCAAGTTCCCTTGCCGGTCTAGGAATGGTAGAACGATGGGTTCGATGACGGTTTGGATGTACCGTGCACTATTCAGTGTCCCCTCGACGATCACCAGTGGTGTACGGCTGGGTAGGAGATCGCTCCCCACACCATGATGCCGGGTGTTGGCCCTGTGTGCCTCGGTCGTATGCAGTCCTGATTGTGGCGCTCACCTGCACGGCGCCAAACACGCATACGACCATCATTGGCACCAAGGCAGAAGCGACTCTCATCGCTGAAGACGACACGTCTCCATTCGTCCCTCCATTCACGCCTGTCGCGACACCACTGGAGGCGGGCTGCACGATGTTGGGGCGTGAGCGGAAGACGGCCTAACGGTGTGCGGGACCGTAGCCCAGCTTCATGGAGACGGTTGCGAATGGTCCTCGCCGATACCCCAGGAGCAGCAGTGTCCCTAATTTGCTGGGAAGTGGCGGTGCGGTCCCCTACGGCACTGCGTAGGATCCTACGGTCTTGGCGTGCATCCGTGCGTCGCTGCGGTCCGATCCCAGGTCGACGGGCACGTGCACCTTCCGCCGACCACTGGCGACAACATCGATGTACTGTGGAGACCTCACGCCCCACGTGTTGAGCAATTCGGCGGTACGTCCACTCGGCCTCCCGCATGCCCACTATACGCCCTCGCTCAAAGTCCGTCAACTGCACATACGGTTCACGTCCACGCTGTCGCGGCATGCTACCAGTGTTAAAGACTGCGATGGAGCTCCGTATGCCACGGCAAACTGGCTGACACTGACGGCGGCGGTGCACAAATGCTGCGCAGCTAGCGCCATTCGACGGCCAACACCGCGGTTCCTGGTGTGTCCGCTGTGCCGTGCGTGTGATCATTGCTTGTACAGCCCTCTCGCAGTGTCCGGAGCAAGTATGGTGAGTCTGACACACCGGTGTCAATGTGTTCGTTTTTCCATTTCCAGGAGTGTATATAAATATATATGTATTATTATTATTATTATTATTATTATTATTATTATTATTATTATTATTATTCACATAGGGACCCAGCAGGACAATGCGTGGTACAAACAATCAATGTCGCTTTTGATGCTTAGCCTTCCTTTGTGTCCAAATTTGTTTCATTGTTTCAGAAGAAAATCTCTTTCTTTAATCAGACCATGACGTTCCAGTCCATTTTCTAATTTCCCTCTGACCTACTTCCCAATCAAATATCTCTTGTCTGAATATTTTTATATCTGTAACGTCTTCCTGAGTTATATTGGCTACTTTCATATTGTTCTTAATCGCTGCAATCCACGTAATTCGCACAGTTTTGGCCTTCTGTTTTCTTAGAATTCTCCTATTTGTTTTGTGAACGTAGTTGGTGGCATTCTTTCGATGTGCCCATAAAATTTAAGTCTTCGTTTTCTCATGTCTGTGTATTCTTCTATTTCCTTACTACTTCTCGGCCTATAAGTTTCTCTATCAGTAATTTTGTGGCCTAATATTTCCCTAATAATCTTTCCTTCGTTCTTTTGAATTTTTTCAATGTCCCTCTTAGTACTTAAAGTTTCTGTTCCATATACACATTCAAGTTTTATTACAGAGATGTAATGCCTAAGTTTACTGAATTTAGGAAGTGATCTTTTATTATAAATATTTTTTTGTTAATTTGAATGCAGTTGCCACTTTTCCACAGCGAACTTCGTTTGCACATTTTTCCAGACCGTTATTTTGTTTGATTTACCCCAAGTATTTAATTGAGAAACCCTTTTCATTTTTTCATATTTCGTGTTCAAAAACTTTGGTGCTTGTTTGTTGGATGTCACATACTCCGTTTCCGCGAATGATATTTGTAGTACTACTTTTTCTGCAACTTCTTTAAGAATATCAATTTGTGTTTGAGCTGTGGTAAAATACCTAGTTAAAATTTCCATATCATCTGCAGAGGTGAGGCAATCTACTCTAATATTACTTCCACCTAACTTGATTGATTGATCTAAATTTTGACTCGACTGTTGCTCTCGCCATTGTGTACTTACCTTTTTCAAAACCACAGTTAAACAGTAGTGGGGAGAGTCCATCTTTCTGTCTAACACCAGTCTTTACATCAAATGTTCAGAAATTTCTTCCACGAATTTAACTTTAGAGATAGTGTCGGTTAACGTTCCCTTAATAAGTGCTAGAGTTTTATTATCTAGCCCTTGTTCCTTTAAAATTTAGAAAAGAGATTCACGATCAACTGAGTCGTAGGCCTCTATCAGATCCACAAATGTACATACGAGGGTAATCCAAAAAGTAAGGTCTCCTATTTTTTATAAGTACATAGACCTGTTTATTTCTACAATGGTTTATTCGCTGGTTCTGGACAGTTTAATAGTTTTTCAAAATAAGTAGCCAGTACAATACAGTTTTCATGTTCGTTAAATCCCAAACTGGCATTGTCATTTTTGAAGCAAAGACTTTGAGGTTTGCAACCAGATAATTTTGCTATAATGTTTTATAAAAGTCTCTTGTATTGCACTTTTGGTTTCCAGTTTCTAATAGTTGGGCATTTTTTAGTTTCTTTTAGTCTGCCGGATTAATTTATATGTCTCTTTTCTTACAGTTAGAAAGGTGTTGTTCATATTTTCAGTTTTCTTACTATTACTGTTTCTTAATGCTTCATGCCTGGACTTAGCTGCTGTTTCACAATCCGTATTCCACCAAGGGTGTTCCTGTTTCTTTCGAAGTGGAATTAAATTTTATGCTGCTTTGATGAACTTTTCTTTTAGGCTTTGCCGTTTGTTAGATTGTTTTTTTGTCCAGCTAGCTTGTTAGAGTTAGGGTTATTTTAGCAGTGTCAAATTCTGGGATAATATTTTTTTTTTTGTTTTTGTTTTGTAGTGTATTTCAGATTGAAGTTTTACCTCCATTCACGTTATATAATTGTCAGAATAAATATTAGTCCCTTTCCTAACTTGGGCGTTTAAAATTTCTTTTAGTTAGGGTACAAAATTGCTACAAGATCGATTTTAAAATCTCCAATAAATGTATTGGGTGCCTGTCAAGTCTTTTGTTTAGAAGGGTTCTTTTTAAAATGTGTTGACGTGATTTTATGGTTAAAATTTTTGTACATTTCAACAAGTCTTTGACCATGGTGGTTTGTCCATTTATGCACAGGTAATCCACCTACTGTATTCTTCTGTTTTTCTCTTTACCTAATTGTGCATGAAAATCACACATTAAAATTTTAACATGGTTTGAGGGAATTCGGGAGATGATGCTTTCTAACATTTCCAAAGCTTCAATAACTTCTTCAGGTTTTGTACAGTTATTCTAATTGACTGACACGTGTACATTAATTAAAGTGTATATTTATTTGTACATTTAAGAGAAATTGTCGTTAATCTATTATTAATGGTTTTTACCACCGTTATGGAATTCAAAATATTTTTTGATACTGCAAAATCAACTGCCAGATGTGGTGTATTATTAAGTATTCTTTTATCAGTTTATCATTGTCCGTCATTCCAAAATCTGAATTTTTTGATGTTTTAATGGATTTCCAAATTTATGAATCTCACTTGGTTGCAAAAGTGTTTGTATGTTGAGATTTGTAAAAAAAAAAAAATTGTTTAGGTTTTAAGGCGGCTAGAGGACTCCGTCTTCCTCTGTTGGTTCAAACTGAGTTTTAACCTGGCTACCCCAGAATCCGAAAAACCAATGCGCCAATAATACTGACGGTGGATTGACCACTTGCGGTAATATTGTGATTATTTAAGTGCTCTATGATGATTGTACCTGGAATCAGTTGGGGTAGAGTAGACTCACTGAGTGAAGTCAGAGTGTTAAGACTGGAAGGGTTAGTTCCATATACAAATTTCTGCCGCACGCCTGGTGAACAGACGCTGACCACTTTGCCGCCTGCTGCAGACGCATGTCTCCGCATATCCTTTCTTCCAGGAGTGCTAAGTTCTGCAAGGTTCGCAGAAGGGCTTCTGTTAAGTTTGGAAGGTAGGAGACGAGATACTGGCGGAATTAAAGCTGTGAGGACGGGTCGTGAGTCGTGCTTGGGAAGCTCAGTTCGTACAGCACTTACCCGCAAAAGGCAAAGGTCCCGAGTTCGAGTCTCGGTCCGGCACACAGTTTTAGTCTGGAGGTAGTTTCATATCAGCGCACACTCCGCTGTAGAGTGAAAATTTCATTAGTGGTAGTATGACCAAAACAAGAAAAAAATGTCTGTTAAACATGTGGCCTAAAATGCGTACCTTAAAAGTTATGAGCACTTGTTCATTAGAAGAGTACCGAAGATGAACAGGTACTCATAGCTGTTAAGGTATGCATCTTAGAGCACATGTTTACTGGACCTTTTTCCTTGTGTTGGTCCATACTACTACTTCCCAAAATATGGAAACCATTGAGCTTGCAGTAAAAGAGATTTGTTTTACAATATTGAAAATCAAGAATATATCATAGCTCTTAAGGTATTCGTTTTAAAGCCCAAGTTTACTTAACATTTGTGCTTTTGTTATCGTGTACTTTCAGCCGTGTAAGTTTGCGCCGTCCTTTTTGATACACCTTGTATATACACTCCTGGAAATTGAAATAAGAACACCGTGAATTCATTGTCCCAGGAAGGGGAAACTTTATTGACACATTCCTGGGGTCAGATACATCACATGATCACACTGACATAACCACAGGCACATAGACACAGGCAACAGAGCATGCACAATGTCGGCACTAGTACAGTGTATATCCACCTTTCGCAGCAATGCAGGCTGCTATTCTCCCATGGAGACGATCGTAGAGATGCTGGATGTAGTCCTGTGGAACGGCTTGCCATGCCATTTCCACCTGGCGCCTCAGTTGGACCAGCGTTCGTGCTGGACGTGCAGACCGCGTGAGACGACGCTTCATCCAGTCCCAAACATGCTCAATGGGGGACAGATCCGGAGATCTTGCTGGCCAGGGTAGTTGCCTTACACCTTCTAGAGCACGTTGGGTGGCACGGGATACATGCGGACGTGCATTGTCCTGTTGGAACAGCAAGTTCCCTTGCCGGTCTAGGAATGGTAGAACGATGGGTTCGATTACGGTTTGGATGTACCGTGCACTATTCAGTGTCCCCTCGATGATCACCAGTGGTGTACGGCCAGTGTAGGAGATCGCTCCCCACACCATGATGCCGGGTGTTGGCCCTGTGTGCCTCGGTCGTATGCAGTCCTGATTGTGGCGCTCACCTGCACGGCGCCAAACACGCATACGACCATCATTGGCACCAAGGCAGAAGCGACTCTCATCGCTGAAGACGACACGTCTCCATTCGTCCCTCCATTCACGCCTGTCGCGACACCACTGGAGGCGGGCTGCACGATGTTGGGGCGTGAGCGGAAGACGGCCTAACGCTGTGCGGGACCGTAGCCCAGCTTCATGGAGACGGTTGCGAATGGTCCTCGCCGATACCCCAGGAGCAACAGTGTCCCTAATTTGCTGGGAAGTGGCGGTGCGGTCCCCTACGGCACTGCGTAGGATCCTACGGTCTTGGCGTGCATCCGTGCGTCGCTGCGGTCCGGTCCCAGGTCGACGGGCACGTGCACCTTCCGCCGACCACTGGCGACAACATCGATGTACTGTGGAGACCTCACGCCCCACGTGTTGAGCAATTCGGCGGTACGTCCACCCGGCCTCCCGCATGCCCACTATACGCCCTCGCTCAAAGTCCGTCAACTGCACATACGGTTCACGTCCACGCTGTCGCGGCATGCTACCAGTGTTAAAGACTGCGATGGAGCTCCGTATGCCACGGCAAACTGGCTGACACTGACGGCGGCGGTGCACAAATGCTGCGGAGCTAGCGCCATTCGACGGCCAACACCGCGGTTCCTGGTGTGTCCGCTGTGCCGTGCGTGTGATCATTGCTTGTACAGCCCTCTCGCAGTGTCCGGAGCAAGTATGGTGGGTCTTACACACCGGTGTCAATGTGTTCTTTTTTCCATTTCCAGGAGTGTATATGTATATATAGGGTGAAAAGTATTCAACTATTGAAAAAAAGTCATAACTTCTGAACAGTTTGCGTTAGATCTTTCAAACTGCATGGTTGGCCATGGGGTATGATGGTAATCAGAATGCGCTGTATGGCTTGGTGTAGCGACGATGCCCACTTCCATTGGGACTGGTTCGTCAACAAGCAAAACTGGGCGTTTGGGGGACTGAGAATCCACATTTCGCGATCGAGAAGTCTCTTCACCTTCAACAGGTGGCCATGTGATGTACAGTATCAAGTCACGGAATAATCAGTGCGATATTCCTTGATGGCATGGTGACTAACGAATGGTACATGAAGGCTGGAAGATGATCTAATCCCCATTATCCAAAGTGACTCAGATTTCGACAAGATGTGGTTCATGCAAGATGGGGCTCAACCCCATCGAACCAGGAGAGTGTTTCATGTCCTGGAGGAGCACTTTGGGGACCAAATTCTGGCTGTGGGCAACCCAGAGACCACTGGCATGTGCCTAGATTGGCCGCCATATTCTCCGGATCTAAACAAATGGTACTCCATTTTGCGTGGCTATATTAAATATACGATGTACAGTAATAACCCCAAAACCATTGCTGAGCTGGAAACAACCATTCAGGAGGTTATAAACAGCATCGATGTTCCAACACTTCCCCGGATCATGCATAATTTCGATGTTCGTCTGCGTCACATCACCGATAGTGAGGGCAGGCATATCGATTATGCCATAACCTAAATCCGAATTTTATTAGTGACGTTTACGTGTAGAATAAAGCTTGTGCACGCCGTAGTTTGTAATTAAATTATATTTCTTTCATACAGTTCAGTATTTGTCACCCCGTATATAACTGTGTGTGTGTGTGTGTGTGTGTGTGTGTGTGTGTGTGTGTGTGTATCTAGCAAATAATTGAGTATGTTGAGTATACGTGCTTTCCTGAGACGAAGAGGTTGTCGTCGGAGGGGTGATCGCTGCGGACCGCATCAAAGCAGTCGGAGGGCTTATGTTCCAAAAAATTTGTAAGTTGATGTAAATCGCGACAAACCCTGATACTTTGGTACACACTGCAGACTAAAAAGATAATTATTTAGATTATTTACGTATTCTACAGAGTCATCTAATTGTCGTAACCCTCAACTAATATCAGTGCACCAGAATTACTGTCGCTACAATTTCGTATTAGTAACTTCATATAGAAATTTGAAATTCCGGTACTGTGGTATACAGTGCGGACTGAATATATAAATTACTTACCAAATAAAATAAATTGCGTCAGCCTATTAAGTACAAAAAGGTAACGGTGAATTTTCTCATGTTCTGAGCAGCAATAGTTGCCAATAACAGTGAAATTTTCTAGGCAGTTTAATTTTACAGAAGGAAGTTTGTTCTCAGTCCTATAATATTTTGTGCCTAATTATGATAAGGACAGAAATATCGAAGACAATATATTACATTATGGAGAATTGTGTGTATATGTTATATTAACAAGACGGAATTGAAAAAAGTCATAAACAACGATGGTGAGTACTATCATTGGAGAGATCTTTATATTAAGGTCATGTGTTGCTACAAATCTATTACGCACAGATTATAATAAAGTAATTTTCCTGAAAGCTAATATTCTAAACTATGATGAACACCTGAGTACTGAGTCACTCCTGCAAATGAAGGCTGGAGCCAAGTTCCACTGAGATACATACAACATATTTACGCCTAAACAAAAAGATGGCGAACAAAGAGCTCCCTGTCCACATTAAAACTGCAGTAGGCGCTTGTTGTATCGTTACGGAGTTTGGCGCGTGGGGGATTCCTGCCCCTTATTTGTGGTTCATAATTACTCACTGAAATGATCATCAAATGTTGTATAGTTGCTTATTCTATGTTTGTATACGTATAGGGACGGAAATAAAACACAAATTTCCAAAAAAAATATTTCAATTCGGAGACAGTTAACACATACGGTATGCAAAAGAGGCAAACACGTCCACCTTTATCATTTATGACACCATTTTCTAGATGACTTGTCTTTCTGCCTTCCACATTCGTAGCAACGTCCTTTGGAACTTTCTCTGGGATTGTCTTGTAGTGTAACTGTAATTCAATGAGGGACAGCAAATCTGTACTGAATTTGAGGTTTCATCATTTCCCTGGCCAACATCTGCCGAAACTCCGTTCTTTTCAATGATTTAGGTGTTCTAGAATTTGATCGGTACATGCACTGTGCGTTCATGGCAGAAACATCAAGTAAAGTACAGAAAACAACAATAAGCCACCTACGAGCGTTTCGCGGCACATCATTTTTTTTAATTAGTTGATCAAGCAAATCCACTCCAATCTCTCTCATATTGTAAAAAGCTACAGTTTCGGTTTCAGTGAATCTCTTGTATCTTAGCTAGTGGTATCATCACGATGTAATTGTACATCAAGATTGCAGCTTCATTAACTTTAGGGCAGTATGAAACTAGCGTACAATTCTCTTCGAAGCCAAACAAAGATGAATATTGAGGTTTTTGCTTATAAGGTAAAAACTCGTCTTGGATTTCCGTCTTGTTTTTCCGGAGCGTTTCAACGTGTATCAGTACCTTGTCTTCTAGTAGCTTCTTAGCTAGTAGTACTCTGCTGAACAAGTTGTTACCAGTAATGTTACGGTGAGTCCCGCTGACAGGTTCCATAAATCTCATTACTACCTCTGTAGGAGAATAACTGTGCTTGAAAGAACCTACTGGTTGAGTGCCAGCATAAGTTTCTAAGTTGAAACTATAGGCAGTTTCAGCATCTACCAAACCAAATGTCCTAATGCCATATTTGGAAGATACTATCGGAATTGGCATTTTCCACGAAAAGAAAGTAACTGTTCACCGACAGTCAGATATTCACTTGGAACCAACTGTTTTGAAAAATTATGAACGACAGTCTCAAAAAAGTCTCTAATTCTGGCTAATTTATCAATTTCTTTCCGAAGTCTCCTGTCCCTTACGTCATCAAAACGTAAACATAACAGAAAAAATTTAAACTTTTTCACTCGTAGTTACGTAACAGGGTTCTAAGCCATTTCCTCTAGAGCTATCCCAGAGCTGGCTAGTATTTTTTCTAGAACTTCTTAAGCTTCCTATTAGCAAGAGTATGTCGAAAAGTGGTCTTATTACAGTCTCATTAGTGAGTCTAGCATCCCTATGTCTCTCAAATTTGCTTTTCAAATTTTTTACATAAATATTTGTGACGCTAACTATAATTTTGTAAACACTGCTTTCTAGGAAAATATCTCATAACTTATCTTCAGAAAGTATTGCTGATGCCTCCATCTTGGGTCAGGTAGATGAGCTATTATATTCTCTGACCTTATTCTCACATTTATTTTAGGAAAATACTTAGACCATTTTGTTTTACTGTCCTCCCCAAGGTAATAGAAAATACCAGACTCGGCATTCGTATTATCGTATTCATCTGCAGATTGTTCAGTTTCAGTAACATGATCACTTTCCAGTAGTTGAGCATCTTAATACACTCTTCTTTTCTTCGGATCTGAGATCACTAAAATAAAAACATATTTATGAATATCAGTTTCTGTAAATTATAGTACAAGTTGAAGACTGTGTAAGTAATCACTTCAGTTAACATAGTTATTTTATTCAGATTAATAAAAATTTTAAATATTATACTTACAACGAATTTAGTATGAAAAATGTTAAAAGAAAGAAAACACCTACCTTAAGAAACTGTTACGTAGACAGGCGCATGGTGGACAACTCATTTCAACGTCCTGCTACTCTGTGTTTAGTCGTCCAACTGACGTTAGCTGTAAACGGATCTTCAACAATGCACCCATTTGAAAGGTACTGAGCGTGGGAACGCTGCAACTTTAAACGTAACGGAAATAATCACAATGTAAGAGCGCTGGGTGACAGGTGTAACGCACACGCCCACTCCAGGGTTAAAGGAAGATTACTCATAACAGGAAGTCAAAATATCGAGGGGTCACCCTTAATAGAACGCCCAGTTACAAGAAACTTCTATAACCACGTGTCTTATAACCTGACAACAAAGTAACCTGACAAAAGACGCACACCTACTTTCTCGCTACCTATACTTATCTACGTACAACCTCCATCTCTGCGGCAGGAATGTGCACTCTACTGGAGAACAAAGAACTACTGAAAAGTCTCAACCTCTTCGTTTCCGCAGCCATTCCGAGCATCAGCAAAAGTAAACTCGTCACTTACTCCTGGAAACCGGAAACATGTTAGCTGGAAACGGCTATAATACTCACGATTGTTGAAGGCGCAGACGGCAGATTAACGCTGCGACAGAACACTTTAGAAAGCCGTGCATATCGAAGCCCCCTGGCTTTCAACTGCTGTACAGCATATGGTTGTTACTTAACTAGATAGGAACCACCTCTGGAACGTATACCGACTCTTCGCACAAGTGTCAGAAAATAACTTCACCAAGCTGTGACTATGGCGCTGTACTTACTATCGTGTTGCACCTCTTTCTTGCACGACGTAGTGCAGCAGCTCGAAGTGGCAAGGGCTCAACAAGTCGCTGGAAGACCCCTGCAGAAATACTGAGCCACGCGGCCTCTATATCCGTCAATAATTGCGCAAGTGTTGCCGGTTCAGGATTTTATGCACGAACTGACCTCTCTATTACGTTCCATAAATCTTCGATAGGATTCAATTCTGGCGATTTGGATGGCCATTCCATTCGCTCGAATTGTTTAGAACGTTCTTCAAGGCAGTCGTGATCAATTGTGGCCAGGTGACATGGCGTTTTGTCATCCATAAACATTCCAGCGATGTTATCTTATAAGCTGACAACAGAACCACACCTACCTTCTGGCTATCAGATCTCCAAGTAGCCGAACATAACGATTTCCGATCAATAATCGTTTCAGTTGAACCAGAGTACCCCGCGTAAACACAGCCCACGTCATTACGGACCCACCACCACCTTGTACAGTGCCTTATTGACACCTTGGGACCATGCTTTCGTGGGTCTGCGCCACGCTCGAATACTACGATCAGCATTTACCAGCTGAAATCAGGACTCATCTGACGTGGCCACTGTTTTACAGTCGTCTAGGGTCTAACCGATATTGTCACGAGTCCACGAAATGTGCTGCATGCGATCTCGTGCTGTTAACAAAGGCAGTAGCATCTTTCGTCTGCTGCCATGGCCCATTAACGTCTAATTTCGCCGCACTGTCCTAACGAATACGTTCATTGTACGTCCCACATTGATTTCTATGGTTATCTCACGCTATGTGGCTTGTCTCTTAGCACGGACAACTCTAGGCAAACGCCGCTGCTCTCGGTCGTTGAGTGAAAACCTTCGGCCGCTGTGTTGTCTGTGGTGACAAGTAATTGTGTCCTCGGAGTCTTTCATGACGGCATACTAAAACGTTCTCGGTTTTAAAGCCGCGTCAATTCGAATAAAATCCTCGAGTTTTCGATGACCATCTCCACCATCGCCGTCAGCAGTTCACTAACTGCAGGGGCTGCTACGGTTTCTCGCTTATATAGGCATGATGACATCATCAGCAGCCAATCAGATAGACCCAATGTGCCGCGCGCGCGTTAAGTCGACCCGGGCAGCTAGCGGAGCTGTTGCCCGTGGCAGCGCCGATGACGTCAGGTGGCGCCAGGAGCAGGTGCCACGTTTGAGTCCCAATATGTAGATGCATGAGCCAACACTTTTATATTTTCGAACTGTATTTTATGTCCGTTTCCTAGGCAATGCTCCGCTATGACCGACTAATCAAGCTTCCTTTGTTTTATATGGCGCTTGTGCTTAGCACAACGCTCCTCAAACGTGCGAACTGTTTGTCCGATATACATGCTGCCACATACACAGGGTACACCATACACGCCTGACACTCGAAGAGCAATGTCGTCTTTAACAGCGCACAACATAACTTGTATCTTGGGGGCGGGTCCCCGAAAACACGTTTCAATTTCTGCAATTCAGGCTGTAGGTTGTCGTCGTCAGTTATAATCTTGCCTCTGTGAACCAACGTGTTCAGGACCGCTTTCTTCTGTATAGGGTGGTGGAAACTATTGGCGTTCAAGTACCAATCAGTGTGTGTTGGTTTCCGGTACACTGAATGACCAAGCTGGCCTCCTGCCTTCCGCTAAACCAAAACATCCAAGAATGGTAGCTTGCCGTGCTTTTCCATCTCGACAGTAAATTTAATGTTGGAAGGGACACCACTGATGTCATCTACGAAATTCTGTAGTGTGCCTTCACCATGAGGCCATATCAAGAAGGTGTCATCAATGTATCGTAGAAAGCATGACGCCGTAATGTCGCAGTTTGCAGAGCCTACTCCTCAAAGTGTTCCAAGAAGAAATTTGCGACTGCTGGAGGCAGTGGTGATTCCATGGCTGTGCCGTCCGTCATCTCATAATATTCATTGCAGTACTAAAATCACGTTGTCGTTAGGACATGACGGAACAACTTAATGATTCCAGATGGAAAATGTTGGGCCAAAAGATCCAGCGTATCTTGTATTAACACGCTCGAGCCGGCCAGAGTGGCCGAGCGGTTAAAGGCGCTACAGTCTGGAACCGCACGACCACTACGGTCGCAGGTTCGAATCCTGCCTCGGGCATGGATGTGTGTGATGTCTTTAGGTTAGTTAGGTTTAAGAAGTTCTAAGTTCTAGGGGACTTATGACCGCAGCAGTTGAGTCCCATAGTGCTCAGAGCCATTTTTTTGACACGCTCGTAAAATGTGACACAACGTCCAGGCTAACTATTAGGTCGGTTGGGCCTATCTTCATTCTATTGAGTGCCTCAACAAATTTCTGTGAGTTGGCAACATGGTGCTCACAATGTCCCCATTTTGGCGCTAATAATCCTGCCAGATGTTTAGTAAGTCTGGAGGTGGGCGAAAGGATTGCACTTACTAGGGACCTAAGAGGAACACTTTCCTTGTGTATCTTTGATAATCAAAGCCTGAAAGGTCTGGCGACACGAGGGTAAATTTCTTCACCATTTCACCTGGTAAACCAGAATCCTTTAATAACTGCCCTGTCTTTCTGATAATGCCCTGTGTGGGATCGCGACTAAGCTTTTGGCACGCGGCATCTTCTAATAAATGTAGCATCTTCAGGTGGTAGTCTGCCGAGTTCAGAACCATGGTGGCATTCCCTTTGTCGGTTGGCAAAGAAAGTGAAGACAGATGCGCGACGCGGGAGCGGCAGATTCAAACGTGGCGCCTGTCCCTGGCGCCACCTGACGTCACCGGTGCTGCCACGGGCAACAGCTCCGCTAGCTGCCCGGGTCGACTTCCGAGCCCGCGCCACATTGGGTTTATCTGATTGGCTGCTGATGATGCCATCATGCCTATATGAGCGAGAAACCGTAGCAGCCCCGGCAGTCAGTGGACTCCTGACGACGATGACGGAGATGGTCAATGTGGTTGGCGGGGATAGAAAGGTGGAACCAACAGTTAGTCGGAGAAGAAAGAGCTACCGAACTGCCAACAGCTTATGTTATAACAGTGAGTTGTGCTGGTGCTGAGAGAGGATTTTTGTGCTGGTTTACACTATGCCAAAGACTGGGACGAATGTATTAGTTTTCTGGCTCTGTTCTGGAAATTGTATTTAATGATCTGAGCATCATCGCCACCAAGAAATGGCAGAGCTTAACATTACCAACTGCAAATCCACCTGCCAAGATGTACTCGCCACCACATTGCGCAATCACTGCAAAGGAATAGTAAAAATGTAAAGTGAAGAATCAGCTTATTTGGATGTTTCGTTTGGTTACAATAATAAGGCAATTTAAAACAAAAACTTTGATAACTTACCTTGAATTATCCCTTATCACATAACCACTCAGGGACCTTCCATTATTAACTATTCTTACCGAGTGTCCTTGTTGTGAAAGTGATAGTATTGAAGCCCAACTACTAATTGATTAATGCCACTTAAATACAGTAAAAAGAAAGTACTTAAATTCAATGTAAGTGTGGGTATATAGTGTGAGATAGTAAATGCAGTTTTGTGAAAGTATTTCTGTGATTGAAACAGATCTTTTTAATGTTTTGTGGGCTTTCAAAAACATAAATTTACTTGTGTCGAAGGTTCTCGGGTGTCCAGCCGGATCCGATCGTCGAAGTTCCACGATTGCGTTGATTTACGGTGGGTCCAGTCTGCCTGGGAGAAGCAGATCACCAAGTTTGCACGACTACCTGGCAAACCGAAAAATGAGATAGTGCCCACGAGGCGGACCGTGATTAACCTCACGGGTAAACCACTTGACGACACAGCAACAGCTATACTTGAAAAAGGACTCAATTTCGCACCGACACCTGCATCTCTGCCGTTCAATGAAATAATCTCTTCAGTAGAACAGGCAGTCCGTGGCTTACCAGATGACTAAGCAGAAGAAATCACAAGGGAAACTTGCCGGATTGATTCAAGGGCAACACCGGCCAGAAGCAACATCTCGGGAGCATAAAGAGCAGCAGCCTCAGAGACAATAAGGAGATAGTCGTTCTTCCTGCCGACAAAGGAAATGTCACAGTCATCCTTGAGAGACGCGACTGCGAACAGAAGATGCTGCAATTGCTAGACGATCCAGCATATCGGAAAATCAACACAGACCCGACGAGGAAGATACAACAAACCACCGCCACCTTGCTGAAAAATGGCGCAATCGAGGACAAGGACATCAAAAGACTTCGCCAACGTTCTTCGGTAGCTCCGAGGATATATGGTCTCCCAAAAACGCACAAAGAAGGGATGCGACCCATAGTCAGCAACATAGGTGCACCGACGCATCTTTTGGCACAGCACTTAGCGGGCATGCTAAGACCTAATGCGGGGAAATGTGCGCGCCATATCGGGAACTCGATGGACTTCATTGGCCGCCTGAAGGAGATGACAGTACAAGAATCAGGCATCATGGTCAGCTTCGATGTCGTCTCATTATTGACACGTGTCCCGCTGGAAGATTCTCTCCACTTAATCAGTGAGAAATTCGGGCCTGAACTGACAGAACTGTTCAGGCACGTGTTAACATCTACGTACTTTGTCTTCAATGGCCAATACTATGAGCAGACCGACGGAGTAGCCATGGGGAGCCCACTCTCCCCAGTGGTGGCCAACCTGTTCATGGAGAGTTTCGAAGAGGAAGCACTGGAAGCCGCCGAACTGAAACCTGTATGCTTTTTTCGCTACGTGGACGACACGTTCGTCATCTGGCCACATGGACAGGAACAGCTACAGATTTTTCTACAACATCTAAATTCGGTGCACAGTAACATTCGGTTTACCATGGAGACTGAGAAAGATGGAAAACTACCCTTTCTTGATGTCCTAGTGGAACGTAGGTCTGATGGCTCACTGGGTCACAGTGTGTACCGGAAGCCTACACACACTGACCTGTACCTACATGCCTCCAGCTGCCACCATCCGGCGCTAAATGGATCTCGATCTCTGATGAACAGAACTTTCCAACGGAACTCAAACATCTGGAGACCGTGTTCCGCAAGAATGGGTATGGCAACCACCAAATCCAAAGGGCCTTCCGACAACAGAAGTGCAGCAAGGACCGAGATGAAGAACAACCCGAGGAAGAGAAGCAGGCTCTGGCCTTTCTGCGGTTTAATGGCAACGTGTCGTCAAAAATAGGGATACTGTTAAGGCGACACAAGATTGACACAGTATTCCGACCACCAGCAAAGATTAGTGACCTATTAGGAACGGCAAAAGATGACGTAGGGCTTAAGAAAGCGGGCGTATACAAAATCCCGTGCTGCTGTGGCAAATCCTACATCGGTCAAACAGTTCGCACGGTCGAGGACCGATGCAAGGAACATGAACGTCACACCCGCTTACGCCAACCCAGCCATTGCTCCCTAGCAGAACACTGCATTGAAACCGGACACACAGCGAATTTCGAAAAGACAAAAATCCTGAAGGCCACAAGTGCCTACTGTGACAGTATCTACAAGGAGGCCATAGAAATTCGAGTAACAGATAACCTCATCAACATGGACACCGGGTTTCAACTTAGCAACGCCTGGAAACCACTATTAAACACCATCAAGGAGCTACGGCGCGAGCGGACGCGAGATTCTTCCGCCACGGCGGACGGAGATCTACATCTATATCTACATCTACATGATTACTCTGCAATTCACATTTAAGTGCTTGGCATGGGTTCATCGAACCGCAATCATACTATTTCTCTACCATTCCACTCCAGAACAGCGCGCGGGAAAAACGAACACCTAAACCTTTCTGATCGAGCTCTGATTTCTCTTATTTTATTTTGATGATCATTCCTACCTATGTAGGTTGGGCTCAACAAAATATTTTCGCATTCGGAAGAGAAAGTTGGTGACTGAAATTTCGTAAATAGATCTCGCCGCGACGAAAAACGTCTTTGCTTTAATGACCACCATCCCAACTCGCGTATCATATCACCCACACTCTCTCCCCTATTACGTGATAGTAAAAAACGAGCTGCCCTTTTTTGCACCCTTTAGATGTCCTCCGTCAATCCCACCTGGTAAGGATCCCACACCGCGCAGCAATATTCTAACAGAGGACGAACGAGTGTAGTGTAAACTGTCTCTTTAGTGGACTTGTTGCATCTTCTAAGTGTCCTGCCAATGAAACGCAACCTTTGGCTCGCCTTCCCCGCAATATTATCTATGTGTCTTTCCAAATAAAGTTGTTCGTAATTTTAACACCCAAGTATATAGTTGAATTGACATCCTTGAGAATTGTACTATTTATCGAGTAATCGAATTCCAACGGATTTCTTTTGGAACTCATGTGGATCACCTCACACGTTTCGTTATTTAGAGTCAACTGCCACCTGCCACACCATACAGCAATCTTTTCTAAATCGCTTTGCAACTGATACTGGTCTTCGGATGACCTTACTAGACGGTAAATTACAGCATCATCTGCGAACAACGTAAGAGAACTGCTCAGATTGTCACCCAGGTCATTTATATAGATCAGGAACAGCAGAGGTCCCAGGACGCTTCTGGGGGAACACCTATCGATGATTTGCCGTCTGTTACTACGAACTGTGACCTTCCTGACAGGAAATCACGAATCCAGTCGCACAACTGAGACAATACCCCATAGGCCCGCAGCTTGATTAGAAGTTGCTTGTGAGGAACGGTGTCAAAAGCTTTCCGGAAATCTAGAAATACGGAATCAACTTGAGATCCCCTGTCGATAGCGGCCATTACTTCGTGCGAATGTTTTCTGAAACCATGCTGATTACGTATCAATAGATCGTTTCCTTCGAGGTGATTCATAATGTTTGAATACAGTATATGCTCTAAAACCCTAGTGCAAACCGACGTCAATGATATAGGTCTGTAGTTCGATGGATTACTCCTACTACCCTTCTTAAACACTGGTGCGACCTGCGAAATTTCCAATCTGTAGGTACAGATCTATCGGTGAACGAGCGGTTGTATATGATTGCTAAGTAGGGAGCTATTGTATCAGCGTAATCTGAAAGGAACCTAATCGGTATACAATCTGGACCTGAAGACTTGCCCGTATCAAGCGATTTGAGTTGCTTCGCAACCCCTAAGGTATCTACTTCTAAGAAACTCATGCTAGCAGCTGTTCGTGTTTCAAATTCTGGAATATTCTGTACAGGATGGCGGGTATGGGCAGGCGGTGGGCGTTATGGAATAATAGTGTAATTTTTAGAGAAAGGCCATTTATTGGCTAAAGCATGATGAAAAGGGGCTACATAGGCCTAGGGAGGTGAGGGTGAGCCAGAGCTTACAATTTGGAGAACATTGTTCGCGAAGCTACCGAAAGTGGTTGTCTGCCAAAACTAAGTCCACAGTGCCGCAGCACCGGGAGAAGCGGGAGATGTTCAATGCTACAGGGCGCGCATCCGACTCGCGGGTGAGCAAGAATACAAGAGAGCGGGCCCGGCGACTGGCGGCCGGGTATGTTCGACGCACCACGCGGCTTCCTCCGACCTGATTGGTCAGGACCGAGCAAACCGTGCGGGCGGCATGGAACTTTCCAGAGCGTTGCCTGCTAAGCGACGCCTGGGGGATTTTACTTTATTATACGAGCCTCCAACCGGTAACTTCATTTTTCCATTGCGGCCAAGCCACGGCCGGCAGTGTTAGCTGCCTGTAAATTCTTTCCTCCCACGGTTTAGTAACAGGAAGTCAGCACCGATGAAGGGCACCTTGTTCACGCGCCTCCCTCGTGTGCTGACTTCCTGTTACTAAACCGTGGGAGGAAAGAATTTACAGGCAGCTAACACTGCCGGCCGTGGCTTGGCCGCAATGGAAAAATGAAGTTACCGGTTGGAGGCTCGTATAATAAAGTAAAATCCCTTATTGTCTGGCTCATCCTTTACATTCCTCCCCCTTCCGTGGGAGCGGAGAACGTACGTGAATTCGCTCAATGTAATTATTATGAGAATGTAAACAAAATTATCTTGCATAACAAAGTAAACATCACTTGATTAAGAATGGCCCTCACGGAAGACGGCAGGGGTCTTAATCTATGGGAGGATATAGAGACTCTAAAGACCTCCTAAGGGTCGCAAGGGGACTTACATCAACAATATTGTGTGCATACAAGAACCATCATAAAACATCAAAACATCATAAAACATCAAAACATCATAAAATATCAAAATAAAATTCGAACAAAACATGACAGTGTGTGATAGGTAAACGTGCTGAGTGTTCTTGTTGCTAAGACGAGGTAAAAATGTCTTTTTTTTTCTTTTGTTTGAATAAGTTGAAAATGTAAAGATATCACCACTGATGAGTCACGGCGAGGGCGAGTGGCACGAGGCGGCGTGGTGTGTTGTCCTCAGCGGGCAGCGTGCAGGCTGCCGGCGGGTAGGGGGCGTGGCCGTGGCCAGGTCCGTGCACTGGAACTCAGCGCAGGGGGGTATGAGGGGAGGTCCACATGTTTCAAAACACAGTTGAAAAGGGAGTTATCACTAAGGGAACACTTCACTACACTACACTAGTTTCTCCACATTAGTTGACATCTCAGTTTCACTCTTAAAACTAAGGGAGGGCACATGCCTGATAGGTTCTTGTTTTCTATTTTTTGTTTAGTTCGTGGCTGTTTGCCATTAATTTAAATGTGCCAACAGGCGAACGTAAGAAATTTGTCCTTTTTCAATGTTTTAGCAAGTCATCAATTGACGATAGGAGGTGATCATTTGATTTATTAGTTAAAACTGAAAGTTAGTTGACAAGGTAATCATGAATGGGCTTTCAGGTATGAAAAACATAATTAAAGGGGTGCGAATACTAAGTAATGCGTAGTGGCATGAACGGTTATAAGTGGTGTTCCAACAGGAACCGTTTGCTAAAGACCTGCGCGGAGGCTACGTCAGAGTGGCAGCTGGCTGCAAGGCCGAATCTTCGCGCTACGTAAGAATCGCACGCGGCAGATAACTTCCAAGGCCAGCGCGGCGTCAGGGCTGCCCGCGGCAGCTGAGGGGTCTACGACCGTCAAATGCAAAAAAATAGAAGTGGGATTACCCGTGACATCTACCTAGACGAATTGTTATAGTGGGTTCTGTTTAAAATTACATTATACATTAGTAAATTGGTTCATAACAAAGTTCCTATGAAATCCATTTTAGCCTGACCATAATTGTTACATAAACATGGAAATATAAAAATGAGGTACACAAATATCATATTAAATTTACTGCATATTCCATATCACTAAACAGAGAAAGTTAAGTGCCTCTTAGGGCTGACCCTCTACGTGTAATAACGTTCACATTTTGAGAAGAAGTTCCTCGTAACTCAATATATTTGCTGAACACCATAAAGTGAGACTGACAAAGAAAAGTGACACCAGTTTGGTGCAGGTGGGGCGTAGATTTTGTCGTTGGATGTCAAGGCTGTTGTTAACGAGACGAGAGATACAACACTCGACGAGAATCTAGAGATTTCCACAGTGAACACAGAAAGCATAAGGAATTGAATTAGAAAAGACTAAGTTGAGCATAATTTCTGAAGGACTTTTCCTTTATGAAGAAATAGTGCATGGCGCATCGTTGACACGACGTTATCGCCTACTTAACTGTGTATACGACAATTCTGCGATTCCAAGATAGCTGCTACATACTTCTTCGTCAAACTCGACTTCTCTGACATAAAAAAAAAAACTTTACTGTGCTACCAAATTCGCCGTCTTTATCCTCTCAACATCTTGCGACTAACTTTACTTTGCGACCAAATTCGCCGTCTTCATCCTATCAACATTTTGCGACTAAACTCGCCGTCTCTATAACTCCATGGTGCTGGCCTCCTCGGACCCAGCTGGTTGCTTAAAACTCCGTCTATCCTTGGTTATATCGCAGTGTCCTGGGACACGTCATACAGTTAAATGCTACTACTTCAATAGTCGGTATTCCTTCGGAAAATACAATGGGAAAACAAAGAAGGCTCAAGGTTTTGGACAGAGATTTCCGCTTACTGGCGTTTAGCTGCGGACTAGACGCGGTTCGCGTCTGACGTTGCCTGATCAGCTGTCGTCAGAGAGCACGGAACACTGTTCTCGTGAACTCTTCTTCGAGATGGAAGATCAAAGTCTGGGCTGAACAGTTTTGTGTTAGGATACGCCCGGGTAATAGACTGCAAAAGGCGTTGTTCGGTTGAAAGTTGTCAGATTAAAGTGGATAGGACGGACTATGTCGCGAAACGGAAAAGTGAAGAAACGACACAGACAGCTAAGGGTCCGCGCGATCGCCATTCGCGTCACGTAAGGTACGTGCCCTTGCGGGTGGTGTATGACTCTTCATGTGTTGTGTTGAGAGAGGAAAAATGAAAGTGGGTAGGATGGACTATGTCGCGAAACGGAAAAGTGAAGAAACGACACAGACAGCTAAGGGACCGCGCGGGAGCCAACCGCGTCACGTAAGGTACGTGCCCTTGCGGGTGTGGTTCTCTTGTTCAACCAACAGACTAAGTATATAGACAAAGCTTACTCGTTCTGTGGGTGTGATTCACTCTGTTTAGGTTATCTATCACGGGGGTAGGCATGTGGTATGTCCCTCCAGATGAACATTCAAATACAAATGAAAATAAAGCATTGTTACATCCTAAATTATCCTTCCAAAACCATTTCTTACCTAAGACATCATTATTAATAAACAAATAATTGGCAGTACTCGGGAACCTATCCTAGCATACTTGAAATCCTACAAAATGATTATCCTCATCAATATAGTAACACAGTGACACATGGAAACACTAGACTGGCTTCAAAATGGTTCAAATGGCTCTGAGCACTATGGGACTCAACTGCTGTGGTCATAAGTCCCCTAGAACTTAGAACTAGTTAAACCTAACTAACCTAAGGACATCACACACATCCATGCCCGAGGCAGGATTCGAACCTTCGACCGTAGTGGTCGTGCGGTTCCAGACTGTAGCGCCTTTAACCGCTCGGCCACTTCGGCCGGCACACTAGACTGATACAAATACTAAATTACTGGTGCTGGCAAACTCTAGCTAAAACTGTCTGAACATTTGATAATAGCATAAATAAGACATGGACAAAATGAACAATAGTAAAAATAATACATCAACGTAAGTAATTAGACATGATCAATTGGACATAAGTAATTGGCAACTCGTCATAGTGATACGAGCGGTTGCAAAACCGCAACAAAAGCAAAAGTTCAAGATATTATTTCGTTTATACAAAACTTCTTTATCCTCCAGTTACATTTCGTAGCAAAATGAATGTAAGTATCCCCTGGTATTCCTTTAAGCTCTCGTTTGTATTTTCATTCCAACCGACCTTTGATACTTCTACCCACAAGAAAACTGTCATTAAGTAATGGCAATGTTGGGTGTAATGCTGTGGAATAGTGTGTTGTCACGTTATTACTTCCTTTAAGAAGATTCTGATGAAAAATGATTTTATGTCTCCTTCAATGGACAGACCAATAATTATTAAACATGTGATATGCTGTTTGCTGTGTTGATTTGTTTTTCGCAAATATTTGTGATTATCAGTCACCCAGTCAATCGTTCAAGGATATGATTGTTGTTCCTTTTGTTAATTCTCTCACCTACCTGCTTCCATATAATCATTATTGGCGGCTCGACGAAGCTAGTTGCATCTCGGAAGACGTCGATATGACTTACCTGTCGGTGCTTTGGTTTTTAATAAAATTAGAGTTCATTTGTCATATAGTATATAAAGTGTGTGGGGAGCAAAGTAAGTTCCTTAGTATTGAAAATGTGCATAAAGTTATTCAAATGGTTCGTTATACAATGGTTAAGAATTTTCTGTGTTGAGATTCAGTGCAGCTTGGGGTGCTAAGGTGCGACACGCGTCGCGCTCGTGAGATTGTAAGTTGCTGACAGCACAGCTGACAGTACGGCTGCGTCCGGTTTCACTGGCTCGGCAGCATAACTGGCATTCACGCTGGGTCCGTCCTCCTGCTACGCGTGGAGTTAATCTCTCGGTACAGTTACAAAATTTCCTTCCAGAGTTATCTTATGTTGTTCACGACAGTTATGCATGGAGGATGTTCTTTTCTAAGGGACTCTAATAACATAAATCGCTGGAGATCACAAAACTATCGGGTTCCAAGTATTTTACTTAAACACTCTGTTCTTCTAAAATTTAGGTAACTGGCAGGTGTCAGGCTTCTAGATACACTGCATTTTGCGATGGCATTCCAAACCCAACTCCTTGGCTAACGCGTTTCCCACACAGCGGTCGTTTACAGGACGAATATAGCGACAAGTGCCGGCTTTCTTGGCGCCATATAGATCCGTTTATTAACCGTGGTGGTAATTTAACATAGCAGGAGATCGATCTGAAATTCCAGCGTTTACTAATCCTGATGGTTTAGACAATGCGTACCAGGAAAAATTCTCTCACGATTTTTGTTCCATACTGAAAATTCAAATAGACAATACACATAGATTACCGTCTTTACATAAGACTCATAAAATCTGTAGGGCAATATTTAGCTGGTGAATTTATTTCTATAACCATCCCTTTAGGTTTGCTGTTTAAACTGCAACGTACGAATGTACGAAGGTGTAGCGTGGTTGACGCACGTGGCGTGCAGGGCGATAGGATGGCGGTGAGGAGGGGCGAGGGGAGAGGTGCAGATGCTGTAGGCGCCAAAGACATTGGCGGTGGGTGGGGAAGTGGGAACTGCAATGGCCGCTCTCTCTTTGCAGGCCGGAGAGAGGGAAGGGAAGGGGGCCGCGTCTCGAGCTGACAGGGAGGGGCGGGACTCGGCGCATGTGAACAGCTGTAGACAACAGTGGCGGTATTTACGCGACTCCTTCCGTGTCATTTAATATACAGAAATACTTGGTACCAAAAAACTTACCATGTTGTCTGTTCAACATCGCATCATGGAAACAATAAAATAGCACTTGAGGAAGACTCCTTTTACTTTAGAGTAGCCTATTTGTTGTTTAACTTGGACGTATTTATTCTTGTTATTATCGTTGTGTGATCATTTAGCAAAACATCCATGTAATAGGGCGTATTTCAAAGGACAGGTAGACGGCAGCATGTAGTCATTGATCTACTGGCAGTTACGAAGGCGTGTTACTATCATGTTTTTATGGTCAAGCTTTAATACCTGTGTTCGTGCACTATTCACTAAATTAACAGGTGAAATATGAATCCCTTTGGTATATTCTAGATTAACTGATTCTTTCTTTAAGTGTTCTGTTGAAAAGAACAACTTTCCCCTTAATTCCATGATTAAAGAATGTGTTTTAAATTCTCGACTGCTACGATAACATTACTGGAGACGTTAAATGACAAGACAAAATTATTATATAACTTCAATCACTTCCATTAACATGTGACGTCATAAATTCTATTACCAGTCACCAGTGGTTGCCAATTCTTATGTCTACTTATAATTAACATGCACAACTTAATTAAAGATATAGTAACGACGGTGTTTTCCGTCAATTGAGTCTCTTGCTGCATGCAGGACTTTTCCAACTGTTTACATACCATTTCAGACCTACTTTCTGGAACGCAATTCATAGGGGTTTGACCTTAGAGCATATCTACGTTGCTGTCTAGGCGGTTGTGTTACCTTCTTTCTTACTTTTTTAGGTGGAACTACTGGCGCAAAAGGCCCGGTTTCACTGTTAGGTGGGGGTGGCTCGGGTCCTTTATACAGTTTCAATCTGTCAAAATGAACGATCACTGTGCGTTCCGCTAACTGAATTTCCGCATTTACTGGTGAAGTAAGCCGGATGATACGGTACGGTCCTTCATAAGTAGGTGTAAACTTTTTGGTTCTTCCCTTTTTAACTACTGAATTGCTCAACATAACTAGGTCTCCTACCTTGTATTCAGGCATTTTGGCTTTTTGATTACTTCTCTTTAACTGTTGGGCGGTGGCTCGGGCATTGTTCCCTCTTACTTTTTTCCAAATGGCTTTTAGACGTAGAGCTAGACCTTTCACATCTTTGGATTTAATTCCAGGGGGCAGTTTGTCAATTTCAAAAGGCGAATTCATAGGGCGGCCATATACTGCTTCATAAGGTGAGTACCCTGTAGCTTCATGGACTCGGCTGTTATATGCTGACGTAACATATTGAACATACTTGTCCCAGTCAGAATGATGTTTATTAACATAGTAAGACAGCATACGCATAACGGTGCGGTGGACTCGCTCCAGGCGACCGTTCGCTTTTGGGTGGAACGGCGTCGTTCGCCACTTTTTAATTCGCAATAACCGACAAACTTCGGTAAACACGGCAGACATAAAATTCGTACCTTGGTCTGTGAGTACAGCTTCAGGGCTTCCGTATGGTAACACCAAATGGGTGACAAAAGCACGCGCTACTGTTTCAGCGGACATATCTGGTATAGGAATGAGAATCAAGAACCTAGAGAAATGATCTATAAGGGACAGAATATACCGATTATTTTGGGGGCTCACAGGGAAAGGACCGACAATATCTGCTGCTACTACTGCCCAGGGATAAGTGGCTTCTGGTACCCGCTGTAAAGGCACTTTCGTTCGAGGTGGTAATGACCTCTTAACACAAGGTAGACAATTTTGTATATACTTTTGCACGTCTTTCCGTCTTCCTGCCCAGAAATAACGGGCGGCTATTCGGCAGTTTGTGGCGCGAAGGCCGTTATGACATGCCTGCAGGCTATCGTGACACTGTGCGATAATCTTGGAACGTAATTCTTTCGGGATTACTGCCTGTTTACCCAAATGGGTCTTTCGATATAAAATTCCATCTTCAACGGAAAATTCAGGCAAAGCCACATATTTCTGACATTCGACGTCTCTTTGCTGTGCCTCCCTTAATTCTTCAATAGAAACGTCATTAGCTACGATCACTCTGACCTTTCGGCTTAATGCGTCGGCGTTTTGATGTAACTTGCCCGGTTTGTGTTTCACCTCATACTCAAATTCGCTCAATTTCAAAGCCCAACGAGTTAGCCTACTACTAGGGTCTTTTAAGCTCAACATCCACTGTAACGCGGCGTGATCAGTGATGACAGTGAATTTTCTCCCATACAAATAACATCGGAAATAAGTTACACCAAACATGAGTGCTAGTAGTTCCTTCTCAGTTGTGCTATAATTTGACTCTGCTTTATTAAGCTGTCGAGACGCATAACCAATTGGTCGTTCTTCGCCATCTATCTCTTGTGACAGGATGGCTCCTACAGCATGATCTGAGGCGTCCACTGACAGTATGAATGGTTTTTCAAAATCCGGGTACGCTAGTACAGGGGCTCCAGTTAAAACATGTTGAATTTGTTGCATAGCTTTATCACATTCTTTGGTCCAAATAAAACTAACTCCTTTTTTCAATAAATTAGTCAGGGGCTTAGCAAGGGTAGCATAATTATTCACAAAACGTCTGTAGTAGTTTGCAAGGCCTAAAAATGACTGTAGTTCCTTGACATTTGTCGGCGTTGGGAATTCCTTTACTGCGGTGGTCAAACGGGGGTCCGGTTTGACACCTTCTCCACTTATTATATGACCTAAATATTGTACTTGTGACTGGGCGAAAGCACACTTTTCTAATTTTACACTCAAATGGGCTCCTTTTAACCTTTGCAAAACATCCCTCAGTCTTTCTGCATGTTCTTTTATCGTTTTAGAAAAAATAATAATGTCATCTAAATACACCAAGCATGTTGTAGGTTTCAACCCACGTAGCAGCAAGTCTGCAAATCTTTGAAAAGTGGCAGGGGCGTTTCTCAATCCAAATGGCATTCTTACAAATTCATACAATCCTGTAGGTACAACAAAAGCAGTTTTATGGCGGTCCTGGGGCGCAACAGGGATTTGATGGTACCCAGAACGCAAATCAAGGGTGGTAAAATACTTACAATTGCCCAATCGGTCCAATGTTTCATCAATGCGCGGCAACGGATATGTGTCTGGTGTCGTTACCCGATTTACTGCCCGCATATCGACACATAGGCGATAGGCTTTCTCCCCATTTACTGATTTCTTTGGCACAACGACCACGGGAGACGCCCACGCACTCGAGGAGGGTTGTATGATTCCTGCAGCTAATTGCTGCTGAATCGTATCTTCAACTACAGACTGCAAATGATATGGTATACGGTAAGGTTTTTGTGCAATTGGCCGAGCTTCTCCGGTCGGAATTTCGTGCTGAACCAAATCCGTAGCCGGTAGAAACTGCCTCTCTTCAAACAACCACGAAAATTCCTCTAATACTGGCTGCAACATCCTTTTCTCCTCACTATTTAAATGACCTAACTTCTCTGCTAACTGACTCCTTATCGTCGACGCGACATATCGCACTTCTCTAAGTGAACATTTCTTTCTTCTCCTTACTTTGTCATCTTTATCTCGCTGCTTCTCAGCTCCTCTTATTTCCTCAAAAATTTCCTGACCACTGGCAACAATAGTACCCTTCGGTATCACAACATCTTCTACACCAAAATTATCTATACTTACTGGTATCGCAAAACCCTTCTGTCTCCTCTCCGGTCGGCAGATACTTCTCTTTATATGCACTGACTGACGATCTAAAACATCATTCTGGGTGAGCGGGTCAACCAGAATGTCTGTCTTAGGCTGTTCTTGATTTTTGACATCTATCCAGAGAATCTTTCCACTTCCGCCTTTTATCCTCACAGGGTCAGTGGTTTTTATCGCCCACATCTGCGGTTTTATGGGAGACTGTGAACGGCGCCTTTCACAGCTCCCTCGCGTCTGACGGGGGTGCGCACTGCCAAATCGGTGAATTGCTCCGCCGAACTGCACAGTTCGCGTTCGATAATCCACTATCCCCTGATAACGGTGCAGGAAGTCATTCCCTAGTATGATGTCAAATTCACCCTTCTTTAGCCTTACTACTTCCATCCTCTGACTGTATTTACCGTCGTCTATTTGCAGATTCACTACACACGAACCTGCAGGGACAATTACTTCCTCTCCAAGGCCACTGATATGGTACCGGGGTGGCTGTAACACCCTTCGATCATTTTTCTCCACAAACAGTACACTAACTTGAGCACCAGTATCAACTAAAATTCTAACTAATTTGTTCCCGAGTACGCCAACTAGACTAACATGTTCCACCTCTTTACATTTTTCGGTCCTAACCGGGTGTATTATTTTTGTCGGGGGCGCGGGTGGGTGGCGGAACCTGCCCCCCAAGCGTTTCCCTGATTCGACCCCGCGTTGCGGCGGTGGCCGCGCATCTGATTAGAAAATGGTGACTTTGTGGGGCAAACATTATCAGCATGGCCTACTGTCTGGCAAATAGTGCAATACGGCGCGCGACAACGCATTGCCGTATGGTTGGGCTTCCCACAACGCTGACAGAATACTGCTTTTGCTGGGACCGGTACTGGGTCCGATGGGCGCGGTGCGGCAGCGCAAAAACGCAATACCTCTTCGCGTAACATTGCCAAACGAACAGCTTCAAACAGGGAAGTGGGGGAGGCTGCTTTGACTTCTCCTCCGATGCGGGGGTCAATACCGCGAACAAATGCATCAATTGCACGCGCTTCCGCTTCTGAGCGCAAAATTCTGTTTTCACTGGCATTTTCGCCTAGCTTATATGTACGACAAGATACTGCTCGTATGCGATCTGCAAAGGCATCAAAATCCTCATTAGGCTTCTGCCTAAGGGTTGATAATTTATCTCTGTAATATCCGGTACCTCTAGCATCGGAATAACGCGTAGTCAATCCGCGGGCCAATACTTCAAATTCGTGCGTGTCACGCAATTCGTCCACCGTTTCTATAAACATTCGAGCTTCCCCTGTCAACTTCAGTCTGGCTACATTGACCAGTAGATCATCCGGCCAGGCACACGTGCGACCCACATCACGAATATTTTGTAAGAACATAGCCACATTTTCGTGGGACTTCCCAGAAAAGGTGGGAATGAAATCAGCAGCAGGAAAATTGCTTACAGTCGCCCTGTTAGCTGAAATTGTTGCGTTTGTATTAGAGACAGAATTAGTGTTAGTTGCCTCTGTTTGAGCATTTGTTACGGGTGCGGAGCTAGCCACAGGTATGGAAGTTCGCGCACTAGCTTCCAGCGCCTGTTTCAAGACGCGGTTTTGCTCAAGTAGCTCCTGATTTTGTGCGAATAACTGGTGCATTTGCGCATTAATGGCCTCGAGCGGGTCTTGTGAGACAGGTGCCTCTACGGGGGTATCCCGTTCCGTCGCTCGTGTTCCCATCGGCATGTTTACAATTCTATGGGACGCTAGTGACCAGAAAAAAGTAATGATTGTTACAAGAAAAGGACGGCCACAAAAATTCTCAATCCAGCGGCGGAAGATCGTCGAAGCTATAGTTGTAAGCATCGCGGCGACTTACATGGCGATGGAGGCGGTGCGACGCAGTGGTGGCGGCGACGGCGTGGTGCAGTGGCTGCGGCGGCGGTGGTCGGCGGGCGGTCAGCGGGCGGCGGCGGCGGCGTCCGGACCCTCGGGCGGCGGCAAATGTGTTGGCGGCGGACGGCGCCGGCTCGGCCGGTCGGCGATGGCGGCAGGCCCCTGGCGCGTCGGTCACAGCGGCGGTGGGCGGCGCGGCGGCGGCGGCTGGCGCGGCGGCGGATGACGGCGGCCCGGCCGGTCGCGCAGCGCAGCGAAGGCCCCTCGAACTCAGGCAGCGGGCAGCGCGGCGGCGTCCGGCTCACGTGGCTGACTAGCGTGGGCTGCCTCGCTACAGCGCGCGCCCTGTGCGTATTTAGTGGAGCAGCCACGACCCACGTGGAGCAAACGTGGCGGCCGGTTGGCGCATTCCATGCGCGAAGTGTACGGCGTCTTGCCGGGAGAAATTTAGTGTAGCGACAAAATCACTACGGGAACGGCATCCCACTTCTGACACCAATTGTACAGGATGGCGGGTATGGGCAGGCGGTGGGCGTTATGGAATAATAGTGTAATTTTTAGAGAAAGGCCATTTATTGGCTAAAGCATGATGAAAAGGGGCTACATAGGCCTAGGGAGGTGAGGGTGAGCCAGAGCTTACAATTTGGAGAACATTGTTCGCGAAGCTACCGAAAGTGGTTGTCTGCCAAAACTAAGTCCACAGTGCCGCAGCACCGGGAGAAGCGGGAGATGTTCAATGCTACAGGGCGCGCATCCGACTCGCGGGTGAGCAAGAATACAAGAGAGCGGGCCCGGCGACTGGCGGCCGGGTATGTTCGACGCACCACGCGGCTTCCTCCGACCTGATTGGTCAGGACCGAGCAAACCGTGCGGGCGGCATGGAACTTTCCAGAGCGTTGCCTGCTAAGCGACGCCTGGGGCGGCGTTACCTCGTCAGCACACGAGGGAGGCGCGTGAACAAGGTGCCCTTCATCGGTGCTGACTTCCTGTTACTAAACCGTGGGAGGAAAGAATTTACAGGCAGCTAACACTGCCGGCCGTGGCTTGGCCGCAATGGAAAAATGAAGTTACCGGTTGGAGGCTCGTATAATAAAGTAAAATCCCTTATTGTCTGGCTCATCCTTTACAATTCCATTCGTCTTCCCTGGTGAAGGAATTTCGGAAAACTGCGTTCAATAACTCCGCTTCAGCGGCACAGTCGTCGGTAACAGTACCATCGGCTCTGCGCAGCGAAGGTATTGACTGCTTCTTGCCGCTTGTGTACTTTACATAAGACCAGAATTTCTTCGGATTTTCTACCAAATTTCGAGACAATGTTTCGTTGTGGAATATATTAAAGGCATCTCGCATTGAAGTCCGTGCCAAATTTCGCGGGTCTGTAAATTTTTGGCCAATCTTCGGGATTTCGCGTTGTTCTGAACGCATGCTTTTTCCGTTGCCTCTGCAACAGCGTTCGGAACTGTTTTGTGTACCATAGGGGATCAGTTGCATCTCTTACCAATTTATTAGGTATGAATCTCTCAATTGCTGTTGCTACTATATCTTTGAATTTGAGCCACATCTCGTCTACATTTGCATAGTCAGTTCGGAAGGAATGGAGATTGTCTCTTAGGAAGGCTTCTAGTGACACTTTATCCGCTTTTTTAAATAAAATTATTTTGCGTTTGTTTCTGGTGGATTTGGAAGAAACGGTATTGAGCCTAGCTACAACGACCTTGTGATCACTAATCCCTGTATCAGTCATGATGCTCTCTTTTAGCTCTGGAGTGTTTCTGGCTAAGAGGTCAAGTGTGTTTTCGTAACCATTTACAATTCGCGTGGGTTCGTGGACTAACTGCTCGAAATAATTTTCGGAGAAAGCATTTAGGACAATCTCGGGAGATGTTTTCTGCCTACCACCGGTTTTGAGCAAGTATTTTTGCCAACATATCGAGGGTAGGTTGAAGTCCCCACCAACTATAACCGTATGAGTGGGGTATTTATTTGTTACGAGACTCAAATTTTCTCTGAACTGTTCAGCAACTATATAATCGGAGTCTGGGGGTCGGTAGAAGGAGCCAATTATTAACTTAGTTCGGCTGTTAAGTATAACCTCCACCCATACCAATTCGCACGGAGTATCTACTTCGACTTCACTACAAGATAAACCACTACTGACAGGCACAAACGCTCCACCACCAATTCTGCGTAAACTATCTTTCCTGAACACCGTCTGAGACTTCGTAAAAATTTCTGCAGAACTTATTTCAGGCTTTAGCCAGCTTTCTATACCTATAACGATTTCAGCTTCTGTGCTTTCTATTAGCGCTTGTAACTCAGGGACTTTCCCAGGACAACTACAACAATTTACAACTACAATTCCGACTGTTCCTTGATCCAAGAACGTCCTGTATTTGCCATGCACCCTTTGAGATTGTAGCCCACCCCGTACTTTCGCGAGGCCTTCTAACCTAAAAAACCGCCTAGTCCACGCCACACAGCCTCCGCTACCCGTGTAGCCGCCAGCTGAGTGTAGTGAACTCCTGACCTATTCAGCGGAACCCGAAACTCCATCACCCTATGGCGCAAGTCAAGGAATCTGCAGTCAACACGGTCTCAAAACCGTCTGAGCCTCTGATTCAGACCCTCCACCCGGCTCTGCACCAAAGGTCCGCAGTCGGTTCTGTCAACGATGCTGCAGATGGTGAGCTCCGCCTTCATCTCGTAAGCAAGGCCGGCAGCCTTCACCAAATCAGATAGCCGCAGGAATCCACAGAGAATTTAATCAGATCCAAAGCGACACACGTCATTAGTGCCGACATGTGCCACCACCTGCAGCTGGCTGCAGCCTGTGCTCTTCATGGCATCCGGAAGGACCCTTTCCACATCAGGAATGACTCCACCCGGAATGCATACGGAGTGCACACTTCCCCTCCTTAGCCGCCATATCCCTAAGGGGCCCCATTACGCGCCTAACATTGGAGCTCCCAACTACCAATAAGCCCACCCTCTGCGATTGCCCGGACCTTGAAGGCTGGGAATCATCCTCTGAAACAGAGCAGGCCACTGCATCTGGCTCATCCAGAGACAGTACCTGAAACCTGTTTGTCTGACGCACCGGGGAGGCTTTCTGATCAGCCTCCGACGACGTCTTTCGCTGCCTGTCACGCCTTGGTACGACCTCCCAATCAACCACAGGCGAGGGCTCAGCCCCACTGCGGGCAGCAACCGGGGCAACCACAGCTGTCGATTTGCACCGACTGGGAGCTCAGGCCACCGGGGGTGGCTGCAGCTACCCCCACCCCTCCCACCACGCGGTGCCACGCCGGCCGTCCGCGCCGGGGTACGACTCGGGACCCCGCGGACATAAATACCACGGACACAGTGCTGACAGATCATTCCATCAGCACCACCTGATGATGGCGGAACGGTTACTCGCCGAAATATCGTGGAACTTTGACGATCGGATCCTGCTGGACACCCGAGAACCTTGGATACAGCACATTTGCCGGGAAAGCCTCAGATCACATACAAATTTACTTATTGGTTTAAAATTGAAAGACTGAGGTAATAAAGAAAGGCATTAAATCAATTTGATATTAGTTTCAAAAGTAAATACTTTCAGAACTTTGGGTTAACGTGTTCTTCTCATTAAACAATCATTGCACAGCCTGTTGAAAACTACAGTAAGGTGAGTCAGTATTTTTTTTTTTTTTTTAAATTATGTCAGTTTGTGTCTCACAGCAGTAAAGTTCAGACGCTTTCACTGTTGAAAGTTAACCACTCAGACTTGCTAAATTTAATTTTCTTATGTGTATATATTGCCAGATTAAGGGGATTAATATTTTGACTTTTGTGCTTACTGAGAAAATTATTGACAGTAAGATCATTATCAATAAAAGTAGTAACTTCTTTTCTTTAGAGGACCGTGAGAATTTGTTTGGGAGGGAACTATATTTAATTTTCATGTCAAGTAGAAAAAACGTTTGTTAATGTGAGACTAAATCCATGCCCAGATTTATAATTTAGCAGTGAATTTTAACAGCAATGTTATCGAAGCTACCCAGTTAGTGTGTTATGACTGTCAGTTCTGTCTTTAACGTTGCTATATGCTTCTGACTAGGTTCATTGCAATCTCGTACGAGAAAAGTACAGGCTGTGTCTTTCCACTGAAGTTATTGTACGTTATTCTTTGAACAGGAATGTTATACATTCCTATGGATAATTAGGCTGGCGACCGTTTCTTCTTTATTATTTGAGGAGTTTGAATAGGTAAAACATTATCTGATTCTTGTTGAACAATTACGTAGTTCTTACTTTCATCTCCGATAGGTAACCTCCTTTAGCACATCACGGTCAAAACAACAAAATTCTTTTCAGAGGGTAACATTGCACTGCTGCTTTATACCATATTTCATTAACAAAATAGTTCCTTTACGCAAATAAGAGGCAGTATTGGTGTCATACGTAGTTTCGCTTTCTGTAACAGTACTGCATGTAATTTGTGTTGTAAAAAGCAGTAAACGTAAAAGTTAATGATACCGCATTTGGTAATACGTTCTGCCTCCAGCCTTTGAAGTTATGGTATAACAGTAACAGTAGTAGTGTTATGACTGCCCTATCATACCTTGTTTACGTGATGCTACCACCATCTATATATGTGCGTATCGCTATTCCATGACTTTCGTCACCTAAGTTTATATTAATTGTAACTAGTTACACTGAATAACCAGCAGGAATTCTAAAGTGCGTACCTGCATCAAGCAGGCAGTGCCCTGCCAAATCCCATCTGAGCTCGTGACACTGACGAAGTGCTCTGTGAGCTTTTCCCGGCGATCCAAACAGAGTTCCTGGTGATGGTGGAGAGATCAACAGATTATATTCATTGCCTGGATGCTGGGTTGTCGTATGAGATAATTGCAACATTATTTCCTTGTGATGAAGAAATTGAAGGCGTAACGCCCATGGGCAGTGCAACCTTTTTAAATATAATAAAGAGAGACGAACATTGTCTGAGTCGCTTTTTATGCTTATTTGGTTTACCGCGAACTGCGGTAAATGTATTTTGGATCTAAAAATGATTTCCACCAAGAACCGGAACACGTAAAAAAGAAAAAAACGTAAAAAGTTATCCAAACAGTGTTTCTTTCTTTATTATTTGCATTGCAGAAATTTATTTGATATAATTCTGCAATCTAACATAAATTCAAATGTTCAGAATGTAGAAGTCTGCTCTTCTGTTACGTTTATATGTAGAGTAGCTCCGTTCTACAAGGATACCGATCGCAATACGTACTGTGATGTCTGTGACACACAGAAGGGCATTTCTTGAAAGTTCACAGTTAATAAGGCGAAGCTGGATCTACATTTACGTCTACATCTAAATTTATACTCCGCAAGCCACCCAACGGTGTGTGGCGGAGGGCACTTTACGTGCCACTGTCATTACCTCCCTTTCCTGTTCCAGTCGCGTATGGTTGGCGGGAAGAACGACTGCCGGAAAGCCTCCGTGCGCGCTCGAATTTCTCTAATTTGACATTCGTGATCTCCTCTGGAGGTATGAGTAAGGGGAAGCAATATATACGATACATCATCCAGAAACACACCCTCTCGAAACCTGGACAGCAAGCCACACCGCGGTGCAGAGCACATCTCTTGCAGAGTCTGCCACTTGAGTTTATCTCCATAACGCTATCACGGTTACCAAATAACCCTGTGACGAAACGCACCGTCTTCTTTGGATCCTCTCCATCTCCTCTGTCAACCCGACCTGGTACGGATACCACGCTGATGAGCAATACTCAAGTATAGGTCGAACGAGTGTTTTGTATGCCACCTCCTTTGTTGATGGACTACATTTTCTAAGGACTCTCCTAATGAATCTCAACCTGGCACCCGCCTTACCAACAATTAATGTTATATGATCATCCCACTTCAAATCGTTAAGTACTCATACTCCCAGATATTTTACAGAAGTAACTGCTACCAGTGTTTGTTCCGCTATCATATAATCATACAATAAAGGATCCTTCTTTCCACGTATTCGCAATACATTACATTTGTCTATGTTAAGGGTCAGTTGCCACTCCCTGCACCAAGTGCCTATCCGCTGCAGATCTTCCTGCATTTCGCTGCAATTTTCTAATGCTGCAACTTCTCTGTATAGTACAGCATCATCCGCGAAAAGCCGCATGGAACTTTCGACACTATCTACTAGGTCATTTTGCATCAGTTGAATGATTACATTCTCCACGGTGGTGTTCCTCCAATTTGGGAAACACGTTGAAGTTTGGTGGGCTCATGTCCGGACTGTATTCTGGGTGGAGAAGTAGCTCCCATCCATATCTGTTGAGAGTTTCTCTCACAATTAGGGAAAGATGCGGTCTTGCATTTTCATGCAAAATCGGGACATCAACCAAAGGCATTCCAGGCCTTCTTTGACAAATTTTCTGGTGCAAAACGTTTTACAGAAAGGCTTCAAATTCACCCCTTTTACAGATGACACCTGACGCACTATTTGTGCTATGACTTTATCCACGTTACATGCAAAGATCACCACTAGTTTCACATTTGATTGTTGGCGGCTAAATTTTTGCGGGCGTGAGAGAAACGGAACTATTTCGATGTGACGACAAGACTTCAATTCTGGCTCAAAATCTCTTCTCTTGGTTTCATAAAGTGCTACAATCGTTTTCAGAAACTATTCTCCTTGTGTTCGATAACGTTGCAGCAATTCTTCTACGATTCTCTTGCGACCTGATTTCTGCTCTTTATTCAGAACATGCGGAACTCTTCTGGCAGCAACTTTTCTCAATTCTAACTTCTCATTTGTGATTCTTTAAACTGAAATGACAGACATTCCAGCCTCGTATGCAATTTTCATCACACGTTTTTCGCCAATCAATCAAAATGTCATTAACAGTAACCTGAGGGTTGCAGTCTTGTGCAGTTGATGGCTTTGCACTTTTTGGGTTGTCCCCAAAGTCTATCCGACTTTCGCAGAAACGAGCTGACCACCGCGGTGTTGTGCGCTATGATCCACAATGCTGTTCCCACATACCTCTCTCAAAGCGTTTTAAATTCCCGCTGGATTCTTCCCACGTACGAATTCGATGTTGATCTAGGAACGCTGGTCACTACGTGTAATCCGGCCTGTTTCCGTTTCACGTCCCATTTTAAAACTGAGTTAATCACGGCACAGCCAGGCGAACCAACAAAAACACATATATGATCACCACGCCTAAACTCTCGCTCACAACTAACATAAATTTCATCTAGATCACGCCACCGTAAAGGTCTCGCATTAGCAGTGTGGAGGACTTTTGAAATAACCGTCCCAGAAATGACCATCACTTGAGTCTGTAAGAGCTAGACAGCAAACGTATAATACCCTAGTGGAACATAAAATCTTGTTCTACGTTCTACTGTAAGCTACAATCTCTGTGATTTGAAAAGCGTTTGCAGAAAACGGTAAGATGCCTAAATCTAGATGCAATGGACAGTCATATTTCCCTCCCAACTACTGTTCGAGGAACTGTATTTGATGGAAGCTGCAAAGAAAATTACCTCGTAGCTTCACACTTCTTCTAGAAGACAAGCGCGTTGTTCTGCACTCGCCTCTCGCCGAGCGCGGCCGGCCAGTAAATGGAAGACGTGTGCAGTCTACGATATTGTCCCGGCGAGGGCTCTAAAAGCAAAATACCGAAGTAAAAGATGCGCTCAACCGGGGGAACAATAAACTCGAAATTGCAAAACGCTGCCGGCGCGGGGAAGGAGACGCCCGCCGGAGGGGGGGAAGAGGGAGGGGCGTGGCAGTTGGGTGGGGAGGCGCTGTAGTGTCGTAAAACTGATTTCTGGGTGGAGCAGAGGTTTAGTGGGTGGGGGGGGGGGGGGCTTATGTGCAGGGTAGGACAGCGGAAAGAGAGCGGGCGCCGCCGCCACTTAATAGGCCGGTGTCTCCAGCAAACCGGCCGTGACGTACCACCGGGCTAATCGCCAGTCATCAGCCTGAGGGTCCCGGGCCCAGCGCGGGCCTGCGCGCCCTTATTCCAGCCCATCGCCCTTCTAAAAGCGCCACCTCGTTCCATTACGGAGGACCTTCACAACCGGGCACACTGCTTCCCTCGAGCATTCTACTGTCAGTTCATCTGTGCTGCCAAAAAGGGTATATTCTTTTCCTTTCCTTCTAGATCTTTCCTCTCTATCTCTCCTAGCAGATGCCAGTTTTCAGGTTCTTTCTCTTTTATCAGTACCTCGTGCAACATATTTCTTAGAATCTATTGTCTTACAAAATGCTTATTCACGCCACTTACGACTTTCTGCTTCTTAACTGATAACAGGCCCTCCCGCTTCGCCATGCGGTCTAACGGACGGTTTTCCGGGCGGGAAGAAGCGCCTGGTGCCCGGCACGAATCCGCCCTGCGGATTTGTGTCGAGGTTCGGTGAGCCGGCCAGTCTGTGGATGGTTTTTAGGCGGTTCTCCATCTGCCTCGGCGAATGCGGGCGGGTTCCCTTTATTTCGCCTCAGTTACACTTTTTTTTTGGTCATCAGTCTACTGACTGGTTTGATGCGGCCCGCCACTTATTCCTTTCCTGTGCTAACCTCTTCATCTCAGAGTAGCACTTGCAGTCTACGTCCTCAATTATTTGCTTGACGTGTTCCAATCTCTGTCTTCCTCTACAATTTTTGCCCTTTACAGCTCCCTGTAGTACCATGGAAGTCATTCCCTCATGTCTTAGCAGATGCCCTATCATCCTGTCCCTTGTCCTTATCAGTGTTTTCCACATATTCCTTTCCTCTCCGATTCTGCGTAGAACCTCCTCATTCCTTACCTTATCAGTCCACCTAATTTTCAACATTCGTCTATAGCACCACCTCTCAAATGCTTCGATTCTCTTCTGTTCCGGTTTTTCCACAGTCCTTGTTTCACTACCATAAAATGCTGTACTCCAGACGTACATCCTCAGAAATTTCTTCCTCAAATTAAGGCCGGTATTTGATATTAGTAGACTTCTCTTGGCCAAAAATGCCTTTTTTTGCCATAGCGAGTCTTCTTTTGATGTCCTCCTTGCTCCGTCCGTCATTGGTTATTTTACTGCCTAGGTAGCAGAATTCCTTAACTTCATTGACTTCGTGATCATTAATCCTGATGTTAAGTTTCTCGCTGTTCTCATTTATACTACTCCTCATTACCTTCGTCTTTCTCCGATTTACTCTCAAACCACACTGTGTACACATTAGACTGTTCATTCCGTTCAGCGGATCAGTTAATTCTTCTTCACTTTCACTCAGGATAGCAATGTCATCAGCGAATCGTATCATTGATATCCTTTCACCTTGTATTTTAATTCCACTCCTGAACCTTTCTTTTATTTCCATCATTGCTTCCTCGATGTACAGATTGCAGAGTAGGGGCGAAAGGCTACAGCCTTGTCTTACACCCTTCTTAATACGAGCACTTCGTTCTTGATCGTCCACTCTTAGTATTCCCTCTTGGTTGTTGTACATATTGTATATGACCCGTCTCCCCCTATAGCTTACCCCTACTTCTTTCAGAATCTCGAACAGCTAGCACCATTTTATATTGTCGAACGCTTTTTTCAGGTCAACAAATCCTATGAAAGTGTCTTGATTTTTCTTTAGCCTTGCTTCCATTATTAGCCGTAACGTCAGAATTGCCTCTCTCGTCCCTTTACTTTTGCTAAAGCAAAACTGGTCGTCACCTAGCGCATTCTTAATTTTCTTTTCCATTCTTCTGTATATTATTCTTGTAAGCAGCTTCGATGCATGAGCTGTTAAGCTGATTGTGCGATAATTCTCGCACTTGTCAGCTGTTCCCGTCTTCGGAATTGTGTGGACGATGCTTTTCCGAAAGTCAGATGGTATATCGCCGGACTCATATATTCTACACACCAACGTGAATAGTCGTTTTGTTGCCACTTCCCCCAATGATTTTAGAAATTCTGATGGAATGTTATCTATCCCTTCTGCCTTATTTGACCGTAAATCCTCCAAAGCTCTTTTAAATTCCGATTCTAATACTGGATCCCCTATCTCTTCTAAATCGAGTCCTGTTTCTTCTTCTATTACATCAGACAAATCTTCACCCTCATAGACGCTTTCAATGTATTCTTTCCACCTATCTGCTCTCTCCTCTGCATTTAACAGTGGAATTCCCGTTGCACTCTTAATGTTACCACCGTTGCTTTTAATGTCACCAAAGGTTGTTTTGACTTTCCTGTATGCTGAGTCTGTCCTTCCGACAATCATATCTTTTTCGATGTCTTCACATTTTTCCTGCAGCCATTTCGTCTTAGCTTCCCTGCACTTCCTATTTATTTCATTCCTCAGCGACTTGTATTGCTGTATTCCTGATTTTCCCGGAACACGTTTGTACTTCCTCCTTTCATCAATCAACAGAAGTATTTCTTCTGTTACCCTTGGTTTCTTCGCAGCTACCTTCTTTGTACCTATGGGTTTTCCTTCCCAACTTCTGTGATGGTCCTTTTTAGAGATGTCCATTCCTCTTCAACTGTACTGCCTATTGCGCTATTCCTTATTGCTGTATCTGTAGCATTAGAGAACTTAAACGTATCTCGTCATTCCGTAGTACTTCCGTATCCCACTTCTTCGCGTATTGATTCTTCCTGACTAATGTCTTGAACTTCAGCCTACTCTTCATCACTACTGTATAGTGATCTGTGTCTATATCTGTTCCTGGGTACGCCTTACAATCCAGTATCTGATTTCGGAACCTCTGTCTCACCATGATGTAATCTAATTGAAATCTTCCCGTATCTCCCGGCCTTTTCCAATTATATCTACTCTTGTCGTGACTCTTGAACAGGGTATTCGCTATTACTAGCTGAAACTTGTTACAGAGCTCAATTAGTCTTTCTCCTCTTTCATTCCTTGTCCCAAGCCCATATTCTCCTGTAACCTTTTCTTCTACTCCTTCCCCTACAACTGCATTCCAGTCGCCCATGACTATTAGATTTTCGTCATCCTTTACATACTGCATTACCCTTTCAATATCCTCATACACTTTCTCTATCTGTTCATCTTCAGCTTGCGACGTCGGCATGTATACCTGAACTATCGTTGTCGGTGTTGGTCTGCTGTCGATTCTGATTAGAACAACCCAGTCACTGAACTGTTCACAGTAACACACCCTCTGCCCTACCTCCCTATTCATAACGAATCCTACACCTGTTATAACATTTTCTGCTGCTGTGGATATTACCCGATACTCATCTGACCAGAAATCCTTGTCTTCCTTCCACTTCACTTCACTGACCCCTACTATATCTAGATTGAGCCTTTGCAATTCCCTTTTCAGATTTTCTAGTTTCCCTACCACGTTCAAGCTTCTGACATTCCACGCCCCGACTCGTAAGACGTTATCCTTTCATTGATTATTCAATCTTTTTCTCATGGTAACCTCCCCCTTGGCAGTCCCCTCCCGGAGATCCGAATGGGGGACTATTCCGGAATCTTTTGCCAATGGAGAGATCATCATGACACTTCTTCAAATACAGGCCACATGTCCTGTGGATACACGTTAGTGTCTTTAATGCAGTGGTTTCCATTGGCTTCTGCATCCTCATGTCGTTGATCATTGCTCATTCTTCCGCCTTTAGGGGCAATTTCCCACCCCTAGGACAAGAGAATGCCCCGAACTTCTGTCCGCTCCTCCGCCCTCTTTGACAAGGCCGTTGGCAGAATGAGGCTGACTTCTTATGCCGGAAGTCTTCGGGCGCTAATGCTGATTATTTATCAAAATTTAGGCAGTGGCGGGGATCGAACCCGGGACCGAAGGCGTTTTGATTATGAATCAAAGACGCTAACCCCCCCCCCCCCCCAGATACACCTAAGGAAGAAAATCCGCAACACCAAAAACGAGTTGTGCGTAAACGAAAATTGGTAGGTGTGTGGAACGCGCTGCTTAATCCGCAGGACAGGACAGTTAGTTTACATTGTGGAAAGGGGCCAAAATAAGAGACTGTCAGTTACGCTCGAACATCCAACTTCATTATTTCATCTAACTTTACAAGAGCCAAAAAAAAATTTTTTTAAACACACAAAAAATTGCTCTGAGCGCTATGGGACTTAACTTCTGAGGTCATCAGTCCCCTAGAACTTAGAACTACTTGAACCTAACTAACCTATGGACATCACACACATCCAGGATTCGAACGTGCGACCGTAGCGGTCGCGCAGCGCCAGACTCTAGCGCCTAGAATCGCTTGGCCACTCCGGCCGGCTTAAAACATACAGCTTTATTGTTTGAGACTTAATTACCGGCTGAAAGCCATTTAATTTACTAATGGCTGAAGGCCGATAACTTAAAATTCAGGCATAATGAGAAATTTAAAAGGCAAGCCTTGTCTTACAACGGTTCTTTATTTAGGCTGAAGGCCCAAAGAATCTGAGATTTTTAGTGCAAAAAATTTAAATTCAAAATCGGCAGAAAGCCCAACACTTAAAATTCAACAACATTAAAACTTTTAAAATGCCAAAGGTCTTACGTGAAACAGTTCTTTAAATTAGGCTGAAGTCCTAAAGAATCTTACGCCTTAACGGCAAAACAACCTTCATTAAAAAAAAAAATCGGCTAGAAGCCATACAAGTACAAACAACAAGAACAAAACAAAGGCGGTACACCCAAGGGCGCTAAGATGTTGGAGGGTCGGCCTGGAATTAAAACACTAACGGTCGCTTTGGTGAAACAGGCAGTCGGGCCAACCATTGACGATCCGACGACAACCCATCAGAAAGACAGTCAACGGACCACGCGACAGGATAACTTAAATTTAGTGTCCGGAATCGGTGAGCCACGGACCTCGTCGCAATGGGAACAGCCCCTCACACTCAGACAGCGCATGGGTGCCGGCACCTGCCCCTGCTAAGCCACGCGCCGCGGAGATTTCCTCGCTGCTCCACGCCAACCGACCAACTTCTCGGGCCCGGAAACGGTGGAGGACCAAATATACGTCGGCCGATGAGACGGCCAACCGAACGACCAACCAACTGTCGTCCCACTCCAATCTCGCTTCGTCGGCCATTTCATGTGTGTCGCCAGCGGTCGGCGAGCACTGGCTGTCGGCGCCTCACCGGCGCTCCGTCCCCGACTTCACTGCTGCTGCGTCCCGAACTGACTGCCAGACACACGATGACCCAGAACCACTATCGACAGTGTACTTATCGATACGCGCTGCTGCTGCCTCTCATGGCAAGAGAGGTAGGAAGCTAGTGAGGCCAGTAAATGGAATAAGAAAACGAGGCGGGAGTACCGTAATAGAAGATGACAAACAATAAATGGCATTAACACGAGCCGTGCACGGTTCACCGTGTTTCTACGTCTGAAACATGATGTCTATTCAAATTTCGCCCCAGGTGCCTGAACGTGGTGCTGGTAGCGTTCTAACAGTACAACTATGCAGGCTACAAAACTTTTTCCTTGCAATTTCATTTTTCCATGTACTTTTTCACTGCACCAAAGTTCTTCAATACGTGTTTTAAGCTTTGTGTGATAAAATGGAATGTTTTCTCATTCTAAAGTTAAACAAATAATAGTTGTAATCTAGTTCTAAGTAGACGCGCTGGCTTAGTCAGAGCGATGCGATATTGCCTGCCAGAAGTATAGTGTAGTGACAGTTCCACCAATCACTGCTGGACAAACAAGTGCGGCAGCAGATGAGAACACTACAGAGCAGAACAAAGGAGAGTGCTGAGAGGAGGCAGTCGAGACGAGTAGCGCTGCGATTTTTTTTTTTTTTTATTGTTGAGAAATTGTCGTAAGGCAGTGGTGCTACAGCATGTAATGGCTCTGCCTACATATGATGTGGACGGGAGGAGTATATGGCTTTAAATGGGTACAGTTTATGTACCGCAAAAGTCTGCATATTAACATGAAGTGTACTATGGGCCCAATTTGATTTGTTACGGAGCTACAAGACGAAGAAGAGCCTATGCCACACATTGTCAACGAGCAATGATTTACATTGCACCGGAGACCGCTCAACGTGAAGCGAAATGCGAGCAATTACTTGTCCGACTTCAGTACCACTAGCCAGCGTTGTACTTCAATTTGTGTTTAAATAATACCGAGCTATTCCAAAGTGATGACCCTTACTTTTACGTAAGACAAAATACCGAGTTAGGATCTATCTGATCAAATTTTGATTGTTCGAGAGAGTCCTATCATTGAGCAACTATTATAGCGCTTTTATTAAAGAAATAATAGTAATTAAAATTTCAATAATTTGCAAAAAATTATTAACGTAAATGCTTTGATGTAGTAAACAGTAATTTGAAATACATTGCTTAACGAAGTAAAATTTGATGAAAGACAATTTTTGTTGTGCTTTTTTATGCATAAATAAGTTTTCATTTTTACGCAACTGCATTCAGTCAGAAATGTGTCTTAACATTTTGAGCTAATAACAGCAGTAATTGCACGAGGAAATTATCAGTAACTGTTAATGAGTAATGATAAAACTTACAGTTACAGTTAATAATATAACTTACAGTTACAACAAACCAGTGAGTTAGCAAAAACCTATCACAAACCTTGCCATTCTCTTACAATCGAAATTTTGGCTATGCAATTTACGTAACTGTAACTCACAGGGTTCTCATTATTGAATGACGCTACATCATTACGATAAATTTTAAGCTAAATGACAACATTCAGTAATGAGTAAACATAAATAACTTTTGCCTAAAACCAAAGACAGTAAGCATTACAGTGAATGACGACAAGATTTTTTTTTTTTGCTTTTACGTAACTGTTTACTAGCAATTTGTTGTTCTTCGATTATTATTAATTGATTTCCATGATCTGTTGCCTAACTGAAAGGCATTTGTACAATATTTATTAATTTGGTGCTGTTTTTGCCTTGCTTCAAATCCAAACATTCTTACGTAAGTTTTCCACCACTAACAGACAGTGACTATATTCACAGTAACTTTGCTAACTACTGAGATAGTGATCGTTAATTTAATTAACTAACTAAACCTGTAACATTTTCAAAATTTAAGTAACTACTGTAATTCCATCAAGCCAAATTTTATATTCATTTGATACTTTTTGCTTCTTGTCGCCATTCCTGCAAGTAAAGAGCATTGCTAATTCGGTTATAGTTGTACTTACATTTCGCTGATTTCATTTATTCTTCGGAGCAGAAAGGAACTTTAGGTACACGGTCCATTTAAATCCTAATTAGCCGGAAAGGCCATTTGTGGGTGTAGCACCACTATGAGGATGAAAATTAGATTTGCTTTAAATACATGCTGTCGTGAGCGTTAGTTACTTTTGAAATAAGACGTGGTGAGTTGATGTTAGTCGAGAATGTCATAAGGGGACAAAGACGCCATTATCTGTAACAGTTGTGGTTACTAAATGTGACACTTCTGTCACTCAATGTAACTGGGTTTTCTCTTTTGATGCTGTCAATTGTCAGGATGAGCATTCTCAAGCATTCTGTCAGGGTGAAAATATTAAATAAATAAACTTTTCTCTCTTACAAAATGTGGGCAGGGTGGGTTCTTCCTTGGCTCGGGTATGAGGTCGAATGAAACATCATTTTATACATAAGATAACTTTTATTGAAAGTTTCGTACAACTGTTATCTTACTGGACGTTCTGGTTCGGAGAGCGGCAGCCGTGTCGTTTGCGTAGCCTTCTGCTGCGGCAGCGGCGGCGGCGGCGGCGGCGGCGTCTGATTACGCGTAGCGGTGTGTATCTCGTGTCGCCGTCTCGCCCAGCTGACCGGAGACGCGCAGCGCGAGGTGGCCTGTTTAATTATTGCGAGCGACGTCGTGCATCGGGTGGTGATACCTTGAATGTGGCGTCCCAGTGTTTCTCTTCTCTAAGCGGCCGCGTGTGTTGTGCGTCGACCAGCGGAGCGGCGCGGCGGGGGAAGGCCAGTGTCCCGGACTCGAACCACGGACTCCCGCTTGCCAGTCTTCGGCTGTCAGGTCTTCATCCCAGATCACAGGTGACTGCTGATGTGAGGCCGTCTCCTTCCCGTCCTCACGAGTCACCCGGGTATGTAAAATCAGACTTCAAAATACCTTTTAACTTCTTCTTCTGGCACTGAGGCTGCTGCTTGCTATTCTATTACAGCGGCGGACTCGGTGCGTCTGTGCATGATGTAGTCTCTTCTTGCCTGACGATCTTCAGCACCGAAACTAACTTAAAACAACTGCTACGCTTCTTCTTCGTCTTCTTCGTCGCTCGTCTCCGTCTTCATCTACCTCTTCGCCTTCGTCTTCCTCTCGTCTTCATCTACATCCCCCGGGCCCACTGCGTCTCGCGTATTTATTCACTTCAGTTTACTGGAGGTGAACGACTTCACGGCCATTGCCTCTTCTGTCACGTTGAAAAGATTCTCGAAGATTCTTCTTAACGTCGGTCATTGGCTCTTGGAATGTAGGCGAGGGCCTTTGCTCACATACGACAACTGAGAAACACGTGAGCCGGTCATTGCCTCTTCTGTCACGTTGAAAAGCTTCTCGAAGAATCTTCTTAACGTCGGTCATTGGCTCTTGGGATGTAGGTGAGGGCCTTTGCTCACATACGACAACTGAGAAACACGTGAGCCGGTCGGGCGATGCCCTGACGGCTGAATCGACAGCGCCCGCTTATGTGGAACTTGCTGACTTCACGGTCATTGTCTCTGCTGTTCGGCCCGCTGTGAGCCAGTATGTAACTCTCCAAACTAAACCAAGTTTTCCATTTATATTCTAATTTCTAGTTCACTTTGATTTCACTAATTTATTTACTTAAGTACCACTCAACATTCCTCCACCCTTCGGAGAAATTCGCCCTCGAATTTACCACTCAACATTCCTCCACTCTTCACACGGAAAAAACACAAGCACTGAAAACTCTCGACTTACACATGCATCACATTAAGTATGTTGAAAATACTGTATCACTTTATAAAAGCCCTGTGCGCTCATGAATCACATAGTTTACACATAAATGGTTATAATAAGAGTAACAAATCTTGATGAGAATGAATAAACAAAAAATAGATTTTTCACTTAGAAAATTACATAGCAACAGCTGTTTAATCTACGCTATACTAATGCAAGAATATCTATTCTACAGTATTGTTTATTTTAACAAGAGACTGTTTAATGAAGAATGAAGTACAATAAACAAAATTAATACACTAATGCTCAAAAGTAACTACTGAAGTACACCAGTTAAGAGTGTGGTATCCAATTAACAGGGATTTGATGAAGTGGTATATTATTATTTGGCTTATTTTTTCGTCTTATATAAAAGAAAACTGTACAAAGCAGAAACACCAACACAAAGGTTCCAGATATACCCGTTCCTAGCATTATAATTTTAGTTTTGTGTTCACCTTTTAATTTTAAGACATGTTGCATCATAACATTGGCATCAATTTTGTCTTGCTGTGAGTTTATGAACGTATCTAATGACTTCAGAAGGGAACTGTCAAGGGAGTCATTGAGGTAGGATAGGTTTTGTGTAGGAAATGCTTTGCATGGCGTTTTCTGAAAAAAGCAAACAACATGGTTATGGGCCTACCAACCTAGTAAAAACAAAAACAAGAAAAAGAAGGAATACATTGTTAACTACAAGATCTACCTGTTTCTACGGTCAACTTTTTTTTCTTAAAAAATAAACCATTATCATTTATTAATTATTTACATATGTATACTATCTACAGTCTACTGAGATTCCACTAGGACATTCGCACTCTTGGTCGAAGATTGTATGGTGCCATGTCCGTATGTTGTGCTGGCCTGGCCACTCTTTTTCCTTTTCGGGTACTTCCTCCACCCTTCGGAAAAGCAGACACTATTGTTGAAGGAATTACATCTGGAGCGCCCTTAAAAGGTTTTAAACGACTTACATGCACAACAGTAGTTCTGGTGGGCAGTTGCAATTTAACGTTGACTGGTGACGTGATCTCAATAATTTGATAAGGACCTCTGTAGTTTGTTACAAATTTCTTTGTTTTTCCTTTCGCTACGTAAGGAGTTGAAAGCATAACCCACTGACCGATTTTGTAATTTGGATATTTAGCTTGGGTATTACCTAATCTTTCCTGTCGTTCCAAAGCCTTTGTATTAGATTTTTGAACCTTTTTCCATACATCTTTCATCATTCGACTGAAATCTCTTACTGTTTCTCCGACTTTTCCGTTTTTCTGCCTGATTACATCAAAAGGGGACGGCATTTTTCTCCCATAAACCACTTCATAAGGTGACATGCCAGTTGCTTCATGCGTTTTGGCGTTGTATACCGACACGATTATTGGTAAATACGTATCCCAATTAGAATGTTGTTCGTTAATATAATAACTAAGCATCTTGCCAATTGTCCGATGAACTCTTTCTGTGCGTCCGTTGCACTGAGGGTGTAACGGAGTTGTGCGTAATTTGCGTATTTTTAGTAAGTGGCAGAGCTGTTTCATTAGTTCAGACATAAAATTAGATCCCTGATCTGTGATAATAGCTTCAGGTACGCCAAATTTAAGTATCCAGTTGTTAACTAAAGCTTGGGCAACTGTATTTGCTTGCTGATCTGGGAGACTCACCATAGCTAGATAGCGTGAAAAGTGATCTATAATTGTAAGAACATACTTATTACCAGCAGGTGTTTTATGAAATGGCCCGTAGAGATCCACTCCGCAGATTTGAAATGGACATGAAGCCTCGGGGAGCCTCTGTAAGGGTATTTTTGAACGAGAAAGTTCAGCTCGTTGTGCGCACGCAATGCAATTGCGAACGTACTGCGCAACATCCTGCTTTCTGGTTTGCCACCAAAATCGCTCTGCTACACGTCTTTCGGTTGTCCGCTGTCCACCGTGTCCTGCAAGGATATGATCGTGGGCCTCTGCCATTATTTCTTGTCTAAGGTGTTGGGGAACAACAATTCGCGGTCCAAGTTTTGTTTTACGGCATAATACACCATCTTCAAAGCAAAATTGTTTTTGAGATGCGTATTTTTTGCAATCTGTATCCTCATCTTGTGCCTTTCTCCAGTCCTCAGTATCTCGGCCTGTTGCTTCCAAAAGTGCTATTTTCCGACTTAGACAATCTGCATTCGTGTGTTTTTTGCCTGGTTTGTGGATAACTTCGAAATCCATTTCGGAAAGACATAGGGCCCAACGCGTGAGACGACTAGATGGATCCTTTAACCCAAGCAACCATTTTAAAGCTGCGTGGTCTGTAATGACCTTGAATTTCCTACCATACAAGTAGCATTTAAAGTATTTGATGCCATAAATAACACTTAACAATTCTTTCTCTGTTGTGGAATAATTTCTTTCTGCTGTTGTTAGTTGTCTCGAAGCGTAGGCTATGGGGTGTTCCGCGCCACTAATATTCTGACTCAAAACAACTCCTACTGAATGACCACTTGCGTCACAGGATAAAATAAATTCTTTATTATAATCTGGGTAGGCTAATACTGGACTGTGTGTTAACTTATCTTTAAGGGTTTGAAATGCTGATTCACAATCTTCAGACCAATGAAATTTTGCACCCTTTTTCAATAATTGGGTTAAGGGTCGGGCAATTTCAGCAAAATTTTGAACATATTTTCGGTAATACGATGCGAGACCAATGAAACTTTGTACTTCCTTAACGCGTTGTGGTGTTGGGAAGTCCTTAACTGCCGAAATTAATCGAGGATCTGTTCTAATTCCTTTTTCACTAATGACATGCCCTAGGTATGTAACCTCTGTCAATGCAAAACTACATTTTTCCATATTTAATGTTAATTTAGCTTTTCTAAGTCTCTGAAAAACATTACGCAGACGCACAGCATGTTCATTAATGTCTTTGGAGAATACAATAATATCGTCTAGATATACACAACATTGCTGAGTTTTTAGTCCTCGCAATACTCCATCGAGTAGTCTTTGAAAAGTTGCTGGTGCATTTTTCAAACCGAAAGGCATTCTTTTAAATTGCCAGTGGCCTCCAGGGGTAGAAAATGCTGTTTTATGCCTATCTTCAGGTGCAACTTCCAATTGATGATATCCGCTACGTAAATCGATTGTTGAAAAGTATTTACTGTTACCTAAACTGTCAATGATATCTGTAATGTTTGGAAGAGGATAAACATCTGAGATTGTTTGTTTGTTAAGGTGTCTGTAGTCACAACAAAATCTATATCGTTTCGTACCGTCGGGAGACTTCTTTGGAATAATTACAATATTTGAATTATAAGGCGAATCAGAATATTCTATGATTCCATCTTTTAGATGCTGTTCTAAAAATTCATCCAGTACTGGCTGTAAGTGATGCGCAACTCTATAAGGCTTTCTATAAACTGGGGGGCTATTTCCTGTTGGGATCCTATGCTGTGTGATATCTGTTGCTGGCAGTGGACCTTCTGCATTAAATAAATCTTGAAACTCAACTAAAACTGCTTCTATCGTGTCTCTATCCTTTCCTTGCAAATGCTCAATCTTCTGGCGTAATGCGGTTTTATAGGCGTCTGGTTTCTGACCATCATTAATATCTGACCAAATAAAATCTTCTTCTTCAAAAGTACTGACTGTAGCTACTAATATTCCCTTATGCAACTCTTTGTCCTCCACTCCGAAATTGTCAATATGTACCGGTACTTTTCTTTCTCCTTCAACGTCTTGAACCCGTACAACACTTCTACGTACAAAACAATGTGATACATCTAATTCCTCATTTTCCTCTAGTGGCTCTATTAGACATATTGTGTCTATAGGTACCTCGGGGTCAACGGTCATCCAGAGAAGTTTTCCTGAGCCAGATGGTATCTGATCCCGCGAATCAACCTTCAAGGACGTTGCACGCAGTGTAGTTGATTTCGCCTTCCGGTTAGGGAAATCTTGCGGCAGAGGGCCCTTTGCAGCGGTGTCACCTAGCTGAAATACTATTCCGCTAAGTTCTACAGTTTGCTGTCTGAGGTCAATTTTAGCGTGATGTTTATTCAGGAAATCCAACCCTAGGATCGCGTCGTACCCGTCAGTTATCTTTGTTACCACTTCTACATCTTCTTGAAATTGTACACCGTGAATATAGAAAATCAATGATGTACATCCTAATGACTTCACTGTACCTCCTCCTACTCCACTCAATCTATACCTTGGAGGGTCATATTTCTTTTCTCCAATACATTCATTACTCACTATTGATACGTTTGCGCCTGTATCCACCAGTATCCTTACCTCTTTATCCCGTATGGTAGCAGATAACCAGCATTCCGCCTTCACATTCGCCTTAATGGCATGAAATTTTATTGGGAACGCCTGGCGGCGGCTCCGACATTCCCGTTTGAGTTTAACTGATTTCTATTTCCAAAAACTTTCTTAGACCTGCATTCCTTGAATGTGTGACCTATTCTTTGACAATTAGTGCATTGAGGTTGTCTGCAGTTTTTTGCTATATGGCCTTGTCGATCGCACCTAAAACATCGTACTCCTGCTGAAAATACATTTCGCTTCTCCTTGTATCTGGTGGCAATGTCAATTTCTTCAAAAGCTGTCGCCACAGATACAGCTTCAGCTAAATTCTTAGGAAACTCTGCCCTGACACGACGGGACGTTTCAGGAGGTAACCCACGTAAAAATGTATCCAGAGCTCTATTTTCTGCCTCTTGTAAAATAACTTTATTTGCTTCATCACTAGTTGTCAACTGATAGGTGTTAATATTAACTTTTCTAATCCTATCTACAAAGCTTTCTAACGACTCGTTTTGCCTCTGAGTGATAGTGTTTAACTGTTCCCTATAAAATCTACAGCTGTTCTGTTTTTGAAAACGTTTAAGTAATCCTTTCTTCAATTCCTCAAATGTTGGAGCATTCCGTAATTCTTCATGGTATAATACGTGTGCTTTAGCCTCTCCTGTCAATCTTAACTTTGTCATTTGTAAGAGCTGTTCATCTGACCATGATCCTAACTTCGCAGCTGCTACTAAATCATCAAAAAAGGCTGTTATGTCTTCGCCAGGTTTACCTGAAAAAGGAGTTACCAAGGCTGCTGCTGAGGAATCTAGGGTGGGAGGGACTGAACTGGTTTGCCTAACCTCACACAACTGTTTAAATAATGCATTATTATCATTTTTAAGCTGTGCTATTTGATTAACTAAGCTCTGAATAGCTTCATCAGTAGAAACCGCTTGTGGTGCTGACTCTGACTTTGTACGATTTCGTGTCATCATTTTACAAACTGTTAGTTACACAATCTTACCACACTGAATGAAAAAGAAGTTTAAATATTTTCGACAAACTCTTAAAATTATGAGAGAGAATACACTTCTAAATAAAGAAAATATTACGACTGCTATGCAACCCTCTATCCTTTCACACATTAAACAATACTAACTGTGGACCGTTAGTGACTGTCATTCACACCTCATATTGAGCCAAGGGGTTTTCTCTGACACCAAATGTAACAGTTACTACGACTTCTGACATCAAATGTAACTGGGTTTACTCTTTTGATGCTGTCAATTGTCAGGATGAGCATTCTCAAGCATTCTGTCAGGGTGAAAATATTAAATAAATAAACTTTTCTCTCTTACAAAATGTGGGCAGGGTGGGTTCTTCCTTGGCTCGGGTATGAGGTCGAATGAAACATCATTTTATACATAAGATAACTTTTATTGAAAGTTTCGTACAACTGTTATCTTACTGGACGTTCTGGTTCGGAGAGCGGCAGCCGTGTCGTTTGCGTAGCCTTCTGCTGCGGCAGCGGCGGCGGCGGCGGCGGCGGCGTCTGATTACGCGTAGCGGTGTGTATCTCGTGTCGCCGTCTCGCCCAGCTGACCGGAGACGCGCAGCGCGAGGTGGCCTGTTTAATTATTGCGAGCGACGTCGTGCATCGGGTGGTGATACCTTGAATGTGGCGTCCCAGTGTTTCTCTTCTCTAAGCGGCCGCGTGTGTTGTGCGTCGACCAGCGGAGCGGCGCGGCGGGGGAAGGCCAGTGTCCCGGACTCGAACCACGGACTCCCGCTTGCCAGTCTTCGGCTGTCAGGTCTTCATCCCAGATCACAGGTGACTGCTGATGTGAGGCCGTCTCCTTCCCGTCCTCACGAGTCACCCGGGTATGTAAAATCAGACTTCAAAATACCTTTTAACTTCTTCTTCTGGCACTGAGGCTGCTGCTTGCTATTCTATTACAGCGGCGGACTCGGTGCGTCTGTGCATGATGTAGTCTCTTCTTGCCTGACGATCTTCAGCACCGAAACTAACTTAAAACAACTGCTACGCTTCTTCTTCGTCTTCTTCGTCGCTCGTCTCCGTCTTCATCTACCTCTTCGCCTTCGTCTTCCTCTCGTCTTCATCTACATCCCCCGGGCCCACTGCGTCTCGCGTATTTATTCACTTCAGTTTACTGGAGGTGAACGACTTCACGGCCATTGCCTCTTCTGTCACGTTGAAAAGATTCTCGAAGATTCTTCTTAACGTCGGTCATTGGCTCTTGGAATGTAGGCGAGGGCCTTTGCTCACATACGACAACTGAGAAACACGTGAGCCGGTCATTGCCTCTTCTGTCACGTTGAAAAGCTTCTCGAAGAATCTTCTTAACGTCGGTCATTGGCTCTTGGGATGTAGGTGAGGGCCTTTGCTCACATACGACAACTGAGAAACACGTGAGCCGGTCGGGCGATGCCCTGACGGCTGAATCGACAGCGCCCGCTTATGTGGAACTTGCTGACTTCACGGTCATTGTCTCTGCTGTTCGGCCCGCTGTGAGCCAGTATGTAACTCTCCAAACTAAACCAAGTTTTCCATTTATATTCTAATTTCTAGTTCACTTTGATTTCACTAATTTATTTACTTAAGTACCACTCAAACCAAAGACAGTAAGCATTACAGTGAATGACGACAAGATTTTTTTTTTTTTGCTTTTACGTAACTGTTTACTAGCAATTTGTTGTTCTTCGATTATTATTAATTGATTTCCATGATCTGTTGCCTAACTGAAAGGCATTTGTACAATATTTATTAATTTGGTGCTGTTTTTGCCTTGCTTCAAATCCAAACATTCTTACGTAAGTTTTCCACCACTAACAGACAGTGACTATATTCACAGTAACTTTGCTAACTACTGAGATAGTGATCGTTAATTTAATTAACTAACTAAACCTGTAACATTTTCAAAATTTAAGTAACTACTGTAATTCCATCAAGCCAAATTTTATATTCATTTGATACTTTTTGCTTCTTGTCGCCATTCCTGCAAGTAAAGAGCATTGCTAATTCGGTTATAGTTGTACTTACATTTCGCTGATTTCATTTATTCTTCGGAGCAGAAAGGAACTTTAGGTACACGGTCCATTTAAATCCTAATTAGCCGGAAAGGCCATTTGTGGGTGTAGCACCACTATGAGGATGAAAATTAGATTTGCTTTAAATACATGCTGTCGTGAGCGTTAGTTACTTTTGAAATAAGACGTGGTGAGTTGATGTTAGTCGAGAATGTCATAAGGGGACAAAGACGCCATTATCTACACCTCAAGAAATTAACGAGGTTATGTAGTGGAACCACGAGAAGCTGATTGCTCCATCTGAGATATTGCACAAACACTTGAGAGGGATGTAGCCACTGTACATAGTTGCTGGCAGCGGTTTTCACGAGGGAGTACGGTCTCAAAAAGATCAGGCTTCGGAGAACCATTTGGCACTTCCGAAAGGGAAGATCATCGTAGTCAGCGATTGCCTGTGGCGCATCGTATGCATCTGCAGCAGCCGATAGTTAAGCACTGGGATTATCTTAAGCTAGCCAAAATAAAAATAGTGGATACCTTAAATTTATTTGTTTTTAGCGTTGGAGCTTTAGTCATTAAGGATTTAACACTCTCAGCTGATGCTGTGGCCAAGTGGCAGCGTAAGCCTATCTGTTTGTCTGGACTACAACAAAACCAAATGTTATCACCGCCAATTTTACTTTGCCATTTAAAATGCAAACAAAATTGTCCATCTTCAAGTGAAGGCGGCTAACTACTGCTTTACTCCACTGAGTGTTGCAACATATATGTTGTATAAGCGCCACAGAGTCCGCCTCCGTAGCGTAGCGGTAGCGTTTCCGCCTACCACGCAGTGGGCCCGGGTTCGATTCCCGGCAGGGGAGTGGATGTTGTGTGTCCTTCATCATCACTGATCGTAAGTCGCCGTAGTGGCGTCATCTAAAAAGGACTTGCAACACGGCGGACGGGAACTGCATAGGGCCTCCCGGCCAACAATGCCATACGATCATTTCCTTATTTTCCTATCGCCATAGCTATCCCTTAAGTTAATACTGGCACTGTCCGTAGTTCAAATTAATGATTCTGTTTGGTAAATAAATAATCCTGGAATTCGAATAAAGTAGCTCGTCAACCTTACGGCAAACAACGCTGTATTACAAATTTTGTTTTTGGGAATTTACTACTAGCACCTGTTAACCCAATATTTCCCACGTGGGTCGCAGCCACAGGCTCGGTACAGTTCCACAACCAATAACACACTTTTTTTCACAAGATGGTTCTGTGCCGGCCCATTGGCACAAGAAACCGAAATCAAACCGGAACTTAAGCACATTTCAAATAATCCTCGCACCAAAATGACATTCAACACATATTGGTTTCTTAACATACAGCTATTGGGCTACAATCCCTTAAGATTTCACCCACCTATTTCAACTCCAAATTACAGTTGAAGAAGACCTCAAAATAACCATAGGAATCTGTACTAAATTTTTCAGGAATTAGTCCACTAATTTTTTTGAAGCACAGAATTCAAAGGTATGCAAGATCTCCCAATGACTTGCCCAACGTCTTACCGTCAACCCGATTGTGCTCATATCGACAAACCTCCGCGGTCAGGCAATTTTCCTATACTCTGACCAAGACCACACTGACTTCAGAACCATGTTAAAATTTTTACGAACCGTTGAAATGAATATCCGAACAACCCTACCGCCATCTTCAACAATTATCATACTGCGGTCGTTCACCGTCGTATATCTTTTCAGTCGTTGCACGGCTGGAAACACCCGACACCTAAAAGCTCACAGCATTTTTCCGTTCTCCTTCTATTTGCTTCATGTTTGCAGAACGATCTACGAAAGATAGCCCCAAGCACGTAACAAACAAGATTTAGTTAACGAGTAACGTACAGTTTATGTGTAAATGAGTAAAGCGATTTTTTCTATCGTAATGACAACCACCACATATTTTGGAGTGTCACGTACTCCTGGCTTCATTGTGTGGGGAGCCATTGGCTTTGAGTACAGGTCCTGGCTGGTAGTGGATGAGGGAACTCCGACAGCAGAAGGGCACGTCAAGGACATTCTTGGTCCTCATTTATTCGCCCCCACGTTACAGTATCGCTGTGTCATTTTTAAACACTACAGCGCCAGTCTGCACATGTTTGCATATGTTGAGGTATTCCCATGAACAGCAAGATCCTCAGATCTCTCCCCGATAGAACACATTTGGGACCATCTCGGACGTGAACTCTGTCCTAGTGCCAATATCCAGAATATCGAAGACCTGTTATAACAATCGTGGACCAACTCGCCTCAGGAGGAGATACAATGACTGTATGACACCCTTTCCAACCCAGTCAGTACATGCATCCTGGCCGAACGGGGTGCAACGTCATGTTAATAAGTCTGTTCATACTGCTAAGTTCTTTTCAAATGTGACTATAAATGATAATCACTGAAATAACATCACAAACCCTATCAGCCCTTGAAGTGTCACTTCTTTCTTCCTCCCTTCGTTGGTGCATCACTATTTTTTTATTAGGCTGTGCAAGAATAGAAATTTGACGCCAGCCCCACACTCTAAACAGTAAATACTTCATAACACACATTCTTAGACTAATACGGTATGCATCAGATGGGATTGAATAGTATAAGGTTTCCAGCTTATTTTTGGTATTGAAGAAACATGACGTAAGATCTATGTTCACTCGCTATCTCATACTACACTGCTTGCCTGCGCGAAATTTATGGTGCACTTGAATGGAAAGATTTAGTAGAATTTTTCTTTCTCGGTTTGGTTTAGTCAGATTCATTGTTCAGAGATGATTCAGGCAAGTTATTTATTCACATGGCTTGCACTCAGAAGTTATCGGTTTATCATGCCAGTATGTAAATTTCATAACAATGATCGAATCATGATCTGCTTAGCACTATTACACGTTGTTGCACTAAACTACACAAGGCTGTGTTCTCTTTAACTATTTTGCTGCTGTGTTGCATTTTTTATGTTCATCACTTAGTGCAGTACCGAGTTCCCGTTGCCATAGGTAAGCCATGAAAATTTGTCTGGGCCAGTTACATTACAGTCAAGACAATAAGAGCATCCTTGATTAGGTGTGACATTTCAAAAAATGGTGTCATATTCCATTTCCCACACAATTAGTTTTATTCTCAGACTGCAGTGATACATGTACTTGTGTATCAATTATTGGTTAGAATTTTATTTAGTCAGTTTTTGTTCGTAGAATCTCCGGGCATTTCCTCAGAAACGTTTTGATTATTTATTCGTTTAAAATTCATTTTTTAATCTCATGTATCCTTACTCTATTGCTTTCGTGTGTTGAAATTATAAGTCACGCAGTGTGACGACACGCATTTCAGCACTGCTCACCGTACTACATGATACATAATTTCAGGACAGCGTTTATATTATAGAGTTTTACGTTTTGGTAAAAGTTAATAAAAATACAATTGTAGAATTGCAGATAGTTTGGCGCCTCATCTTTATCAGATACTAGGACGTGAGTGACAAGAAAACGCAAACACAGGCTTTTGGTTCACAAAGATTTGTTACGCATACCCCCAAAAACAGTTTTACAAAATCTTTTACAAACCGGCCTTTAGCCACCAATAACAAATATATTTAAAAAAAACTTATACAGTCTTTGTACGATTATACGGAATGAAATAAGTTAAGATCCTTCCTTTTAACTAAATAACAAACAGTCCCAGATAACTACAGATGACAGGTATGCTTGCCCACAGATTTAACAGGAATTTATCAGGATAAATTCCCATTGGTAAAACAAGCAACAGTACAGAATATTAAATAACAAATTTTAAGTAAAAGAGCAAATTCCCCAACGGGGATCTTAGACCAATAAACAGATCATAGAACGGAATTCCACCAATTATATAGTGACTTATGCCACTGAACTCACTCGTGAAATCTCTTTCAAGTATAACAACATTTAGGCAGAAAAGACAGTTATCTTAACAGTCATTTTAGTTCTACGCAACAGCGGGCACGACCCAACCGATAACCCACCCTAAAACAGGAGTGATCAATCTACTAGGAACAGGGGACAAATCTCGGCGCAGCCCGAACACATTAAGAGAGGAACCTCCAAATAATTACAAGAGAGAATACTCAACTTCTGTCATCTACTGGGGCGATCAGCGACTCTGAGCCAAGCAGCGCCGAGCGTCACCAAGGCGTAGCTGGCCGAGCTGACGGCGTTCGAACAAATTTCAGTGAAGGCGCCATCTCCTGTATTGGTGAATCCGGAATTGACTGGGCCCACCTCTCGTAGTACACTGTAATATTTAAATACAAAAACAAAGAACAGACAACGAAACCAAAGGACACAACACAAACCTTATTTCAGAGTTGCACCCCCCCCCCTTTACAGTTAATTTCCTTAACACATGCAAGACCTCAAACAAAAAGCATGTAAAATTGTTGACTTGTTACAGCTCATAATTCCTTACACTTACAGGCAGACTCCAATAACAAGTATAAAATCTGGAGAAGTTAACGGCCTGCCAAACCAAGAGCATTAAAACCCATAATACACTCCTGGAAATGGAAAAAAGAACACATTGACACCGGTGTGTCAGACCCACCATACTTGCTCCGGACACTGCGAGAGGGCTGTACAAGCAATGATCACACGCACGGCACAGCGGACACACCAGGAACCGCGGTGTTGGCCGTCGAATGGCGCTAGCTGCGCAGCATTTGTGCACCGCCGCCGTCAGTGTCAGCCAGTTTGCCGTGGCATACGGAGCTCCATCGCAGTCTTTAACACTGGTAGCATGCCGCGAGAGCGTGGACGTGAACCGTATGTGCAGTTGACGGACTTTGAGCGAGGGCGTATAGTTGGTTGGCATGCGGGAGGCCGGGTGGACGTACCGCCAAATTGCTCAACACGTGGGGCGTGAGGTCTCCACAGTACATCGATGTTGTCGCCAGTGGTCGGCGGAAGGTGCACGTGCCCGTCGACCTGGGACCGGACCGCAGCGACGCACGGATGCACGCCAAGACCGTAGGATCCTACGCAGTGCCGTAGGGGACCACACCGCCACTTCCCAGCAAATTAGGGACACTGTTGCTCCTGGGGTATCGGCGAGGACCATTCGCAACCGTCTCCATGAAGCTGGGCTACGGTCCCGCACACCGTTAGGCCGTCTTCCGCTCACGCCCCAACATTGTGCAGCCCGCCTCCAGTGGTGTCGCGACAGGCGTGAATGGAGGGATGGAGGGACGAATGGAGACGTGTCGTCTTCAGCGATGAGAGTCGCTTCTGCCTTGGTGCCAATGATGGTCGTATGCGTGTTTGGCGCCGTGCAGGTGAGCGCCACAATCAGGACTGCATACGACCGAGGCACACAGGGCCAACACCCGGCATCATGGTGTGGGGAGCGATCTCCTACACTGGCCGTACACCACTGGTGATCGTCGAGGGGACACTGACTAGTGCACGGTACATCCAAACCGTCATCGAACCCATCGTTCTACCATTCCTAGACCGGCAAGGGAACTTGCTGTTCCAACAGGACAATGCACGTCCGCATGTATCCCGTGCCACCCAACGTGCTCTAGAAGGTGTAAGTCAACTACCCTGGCCAGCAAGATCTCCGGATCTGTCCCCCATTGAGCATGTTTGGGACTGGATGAAGCGTCGTCTCACGCGGTCTGCACGTCCAGCACGAACGCTGGTCCAACTGAGGCGCCAGGTGGAAATGGCATGGCAAGCCGTTCCACAGGACTACATCCAGCATCTCTACGATCGGCTCCATGGGAGAATAGCAGCCTGCATTGCTGCGAAAGGTGGATATACACTGTACTAGTGCCGACATTGTGCATGCTCTGTTGCCTGTGTCTATGTGCCTGTGGTTCTGTCAGTGTGGTCATGTGATGTATCTGACCCCAGGAATGTGTCAATAAAGTTTCCCCTTCCTGGGACAATGAATTCACGGTGTTCCTATTTCAATTTCCAGGAGTATACAAGACATTGTAAGATACTCAAGTAACATTACAAGCACACTGTCTTAACAGTAAACATGGCCTGCTCGTTATCGTAGAAAGACTCATGCAGCCTTCACACAACTCACGTAGTCACTGACTGGTGTCTTACACTCTCAACACCGCAACTCAGCATATACCGGAACGAAGAGTGAATTCCTGCCCCGGCGGGGATAATCACGTACAAATCACTGTGAACACAAATTACGATCAGATTGATCATGAAACACAACTTCAAAGAATTACCAGATGCCCACTGTTAGAAGCAGCAAACGACGAGAATCCACATAGCATACGTAGGCACCCAGCATCAGATAGAACAATGTACAAACTAGCTAGTGCATAGGAGGCCATCACCAACAGCCCGCCGCCGACACACTCCTCAAATCATAACACAGCGCAGCGAGCAACCAACGCTCCTCCGTAACGGTCTCTCCAAGAGTCGCCAACACAACAAATGCCGAAGTTATGGGAAAGCAAGCCAGACGCTGTGGACTAGTGGTTCTAGGCGCTTCAGTCGGGAACCGCGCTGCTGCGGCGGTCGCAGGCTACAATCCTGCCTCGGGCATGGGATGTGTGTGGTGTCCTTGGGTTAGTTAGGTTTAGGTAGTTCTAAGTCTAGGGGACTGATGACCTCAGATGTCAAATCCCATAGTGCTTAGAGCCACTCCTCAATGGTCTGGCTCCCATTATAACAGTAAATAATAATTTTAAAAAACTGTACCTTCAGTTTCATCAGACCACCTGCAGTGATCAGACATGAGGTGCGCATGACCCAACTCTGGAAGCCACCTCGTCAATTAATATTTCTGAATCACATGTGCGAGCTACACGAACGACTCCGTATGTCATGTGTACTTAAGCTATCGCAATCTGTGCCACCTAATTCTAAAACACAAACTAATCTCAGCCGTATTACTTCCTATGCAGCACTTCACAAAAAAAAAAAAAAATATTTTGTGTCTGTCGGCCACGCGGTTCTCCTGGCGCATCTGTAACAGTAAGCTGATAAGATCATGGTGTGGGGGTGGCTACCATCATCCACGCATGCCTTATAAATTTTTTCGCATCAGATGAGCGACTCATACTTAAAACTTTCTTTACAGAACTAAGTGTTCGTCTTCTTACACTAAAAGCACGTTTTGTTGTTGCAGTTCTTTTTATAATTTCTGTGTTGTATTTGTTGTCTTCTGTGTTTAAGATGACTAAACGACGAATAGTGTCAACGCTCTCTGTATATTAATGATCGAGGTGCAGCAGTGGTTAGCACACTGGACGCACATAAGGGAGGACTACGCGTCCAATTCTCGTCCGGCCATCCATATTTAAGTTTTCAATGCTTTCTCGAAATCACTTAAGGATAATGGTGGGGCTGTTCCTCTGTAAGAGCACCGCCAACTTCGTTCGTCTTCGCAGCGTTCCTTCACGTGAGCTTGATCTCTAACGATAGCGTTGCCGACGGGTAGTTAAACAATAATTTTCCTTTCTTCTTTCCTTCTCTCTCTATATATTTTTGACAGTTTCCTTGTCATGTCCTTGTCAGTGGCCTTGTCATTCTTCGGGCCAAAAACCAGTTGGTGCCGCTCTCTACATTAGTCTGCCCTGTGGACGGTTCTTCATATCTTTATAACTACTTCGACTTACATACAGTTGAACGTATAAACTGTAGAGCAGCCTTGACTCTTCTCTACAAAGTTTTTATCTCCTCACTTCCCTGCAATACCAGAGTGAATAGTCCTTGATGCCCCAGGATGTGTCCTTTCAACTATTCATTATTTTAGCACTGTTGAAATTTTTCGATAAAACTGTGGTAAAAGACCGTATCATCGGGTGAGTAGGTGGCAGACCGATTCTGTAATCGAAATCATAAGGATCCCGTCCAACGCTTTGAGGCAGAAAATGACACTGAGGTGACAAATGTCATGGAACGTCTCCTGATACCGTGTCGGACTACATTTTGCCCATGTAGTGCAGCACTATGACGCGTTATAGACCCAACACGTCGTTCGAAGTACCCTGCGGAGGTACTGAGCCATGCGTCCATAACTGCGGAAGTGTTGCCGGTGCAGGATTTTTTGGACAAATTGATCTTTGGATTATGTCCTATAGATGTTCGATGGGATTCGTGTCGGGGGATCTTAGTGACCAAATCAGCTGCTCGAATTGTCCAATCGCGAACAAGTGTGGCCTGGTGACATGGCCAATTGTCATTCATAAAAATGAAGTCTGTGATTGGCTGTAAATGGTCTCCAAATAGTCGAACATGACCAATTCTAGTCAACGATCGATACAGCTGGGCCAGCGGACCCAATCCATTCCATGTAAACACAGCCACAGCCAGCTTGCACAGTGCCTTGTCGACAACTTGAGTGGGATCTGCGCCACACTCGAAGCCTACCATTAGCTTTTACCAACTTAAATCGTGACTCATCAGACCAGGACATGGTTTTGCATTCTTTTTGGATCCAACCGTTTTGATCACGAGCCCAGGAGAGGCGCTGCAGATGATGTCATCGTGTTATTAAAACGCACTCGTGTCGATCACCTGCTGCCATAGCGCATTAACGATACGTGTTGCCGCACTACCTGAGCCGTGGCTGGCTCATGTTATGCGTTGGATTATACCTAGATTGCTATTCTGTGTTAAGTCTCCCGCTGTTATCGCGATTATGCTGTTATCTTTTCTCTCCTCTAGTGCTAGCAGCGGTGTGTATCGATATTCGCACCTTCTACTATCTTTGGCCTGGCGCTTAGTTTCCGGCTGTGCTGTGTGCGGGCAGTTGGACGGTTGGCGTGGAGCAGCGAGGAAATCTCCGCAGCGCGTAGTTTGGCCGAGGCTGCTCCCGGCGTCCACGCGCGTTCGAAGCGTGTGGTGCTGTTCCCATTGCTACGAGGTCCGTGGCTCACCGATCCTGCACACAAAGTCGAGTTTTGACTTAATCTACCAGCAAGTCATGACTGTTCACATTGTGTCGTTTGGAGTTCGTTGTCGGCTGTCGGGACATTCCAGCGAGCAACAACGTGTGTTTTCAAGTTGGCAAATTTTAGCCACCCTCCGGTGGAATTGAACTGTACTTGGTTATTTTGAATTGGAGTGCACCATCGGAATCCTCTGCATTGTGGCCGTTAACGTTCTCGTTACCTGCTCTGGCCGTTGACGTATATTCAGGCAGTGTATTTTCTTCATCGTGGTGTCGCTGTCCAGTACTGTGTGTAGTTTGACAGCTCAATATACAATTGGTTGTGGGAACCAATATCTTCTACGTTGTTCCATAGAACTCCCTGTTGTGTGCTAGTCGGGTGGAGTGGAAGTTATCGTGTCGGTGGGCGCGTTGACTGTCTGTGGGTTGGGTTGTCGTCGGATCGAGAATGGTTGGGACGACTGCCTGTCTCACCTAAGCGACAGTGTTTGAATTCCAGGCCGACCCTCGGAAAATTTCTGAGCGCCGTTGGGTGTACTGCCTTTTTTTTATTTGTCCTTGTTGTTTGTATTTGTATGGTTTCTAGCCGATTTTTAAATTAAGGTTGTTTTGCCCTTAAGGCGTAAGATTCTTTGGGCTTTCAGCCTAATTTAAAGAACAATTTTAAGGTAAGGCCTTTTGTCTTTTAAAAATTTATCTGAGTTTGAGTCTTAATTGATGGGCCTTCAGCCGATTTTTAAATTACAGTTGTTTTGCTCTTAAGGTGTCAGATTGTTTGGTCCTTCAGCCTAATTAAGGAACTCTTATTAAGATAAGGCCTTTTGCCTTTTAAAAATTTAATTTTTGTTTGAGTCTTAAGAGGTGGGCCTTCAGCCGACTTTTTTTTAATTAAATTTGTTTTGCTCCTAAGGTGTGAGATTGTTTGGGCCTTCAGCCTAACTGACAAAACTGATTTAAGATAAGGTCTTCTGCCTTTTCAATTTCCGATTTTGGTTTGAGTCTTAAGTTATTGGCTTTCAGCCGATTTTAAACTAAAGTGGTCTTGCCCTTAAGGCATGAGATTGTATGGCCCATTCAGCCGGCAATTAAGTTCCAAAAATTAATGCTGTGGTTTTTTTTAAATTTTCTTGTCTCTAATAATGTTTGGTCAAATAAAGTTGTATGTTCGAGTGTAACTGACAGCCGCTTCTTTTGGCCCCTTTCCACAATTTAAACTACCTGTCCTGTCCTGCGGTTGTAGCAGGGCGGCTCACTACCCTAACGTACACGTTCGTCGTGCGTCCAACATTGATTTCTCTGGTTATTTTACGCAGAGTTGTTTGTCTGTTATCACTGACAATTCTAAGCAAACGTCGCTGCTCTAGATCGTTAAGTGAAGGCCGCCGGGCACTGCATTGTCCGTGATGAGAGCTAATGTCTGAAAAGTGGTATTCTCGGCACACTCCTACCGCGATGGATCTCGGAATATTGAATTCCCTGGTGACATCGGAAACGGAATGTCTCATTCGTCTTTCTCCAACCATCATTCAGCTTTCAAAGTCTGTTAAGTTCCGTCGTAAGGCGATAATCACGTAGGAAGTCTTTTGACGTGAACCACCTGAATACGAAATAACAGCTTCGCCAATACACTGTCCCTTTATACCTTGCGAATGCGACAATACTTCCATCTGTATATGTTCATATCGCTCTCACACGACGTTTGTCACTTAGTGTATGTTCCAGTGTTGATCACGAAAACTGATGTTTCAATCATAATGAGCAGTAAAAGCTTTTCCACCTTGCACTACTGTATCTGAAGGATTTAATGTGTTGGAGCGATTCTGGTACATTTGGTTTCATTTTATTTATTTAACCTGGGAAGAAAAAGGTCACGAGACCAGTCTCTTAATTCTAATGACGTAATCTTCTTGTTTTACATTGCATTCTTAACAATAAACATGTTAGGCCTGTAAGTTATAGAGAATTTAGAATATAAGATTAGAAAATACAGAAGTGTCAAAAGTTAATACAGTTCGTATTAGTATAACAACAAAGACAAATCACAGAAACGTAGATTTAAATTATGACTGCTGGCATAAATGGGCATGAAAGGAAGAGCGTCATAAAACAGGGAAAAGAAACTGACGTGACTGAGAAACAAAAGAAAAGAAAGTGTAATAGGGAGCATACGCGTGCACGAAACAGGTTGATTGGTTGATTTGGGGAAGGGACCAAACAGTGAGGTTATCGGTCCCATAAGATTAGGGACAGATGGGGAAGACACTGGACTCGCATTCGGGAGGACGATGGTTCAATCCCGCGTCCGGCCATCCTGGTTTAGGTTTTCCGTGATTTCCCTAAATCGCTCCAGGCAAATGCCGGGATGGTTCCTTTGAAAGGGCACGGCCGACTTCCTTCCCCGTCCTTCCCTAATCCGATGACACCGATGACCTCGCTGTCTGGTCTCCTCCCCCACAACAACCCAAACAAAGATCGGGAAGGAAATCGTCCATGCCCTTTCAAAGGAACCATCCCTGTATTTGCCTGAGGCGATTTAGGGATATAATGGAAAACATAAATCAGGATGGCCGGAAGCGAGTTTGAACCGGCGTCCTCCCGAATGCGAGTCCTGTGTGCTAGACACTGCGGCGATGAAGTAGATGTAGCGTGTGTTAGTCACATAGCTTACTTGGCTGCTACCAACCTAACTGGGAGTATGAAGCACCAACATGGTCAAACAGACAATGTTGTAGAAGCAATGCACATAAGTATTAACTGTTAGATCCAACCCTCTAGTGCCTACACTATTCATGTTACATCGTAAGAGCAGAGGTCCGGTAGAACTAGAGACTGCACGAGTTTACGTATCTCATCCTGTGGAAATGCGTTCCGAATCATCGTGAGAGCGTAGAGACAACAAAAGTTTTCCTACATATGGTGATAACATTTTCTGCCTAATGGAGATTCTCCTCCATAATTACTTATTAGGTGGCACAGAATAGTTGTGAAAAAGCTTTAGTCTGCTACAGCATAATATGGGTGACAGATTCTTGGTGTCATATTTATCTTGTAACAAACAACCTGAAACTTAATACAGTAATATTTCTCAGTGCTCCCGTTGTGCAGCTATTAGTATGTACAGCCTTGAATTGCATTACACGATGACTTTCCGGAGAACATCATTTTAGACTCCACGATTCTTTCTGGAAACTGTAGTAGCAACATTCTCGAATGTTGCAGGTGCATGTTCGAAGACTCTCTGCTTTAGATAACCGTATAAGAAATCATCCACTGATGGTAAGGTGTCCGGGGCAAGATATATGCTCTGGATGGGTCCTGACAGAAATCAAAGACCGCCGTAGTACGTTGTAGTTCATGCTAGTAGTTTCGGACCATTGGGCTGGGTCGTGCAACTAGTACTATTTCATATTTCACTACCTCTTTTTATTTGCCTGCCGAGATGTTTTCTCATTAACAGTGAGCCCAATAATGCGTTATGCAATGATTAAGCACCAAACAACGACGTTTTATTGATGAGGTGGAGCAGCAGCTCGAACACGTGGATACTCAGTAATCCAATGGCGCCAGTTCTGTTTGCTGAAATACCCATGGAGATGGAAGTGAGTCTCATCACTAAACCAGATCTCATCCGTATAGGCTGTTTGATTTTGAAAGGCCTCAATCACTTCATTTCCAAAGAATACCGATGCTACACATCCCTGTTCAAAGTTTCGCACAGTTGAATTTTGTAATGAAAAGGTTAAATTTCTCTTTTTATGATTACCTCGGACTTGAAAACAAAAAAAAAATTACATCAGCAAAATTCGCTTGAACATCCACGGCTCCTGCACTGCATGTCTTGTATACGTAGTGGGGTATTCATTGTTAAAAATGTGCACTGGTACCACGTTTTTTAAAATTGAATTCAAAGATGCTCTTTATGACTGTGGCCTTCCCGGACCCATTACGCAGGAATGCGGGGTTCTCAAGGCATTTCTTCAACCGAAACGTCCACGATTGCTGCACCGCATGTCCTGTTCACGTAGTGGGTTATTCACTGAATAAGATGCGCACTGGTTCCACGTTTCTCAAGGTTACAACAAAAGCTGTTCGTCATGACTGTGCACTCCCCCCCCCCCATCACATCTCGCAGGGATGCGGTGTTCTCAAGACATTTCTTCAACCTGTTACAAAAGGAGGAAACAATGCACAAAATCTGTATCAGGAGATGCTATAATTTTGTCACCACATTGTGACTTCGGTTCTGTACTGTAATCTTACGGAGAAATGTTCGTTCTAGATGGTGCAGTTCTTGGGCCAAATGTGCTGCTGAATATGCGCCTCACTACAACGATAAGGCCAGTATCTACGTAGAAAGTACTTACGATCAACAAAGTTTGTTCCAGTATTAGTGCTTCCATTCTGAAATGTCAAGTGAGCCATCTGTGAGAGAACTACAGAGTTTTTAGAGCTTCTTCACTAATATCACAAGGAGAATCAGTTACGCCATACAGTCAAACCACAGCAGGATAATACTTTCAGACACTTATTTTGCGCCCCCTTGTATTAGTTCTTCACTGTATTGTGATTTAGGAGTACCCTTTTATGGTGGATACGTTGAGCAAGCCACAGAGCAGTGAGAGGAATGTACATCGTACCAATATTCTCGATTTTTTCTTATACCAGTCACGTACTGAGCGAAATAAAAATGATTGTGTACATGATTTAATCTCTCTTACGTTAATCTCAGGATCCGGTACGGCAGCATAACTGCCACACAGTCTTCTTAAAATACAGGCTCTCTGAACTTATCCATCATGGTTTCTCGATATCAACATCTTTCTACTAAGTAATCCATTTTTAATTCCCCAGAGTTCATGATACATTTCCGTTTTATGCTAATCTTTGTGATACGATCCTATTGGCGCGTCTTTGAATTCCTTCAAAGTTAGTTGTGATGCTTGCTTTATAAGTACTCCAAAAATCGGAATAACTCTATCGAACTAGTTACACTAGCATCTTGTATACTGTGTATGTGGATCATCTAGTTACCATCTCCTTATTATGACCTTCTTTCCAATTCCCGCCCCCCACGGCCTTTCACAAGCCTTAAACCCCGACGAGAGGTGTGGTGGCTTGCGTGCCTTACGACAAAGATAACCATACCATATAGGCATAAGCACTGTAGAGGGGTATCTGAGGAGGAGCAGACCATAACGTCACGAGTGGTAGCAGTGATGATTCTCTGGCCTAGTGACATAGCCTACATGATATTTCTGTGTTGGTATTGCCAGTGGCTGAAATCTAGGGGAACCTACAGCAATTACATTTCCCGATCACATGGAGCTCTGCTGTAAGTTTTCATGATGATGGTGACCTCTTGGGTTAAATATTCCGAAGGTAAAATGGTGCCCAATTCAGATATTTGGGCGGGGACTACTCAGTAGATCGTTGTCATCACGTAAAACAAAACTGGCGTTGCACGGATGGTGCAATGGTATCTTAGAACCTTTAACCTGTTAGATACGTAAGAGAATTAAAAGAAACGGAATTGTTAATGTTAGATATAGTGAGAATTAGTAATGAATAAGAGAACAGGACTACAGTAAACTACAAAGGGCATAGTGACGCATTATGGTTGTCAAGAAAGATACGAAGTCAACACCCACCAGTAGTAGTATCAGTTTATAATCCCAACAATACTTCAGATGATAAAAGGATTGAAAGGTTGTATGATGAGAAGATGATGCTGTAATTTTTAAGGAAGCGGAAAATTTAATTGCTTAGGGCACCGGAATTCAACTGTAGGAAAAGGACGAGAAGGAAAAATAGTAGAACATGGGCTGGGAGAGAGCAATGAAAGGAAAAACCGTCCGATAGAGTTTCACACAGAACACTGTTCAATCGTCCTAATATACGTGTTAAAATCATGAAAGAAGGAAGAGATCTAGTGACACAGGAAGATTTTAAGTAGATTACGCAACAGTAAGAAGTTTCGAAACCGGATTTGTAACAGCGAAGTGTTTCAAGCATCAGATCTCGTCTCTGACCATAGTTCAAGAAACTGAAGAACGGAAAAAATTAAGGAGCTCATATCAGGTTAAATTAAAAGAGCCGTCGGGTTTGAGAGTTTCAGAGAGAGGATTAGGCAATGATTAACTCAAACAGGGGTAACAAACACAACAGAAGGCGAATAGATAGCCTCGTGAGATGAAATAGTAAAGGCAGCAGTGTATCAAATAGGTAAAAAGAGAAACCCTGACAGAAATTCTTAGGTAACGCACGAGATACTGAATCTAAGTAAGGAAAGGAAAAAGTAGAAAAGGAAACATGCATATGGGAATACGGACGTTTCAATACAGTGAGATTGAGAGGAAATGTAAAATGACAGAGCAGGAATCACTAGATGAGAAATATAGGAATGTAAAAGTATGCATGACTAGAAGCAAAAAGAGATGCAACCAGTACGAAAATTGAGGGAAAGAGAAGCACTTGCACAAGTATTAAGAGCTCATATAGGAAGCCCAATCTAACCAAAAAAGGGAGGGTTGAAACGTCAAAAGTTCTGTACGAAAGAAAAAAAGACATTGTTAGAGAAAGATAGGATGAAGTTAATGAATATGATATGGGGAACATGGTACTGCGAGAAGACTTTGACAGAGCTCTGAAAGCCCCAAGTCGAAACAAATCCCAGTGAATGCATGACATTGCCTCAGAATTTGAGACACCCTTGGAACAACTAGTCATGACAAAACTGTTCCAACTGTTAACCAAAATAAATCAGTTGCGCGGCACGCCCTCGTACATCAAGAAGAATATAATAATGGGAAATCCAAAGAAGGTAGGTGCTGATATGCGTCAATACTACCATACAAAGATGCTTTCTTTTAGTGCACGATCTCTTTCACAAAAGGCACAGCGTGTCAGGGGGCCGGTACCAATTTTCACCCATTACCATTCATTCATTCCAATGCCAAAATGCGGCTAACATAATTAAAACCTTTGAACAACGTCTTAGTAAGGTTTCTCGATTAAATAACGTGCCTGTTTTTCAGAAAAGTCAGGGTGAATCATCTAAACCTTACAAGGCAAGTATTGTGGAAATGGAAAGTGCTATTGATGTCTGATTTCTCAGAATGGATTGGTAGTCAGGTGCTCGTACTGCTAGCCAATAGAGAGATTGCAATAATACTTATAAAGTGTATTTTATGTGCAAACAGACGCTATTTAAATAGAATAATGGCTGCTGACATTAACAAACAAATATTAGGGTAGATTAGATGTGAGTGGTTTTTGTTGCAGGAATCTAGTGTGAGTCATTTACTAGACGTAGTATTTTGAAACGTTTCCACACCGACACTTGCTTGTGCCTTTCAAACAGTGTAGTTGCTTGGAACGATGTTGTTATGTTTGCTTACAGAGTGCTTGTGTGTTTCTTTTTAACTTCTCTCCCCATTAAATTAAAGTTAAATTATCTAGTTACTTGGATGGAAACTTTGGGCGAGAGATATCGCTTTCCCAATGTTTTAACACAAATATCTCCCTCACTCCCAGACATAAATTTAATTCCTGTTTGAATTCTCAAGTCCAGAGAACAAAATGATTAGGCAGTTACAGCTCGTAATCATACTCTGTCTGCCTCCTATGTCGAAGTCTGCACCAGGAATAAAATTTCTGTGGCTGCGCAGAATTTCGTCTATCGCCGACTCTGAAATTTAATAAAATAGCCAGAGCACAGCCGTACACCGACGGGGAGCCATCTTGGGTGCTATAACGTAATCATTCTGCAGCATGTGAATCAGTGTCCAAGCTGCGTATTAATTTCGGTAAAAGTCAAAAAATTAGTCTCTCAAAATAGAGCATGAACGTAAAGAGCAATCTTTACTTGATTTCTAAGGATACAAAGCTCCCTAAGAGTTACGACACACCAAATAATGTTCCGACTCAAGAGGCAAGGGAGAAGTTAGAATAACCAACCAATCAAACATACCTTTTCCGTTCATGGAAGTATGTTTTCATAAATGATTTTCATAACCGTATTTCAGTATAAATCACCCTCCTGTATGAGATGAAATGTTGCCATTATTAATCAAATTACATTCCGTATTCAGCTTTCTGTGTCGAGGGACATGAAAGGGAAGCAGTGGTTGGGAAGGGAGTAAGACAGGGTTGTAACCTCTCCCCGATGTTATTCAATCTGTATATTGAGCAAGCAGTAAAGGAAACAAAAGAAAAATTTGGAGTAGGTATTAAAATCCATGGAGAAGAAATAAAAACTTTGAGGTTCGCCGATGACATTGTAATTCTGTCAGGGACAGCAAAGGACTTGGAAGAGCAGTTGAATGGAATGGACAGTGTCTTGAAAGGAGGATATAAGATGAACATCAACAAAAGCAAAACGAGGATAATGGAATGTAGTCGAATTAAGTCAGGTGATGTTGAGGGTATTAGATTAGGAAATGAGACACTTAAAGTAGTAAAGGAGTTTTGCTATTTGGGGGGCAAAATAAGTGATGATGGTCGAAGTAGAGAGGATATAAAATGTAGACTGGCAATGGCAAGGAAAGCGTTTCTGAAGAAGAGAAATTTGTTAACATCGAATATAGATTTAAGTGTCAGGAAGTCATTTCTGAAAGTGTTTGTATGGAGTGTAGCCATGTATGGAAGTGAAACGTGGACTGTAAATAGTTTGGACAAGAAGAGAATAGAAGCTTTCGAAATGTGGTGCTACAGAAGAATGCTGAAGATTAGATGGGTAGATCACATAACTAATGAGGAGGTACTGAATAGGATTGGGGAGAAGAGGAGTTTGTGGCACAACTTGACCAGAAGAAGGGATCGGTTGGTAGGACATGTTCTGAGGCATCAAGGGATCACCAATTTAGTATTGGAGGGCAGCGTGGAGGGTAAAAATTGTAGGGGGAGACCAAGAGATGAATACACTAAACAGATTCAAAAGGATGTAGGTTGCAGTAGGTACTGGGAGATGAAGAAGCTTGCACAGGATAGAGTAGCATGGAGAGCTGCATCAAACCAGTCTCAGGACTGAAAACCACAACAACAACAACAATGCCGCTGGTTACAGTTCCAATTGATAATCAGAAGTAAGTTTATATCACGAATCAGAGATAATTTCTTTTTCTCTCGCAGTCGTAATGAGTCTGTGATTCATATAGACCACTTATCCAGGTACGCTTCTATTTTTTTGGGTTATAGAGGAATATTGGCAGTTGGAGTTGTGTATGCGGGAAGAAGACCCAATTGACGTGAAGCGTCTTGGCTGATATTGACCAACCGGTTACGTGAAAGTGATAGTATAACACCTAGACTAAGTAACGGAAGGTACCAAATGGCGACAGAAGAGGGGGACATTAATGTTCCCGCTGCTGTTGCAGTTGATCCGCACGTTACCTGCCGCGAGACCGCACGAGTACTTACCATGAGTCTGGCGTAGTGTTCAATGCAGTCTGCATCAACATAGGTTACATCCTTGTCACATTCCTCTCCATCAAGAGCTGCATGGACGTAATTTTGATAATCGTGTTAACTTTCGCACATGGGCATTAACAGAAGTTACACCACATGTATCAAGTATGTTGTTTAGTGATGAAGCCACATTTACCGGTCAAGGACAGATAGTCGCCGAAACATTCTGTTGACACTCAACGTTGGCTCCGCCAGATAGAACATCAGCGTCCATGGTATGTAAACATGTGGTGTAGGATAGTGAACCATCAGCTTGTAGGCTCCTCTTTCATAGACTGAACACTGAACGCGCACAAGTATAGCATCCTCATAACAGACCATCTTCCCGGAATGCTAAATGACGTCCCTCTGGAGACTAGGAGGATCCTGTGGTACTAACATGAAGGGTGTCCAGCTCATAGTGCACTAAGTACTACAACATGTCCTCACGAATTGTTTCCAATTTGTTGGATTGGACGCAAAGGACTTGACTCTTAGCCGCTCCATTTCCCGGATTTGACGCCTCTAGACATTTTTCTGTGGGGAAAGACGCTGTCAACAAGGACATCTCCACTGAAATACTAGGACGTGTGCAGCCGTACCGTGTAACGTCCCCTTAGAACAATTATACATGACTGTGCTTAAACTGACACACAATATTTTTAGCGCAACGCAATCTGACTTTCAAAAATCCCTACAAAAGAATGGCCCTGACTAACATTAAACTATACCTTTCACAAATAACTTACCTCACAAAAATCTTCATTACTCTAACTACTGCAATACAGCGAGCGCCACTACTGCCAGCTAAATAAAAGATTCAAACTACTGAAGGCACTAACTACTGATAGGGATAGTTAGCAAATGAAAGATTTTAATAGAGAACAAACAATGTATTTACCTTAATAGTCATAATATATATATAGCAGTTCATAATATCCAGTATAACAAATTTCAAAACTCCGCCATCTCTCTCCCCACATCCACCACTGCTGGCGGCTCACCTACAACTGCGCAATGCTATGTGCTGTTAACATCCAGCTGCCCAACACTACAATGGCTGACAACAATGCAAACTGGCCACAGACGGCACACAGCACAGCCAGCGATTTTCATACAGAGAGCGCTACGTGGTGGCGGCGTTACCAATATAAGAACCTAAACAGCCTACTTACAACCGTAATGGAAGTGTATTTTGCCGCTGACGGTAATCAGTTTAAACACAAAGTTGTCTCGTTACTGTTCAGACTGCAAATAACTGGTGTACGCAAAAAAATGTTCAAATGTGTGTGAAATCTTATGGGACTTAATTGCTAAGGTCATCAGTCCCTAAGCTTACACACTACTTAACCTAAATTATCCTAAGGACAAACACACACCCATGCCCGAGGGAGGACTCGAGCCTACGCCGGGACCAACCGCACAGTCCATGACTGCAGCGCCTTATACCGCTCGGCTGGCGTATGCAATTGTGTTATTCTTTAGTATGCGCTGTCATGGTATTGAACAATTGTCGGTGTGGAAACTTTGCGTTGTATCATATCTCATTAACTGTTTGGACCACTATTCTGCAACAAACGCCACTGACATTCTAATTTATATTACTTTTAGTTTGTTAATGTGAACAGGTATTGTCCCATTTAGAAAGGTGTATGTTTGCACAAAAACAGAGTTTCAAAGTGTTATTACATCCTGTTTATCATCCAACAACACGAGCTCCTGACTACCAATCCATTCTGTAAAACAGCACAACGGCAAATCAGTAGCACTCCCCATTTCCACAATACCTGCGGTGCAAGTTTTAGGTGTTACGCCCTGTATATATGTACTGTGGATGCATGGTATTTTATGGAACTCAGGAAGTGCTAGTAAATGATGCATGGGTAGGTGACGCTACGTCAGGTCCGGAATTCTGGTCGAATTTTCACCTGTTATCATTGATTCATTTCAATGCCCAAAGAACAAAACATCTTTTTACTAGCTCAAAGTACACGAACGTAATTTTGCATTGGTTCATTCAGTACTTATCACTGTTTACGTTACTCATTCAGTTGTGCAGTGTGTATCCTGGATCACTCCCAAGCACCAAGTTTTTGTAGCTTTGTTCTTTTACTCAACTCGGAGCTACGGCCGCACCCTTTGATCCTCCAGATTCCGGACTTCACAAAAGTTTTCCCCGTGTCGCGGAGTCTTGTCTCGTGCCGCCATCCCACACAGCCTCGTCACGGGGAGGCCCGTCCTCTAGTTAATACGGGTCCTTTTTAATTAACTCCCGCCCCCAAGACGCCCACGCCACACCTCCGCGCGCTGCGGTACGGCTCCTTCTCCCGCTTCCGCGCCGTGGGGCGAACAAAAGGCAATCGCGGAGCGCCGTCGCGGAACGCTTCTGATGGCCGGCGGCGGCGCCGGAACTGGACCGGCGCGGCCCAAGCGGCCCCCGGGGGCAGCACCGACCGCATATCCGATTAGGGCGCCCCCGCGATGCCACGGCCTCCGAGTCCGCTTACGCGCCTCGACAGACAACGATGGTTCTCCGCCCCCTCCGTACCGAGAGACCAGAACATGTGTCAAGGCTGCTATGATACGTAAGATCTACGCGCAGTTCCGAATATGGACGACCACAACATGTATGACGGTATGACGACAACGAAAAATTGTTCCGGAGCGTGATGCGAATCCGGATTTCGCGCTTATCACGAACAGGCGCCTTACAATTAGGCTGTACGGGCGTCCAGAATCAAATTTCCGTATGTCGTGGACCATGTGCCTACAACTTGCGTTCGTACACTATTGGACATTAAAATGCTACACCACGAAGATGACGTGCTACAGACGCGAAATTTAACCGACAGGAAGAAGATGCTGTGATATGCAAATGATTAGCTTTTCAGAGCTTTTACACAAGATTGGCACCGCTGGCGACACCTACAACGTGCTGACATCAGCAAAGTTTCCAACCGATTTCTCGTACACAAACAGCAGTTGACCGGCATTGCCTGGTGAAACATTGTTGTGATGCCTCGTGTAAGGAGGAGAAAGGCGTACTATCACGTTTCCGACTTTGATAAAAGTCGGATTGTAGCCTATCCAGATTGTGGTTTATCGTATCACTATATTGCTCCTCGCGTTGGTCGAGATCCAATAACTGTTAGCAGCATATGGAATCGGTGGGTTCAGGAGGGTAATACGGAACGCCGTCCTTGATCCCAACGGCCTCCTATCACTAGCAGTCGAGATGACAGGCATCTTATCCGCTTGGCTATAACGGATCGTGAAGCCACGTCTCGATCCCTGAGTCAACAGATAGGGACGTTTGCAAAACAACAATCATCTGCACGGACAGTTAGACGACGTTTGCAGCAGAATGGACTATCAGCTCGGACACCATGGCTGCGGTTACCCTTGACGCTGCATCACAGACAGGAGCGCCAGCGATGGTTACTCAACGACGAACCTGGGTGCACGAATGGCAAAACGTTATTTTTTCCCATGAATCCAGGTTCTGTTTACAGCATCATGGTGGTCGCATCCGTGTTTGGCGACAACGCGGTGAACGCACATTGGAAGCGTGTATTCGTCATCGTCATACTGGCGTATAACCTGGCGTGATGGTATGCTGGGGGACCATTGGTTACACGATTCGGTCACCTCTTGTTCCTATTGACGGAACTTTTGGAGTGGACGTTACATTTCAGATGTGTTACGCCCTTGGCTCGCCCCTTCATTCGATCACTGCGAAACCTTTCATTTCAGCAGGGTAATGCACGACCGCATGTTGCAGGTCCTGTACGGGCTTTTCTGGATACAGAAGTTGTTCGACTGTTGCCCTGGCCAGCACACCCTCCAGATCTCTCACCAATTGAAAACGTGTGGTCAATGGTGGCCGAGCAACTGGCTCGTCTCAAGACGCCAGTCATTACTCTTGATGAACTGTGGTATCCTGTTGAAGCTGCATGGGCAGCTGTACCTGTACACGCCATCCAAGCTCTGTTTGACTCAATGCTTAGGAGTATCAAGGCAATTATTACTCCCCGAGGTGGTTGTTCTGGGTACTGATTTCTCAAAATCTATGGACCCAAATTGCGTGAAAAAGTAATCACATGTCAGTTCTAGTATAATATATTTGTCCAATGAATACCCGTTTATCATCTGCATTTCTTCTTGGTGTAGTAATTTTAATGGCCAGTAGTGTATATTTCCGTACAGGGGAACCTTTCTATATGACATATTCTTGCCCATTTTCAGTGGATAAATACGATATTTCAGTGCCTGTGTTATTAAGAAGTATGAAGCAAAGTTTCCTTCGCACACATTACTGACGACATATGGATGATTGAGGTCTGGGGCGAAATGTGCGAGGATAGTCTGATCGCATATGAAACGAATAAAATACTCCTAACTTCAAAATCTCGAAAGACTTATTGGAAGGAACGGTTATGCTCGTTCCAAAACACCCACATGGTGTTTCTCTCTGAAACCTCCGACTCATGACGATGCTTAACAGTGACTGCAGCCGGCTGGTGTGGCCGAGCGGTTCTTGGTGCTTGAGTCTGGAACCGCCCGACCGCTACGGTCGCAGGTTCGAATCCTGCCTCGGGCATGGATGTCTGTGATGTCCTTAGGTTAGTTAGGTTTAAGTTCTTATTTCTAGGGGACTGATGACCTCAGATGTTGAGTCCCATAGTGCTCATAGCCATTTGAACAGTGACTGCCAAATAAAGACCCGCATCTTTGCACAAAGGCTCAAGATGATAATACAATAGGTTACCGGAGCCTACCAGCTAGTGTGGGTAAGGACAGACGAATCTCCCACACTGTGCGTGATTATAGAGACCTTATAGCTACAGCAGACTTTCTTGAACTTAGCTCTAGAATACTCTCAATAGATTTTGGAAAGGTACCGTGAGCGGCACGGGCTTTCCACTGTGGATTCTCAATGTGATACATAGAATACTAATAAACAGCTCGTCAAGAACTATGATCAGTGGTCAGTTATCGAGGAGTATTGATTTCAGTAGTTCAGTGAGGTGGGGATGGCAAAAGTCTAAGGCCTCCTTTTCCATGGGTATTGAGCCTCTGCTCGTCATTCTGCAGAAGAAACTTCGAGATTGCAGATATATGGCCGAAACATTGCCTACAAAGCATACGCTGATGATGTGAGTCTTGTGGTGACAAACGAAACCGACATGCAGATCGCATTAGAAATCATGCGCAGATACGTACTGGCGTCAGTTAAAAACTGAAGAAGACAAAATCAGTGATAATGAACATAAGATGAGGACTTGTCAGGCAAAAAACCGGGAACATAAAAGTGGTCTCCCACAAGGATACATTGGTAATCGAGTTTTGATGTAACGTAAAGCACATCATCGCTGCCAACTACAAAGAATCTTAGCTAGCATCCGCCCTGCAACTCAAGCACTCATATGAGGAATCTGGGCGAAGTTCAAAGTGTTGGATTTGCAAATATACACATGATACCCAAACTAAACGTGTCCCACGTGTTACCAATACCTAAGGACGCATCCACGAGAATAATGCCGGAGTTAGAACATTACATAAGCCACGGAAATATTTTCTATTACGACGAAGAGTGGAAAGTCCTACTCTAGGTGACTGTTTTATGCCAGAGTGGTAAGCTCAATTTTTCATGAATTGGACATACCTTAATCCTTCCGATCACTTCGTCGAATTGTTGTCCTTTAACCAAGACCTTATCATAGTTTGAATGTCCTGACTGGCACTTGCAACAGAACCCTAACTTTGGTTGTGCCTTGGTTTTCCATGCACAATTTTCAGTTCTGACCAAAGCTTGGCTAGATCACTTACAACATTATTGACGAATTCTCTGCCATTATCAGATTGAAGAATGCACGGCGCCCCTACAGTTAGGAATATGTCATTCAAAAGATAAGCCACTTCTTCAGCCCTCTTTTATGTTAACGCACGGAGAACAGATTGTGTGAGATGGTCTTGGTAAAGTAGAAGAATTTTAAATTCCCGTCTAGTTGTGTTTGTAAATCAGTCAAATCGACTTGGCATCTGCTATTCATTTCCGAGTGGTGAACTGGCTTTGAAACTAGCTCTTTCCTTTTTTGTCTTCTTTCGTTGACAAACATCACGCATTGATAAATAGAGGCATATCATTTCCTTTGTGATATTGGCATATTTTTCTTATGTCTCGGCTAACATCGTATCGCGACCACCATGACCCACAGCTACATGAGTTACGTCAATCACATCATAAAGTTCTTCAGCTGGAACAAAGTATTTTATATTCCATTCACACTTTGCAATGAGTTTTTTTACATCACCAATTTTCAAGACAGCAAATCGTTTCTGTCTTCGTTTTTCAAATGATGTTCTTTTTTCCAACTTCTCCGCGTCTTCTACTTCGTCTACTGATGACACATTGTTATCAGAAGACTATTTGTTTTCACTGTGCATAATTTCCTCCAGAAACTTTTCTCTTCACAAATTTTGATTGGCTTGTCTACTACACGAAGGCTGATCCATGATGAAAGGCCTGACAATAATTATAATAGGATTGCAATAAAATCTTTTAAAAGCAACCAGCAACTGCAACGCACTCGTCGATGCAAAATACAGGCAGCGACATGCGTTTCGACTAGGTAAAACTAGTTCTGACTGGGAAGTACCAGTTTATCGTAAAGCATGTAAATTCTAAATAGGATAAACCGAGTCGACCTAGGCTAAACTGTTTTATCCTATCGGTTACAGGATGAACGAGTTTGACCTAGGCGAAAGTGGTTCATCCTAAAGCCGGGTTTGGCCTGTAACAGATACACTGACGACGAAAGAGAAAGTTTCTTGTACCCATACAACATTCATGTTCATATGGCATTACGCGAAGATGATTTGCAGACAAAAATGACCTCCAACAGTTCTGTCTTACTTCTTCAGCCTTAACCTTCAGAAGAGAAAATAAGGATGCTTGGACAACAAATGGTTCAAATGGCTCTAAGCACTATGGGACTC